>NC_136410.1:196180733-197665733 GCF_051521515.1 Lactuca serriola
GAAGCATTACACACATAATTATATATATATATATATATATATATATATATATATATATATATATATATATATATATATATATATATATATATAAAATCCCGTGGGGTTTGGAACAACAATCTTTAAGGTTTCTGAATTTGGCCACGTAAATTTTGCCTTTTATATTTTCACGATATAACTTTCGATAGTCATATTTTACCCCTTTCCTTGCTTTGAAGATACGTCTCTTTCAGCCATGATACACCGCCTCTAACGTTTCCCTCCACTGGTTCAGCATCCAATTACTTTCCTCCGCCTCTATACCCTTCTTTAAGAAAACTATCGATGTACATAATTTGTCTCCATAAAGGTCGTCTGCCACCGCCACTGTCGTTCCGATCGCTATCTCTCAACCCCAACTTCACTTCGTGTCCTAATCGTCACTCTACTTCGATCTGGGAGTGCGACTCCTCTTATTTGCGTCTTCAAGTTCGATTGTATGCCCTAGTGGGTGTTTGGGATTCCTTTTTAATCATCTTTTTGAATTTTAACTTTTTCAAAAAGTTAAAAATTACAAAAAGTTGTTTGGTAAATTGAAAAAATCTTTTAAAATCAACTTTTAGTAAGAAGGAAAAGGTGGGTGGAGAAATGATGGGAATTCCTATCTTTTTGTGACTTTTAGCTTTTATAACTTAAAAGTCATAAAAGATAAGCCAAACACATTTTAAACTCTATCTTTTTAAAAAAGTTCTTTTACAAAAATTCATTTTATAAAAAAGACTTTTATGTTTGAAAAGCAATCCCAAACACCCCTAATCCTTAATTTGTATCTATTTAGGGGGTGTTTGGATAGGAAAAAAAAGAGGTGCTTATTGCTTATTCCCACAATAAGCTAACTTTGAGTGTTTGGATAAAATCCAGCTTATTAAGCTAAATAAGTTAATTTTAATAAATATCCCTCCTCATGCTTATTGCTTATTGCTTATTCCCACCACAAATAAGCTAATAAGCAATAAGCTAATAAGCTAATCCAAACACCCCCTTAAATTTGCTTCGTTTATGACCCACCGTTACCAGAAATTGAGAGGAGAGGGGAAAACCGGAGTGAAAGATTGAGGGTGAGTCGAACAACTTCTGGAAGTGGGAGGTGAGCGGTTTTCTGGATTATTCGACGCACATAGTATTCTTCATCATCTGCTCCGCCACCATCTCCATCTTTTGTTTCTTTTAGAAAAAGGAGCCACATCAACTTCGATCGACACTTTTTTTCCAGCTACTCCGTATTCCGCCTACCTTCTCTACTTTGTTTATGATATTGGAACTTGCTCTTCTTATCAGCTTTGCTCACCACATGTTCGATGAAATGCCTTTCAGGCATTCATAACGATTGTAAGCAACTCATGACCGTACTACCTCTGGAATTAGTATATTTCTCAAAATTTTTTATTCATATTATAGGGTTTAATGTAACGTCCCAAAATTCAAGACTAAAAATTTCTTTTAATAAAACATTACTTAAAGTAAAATCATCCATTCCAAACATAATCAGGGTATTAATTTCCAAAATACATATACGTTATCAGAGTGAAACATTCTCAGGCTGACTAATATATGGTGTGTGTCATGCGATCATCCCAAGCTCCTTCATCCGCTACCGGAAGTACCTGAAACCAAAACTGAAAACCGTAAGCACGAAGCTTAGTGAGTTCCCCCATCATACTTCATACCATACAATCACATAACATACATATATTGTCAGGCATATTTGGGTGCCCGACCTACCCCTTCGGTCCTCTCGACCGGATACTGACCAATATATCTGGGAGCTTACCTCCCCTTCGGTCCTCTCGACCGGATACTGACTAGCATATCTGGTTGCTTGACTCCCCTTCGGTCCTCTCGACCGGATACTGACTAGCATATCTGGGTGCTTGCCTCCCCTTCGGTCCTCTCGACCGGATACTGGCTATCATTTCTGGGAGCTTGCCTCCCCTTCGGTCCTCTCGATCGGGTATTGGGGACTATTTCACCCCTACTACTACCACATAACACATATATCACATAATCTATCTAGCATGGCTGGGCATGACCGCCCCTTCGGCCCTATCGACCGGTAGCCTGGGGGGACTATCTCCCGCTACTTCCTCTAACTCATATAACAGATCATGCTAGCATGTAAACATAACATCACATACTGTCAGACGTATCTGGGGTGTCTGACTACCCTTCGGTCCTAACAACCAAACTCTACTGATGAGTCATGGAACCCCGTCCATGCTCCTACTGATAGTGAGATACGGGCCCATCCCACACTCACTCTTTCCCTAACTTGGGCCTTGCCCCTGATCTGCTGCTAATGAGATGTGGAACACCATCCACACCCTGCTATTGGTGAGATACGGGACCTCGCCCACACTCACCTCCATACTAGGCACATACAAGTATCACACAGACCACAAGTATAAACTATCACATAAACCATTCCTTGGGCACCCGCCCGCTATCACTGGACCTCGTCCTGAATATCATACTGGCATACTGTGCCTAGGGCTAACCCCCGGGTCTTCTACTCATAACTACATGGGACGGCATTGTGGCCGTAGACCTATTCATACAAAGGGAAACTCACCTGTATTGGCTGAACTTGCTGATGATCCCACTAGCTGCTGACCGGAAACTCTCTGAACTCCTTCTCCACTAGCTCCCCGAGTTACCAATATCAAAGCAACACTTAGTCTAATTGACCCCCGGAAGACAAACAAGTCAGCTCTAGTCAAAGTCAAAGTCCTGGTCAAAGTCAACCTTCCAGGTCAACCCTACTCGCCGAGTCTACCTACTGACTCGCCGAGTTCATGTGCTCAAAGTCCTTCCAATCACGACTTGACTCGCCGAGTCAGTCCATGACTCGCCGAGTCTACCGATTTTCGAGTCCTGACCTGCTCCACTCACCGGGTCTCCACTCGACTCACTGATTCGAGTCTCAACTTGAAGGGTTTGGGGTTTCGCGACCTGACTCGCCGAGTCCAAAGAAATCTTCAACCAACTCGTCGAGTTGTTCTTTCAATTCGCCGAGTTCATGCCCAACTTCATCTGACTCGACGAGTTGTTCATCCCACTCGTCGAGTTCCTCCTCATCTTCTTGCTACTCGCCGAGTCCACTCGAAGGACTCGCCGAGTCCATTCAGGTCTAAATACATGCAGAGGACTTTTGAGTCATGCATGGACTCCAAACTGTAGATCTACCCTTCCCAAGCCTATTCCTCACGTAAAGTTGCAAACTTTACGTTTAGAGAAGGAGATCTAGGCAAAATACACCATAAACTAGGGTTTAAGGCAAAGAGGCTCCATAATCAACTCAGGGGCAGATACTTTATGCTTCTCAAGACCATAATATGCTTAGATCTGAAGTAGCAACTCCAGATCCGGTTTCTAACTCAAATGGGCAACTAATCATGGCTAAAAAGCCCCAAAACTCACAACCAAAATAGATCTAAAGGAAGGGAAATGACTTAATACCTTCAAATGCCTCAAAAAGGCTCCACAAACTCCAGATCTAAAGCCAATTCTTGAAGCTTCACTGATTCCCCTCTTTCTTCTTCCTTCAAATCACCCAAAATGGCTTGGAAGCTTGAATGCATAACAATGGAGGCTTAGGGTTCGTTTTCTGGGTGAGAGAGACTGCAAAGGAACCCTAGGGGAGAGAATGAGACGCTTAAATAGGCCCCAAGTCCTGAATTTAGGGTTTTCCTCGTACAGACCAGACTCGCCGAGTCTCCTTGGCCGACTCGCCGAGTCGGTCACTTACTCCTCGACCCGGATCCCGCTCGGACTCGCCGAGTTCCTCCTTGGACTCACCGAGTCGTCCCCTAAACTTAGGGTTTTCTTTCCTTTCTTGGCCTTCAAAACTTTGGGTGTTACAACTCTCCCCCACTCAAACTAAACTTCATCCTCGAAGTTTGCTACGGCCCACCGCCTGCGATTTGCCTCCAATATTCCACCAATTAATCCAACACCAGCTGCCTACCTTCGCTGGCCTTCCGCTTAGTCATTCCGGCTAACACTAATCCTTGCGGATAATAGACTCGGGTCACCCTGACCCTGAACATCCTGGAAACACAACTTACTCACCGATAATCCTTCTGGTACTCACCGAGTACTGCACTGAACCTATAGGGGTTCACCCCTTCTTTCCTTGCGCAAATTCCTTGTCTTCCCAAGGCAAAGCTCCATAACTGACTATTTCCTCTGTCACTGTGAAGGTCCTATCCTTCACCAACTCCATCACCCCCGCTATTTCCAGTATGGGTCATCACTGTCAGTAACCACTGACACCCCTCTCTGTCAATATTTGGTGTCGAGCACCCCTCAATTCAACTAACTGAATTCCACCATACACTGCGTACCCGTGGTACTACTAACCGAAAATTCTGCTATTCCTTGTCTGCCTTCCAGATGAACTGAGACCACCCTGGTCCCTACCAACCTATCAATGTCTGGATTACCGGCTCCCACCGGTAGCTAGTCCCATCACCACCACTAGTCGCTCCCAGCGACTTCTAAAGAAACTTCAACCACCTATAACTGCTCTATCTATTCTGCCATTCAGGCACTACAAACCTGGGGTCCCCGATCCCCTAACTTGACACTAAGGTCCCTGCCAGGTCCCACCTGCGCTGCTAAAACTCACGGGCCTCGCCCACAGGTCCCACCCGCCTCTATCCTGGAGCGGCCTCTCCCAAGGTCTCACCTCTCTAGGGCTATATAGGCAACTCCCTATTCTTCTCATCCACTACCCATTCCTGATCCCTGACTAATCACTAGGAGACAAGGGCCTCGCCCCAACTCCGCTAACGAAGCTACTAAGGAATGTTACGGCTTACCCGTAGCCTCACATCACCATCCATCGCTGACTGCTAGTGAATGCTACGGCTGCCCTGTAGTCTTACATCACCTTCCACAACTGACTGCTAATACGGAGGCACCGATGTGCCATTAGCTCTCAAGATCCTCATTCCAACTCCCTTGAGTCCTACAGGCAATCCATCAATCTGAATTCCCAACCACATACCAACCAATACCATCACACGCACTAGCTGATGGGGAGTTTCTCAAACTCCCAACCCTGAAATCCTCGATCCATCAGCGCTGAACCACTTCTTTTCCTTCTCGGAGGTCACGCACTCATTCTGGGTCTGCGTGCTCCTACCTTTGCACACTCGGAGGATTCTCCCCCACTTCGATCCTGCTTACCCCTTGTTGCTCAAAACTCAAAAGAAATCCCAATCCTTGCTACCATTCCATAATCAATCTGCTGAGGGACCCAAGCTTACCATAGCTAGGGATCTAACCAATCCATCTCTAACACTATACAATTCTGCTCTAGCGAAACATACCAAGTCCCTCCCAAGCAGGCGCCTCTGCACGGCCCTGTCGGCCGTCTGTGGTCCTCAAGGTTGCAGGGGCAGGTGCCATCACCCGTCCTGGTGAAAACAAACTGGGGCATTGGGCCTTCTTGTGGCCCCGCTGATTGCAGTGAAAACACAACAGGTCTGATCCCTGTGAGGTGGTAACAGTACAATCCCTGCTGAATTGACCAGTCCGACCGTACTTGAAACAGCCAGGCTCACCACCGCTACCACTCCTGTACGCGCCCCCGTGCGCCCTGGCACACTTCCCGCACCGGCTGCGGTCCTGGTAATCCCTCGATCTCGTTTCCGATCCCTTGGGCCTTTTGCCCAAACCTGCGGCTACCTGAACCTCATCTGGCTTCCTCTTCTGGATCTGCTCCAAATCAATTTCCCTCTCTCTCGCACAAGAAATCATATCTTTCGGCATCTTATAGCTGGATCTGCTCACGAACTCCCTGATGTCATCCCTCAACATCTCATGGTATCGGGCCTTCTTCATCTCCTCATCTGCGACATACTGCAGTACAAGAAGGGTCCTCTCCCGGAACTTGGCGGTGATCTCCGCCACAGTCTCCGCGGTCTGCGTCAAATCCTGAAACTCCCGTGCCAACTGCTGCACCTCAATAATCGGTGAAAACTCCGCCTTGAACCTGACCGAGAAATCGTTCCAAGTCATCGTGTCCTATGCGACACCATTCCCCTAAAGCATGACCAATCTCCTCCCATCGATCCCTCACTCTGTCCTTCAGAAGACAGGAAACAAGTCTGACCTTGTCCCCCCCTCAGGACACTGGCTCATACGAAATGCGTTGGCAACATCAGCCAACCATCTGCTGCTAGCGATGGGGTCCCTAGCCCCATGATAATCTGGTGCCCCGCAAGCCCTGAACTCTCGAAATGTAAAGGTACGCACTCCCATCAATGCCATCATCTCGGTACGGAAGGCTCCCAGCCTCTCATTCAAAATCTCCAATATACCCTCCTTGACCATGCCAAAGATCACAAGAGTCTGATCTACAATACTGCGCGTAACCTCAGCTGATATCAACTCCCTCATTCGCTCCTCGAGCTACTCGGCCCCTGAACCCGAGCCCGATCCCTCTCTGGCGCCTGATCCGCCCGCTAGTCTCTCTTGCAATGTCACCATACTGAAAATATACTACATCCACTATCAGAATACTCATCACTGCTGCGAGACCAAACACACACTCTACCAGGTTCCTGGTCTTGTCTCGGCCCTTCCCGAATCGAGTACGGATCCTCTGCTTTCAGTAGTCCGGGCCCATACTACCTTCCACATCTATCCGTACTCTCCTCAGGAATTGCTTTGACTCCACCAGGTCCCCTTTCTACTACTTCTGCTCCCAACACTACCTCATCCTAGGCTTACCCTAGGGAAATCTCTTACTCAACTCAAACCAGTCCTCAGCTGCTGAAGGCCTCCTCGCGATGCCAATTAGCCATCACATGGATATCATCACATGTGACGAGTCTCAGATAATCCTTCGAGTATAGGACTCGTCCCTACAACGGTTGGACTCATACAAGAGCTGCGCAATAGGGCCAAATCCAGCACTCTGAGATTATTCAACCCTGATCACATGTGATGTGGCGTATCCACTTAATGGCTAACTCCCATCACTCAAAATTCCACAATGCACAAAGCAAGCAGCATTCGGACAAGGGAAAATCTAACCATAACATACTCAAGCAATCGTAATCTCATAACAAGAATCTGTACTAGCATGCAATATAAGTTCATAAACTCAGGCATAACCTAAACAGGCAATCCTACTACTGTCTAACCAGTGCTATCATTCAGCTCAAAAGCACATATAACAGGCACATAAGGCATCCTCCCTAGATCCTTGGCCCTAATCTAGCATGATGTTCTAATAATTACAACATAAACTTGTATGGGTATTTTGGGGTACTTACTTGAGCTCGGCTGATTGCATGCACCACACCCTTTTTCTCTTTTCAAAGTTCTTTTCTTTCTGAATTCTTTTAGCTTTTCTAATACCGTTTTCTTTCTCAAAAACTCTCTTTTTACAAAACTGTCTTTCCATTTTGAAAACTTTTATACCAATTCCTCAGTTTGAGTTTAGACACACCCGAGAGCATGTCCGAATCCCTCAAACCAAGGCTCTGATACCAACTTGTAACGTCCCAAAATTCAAGACTAAAAATTTCTTTTAATAAAACATTACTTAAAGTAAAATCATCCATTCCAAACATAATCAGGGTATTAATTTCCAAAATACATATACGTTATCAGAGTGAAACATTCCCAGGCTGACTAATATATGGTGTGTGTCATGCGATCATCCCGAGCTCCTTCATCCGCTACCGGAAGTACCTGAAACCAAAACTGAAAACCGTAAGCACGAAGCTTAGTGAGTTCCCCCATCATACTTCATACCATACAATCACATAACATACATATATTGTCAGGCATATCTGGGTGCCCGACCTACCCCTTCGGTCCTCTCGACCGGATACTGACCAATATATCTGGGAGCTTGCCTCCCCTTCGGTCCTCTCGACCGGATACTGACTAGCATATCTGGTTGCTTGACTCCCCTTCGGTCCTCTCGACCGGATACTGACTAGCATATCTGGGTGCTTGCCTCCCCTTCGGTCCTCTCGACCGGATACTGGCTATCATTTCTGGGAGCTTGCCTCCCCTTCGGTCCTCTCGACCGGGTACTGGGGACTATTTCACCCCTACTACTACCACATAACACATATATCACATAATTTATCTAGCATGGCTGGGCATGACCGCCCCTTCGGCCCTATCGACCGGTAGCCTGGGGGGACTATCTCCCGCTACTTCCTCTAACTCATATAACAGATCATGCTAGCATGTAAACATAACATCACATACTGTCAGACGTATCTGGGGTGTCTGACTACCCTTCGGTCCTAACAACCAAACTCTACTGATGAGTCATGGAACCCCGTCCATGCTCCTACTGATAGTGAGATACGGGCCCATCCCACACTCACTCTTTCCCTAACTTGGGCCTTGCCCCTGATCTGCTGCTAATGAGATGTGGAACACCATCCACACCCTGCTATTGGTGAGATACGGGACCTCGCCCACACTCACCTCCATACTAGGCACATACAAGTATCACACAGACCACAAGTATAAACTATCACATAAACCATTCCTTGGGCACCCGCCCGCTATCACTGGACCTCGTCCTGAATATCATACTGGCATACTGTGCCTAGGGCTAACCCCCGGGTCTTCTACTCATAACTACATGGGACGGCATTGTGGCCGTAGACCTATTCATACAAAGGGAAACTCACCTGTATTGGCTGAACTTGCTGATGATCCCACTAGCTGCTAACCGGAAACTCTCTGAACTCCTTCTCCACTAGCTCCCCGAGTTACCAATATCAAAGCAACACTTAGTCTAATTGACCCCCGGAAGACAAACAAGTCAGCTCTAGTCAAAGTCAAAGTCCTGGTCAAAGTCAACCTTCCAGGTCAACCCTACTCGCCGAGTCTACCTACTGACTCGCCGAGTTCATGTGCTCAAAGTCCTTCCAATCACGACTTGACTCGCCGAGTCAGTCCATGACTCGCCGAGTCTACCGATTTTCGAGTCCTGACCTGCTCCACTCACCGGGTCTCCACTCGACTCACTGATTCGAGTCTCAACTCGAAGGGTTTGGGGTTTCGCGACCTGACTCGCCGAGTCGAAGAACAGACTCGCCGAGTCCAAAGCAATCTTCAACCAACTCGCCGAGTTGTTCTTCCAATTCGCCGAGTTCATGCCCAACTTCATCTGACTCGACGAGTTGTTCATCCCACTCGTCGAGTTCCTCCTCATCTTCTTGCTACTCGCCGAGTCCACTCGAAGGACTCGCCGAGTCTATTCAGGTCTACATACATGCAGAGGACTTTTGAGTCATGCATGGACTCCAAACTGTAGATCTACCCTTCCCAAGCCTATTCCTCACATAAAGTTGAAAACTTTACGTGTAGAGAAGGAGATCTAGGCAAAATACACCATAAACTAGGGTTTAAGGCAAAGAGGCTCCATAATTAACTCAGGGGCAGATACTTTATGCTTCTCAACACCATAATATGCTTAGATTTGGAGTAGCAACTCCAGATCTGGCTTCTAAATCAAATGGGCAACTAATCATGGCTAAAAAGCCCCAAAACTCACAACCAAAATAGATCTAAAGGAAGGGAAACGACTTAATACCTTCAAATGCCTCAGAAAGGCTCCACAAACTCCAGATCTAAAGACAATTCTTGAAGCTTCACTGATTCCCCTCTTTCTTCTTCCTTCAAATCACCCAAAATGGCTTGGAAGCTTGAATGCACAACAATGGAGGCTTAGGGTTCGCTTTCTGGGTGAGAGAGACTGCAAAGGAACCCTAGGGGAGAGAATGAGACGCTTAAATAGGCCCCAAGTCCCGAATTTAGGGTTTTCCTCGTACAGACCAGACTCGCCGAGTCTCCTTGGCCGACTCGCCGAGTCGGTCACTTACTCCTCGTCCCAGATCCCGCTCGGACTCGCCGAGTTCCTCCTTGGACTCGCCGAGTCGTCCCCTAAGCTTAGGGTTTTCTTTCCTTTCTTGGCCTTAAAAACTTTGAGTGTTACATTTAAACTCCAAATTAACCATTCAGAACAAACGCACAATTAATCAGTTTACATTGCAGGTTCCGATTGATTGATTGGTCACTGATTCGATTTTTGATTTGTCAATTTCTCATAGTTGTGCTTATTGTTGTGTTCAGGTTCTGTTGTATAAAGGATATTGTTGGATAAGGAGCATGTGTGAAGGTAGGAATCAAGTTGAGTTGAGGGAATTTTGAAGTAAACTGATGTTTTTTTTTTGTCCATAAAGTTCTGTGAAAAGAAATCACTATCTTGGAGAGTACAAAGGACAAATGTGTAACAGACCGAAATCTCAGGTATTGTTTAATTATGTTTTTGGGGCGAGTTAAAAGGGGACTCGGCGAGTTGGAGCCTAGACTCGCCGAGTAGGATCGCAGACTTGGTCGCGGGTTCGCGACTGGACTCGACGAGTCCAGATATGGACTCGGCGAGTCGACGCTGTTCAGCAGAAACCCTAACCGTTCGGTTTTGGATCGTATATAATGCTCTTATATGCCGTCATTGTCCGTCTTTAGTCGATTGAGAGGAACCCTAAACGGCTGTGGGCATCTAGAGTAAGATTGGAGGATATTAGGGCTTGAAGAGATTGTTGGGCAAAGAGGAGAAGGGTTTTGGCTAAAGGAACAGCAAGGGATTCGAGTTCTGCGGTTTGGAGACTCAGAGAGGGCATATTCCAGGTAATATTTCGGATTCCAATTCTGTTATTTGATGTGTATGCGAAATTAGGGTTTATGAAACCCATTTAGTGATTAGATGGGTTATTATGTTATTACCCGAACGTTTATACCCCAGTAATAAGATGTTTAGAAGTCCAGAAAGTCCCATGATTGTATATCTCGGGATCATACGTAATTTAGAAAGCAGTTACTCGTCTGCATGGCATGGACTCGCCGAGTTGTTCTTCAGACTCGGCGA
Source organism: Lactuca serriola (assembly GCF_051521515.1). Lineage (NCBI taxonomy): Eukaryota > Viridiplantae > Streptophyta > Magnoliopsida > Asterales > Asteraceae > Lactuca > Lactuca serriola. Next base: position 196,191,688 of record NC_136410.1, read on the forward strand.
GTAGCTTGAAGATTTACTGGGACTCGCCGAGTTGTTCTTCAGACTCGGCGAGTGGAGTCGGGGTGGCCCCGCGATTCTTCCAGGGGTAACTCGTCGGGTCGAGTAGGATACTCGACGAGTAGATAATGAATCTCAGAAAGTTGGAGGACGTCTAGACTCGCCGAGTCGCCATGGTACTCGCCGAGTCCGGTCAAGTTGACCGTTGACCGTTGACCAGAGTTGACCTAAGTCTGACTTCTTAGGGATAGTCACACTTAGAAGATATAAGTATTAATGAGATATGTGATGTTATAGGGAGGTTGTAGCTCGTCGGATTGTGCACGAGTGATTTCAGGATTTGCTAGCTTTCAGCTTTTACGAGGTGAGTCTTCTCACTATACTATACCCGGAAGGGTTTGACTGTGTGACCGGAAGGTCGGATATGATATGTGATATGTATGCTATATGTGGTAAGTTATTTGTTATATGTGCTATGTATGTTATGGGCCGGAAGGCGATTATATTATGGGCCGGAAGGCAATATGTTATGGGCCGGAAGGCGATATGTTGTGTGATGGACCGGAAGGTCGGCGTGGGTAGGACCGGAAGGTTTACCCAGCAGGGACGGAAGTCCCCTGAGACACATGGACCGGAAGGTCGGGCCTGGAAAGGCGTATGTGCGTAAGTTGTATATTGGGGAACTCACTAAGCATTTATGCTTACAGTTGTTGTACATGTATTTCAGGTACTAGCGAGGTCCGTGGGAAGGCGTCGGCGTGATCGATACACACTGAAGACTACTTTTATGATCTTGGGATTTTGATTATTTGTATTTGACAGAATACTTAAACTATTTATGCCTTTTTTTGAATGGAAATAAATACATTTTTAAAATGAAAAATTTGTTTGAAAATTTGAGTTGTTACAATTGGTATCAGAGCCTTGGTTTGAGGGATTCGGGTGCACCTTCGGGAGTAGCTGAACTCAAAACGAGGATTTGAGGGAAACTTTTTTGTTAAATAAAGGCATAAACTTTTGTAAATGGTTTTGTGGTGAGCAAGAAAGAAGCAGTGTGTACGATCAGTCAGCGCCCGAACGGTAAAGATCCCCAAAATACCTTACAATATTATATGATATGAATTGTTATGCATGCTAGAAGACTAGGTATCCATGATAGGACTAGAGTGGCCTGATTTGTGATGCCTTAGTCTAGGGAAATTTGCCTATATGAGATGTGTTGCTAGCATGCGGGTAGATAGTGCATATCAGCAGTAGAGTACTCACTATCCGGAGTTTGGGGAGGAGGACTTGGGATGAACACTGATGCGGTGTGGTCGGTAGTATTGGGCCCGTACTACCGAGGACACCGGGTCAGTGGGAGACCCAAGTAAGAATCCCTGGATATCGGGGACTGAGTAGGGTTGCGTATTGAGTACAATTATACTCGGTGGAGTCTCTGATAGTTTTATGTTGTATTTCAGAGACATCATGGTTAGACCGCGCCACGGAGCGAGTACGAGCGGTGTGAGTGACGAGGATATTCGTCAGATGATTCACGAGGAGGTGGCGGCAGCGATCCGGGCTGAGATCCCGGAGATGTTTGGGTCTATTAAGACCACCCTGATGGAGACATTCGATGAGCGGTACGCCGCGTTGACTGAGGCTGCAACCGCTGCAGCTACCGCAGCTGTGGCCGCTGCTAGGCCACAGGGAGGTGACTCGTTGTTGTTCCGAGAGTTCAGCAACACGAAGCCACCGGAGTTCGATGGGACGCAGGATCCGATTGTTGCGATGAGGTGGATCGCGGACATAGAGGGGTGCTTCTACACGTGTTCATGCCCGGAGCACCTGAGGGTACGGTTCGCATTGAACCAGCTCCGCCTGGGAGCGAAGGACTGGTGGAAGTTCGTGACGGCGAACTTCACTTTGGCAGAGACTACATCGGTGACATGGGAGGGATTTACTGCCATGTTCAGGGATGAGTACGTTCCCCCGGTGGAGAGGGAACGATTGGTGCAGGAGTTCTTAACCCTCAAGCAGGGTACTGATTCTGTTGCGGTGATTACGCGGAAGTTTCATGAGAGGGCAATGTTCTGCCCCGAGCTGGTGTCCACTGATCAGGCTCGGATGAGCCGGTACTTGGGAGTGTTGAGGAGGGATATCCGGGAGTTTGTGTCGAACTCCACCTACCATACTTTTGCTGAGCTTCAGGCGAATGCCAGGAAGCGCGAGATCGAGTTGGAGACCCAGGCCAGGGAGGAGGCCGAGTCTCAGCGGGTGGACCGGCGACCGGCTCAGTTCCAGCCGGCAGCCAAGCGGACCAAGTCCGCCGATGCGAGGACGGGAGGTTCGAAGAGCCGCACTTGCGGAAAGTGCGGCAAGGGTCATGAGGGGGCGTGTCGATCTGGTGCTTGCTACAAGTGTGGCAAGGAGGGGCACATTGCTAGGGAGTGTCCCAAGGGATTTACGGTTTGCTTTCATTGCAACCAGACTGGCCATAGGAAGGCCGAGTGCCCTCAGCTTCTTCAGGGATCTGCACCTGCTGCCGGAACTACTGCGACTCGACCGGTGAAGGCCGAGGCCCCGAGGGCTCGGGGAAGAGCCTTTCAGCTGACTGCGGAGGAGGTCCGCGCTGCGCCCGATGTTGTGGCAGGTATGTTGTAATTCATGTAATTATTTTAATGTCGAGATGTTATGCTTATGTTATTATATGCGTAGGTACTTTTCTTGTGAACTCTGTGCCTGCCTTAGTGTTATTTGACTCGGGTGCGAGTAGGTCCTTTGTGTCCTTAGCCTTTAGTCATCATATCAGCGTCAGTCGTGAGTCGTTGAGTCGACCTTTGAGAGTTTCTATAGCTGACGAGAAAGTGATTTGTGCCACGGAGGTTTTTCGGGGATGTGTACTAGAGATTTTTGGGGTGGAATTCCCGATTGACCTAATCCCTATTGCGATGGGTGATGTTTGTGTCATCGTAGGCATGGACTGGTTGAGCCGATTCGGCGCTGTCATCGACTGTGAGCGTCAGCTGGTGACCATACGAGACCATAGTGGGGGAGTCCTTTCGGTGTACGGCGAGGGTACCCGTTCGGGATCAGCTTTTTGTTCGGCCGCTAGGGCGAGGCAGTGTCTACAGCAGGGCTGTAAGGGTTTTGTGGCGTATGTGATGGATACGCGGGAGGTTCCCGAGAGACCGAAATCAGTTGAGGAGGTCCCTGTGGTGCGTGAATTTCCAGATGTTTTCCCCGAGGAGCTGCCGGGAGTACCTCCTGTGAGGCAAGTAGAGTTTGGTATCGATCTGGTTCCGGGGGCCGCGCCTATTGCTAAGGTGCCTTATCGTCTTGCACCTCCAGAGATGCAAGAGTTGTCCTCGCAGCTCCAGGAACTGTTGGGGAAGGGATTCATTCGGCCGAGCAGCTCGCCGTAGGGAGCACCTATTCTGTTCGTCAAGAAGAAGGATGGTTCACACCGGATGTGTATTGATTACCGGGAGTTGAACAAGTTGACGGTCAAGAACCGTTACCCATTACCGAGGATCGATGATTTATTCGATCAGTTGCAGGGAGCGTCTTGGTTTTCCAAGATCGATCTGAGGTCGGGGTACCATCAGGTGAGAGTGCGGGAGGAGGATGTCCAGAAGACAGCGTTTAGGACGCGATATGGGCATTATGAGTTTGTGGTGATGCCTTTCGGACTCACCAATCCCTGGCGGTGTTCATGGATCTCATGAACAGGGTATGCAGACCGATGTTGGATCGGTCAGTGATTGTATTCATCGACGACATTCTGGTGTATTCTAGATCTAGAGAGCAGCATGAGGAGCATTTGAGGGAGGTCCTTGAGGTATTGAGGTCGGAGAAGCTTTATGCAAAGTTCTCCAAATGTGACTTCTGGCTGCGAGAGGTCCAATTTCTAGGACATGTTGTCAATCAGAAAGGGATATTGGTCGATCCGGCCAAGGTTGAGGCGGTGATGAGTTGGGAGGTGCCGAAGTCACCTTCTGAGATCAGGAGCTTCCTTGGGTTGGCAAGGTATTACCGGAGATTCATCAAGGATTTCTCCAAGATCGCAGTGCCACTCACCAGATTGACCCGGAAGGGTGTTGCATTCTCATGGGGGCCAGAGCAGCAGACCTCCTTCGAGACACTCCGCCAGAGGTTGTGCGAAGCCCCGGTATTAGCTCTTCCAGAAGGGATGGAAGATTTTGTGGTATATTGCGACGCATCGATTTCGGGACTGGGTGCAGTGTTGATGCAGAGGGGTCATGTGATAGCGTATGCGTCGAGACAGCTGAAACCTCATGAGGCGAGATACCCCACGCATGATTTAGAGTTGGGAGCAGTAGTGTTCGCTCTCAAGATTTGGCGTCACTACCTGTATGGGGTTCGATGTACGATCTATACGGATCATAAGAGCTTGAAGTATTTGATGGATCAGCCCAACCTAAATATGCGTCAGAGGAGGTGGTTGGATGTGGTCAAGGATTACGATTGTGAGATCCTGTACCACCCAGGCAAGGCTAATGTGGTAGCCGATGCGTTGAGCCGCAGGGCGGAGAGCGCTCCGTTGCGAGATGTATGCTTGAGACTGACTGTGATGACTCCAGTATTGGACGCTATTCGTGGGGCACAGGCAGAGGCTGTGCGACCAGAAATGCAGAAGAAAGAGCGAGTTGTGGGGTTAATTTCAGAGTTTGTTAAGGATAGTCGAGGGCTTATGACGTTTCAGGGTCGGATCTGTGTACCGTTCGTGGGCGGTACGCGTATTACTTTGATGGAAGAGGCTCATAGGTCGAAATTCTCGATCCATCCCGGTGCTACGAAGATGTATTTGGATTTGAGGAAGGAGTATTGGTGGCCCTGTATGAAGAGGGACGTGGCATGGTTCGTTGAGAGGTGCTTGACCTGCCGTAGGGTTAAGGCCGAGCACCAGAGACCGCATGGCAAGTTACAGCCATTGGAGATCCCCGAGTGGAAATGGGAACAGATCACTATGGATTTTATCACCAAATTGCCGAGGACTGCCAGGGGAGTTGATGCAATTTGGGTGATTGTGGATAGGTTGACGAAGAGTGCACACTTCCTTGCCATCAGTGAGAGTTCTTCAGCGGAGAAGTTGGCAGAGATATATGTGAGAGAAGTGGTATCTCGGCATGGGGTGCCGATCTCGATTGTGTCAGACCGTGATGTGCGCTTCACTTCCAGATTCTGGAAGAAATTCCACGAGGAGCTGGGTACTAAATTTCATTTTAGTACCGCATACCATCCCCAGACAGACGGTCAGAGCGAGCGGACGATTCAGACGCTGGAAGACATGCTTCGAGCATGTGTGTTAGACTTCGGGGGTAGCTGGGATGCATATTTACCCTTAGCAGAGTTTTCCTACAACAACAGCCATCATTCGAGCATTGGTATGCCACCTTTTGAGCTGTTGTATGGTAGGAGGTGTCGGACCCCCATTTGCTGGGGAGAGGTGGGACAGAGAGTAATGGGCAGCACGGAGATCGTGCTTCAGACGACAGAGCAGATTCAGCAAGTTAGACAGAGGTTATTGACCGCCCAGAGCCGGCAGAAGAGTTATGCAGACAGGCGCCGATCCGAGCTTAAATTTCAGGTCGGCGACTTCGTTCTCCTGAAGGTCTCTCCTTGGAAAGGAGTGATTCGATTCAGGAAAAGGGGCAAATTGGGGCCCCGGTATATTGGGCCATTTCGTGTGATTGCAAGGATAGGCCGGGTAGCCTATCGGTTGGAGTTGCCAGCGGAGTTGGGTCAGATCCACGACACTTTTCATGTGTCGCAGTTGAGGAAGTGCATAGCCGATGAGTCGGCAGTGGTTCAATTGGAGGATATTCAGGTGGATGCGAGCCTGAATTACGCGGAGAGACCAGTGACTATCAGAGATCGGAAGATCAAAGTTCTGAGGAACAAGGAGGTACCTCTGGTGTTGGTTCAATGGCAACACCGTAAGGGATCGGAAATGACTTGGGAACCGGAGCACGAGATGCGGGAGCAGCATCCGGAACTATTTGCAGAGTGAGACTTCGAGGGCGAAGTCTAATCCAAGTGGGGGAGAGTTGTAACAGCCCGAAATCTCAGGTATTGTTTAATTATGTTTTTGGGGCGAGTTAAGAGGGGACTCGGCGAGTTGGAGCCTAGACTCGCCGAGTAGGATCGCAGACTTGGTCGCGGGTTCGCGACTGGACTCGACGAGTCCAGATATGGACTCGGCGAGTCGACGCTATTCAGCAGAAACCCTAACCGTTCGGTTTTGGATCGTATATAATGCTCTTATATGCCGTCATTGTCCGTCTTTAGTCGATTGAGAGGAACCCTAAACGGCTGTGGGCATCTAGAGCAAGATTGGAGGATATTAGGGCTTGAAGAGATTGTTGGGCAAAGAGGAGAAGGGTTTTGGCTAAAGGAACAGCAAGGGATTCGAGTTTTGCGGTTTGGAGACTCAGAGAGGGCATATTCCAGGTAATATTTCGGATTCCAATTCTGTTATTTGATGTGTATGCGAAATTAGGGTTTATGAAACCCATTTAGTGATTAGATGGGTTATTATGTTATTACCCGAACGTTTATACCCCAGTAATAAGATGTTTAGAAGTCCAGAAAGTCCCATGATTGTATATCTCGGGATCATACGTAATTTAGAAAGCAGTTACTCGTCTGCATGGCATGGACTCGCCGAGTTGTTCTTCAGACTCGGCGAGTAGCTTGAAGATTTACTGGGACTCGCCGAGTTGTTCTTCAGACTCGGCGAGTGGAGTCGGGGTGGCCCCACGATTCTTCCAGGGGTAACTCGTCGGGTCGAGGAGGATACTCGACGAGTAGATAATGAATCTCAGAAAGTTGGAGGACGTCTAGACTCGCCGAGTCGCCATGGTACTCGCCGAGTCCGGTCAAGTTGACCGTTGACCGTTGACCAGAGTTGACCTAAGTCTGACTTCTTAGGGATAGTCACACTTAGAAGATATAAGTATTAATGAGATATGTGATGTTATAGGGAGGTTGTAGCTCGTCGGATTGTGCACGAGTGATTTCAGGATTTGCTAGCTTTCAGCTTTTACGAGGTGAGTCTTCTCACTATACTATACCCGGAAGGGTTTGACTGTGTGACCGGAAGGTCGGATATGATATGTGATATGTATGCTATATGTGGTAAGTTATTTGTTATATGTGCTATGTATGTTATGGGCCGGAAGGCGATTATATTATGGGCCGGAAGGCAATATGTTATGGGCCGGAAGGCGATATGTTGTGTGATGGACCGGAAGGTCGGCGTGGGTAGGACCGGAAGGTTTACCCAGCAGGGACGGAAGTCCCCTGAGACACATGGACCGGAAGGTCGGGCCTGGAAAGGCGTATGTGCGTAAGTTGTATATTGGGGAACTCACTAAGCATTTATGCTTACAGTTGTTGTACATGTATTTCAGGTACTAGCGAGGTCCGTGGGAAGGCGTCGGCGTGATCGATACACACTGAAGACTACTTTTATGATCTTGGGATTTTGATTATTTGTATTTGACAGAATACTTAAACTATTTATGCCTTGTTTTGAATGGAAATAAATACATTTTTAAAATGAAAAATTTGTTTGAAAATTTGAGTTGTTACAAAATGCTTAAGAGCTTGTCAAAGGTACTGCTTCAAATTACAAAGAGGAAATTAGAGCATATATACTTGCTCCTCCTGGTGAATTGTTAGGGTGTTCCAAAATTTGGGATGACATCTCAACAACTAAAAGCATGTGTAGCCTGTTGATACTGAAACAGGTTATCATCCTCTTCAAGCAACCTATATCTTTGTACCACAAATGTTACAACCATCAACTATTCCATTTTATATATGATATGAATGAGCGCACTGCAATAATATCAATTTTACTTGGATATAAGAAATAGCTGCAAGGATTTAATTTAAGCATACAAGCCTTTCAATTGTTTCCTTTTTTCTCATCTAAACATATAATTCTTCTTCTACCCCTTTTCCCCCTTTACTTTACATAAAAGAGAAATAAATGTAAAGTAAAATGATAATATATTACAATTTTCTCTTAAGAATCCTTATCTACTTATCATTGCATCTACAAGCCTAGTTAATATTAGTCCATCTTTAAACTGTTTACTTTATTCATAATAATCTATTTTTGATCCAATTTTGTTTCACATATAAAATTCTAATGGTAAAGGTATTAAACAAAATGATCCATCATCAACGGTGTACTTTTAATCTTTTTGGTTTTAGAGTTTGGCTACATAATTTAAGTTTTGATAATTTTAGTCCTCATTGTTTATTGTTTCTCAATTTCGTCACACAACTTTCACCGTCTTTTTCTAAAAAGAATGACTCATGCAACGCACGAGCCTTTTCCTAGTATAAATAAAGACAACAGACACACAACACTACTTTTTATTATTATTATTATTATTATTATTATTATTATATGTAGATGTAGATTACTTCCTATCATAATATTATACTTTGAAAAATATACCTACCATGGCATTGTCTTCCAAATGCAATACACTCTTATAATTTGGTAGATTTTACAAAGTTAAATGCTATAATTTGGTAGATTTTATAAAATAAAATTCTATAAGTGGGTACATTTTATGAAATACAATGCCTTAATAAGAAAACAAAGTTAATGTAATTTGATGATGGAATGTTGTTCCATTCTTTACCTTTTTAATTTATGTCATAGATTGTTATGAAAAGCAATCAAATACGAAATTTAACAAAAAGAAACATAAATCAAACGGATTTACATATAAAGGATTCATAATTCAGAATACATACTTGTATGTTAATATCTACAACAAATCTATAAACTAGGGCCGATTCCACTATGGCGGCAACCCCTGTTTTTTTCGGACGCGTTGTAAATTTTTTCATTTGTTCTATTATTGTACCACTACGTAAAAAAAAAAAATTATGCCACCGGCAGCATCTACTTGCGCCCGTCACTGCTATAAGCACGGAAATAAGTAGTTTCAGGCCTGCGAATTAAAGTGTCCCAAGACAGTAATTAACCCGGTATGGTTTCTGTCTTGAGGATACAACAATCATTTCAAGAATAGATCTTGAATATGTCGAAAATCACCATGCTCCTATGTAATATCAAGAACGATTTTAAGAGAATGTGTATGTGTGTGTGTGTTTCATTAGCCTTCAAATTATATCTGACTTAATGTATTTATAGGCTTCTATTGGTGGTTGTAAACCACCAACCGAAATTAATTGCCATAAATTGCCATGCAGTTAATTCTCTAATTAACAAAATTTTACTAACTTAAAAATTAATAAATAATCAATTCAAGAAGATCCTCAAGGCCCAAGGCCCTATATTTGACTATTAATATACTAGTTGAATTCTTGTGCATTGTGCATGAATATAAATATTTAATTAAAGTAATAACATTTAACAAATTGTAATTTAATATTTTTACATGTAAAACCAATGGCAATATCAAAACAAACTCTATAGTTAACATATTAGTTTTATTAATTTTAATTAATCTATATCATTAGTTATTTCCATTATTAATTCATGATTTTATAGACCGTTTTATGTTGTGTAAATTATATATCAAACATATATTGATTTCTATGTATAAAAAACAAAGTAGTATGAAAAAATAAATACTACAACTTTTGATGATATATAAAACGTTTTAAGATGTGTAAATTATATATAAAACGTATACCGATTTGTATCTAAAACAAATAACAAATAGTATGAAAAACACTATAGCTTTTAATAAAATAAAAAACAATACAACATTATAACATTTACATCAAACAAAACTTATTAATCCGGATTATTTTTATAGTAAATTACATGAATGGTCCCTATGGTTTGGGGTAATTTGCGTGATTGGTCCCTAATTTATTTATTTTTAACTCGAAAGGTCCCTGTTGTTTGTTTTTGTTATGCGCTTGGTCTCTATTGTTTGTTTTTGCTACGTGTTTGGTCCCTATCTTAGCTAAAAAGACTATTATTTAAATATGAAAAAAATATTAGGGTAGGTAAGGTAATGTGAGGGGGTGGGGTTCGGGTGTGTTTATTTAAATAAATTAAAAAAATCAAGGGCAAAATAGTCTTTTTAGGTAAGACAGGGACCAAACGCGTAACAACAACAAACAATAGGATCTTCCAAGTTAAAAAAATAAGTTAGGGACCAAACACGCAAATTATCCTAAACCATAGGGACCATTCGTGTAATTTACTCTATTTTTTATTTAGTTAGCTTTTTTATACCGTGATATTTTAAATTTTTTGACAGTTTAAAATAATAATTTCTTTATATTTTAAATTTTTTGACAATTTAAAATAATAATTTCTTCGAAATAACTGATAATAATATTACATAAAACTAAAAAAAGACATTACAAACCTATTTACTTTGTCTATTAAACTAATATACTTTAGGTTTTATCGTGAACAAAAATGATAAATTAATCACATAACAAAAAACATGTTGCTCAAACTTTAGGTTTTTATCATTAAATGTATATTATCTTTAAATTAATTAATTAAAATGAAATTTAATGTAGTTATTTTAGGTATTTGAGTTATGGACGGATGGTAGAGAGAGGCTTGCAGATGAGTACCGGTATCCAATATTTCGTCCGTATAAAATGGAACGTCGGCAGCCTTACCAAATAGCAATCCATCAAACAAAGTCAGTTAATTTTCATCGTAATTAGGGCTTCTGCCACCACAAATCTCTCTCTCCATGGAGATTTCGCCATGGAGCCTTTGACTTTCCTTTCTTCTCTTGCCTTCATTTCCTTTCGTCTTCTACTCGTATATACCACCTGTATAATCTTCAATGAGGTCAGATCTATTTTTTCATTTTTCTTCGCAAAAACTAGATTCTTCGTCATCCTCAGGATAATAATCATACCACCTAATCTAATCTAATCCCAATTTCGATTCTTTTTCAGATTCTCGTCTAATCCGCCTCTTTTTCGTTTTTGTTTCTCCCCCTACAAAAACTCAGCTATTTCCATTCAACTATTGGTTTATTTTTGTTAACAAGTTGACTGGTAATAATATCAGATTATAGTTTTGGGGGGTTTTTTCTTTGTTTCCACCATTTCTAGGAACTATGGCTGATGATTTTTTATGCGATCCTAAAGTTTATAGTCCAGATTATTTGCTTTCTTCATTGAAGATCGGTGATTGGTACCGAATGGATGATTATACAGATAACAGTTTCGATTTCGATGGTTTTGATGATTATTTGAATTTGAATCGGGAATGGAAGAAGGAGGATGTTCTCGATATGCTGCCTTCTGATCCTTTTGAGATGAACATAAGCGGTGGGTGTACGATGATTAGGGGGTGGATTCAAAAGGTTGATGACGATATCGGATATATCAAAATCTCAGAAAAATCAATTGCCGATGAGATCAATTTAGATGATACAAGTACAACAAATGGGTTGTTTTTCTTCGATGGAAGTAAGGAATCTAAAGCCTTGCAGCATTCATTCAACAAGAACACAAATTGTTGTCAAAGCGATGGGAAAGATGATATCCATGTTGGTGTTCCTCATGATGCTTTATTTTTCGCTATTGGTCATTTAGGAATGAGGGATTTGATGTCTGTTGAAAGGGTATGTAAATCTTTACGTGATGGTGTTCGTAATGATCCTTTGTTATGGAGAAATATACATATTGATCAACAACCAGGCGAATTATTTGCTGATGAATCTCTTTTAAGAATTACAAATCGAGCAAGTGGTAGTCTTCAATCATTGAGTCTTGTAAAGTGTTTGAAAATCACAGATAATGGTCTCAAGAATGTCATCCAGCAAAATCCAGGGCTAACAAAGGTATGTATTTGTATCAAACCATATATGCATTTAGGGTGTGTTCTTAACTTCTTATGTGTGGTAGTGATTAGAAAGCAATTTCCTTTTTTGGATTATTTAGGTTCAAGTAATCAATTTCATGTTAGTTATAACTATACTTCTTATCAAGGTGTAAAATAAAAGTACTTGTATACCTTTATTTTACCTTTTTCCTATTTGATCAAAACTTGTCAAACACTCAAAACCATCAAGAAACTCTTTCAAACACTATCTCTTGTAATACGTTTTATTACAAATTTACAAATTTATTTACTTATTTAATACCACATAATCACTTTCAAAAGTCAAAACCCACATCCAAACACCCCTAAATGTTTTTTTGCTACATGAAGTTGTAATAATCACTTTTGATGACATTGAGTTTTTCGAGTTTCTTAACTATATAAGGAAGTAAATTTACAACACAAAGGTGTATAAAGTCATATTTCTTTTTAGCTTAATACATACAGAAGGGTAAAATGGTCATTTAGTCAGATTCAGACAGTTCATTCGGTCAAAAAAAGTCTTTAGACTTTCATAGTAATTAAACCTAGTGTTAGTTGGCCCTAACTAATGAAATTATCACTTTCAAAAAGCACATATAGAAGGGTAAAATGGTCATTTTTAACTAACATTTTAAAAATGGTGAATGCAGTTAAGTTTACTGGGATGTAACGGGCTAACTATGGAAGGGATTTTAAGTAATTTAAAGTCTTTGAAGACAACCAATGGAGGTGGAATAAAGCGTTTAAGAATTGGTGGACTTCACTCCATAACAATGGAGCAATTTGAAGACCTAAAAAAAGTATTATCCATAGATAATAATAATAATAATAATGATAATAATAATAATAATAATAATAATAATAATAATAATAATAATAATAATAATAATAATAATAATAATAACAAAAATCACCTCACTTGCCCTAAACCCCGATTCTACAATGGCGGGCAGTTGCACCTTTCACTAGAAGATGACCGCCCGATTGACATCGAAGCCTGCCCGAAATGTCATCAACTGAGACAGGTGTATGATTGTCCAGCTGACACATGTCAAGGGAAACGTTATTGTTGTAGGGCGTGTACTTTTTGCATTCCTAGATGCATCAATTGTGGATGTTGTTTGAATGAACGCAATTACATGGAGACGTTTTGTTTGGATTTCATTTGTTTTCATTGTTTAAAACAGATTTTAAGTTTCACAAATGGTGGTGAAGATGAAGATATGAGTGTTGATTCGGGGCAATCTGGTCATTATCAACAAGCAAGTTATAGGTTTTGCCTTTATGGCTAGATGAACGGGTTTCTGATTGTTTTTTTGTTCGTGGGTATGTGTTTAAAAGTGAAAACTAGAGATCGTTTGAAGAAAATGAGGAAAGAGTTTGTAGAAAGTGTACCTATTTTAGTAGATTCTTGAAAGGGGTAGATAAGAAACTAGGTGTTTCTTGAAAAAATTGGCAGATTTTCAAGATTGTGTATGGATTTGGTGTTTCTTGAAAAATAAGCAAAATTTCAAGATTCTCTTTTGGTGTTTCTTGAAGAAATATGTAGATTTTCAAGGTTCTCTTTTGGTGTTTCTTGAAGGAATAGACAGCTTTTCAAGATTATCTTTTTGCGCTTCTTGAAGAAATAGGCATATTTTCAAGATTCTCTCATGATGTTTCTTGAAGAAATAGGCAGATTTTCAAGATTCTCTTATGGTGTTTCTTGAAAGGAATAGGAAGATTTTCAAGATTCTCTTTTGGTGTTTCTTGAAGGAATAGACAGATTTTCAAGATTCTCTTATTGTGTTTCTTGAAGAAAAATGGCAGATTCTAAAGATTGTCTATGGATATGGTGTTTCTTGAAGAAATTGGTGTGTTTACTACAACTACAAGATTGTGTATTGGTGATTCTTGAAGAAAAAAGATTTGTAAGTTATTTGCTTGTTTTCTGAATTTTTAATTTTATTTTGTTGGGATTGTTTCTGTTTATTTAATATTGTGAAAGATAGGATCCATAACATGAAAAGATAACCGACCCTTGACCATGTAATGGTCTATAGATGTGTAAGATTTGATGCATGTAATGGTTATAAACATATGTAATGTAATGCACGCATTTTCCAATTTAATAAATGCCCATAAAAATGTATTTTGTTAGTTCCATTTTTATATGTAATTTGACGATACTTATGAAAATTGTTACATTAAACTATGTCAACCTCATTTGAATAAAAGAAATTAAATATCCTCCTACCTTTAGTTCCTACATATCATCTTACCTAGTTAAATGGTGACATGTTTAACATTTAATGTTTATTTAATAAAATTTAATGATATTTTAGAATACTAATATGATAACTGTCATCATTTAATTATTTTTTAGTAGGTTGCTATATTGGCTTGGTTTGGTTTGGTTTGCTATAAATATGTAATTTGTGTAGTGATTATCTATAAAGATTTTCTTAAAAGCGACACTTATTTATTTACAAATAAAGGAGTTATTTTAACGTTCTTAAAATAAAAATGTGAACTTTTAAATACAAACTATTTTTGGAAGGTAGAGATGCTAGATTTTCTAGGTGCTTTGAATAACGTATACAATACGTATACGCACATTAACAACTCTAAAAGCATACACAAAAAAATGTTGTCATATATATATATATATATATATATATATATATATATATATATATATATATATATATATATATATATATATATATATATATATATATATATATATATATATATATATATATATATATATATATATATAGGGAAGAGTTCAATTGAGAAAAAAAAAAGTTAAGAATGGGGGAATCATTCTCAGTCATTCATTTATTTTTGCCGCAAAAGCCTCCATCGTACCAACGGAATTGGGAAATGAATAGACATGTGTTTTCCAACAAAACATATTTCCTTAAACTATATTAATCATTACCTTAATATATACAAAAACATGGTTTTTTTTCGTTTTTTTATTTTTAGAAGCTATTTTTATCAAAAAATGATTTAAATATACCAAAATTCATGATTTTTTATTCTCTACAAATAGATATCCATATTGACATAGTTTTAAGATAAAATAAAAAAATTAATTTTTTTTATATTTTCAGCTATCGTTATTCATAAGTGAATAAAAATGTATCAGGTTTTATTACAGTACATTCGTTATTCACTTATGAATAAAAAGTAAGATTTTTTTTTTTTACAATTTAAGTATCATTCATATATGAATATAGCAATAATAAACATAGTATATTCATATTTAAATATTTGACGATGTATTCACTTGTGAATATTAACATAGTATATTCACTTGTGAATATTAGATGGTATGTTCAGTTATGAATATTAAATGATATTTCATATGTGAATATTACATAGTATTACATGGTATATCACATGTGAATATTACATAGTATATTCACTTGTGAATATTAGATGATATATTCACATATGAATATTACAGTACATTCGTTATTCACTTATGAATAAAAAGTATGCTTTTTTTTTTACAATTTAAGTATCATTCATATATGAATATAGCATATAATAAACATAGTATATTTATATTTAAATATTGGACGATGTATTCACTTATGAATATTAACACAGTATATTCACTTGTGAATATTAGATGGTATATTCACTTATCAATATTAAATGATATTTCATATGTGAATATTACATAGTATTACATGGTATATCACATGTGAATATTACATAGTATATTCACTTGTGAATATTAGATGATATATTCACTTATGAATATTACACAGTATATTCATATATGAATACTACAAGGTATATTCACTTGTGAATATATTCACTTATGAATATTAGAAGGTATTTTGACAAATATATATAATTTTTATATGTTATTCACATATGAATAACATACAGACTTGCATATTTGTTTTGTGTTTTTAATAATCATATACTGATTCAGGTGAGAAAACATATTCATATGTGAATATAACACGGTAATTTAGTTTATGCATTTCATCAAACAGTTGGAGTGCATACAAGTTAACTATTTTATAAATGTTAAAAACATCAAGTTATCAATTCCAAATCATCATATACTTCCGATTTCGACTTCAGATGCGACATCCTATGTCTAATCGATTTCTCATTTTGATTTTGATTTCCGAAAATCCGATTGGGAACCTGTGAGTACCGATTCTGAGTCCTTCAATGTCGACTGTGACTGCGAGTCTAGAACTCCCATTCCAATTTCATGAATAGCGAAGAAATTCTGATTCCAACTGATTTCATTTGCGAATCTGGGAAATTCCAGATCCATATCCGTTATGAACTTTAACAAATGCTTGCAAGCTACGAACATCCGGAGTATTCAACAAAGAAATCGATGAAATTGATGAATTTGGGTTGCGAATCTGTCTTGAACGGCGAACCTTCCAGCCACGAATATCGATGATTGATCAACACTGGATGACATTGATGATTGTTTAGTTGAAGAAATCCGGATGATTGTTGAAGGTTGGAGAAGAAATTTTGATGATGAACGAACTGTTATCGAATTCTCTATAGTTACGTATTTGAGATTGAAGGTTATTCACATATTATAAGTTTGTCACCGTGTCTTTTTATGCTTAGATTAAATGAGTGGCTGAGAATGATTCCCCCATTCTCAACCTTTTTTATTTTCTCAATTGAACCCACCTATATATATATATATATATATATATATATATATATATATATATATATATATATATATATATATATATATATATATATATATATATATATATATATATATATCTTATAACAATTCCTAAAGGTTACATGTTAGCGGAATCTTTATGTTAAAAATCTCGATGTAAGTGGTTATTTATTTGGCAACTATCAAGGAGCAGGAATTACCACTTTAACTCTTTCTTAGGGTATTATATCACAAACTTGGTTTGTGGCCGATTGCTCATTATCATATAGCTGTTGTATTTCATTTTCTTATTCTGTAGCTAATCTATATGTATAGAACTAATTTAGGGATCATACACGTTATAAAATGATATGCACTTATCCTATGAAACAGTGATTAGGACGTGGAGATAAGGGTATTTATGACAATTAATAATAATAATACTAATTTTCAAAATAATAAAAATAGGTATATAAAGAGACGCCGAGGAGATAAAATGGAGGTGCGATCCGGGTTGGAGGATTTATGGGACCTAATGTTTTAATAATAATAATAAATAAAGTATGTAAAATAATTAAATATATAAAATATGTAATAAGGAAAAAAAAGTTTTTTAGGTCCGTTTGACACAAATCCTAACAAACAATATGACATGGATGGTCCGAGTTTAAAAGAAAAAATAATGGACCAAGCTACAGTTTACTTTAAACCATAGTGAACATTCTTGAATTTTATTATAGTTTATTTTTCTTTTTTACCAATATTTCTAAAACTTTTTTTTTTGACATTTGACGAATTAGTGTTATTGAATTAGAATATTTTTGAGTTTTGAGTATAATCTATGCCCATGGCACACGTAAATGCATTTGGTTAAAAGTCTTCTACTTTGAAGTCAACTAAGTAAACCCTAAAATAACACTCACACACGAAAAAAAGGGCCATGATTGATGCATTGAGCTTCTTTCTTATGGAATTTTTCATGCGACTTCTTCCAGAAGGGTTATGTCCGGCAATCCTAAGAAGTCGGAATTACCGTTTTAACCTTTTTGGGTTGCATTTACAAACTTGGTTCTGACTGATATAACTCTTCGTTGTATTCCCTTTTATTATCGTTGTGCATATGTATAGAATGAATTTAGGGACAAACATATTATAAAATGATATGTACTCATCCCTTTGGGAGGGTGATTAGGAAGCACGACATAAGGGTCTTTATTACATAATTAATAATTCGTTTTATTTTTAGTTAGGCTTTGTTCTCTTCTTTAAGGATATTACTTTTCTGGTAGCTCAACACATGTAATCTCAGCCCACTTTTATGCATTTATAGCACAACCGATAAATGGATAAAAATTAGATATTGTAACCGTTTTATCTTATAAATTGAAATCAATGAATATTCATCGTTTATCAATAGATTAGGTGATGATAATAAAAATTTCAAAAATACATAAAACTAAATCCTTGATTGAAAAGATTGTATAAGTTGATTGAAGTTTTTCCAATTTTTTTTTTGGCATTTATTTGTTTTAATTATTTCATATGCTTATACGAGCGTCACTCAGAATATGTAAACATAACGAACTGATCAATGTCAATAAAAGCTTTTAAAAGTTGGTCACAAAATCATTTAATTTGGAGATTACAATAAACGAAAATATCTATGAAATTGGTTACGTGTTGAACTCATATTCTAGAAAATAATCTTCATTTCTTTATTTTATTTTTTGTCGAGCATGTTGCTGTTGGTCATCAATTTTGACGTCTGGTTTATTGAGTTAACTATCATGTATTATTAGACTTTATATCCTAACTTATTTTGTGTATTTGTATTTCACGCATTTGGTAAATAAAAAAAAAAAAAAAAAGTTTACCTTGAGGCTTGAGCCATACAAAATTAAGAAGAAATGAATATAAATTGCCTCATAATAGTCGTAGGCTCCATTATCAATTATATATAGCAAAGTAACATACAAGGATAAGGATTACAATCATTTAAATAAACTAGACCTTATCTATATAACAACTCACATATGTACGCTATCTCTAAGGCTTCTCTTTACATTCCCCCTCAATCTTAACCGGTACAAGGTTTAGATTGTATCTTAGATGCTCGAGCTTATTGTGAGTGACCGGCTTAGTAAATCCATCAGCCACTTGATCATTGGAAGATATAAATCGGGCATCAAGAGCACCCATTGCCACCTTCTCTCTAACGAAATGAAAATCCACTTCTATGTGCTTTGTGCGTGCATGGAAAACAGGATTTGCTGTTAAATAGGTTGCTCCGAGATTATCACACCATAACACTGGTGGTATTGACTGATGCACCCCTAACTCTTTGAGTATAGATTGTATCCATACTACTTCCGTTGTACCATTAGCCAAGGCTTTATATTCTGCCTCAGTACTCGATCGATACACAGTAGGTTGCTTGCGTGAGCTCCAAGAAATTAGTTTGGACCTAGAAATATTGCAAACCCTCCGGTAGACCTGCGGTAGTCCAAACATCCTGCCCAGTACGCATCTGTAAACACGCTCAAAAGTGTAGAACTAGACTTTTGAATACGTAGTCCTATATTCACCGTTCCTTTTATGTATCTTAATACGCTTGACTGCTTCCCAATGAACATCGGTAGGCTTAGAGAGATATTGACAAACCTTGTTAACAGCGAATGAAATATCTGGTCGCGTTAATGTAAGGTACTGTAAACCACCAACCATGCTTCTATACTTGAACGCATCATCCTCTCTGAGATAATTTCCATAATCCCGTGCAAGCTTATCCGTGACAGACATGGGGGTTGAGACGCTCTTACAATTCAACATGTGAGCTCGTTTGAGTAAGTCAGGCGCATATTTATGTTGGAGAAGAGTGATTCCCCCTGAATTGTGAGAAACCTCAATCCCCAAAAAATAATTTAATCGGCCAAGGTCTTTGCTAGGAAAAGTTGTTGACAAGTTACATACCAACTTATCAAATAGTTTTTGAGAGGAACCAGCAATCACAATATCATCTACATAAACGAGCATGTAGATAAGATCATTCCCACGATGAAAAATGAAAAGAGATGTGTCAGCCTTCGACGAATGAAATCCAAGTTGATGTAGCTTGTCACTTAGCCGAGAAAACCATGCGCGTGGTGATTGTTTTAGTCCATAGATCGCCTTCTGAAGTTTGCAGACATGATGAGGGTTGTGAGAATCTTCAAAACCTGGAGGTTGCTGCATGTAAACCTCTTCATTTAAGAAGCCATGAAGAAACGCATTACTTACATCAATCTGGCGAAGATGCCATCCTCTGGACACTGCAAGAGCAAGAATCAAACGAACCGTTGTGAGTTTGACAACTGGACTAAATGTGTCTTGATAGTCAACTCCATACTGTTGAGTGAAACCCCGGGCCACCAGACGTGCCTTATGTTTATCAATAGAACCATCAGGATGTTGTTTAAGCTTGAAAACCCATTTGCAGCCAACCACATTTACATTAGATGGTTGTGGTACCAAAACCCATGTATCATTCTTCTGAAGGGTAGAAAATTCAGCTTTCATGGCGTGTCGCCATGTTGGATCATCCAAAGCCAGTCGATAGGAAGTAGGTTCAGCAAAGAAGGCACGTCTATTGGGATTATAAAGTATTGTTCCATCAGTAAATTTTCGAGGGCAAGTCTTCCCTACACGAGCTCGAGTCATGATTCCTGATGTAGATGAGGAAACATCACCAACAATTGGACTTGCTGGAACAGGAGAGGCCGGTGAAGTTTCAGTCGTGGCAGTTATAGTAGTCAAATCAACGAAACCAGTAGGAGTTGTATTGTCATTGTTGTCAATAGTAGCAGTAGGGTCTGAGTTTTCAGTGGTGTCAACAGCAGGGGGATCTGATGACGACATGACTGGTGTTCTTGGCAAGTGACTCTGTTGTTGTAATGACGTTGGTGGAGACACCTTGATACCTGTGTTATTACTGGTTGTGGTTCTCGGCATTTGAATGGTAACCACAGGAGCTAATGGTGTTGCAGCTACATTAGAATGGTTAGCCAATAAAAAAGATAAGTCATAATTCCGCAAATGGTCATTCGAGATACTTGGTTCAGATTGAGGAAACGATGCCACCTCAGACCTAGGAGATGGTGTGGTAGAGACAGAAGAGGTTGCATATGGGAATCGTGATTCATCAAAAATCACATCCCGAGATATATAAATTCGACCAGTATTCATATCCAAACACTTGTACCCTTTGTGCATTGAGCTATATCCTAAGAAGACACACATTTTAGATCGATATGCAAGTTTGTGAGTATTATATTTACGAAGACTTGGCCAACACGCACACCCGAAATTACGAAGAAAGGAGTAATCAGGGGTGATTTTTAGAAGACGTGTGATGGGTGTAGAATTTTGTATTGTGTGACTAGGCATACGATTTATTAGATAACAGGCTGTTAAGAAAGCTTCGTCCCAAAAACGAAGTGGAAGAGAGGAATGAGCTAAAAGAGCCAAGCCTGTTTTCAACAATGTGTCGGTGTTTTTGCTCAGCCATCCCATTTTGTTGAGATGTATGGGGACATGACACGCGATGAGAGATACCTGTTTGCTGAAAATATTTATGGAGCTTGTGATATTCACCACCCCAGTCAGATTGGATAGTACGGATTTTAGTATTCAACAAACGTTCAACATGAGTTTGGAAATTATAAAAGACTTGTTCAACATCAGATTTATGTTTAAGGAGATAAATCCAAATATAACGACTATAGTCATCCAAGAAACTAACATAATATTTATAACCTCCACTAGACACTTGAGCTGGTCCCCAAACATCAGTATGAACAAGCTCAAGTGGAAAAGTTGTAATATGAACAGAGTTATTATAAGGAAGCTGATGACTCTTTGCACGTTGACATGCATCACAAATAGAAGATATATTATCAAAAGAACAACCTAGTTTATTTGACTTTAAAATAGTTTTAACGATTGCTGAAGTAGGGTGACCAAGACGCCGATGCCACTCTAAAGACGAAACTTTAACACTAGATGCGACTTGATGAGGAATGCGAGAAGTATGAGTAATGGGCACCGGGAAAAGACCTCCTTTGCTTTTACCAAGTAGAAGCGTTTTCTTCGTGACCTTGTCCTTAACAAAGAAAACATTAGGGTGAATTTCAATAAACACATCGTTATCAGAAACAAGTTTATGAGCAGAAAGAAGATGCTTATTGATTTGGGGAACACGTAATATGTTTTTAAGAACAATGGGTCGACTTAGACTGGGAATTTGAGAATGACCAATATGGGAAATATGCAAACATGTTCCATTGGCAACTTGAACCTGGTCTTTTCCAAGGTATCGCTCCTGAATAGACAAGCGATCCAAATCACTAGTTAGATGGTCTGTAGCTTCGGTATCGATATACCAGTTGGTGTCATTATTGTAGTTTTGTGTGGTAGCATTATTCCCTCCATGATACTCTTCTGCCTGATAGGCATGATTGAATCGATTTCTGCAAACCAACGCGGTATGACCTGGAATAACACATACTTGACATCGTGGACCACTACCATTTTGCCTGCCACCGCCACAGCCACGTCCACGACTGTTGCCCCTGTTTCAATAGTTGTTTCGATAATTATTGTTGAAAGTATTGCTCCCATTGTTGTTGTAGTTGCGCTGAGATCCACTTCACTCCTGCCTTGTAGCATTGATAGCAGACGAGATGAAGTCTGTAGGTTTGTTCATTGTTGTAGTTTGAGTCTCATGTGCAATCAGATAAGAATAGAACTCTTGTAGTGTCACCTCTCGTTGGTTGCTGAGAGCGGTGATGGCAGTAAATAAGTCCCCGTGGCCTGGACCTAGACCGGCTAGAATGTAGCCTATAACTTCCTCGGCAAGCATGGGGTGACGAATGTTTGACATAGTGTCGGCAAGCCCCGTCATCTTCTGATAGTATTCTGACGCACTCATGTCGCCCTTCCTTGTTGTTGAGAGTTGCGTACGGATATGAATTGAGTTCCCTCTGTGTTGGGCAGAGAACATTGTATGGAGAGCATCCCATACCTGTTTTGATGTATCAGTACAGCGAGTAAGCTGTGATAATACGTCTTCTGTCATAGACGACAATAATCCTCCGAGGATTGCTTGATCTTGAACAACCCAATTCTGATAATCAGGATTGTCGACCGTCTTTGCTTCTGCACTGGTTCCCACAGTTATCTTGGCAGCAGGAACAATTGTTGTTCCATCAAGATATCCATAGAGTTGGACACCACGAAGAATAGGAACAACTTGGGCCTTCCAGAGTAGGAAGTTGGTACGAGTTAATTTGCAGGTGATGGCAGTGGCGATTTTAGAAGAATTAATGAAAGAAGATGCCATAATGAAGATGATCTAAACAAGAACCAGATGTCGTGAGTAAAAGTGAAGGGTAAAATCGGAACCCTAGGGATCTGGCTCTGATACCAAGTTAACAATGACAAGAAAGTATAAATTGCCTCATAATAGTCGTAGGCTCCATTATCAATTATATATAGCACAGTAACATACAAGGATAAGGATTACAATCATTTAAATAAACTAGACCTTATCTATATAACAACTCACATATGTACGCTATCTCTAAGGCTTCTCTTTACAGAGTTATGATTTCTAATATATTTTGTGGTCGGTTTAAACTATAATTCGTGGATTTTTACATTAGTATTCTAGATAAATAATTTAGCATTTAGTGTTTGGTTAAATTTCAAATTTGTGATATTATACATGAGTTATACGGTAATCATATGCCAATATGTATTCGTAGGGAACATTATGATCGCTGTTTTAGTGTCAGTATAATTATTATTAACTCGAGATAAGTTGAGTTCAACTTTAGCTATAATGCAAGTTTGAAGATGCAGAATGTATGACCGAATAAGCTAAATTAATCTCAAAAACATTTAGTCAAATACAAGTGCCTATGGTAGGGTTCTAAGGGGCATCACTCTGATGGGGTCCAATGGGCAATGCCCCTGATGTTAGTGTTAGTGACGAAGCTAGTAGGGGGCAGGTGGATTTTGCCCCAACTGCCACCCCGAATTAATATATTTTAACTGCACAATAAGTTTACAACTAACTAACCCTTAAAGTCTATCCTCAATTTTAAGCATTTCTTGTTCTAAAATTAATATCTATTTACTCCATTTTATTCTAAAATTTTGGCTCTGGCTTGATGATGGTAGATGATGACTGACATTATGTAACAACGCAAATTTTCAAACCAATTTTTCATTTTAAAAATAGAGTATTTTTATTCAAAACAAGGCATAAACAATTTAGGTGTCATGTCAAATACAAACTGTCTAAATCCCAAGATCATAAAACATCCTTCAGTGTGTACAGATCACGCCGGTGCCTTCCCACGGTCCTCGCTAGTACCTGAAACACATTCATAACAACTGTAAGCATAAATGCTTAGTGAGTTCCCCAATATACAACTTACGCACATACGCCTTTCCAGGCCCTGACCATCCGGTCCTCGACACAACGCCTTCCGGCCCATAACATATTCGCCTTCCGGCCCATAACATATTGCCTTCCGGCCCACATAACATACATAGCACATCTAACAAATAACTTACCACATATAGCATACATATCACATATCATATCTGACCTTCCGGTCACACAGTCAAACCCTTCCGGGTACAGTATAGTGAGAAGACTCACCTCGCGGGTAATGAAAGCTAGCGACTCCTGAAATCACTCGCACTCGATCCGCCGAGCTACAGACTCCCTATAATACCATATATCCCTTATTAATACTTTTAGCTTTCAAGACAACTGTCCCTAAGAAATTACATGTAGGTCAACTCTGGTCAACGGTCAACGGTCAACTTGACCGGACTCGGCGAGTGCAAGGCGACTCGGCGAGTCTAGACGTCCTCCCCAACTTCCCCTGATGTTCCCTTTCTACTCGTCGAGTATCCCTCTTGGCTCGACGAGATCCTCGTGGAAGAATCACGGGGCCACCCCGACTCCACTCGCCGAGTCTGAAGAACAGCTCGACGAGTTCCAGTCAATCTCCAAGCTACTCGCCGAGTCTGTTCATCGGACTCGGCGAGTCCATGCCATGCAGTCGATCAAACTGCTTCCTGAGATAAGTTTTGTCCCGAAATACGCAAGCATGGGACCTTCTGGACCTCTAAAGGTCCTAATACAGGGTTATAGTCATTTGGGTAACAATGTACTACTTCATCTAATCACCAAATGGGTTCCATAAACCCTAAATCCATGCACACATCAACAATACAGAAAGAATCCGAGATATTACCTGAATAACGCACTCTCTGTGTCCCCAAACCGCAGGACTCGAATCCCTTGCTGTTCCTTTAGCCAAAACTCTTCTCCTTCTTGCACAACAATTTCTTCAAAGCCCTAATACCCTTCAATCTTGCTCTAGATGCCCACAGCCGTTTAGGGTTCTTCTCAGTCGACTAAAGATGGACAATGACGGCCTATAAGTGCCTTATATATGTTCCAAAACCAAACGGCTAGGGTTTCCGCTGAACAGCGTCGACTCGCCGAGTCCATATCTGGACTCGTCGAGTCCAGTCGCGATCCCGCGACCAAGTCTGCGATCCTACTCGGCGAGTCTAGGCTCCAACTCGCCGAGTCCCCTCTTAAATCACCCTAAAAACATAATTTAATAATACCTGAGATTCCGGGCTGTTACAACTCTCCCCCACTAGGATTAGACTTCGCCCTCGAAGTCTCATTCTGAAAATAGTTCCGGATGCTGCTCCCGCATCTCACGTTCCGGCTCCCAAGTCATTTCCGATCCCTTACGGTGTTGCCACTGAACCAACACCAGAGGTACCTCCTTGTTCCTCAGAACCTTGATCTTCCGATCCATAATGGCCACTAGTCTCTCAGCATAATTCAGGCTCGCGTCCACCTGGATATCCTCTAATGGAACCACTGCCGACTCATCGGCTATGCACTTCCTCAATTGCGACACATGAAAAGTGTCGTGGATCTGTCCCAACTTTGTTGGCAACTCCAATCGATAGGCTACCCGGCCTATCCTTGCAATCACACGAAATGGCCCTATATACCGGGGCCCCAACTTGCCCTTCTTCCTGAATCGAATCACTCCTTTCCAAGGAGAGACCTTCAGGAGAACGAAGTCGCCGACTTGAAACTCAAGCTCGGATCGGCGCCTGTCTGCATAACTCTTTTGTCGGCTCTGGGCGGTCACTAACCTCTGTCTAACTTGCTGAATCTGCTCTGTCGTCTGAAGCACGATCTCTGTGCTACCCATCACTCTCTGTCCCACCTCTCCCCAACAAATGGGGGTTCGACACCTCCTACCATACAACAGCTCAAAAGGTGGCATACCAATGCTCGAATGATGGCTGTTGTTGTAGGAAAACTCTGCTAAGGGCAAGTATGCATCCCAGCTACCCCCGAAGTCTAACACACACGCTCGAAGCATGTCCTCTAGCGTCTGAATCGTCCGCTCGCTCTGACCGTCTGTCTGGGGATGGTATGCGGTACTAAAATGCAATTTAGTACCCAGCTCCTCATGGAATTTCTTCCAGAACCTGGAAGTGAAGCGCACATCACGGTCTGAAACAATCGAGATCGGCACTCCATGCCGAGATACCACTTCTCTCACGTATATCTCCGCCAACTTCTCTGCTGAAGAACTCTCGCTGATGGCAACGAAGTGTGCACTCTTTGTCAACCTATCCACAATCACCCAAATTGCGTCAACTCCCCTAGCAGTCCTCGGCAATTTGGTGACGAAATCCATAGTGATCTATTCCCACTTCCACTCGGGGATCTCCAATGGCTGTAACTTGCCATGCGGTCTCTGGTGCTCGGCCTTAACCCTACGGCAGGTCAAGCACCTCTCAACGAACCATGCCACGTCCCTCTTCATACAGGGCCACCAATACTCTTTCCTCAAATCCAAATACATCTTCGTAGCACCGGGATGGATCGAGAATTTCGATCTATGAGCCTCTTCCATCAAAGTAGTACGCGTACCGCCCACGAACGGTACCCAGATCCGACCCTGGAACGTCAGAAGCCCTCGTCCATCCTTAACGAACTCTGAAATTAACCCAACGACCCGTTCTTTCTTCTGTATCTCTGGTCGTACAGCCTCGGCCTGTGCCCCACGAATAGCATCCAATACTGGAGTCATCACAGTCAGTCTCAAGCATACATCTCACAATGGAGTACTCTCCGCCCTGCGGCTCAATGCATCGGCTACTACATTAGCCTTGCCCGGGTGGTACAGGATCTCACAATCATAATCCTTGACTACATCCAACCACCTCCTCTGACGCATATTTAGGTTGGGCTGATCCATCAAATATTTCAAGCTTTTATGGTCCGTGTATATCGTACATCGAACCCCACACAGGTAGTGACGCCAAATCTTGAGAGCGAACACTACTGCCCCCAACTCTAAATCATGCGTGGGATACCTCGCCTCATGAGGCTTCAGCTGCCTCGACGCATAAGCTATCACATGACCCCTCTGCATCAACACTGCACCCAGTCCCGAAATCGATGCGTCACAATATACTACAAAATCTTCCATTCCTTCCGGGAGAGCTAATACCGGGGCTTCGCACAACCTCTGGCGAAGTGTCTCAAAGGAGGTCTGCTGCTCGGGCCCCCATGAGAATGCAACACCCTTCCGGGTCAATCTGGTGAGCGGCACTGCGATCTTGGAGAAATCCTTAATGAATCTCCGATAATACCCTGCCAACCCAAGGAAGCTCCTGATCTCAGAGGGTGACTTCGGCACCTCCCAACTCATCACCGCCTCAACCTTGGCCGGATCGACCAATATCCCTTTCTGATTAACAACATGTCCTAGGAATTGGACCTCCCGCAACCAGAAGTCACATTTGGAGAACTTTGCATAAAGCTTCTCCGACCTCAATACCTCAAGGACCTCCCTCAAATGCTCCTCATGCTGCTCTCTAGATCTCGAATACACCAGAATGTCGTCGATAAATACAATCACTGACCGATCCAACATCGGCCTGCATACCCTGTTCATGAGATCCATGAACACAGCCGGGGCATTGGTGAGCCCGAAAGGCATCACCACAAACTCATAATGCCCATATCGCGTCCTAAACGCTGTCTTCTGGACGTCCTCATCCCGTACTCTCACCTGATGGTACCCTGACCTCAGATCGATCTTGGAAAACCAAGATGCTCCCTGCAACTGGTCGAATAAGTCATCGATCCTCGGTAACGGATAACGGTTCTTGACCGTCAACTTGTTCAACTCCCGGTAATCAATGCACATCCGGTGTGAACCATCCTTCTTCTTGACGAACAGAATAGGTGCTCCCCACGGCGAACTGCTCGGCCGAATGAATCCCTTCCCCAGCAACTCCTGGAGCTGCGAGGACAACTCTTGCATCTCTGGAGGTGCAAGACGATAAGGCACCTTAGCAATAGGCGCGGCCCCCGGAACCAGGTCAATACCAAACTCTACTTGCCTCACAGGAGGCACTCCCGGCAGCTCCTCGGGGAAAACATCTGAAAACTCACGCACCACTGGGACCTCCTCCACTGACCTCGGTCTCTCGGAAACCTCCCGCGTATCCATCACATACGCCACAAAACCCTTACAGCCCTGCTGTAGACACTGCCTCGCCCTAGCGGCCGAACAAAAAGCAGGCCCCGAACGGGTACCCTCGCCGTACACCGAAAGAACTCCCCTACTATGGTCTCGTATAGTCACCAGCTGACGCTCACAGTCGATGACAGCGCCGAATCGGCTTAACCAGTCCATGCCCACGATGACACAGACGTCGACCATCGCAATAGGAATCAGGTCAATCGGGAACTCAACCCCGAAAATCTCTAGCACGCATCCCCGAAGAACCTCCGTGGCATAAATCACTTTCTCGTCAGCTATAGAAACTCTCAAAGGTCGACTCAACGACTCACGACTAACGCTGATATGCTGACTAAAGGCTAAAGATACAAAGGACCTACTCGCACCCGAGTCAAATAACACTAAGGCAGGCACAGAGTTCACAAGGAAAGTACCTACGCATATAATAACATAAGTATAACATCTCGACATTAAAAATAAATACATGAATTACAGCATACCTGCCACAACATTGGGCGCAGCGCGGACCTCCTTCGCAGTCAGCTGAAAGGCTCTCCCACGAGCCCTCGGGGCCTCGACCTTCACCGGTCGAGTCTCAGTAGTTCTGGCAGTAGGTGCAGATCCTTGACGAAGCTGAGGGCACTCGGCCTTCCGATGGCCAGTCTGGTTGCAATGAAAGCAAACCATAAACCCCTTGGGGCACTCCCTAGCAATGTGCCCCTCCTTGTCGCACTTGTAGCAAGCACCAGCTCGACACGCCCCATCGTGACCCTTGCCGCACTTTCCACAAGTGCGGCCCTTCGGGCCTCCCGTCCTCGAATCGGCGGACTTGGTCCGCTTGGCTGCCGGCTGAGACTGAGCCGGCCGCCGGTCCACCTGCTGAGACTCGGCCTCCTCCCTGGCCTGGGTCTCCAACTCGATCTCACGCTTCCTGGCATTCGCCTGAAGCTCAGTAAAAGTATGATAGGTGGAGTTCGAAACAAACTCCCGGATATCCCTCCTCAGAACACCCAAGTACCGGCTCATTCGAGCCTGCTCTGTGGACACCAGCTCGGGGCAGAACATCGCCCTCTCATGAAACTTCCGCGTGATCACCGCAACAGAATCAGTACCCTGCTTGAGGGTTAAGAACTCCTGAACCAATCGTTCCCTCTCCACCGGGGGAACGTACTCGTCCCTGAACATAGCAGTGAACCCCTCCCATGTCACCGCTGTAATCTCTGCCAAAGTGAAGTTCGCCGTCACGAACTTCCACCAGTCCTTCGCTCCCAGACGGAGCTGGTTCAAAGCGAACCGTACCCTCAGGTGCTCCGGGCATGAACAAGTGTAGAAGCACCCCTCTATATCCGCGATCCAACTCATCGCAACAATCGGATCCTGCGTCCCATCGAACTCAGGTGGCTTCGTGTTGCTGAACTCCCGGAACAGCAACGAGTCACCCCCTGTGGCCTAGCAGCGGCCACAGCTGCAGTAGCTGCAGCGGCTGCAGCTTCAGTCAATGCGGCGTACCGCTCATCAAACGTCTCCATCAGGGTGGTCTTAATAGACCCAAACATCTCCGGGATCTCAGCCCGGATCGCCGCCGCTACCTCCTCGTGAATCATCTGACGAATCTCCTTGTCACTCACACCGCTCGTACTCGCTCCGTGGCGTGGTCTAACCATGATGTCTCTGAAATACAACATAAAACTATCAGAGACTCCATCGAGTGTAGTCGCACTCGATAACGCAACCCTACTCAGTCTCCGATATCCAGGGATTCTTACTTGGGCCTCCCACTGACCCGGTGCCTTCGGTAGTACGGGCCCAATACTACCGACCACACCGCATCAGCATTCATCCCAAATCTTCCTCCCCAAACCCCGGATAGTGAGTACTCTACTTCTGTTATGCACTATCTACTCGCACACTAACAAAGCATCTCATATCGGCAAACTTCCCTAGACTAAGGCATCACAAATCAGGCCACTCTAGTCCTATCATGAATACCTAGTCTTCTAGCATGCATAACAATTCATATCATATAATATTGTAAGGTATTTTGGGGATCTTTACCGTTCGGGCGCTGACTGATCGTACACACTGCTTCTTTCTTGCTTACCACAAAACCATTTACAAAACTTTATGCCCTTATTTAAAAAATTTCCTCAAATCCTCGGTTTGAGTTCAGTTACCCCCGAAGGTGCACCCGAATCCCTCAAACCAAGGCTCTGATACCAATTGTAACAACACAAATTTTCAAACCAATTTTTCATTTTAAAAATAGAGTATTTTTATTCAAAACAAGGCATAAACAATTTAGGTGTCATGTCAAATACAAACTGTCTAAATCCCAAGATCATAAAACATCCTTCAGTGTGTACAGATCACGCCGGCGCCTTCCCACGGTCCTCGCTAGTACCTGAAACACATTCATAACAACTGTAAGCATAAATGCTTAGTGAGTTCCCCAATATACAACTTACGCACATACGCCTTTCCAGGCCCTGACCATCCGGTCCTCGACACAACGCCTTCCGGCCCATAACATATTCGCCTTCCGGCCCATAACATATTGCCTTCCGGCCCACATAACATACATAGCACATCTAACAAATAACTTACCACATATAGCATACATATCACATATCATATCTGACCTTCCGGTCACACAGTCAAACCCTTCCGGGTACAGTATAGTGAGAAGACTCACCTCGCGGGTAATGAAAGCTAGCGACTCCTGAAATCACTCGCACTCGATCCGCCGAGCTACAGACTCCCTATAATACCATATATCCCTTATTAATACTTTTAGATTTCAAGACAACTGTCCCTAAGAAATTACATGTAGGTCAACTCTGGTCAACGGTCAACGGTCAACTTGACCGGACTCGGCGAGTGCAAGGCGACTCGGCGAGTCTAGACGTCCTCCCCAACTTCCCCTGATGTTCCCTTTCTACTCGTCGAGTATCCCTCTTGGCTCGACGAGATCCTCGTGGAAGAATCGCGGGGCCACCCCGACTCCACTCGCCGAGTCTGAAGAACAGCTCGACGAGTTCCAGTCAATCTCCAAGCTACTCGCCGAGTCTGTTCATCGGACTCGGCGAGTCCATGCCATGCAGTCGATCAAACTGCTTCCTGAGATAAGTTTTGTCCCGAAATACGCAAGCATGGGACCTTCTGGACCTCTAAAGGTCCTAATACAGGGTTATAGTCATTTGGGTAACAATGTACTACTTCATCTAATCACCAAATGGGTTCCATAAACCCTAAATCCATGCACACATCAACAATACAGAAAGAATCCGAGATATTACCTGAATAACGCACTCTCTGTGTCCCCAAACCGCAGGACTCGAATCCCTTGCTGTTCCTTTAGCCAAAACTCTTCTCCTTCTTGCACAACAATTTCTTCAAAGCCCTAATACCCTTCAATCTTGCTCTAGATGCCCACAGCCGTTTAGGGTTCTTCTCAGTCGACTAAAGACGGACAATGACGGCCTATAAGTGCCTTATATACGTTCAAAAACCAAACGGCTAGGGTTTCCGCTGAACAGCGTCGACTCGCCGAGTCCATATCTGGACTCGTCGAGTCCAGTCGCGATCCCGCGACCAAGTCTGCGATCCTACTCGGCGAGTCTAGGCTCCAACTCGCCGAGTCCCCTCTTAAATCACCCCAAAAACATAATTTAATAATACCTGAGATTCCGGGCTGTTACACATTAACAGCTGGTGATGGTGTGACCTATGTATATTAATATATTTTCTTTTATTAATAAATAATAACAAAATAATAAAAGAAAATGAAAATGAAAAAAAATATAAATAGCAATATAGTTTTTTTTTATGTCTATAAGAGACCAAAAATTAGGGGTGTTCGTTTGGATGGATCGGTTTGATCCGATCCAATCAAGTGAATCCAAATTAATTTCGGTTTTCAAAACATGTATCCGAATGGTCCAAACTAAATTTAAATCCAATCCGATCCGATTCAATTACAATTCGGTTAGATCGGTTTTTATAATTCGGTTTTCAAAAACAAAAACATTTTAAAATGACACATAATTATAATATTACCCAATTTTACACAAGAAATGAAAACAAATTATTTAGTTGTGATTTGAAATTTATAAACAACTACTAAGAATATATATTGTAGTTAAGTATTTTATAGATAGAAAACTTTTGAAAGAAAATGCATATTAATGTTTTTTATCGGGTGAAATGTTTTTTAACCTATTTGAAAAAATAAATTACATAACTAATAAATAACTATAGATATATATTATAAATAATATATGTTTATTCGGTTTTTTTGGACCATTCGGTTCTTATTTTATAAACCAAAACCAATCCGAAATCCAAATTAATAATTCGGTTTTGTTGAAAACCAATCCAAAAATCCGAATATCCGAACCAAATAGTCCAATCCAAATAGTCCAATTGGATCATTCGGTTTTATCCAAATAGTGAACAACCCTACCAAAAATACAACAAAATCAAACAGTAAAAACGATCGCAATGTTAAAAAAAAAAAAAAAAAAAAAAAAAAAAAAAAAAAAAAAAAAAAAAAAGTTAGAAACTTAATGTATATTTTTTACAAACTAAGGTGATTTCAGCAATTCGTTTTAAAATATTTATTTTGGACTAACTAAATTAATTTTCATCATTTCATTATGATATAAGATATGAATTCCGACTTATAGTGAAAAAAAAAAAAAGCGATGCTTCATGCCCTCTATCATTTTATCTTCAACTTATAGTCATAAAATATGATAATATTAATGTGTTAATCTTACTCCAAATTAAAATATAAACCATGTGTGAATACTTTCATTCTTCATTATCATGACCAGCATGCATCAATACAAAGGCAAATATAGTAATAACCCGTTTTAATTGACGGTATTATGGATATTTTTAGTTATTAATATAGATATTATAAGATATAAGTGTTTGAAATTAATAACAAATAAAATATAAAATAAATCATATTTTTGGATTTCGCATTTTAGAAATATCCTAAATTTTACAAAATCACTATATGAATGTAAATCCAAAAAATCGGAATATCCAAAATTTTGCGATAATTTGGGATTGGATTTTCTGGTCGAATTTTCGGATTTAGGTATTTTCGAACATCCTAGTGAAGACGATGGGTGGCCTTGTGGGGCTTAAAGAGGAAAAACCCGCATCCCAAACTCTTTCAGTGGTATATACATTAAATGAATATGCTTATATAAAAATAATAGGTATTTAAAATCTGAATGAAAGTAATCTCTTTTGCATAAAATCTATCTTTATATTAGATAACGTAACATTTTTTTTTCACGAACGTATTCCAAGGGGTGTAAATGCTTTCATACATAATTTCAGGGTCTTAAATGTATTATCAACATAACCAAGGGGACTAATCTGAAGTTTCCAATATTCGGTAAACACGCACGAGTGGTCTTCATCTGGAGCGAAGTTCGCGGTTTATACTCGCGTCAAAACATCCACAGCTCCGCCTTTCACTGCCATCGTTAACAGCCGCTGAATTTTCCTCCTATATGTACCTATGCATTAGCCCTACTTTGTAAAACACCATCTCTGCCATTACTGCTACGTTTCTCTTCTTACATTCTTTCGGTTCCTGAATCAGTAAGCATGGCCAAGATTAAGATTGGAATCAACGGTTAGTTTTTGATCGATAAACGTTCTCTATTGCTTATTTACTTTTGAACGATGCTGTTTGATTTGTCTTCGTGCAATTTTTTCATTCGTTCTGGTTTTGCTTCGTATCAGGATTCGGAAGAATCGGCCGTTTGGTGGCCAGAGTTGCTCTACAGAGCGATGATGTTGAACTCGTCGCCGTTAATGATCCTTTCATCACTACCGATTACATGGTGCATTTCTCAATCCTGTACTAAATTTTTCGCTCGTTTCTATTTTATGCTGTTTGAATTTTGCAGTTGATCGCTCATCTTCCTTTTGATCCGATGATTTAAAATTTAATGTTTATTCGATTATTAGGTCGCCTGATTTTAATATCGTTTTGATTTGTACTTACTATCGATCGCAATCTGGTCTGGATTATACATTTGAACATCCTGTAAACGAATAACTTCTGATTTTGAAAATTCAAACGCAGTTCTTTGAATTGAGAACTCGATTTTACAGTTTCAGAAGTAAATCGTTTGACATTTCAAAATAGATTCTAATTTTCGAATTCCGATTGAGGTTGTAAATCATTATTTTGCTAGAACATTCAGTTATAGGCATTTGATTTCGTATGTGAATTCAAATTAACTTTCGAAACCAAACAATTCACGAGAATCCAAGTTTGCTACAATCAAATTATATGAAGCTGATGAATAATCAAATCATAACTCTTTTGAATTTAATTTCTCCAGATTTACATGTTCAAATACGACAGTGTTCATGGCCCATGGAAAAAGCACGAGGTCAAAGTCAAGGATTCCAAGACTCTTCTCATTGGCGAAAAGCCTATCACCGTTTTTGGCATGAA
Organism: Lactuca serriola; assembly: GCF_051521515.1. NCBI lineage: Eukaryota > Viridiplantae > Streptophyta > Magnoliopsida > Asterales > Asteraceae > Lactuca > Lactuca serriola. Next base: position 196,226,316 of record NC_136410.1, read on the forward strand.
GTATCATTTCTCATTCTCCATCCTTGCACCTCACCTAACACAACCCCAAATCACATTCCTAACCTTTCTCAATTGATTACAGAAACCCAGAAGAGATCCCATGGGGTGAAGCTGGAGCTGAATATGTTGTTGAATCCACTGGTGTTTTCACTGATAAGGACAAAGCTGCTGCTCATTTGAAGGCATATATAATTCAATATCCATTCCATAATGTTTTCAATGCTAAATTCCTATAAGTGAAACATATATATGTCCTGATGTTTACTTTGGTTTGGTTTCTTATTAGGGAGGTGCAAAGAAGGTTGTGATTTCTGCTCCAAGTGCAAATGCTCCCATGTTTGTCATGGGTGTCAATGAGAAGGAATACAAGTCTGATATCACCATTGTTTCTAATGCTAGCTGCACAACTAACTGTCTTGCTCCACTCGCAAAGGTCAAATCCGTCAAAATGTCAAATAATTTCAACATTCTTCTGGTTCCTGATGTAAAAATTGCTCCTCAAACCTTTTGCTTTTTTTTTTTAAACAGGTTATTAATGACAAATTTGGTATTGTTGAAGGCCTTATGACCACTGTTCACTCCATCACAGGTCAGTGTATACTTTTTATATAATATAGAATAATGTTGAATTATTATTTTTATTTATTTTTTTAAATAGTCTTGTATATGACTCAGCAACCCAGAAAACTGTTGATGGTCCATCAATGAAAGATTGGAGAGGTGGAAGAGCTGCTTCTTTCAACATCATTCCCAGCAGCACTGGAGCTGCCAAGGTATGTCAAAATCTCAACAGATTTTTTTATCAGCTATCAGCTAGTTTTTCAGCTAACAGCTAAACCTTAATTTTTCCTCTTAAGTTAAAAAAGGAAAACTGATGAATATTTTTGTTGTTTTTGAAGGCTGTGGGAAAAGTTCTTCCCGCGCTCAATGGAAAACTTACGGGCATGGCTTTCCGTGTTCCTACTGTCGATGTGTCAGTGGTTGATCTTACTGCCAGGCTTGAAAAGCCTGCCTCCTATGACGAAATCAAGGCTGCTATTAAGTAAAAAAATAAAAATAAAAATACTATTTTTTAATTTAATAAATAATTGTGTGAATGATTTAAAATAATTAATTATTTAACTTTTTGTGGGATTTTTTTAGGGCCGAGGCTGAAGGAAGCTTGAAAGGAATCTTGGGTTATACTGAGGATGATGTCGTGTCGACGGACTTTGTGGGCGACCAAAGGTAAAAAGAAAAAGTTCATTTTGGTCATTTTACTTGTTCTGAGATGCTAAGCAGTTGCAGTGTGAGAGTTTCGATTCCATTGTGGATTAGACTCTTTGCAGGCTGTTGTGTACCTGTTTTACATGAGACAGTGTGGGTCAGCAAATCTGTTATGGAAAAATAACTAACCTTTTTTTGTGAATGGAAAAAGGTCGAGCATATTTGATGCGAAGGCTGGAATTGCACTGAACAACAACTTTGTTAAGGTTGTGTCTTGGTATGATAATGAATGGGGATATAGGTATGATTTTTAGTGCTTTTACTTTTTATTTTATATAATTTGATTTTTGAAAAATGAAATTTGATTTTTTTTTTTTTGAAAAATTGTTTGTTTTGTAGTAACCGAGTTGTTGATTTGATCCGTCATATGTCCAAGTCTTAAATGGGTCGGGTTGCAGTTGGAGATTGGAAATGCATACGCGGGGGATTGATCTGGCTCCATGGTTGTGGAGTTTTTAGGGAATAATTTGAGTTTTCATGTCATGTAACGATGAACTCTCTTCTTTGGGTTCTTTTTCACAATTTTGAGTAAAAATCACGGGTTTTGTTTTGGTATTATCTCTATTATAAACAATATTGGGTAAATTACATCAATCGTCCCTCGTGCATATGCCAGAAAGCATGTTTAGTCGCTATTTTCAAAAATTAACTCGGATGGTCCCTTGTATGTTTTAAATTTGCACATTTCATCCCTATTGACTTGAAATGACTATTTTGCCCTTAATAATTTCTTTTTCCATTTTCTTTTATTTGTTTATTAGTTTTAAATCAAAAGAAAAAAACAATTAATCCCCTCTCTTCCCCAAATCCCAGCTCCTTCTACCTAAATTCGTCTCCTTCTTTCTCACCTTCCCTTCACCAACGCGGACAAAAACCCCAACACAAATAGACAAGATCATAAAGTCGTATGAAATCAAACTGATGCAAAAACCCATTAAAATCAAACCCAAATGAAATCAGCTTAATCTTCTGAAATCGGCTTAACCTAAGAACAGATTATTCGTCGGAAGTGGAAAGGAGATAACAGAGATCAAAAATGCTTTTTTGGATGCACAGATGAAAACGAAACCAACACACATGTTAGAACACCTAACACATCAAAAGGCATTGCAGATGAAGAAAGGGAAAACGATTGGAAGTTTATAAATTTAGAAGTCAGAAAGTGTAAAGAACCGACCTTAGAAGCATGGGTGGAACCTATAATCGGGAAAACTTCATTTAAAAGACCTAAATACAAGAAAATGAAAATCGGAAATACAAAAGCTTTGGAAGCAGCATTGTGTGCATCAATGGCGAACCTAGAATTAGGAAAACGAAGGTCGCATTAGAGCTTGCTCACAGATATTATCAAAGATACAAGATGGTTTTACGGGTCGGAGGGGAAGCTTGTTATTTCTAATCGCCGTGAACCCACCACCGATATCCTTCTCCTGCTTTCTTTTCTAATTTTCATAACACACCACCTATCTCCTCCCAAAAAACCCATCCTAAACCACAACCATCGATCTACAACTAGTGTGTTTTTGGTTTTCTCGATCAGTAACACAATGAAAGGGGTGGGGAAGTTTCGTCAGAGGATGGTCATCGGTGATTGGACAATGAGTTGAAGGTCTTCGTTTTCCCTCTGATCATCGATTTTGTATGTGTGTTTGTATCTCTCTGATTGTGGATGAGTTGGGGCGGATAAAGGGGTGGGTCCTTTTATTATTTAGTTTTTAATTGAAAATCATAATAAAAGCATTAAATTAATTTAAAATAAAAATACAAGGGTATTTTGGTCATTTCAAATTTGGTATGGACTAAGTTTGCAACAAAATTGTCTTTCAGGGACGAAGTGTGCAAGTTCTAAGAAAACGACGGACGGTCCGAGTTAAATTTTGAAAATAGGGACTAAACACGCTTTCTGACATATGCACAGGGACGATCGGTGTAATTTACCCAACAATATTAAAAAAGTGACGCCCTTTTTGTTAAGAAAAAAATAATTAAATCTTTCACTTAACACATAAATACCAAAAAGATAATATGTGGAGCCATCTTCCTTACGTTTTATCTTTAATACATATTTTCAAGTTAAATATTATTATACCACCTTTGAGAAACTAAATGCTGAAATCGATCAAGAAAAAGTGTCAAATCAAGGCACAATTTGAAGTTACGATCAAAGTTTGGTTTGATAAAGGATGGATGATTCAAGAAAGCTTGTGTTTCAACCAAGATATTCTTACAACTGCGTTATTGTTATGTAAGTCGTTCAACCCTCAAACACGATTGCATTAATATGTGGAAAATTGTTAAAAATGAGATGATTCAAGGTTTTGAAAATTTAGAATAAATTGAAATTGTGATCTTTTATACAGCTCCACACAGTTCATCGTATTCATACATTTGGATACCCAAATACCTAGGATAATTTAATTAATATAAAATTTTAGATTTAAGTAATAAAATCTTATAAACTACAAAACAAAGTTTTTACTATCCAAAACACCATCGTGGTTGGACAACTAAAAATTAAATATAAACCACAAGACAAAACTTAACTGTTAAAAAGATATAAAATAAACTGTTAAGCAAATGTTATGTGATACATATAGTTCTAGTAATGTTTGATATGCTAAGATACACGAAGTTTTTTAACAATACAAATGCCCATTGGTTACGTCTAAATTTAGACATACATGCTTAATGGAATTCGACATGTAAAAGTTTGAAACAAAAAGATACTTTAAAAGCATTTCACAACTACGTTGTCAAAAGTCATAGGGTAATGCCATATCCAGAGTCGTTGGTTACTTATCAGACAATTAACCGAAATGCCTAGAGTTCTTAAACATACAACTACTTATTCATCGAAAATTTATTATCCTGCAAGAGCAAATCCTTTTAATATGTTCAAAATTAAATGAGTTTGAAATGAAAAACATTATGTTTTTCTAAATGATAAAACCATAAAAGCTACATTTGTAAATATTTTAAAGAAGTATTCATTCTATTACTTATGCCGCCACATTGAACCCAACAATTGATGTTGGCATAGTTGAAACTTTAATTAACAATATACCTTATGGTCATTGATTTTGCAACAAAAGCTATACCTAAATCGTAAATATAAAATTGATTTTGGTTTGGTAAACAGAAATAAAATCGCGAATTCCTATTTTGGTTGCCATGGTCCATGATCCATTCACCCCTATATTTGTAGAAGTACAATAAACCAATGTTGATTGATGGATAGTGTACTAAAAGCAAATTGTCTTCCAATTTCACATTTTGAACAAATGAAGAATAACCAAGGAGTTCAAATTTCAAAATGATCATTGACTACTAATAGGAACTGTATTATAACATCATTTCTATATGAATTTCATCAGCCTGTAAACATAAAACAATTAAAAAGAACAGCAAAAAAGTTCGTGATTCACCTGGTTATTCTCTCAAAAGATGACACAACAATGCCTTGAAAAAGATAAGCTAAAATCTGCAAAAGAATTGCAGAATTCAACACGAATACGTATGCAATAAACTAAAAAGAAGCAAAATTTAGGATAATTTACCTGTTTAGCGAGAAGGGTTAAGCCCTAGAAGCATCTGGCTCCCTGTGTTTGGAAGATACATGACATTGTTACTCCTAGCCAAAGTTGCAGAAATCTCCCTCGATGCTTCAATTCTCCTAAGCTCGATCAATCCCATTCCAGCAGCAGAAGTGGCATCAGAAATCAATTTCGCAGACTCACTCTCACCTTCAGCCCTAATAATCGCCGCCCGTCGTTCCTGCTCAGATTTCGCCACCACAAACTTAGATCTCTCCGCCTCTTGCTGTGCCACCTGTTTCTGTTCCACCGCCTTCGAGAACTCAGCGCCGTAAGACAAGTGAGTGATCGCAACGTCGTCAAGGACGATATTGAAATCCTTAGCCCTGCGGACCAAGCTATCACGAACCAATGCCGAAACCTGTGGACGCTCAGTGAGAAGCTGATCCGCGTTGAATTGAGCAACGACGGACTTCAGAACTTCGTTTCCGATCGACGGAAGAACCTTCTCGTCGTACTCGAGACCTAGGGTTTTGAAAATCGCCGGCAATCGGTTGACTTCGGGGCGTGAGAGGACACGGAGAGTTAGGTTAACCATTTGAAGATCTTTCGTGCCGGAGATCGATGAGAATGTGTGAGGCCTGGTCCGTATGTCAAAGATGTACGGGGTCTGAAGCCATGGAATAAGGAAATGAGTGCCTTCCCCAACAGTCTCGTCAATGACTCCACGGAAACGATCGAAGAGAACGGCGCGTTGGCCGCCATCGACGGTGTAGAGGGAGGAATTGACGACGGTGACAGCGGTTCCTAGACCGAAGGCGGCGCGTGCTATATTGGTGAGGAACGACATGGCTGATGGATTGGTTCCCATTTTTTCCGGCTGAATTTGCAGAAAATCGATAGATGGAGACACAAGGGTTTTAGTCTTCTTTTAGACAGAAATTAATCGAGGGTTTTAGTGGTAACTTTGTGTGTTGTTCAAGTAATTTGGAAATGTCAGGCCCAATTAAAACCGGCCCAATTCAAACGGGCTTAATTGCATCATTCAAAACTCAAAAGTGTAGTTTTAAATTAGGGAATATTGTAGTTTATATAATGTTACATATGCATTTCAAATAAACCCATGTCATTGTAAAACATCTCGATGCATTTATATATCTATATTTAATCACAAATATGTTTAATGCATTCACTTGTTCAATGCCCACCTTAAATATTGTAATGCATTGTTTTACTCCAAAATCAATCATGGAATTTGATTTATCTAAGTAATTGGTTTTGCTAAACATGTAAAATCATGGACTTTGATTAATTTAAGTAATTGGTCTTGCTAAACATGTAAGATTGTAAGATCATATGCCAAATGTGTGTTCTCCTAAACTTGAGTGTTTTCACTCAAAACCTCGTATCGATGTCTCGTCAGATTGAGAGAGAGCAGCCCAAAATAACTTGTCATTGTCATTATATTACATGTCTCTTAAAGAAGTTTTTTTATTAAGTTATTTTAATGTAAATAAATGACTAATTTTAATCATTTTATTTTGTTGGAAACGATGTTGAATATTATAAAGTTCTATATGTGATTTTAAAAAACAAAATATAATAAATATTTTTGTTTGTTATATATCACAAAAATAATTTATCATTGAAAAAGTGAATTGATAAATTAATAAAAAAATCCCAAAAATAAATATATGGTTCTTATTGACATATGTCAATCACGTTGTAACTATCATCGTTATCATCGTTAAGTGATCAAAAATATACTGTTGAGAGAGAGAACATTCTCTCATTCATGTCTCACCTCATTTTCATTTCTTTTCAAAACCCTAAAACTTATCACCTCTAACGTCCACATATTTCTTATGGAGTACCATTTTTTAATTAATATAAAACCTTAGGATATTGAACTTTTATTACACCGTTCTATAAATATAGATAGAAATAAAAGAAAGAAGATAGATACGATGAAGCAAAATCACACGGTGGTATCCTTCACACTCACTGCAACGAAGGATATAGTGTTCACCACTCTATCTGCATTATGTCATGCCACCCCCACCCTACAACATGGTATGGTGGGTACTCCTTGTGCATTATCATTAAGTTTATTAAATTAAATTAAAAAGAAATAATAAACACAAGTCATTTAATTAAGTATTTCATAAATGTAATTGAGACCATCATTAAGTTTATTAAATTAAAATAGTAAATTCCACGAATCGTCCCTCATGTGGGTGTTAAAATGCACGTTCGGTCCATATTTTCAAAAATTAACTCGAATTGTCTCTCGCTATTTTAATACGTGCACGTTTTATCCTTCCTGCCATAAAAAGACCATTTTGCCTTATTTATTTACTTTTTAATTTTCTTTTATTTATTTATTATTTTTAGATCGAAAAGAAAAGAAAAAAAAAACGATAAATATCCATGCTCCAAACCTTCGTCCCTCCGTTCACCCACTTCCCTTTCCCAACTTCGTCTTTTTTTTTCTATAACCATTGTAGCTCGATTTTCAAAAACCACCAAAATAATCCCCTTTAACCTCTGTCGGCCACCACTAGGCATGTAGATGGGAGCTACCTTGCTTATCTTTACATTTTCCTTACTTTCCCTCGTTCTAAAATTACATTTTTCTCTCAAAAAAACCAACAGGTGAACACACCCATTATTTTCGGCCACCCCCAACAACTCCATTTTTTCCGCTCACTCCAACACCTCCACCAGGGACAAAACTTCCATCGTCATCCTAACCATCACCCACCACTTCGTACCAACCTTTTTTCCATTAAAACCCAAATGGAAAAATAGTAGATCAATAAACACAAATCAAAGTAAATCAAGAAAACCTTTCAGAGGAAATAGTTTGAAGAGAAAAGTCTGACCGCCTCTATCTCCACTCGAAACCCTAAATCTGAGATATTGGTCAATTGATCTGATAGCACGGTAGATCTAAGAGTAAGAGACAGGGGGAGAAATTCGGTTACACGTCGTCATCTCCGTCGATTCGGTTTTCGATCGGCCATCTTCCTCACTCAAACCTCAAAGAACGATGATAACAGGAAGAGAGGGGATCGTCGAAGATTTTGGTGGTTTCTTTAGGGCTGGTGGGGGTCGGGGTTTGGATTTCTACACATGAAGAGAGGTGGAAGAGTTTCCAAGAGTGGTCTTGTCCGGTGGTTGGATTTTAACTTGAAGGGGTGTGCTTCGGTGGTGGTTGTCTGTAAGTGGTGTTGGTTGCTTCTTCAATAGTTAAGAGAAAATAGAGGAAGATTGGTGAAAATGAACAATTGGGTGGGTAGGTGGGGTGGGGATGCTGGGTTATGAACATGGGGCCCTATTTTTTTCTTTTAATTTTGAATTAATAATAACAATAATAATTTTAAATTAATTGGAAAAGAAATACAAAAAGGGTATAATAGTCATTTTATGTCTCGTAAGGGATGATGCGTGCAAATTTAGACTAACGACGGATGAAGCGTGCAACTTTTAACCGAGGGACGGTCCGAGTTAATTTTTGAAAATAATGACTGAACATGTATTTTGGCACTTGCACGAGGGACGATTCATATAATTTACTCAAATTAAAAAGAGATAATAAACATAAGTCCTCTAATTAAGTATTTCATAAATGTAATTGAGACCATGTACCACCCTTATAAACATGGGCGGAGGATTATAAGGGCTAGCCCCCTTGTTTTTTTACTTATAACTAGTTTTATCCATTATATATGTATTAGACATGAAAATATAAAAATTAGGCTTTGGCCCTGTTGTTTTTTTTTTTTTTTTTTAAAACTATAGTTTTAGTTTCGGCCCCCAAATAATTTATTCAAGCTCCCCCACTGCTTATAAATGAGTGCTGAATTACAAGATGTACATACCATTTAAGTGTCGATGGTATCATTTAAGTGTCGATGGTATCAAAAAGACAAATACTCTCATTTTTCCATGGCTACAAGTCCATTCAGTTCGTACTTTGCATGAGTCATTATTCATAGCTCATGACCCCTCATGATTATTTAAAGATAAATAAATTAAATAATACGCAGCGTCAACAATACAAATCACCAAAACATCGGTAATGTATGGTTACCTTATTTACTCGGTAATCGAATCAATTCATGCTCATCTTGGTTATAGGCTCATTAGTCGTTACATATGTATAAATGACATGTCTCCAGCTAGTTTCAAATACTAAACGTCATTGTTTACATATAATAACTAATCTATAATAATGACATAATACTGATTCGTGCATGTTTATAATGTAATAGGTCGATAAAAAAACATGGCGAGATTTCTATGTTATATTTATTATATACATCTTCAAAGGAATCAATTTTCTTAGTTACAATATGTTAAAAGAGATATAATATTATACCTTAATAAATTTATTATATAGATTCAATCGGGAGGACTAGTTAAGATAGAGGCATGACCGCATGAGAGAGCAACATGACATGCCTTTCCTTTTGTGTCTCAGGCCATGTGAAAAGGTAGCTTTACAAGTACCTTCTTCATAGTGGGGGAAAAAGTTGGATAATATGAAGAAACTAATTGGAAATTAAATTATTACATGAATTATTGTTGCCAAAAGCAAGAGATATGAAAGCTACATCTTTCAAATCTTCGTTTATAATATTTAAGATTCTATTTAAAGGTTTTAAAATTTTATAATAATCACAATTGAATATAATTTTGATACGGGTTATTAGAATAACAAAGTTTTTATGATTGGAAGAAACTAGTAGAAAACTTGCAATAATACACAAGAGTAGGAGATACAGTGGAAAACTGCAATAATGTAGAAGACTAGGAGATAGTAACAAATATAACAACCAAAAATGCAAAGGAAGAAAACAAGTAAGAAAATAATGTGGAAGGAAAATATCAACCAATGGGGTCATTAGCCCAAGTGGTAAGCACCCAGCTAGTAGTGAGTCACCATCATCGGAAGAATAAACAACATGCCAGTCTTGAGGGATATCAACGATCAACGGGCCATTCTTGAACATCCAAAGAGAAACAAATAGAAAAAATGATGAACCACACTAGTTTATGTTGAGTTGTGGAGATTGATTTTGTTAAATATGACTCAAGCATTTGGAGTATTCTCATGGAGCATTTGGAGCACTTAGATTTTAATGAAGCATTTGAGATTCATGGAGCAAGTGACAAAGGAACAGATCATCTGAGATGGATTTGGATCATCTGAAAAAGGAACGGATCAAGTGACAAAGGAATGGATCTTCCAAAAGGGGTTTAGAGCAACTTGGAGTGGTTTAGAGCAACTCGGAGTGGCTTGGAGTGAAAACTAACAAGTAAAAGACATATAACGGCTAGGGGAAAGACATATAACGGCTAGGATTTCGTATTATTATCAAAGAGAAGTACAAATACAATGAAAAGGAAAGACATAATATATATGTACTAGCTAATTAGGGTTTCCTAGCTAAAAGGCTCAATCATAAAACTCAATACAAGATAAAGCCCAAAATCTTATTAGACTAACATCCTCACTCAAACTCACAATGCAACAACAACCAAAATTGAGATTTTGTTAGACAAAAAGTGGAATCGATGAGCAGTCAACATCTTCGTAAGAATATCAGTAATTTGCAAAGAGGAATGAATATAAGGAAGGGAGATAATGCCCTTCTGGAGATGATGACGTGTGAAATAACAGTCAATCTCAATGTGCTTTGTGCGCTCATGAAACACTGAATTCTTGGCAATCATTATCGCACTCTCGTTGTCACAATACAAAGGGGTATGTTGAGATATGTGAACGCCCATATCTGCAAGAAGCCATCTCAACCAAACAATCTCACAAGTGACGATAGCCATGGCTCGATACTCGGATTTTGTAGAAGATCGAGAAACAACATCTTGATTCTTGCTTTTCCATGATAGCAATGAATCTCCAAGAAAAACACAATACCCAGTAGTGGACTTACGATCATAAATCTCATTATCCTAATTTGCATCACTATAGGCATGCAGCTCAAGAGAGGGTGTAGATGGAAACAAAAGAGTGTGGAACTGAGTACCACATAGATATCTCAAAATACGAAGAACAACTCCCCAATGAATAATAGTAGAAGCAGTGAAAAACTGGCTAACCACATGAACTGCATGAGCAATATTCGGTCTAGTGACAACTAGGTAAACCAAACTCCCTACAATGGTACGATAAAGGCTTGGATCTGATAATGAGCACCTTCAGTTGGAGAGTACTATGTATTACTCTCTATAGGCGTATCAACTGTCCGATTATCCGTGAGTCGTGTACGTTCAAACAAATCTGAAATATACTTCGTTTAAGATAAAAGATAACCCTTTGGAGACTGAGCAACTTCAATCACCAAGAAATAACGTAGAAACCCCAATTTTTTCATAGCAAAACGATGAGCCAAATCATGCTTTAAATACTCTATACCATCATGATCATCACTAGTAATAATCATGTCATCGATATATAAGGAAAGAATAATCCGACCGACATTCGTACATCGAATAAATAGATCCGAGTCATGGTTACTTAGTTGAAAACCAAGCGAAGTAACACGATATAAATTTTCTCATACCAAGCACGAGGGGATTGTTTATGGCCATATAGTGCCTTCCGAAGTCGACAAACTTCACCTGGTTGGTGAGCAATACTAGGAGGAGGAGACATGTATACTTCCTAATGAAGATCACCATAGCATTCTTGACATCCATCTGATAAATCTTCCATTGGTGAATGGAAGAAACTGCAATCAAGGTGCGAACATTCGTTATTTTTGCAACAGGAGCAGACGTCTCCTCGTAATCTATACCATACTTTTGCGCATACCCTTTCACAACAAGTCTGGCTTTATAACGCTCAACCGGTCCATCATACTGTTGGATTAGTGTCTAAGGCTGTAACTATATTTGGTAAGTACTTGACCCGGTTATGCATGGTCCTTTTGGGTTGCCTTCACCATAGCAACTTGACAAGATGATTTGTTAGGAGAGAAGAGATATTATTGTTAATATATTATGAGAATGATATATTAAAGGAATAATATAAGTCATATATTAATTGAGAATTAATTTGGTGACTTAAAGAGGTTAATTGAATAAAGGGGCATAAACTGTCAAATGTATGATAGTTGTGTTTTGGGCTATGTATCCTTATAGATATAAGGGTGGACGGATTTTAGGGTTAGAGGACCATAAAATCGTCCAAGCCTAGTATCTAGGAGGATCTTGGATTGCTTAGGGCCTAAGTTATTCAATTAGGGTTAAAGGTGAAACCCTAGTGGCTCATAGTATAAATAGATCCCTAGGGTGAGGGAAATCGGCACTCATGCAAGGCAAGGAACCCTAGAGCCGATTTCTCACCCTCCTCTCTCTCTCTCTCTCAAGATTATTCTCTTGTTAGTTGGTGTTTGTAAGCCATTAGAGGAGTGACAATTGTGACTCTAAGCTCTAAGAAGAAGAAGTATCAAGCAAGTAATCTAAGGTATTGTTCTAGATACAAATTCATATGATTAGATTCAATTGTTTACACTAGATCTAGTATTGTAAGTCTTGGATACAATGCATGTTCAATTAGAGAAACCTAGATCCAAGCAATTAGGGTTTGCATGTGCACATAGGAAAGTTCTTATGGCTCAAACCCATCAGTGGTATCAGAGCTTTGATTGATTTCTATTGAATTGATGCATTGTTTGATTGCTTGTTGCTTGAAAAATTCGATTTTTGTGATTCTGCCTGATGAACTCGGCGAGTTCCACTGTGAACTCGACGAGTAGCTCCAACTCGGCGAGTCCATAGAGGAACTCGGCGAGTTCGAGCGTCAGAATGAGGTAGTTTCGAGATTTCTTGCTGTTTTACTTGAGGATACTTGCCTTAATTTTTTTGGGTCATTAAAATCCGATTTTAATGAAATATATGAGTATATTCATGACCTAACAAAAGATAATTACCAATTAGTTAAATAATAATTTCCTTATATGATAATAATTGATTATTTGAATTGAATTGGTGAATTGTCTTGCAAGTAATATTGAACAAGATCTAATTGAGATAATCTAATTAGTTGATTTATATTATTTTCTATTTGATCCTTATGTTTTGAAAAGTTTAAAACTTGCCATCAAGTTTTGAAATTTAAGTTTTATGATTAAAAGTTTAATTTGAATAATTTAAATTTCAAACCCTAGAATTTTACAAGTTTAAAATTCAACACTATACTAATATATTATTACAAGCTTAATATATATATATATATATATATATATATATATATATATATATATATATATATATATATATATATATATAAATGCTAGTCTTACCGTTAGTAGGCCTCATTCACGAAGCCAGTCTATAAGGTGGGTATAAGGTTGTTGCCTATAAAATGACGTTTAATGGGTGTACACTCACACCCACCGCTTGCTTGACTGGTGGAGGGTCGTTAGCCAAACGGGTAGGATAGGGCAAATCTCTTCTCATTAATAAGTATAATGAATATATATAAAGTAACTAAACGTGTTTCATAAAAATTCCCAATCTTAGTTACTTCAGGAAAAGTGAATTGATGCAATCCCATGAAATTACACTTTGCACCCTTGCTAAGAAGTTAGTGGAGCGTGTGTGGTTAACCAGCACACTAATTGGTTCTAAGCAAAGGTGGCAAAGGGTGATTCATTGTTTTTCATAGTTCGGTGGAGCGTGTGTGGTTTACCGGCACATCGAATAGGTGATTGTAACAATGAAGGCATCATGTAGATTTGCATGGTTATTCACACCCGCTTTGTGATCCTCGGTATCCCAGTCACAAACTAGAGGGGCATATCAAGATTTAAACATGCCATTTAAAAGTTCAATGAATCTCAAAGAAATCTAGGAATTCTCAATACATTTAAAACTTAAAGCTTATGTTTTTTATGGTGAAGAATTAGTGAATCGTCATTCACTTACCTCCAAATTATTTGCAAGTTGGATCACGGTATCCCTTTTCTAATGTGTAGATAATGTTGTTGGTTCCTAGCCCTAAATTTTCATTTTGGGTGTTAATTAGGGACTTAATTTTAATCAAACTTTGCTCTTTTCTATTTGTAGATGTCTAACGCAAACAACGTTGCTGCTAGCTCATTCACGCTAATGAGCCTTTGTCAGAAAGTGACTTTCGATGGATTGAACTTTAGCAAATGGATAAGATACATTCACATGATCGTGCGTTACGAGGACAAGGAGTATGTTCTCGATGAGAAGCTCGAGAAGATCAATCCAGAAACTGCTACTCCCGAAGAAATGGTTGTGTTTGAGACACATGAACGTGATACAACGAAAGTCCATTGCATCATGATAGCCACAATGAACTTCGAATTTTAAAACTCCTATGAGGACATGTATCCTTATGAGATGCATCTAGACTTGATGGAGAGATATCACTAAAGCGCGAGGCAAGAGCGCTATGAGATCATAACGAATATAATCACTGCTAAAATGGGAAGTGGAGAGTCTCTAACCGTGCACTTGCAAAAGATGCAAAGGTATGTCGATCGTCTTCACAAGTTGAATGTCAAATTTGGGGAAGATTTGGCTATCGACATTGTTCTTCACTCCTTGCCCTCATGCTACAACTAATTTAGGATGACCTATCACATGAACAAAGAAGAGGTCACCCTAAGCAAACTCCAAGGGCTCCTAAGGACTTCTAAGAGCAACCTAAAGGACAAGTTTGTTGCACCAACTCCCAATCCATCCGTTGCTCCTGTTTTGGCTATTGGGCAGGGTAGGGGCAAGAAGAGGAAGGCTTCTTCGAAGAACCACCGCAAAGGAATGTCCCAAGATCGTTCCTCTTCTAGTGGGACCAAGGTTGATCCTGCTAAGCCCAACCCAAACCCAAAGGAGGCAGAGTGCCATCATTGCCACAAAATAGGGCATTGGAAGAGAAGCTGTCTGGAATATCTGCAAGCCATCAAGGATGGGAAGATCAAACCATCTTTCGCAGGTATTTACACAATTAAATCTAATGATTCATCTCATGCTATTTCTTGGGTTCTTGATACAGGGTGTGGTTACCACATTTGTTCTGATTTGCAGGGACTAGGAAGAAATAGGGATGTGGAGCTTGGAAGAATAAATCTAATCATGGGGAACAGAAGATCGTCGCCTGTTACCAAGATTGGAGTGTATTCTTTAGTGCTTAGTAATGGATTGAATTTAGATTTAAATAATTGTTTCTACTCGCCAGATATGGCAAGAAACATCATTTCTTTTCATGGTTTATTTAGACAAGGATTTAGATATTCGTTTAATAATGAGAATGGTTCGATTTATGCTTATCTAAATGGTGTTTTATATTTTGAAGCAATGCCTTGTAATGGAATTTATGAAACTATTATGGTTGTAGATAACCTAGGAAATGATGTGTTGTGTATGGATTCTTCCAATAGTATGGATAAAGCATCCTTGTGGCATTGTCGTCTTGGACATGTGAACAAGAAGCGCATAGCCCAACTCCAAAAGGATGGAGTGTTGGAGTCATTCGACCTTAGGGAAGATGACACGTGCGAATCTTGTTTACTTGGAAAGATGACCAAGTCACCCTTCACTGGCACTTGTGAGAGGGGTGAGGGTTTATTGGATCTCATACACACCGACGTGTGTGGGCCCTTTAGATCCACCACAAAGGATGGGAATCACTTCTATGTGACTTTCACCAATGATTATAGTAGATATGGGTATATTTACTTAATCAAGCACAAGTCAGAAACGTTTGAAAAGTTCAAAGAGTTCAAGCATGAAGTAGAGAATCAATTGGGCAGGAAAATCAAGATGCTTCGATCCGATCGAGTAGGAGAGTACCTAAGTCTTGAATTCCATGACTATCTCAAGGAATGCGGAATAGTTTCACAATTGATGCCACCTAGGATACCGCAGTTGAATGGTGTGGCAGAAAGGTGTAATCGAACCCTGTTAGACATAGTTCGTTCTATGATGAGTCGTGCTTCACTACCTATCTCATTTTGGGGATATTCCTTAGAGATTTCCGCCTATATCCTTAACCGAGTCCCTACAAAGAAGGTTGCCAAAACACCTCACGAGATGTGGACAGGGAAAGCTCCCTCGTTGGCACACATCAAGGTTTGGGGCTGTGAAGTTTTCGTAAGACGAGAAACTCACGACAAGCTCGAACCTCGTAGTGAGCGATGTATTTTCATCGGCTACCCGCAGAAATCCTTTGGATATCTCTTCTATATACCGAGTGACAATGTTGTCTTCGTTGCGAGGAGAGGGGTTTTCCGAGAGCGAGAACTCATAAGCCAAGGGGACAGTGGGAGGCAAATCGATCTTGAAGAGATTCAAGAGTCGAGTGATAAAGGAACCTCCAACGCTGGCGCTCAACTCGAGGAGGAAACTCTGGTTGAACCGATTGACGAGTCCTTACCTCTTAGACGTTCCGAAAGAGTTAGAGTTCAACCCCAGTTTTACGGTTTTCATATTACTACCGAAGGGGACACGTATATTAGTGATGGTACACTAATAAATATAGATGAACCTAATAGCTATAAGGAAGCCATGGCAAGCCCAGAGTCTATAAAATCAAAAGAGGCAATGGACAGTGAGATTCAGTCCATGTATGACAACCATGTTTGGAATTTGGTTGACAATGTGCCCGGACGTAAGACGGTTGGGTGCAAATGGATCTTCAAGAAGAAGACCGACGTGGATGGGAATGTGCACACGTATAAGGCACGATTTGTGGCGAAGGGCTTTACTCAAACTCCCGGAGTTGACTATGATGAGACCTTCTCACCAGTTTCTAAGATAAAATATATTAGGGTGATGCTAGCCATTGCTGCATTTCATGATTATGAGATATGGCAGATGGATGTCAAGACCGCTTTCCTTAATGGGAAGTTGGCTGAGGATGTTTACATGGCTCAGCCAGAGGGTTTTGTTGATCCGAAGCATCCCAATAAAGTGTGCAAGCTTGAGAAGTCCATTTATGGACTTAAGCAAGCATCTCGCAGATGGAATCTTTGCTTTCATGAGAAAGTCAAAGAGTTTGGATTTGTACGAAGCGAAGATGAATCATGTGTATATGTCAAAGCCAGTGGGAGTATAGTTAGCTTCCTCGTTTTGTATGTCGATGACATACTGCTCATAGGAAATGACATCCCAACTTTGCAAGAGGTTAAGTCCGGGCTCGGGAAGTGCTTCGCCATGAAGGACCTCGGAGAGGCTTCCTATATTTTGGGAATAAGGATAGTGAGAGAACGAAGTAAGAGACTAATAGGACTTAGTCGGAATACTTACTTGGATAAAGTACTAAAACATTTTTGTATGCAAAACTCGAAGAAGGGAGAATTACCGATACAGAGTAATGTCAAATTGAGTAAGACTCAAAGTCCGAGTATAGAAGCCGAGATAACTGAGATGAGCCGAGTACCCTACGCTTCCACGGTTGGCTCAATCATGTACGTTGTGACTTGTACTCGCCTTGATGTGGCCTTTCCTTTGAGCATGGTCAGTAGATATCAAGGGAACCCTGGCAAAGCTCATTGGATTGCGGTCAAGAATATACTTAAGTACCTTCAGAGGACCAAGGAATGGTTTTTAGTCCTCAGAGGGAGTGACGACTTAAAGGTGCGAGGATATAGTGACGCCAGCTTCCAGACCGACAGGGACAACTATCGTTCGCAGTCGGGCTGGGTCATTACCCTTAATGGAGGAGCAGTGACTTGTAAAAGTTCCAAACAAGAAACCGTAGCTGATTCAACGTTCGAATCAGAGTACATTACAGCGAGTGAAGCATAAAAGGAGGCGATGTGGTTGAAGAACTTCATTGGTGATCTTGGATCTGTGCCTACCATAAAGGAGCCTATGGAAATTTTCTGTGATAATGAAGGAGTGGTTGCCTTGACCAAGGAACCGAGGGATCATGGTAGATCTCGGCATATCAACAGAAAATATCATTTTATTAGACATCGAGTAGAAGAAGGACATCTCGTAGTAAAGAGGGTATCGTCGGAGGATAACCCAGCAGATCAGCTTACGAAGGGACTGAGCAGGGTTAAGCATTTGCAGCACGCTAGGAGCATTGGGCTGAAAGACGATATTAGTTTAGATTAGATAGTTTTTTGAAACATGTAATAGATAAATGTAATTGACATTTGATGATTACATAAAGGAGTATTATTTATAAGTAAAGCTACTGTCTTATGTTTATTGTTTAACTATTGTTTCACTTTGCATGTTTTGACTTCCTGAATAATTGAGTTATTAAGAATAATCGAATTATTCGAATGGTCCACAATCGTTCATATGTTGGAAGTAGGTATGAATGAAGATTGTCATGAATTGGTGTGTAGATTGTCTAAAAGGTATTAGACATAGCAAAGGTTTGCTACAACGTTCATGAGTGCTTATGAACAAGTTTTGAGCATTGGAATAAACCCGCGCTTGCTAGAATCACTTTATGGAATGAGACACAACTGATCGCAAGACGATAATATCATATAGTCTTAAAACCAAGATATATGGTTTATTGTTTATTAATTGGTTGTGCATTGATAATGTGAAACCGCATTAGTAAATTGATGTCATAAAACGCATTGTTGTGTATGATTGATTAGTAAATAATAAATGCATATAAGTCGAAGTTTATCTGTAACTTTTATCCTAACAGGGTAAAAGCGATATAAGGGCCGCTCGATGATTTGATTTGACTTATGTGTCGGGCCCGGTCAGGACTGAATTGATGTGTTCAATTAAGTTCTACGTCAAATGAATCTGAAATTGAGAAACCAAATGTCGGACAATGAATTCCATAAGATTTTCCGCATAATATCTAAAGAGAGGACTGTACGATCCCTTATCTAAAGGACAGGATACTGATAAGATCAGAGTTTGACAGCGTCTTTGAGAGCTACGATTGCTAATCGGATTATGTTTGCATATTTAGTTACTAGACTTATCCAAGTGGGAGACTGTTGGATTAGTGTCTAAGGCTATAACTATATTTGGTAAGTACTTGACCTGATTATGCATGGTCCTTTTGGGTTGCCTTCACCATAGCAACTTGACAGGATGATTTGTTAGGAGAGAAGAGATATTATTGTTAATATATTATGAGAATGATATATTAAAGGTATAATAATGTTATTTGATTAATATAAGTCATATATTAATTGAGAATTAATTTGGTGACTTAAAGAGGTTAATTGAATAAAGGGGCATAAACTGTCAAATGTGTGATAGTTGTGTTTTGGGCTATGTATCCTTATGGATATAAGGGTGGACGAATAAAGGCTTGGATCTGATAATGAGCACCTTCAGTTGGAGAGTACTATGTATTACTCTCTATAGGCGTATCAACTGTCCGATTATCCGTGAGTCGTGTACGTTCAAACAAATCTGAAATATACTTCGTTTAAGATAAAAGATAACCCTTTGGAGACTGAGCAACTTCAATCACCAAGAAATAACGTAGAAACCCCAATTTTTTCATAGCAAAACGATGAGCCAAATCATGCTTTAAATACTCTATACCATCATGATCATCACTAGTAATAATCATGTCATCGATATATAAGGAAAGAATAATCCGAACGACATTCGTACATCGAATAAATAGATCCGAGTCATGGTTACTTAGTTGAAAACCAAGCGAAGTAACACGATATAAATTTTCTCATACCAAGCACGAGGGGATTGTTTATGGCCATATAGTGCCTTCCGAAGTCGACAAACTTCACCTGGTTGGTGAGCAATACTAGGAGGAGGAGACATGTATACTTCCTAATGAAGATCACCATAGCATTCTTGACATCCATCTGATAAATCTTCCATTGGTGAATGGAAGAAACTGCAATCAAGGTGCGAATAGTCGTTATTTTTGCAACAGGAGCAGACGTATCCTCGTAATTTATACCATACTTTTGCGCATACCCTTTCACAACAAGTCTGGCTTTATAACGCTCACCCGGTCCATCATACTGTTGGATTAGTGTCTAAGGCTGTAACTATATTTGGTAAGTACTTGACCCGGTTATGCATGGTCCTTTTGGGTTGCCTTCACCATAGCAACTTGACAGGATGATTTGTTAGGAGAGAAGAGATATTATTGTTAATATATTATGAGAATGATATATTAAAGGAATAATAATGTTATTTGATTAATATAAGTCATATATTAATTGAGAATTAATTTGGTGACTTAAAGAGGTTAATTGAATAAAGGGGCATAAACTGTCAAATGTGTGATAGTTATGTTTTGGGCTATGTATCCTTATGGATATAAGGGTGGACGGATAAAGGCTTGGATCTGATAATGAGCACCTTCAGTTGGAGAGTACTATGTATTACTCTCTATAGGCGTATCAACTGTCCGATTATCCGTGAGTCGTGTACGTTCAAACAAATCTGAAATATACTTCGTTTAAGATAAAAGATAACCCTTTGGAGACTGAGCAACTTCAATCACCAAGAAATAACATAGAAACCCCAATTTTTTCATAGCAAAACGATGAGCCAAATCATGCTTTAAATACTCTATACCATCATGATCATCACTAGTAATAATCATGTCATCGATATATAAGGAAAGAATAATCCGACCGACATTCGTACATCGAATAAATAGATCCGAGTCATGGTTACTTAGTTGAAAACCAAGCGAAGTAACACGATATAAATTTTCTCATACCAAGCACGAGGGGATTGTTTATGGCCATATAGTGCCTTCCGAAGTCGACAAACTTCACCTGGTTGGTGAGCAATACTAGGAGGAGGAGACATGTATACTTCCTAATGAAGCTTACCATAGCATTCTTGACATCCATCTGATAAATCTTCCATTGGTGAATGGAAGAAACTGCAATCAAGGTGCGAACAGTCGTTATTTTTGCAACAGGAGCAGACGTCTCCTCGTAATCTATACCATACTTTTGCGCATACCCTTTCACAACAAGTCTGGCTTTATAACGCTCAACCGGTCCATCATACTGTTGGATTCGTGTCTAAGGCTGTAACTATATTTGGTAAGTACTTGACCCGGTTATGTATGGTCCTTTTGGGTTGCCTTCACCATAGCAACTTGACAGGATGATTTGTTAGGAGAGAAGAGATATTATTGTTTATATATTATGAGAATGATATATTAAAGGAATAATAATGCTATTTGATTAATATAAGTCATATATTAATTGAGAATTAATTTGGTGACTTAAAGAGGTTAATTGAATAAAGGGGCATAAACTGTCAAATGTATGATAGTTGTGTTTTGGGCTATGTATCCTTATGGATATAAGGGTGGACGGATTTTAGGGTTAGAGGACCATAAAATCGTCCAAGCCTAGTATCTAGGAGGATCTTGGATTGCTTAGGGCCTAAGTTATTCAATTAGGGTTAAAGGTGAAACCCTAGTGGCTCATAGTATAAATAGATCCCTAGGGTGAGGGAAATCGGCACTCATGCAAGGCAAGGAACCCTAGAGCCGATTTCTCACCCTCCTCTCTCTCTCTCTCAAGATTATTCTCTTGTTAGTTGGTGTTTGTAAGCCATTAGAGGAGTGACAATTGTGACTCTAAGCTCTAAGAAGAAGAAGTATCAAGCAAGTAATCTAAGGTATTGTTCTAGATACAAATTCATATGATTAGATTCAATTGTTTACACTAGATCTAGTATTGTAAGTCTTGGATACAATGCATGTTCAATTAGAGAAACCTAGATCCAAGCAATTAGGGTTTGCATGTGCACATAGGAAAGTTCTTATGGCTCAAACCCATCACATACTTCGTTTTAATTTTATATATCCAAAGACAACCAATCATGTGCTTTCCTGGTGGAATCGGAACCAGATCCCATGTATAGCAGTCTGTCAAAGAGGATCAGAAATAGCCTCTTTGTAGGATGTTGGCTCAGAGAGACGATGTATATTAGCAATAAAGGAGGAAAACACTGGTGAGTAAGAGGAATAGACAAATTCAAGAAGCTTTGTGAACTTCTTATTACGATAATGCCTCGATGGAGGGGAGTCTTGAAGACCTACAAGCGGAGGATCAACGACAAATGGTGGATCAACAACAAGTGGTGGATCAATGACATGTGTTAGATCATCAATGTCAATGCTAAACGGATCAATAGTATGAAGCTCCTCTCGGGTTGCAGCATGTGACTGAACAGGAATGCTATAGAATGGAATATGCTCCAAACAAGTGACATTGCGAGAGACATACAATTTCAAATTTGAAGGATCATAGTGTAACACCCTGTTCCAAATCGACTCTTAGTCTGGGGTTGTGGCCCGTTTGGGTGTGGGTGATGTATTGGAAGTGGTCTAGGTGTTCGATTCGTGTTTTGGAGCCTAGGGGTATTTTGGTAAAGTGTCAGTTAGGCTTTTATGAAAAATGGATTTTTTGTTCGGAAGGTTTTAAGAAATTTATGAGATGATATAAGTGTAGGGCTTCTTCTTAAATTCTCGTGGATATAAGGATCATTGGAATCGGAATTATAACGAAGAAGTTATGGCCTTCGGAAGTTTCGTCGTTTTCAGGCTTAGCCGAGTACATGGGGAGTACACAAAGCGTACGCGGGCGTACTAGTGAAGAAGGCGGTACGCTGGGCATACCTTGGAGTACGTTGGGCGTACTGACCAGAATGGTCGCGATTGTTCTTCGGAGTACGCTGGGCGTACCAAATGTACGTTGGGCGTACGCCAATCAGATCAGAACCCTATTTTAGGGTATTGGACCCTATTTAAACACCTTATCTCATAACCTAACCCTAATATCTTCAGCCTCTACCCCTCTAAACCCAATGAATCGTCCTCAATCACTCTTGGTGGCATTTTGAGCACATGGAGTCCATTCTTGGAGTGTTTGGTCCATTTTCAAGAAGGTGGAGCTTGGTGCAAAGATGGGGATCAAGGGGAAGCTTATGGATCTGGATTTTGGGACTCATTTTCAGCTTGAAGAAGGTATAAAACTTTGAACTTGATCATTGATATCTTAGATCTCTTACTTGTGAGTTGCCCCTCTTAGTGTTTCTGAGGTTTAAGGTCGATAAAGTTGGTACTTCTAGAGTTTAAGACCATCCATGTTGAAATTTGAGTCATTTCCATGGAAGTAAAATGTTATGCTTTGAGATTTGGTCTTTTTGGGGCATGCAAAGTCACCAAGTTATGGACTTTATGGGTTTAGACGTTGTTTGGGACTCAGATCTGTGGCTTGGACTTATGGCTTAAAGCATTAAGTTCTTAATGGAAAAATGGGATCGATAGGGAAGTACGTTGGGCATACAAGCTAGTACGCGTAGCGTACAAGCCATTAAGCGAGTACGCACAGCGTACTGCTAAGTATGCCATTCGTACTCAGTCAGGTTGGACTTCGTATTTTGGGCTTCGAGATTGGGACATTACTTGGGGCTAGGTTACAGTAGGCCTTCATGGGCCATTAGAAAGGCCCGGACCCAATTTGGAAAATTAGGCCTTGATGATTATGAGATATTGGGCCATTGGAATACCAAGAGTTTGGACTAGAATATATGGATGGGCCTTAAGGTAAGACCATGTGGGGTTTGGGCCCAATTTGGAAAGTTGGGCCATATGTTAGGTTTCGACCCATTACTTGAATTTTGGGCCTTTGTAGTGTGAGTTGGGCCTTGGGCTTGTAAAAAGCTAGGTTGGGGGTAAAGTAGCCTTTTACCCCAAGCATGGACTTGTGATTATGTATTGGAACCCAATTATTAATTGGGTATTGTTTGATGTTGATAGCTCGGGAATCTGTCAACGAGCAGCTGGAGTTTTATCTGCGGGACCTCAGCTGTGCCAGGTGAGTTATCCTCACTATATCAACATGGTCTAAGGCACCAAGGCCGGCCCTTTATGGATTGCATCCGGTTATGGTATGATATGTTTATTGGTTTACATCCTGGTAGTTAGGATGAGGTTATGTTTATGCTTAGTGACCTGGTTAGGTCGGTGTCCTGGTTATAGGATGTTGCTATGCTATATGATCTGTTAGATTGGTTTGATTGTTAGATATGCATGCTATTATCTGTATGTCATCCATGTGCACATGATTGTTTGTTTGGGGGTTGGGTTGAGGCGGTCCTTCTTTGTGTTGTAGGCCAATATACCCGGGGCGGTCCGGATAGGCTATAGGCCCTAAGGAGGTGGTCCAGTAAGGCCGAAGGCCCGACGAGCAGTCTGGATAGGCGGTAGGCCCTGAGGAGGCGGTCCAGTCATGCCGAAGGCTCGGGAGCGGTCCAGAAAGGTTGTAGCCCCTGAGGAGGCGGTCCAGTCATGCTGAAGGCTCATTATACATGTTGTTTATTATATTTTGTTGTGTGGTATATGTTGGTATTTGGGGGGTAACTCACTAAGCTTTCGGGCTTACAGTTTTTAGTTTATTGTTTCTGGTTCAACGAATGGCCGCGGGAAGGCGAAGGAATGACCGTACACTTCCTCAATTGATGATTATGATTTCTGGGAACTATGATGTTTAAACTATTTTGAAAACAAATTGTAATGACTGAATGGTTTTAAATAAATTAAAAAGTTTTAAATTGGCTCGAATTTTATGGACGTTACACATAGCACCGATAACCTTTCTAACCAATACCATATCCCAAAAAAACACAAAGAAATGATTTTGAAGACAACTTTTCTCTCTCTACATGAGGCTTCAAGACAAAACATGTACATCGAAACACTCGTAACGAAGAATAATCTGGAAGTTTTCCAAACAACATTTCATAAGGAGACTTCCCCGAAGTGTACACAGTAGGAATGCGATTAATAACATAAGTTGCGGTATGAGCAGCTTCCCCCAAAACTAATTGGGAACTTGAGTTGAAAGTAGTAAGGATCTGGCAGGTTCTAAAAGATGTCGATATTTTCTTTCTGCAACACCATTCTGATATGGAGTGTTTGTACAAGATGATTGATGTATAGTGCCATCCGATGCCAATAATTGTTTAAAATCATTGGAGATAAATTCTTCTCCCAAATCACACCGAAAACATTTTATGACAACATAGTGTTGAGTCTTGACAAGAGCTCTGAATTTACTATATATGGTGAAAAAGTCAAACATGCACTTCATAAAATAAACCCATGTATAACGAGTGTAATCATAAATGAATGAAACATAATAGTTAGCTCCCGATTTAGAGGTAATCGGAGAGGGACCCCACACATCAGAATGCACGATATCAAAGGGAGCAACAAAACGAGGGACACTTTTATTAAACAGTAAAGCAGAAAATTTTCCCAGTTTACAACCATAACAATCATAAATATCATCAGTTTTCAAAGAGTCTAACACACCAGTGGAAACCAAAATTTGTAAACGAGACGCTGACACATGTCTCAAACGAGAATGCCAAAGATTAAAAAAAACTGACGACGAAGGGTTAAAACGAAAAGACGACAAATAGACACTAGATGCAGCAACATCAGCAACATGTAGCTACTCCAAAAAATAGAGCTCCCAAGTCAATGACCTATCCCAATCACCCTCCGAGACCGAATGTCCTGTACACTGCAGAATGAATCAGAATAGACGACCCAACAACCATATTTACACAGCTAACTGACCGATGCAAGATTCAAAGAAAGTGTGGCAATGTAATACACATTTGTTAAAGATATATAAGGAGTGACAATAGAACCAATACCCTCTACCGACTTGGGTGTAGCACTAGTAGACATAATAGAGATATGTGTACGAGAAAATAATGAAGCAAAAGATGACAAAGGTGGTGACATGTGATAAGATGCACCAGAATCCAATATCCACAAGGATGAAGGAATACCTGACATGTTGGATGAAGACAGACCTAAATGAGACATGGAAGCTGACATGACAGTTGGATTAGCAGCTAAGAATTGTATGAACTGCTCAACAATTTGTAGATCTAAGGCTGATGGTGGTGTGAAATATTTTTCATTCTCAACTGAAGGTGTAGCGGTAGCGTACTGTGGTGGCATAAAAGATGGAAACGAGGGATGTGATTGTCCAAAAGACATGTTCTGTTGTGAATACTAAGACTATGTTGGTGATCTTGTTTATTTTTGCTATTGATTTCCCTTTCTTGTCAGCAAAGGACAATTTGCCTTCCATTGGTTCTTCTTCTTCTTATAGAAAGAACACTCATCAAATGAAACTTTGGGACGATTTTGGTTTGAAGACTGAGGTCGTTGTGGAATAGAAAAGACAACAGGAGTGGCTGTCTTGGGAGCTTTGTCAGCATGAGACTTGATATGAGTTTCTTCAGCAATTAACTCGTGAACAATCGAATCAACAGTGGGAAGGGTTGTCTGATGCAATATTGATCCACGCAGAGCTTTAAAATCCAAACGTAATGCCATCAAGAACCGAATCAAATGTGCTCTTCCCTTTTATCAATATAAGGCTGAAAAGCCTTCAACACATCAAGTTCTGTAAGAGCTAACCGATCCCACAAATCCAAGATAGCTACATAAAATTCTTGAACACTGAGATCGTTCTATTGGAGGGCTCGAATATCAAACTCTAACTGATACTGCTTTGCCAAGTGATCCCAAACCTCCTTTTTGTGTCATACTTCGTCAATTGAGTACCAATAGACTGGATAACAAAATTATTAATCCAAGTAATGATCTTGGAGTTATCAGTCTCCCATGAATCTAATAAGGCTGCATAATTAGTGGCATTCTTGTCTGTTGGTTTCTTCCTGTCACCTGTAACAATCCTCCACATAGTATTGTCTCGTAAGAAATTCTTCATAACATAACTCCAATAGGCATAGTTCTTGCCATCGAGTTGGATAGTAATGGACTGAAAAGAATCATCTCTTGGGACCATATTCCAATATCAGTCAAACGAGAATAACCAAAACAACAACAAATATGAATAACAGGCTATATATATATATATATATATATATATATATATATATATATATATATATTCAAATGGGGCAAAGGAAGGTTTTTTTCTAAATCACCAACTAACCTAAAACTTCTATACTTGCTAGATTTACCTCGACATACCTAACGTCGGCATTTCGGATGCCACTAAAGCAATTGAAAACTAGTTTTTCTAAATTGAC
Source organism: Lactuca serriola (assembly GCF_051521515.1). NCBI lineage: Eukaryota > Viridiplantae > Streptophyta > Magnoliopsida > Asterales > Asteraceae > Lactuca > Lactuca serriola. The sequence continues at coordinate 196,253,201 of NC_136410.1, forward strand.
ACTTAGTTTTAAACTAACTAGATTATAACCTGATTATAACCCGCGTTAAATGCGGGGAACATATTAAAAAAATTACCAAAACATTTATATATATTGCATAATAATTATGAAAGAAATTTTATAGGTATTGTTATTATTGAAAGGTGAAGAAGAAACACTGAAATCGATAAATAACTATAAATGTTGCAGGACCTCTTTGTAGACAACATTTTTTGTTTTATTAGTTGAACGACCTTCCTCATCACATATAAGTACCATCAAAACTTTTTTGTTTGTTAAATGAGAAACAACTACATATAAGTGATCATGGGTGAAGACAGGTCTACACAAGTATAATCCAACATTTGATAATGATTGTCATTGACTTTTGTTAATGGTCATAGCGAAACAAACTGCTATTGGAATTGCCTACGTTGAAAACGGAATGGAATTTTTTTATCGGATGGGGTCAACTTCATGCGAGGTATATAAGTAGTCTCATTGAAAAATCTACCAGATATGATTCGTGCTTCAATGACGTGTCTTCCAAGCCTTACAATTTGCAATCTAGTACGATTGCATAGTCCTCTGGTTTGGTCGATATTACAAAGCAACATGACCGAAACACCTTTTTTTAGTATAAGTTTATGGTTAGGAATTCCGGAGGCCTTAAAAGCGTTCAACACATCCAAAGAGTATACTGATTCCTCAAAAAAATCTTATGTCTCGGTCTCACATAAGGAATCTGAACTCAGATATGTTTTCCCTTCATTTTTCATCAATTCTAATATGTAGTCGTTGATAACATCAACTTCTTCATTAGGAGGGACCAAAATAGCTTTATCTTCAAAATATGATGGATCATCAAGATGGTTCTGAAAAGATGAATAAATGTAGGATACAATTGAATGAATATGGTCAGCCGTAGAGGGAATGATCACATCTTCTGGAAATTCAACTTCAACTTCACCATCATTAGGACCACCGATAGTACCTTCACCAATTTTTAAGAACCTAATCAGCAAATGATTTTGTCTCTTCGAAATCATTGTTTGGACAACCGAACTGAAGCCTCATGTTTACAGTCAAACTTAAAACTGTACATTCATGCCATAATCTTGATGAATGCAATGATGCTTGCACAATATCTAAACGATTTTCTCTTTGTATTACTGGAAGAATTTGTCGAAAGACACCTCCAAATACAATGGTATTGCATCCAAATGGTTAATCATTGGTCTTAGGAAGGATAATATCTCTAAGTGTCCTATCAACATTGGGGCTTCGTCCCAAATTATAAGGCTCGCTTTGTTCAACGGGGCAGCTACATCGTTACCTGGCGTAATAGAACAAAAACGAATTCTCATTCAAGTTAATTGGTATATGAAATCTTGAATGCGCTGTCCTACCACCAGAAAGCAAGAGTGCTACAATTCCGCTTGAAGCAACATTAATAGCTACTTCACCTTTAGATCTAATAGCAGCAGACAATGTCTTCCAAACAAATGTTTTTCCTGTTCCTCCATAACCATAGAGGAAAAAGACACCACCTTTTTGTTGTTCACTGCATTCATAATTATATCATCAATATTTTTTTGCTTGACATTTAATGTTGAATGCAGTTGTTGATGTTCAAATTCAAGACTGGACGGATCATAATTAAGCTCATCTTGAATTAACATATTGCAAGAATCTTGAATATATTTGTGATCATGTAATGACATATTGGATATTTGCTTAAGACTCAGTCCGCAGCGCAACAAAGATTTCTCAATGTACAACAACTTTAGGTGGTAAATTGCTTCCGGTTTTAGCTTCAAGCCTGAAAACATTAAAAAGTAATGAAATAATTTATTTATAATATCAATTAAAGTGGGAACATTTTTTTGTGTGAATGTACCTTTCACACCTATTTCTTATTCACGAACATGAACGACATCATCAGAAAGACAATTATATGTCTCTTTAAAAACATGATGAGGCCGGGATAGACTATCTGATGTAATCAACATAACGAATAGAGACCTGCAGAAAGAAGTGGCGGCTCAATGATGTGTTTCTTGTATAGAAGATATGTACTCTCTATCATCGTCTAATAGACCAAGATTCTAGCAAGCATCTTTGTAAGAGTCATAAACGGTCCCTTTAACCGTTCTAATATCTTCATAGCAAGTAGGACCCTTTACTTTGTTGAGAAAAATGCGCAAGTAACAAACATCACCAGACTTGGGAGACACATGATCAATTCTGCCAAATAAATTTGTCTTTGTTTTTCTTCTTGTCCATACTTTATCTGATTTATTCAAAACATATTGAGTTGGGAATTCAACATAGGATAACTCCCTTGCCTTTTCTTCGTAGCTATTACATTCCATCCAGGCCAAAACTTGAGAAGCAACAATAGTTGGTTTAGAAACAACATTAGTAACACGTTGGGATGATTTAAACACAAGTTGTTTGTCTTGTAGGTGACATGACAACCTTTCAATAGGTTGTGTTCTATAATGAATGTCATACCTAAAAAGTCTCCAACATGACTCACAAGCAGAAATATAACGACAATTGTAATACTCAACAATTTCATCACGATTGTTATTTTCTTTATGTTATTTTTTGTTATTTTTGGCGTCGTAAAAAGACGTGGTGATCCTGTGTGGACCTTTGTTAATATACTTAAAAAGTTACTTTATCGATCCAAGCTGATTACACCACTCAAGATTCATATGGGCTTGGTATTGCTTCAAAAGTGTCTTATTATATGGAACAATATATCTGAAAAAAGAAACAAAATGTTATAAAGAAAATTAAGATCATTTAACATATCTTTCCTATAAAAGATAACATTTATAAAGAAATAAATGTTTATATAAATAAAAATTTAAGTTTTATACCTATTGTCTAAAGAAACTCCGTTTTTCACGACATTGTTTCTGTTGTCGCGTCTTTGGTAAACTGGATAACCATCATCATCAATATATGTGTCATTTGTAAAGTCTTATGGAAATACTTTAGGACATTTGCCATTTTTCATACATGGCATAAATGGAAAATCATTGCCGCAAGGTCCATGTATCATGTTGTCAGAAACAATTTGATACAAATCTGGTTCAAGTTTCTTGTCTGACAATTTAGGACATATAACGTGATCTATGTCTTTGGGATTTGGAAGTTTAGACTTTTTTCTAAAAATAGGCATATGTGATAATGTGGAAGACCCCTTTTTTGAAACTCGATCATATATATAAATGTATAGTGCAAATATGTAACCTAGTTAATGTAACACCGTGAAATTTCAAAACAATTTTTCATTTCAAATTAATAAAAATACTCCAATCACATATTTTCAAAAACACGTATCATAGGTTTTTCACTGAACATAAGTACAAATCACAATCCCCAAAATCCCAAAACATATTCACTGTAAGTGTGTACTGATCATGCCGGCGCCTTCCCGCGATCATCACTGGTAGCTGAAACACATACACAAAACACTGTAAGCCTAAATGCTTAGTGAGTTCCCCAAAAATACCACATAGACACGTATCAGCCACTCAAGGTTGTAACTCTGATGACCCTCTGGTCGAATATCTTTGTGTGACCCTCATGGTCCCATAACTCTGTGGACCCACTGGTCCTAACTCTGTAAACTCTGAATCATGCATATCATATATCATATAGAAATCACAACACATAAATAGCATACAAGATACACTGTCACATAACTCTGATTACCACTCTAGGTAAAGTATAGTGAGAAGACTCACCTCGAAGATGTCGGATAATCACTCGCACTCAATCCTCCGACCTAGCTTCTTCCTATAGCATAAATACATATCTAATTAATACTTTCCTGACTTAGTTTGACTAATGCCCTTGAGTCAACACAAGTCAACTCTGGTCAACATTGGTCAATGGCCACCCTTTGACCCAACTCGTCGAGTCAGGCGCTGACTCGGCGAGTTCAGACGTGAACTCAAGTCCCCTAAATCCACCTCTGACTCACTGAGTCACTCTCCTAACTCGGCGAGCCATCAACTGTGTGAGTCACGGGATAACCCGGTCCGACTCGTCGAGTCTGCTCATGGACTCGGCGAGTTCATTCCATGCTCAAACTCAAAAGACCTTCTGAGGTCAGATCTGTTCCTCTAATCCATAGATCTGACCTTCCTAAGCTCATTAAACACATAAAGGTTCAATCTTGATACTCATGCAACGTCCAAACAACTCTATTTGATGAATTAGCCCCAAATGCAACATCCTAAGTCCATTTCTTCCATAACTCATCATAAAGCAAGATGGATAAAGCTCTCTGGACCACTATAGGTCCAGATACGAAGTCTAAACATGATAAGGGACCATATATCCAACAAATCATCCCAAAAAGGGTATAGAAAACCCTAAGTCCATGGATTCTTCAACAAAATAGAAAAGGAACGATATGCTACCTCACGGATGATGTTCTTTGCTTGAGATCCACAGATATGCAACCTCCTTGGTCTCCTCTAAGCTGGAACCACCTTCTTCTTGCAAAACCAACCCACAATGATCAAATAATGGCTTCCTTCCTCTCACAAACACTCAAGCACTCTTAGGGTTTCTCTCAAGGGTCTAGTAGCCGCAAATGGTGGCTATAAAGGTCCTTAAATAGGTCCCAAACCCGAGAAATTAGGGTTTCTTTCTTCAGCTCTGACTCGGCGATTGCACTCCCCCGACTCGTCGAGTCAAATCATTTTCCACGTCACCCATTCGCGACCTGACTCGTCGAGTCTATGCACCAACTCGTCGAGTCACTCAACACAACTCAAAATATAGTATAAATTAATGTACCTGGGAACCCGGGCGTTACAATTCTCCCCCACTAGAATCAAACTTCGCCCCCGAAGTCTCGCTCTGCAAACAACTTTGGATACTGCTCCCGCATTTCTAACTCCGGCTCCCAAGTCAGCTCGGACCCCTTCCGATGTTGCCACTGTACCTGAACCAGGGACACCTCCTTGTTCCTCAGAACCTTGATTCTCCTATCTCGAATCGCGATCGGCTCTCAACATAGTTCAGGCTCGCATCCACCTGAATGTCCTCTAATGGAACCACTGCTGACTCATCGACAATACACTTCCTCAACTGAGACACGTGGAAGGTATCATGAATCTGACTCAGCTCGGCAGGTAGCTCCAAACGATACGCTACTATGCCCACCCTAGCTGTCACCCTGAATGGACCGATATATTGAGGTCCCAACTTGCCTCTCTTCCTGAATCGAATCACACCCTTCCAAGGTGATACCTTTAGGAGAACGAAATCACCAACCTAAAACTCGAGCTCTGAGCGACGCCTATCAACATAGCTCTTCTGGAAACTCTGAGTCGTCAGCAACCTCTGCCTGACCTGTTGAATCTGCTCAGTCATCTGTAGCACTATCTCCGTACTACCCATCACATGTTGTCCTACCTCTCCCCAACAAATGGGATTCCGACACCTCCTTCAATACAACAGCTCGAAGGGGGGCATACCGATGCTCGAATGGTGGCTGTTGTTATAGGAAAACTCAGCCAAAGGCAGATACACGCCCGAAGTATGTCCTCGAGTGTCTAGATAGTCCATTCACTCTGACCGTCGGTCTGAGAGTGATAAGCAGTGCTGAAATGCAATCTCGTACCCAACTCCTCATGAAACTTCTTCTAGAACCTGGAAGTAAAACGTACATCTCGATCTGACACAATCGAGATCGACACTCCATGCCTAGACACCACTTCCCTTACATATATCTCTACCAACTTTTCTGCACTGATAGCAAGGAAGTGAGAACTCTTCATCAATCGATCCACAATCACCCAAATTGCATCGACACCTCTTGGGGTTCTTTGCATTTTGGTGATGAAATCTAAATAAATCTGTTCCCACTTCTACTAGGGAACCTCAAGTGGATGCAACTTACCATGCGGACGCTAGTGCTCGGTCTTAACCTGACAAAAGGTCAAGCACCTCTCTACAATCCACGCAACATCTCTCTTCATACAAGGCCACCAATAGTCTCTCTTCAGGTCCAAATACCTCTTAGTGGCCCCAGGATGGATCGAGAATCTCGATCTATGCGCCTCCTCCATTAAAACACTGCATGCCCCGCCAATAAACGACACCCAAATCCGACCATGAAAAGTCATAAGCCCTCGGCTATCAGTCACAAACTCAGATACCTGCCCAATCACTCTCTTCTTCTTGCGGTTCTCCGGTCTCACAGCCTCTGCCTGGGCCTCACGAATGGTATCTAACATCGGAGTCATCACGGTCATTCTCTTACACATACTTCGTATCGGAACACTCTCTGCCCTCCGACTCAGGGCATCGGCTACCACATTCACCTTGCCCGGGTGGTACAGGATCTCACAATCGTAATCCTTCACCATATCAAGCCATCTCCTCTGCCGCATATTTAGGTTGGGCTGATCCATCAAATACTTCAAACTCTTGAGGTCCGTGTAAATGGTACACCGAACCCCGTACAAATAGTGGTGCCATATCTTGAGGGCGAACACTACCGCTACCAACTCCAGATCGTGAGTGGGATACCTTGCCTCATGAGGCTTCAGCTGCCTCGATGCATATGCTATCACTTGCCTTCTCTTCATAAGCACTGCACCCAACCCTGATATCGATGCATCGCAGTATACCACAAAATCCTCAACTCCCTCTGGAAGGGATAACATCGGGGCTTCGCACAACTTCCGACGAAGAGTCTCAAACGAGGTCTGCTGCTCCGGGCCCCATGATAAAACAACTCTTTTCCGGGTCAACCGGGTAAGTGGCATTGCAATCTTGGAGAAATCATTGATGAATCTCCGATAATAACCAACCAATCCCAGAAAACTTCTGATCTCGGTAGTGGATTTTGGCACCTTCCAACTCATCACCGCCTCAATCTTGGCCGGGTCGTCTAATATACCATTCAGATTGACAAGATGCCCCAAGAACTGGACCTCTCATAGCCAGAAATCGCACTTGGAGAATTTGGCATAAAGCCTCTCCGATCTCAACACCCTGAGGACTTCCCTCAAATGCTCCTCATGCTGCTCTCGGAATCGAGAATACACTAGAATATCATCAAGGAACACAATCACCGACTGATCCAGCATCGGCCTGCATACCCTGTTCATGAGATCCATGAACACTGCTGGTGCATTGGTGAGCCCGAAGGGCATCACCATGAACTCATAATGCCTATAACGCGTCCTGAACGTCGTCTTCTGGATATCCTCATCACATACCCTCATCTGGTGATATCCAGACCTCAAGTCCATCTTGGAAAACCAAGATGCCCCCTGCAACTGATCAAATAGATCATTGATCCTCGACAACGGGTAATAGTTCTTGACCGTCAGTTTGTTCAGCTCCCGGTAATCAATGCACATCCGGTGCGAACCATCCTTTTTCCTGAAAAAAAGGATCGGAGCTCCCCAAGGCAAGCAACTCGGCCGAATAAACCCTTTCCCCAACAACTCCTGAAGCTGCGAGGATAGCTCCTGCATCTCTGGCGGCGCAAGACGATAAGGCGCCTTTGCGATAGGCGTTGCTCCCGGAACCAAATCAATGCGAAACTCCACCTGCCTTTCGGGAGGCACACCCGACAATTCCTCAGGAAAAACAACCGGAAACTCGCGCACCACAGGAACATCATCAACCGAACTCGGCCTACCCGCAGCAGCTCGGGTATCCAACACATAGGCTACAAACCCCTTACAACCCTGCTGAAGACTCTGTCTGGCTCTGGCGGCTGAACAAAATGCTGACTCACTTCGGGTACCCTTGTCATATACCGTCAACACTCCCCCACTAGGGTCTCATATCGTCACCAACTGTCGCTCGTAGTCAATAATAGCCCCGAAGCGGCTCAACCAATACATTCCCACTATAACGCACACGTCCCCCATTGCTATCGGAACTAGATCTATCGGAAACTCCACACCGAAGATCTCAAGCACACATCCCTGGCATACACCGCTCGCTCATTGGCTATAGAAACCCGCAGAGGTCGACTCATCGCCTCCCGCTGAATATTGATGTGCTGGCTGAACGCTAAAGACACAAATGACCGACTCACACCTGAGTCAAATAACACCAAAGCAGGTACAACATTCACAAGAAAAGTACCTACACATATCATAATATAAACACAATATCTCACGCATAGCATAAAGAAATGGAAGGATACATACCAGCCACAACATCAGGCGCTGCGCGGACCTCCTCCGCGGTCAACTTAAAGGCTCTCCCGTGAGCCTTGGGCGCCTCAGCCTTCATTGGCCGACTCTCTGCAGCTCGCACTGCAACAGGGGTAGATGCCTGTGATGCTCCCTGCGCCGACCCCCGCAGCTGTGGGCACTCGGCCTTCCAATGGCCAGTATGGTTGCAGTGGAAACATACTGCAAATCCCTTGGGGGAGTCCTTCGTCATATGCCCCTCCTTGCCACACTTGTAGCAAGATCCAGACCTACATACCCCCTCATGACCCTTGCCGCACTTACCATAAGTGCGGCCCTGCTGGCTCCCTAACCTCGTATCAGTAGGCTTTGCCCGCTTGGCTGCCGGCTGAGACTGAGCCGATCACCTCTCCATCCTCTGAGACTCGGCCTCCTCCCTGGCCTGTGTCTCGAGCACGATCTCCCTCTTCCGAGCATTTTCCTAAAGCTTGGCAAATTTCCAGTACGTCGAGTTCGCCACGAACTTGCGAATGTCCCTCCTCAGAATAATCAGATATCGACTCATGCGTGCCTGCTCTGTGGACACCTACTCAGGGCAAAACATTACCCTCTCGTGAAACATCCTGGTAATCGTGGTAACAGACTCAGTACCCTGCTTAAGGGTCAAGAACTCCTGGGCCAGCCGTTCCCTTTCCACCGGGGGAACGTACTCATCTCGAAACATAGCGGTAAAACTATCCCAAGTCACTGCAACAAGCTCTGCAGAAGTGAAGTGTGTTGTCGGTCCACCAATCCTTCACCCCCAAGCGAAGCTGGTTTAAAGCGAACCGTACCCTCAGATGCTCCGGACATGAACATGTGTAGAAGCACCCCTCAATATCATAGATCCACCTCATCGCAGCTATTGGATCCTGAGTCCCATCGAGCTCTGGTGGTTTCGTGTTGCTGAACTCCTGGTACAGCAACGCGTCACCTCCCAGAGGCCTGGCAGCAACAACGGCTGCAGTGGCTACAACAACAACAGCATTAGTAAGAGCAGCGTACCGCTCATCAAAAGTCTCAATCATAGTGGTCTTGATAGACCCGAACATCTCTGGAATCTCAGCTCGGATGGCAGCAACCACCTCATCATGAATCATCTGGTGGAGCTCCTCATCGCTCGCAACCCCCTCGCTAGTCCCTGGCCTGTGGCGTGTCCCAACCATGATGTCTCCGAAACACAACATAAAAATTATCAGAGACTCGCTCGAGCATACTCGCACTCGATAACTCAACCCTACTTGCTCCCCTGCATCCTAAGGATTCCTACTTGGACTGTTCACTGACCCGGTGTTTCCAGTAGTACGGGCCCTACACTACCTTCCACACTGTATCAGTATTCATTCCAAGTTCCCCTCCATGGATCCCATATCACAAGTACTCTATCTCTTGTCACATACACAAGCTACTCTCACTACTAGCTACTCTCTCTCAAGCATCTCATAGCAGTAATCTCCCTAGGCTAAGGCATCACAAATCAGGCAACTCTAGTCCAAATAAGAATACTTAACCTACTCTAGCATGCATATTAATCATAACATATCTCATGACACATAATATGAGGGTATTTTTGGGAAATCACCGTTCGGGCGCTGGCTGATCGTACACACTGCTTTCCTCTGTTTTATTCTCAATCCTTTTACTCTGAGGAAAAATCATTTATTTTATGAAAACTTTCTCAAATCCTCAGTTTGAGTTCGAATACACCCGAAGGTGGATCTAAATCCCTCAAACCAAGGCTCTGATACCAAATTATAACACCGTGAAATTTCAAAACAATTTTTCATTTCAAATTAATAAAAATACTCCAACCACATATTTTCAAAAACGCGTATCAAAGGTTTTTCACTGAACATAAGTACAAATCACAATCCCCATAATCCCAAAACATCTTCACTGCAAGTGAGTACTGATCATGCCGACGCCTTCCCACGATCATCACTGGTACCTGAAACACATACACAAAACACTGTAAGCATAAATGCTTAGTGAGTTCCCCAAAAATACCACGTAGACACGTATCAGCCACTCAAGGTTGTAACTCTGATGACCCTCTAGTCGAATATCTTTGTGTGACCCTCATGGTCCCATAACTTTGTGGACCCACTGGTCCTAACTCTGTAAACTCTGAATCATGCATATCATATATCATATAGAAATCACAACACATAAATAGCATACAAGATACACTGTCACATAACTCTGATTACCACTCTAGGTAAAGTATAGTGAGAAGATTCACCTCGAAGATGTCGGATAATCACTCGCGCTCAATCCTCTGACCTAGCTTCTTCCTATAGCATAAATACATATCTAATTAATACTTTCCTGACTTAGTTTGACTAATACCCTTGAGTCAACACAAGTCAACTCTGGTCAACGTTGGTTAATGGCCACCCTTTGACCCAACTCGTCGAGTCAGGCGCTGACTCGGCGAGTTCAGACGTGAACTCAAGTCCCCTAAATCCACCTCTGACTCACTGAGTCACTCTCCTAACTCGGCGAGCCATCAACTGTGTGAGTCATGGGACAACCCGGTCCGACTCGTCGAGTCTGCTCATGGACTTGGCGAGTTCATTCCATGCTCAAACTCAAAAGACCTTCTGAGGTCAGATCTGTTCCTCTAATCCATAGATCTGACCTTCCTAAGCTCATTAAACACGTAAAGGTTCAATCTTGATACTCATGCAACGTCCAAACAACTCTATTTGATGAATTAGCCCCAAATGCAACATCCTAAGTCCATTTCTTCCATAACTCATCATAAAGCAAGATGGATAAAGCTCTCTGGACCACTATGGGTCCAAATCCGAAGTCTAAACATGATAAGGGACCATATATCCAACAAATCATCCCAAAAAGGGTATAGAAAACCCTAAATCCATGGATTATTCAACAAAACAGAAAAGGATCGATATGCTACCTCACGGATGATGTTCTTTGCTTGAGATCCACATATATGCAACCTCTTTGGTCTCCTCTAAGCTGGAACCACCTTCTTCTTGCAAATCCAACCCACAAAGATCAAATAATGGCTTCCTTCCTCTCACAAACACTCAAGCACTCTTAGGGTTTCTCTCAAGGGTCTGGTAGCCACAAATGGTGGCTATAAGGGTCCTTAAATAGGTCCCAAACCCGAGAAATTAGGGTTTCTTTCGTCAGCTCTGACTCAGCGAGTGCACTCCCCCGACTCGTCGAGTCTAATCATTTTCCACGTCACCCATTCGCGACCTGACTTGTCGAGTCTATGCACCAACTCGTCGAGTCACTCAACACAACTCAAAATATAGTATAAATTAATGTACCTGGGAACCCGGGCGTTACAGTTAATGCATGATATTATAAAATCAAAATAAAATAAAATGAATAATGAGATTTTAGATTTATACCTCCATCGACTTCACCCAAAAGTTTTTCTTCCTTGAGTCTAATGATTAGTGAATCAAGTTTTATTTTGAATATTCTTGTCAAAATATCGGGCCTGTCTTCGGGTTTAAGATTTTCAGATTCAACGAATTTAATTACCTCTGGCCATTTAGGATTACATGTAACGGTTAAAAAAAGATCAGGATAACCAAACCACTTAACCAATGTCCTTGCGTTTAAATAATTATGTTGCATGTAACAGATGCCACCCGTAAAAGAAGACGGAATAATAATATGGTTTCCCATCGCAGAAGCATCTTCAGTTCCTTCTTAAGCAGCCTCGGCCAAGTCTCCATAAGGAGCGACTCGTAGTGTTGGTTGGTTAAACCGAATATAATTTAGCCGGTCATTTTCAACCATTGTATACGAATCAACCAAAAATTGTTGGAAGAGTTTTCTGGAACATAATATCAAAGATATTTCATTAGTTCTCTGTTGTCTACGATAAGCAAAAAACTCTCGCATTGTCAGTGTTATTCGTCCTTTGAAGTTTGGTTCTTCTACACCACAATGTAATATATCCAATCGAAATCCATCTTTGGCATAGGGGAAAAATAAAGGATATTGAAGTGAAAGATATTACGGATACAACTCATTAATGTGTTGAAGTTGACGACTTTGAGTTTCCAAAACAATATCTCATGAATCGGAACCGTCAATGTCACCTACAATAAGTGCAGCAACCTCACTTGTGGTAGGAAGATTATACTGTCTACCGTCCTTTTATCTTGTCCCAATTAATTTAAGCCTAATACGCTTTGTTAGATTCGATCCAAATTGATCACGTGTCATTCTAAGTTTCTTAACTAACGGATTTATAAAATCCAATAAACCCAGTAGCTTATGAAAAGTCAAGAACTCCAGTGAAAAAGGATTTCCTATTGAATTATGAGATGTTGACCTTTTCTTTTTTGAACTACATTAATAGGAAAACAAAATCATGGATATAAATATTATGAGACATAATAAAAATTCTCTCTCTCTCTCTCTCTCTCTCTCTCTTTCTTTCTCTCTCTCTCTCTCTCTCTCTCTCTCTCTATATATATATATATATATATATATATATATATATATATATATATATATATATATATATGTGTGTGTGTGTGTGTGTATATATATATATGTGTGTTTATGTGTATTTAATGCTATTATATGATAGAATGTATTTACATATGCGTATACATTGAATCTGTTGTCAACCTCGTGATATGTATCATATATATACAATTGGAAAAATTTCGGTAATTTGCCTTCCTCTGGTAGTAAGTTGCCTGCAATATGATAATTTTGTCCATGCATTCGATAAACATAAGGACCACCTCTAGAGTTAATGGTATGATCAGTCTTACCAGCCATTGATGTAAATGCAAACATCATATTGTATCTACGAATATTTTTTATAAAGTTCTGACTTTTTTCAGTAATTCCGCTATATAAATCAAGCAAGAACTGAGGTGGGTGAATCAAGTTTGGTAATTCTACTTTTCCATTGTAACAACATATGGAATAAGAGGTTTTCCTTAAATCTTTATTTCCTCTTATTGCTTCTCCCTTCCAAACCCTAACTTTACATACAGAGCAAACGTATACCGCATCACCAGATCCAAATAATCTATAAAGAAACAAAAAAAACTAATCAAATAATATATACTATAAGTGTAATATGAAAAGGGTGATAACATATTGAAATGATAATTTTCATTGGATAACCAAAATTTTAAATTTTAAATAGAAAGAAACAGTACCTTTGCTTATGCCAAGACAATTAGTCTGGGTGTCAATCCTTACATCATTTTATCAACTGAATTATAAGGCACAAATGTTTGTTTCTTTTTTCTTGGTGCTGCAAAATAAACATAATTTAAATTATTAATAAGATGATGAATATTTATAAAATTAAGTGCAAAAATGTATAAGTGGACGTATTAACAAAATAGATGATAACATACATTGGTAATCAACCTTATCAGTCTAACCGCACGAAGGTCGAGAACGAATAGTAGTATTGCTTGAATTCTCCACAAAATCTTCACTCAAATAAAAAAAGGAATATCTTTTGTATTGAACTGTTTTCGTTTCCCTCTTGTTGTTTTTGTTGTGTTATTTTCTTGAAATGTAGCACATTTTTTTGAAAAAATAATGATTAGATAAGATCAATGATTGTTTTGGTAAAAATTGTGAAGTAACTTTTAAATGTGAAAAAAAGGAATAAAGTGAAATATAGCGAATGTAATTATATGATAAAATAAAAAATACTATGTATTAATTAATAATGAAATAATTTGAAATATTTTACCATAGTTCAGATAGGTCTTGCCTGCCTTGAAAGTTGTTGCATTTTGAATTGTTTGGTGATTTGAAATTGGCAACATACTTGAACTGTTTACAACTGTTCATTGGTAGTTTTTTATGTTAGTAAATATTGAATGTATTAAAGTTTTTATATTATCTAAATTTTTTAGGTAAACATAATAAAAAAATAATTATGAAAAACTTACCCTGACCGGTGATATGTGACAGTGGTGACCTTGAGGTAATTAATGAATGTTGCACATTTTGCCGTATACGGTTATGAGAGGATGATGTTGAAGGTGATGGAGTAACTTCCCGAGTAACTTGAGAAAAAGGCGTTATGAATATATGATTTTCTGAAGAAAAAAATTGAGATTGTAAATGACAATGAAAATATAAATATGTATATATAATATTAAAATACATATATTGAAATTATATTTATAATTAATTAAATACAAAAAATATAATAAGTAGTAATATAACAATATGATAACTATTACCAGAGTTGTGATGCATCCTTACATCCTTGAAAGTCGTTGCATTTTTGTTTGTTTGGACATTTGAAGTTGGTTACGTATATGAACCGTTTATAACTGTTTATTAGTATCATAACAATTATAAAATTTGGAAAAATTAATAGTCTTTATATGGTTTTGACTGGAACTACGAGAATGATATAAAAGTAAGTATTAATAATTTACCCTGATTGGTTATTTGTGAAAGTGACGACCTTGATGAAATTGTTGTAGGTTGCAAATTCGGTTATAGGACATTATGGGATGATGAGTTTGAATGTAATTCCAGGCATTTTCGAATACCTCGACAATTAGTGGGGATGTAGAAATTATTTTCTTCAAAAAAAAATAAGTATGATAAAGGTGGATGAAATGAAAATATATTAGACATTAAATATAAAATTTAACAGGAATATATATTACATAAAAAGAAAATCAATAAGTTATATGTATTGAACATCTAATGATAATATTAAATTAAAAGTTTACCGTTTGTGATGCTCGACTGTGGTGGGCATGGCGATGTTTTTGATTTTGTTCTTCCATCGTTGGTATTCATATATGTTGTACACTGTAAAATGTAAGATGAAGTACATAAAGTTGGAGAGAATAGTAAATGCATAATGGATATCATAACATACCATAAAAAATGATTATACAAAGAATGAAATTAAATGATATTGGTGAAGAAAATAACGAATTAAAGTTGGTTAACAAATATAGATAGTTTACAAATTTTTTTCAAGTATGAATTATGGACTTTGTTTAAGTATGTGGACTTGCATTATTTTTGTATTTTTGGTTTATAATGAACTTTTATATATTTGTTTTCTGTTAGTTTTTTATATGCGTTTTGTTGACAAAAATCTATTTAAATGAACACAATTACACTTTTGAATATAAATAAAATAAACCTAATTAAAAACTATAAATCACAAAAAAATAAGTATAAATAATGAAATTCTTACATTTTTGCCTTTGATTAACCAAGCTAACAATTGTTTACTGCTATAGAATGTTGTAGAAAGGAAGAAGTGTTGATTTAGTATCGTGAATATCAATATAAACGAAGAGGTAAAAACATAGATAAAACACAATAAAAACCCACTTTTTGCAGGAGCGTGGAAGGAAAAATAAAAATGAATTTCGGCGGAATATGTCATATATATATGTATTGAATCCAAGTTGGTTTTGGAGGGATAAGATAAAAATCATTTTTATCTTATCCCTTAAATGTTGAATTTCAAAATGTAGTTCGGATAGATAATGTAGAATATTTTAGGATTATTTTTTAAAATTTAAAATTAGGATAATGTTGATGGTTAGTTTGGAAAAAAAGATAATTTTTATAACAGCCCAAGAATATATTATTTACAAAATCGGCTCCATGACTTTACATTTAATACCAAACATCCCTTACTACATATTGTGCCCAAGAATATATTATTTACCAAATCGGCTCTATGACTTTACATTTAATACCAAACAGCCCCTACTTTATATTGTTTATTATGTAAGCATTTTACTTTGAAAAGTGTACAAATTAAGACATTGTATTTTCATTTTCTTATTAAAGACACATTTCATTTGGAAAAGTCATGTACTTTATTCAATTATTTGTTTGTGATTGTAGGTATGTTATTTTTGTTTTTTTATAGAATTTCATGTCAACATAGTTTGTTAGGAACAATAAAAAAATTATTGTTATAAAATCTTGTTTGTGAAATAACAAACTCAGTGGCTTAAGCCAAAGATTAAAGAGATTACCTTTAAACTTAAAACAAATTGACAATAATAGAATTGGTCAACATAATTTGTTATTTAAACTTAAAACAAATTGACAATAATAGACTTGGTCAACATAGTTTGTAACATAAGTTGAGCCGAAAATTTATCAAAAGATGTAAAAGTTAAAATTCATAAAAAGAATTCAACATAATTATGAACTTGTCTCAATTAACACGACTACTATCGTGTTATAATTTAATGAAAACAAACATAATCTTCAAAATGAAAACAATGTACTTGTCAAAGAAATCCTTAAGCAAATAATAAAAACTCAAAGAAAAATCGTCAATGATAAATGTCAAATAATCATAACCGTTAAATTTATTCGTGTTTTTCCATTTTTGGAATCTTAAGGGTATGAGGAGAAACACCATCTTTTGAGGAAGACCATTCAAACGATTAAGTGGTGGTAACAATCTCAATAGGGCGTTTCAGTGAAGTAGTTGTCGGTGTCACCGCATCAAGATCAACAACATTAATATTGCCACCTTCAACAAAAATACTATTTTCTTGTATCAAATTAATAAAACAATGTTAATTAACAACATTAATATTGTCACCGCATCAAGAATAAATGTTAATTAACAATGTTAAAATGCTAAATTATATGAATTTAATTTTACCTTAATAGACTTGTTGACAGGAGTACCATCAGAATTAATATTGTTTTCTTCGTATGCAGGTGAATGTTTGAAAACTGCACCAACTACAAGTTCATCATTAGTCATCTTATGAACAGTGTAGGCATGATAATTGTTCTCGAGATTAAACTTTTAAATTTGAACTTTAAAAATAAACTTCCTATTAAGCATCGTATTGAACTCATCGGGGATCTTTTGGCATCCTTGATCCTAAAGAATATTGTAATAAAACATGTGAGTAGTTAATAAATCCCGATTAAAATAAAATGTAATAACAATATACAGTTAACTTGTCGTGTGTACAAATTAATAGAATAGTATAATATAACGCTACATTTGATATCTTTTCTATCAACCAATGATTACCGTGGTGAATAAGATCTTTAACATGACGGTCAAACAAAAGAAAAGAGGCAAACCCAGTTTCATCTTGAACATATATTACAACCTTTACCCTAAATATTATTGTATGACACGTTAATGGACAATGAAATAAAAATTGAAACATTGTAATAAAGATTCATGAGACAAGAAGTTTACAAATATAAAATTATGAACTTACTTGCCGAATACATCAGAAACTCATCCGCAACCATTACAATTAAATGGTTCACCATCACTATCATCACCATTTTTAGTTACCTTTTTTGAACAGTCATGACAATAAAAAGAATACCATCCTTCCTCCAAATCGAAACCGATTATTATATCAATGATAGACAAACCAATTTCCTGATTGGTAAATATGAATAATATTAAGGCTTGGCCACAACAGTTTCTGTGTTAAGTTGTGTAATGGAAGACTCAACATTCAAATCTATATCAGCAATCCTACATATAAGAAGGAAAAATGAAGAAGATCAATAATAATAATAATAATTGATTAAGAATGAGTAAAAATAAAATAATAAATAATTATATCATAGTTATCAAATACATACGCCTTTTTAAATTCTGAAATATGATGCATATCATCATTAATATGCAATCTCGACCCAAATAAACAGTTACCGACTTGTGGCTGGCCTATAAATAGCAATTGGAGTAATAGATTATTTCATATTATAAATAAAATATTAATGTAATGAGCATAGACATCAAAAAATAATACCACCCCCAGTCTTGAGCTTTGCCATATATAGGAGGATGATCACATGAGCATTTTCATTTTGATGTTAAGATATGTAGCTGTTCAACTTCAATGCAAAACCATCCCACAAAGCAGCTTACATTTTCCTACCACTATAATTGATTGTTTGGGTTATTTGAATAAATTATTAAACATGATAAATTAATGAAAAATAAAGAAAATACCTCAGATCTTGTGCAACAATACTCATTAGCCTTGTTTCCATTGCATTCTCCTTAATCACTCTCATGGGTTCAGTAAATACAACTTGACCAATAAAATATACAAAAAGTAAATTTGAGTCAATTATTATAATATAAATTGGTTATATATATATATATATATATATATATATATATATATATATATATATATATATCTAATAAAATAAATGCAAAAAGGGGGAAAAACTCACAAAATGCAACACGAGTGTCAAAATTTCTGGCTGTCAGATAATGAAAACTCACAAAATTAAAAGGATCGATCCTATCAATAAAAGGAGTTGATACACAAATTGTGGTTGTTTTGTACTACCTCCGTCCCAAATTGATAGTCCACTTTTGACTTTTGAAGTCTTTTTTCTTCAATTTTGACCTTAAATATTTTTGATTTTGATAGATAATACTTGATACAAAATATATCAATCGATTGTATTTTAATTGTTATAAGTTTTATTAAGTAATATATAATACAAATAAAAATATTTAAGGTCAAAGTTAAAGAAAAAAGACTTCGAAAATCAAAAGTGGACTATCAATTTGGGACGGAGGGAGTATAAATTTATCTTATGCTTGTGAGCAACCAACATGTAATCTTCTTCGTTTCTGGTCATACCAAAGTTAGTGATTTGCCTTACAACTCCTTCTTCCAGGAGGGCTTGAAATGCATTTATGAATTTTTTTTTTGATTGTTGCATGTATTCTAGTGTCCTGTAGGTGATAAAGAATATTATTATATGAAACAAAAATAAAACATAAGTTTTTTTTTTCATATTATTTTAATCTTACCTCTTGGTCCATCAAAATCATGTCCAAGTTGTTGAGCATGTTTGTGTTGTTTTTTTTATGTTTGTTTCCAAATCATGACAACTTGAACACGAATATTCCATGATCCTTTGGAGGCATCTATGTCAGCCAACTTATCAATGACGATTTCACTGTCACTGTTATGTGTCATTTCGCTTGTGCTATGAAAAATAGAAAAATATCAGAGATAATTATGAGATATAGTGAAAAAAGTAATTCAAAGATTCACAAGGTTTTTGTTTAATGTAAATATGATGTTGTTCAGTTAACATAGACATTCTTGGTTGGCATACTTAACCATAAAAAAAACAAAAATAAATATTAATTGTATTTTGCAAAATAATAGTCGGTTGCAATTATGGATTAATGGAAGTAGGATGGTATCAAATCAAAACATACATAGTATGTTGATATATTTCATAGAAAACAACAAAGCAAAAAAAATAAGTATGAACACTTATCATATAGAAGGCTGTAGAAAAGAAGAAGTATTGATAAACAATGAAATGCGTACCTTTTTTACCTTTGATTAACCAAGCTAACAATTGTTTACTGCTATAGAAGGCTGTAGAAAGGAAGAAGTATTGATGTATTATCGTGTATATCAATATAAATGAAGAGGTAAAAACATAGATAAAAGACAATAAAAACTCACATTTTGCAGGAGCATGGAAGGAAAACTAAATATAGGTTTTGGCGGAATATGTCATATATATGTATTGAATCCAAGTTGGTTTTGGAGGGATAAGATAAAAGTCATTTTTATCTTATCCCCTAAATGTTGAATTTCAAAATGTAGTTTGGATAGATAATGTAAAACATTTTAGGATTATTTTTTAAAGTTTAAAATTAGGATAATGTTGATAGTTAGTTAAGTTCCCGTCTTTAGTGGCTGACTTTTCGATTTGAATATGGGAAGTAGTTATGATAGACGGAAATAAATAATGAATTGTTTTATTAGGATGACATCACCAGAAATATTAAGAAAGATTTAAGGGTTGAAATCAATCAAAGAAATCTAATGAATGGTTCTGATTGTTGAAGGTGACATCATCATGTTTCTGTTCCTATATATATATATATATATATATATATATATATATATATATATATATATATATATATATATATATATATATATACCCTGAATTTATAACATGTATTTAGTTTTTAATTCCAATTATTTATTTTATCCATTGTTTATTTTATTTTGTTGTTTACTAATTTTAAATTTCCGAAAATTATAATGGTTCATCTCATTGTCATTATTTATATATACAAAAATGCATTATTTATAACCCGTGGGAACCACGGTTATAAAATTAATTAAACTTTTATAGTAAAAAGTTAAAATTGTTAATTAGTTATTTTAAATAAATTATTAATTTAAGAGATATTTTTATTAATTATGTCAAAATATAATCGTTGATTCAAATAAATATGTAAAATTAATTTTTAATATATAGAGTAAATTACACGAATGGTCCCTATGGTTTGGGTTAATTTGCACGTTTGGTCCCTAACTTTTTTTGTTAACTCGGACCATCCCTATAGTTTGATTTTGTTTCGCGCTTAGTCCCTCCCAGACCTTAAATGACTATACTGCCCTTGGTTATTTTTTAATTTAATTTATTATTTGTTATTTGTTTATTGTTTATAATAAAAAAAACAAATGGCCCACCGTTTTCCAGGGCCTTTCCAATCGTGATATACCCAAATATCTCTTTCATCAAGAACTAACTTTGAACCCTAAGGACCATCTCCCCTGTACTCGTCGACTCCTTGAACCCCAATGAAAAGCTCTCTCTCTTCCTTCCATTCTTGAACCCAACAATGTTGTCGCCGCCATGATTTTCGTCGTATTGTGTTGAAGCCCCAATTCTTAAGCTCGTCAATGTTGCTGTTGGTTTGAACACACCATCGTTGTTGCCGCCGTAGAACCTACCATCGTTGTCGCCGCCCTAGTTGTAGAACCCACCAGATTGAACCCACCATCTTCATTGGAGTTTCATACGTTGTGATTGCTGCCAATAAAAAGTCGCAAGAAACCCTCCGACCTCTTACACTGTCAACACCACACTCATTGCTCCTAATTATTTTTGGCTTTGATTCTTGATCGATTTGGTTCCCAAGCCAGTTAAAGAATCCATTTGGTTCTCGGGTCAATTTAAGGATTGAACTAGCTTTATTTCTTCCAGGTAGGTGGTACCCTTAAGCACTTGCCATTTTTAACTTTATTGAAGCAGATGCTGTTTTGGAATTTGCAATTGGGCGACCAGTATGTGTATGGATGTTACGAAGTGCTTTTGTACAATGTATTTCACACTTTTGAGTTTTTTGTTTGTCAAATATTTTGTAAATTCAGATTCATTGCTCTGTGACTGAACTAGTCTTCTTTGATGAATCCACCACGACAAACGAGGGTTTAGGGACGTACCGAATGAAGGAGATGTAGCCAGAGTATCGTTTCTTTAATTACAGAATGGCGAAGATGTAGCATGAGGGTTAAAATTGAACATTTGGGTTTTTCCGGAAAAGATGGTGGCGGCCTTGCTAGATGGAGAAGACGATGGTGGTGGTTGAGGTGATGAATTGGGATTGAATGGGTGGGCACATTATTGTAATATATATACATAAATTAGTAAATCAAAAAGAAATTATAAATAATGATATATATAAAAATAAATAATAAGAAAAGAAATAGGTGAGGGTAATATAGTCATTTCAGGTCTTGTAGGGACTAGGCACGAAACAAAATCAAACTATAGGGACGGTCCGAGTTAAAAAAAAAAGTTAGGGACCAAACGAGTAAATTACCCCAAACCACAGGGACCATTCGTGTAATTTACTCTAATATATATTAGATATTTTTATTTGTGAATTAATGAAAACAATAATATAAAATTTAAAATAGATAATAAATACATTGACAAATAGCATCATATTAATGAGGATGTCTAATAAATTTAAAATGGAAAACTAATAGATTGACAAGTGACAACACATTAATTAAAATGTTTAATATGGTGACACATGACAAAAAAAACTACTGTTTTATTAATATAGAGAGATACTGCTCGTAAGATATTTGATAGTTACTTCACTTACTTGATCTGACTATGTGCTATATGTAATTTTTTTTGCCACAAAAGTAATCAACCAATAACAGATAATACTCATACAAATTCAAAGTATGATTACTTGCTGAGATGTGGTAAATACTTACAATTGCAATTTTTTTGAACCGTTGAATGATATTATTTATGAAACTAACAAAAATCTATAAAACCAAAAACCAATTACAATCGCTATTGACCTTCTCCCATTCCCATACAAATAAATACTCTAAATATCTCGTTTTCTAAATTCTTTACTGATTTACAAAAAATAGTTTTGAAGTTGGTATAAATAGATTTTGATTATTTGATTAAACCGATAAATTTTGAACAACTTAAAAAATATTTTATGAACACTTAAATCTTAAGAATTATTCACAAAACTTAAATAGTAACGGTTCTTCTGTTCTCCAAAAAGTATAACCCATCGAGTTAACGAATTTCACAAACATGTCACGGAATTACTTTTTGTCTTAAATGTGATCTAGCGGATCTTAGGTACTTACGCAAAATTATAGATGATATTTCTGTGATAGAAGTTGAAAAAAAAAAAATTCATTTGATGCAATACTCTTTTTATCACTTTTAGTATTTTTGTGATTAAGTCATTTAATATACCAATATCAACATTTAAGTATGTGTTTGTGGATATGCTACTAGTAAATTAAAGAGTCGTACTTGGGGAGTTAGATAAAGCTGGATATCACATGGTGATATTTAGGTCTGTGGTTGTGGGCATGGTCCACCTCTACCTCACTTGTCTCGACCAAAGACTGTGACTTCACGATGTAGTTTGGTTTTTTATAATTTACTTAAAATAACAATATATTTAATAATTAATACATATTTTATATTTTAGAAATAAACACTGTGCTAAAAAATAAATGGAGAAAATATATTTTCTAAAATGCTATAAGTTGATGGGATCCTTTATCCGTAATCCCAATTGGCCAAACATGTGGGTAAGTGGGTCGGGTATATCGCTAAGACTATTGACATATCTGAAAGTATATATATATATATATATATATATATATATATATATATATATATATATATATATATATATATATATATATATATATATATATATATATAGGGTTAGGTTCATATGAAACGGCCTAATTTTGTGAGACCGTGAGACGCATTTTTTTAGTTAATTCAAGTTCCGAAAATAATATTAAATTTTTTTTTTGGATTTTTTCATTTATTTTGCATTTTAAAATTATTTTTTAAAATATGCACAGTTAATATTGTATTAGAATATTTCACGTATTTTTTTAAAAAAAAATGAGATTTTTTTTATATTTTTTTTAGTTAATTCATGTTCCGAAAATAATATTTAAAAAAGAATTTTTAGATTTTTCCATTTGTTTTGCATTTTAAAATTATTTTTTTAGAATATGTACAGTGTAATATTCTATTAGAATATTTCACGTATTTTTCAAAAAAAAAAACGGGATTTTTTTTATTATTTTTTATTTTTTTAGTTAATTCAAGTTCCGAAAATAATATTTAAAAAAAGAATTTTTGGATTTTTCCATTTATTTTGCATTTTAAAATTATTTTTAGATTTGGTCTCACGGTCTCACAAAATTAGAATGGTCTCAAATGAACCTGAACATATATATATATATATATATATATATATATATATATATATATATATATATATATATATATAATTGTATTGCAAAAGCAATACTTTCAAGAACTTTTTCTTAAAAATATTAAGGTTTATTTACAAAAAGAATGCAATATGTTTCCATTACAAATAACCTTTAATATATATATATATATATATATATATATATATATATATATATATATATATATATATATTAGTTGTAAGACCTATGTATTATATGAGTTCGTTAAAAAATGTTAAATATAAAGGTCAAAGTATTTGAGAAATTTAAATTTATAAGAAAATAAGAAAAATAATGAATTATTACAATTAAAATGTGTTTGATATTTTATATTTAAACAAATAATTTAAATAAATAAACAAAAGAAACTAATGATTTGAGAATTTTGAAATTAAAAGGTAAGTTCAATAGTGAAATTGATATCAATTTATTACTGCTTTTATTACAATTATTATATTAAAAATATTATGTGAAATTTAATAAAATAAAATAAAAAACTCGTAAAATGACATATGAGCAAAAAATTAATTCAAAATAATCACAAAATAACATTTGACAAATTGAATGAGAGTATGACAAGTGACAGAAAAAATCTTCATTTATTAGAGTATTTATATATATATATATATATATATATATATATATATATATATATATATATATATGTGTGTGTGTGTGTGTGTGTGTGTACTAGGTGTGAGACCCATGTATTACATGAGTTTATTTAAAAGAAAAAAAAATACAAATTTCTAAACATTTAAGATGTATGAATTTATAAGAAAAATGAGAAAATATTAAATTATAAAAATTAAAGTGTTTTTTTTTCTCCTTTAAATTTAAACAAATAATTTAGATAAATAAATAGAGAAAATTAATAAAATTTTAATTTAATAATTTTGAAATTAGAAGGAAAGTTCCTTAATAAAATTGATATGCATTTATTATTACATTTAAATACTATCTAGAATCTACTCTAATAAATGAATGTTTTTTTTTGCCACATGTCACACTCTCATTCAATTTGCCAATGTCATTTTATGGTTATTTTGACTTAGTTTCTTTTCTACATGTCATTTTATGAGTTTTTTTATTTTAATAAATCCACATAATACTTTCATATAATAATTATAATAAATATAGTAATAAATGGATATCATTTTCATTAATGGACTTACGTTCTTATTTTAAAATTCTCAAATTAAAGCTTATTAGTTTATTTTGTTTATTTATTTAAATTTAAAAGATAAAAAAATAAGTTTTAATAATTCATTATTTTTCTTACTTTCTTATAAATATAAAGTTATTAAATATTTACAAATTTATATTTTTTTTTAATTAACCCATGTAATACATGGGTCTTACACCTATTTTAATAAAATAAAAATAACCATAAAATGACATGTGAAATAAAAATTAATTTAAAATAACCATAAAATTACACGTGTCAAAATAAATATGAATGTGACATGTGTCAAAAATATTTTTATTTATTAGGGAGGATATATATAATTAATTATTGTTAGAATTTAGAATTCATATTGTTTAAAATATAATTAATTTTTATTAGATTTTAGAATTTATATTTCCAAAAGTATTAATTATTTTTAATTAGATTTTAGAATTTATATTGTTAAATTAAAAAGCAGAAATTTTAGTTTACCTAGTCCCTAGAGTAGAAGTCGAGCTAGAGCCATTCAATTTCGAAGCATGTGCAGTAACCGTGTGAACTAAATGTAAACTTTGAATTAGACCACTCGACCTTCCACAAGTAAAAATACACATGTAGTTCCAATTGCTAACTCCCATCTGAGTATCAGGAAATATTGGGACAATTTTTTGTTTATCACTATATTTGAATAAATTAACAATTTGTTTGCTTTATGGTTAAATGAAAAAAAAAAAAAAAAAAAACTTCGATTGATTTTTTAACTGGATCATTTTTTTCACCATTTTAATTGGATAGAGTTTTAAAAATATATTATACTTTTTAGGAAAAAGTTGTAAATGCAATGTTATATTTGACTATTTGAGTAGATTTTTAAAACATGTTGTAATAAAAAATAAAACTAAAAAAAGTAACAACACACTATGTTTACCGTGCATTTTTAAAGCCTAAATATGGGAGTCACATTGTTAAGATCATAGCCATATATGTCCAAGTGCTGCAGCGAAGGGAGACCCTACAAAGTACAACCAATATGTGCTCTTCACAGGAATAACTTAGCGATTATCTGATTTTTAGGTCAAGAAAAAACAACATGGAATGAGTACCCGGTTCGTGAGTTTGTTTGTTTTTTTTTTTTTTTTTTTTTTTTTTTTTTTTTTTTTTAAAAAAGACAAATCTAACCTACTCTTAAACTACACCTTAAATTCACTTATGCCCACGACATGACTTGAACCTTCAACCTTAAGGAGGGAAGACGACGCCAGTTCGTGAGGTACTTCACTAGATAATTGGGACTTTGAAAGATTTAGGGGGTGTTAAGGATCAATTATTTAAAATGTTTGTTAGCTTATTGTTATATTTAGGCGTTTGAATAAGCTAAGACAAAAAGTCTTTATTAGCATAAATAATAAATTTTTGATAAGTCATTAAGATCTAACTTATCAAAAACTCTTTTATAAGAAAACAAATCTATGGTATATTTTTTTGGAAGAATTTTATATCTTATTAAAAATATGTATATCCAACCCAAACATTGGATCAATAATTTAATATTAATTGGTGATCACAACATAATGAGTGAGAAAACAAACAAACAACAAGCTGAGTCGCTAAACATTTTTGTATGATAAAGTTAATGCTTTTGAAGATTACATTCATAGATCTAGGTACATAACATAGCTATGATTCATTTACTTTATAAGAAACTTCACCGCATGATATGCACACATGTTGATTTTATATGCACGATTCCTCATGTTTTGTGACTTTGCATGTCGCAACTTTTAAAGCAGTCTATCCCGCCTTGAAACCCTCAAGCCTGTGAGAGAGGATACCTCTGTAAGGTCCACACAAACGTGTTTCCCTCCAACCCATCTAAAAACCAAAATGTTTGTTAGTCTAAGGGTTGATCTCACTTCTGTCGGGTCACTAAAGAAATTTATAGGAGCCCTTTTCTTGGAAGAAACCCGACACACTTGAATACGTTGAACAAAACGTCAATAATATTGTGTCAGTATTTGAACCCCGAGTTCTTTACAATGAACCATGAGCTCTCCAAAAGAGTCCAAACATGCATTGCGACACACCAGCCATATCTCGTCAGTTGGGAATATTGGGATCATGAGCCGATATTTAAGGATGGTATGATACTCCACATGAGACATATGTTATCCAAGCCCATCCATAGGAAAAACAAGAAAAAAATCTTGAGCATGTGGTGCTCGCAAACACACAAAAACTACTTTTCGCCGAACCGTCATGTCGAAATGCACTTCCATGTCTTGGAAAATTTTACTAAAAAAGGGTACTCGTCAGTGTATGCTAGGATTTAGGGGGATGTATCATTATTAGTGAAACTGCTATGGTCAATGCTCAGAAGCGTGTTATGAAGAGAAGCCAAGTAACAAACATGATCAGAATACATACCATATATGTCACTATCCCGTTAGATGTGGTTGTTGATACATGAAGCGACCCTCGGTAGCTAAAAGAGTTAATGATGTGATGTGGTGATGTGAATAGTTATTTTGATAAAGTCATGCAAGGAGTTCTGGAGGGGTATAATGTGAAGAATGAATATAAGGAGCTTATACGAAGAGTAGAATATGTTTTGTCATTTGGTGCTATGGAGAAAAGTACTTGTGTCAGCCTTTTGAGATATTGTGTCTTGGGTTATCTTTTGTTAGAACAGTCGTGGCAAGCATGGCCACTTGTTCTCTGTACCTTGGTTGTATCCAATCAATACCTAGCACCTTGTTTATATATATATATATATATATATATATATATATATATATATATATATATATATATATATATGGTATGTGTTAGTGTTCAAATGTATGTCTGAAAACTTCTATCTTCCCTGTAAAAGATATTATTGAAATACAAGTCTCTTTTATCTTCGTTTTATACTTTGTTGTTCATAATTTACTAAATTAGTGTTTGCTTGAAAACCTAGTTATGATTCAACAAGTATTACCTAACTTGCTTATATTTAATCATGTTTCCGATATAATCTACTATTACATTCCACACTTTAATTATTGTTGAGCTAACTATAAGATCCATGAGATTAACTTTAAATTTGTATCATAATCTCTAAGCTAAAGTTCTCTCTCGATAATTGGTATCAGAACCATAGTGGTTGCTTTTTAACTTTTCTGGGAAAACACTATATTTTCTTGAAAAACACTATATTTTCTTGAAAAACTTTGATTTAAAAAGTCTTCTATACCACTTAGCTCATCTTATTCAAAGATTTATGGAAAATGGCACAACATTTTAAAATATTTCTAACAATATTGGAGGTTCTAATTGGGTTCCAATACTTATTGCAAGTGAGTACCATCATTAGGCTCAAAGAATGAAAAAAATATCTAAGAAGACTTGGAAAGGAAGTATGGAGATCTATTGAAGAATGACCTCATGTTCCTGTTCTTACACCCATCACTGATGAGAATTAAATTGGGCTTTACGGAGAAGCCACCATGACCAGACCAACTGCAGGAGATATAGATAACATGGAAAAAATGAAATAACTTGTGGTGTTCCACATGATAGCTTTAATCTCATCATTAACTGCAAGTCAGCCAAAGAAATTTGGGAAGTCCTACAAAAATCTTTATGAAGGAACTGAACAAGCACAAGACAAGAAGCTTACAACTGCATTGAATGATTTCAACAACTTCAAAGCTCTTTCTGGAGAAATTCTTGATGACTCCTTCAAAAGATTCAATCTTCTCATTACCAAACTCTCAAATGCAGGCACTATCAGAAGCAACCATGAAACAAACCTCCATGTAACATTCCAAAAATACGGTCCAAAAGTTTCATTTTAAATCATTTAAAAAAACCATAATTCATCAAACATCACAATAATAAAATCACAAGTCATGTATCTCAAAACATCGTATCAAAAATATTGTATCAATCACATATCAAAATATCAGAATCTAAACATCTCAGGCTAAAAGTTGTGGTGTGTGCCATGCAGTCATCCCGAGCTCTTCTGTGACAACCCGAAAATTTTTGCTTTGTAAAGTCCATCCATTCAATCCAACAATGTGTCAGAATCGTTTCTCCTATCTTTAGCCTTTTTTAGAGTCTATTTAAGGGTTCAAAGCTCAGTACATTCAAGTATGTGGGTATAGGATCGAGTTGCGTAAGTTCTTCACGTTGAAATCAAGCCGAACACTCCATGTGAGGGAGTGTACGGCCGTACACATGTGTGTGCGGATGTACACCCATGTTGTCCGTACACCCCTTCCCTAAGTATGATATCCTTCCATTTCTAAGTCACTTATTCAGTTTCCAAGTCAAGAACTCGAGTTTTCTCTCAACTATCATCAAGCTTTTCACCCGATCTTCAAGAATGTAAGCCTTTCTTCCGTTTTGATTTGATGTTATCCTTTTTCACCTAGTAACACCCTTTGATTTCATCTATGGAAATTATCTTTTGACTAGATCTTCAAATCTTCATCCATTTCACCAAGAACACACACTTGTTCTTGGTGATTGTGAACCCTCTTGAGCCTCCAAATCGTAAGTACTCCTTCCCTATGCTTAGTCCATGTTAGGATCTCTTGTTAAACACCCTAAAAATGACTAGAACTCAAGAACATAAGGAGTGTACGGCTGTACACCCATGTGTGGCCATACACCCCTCAAAACAGCCTTAAAGAGCCTCCAAAATGCAAATCTAACTTCAAGACTTGATGAGAAATAGTCCCACAAGCTTCCCCACCATTCAAACACACATTTGCGCACTTATTACCATAAGTGTACGGCCGTACACTCCCTGGCCATACACCGATCTTATATATATATATATATATATATATATATATATATATATATATATATGTGTGTGTGTGTGTGTGTGTGTGTTTTCCGCTTCATTTCATGTTCCTTGTTTGGTTGTGGGCTTAGAGCAGATTCACCCAGCCTACTATCTATCTGGTCTTAGCTATATATATGTTCTATATACACCAAGTAATCATAAGTGGTACCAGGTGTGGGCCAGGTCATAGGACACTAACTCAATGCACATTTTTCTAGTACAAAACATACTTTTCAAATAAAACATTTGGTATTCAAAACTAGAAACTTACTAGTAAAGGGTTTAATCCATTTTATTAAACCAATATAACTTAAAGGACCTTAGGTGGCTAATACTATAATCCCTTAGTTTATACATCGGGGTTATATATAATTAATACCCGATAGGTAGTTGGATGTGTGCTTTCCGCCTCATTTCCTGTTCCTTGTTTGGTTTTGGGCTTAGTGAAGATTCACACAATTAACTATCTGCTCGATATAAGATTATATATAGCTAGTATATACTAAGTGATTATAGAAGGAACCACTGTGGTTACCATTTTTACTAAAAGAAATAAGGGTTTTCTTAAAGAATGTTTTCATCAAATATAAAGGAACTATTACAGTTAACTCCATGAGTACCAAGTGAGTACGCAAGGGTTATATACAACGATGATCTAACAAACAATGGGATGTGTGCTTTCCGCCGCATTTCTTGTTCCTTGTTTGGTTGTGGGCTTAGGGCAAATACACACAACCGATTGTTTGTTTACTCCGGGTTTTATATAACTTGTACCCATTTAGTACACATAAGGATTGTAGAGTCATTTTTAATTATCTTTCATCAAAATAGGAAATATAGGATTTTCTGGAGGAATAGGCGAACTTTTCTAAAATAACACACAAATTACTTACAACTTCTTACAACTTAATTACATCAATAAAATCTTATGAACTCACCAGCTTAAATGATAATCTACTCTTTCAAAATAACTTGTATTCTCAGGAAACTAGTAGATAGGTACACGCACTGGGATTCAGAAGATGGAGCAGTATAGCTTCATGTTTTTTTGTTATTTACTTTGTAGTCTATGTTATGTGAACCACATACTTTGTAAACACTTTCTTTCTAATGAAATGGTTGTTTATTACTTTGATTACTATGATGCATGTCTTGTGATACTAAACATGACGTCCTCCACCCCCGAACGTTTCGGCCATTCCGGTTTTGGGGTGTGATAGATTGGTATCAGAGCATTGTTTATAGTGAACTAAGTATATCAACCGATAAAAGATATACAACTATAAATACAATGGGGCTTAAGTGCTCTGAATAATAATATATTTTAATAATATAACAATACTTTATAAAAGTATACATACATGCTTATACATATATACATACTAGAATAAGTATCACAAGAAGAACAAGAACAAAAGTATTTAAAAGTTGAACACTGCGGTCAAACCTGGACAGTTATGTAATCATATCTGGGATCAATATAGCCTGATCAACTATATTCATTTGAGATATGACCGACATGTGTTTGGGAGTGATGTGGTGTTGCAACAGTCTTAAAACTTACCGAACACTATTCAAGGGATTTCTAGATCAGAACAAAAGGTTAAAAATACTATGGGAGTATTTTATGATACTACAAGACAACAACATGTTTAAAACATACCAAGTTCATTACAATAAAATACTATAGGAGTATTTTAGGCACTATAAATAACTTATGTGAGAGCTTAGAAGACCCTTACGGATAGATCTATAATTGTTGAGTGTATACTTCCAAGGTTTTATATATTGAGATTTTATAGACTTAGAATTTGTGATCTATGCTTCATTACCTGTTCCTTGTTTGGTTGTGGTTCTGGAGTAGGATCACTTATTCAAAGGTCTATTTAATCTTAAAAAATATACAACTTGTATACATTGTGCAATTATAGGAGGACTCTGTAAGGATCACCCCATAATGTTACCCTTAATCTCATAGATTCTTTAAACACTTCCATTCTCGCACGACAAACCCGGATAGATGTAACCACTTCCTTATAGTGGTCAACAGACGAGTCAAGGAGGAACAAGAGCAAGTTCATGAGAATTTTTCAAAGAAGGATCAACCGAAGTAACCAAAACGTCTTATGTGTCACACTAATAAATAATAATCTTGACTAACTTAATGAGTTGGTGGAAACACTGCTCACATTATGTGTTAGGATTATTTTATTTACTTGCAACTGGTAACAGTTATTCAGGTCACATAAATTCATTCGTAGTAGCCACTCTTGATTCATATAGTCTATTTCGTATAGACTCTATTATGAATTGTTTGCAGAACCCTAAGAAAGTCAAAACATGATACACTCAGAACTAGGATAACTTAGTCTTTCAGCTTTTGGCTTATAAACCACTGCTATAGACTTATTTCCATCTCATCTTTTTATTCGTTTAGCAAAGATGCTTCCTAATAGATCAAACAGACGCACTACTCCGATAACTCCAACTCAACTGCCACTACCTCCTCCCCAGTTCAATCCTGCTGCTCTCCAACAGCGATATCAGCCACAGTGGCAACTGCTCTAACTTACTTCGGCGAAAGTGGTACCTTTGGATCTGGTAATGGTACCCACTTAGCCAACCCCGGAGATTCTCACGGACACCCAAGGGAGTGTTCGTACAAGGACTTCATGAACTGCAAACCCAAGTCCTTTAATGGAAATGGTGGAGTCATCGCTCTGATGCGATGGTTCGAGAAAACAGATTTGGTCTTCGCAATCTGTTCGTGCCTAGAAGGGAGCAAAGTGAAGTTTGCTGCCTGCACCTTCTCCGACAGAGCCCTAACATGGTGGAATAGCCATGTTAAGTCATTGACCCTATCAGTGGCTAACTCAATAGGTTGGGAGAACCTAAAAGAGTTAATGCTGGAAGAATACTACCCGTTGGCCGAAGTTCAAAAGCTGGAACAAGAACTATGGGAGCTCACAATGGTCGGCTCGGACATAGTGGCCTACACTAACAGGTTTAGCGACCTGGTAGCACTATGCCCCAAGATGGTTACCACAGAGAGCAAGAAGATAGAAAGATACATCTGGGGTCTAACTGCCCTGATCCAAGGAGATGTGTTGTCTTCTAACCCAGCCACATTCGATAGTGCCAAATGCCTGGCTCAGCGGCTCATCGACCAAGGAATCCACCATGATATAGAAGTCCCGGTTCCTGATCTGTTGAGAGAAAAAATTTGAGAAACACTTAAACAAATGGTTAGAACAAGTATATAGCAGAATAGTTAATCTCGAAGGATCTGTTAGCTCAACAATAATATTAATAGTTAGAAGTTAGTAAGTTAGATGCGGAAAGTAAGGTAATGTAAATGACAACAATTGTTATATCAAGAATACACGTAAGTTGATTCATAACTTGGAATGCATTCAAACCAAGGTTAGTAAGTGAGATCAAACTTAGTGAATAAGTCACAAGGCCTTGCTCCGAAGAGAGATTATAATCTGATATGTTTGAGTAAGAAGTGGAGAGTGAAGAGTGATAGAATGATAATTTTAGAATTTGTATTCAGATGAAATGCATAAGTTATCAGTGAACAGGAGAGGTAAACATTACAGAAGAATACATCTATATTTATAGAGACATAGAACTACAGTAGATTACAACTCTATAAGCAGCCATGTAAGGCATACAGGATAATAGAGTGTATTACATAAAAGAAAAACAAAGTAATCTAGCTAATGACTGCGGTAGCTGACTCCGGGTGCTGATGTGGTTGCGGTAGCTTAGTTCAAGAGGGTCACTTTCATGATTCAACAATTTCCCCCTAAGTGACCTCTTTAAATTTGATTCAGCTATCAAGTTTGAGGAACTTGATCAAAATCCACCAGAACTTCCTGATGTTTTCCAGCCATGTGATTCTTCTTGTAATCTCGAACTTGACTTCTGCGGTAGTATGTTTCAATCTTTCAACTGCGGTCCGGCAGAAGTCAAGCTATTTCTTGGACAGATGGTTCATGGCACTTATGGGAATGAAGTATTTGACATTGTCGATTTTTCTTTTGAAAATGATGCCAAGCTCTAGGAAGTTAGTTGCACCCAGTGATCTGTCAGCAAAGCCTTCGGTTGGCATAGGTGCGGGGTCGAGAAGGGGAAGATCAACTTTCTTGGAGATGATGGGATGGATGGCCGCATCAATTTTGGCAAAGTCGCACACCGTTTCTCTCAAGAAGTTGTTGACCCAATCGAGTGCAGTCTTCATTTTCAGATGTTTCTCAGCCTTGTTCTGAAACACTTTGGCTATGAGAAGCACTTCTTTTGGATTCATGTGGGGAAAGTCTACTTGAGTGCGGACATAGTCATGTCCCCTTCGGGTGAGGGTGTACTGGAAGCATTCAGCTTTCATGAATTTCCGCGGCTTGTAGTTCACAACTGCGGATGGTCTGTCATTGGACCAGATGTGCTCTATGGGAGAGGAATGTTTAGTAAAGAATTGAGCGAGTCTTTCAAACTCCATAGGCAGTCTCTTTGCATCCGGAAGGCTTTGGTCAAACATCTCAAATACTGTAAAGTATTTGGCATTGGGTGAAATGGGAACATCCCGGTAGCCATCCGAAGGAGGTTCTGCATAAGTAAGATGGGGAATATAGTATTCATCTAGCAGCCTTTGGTGAGGGTTGACCCAAGAGTTGATAAGGGTTTCATCTATGAGAGTGTCAAAACCACTTAGCCTCCAGATTTCTTCAGCAAGTTTCGCTGACCTCCAGTCTCTTTTCTTTTGGGCTGTGGTAGGGGAATCAGTTGGGCTTGGTGAGGACATGTTCTCCTCAAGATTTTTGAAGTGAGGAGGAGTTTCATGCTTTTTGGGAGGTGATTGCGGTGAGGGAATTTTATTAGTGACGATAGGGGGACTCTGATGAAGAACATTATCAGAGTGATGGACTTCTTCTTCTTCTTCACTTCCCCCTCTTGAGGAATGCAGCGCAGGTGATTCCTCAAGCCATTGCCGAAGTCCATCTACTTTGGCGAACACCTCTTGGAATTGAGCTTTTAGGAGGTATGCCAGTTGAGAATTGGTTGGAGTGGAGGAGCTGAAAAGCAACTTATGGATTTCTTTTGTAAGCTGGAGGATCTCAGGGCCATGGAAGTTGGAGGAAAGAGATTTCTGCAGTCTGTTGATCGTCGTCTGAAGAGCAGATATAGTGGACTCATAAGCATTATGAGTCTCATCTATAACTTTTTGAGACTGAGAGGCTTGATCCATAATGGTAACCTATAGATTTGTCTTGATTGCGGTCACCTCCGAGATGAGGCGTTCTGCTGCAGCCATGAAGTCTTTATGGTCAGCCTTGCGGTTGTTGTCAAGGGACCTGATCCCCATCTTTACTTTTAGAGAGATACGTTCAGCAGCCATGCGCTCCCTTGTCTCCAGTCTTTCAATTCTTTCAATCAGTGACTGCGGTCCTGGAATGTCTTCAGGTGGTTGTTGAGTAGGTTTAACCGCAGCCAAGATCTGATCGACTTTGGCTTAAAGGCTCATGAACTCCTTCCGGGTGACAACATTCTTCTTCTTTTCTTCTTCTCTTTAGGCTTGGAAGTCGAATGTTGAGAACCGCTGGACTCCTTTTCTTCTTCAAACATCATCAGATCATCGTCTGAAGGGTTTGGCTTGTTGACTTCTTGGATGTCTTCATCATCAAGACCGAGGTAGGAGCTGAGCTAAGTTCATTGCAGGGCCTTCGTCTTGTGATGGGTTGACTGTAGGAGTGGGAGATGGAATGGAAGTTGGAATAGGAGGAACTTTGGAGGTACCCGCGGCTACGCCTGAAGCTTAAGCTTTCAACATTGTCTCTACCATTTGATCCATCCAGTTCTGAACTTTTTGAATTGTTGCTATAGTATGGGCATTACTGATTGCATTTGCCCAATACTTAGCAACAGACTGGATTTCCTGTTCTTTTTGCTGCTGCTGTTTGATTTGTTGCTCCTTGCGGGCTTGGAAGGCCCTTCTGAAAGCTTCATATTTTTTGATCTCAGCTTCAGTTGTTGGTTTATAACGACTCCAAGAGTCGCTAGAGTTGCTATCGTCAATTCCTTGATTATGTACCAAGGTGTCCCTTGGGATCACGGATCCTTGCACGTTAGTGCTCACCGTGCCTAAACCACCTGTAAAAGATGAAGGCAGAGTAGGATTTCCTAGGCTTCCTTGGTCTCCTTGACCCGTGGTCAAGTCTGGCCTCGGTCTAGTTTTGGCATGGGCGAAAGAAGTGCCCTGCGGATGGGAAGGTGTTTGTAGTGTTTGGGTGACTGAATTAAGGATGGAGTGCAACTCCTCTAGAGAAAATAGATGCATTCGGGAAGCCCTGGAGACCTTAGGGAGAGAACCAGTGTCATCCCTTTGGGGTGATATCGGAGGGGTGTCTCCATGATGTGATTAAACATGCTCACTTGATGAGCTTGAGTGGTATTCGATGGTGGTATTGAATGGATCTGCGACAATCCCAAGGACTAACCGAGCCTGTGGAGAGGCTGAGGTATCAGTCCGGTCACGCATTTGGCTAGAGGTAGTGGTGGTTTTTCTTTTCTTGAGGACCGATATCGGTTTACTGTCCTCTTTAGAATCACTGCTTGATACAGTGGTTGGTTTGGATTTGCGTTTCTTGGTGGGTGCGGTTGGTTTGGGAGCATCCTTCTTGGTTGTTCTTTGTTTCTTCTTGGGAACTAACTGCTTTCTTCTTTAAGAAAGGTTGGATAAAGTAGTGGCAGAGGGGACTGCGGTATCCTCAGGGTTAACGGCTGCAGATGGAAGAGGCGGGGTAGAAGGGTATGGGGCAATACCCTCCGTAGCCTCAATATGGTCTGAGACATCAGCAGTCTCAAGGCCAAGAGAAGTAAGAATCTGAGTGGGGAGTCTGCGGATTGGTCCAAATACAGTTTGATTGGAGGAAGGATTGTACCTTTTAAGATCTTTAGTGACAAAGAAGTTGATGTCACTACCCATATCGATGCCAACATCCGCATGCAAGTCTGAGATACATAGCGACCAGAACCGTGCAAATGTGAGCTCGGTTGGGTTCTCCTTCGGGTGCTCCTTGGGAATATACTGAATGAAATCATCCCAAAGGATTTGCTCATAGTTGACATCGTGTCCCGTGAAGATGCTCCATACCAATTCCAAGAGCTTGAGTCCCATGTTGTCGATGCCTCCGGTTCTGCCAGATAGGCAGCGGATAACAAAGTGGCATACAAGCTGCCATACCGTAACCAATTGGTTCTTTTTGAATTCACCAATCCCTCGGATTGGTTTCTGATACCCCATCTGGTATAGTGCGGATGTGATGTCATCCATTGATGGTGAAAAGAACTTGATGGATGGATGAACTAGAAGGTTAATGGCAGTTAAGAACTTTTCTTTGGTCAAGATGACCAAAGAATTGTTGATGAGGTTGAGATGCGCTTCTTGGGGGTTTTCCAGTGGGCGATATGCAGAAAGTGCACATTTGAATAGAGTGGAGACTGGAACAACGTCTGTAAATGCATCGAATGAACCAAACAGAAAGTGGTTCTTCAGGTATTTGATCATAAGCTTGGTTGGGGCATTATAGGATGGGTGATCTTCAAATATTGCCCGAAAGTTGCTTGATACAATTGAAGGAGAGTCTGAGCCTGTGGGATTCACGGAACCAGAAGCCTTGGATTGCTTCTTTGAAACTCTTGATTTCACCATTGTTGAAGTTGGAGAATGTTTGAGGAAGAAGTAGAACACAGAACTCTTGATTGTTTTGAGAGGAAATGATCGATGTTCAGAAAGCGAAAAGTGAATTTGGTGAAGAAGATGAGTTTATAAAGGGATAAAAAAATAATAACCCTAGATAGATGGTAGAAGAGGGTAAAACGTCGATTGGTTTTTTTGTTTTTTTTGGGGGGAATCGATGAATTTGGATTGAATCTCAGCCACATATATTAAAACGGGTTATAAAAGATTTTGTGAGAATTCCAAAAAAGGGTTTGCATTTAATGTAAAGTCGGACGCATGTTTATACGTCAGGTAATCGTGGGGATGATGGGAGAGGAAGCGGTAACGGATGGGACATGTTTGGGAGAGGAAAGGACAAATTAAGGATGAGTTTATTGGATATACGTTCTTTTTGTCATCATCCTTAAAATAGGTCTGATAAAAGGATTTTTCAGAAAGAGAAGATGACAGTTTCTAATGAGAATGTTTTATTTTATTTAATGAAGGATCATTAAATAGCACAAAAGGTTTTTTATGTTGAAAAAGCAATTGAGAAATTATCACGAAGATTGCGGATGAAAACTTCATTGCGGTTGGAAATGTCGTCGCGGATGACCAAAGTAAAGACTGCAGTGAGAAGCTGAGAGAAACACTTATACAAAAATTAGTAAACACAAACAAGAAGGATCCATGAAAGATAGATATAAGATATGGTTGTGGTACATAGACTATAGAACAGGAAATATTCCAAAACCATCTAATATAAATAACTCTCAGTAAGGACCGCAATGGAGACCAGGAGGGTCTGCGGTACGATTTAATTCAAGAAGAATTTTGGATCCGGATTCATCATTCCCAACATTTGTAGGAATACATTAAGTTTTGTAGAGTCAGGTGCTTTTGTAAAGACATCAGCAATCTCTTCATGAGTAGGAACAAAGATGAGTTCAATATTACCTTTCAGAATATGGTATTTGATGAAATGATACCGTAGCTCAATATGTTTTATCTTGGAGTGCTGAATAGGATTATGAGAAATCGCTATGGCACTTTCAGAGTCACAATAAATTGGTATCCGCAGCATTCTGTACCCGTAGTCTAACAATTGTGTCTTCATCCAAAGGACTTGGGAACAGCAGCTGGCTGCGGCCATGTATTTTGCTTTTGCAGTAGATAAAGAAACACAACTTTGTTTTCTCGAGGACCAACTGACAAGTCTTCCTCCTAAAAATTGGCATCCACCAGATGTACTTTTCGATCAAGTTTTCATCCGGCATGACTCGCATCAGTAAATGCTTGAAGACTGAAGTCATTGCCTGCGGGGTACCATAGACCCAGAGATTTTCTTCCTTTTAGGTACCGAAGAATTTGTTTGGCTGCGGTCATGTGTGATACTTTTGGGTTAGCCTGGTACCTTGCACACACACCGGTTGCGAAGACAACGTCAGGTCTGCTTGCGGTGAGATACATTAGCGAACCAATGATATCTCTATAAGTCTTGTGATCCACAGATTCACAAGAGGGATCAACAGAGATCTTATATCTGAAGGCCATAGGATCCTTATCAGAAGAGCAGTTGTCCATAGAATATTTCTTCAGAAGTTCAGTAGTGTATTTCTCTTGATGAATGAATATTCCTTGCTGAATTTGTTTGACTTGAAGACCTAGAAAGAAGTTAATCTCTCTATTCATGCTCATTTGAAATTTATTTGTCATGAGCTTAGCAAATTCATCCACCATTCCTTGATCAGATGATCCGAAGATGATATCATCCACATATATTTGTACAAGCATCAGGGGAGTCCCGTTTGCTTTTCTAAATAGTGTGGGAACAATCACTCCTCTTTTGTATCCTGAAGAGACTAAGCATTCAGAAAGTGTTTCATACTAAGCTCTAGGGGCTTGTTTCAGACCGTAGACAACTTTCTGAAGCTTGTATCAATGATCAGGGAACTCGATACTTTCAAATCCGGGAGGTTGTTGAAGATAAACCTATTCTTTTAATTCCCCATTGAGAAAAGCACTCTTAACGTCCATTTGTTGTACTTTGATGTTTTTGTGAGAGGCATATGATAAGAAGATTCTGATTGCTTCCATTCTAGCTACCGGAGCGTATGTCTCGTCGTAGTCAACACCTTCCAGTTGACTATAACCTTTAGCAACTAGCCTTGCCTTATTTCTGATGACTGCACTAGATTCATCTAGCTTGTTCTTGAAAACCCATCTTGTACCAACAATAGTATGACCTTGTGGGATGGGAACAAGTTGCCACACTTTGTTTCTTTCAAATTCTTCT
The DNA here is from genome assembly GCF_051521515.1 of Lactuca serriola. Taxonomy (NCBI): domain Eukaryota; kingdom Viridiplantae; phylum Streptophyta; class Magnoliopsida; order Asterales; family Asteraceae; genus Lactuca; species Lactuca serriola. Next base: position 196,293,025 of record NC_136410.1, read on the forward strand.
AGTTCTTCTTGCATTGCAGAAATCCAATCTGGTTCCAATAAGGCTTCTTTGATAGATCGAGGCTCGACTGCGGACATAAATGCTGCATAATGACAGTGATCAGATAAATCTTTGGCAGATCGAGTTTGGATACCTGCGGATGGATTGCCAATAATTTGACCTGGTGGGTGATCCTTCGTCCATACATGTAGACGAGGCATCAGATGATCAACAGCTGCGGTAGAAGGAATGTTTTCAATATCATAGGTTGCTTCGGATGGGGAAGGAAGTTCCCCCTGGATTTGAGAACAGCCTGCTGAGTCATCCTGACTAGTTGGAGTGAGAGAGACATTTTCTTTGATAGGTTCCCCCTGGATTGTTGAAGGGAGTCTATCTGGAACATGAGAGGGTTCCCCATGGATTGCGGATGGGAGAGTGAGAATTCTTGGATCGATTCGAGTATTAATATTCTCTATGAGTTCATCATATGAATCCGAAGATACATTTGATGGTAATGCTTCTCTGCGGGAAAGAATTTGAACAACATCAAGTACTGGAACCTCGATGGTTGCGGCTAGATCTGGAGTAGAGCTTTCCCCCTCAACCGGAGAGGTGGAAGTATTGAGAGATATTGCTTCGGATGGAGATGGTCCAGAAATGTCAGCATGTTGTTGTTGGGCTGTTGGAGACACAAGAACTTCGGATAGTTTTTTTGTTTCAACTGGTTCGAAGAGATCATCATAATTGAATTCTACTAGATTTAAAGGACCAGAAGAGGCAGGAATGTCACATTCCATGATTGCGGTGGTTTCAGTGGATGAAGGGGCATCGCGGATGTGAGAATCATCGAATTTCACATCGAAGCTTTCAATGATCAACCTTGTTCGTCTGATAAGCAACCTTGTTAGTGGAATAACCAAGGAAAATGCCTTCATCAGACTTAGATGCAAATTTATTAAGCTGATCTCTGTTGTTGATCAAGAAGCATCTACACCCAAGAATATGAAAGAAACGAACATTTGGCTTGCGGTTGTTAAGACCTTCGTATGGTGTTTTGTTGAGACGTTTGCACACAATGCTTCAATTTTGGACAAAGCATGCAGTTGCTACAGCTTCAGCCCAGAAGTATAGAGGAAGATGGGCGAAGTTAAGCATGGATCTGGCTGCTTCTACTAATGTGCGGTTTCTTCTTTCAACAACACCATTTTGTTGCGGAGTGTAGGGTGCTGAGAAATTGTGAGAAATACCCTTAGACACCAAGAAACTGTTGAGAAGATGATTAGTGAACTCGGTTCCATTATCACTACGGATGTGTCTGACTGGAAGCTTGATCTGAAGTTCTATTTCTTTGATGAAGTTTATGAGAATCTGCGGTGTTTCTGATTTGAGTCTGAGAAAGAAGACCCATGTGAAGCGAGTGAAGTCATCAACAACAACCAGTATGTATTTCTTGTGATGGAGACTGGCTACAATTGAAGGACCGCAGAGATCCATGTGTAATAATTCCAGAGGTTCTGAAAGAGACGAATCCATTATCAGAGGGTGACTTGCTTTGACTTGTTTTCCACATTCACAAGCTGGAAGAGAGTATCGTTGCTGAATTTGAGAATAGGGAGACCACGGACAAGTTCTCCAATGACCAGATTGTTGATGTATCTGAAGTTGAGATGATCTAGCTTACGGTGCCATAGCCAGTTGACTTCGGATATAGCTTTAGAAAGAAAACACAGTTGCGGTTTACCAATGATGAGATAGACATCCAAAGGATACATTGTGCCTTCGGAGCGAGACTTAATTAAGCAAGTGCTTTTTTCACTTGTCAATATGTGACAGAATTGATCATCAAATTCCACTCGATGACCTGCTTTACATAGTTGGCCAACACTGATGAGATTGTGTTTAAGGCTTTCTACATAAGCAACCTTCTGAATGGAAAAGTTCCCCGTGGTGAGAACACCGTAGCCTCGTATGATGCTATTCACTTTGTTTCCAAAAGTGACATTTCTACCATTGCATATAGGCCTGAAATCCTGAAGGTACTCTAACCTTCTGGTCATGTGCAAGGAGCAGGCACTGTCGATCAACCATTCTTCTTCTTGATCCTCCTTGCACAATGCCTACAAAAACTAAGTGGTTAATTTGGGCACCCAATTGAGTTTGGAGCCCGAGGTCACATACGATGTGTTAATCGATCCATGATGCGAGGTGGCAGGGACAGGTTTTAAGTCAACTTTCAAACCTAATCCTGGGTGTTTGAAGTTCTTTGGAGTTTTGTGAGATTGTTAGTAATTATGAGTACTTTTGAAGAGATTAGGATTGACCCTGAAATCCTGGGTGTTGGAAGTTCTTTGAATTCTTTTACATTGACATTGACAAGAGAACTTTTTGTCATTTTTCCTGACATTTGACCTGTTCTGAATTTTTGAAGAAAAAGTATGTTTTTGTCCATTCCGAGGATTGTCAGATTTGACCTTTTTGTTTGTGTATTTTGAAAAGGTGTTTTGTGCAGGTTTGGCAGGTGTGAAGGCACGTGCAGAGCTTTTGTGATGTGATTTCTTAAACATTTGAGATGACATTTTGGGTGCTGGAGTTGGCAAAATTCCTTTCCATTTTTGAGATTTTGACACTGAAAAGGTTGGAGTAGGTAAGATACCTTTCCATTTTGGATCATTGATAGAATAGATTTGAAATCCATTTGAACGAAAAGACTTATCCTCATGTGTGGATATTTTTTTGAGTATTGTCAGAAACAGTGAACTCCTTTCTTTTTGTTTTCTTGAAATGATAATTTGAAAAAGTAAACTTCTCAGGACTTTTTGATTTAGAACATTTCACATATTTCTTAACTTTTGAGCAAATTTCTCATTGCTTGCCACGAGAGTGAAATTCTTCTTTAAAAACTCTTTTTGCTTCGGTCTTAGGAGAACCGCAGTCAGTGATATTTAATTACGATTTCCTAGAATCTTTAGAGGATTTTGCAAAATAGTGACTCGATTCATCCGAACTTGAGAAGTTAGGACTTTGAGAACATTGACCAAATTTAAAATTTCTAATTGGTAATTCATGATTAATTGGCTCAATGGTCACAAAACTCTTGACTTCGATCAGTGGAGTAGTGCTTTGGACTACCGTAGAGTAAGTCTTGGTGAATACTTCTTTGGGACAATTGATATTAGGTAATGGGACAGATTGCGGTATGTGACTGCAGTCAGAGACACTGTGGTCAGACTGTAAGGATGGGAAGTCTAAAGAGACTTAAGGACTTTCAATAACAATTTCCTCATCAACTACGGATGATGTCTGAGAATCTGTGTTGTTGACATGAGTAGAAGATTCAGGGAGAATCTATTCTATAACACAATTATTACTTAGATCATGAAGTTTTCCAAAGTGGGCTTGGATATCCTTAGGAAATGTTTTGTCATTGACTGGAAATAAGAAGTTGCGGTCTGGTGGGACATAGGGACGTTCCGGTGTGAACCGAGGTGATGAGTCCGTTGCGGTTGGGTAACCATTGGACCAACCCCAGTTAAAAGTGTTATTAACAAGATTCTCAATGACCTCAGTTTCATTAAACAACTTTTCAATTAAAAGATTTAAACGTATAATTTCATTTTGTGCTAGATCTCTTTGATTTAAGGCTATTTCTAATTGAGTTTCACTAAGCATTCTAGCATCTTTTTCTAACATTAAATCCATCTCTAACATTGCCATTTTGAGTCTCTTATTGTCCAAACGTCCTCTAACATGGAACATCTCCTGCGAAGCGATGTTCTTCTCATCTAGGGCTTTATTGTAGTCTGTAAGGACGGCAGCACAAGTATCATTGAGAGTGTCTATGAAAGGTTGACAATCATGCATGTTGTAATTTAAAGTTTGAATCATGAGTTTTACCTGTACCACAATGCTGAGAGTTCCATCTTTAGCCATATAGCAATGGTTCTTCTTTAGATTGGTTGAGCCATCTTCATCAGCAGTTGCCACTATATAGATCTTGCCTTTCCCTTTGCTAAGGATATCTTCATCTTCGTCTCCTGATGACCACACTTGATGATTCCTCTTCACTTGAGCAACGTAGGCCTTTCCCTTTTCTTTATCTTCCAGTTCTTGAGCCATTCGAAGATAGAAGGCTCTATCTTTTACTTCGTTTGCCTTGCAATATTTGGCAAAATGCTTTTCCTTATTGCATTTGTGACATATGATGACATCACTCTTGTCTTCTATAGAGGTACCGGAGTCAGTTGATTGGGACTACGGTGGTACTTCTTTGGACTGAGTCTGCTGATACAGTGGTGGAGGGAGAGGGTTCTTGGTGGGACGGAAGTGATTGTTTTGAAAGTTACGGTTGAAGGGTGGTCGATTGAATTGTTGGGTTTTGCGAAATGAAGGTGGTAGGCGATTGAATTTCTGACTGATAAGAGCAATGGCATTCTGAAACTCTTCTTCATCGTCATATTCTGAGTCAGCTTCATATGACTACGGTGGAGAGTCATACAAGGTGGGATAGGTTTGAGTGTGAGGTGATTGGGCTACTAATACGAGTGGTCCTCCGAAGTCTGAGCAGTCCTTGAGTACAGTGGACTCTTGAGCTTGCAATTCTCCATAAATCTTGTAGAGAGATAAGGAGTGAATCTTCCTATCACCTTGTACAATCATTTTGGTTGTTGTCCAGTGTCTTCCTAAGCCATTAAGAAACTGCAGATTTGTTTCATGATTGCTGCGGATGGTACTCGCATTGGACAATTTTGTGACAATCAAATTTAACGTTTTAAATGAGTCTTCCAAACTTTCACCGGAGTGGGCTTTGAAGTTATTGAATTCGTTGAGTGTTGTAGTGAGCTTCTTGTCTTGAGCCTGCTCTGAACCTTCATACAAGTTTTTGAGGACTTCCCAAATCTCCTTTGCTGATTTGCAGTTTATGATGATGTCAAAGTTGTCAGGAGCAACTCCACAAGCGATTTCATAAAAGGCAATAGCATCACTTTCCATTTTGTCTAGATCATCTTTTGTGGGACGATTCAAAGCTGGTTGACCTCCTCCAAGCCTTGCTGTGGCTCCATCAGTTTGAACAGGGGTACAGAATGGAACGTGGGGTCCCTCTTCTATAGATCTCCAGACATCTCTTCCAAGTCATCTGAGATACCTTTCCATCCTTTGAGACCAGTGGTGATACTCATTTGCAACCAGTATTGGGGCTCGATTGGAATCACCAACACTGTTGGAAACATTCGGTGTTAATGATTGTGCCATTTGAAATTTTTGTTTAGAGATGAGCTTCAGTGGTATAGAGGGCTCTTTGAAAAATCAGAGTTCCGATTTTCAAAAAGCAACCACTATGGCTCTGATACCAATTGGTGAGAGAAAAACTTTGAGAAACACTTGAACAAAATGGTTAGAACAAGTATATAGCGGAATAGTTAATCTCGAAGGATCTGTTAGCTCAACAATAATATTAATAGTTAGAAGTTAGTAAGTTAGATGCAGAAAGTAAGGTAATGTAAATGACAACAATTGTTATATCAAGAATACACGTAAGTTGATTCATAACTTGGAATGCATTCAAACCAAGGTTAGTAAGTGAGATCAAACTTAGTGAATAAGTCACAAGGACTTGCTCCGAAGAGAGATTATAATCTGATATGTTTGAGTAAGAAGTGGAGAGTGAAGAGTGATAGAATGATAACTTTAGAATTTGTATTCAGATGAAATGCATAAGTTATCAGTGAACAGGAGAGGTAAACATTACAGAAGAATACGTCTCTATTTATAGAGACATAGAACTACACTAGATTACAACTCTATAAGCAGCCATGTAAGGCATACAGGATAATAGAGTGTATTACATAAAAGACAAACAAAGTAATCTAGCTAATGACTGCGGTAGCTGACTCCCGGTGCTGATGTGGTTGTGGTAGAGAGATGGTTGCGGTAGATTAGTTCAAGAGGGTCACTTTCATGATTCAACACGATCCATCAAGGGGAGATGACTATAAATGGAAGTCGGGGAACAAGAGGAAGAAGAAGCGAACAACACAGGAAACCCTGCAAGAGCAACAAACGAGTACTATGTACGCCGCTACAACGCCTGCTGCTCCAGCATCTACCAGTTGGTATGCTGGAACCCTCTCGAAGTGTGGAAAGTGCAACTATCACCACACCGAAGTATGCCGGGAAATGCAGTGTCTGAACTGCCACAGAAAGGGACACACAGTCCGTTTCTGCAGGGCACCGGCTCAATTGATCTCCCAAGTCCCCGGAGCTAAAGAAAACCAAGCATGCCATGGCTGTGGTGAGACTGGACACTACCAGAGGGACTTCCCGATAATGAGGAACTCAGGAGCGGATGGACGAATTCTGATGATCACCGCAGGACAATCAACCTCGGAGTCGCCAGCAAGCAGCGGTATGTTTTCAAAATAATAATTACTCAAAAAATTAATTTATATTTATATAAGATTAAAACTTGGGGAAAACACTTAAAAGTAATTATAATAACTCACGTATTGAAGCGAATCACAGTATCTAAGAGAACTAAAAGATCCGTTCAGAGAAGCTATGATGGCTTAGTATGTACATCAGGGTTGTGCATGGCTAAGATTTTGCAGACTTAGAGTGAGTGATTCCACCTTAATTCATGTTCCTTGTTTGGTTGTGGAGCTGAAGTAGAGTTACTCAGTCGATTGTCTTATTCATCTTAATTATTCTTAACTTGTATATGACAAGCAATCATAGTGGTACCGAGGAGGATCGTAGTATAAAGTATCGACACTAGTTATCAACGCACTTTTATTGTATGTACTCGCTTATCGCGGTATGATACGTAAAAGTGTTAGCATCAAGGGGAAAACAAAAAGCACTAAAACATTTACAAAGAGTACATTGTCGAACACACTAGGAGTACATCATCGTATAACAGTCGTTTCTTTCAAATAGGCCAAACTTTTGTTCAGTAAAGAGTCTATTTCTATCATTCGTCATGAGTTGGCGTGGTCCTCACCATACTAAGTTCATATGTTTCTATCGCTTTGATCGTCAAATTCGCAAAACCTTCGTCATTTGTAACGACAGTCCAACCTAGACCTCAGTTTTGTATCTCGTATTCTAAATGCTGAAGTACTCGTGCGAAGAGTACTTTGCCCTCCGAAGCCTTGTCGACGTATGTTCCACAGACCATCATGAAATACCACTCGTCCAGCAGGCCGAGTTCGAGTACAGATGCTAAGGACGAATACAGTCCACCTATCACGGACTTTTGGGTGGGTATTCTGCCAATCAGAGGAGCACAACCCCATTAGTATTGCTAAGAAAGCTAATTTCAGGACAAAATTCCATCTAACGGGGGGATGATGTGACAACTCGAAAATTCTTGCTTTGAAAAGTCCAACCATTCAATTCAACAGTGTATCGGACTCGTTTATGCTATCTTTTAGCCTTTTTTAGAGTCTGTTTAAGGGTGCAAAGCTCAGTACATTCAAGCATTTGGGTATAGGATCGAGTTGTGTAAGTTCTTCGCGTTGAAATCAAGCCGAACACTCCATGTGAGGGAGTGTACGACCGTACACATGAGTGTACGGCCGTACACATGTGTGTGATGCCGTACACCCATGTTGGCTGTACACCCCCTCCCTAAGTATGATATCCTTCCATTTCTATGTCAGTTCTTTAGTTTCCAAGTTAAGAACTCGAGTTTTCTCTCAACTATCATCAAGCTTTTCACCCGATCTTCAAGAATGTAAGACTTTCTTCCGTTTTGATTTGATGTTATCCTTCTTCACCTGGTAACACCCTTTGATTTCATCCATGGAAATCATCTTCTAACTAGATCTTCAAATCTTCATCCATTTCACCAAGAACATACACTTGTTCTTGGTGATTGTGAACCCTCTTGAGCGTCCAAATCGTAAGTACTCCTTCCCTATGCTTAGTACATGTTGGGATCTCTTGTTAAACACCCTAAAAATGACCAGAACTCAAGAACATAAGGAGTTTACGACTGTACACCCATGTGTGGCCGTACATCCCTCAAAACACCCCTAAAGGGCCTCCAAAATGAAAATCTAACTTCAAGACTTGATGAGCAATAGTCCCACAGCTTCCCCACCATTGAAACACACATTTTTGCACTTATTACCATGAGTGTACGGCCGTACACTCCCTGGCCGTACACCCATGGCCGCACACTCCATTTTGTGTCCATACACTCCCTTTAGATGAATCACATGTTATTCTAACGCTTGGTCTAGGTGTTTCCTAGTTACTAAAGGTGTTTCCTTGCATGTGGTTGCTTCTAAACACTATATTCTTGTCAATATATGCCATTGTATGTCATTTAGGACTCGTATGTGTCTCGGGACTTCACTAGTGGAGCTTCTCATCCTTACGCGTTTATTCGTTTGAATCACCCACATAAGGTGAGTTCATACTTCTATAATCAATCTTTTAGACTGTTTTAAATGCTTTTAAGGGGGGGGGGGGAGGGGGAATACAAGTTGAACACAATGTTAATTGTGTAAATGTTTTGTTATAAACATCTTTTAAAGGATTGCTTATGTATTAATAAGTGATCAAAACATTTCAAAAACTATTTTTAAGTTATGTTACTTTATAGTTTATAAAACTTCGTTTTTAAAGTACAATCTTAACTTAGTGGATAAATGAGTCTTTTTAATAACAGTTCAAGTAAACATACTAGTAAAATATAACATGTATAGTTTAGGGGTTCAGTTCATGCTAGATGCTAGAACATACTAAAAAGAGAAACAGGGAGGAAGATACAATACATGATAACAGAAAGAACATACTAAGATACTATAACAGAAAGAACATACTAAATGCTATAGCAGATAACAAAACAGGATCTAATTATACCAATAATCACTAACTCATTGTTCTAAACAAAAGGTGATAACAAATTGGGTATACATAATCATATAACTTTAATGTGAGATTTACACAGCTTAGCAATTCGTTTGCTAAAGTCGCGTTTGGTTCCCTGAATCTCTTGCAAGGAGACCGTATAGTATGGGTACTACTCATCACATTATGAACTTAACAAAACAAACTTGTTTTAAGGTAATCAGTATGTCAGGATGTCAATTCAAAAGACAACTGAGTACTTACATTTACCCATTACTTTCATATTTTGACAGTTCCACTTGAAAGTTAATGCAAACTATTTTCGAGTTAAGATAGTATAAACTAGGGAAAACTTACATCTTTTCAAACGACAAACAAAACAGTTGAGTCTAGTACATTCAATAGAGAGGGGCCTATAATGCTAACTTTATGATTCCTCAGTTTATACATCAGTAATATATATTAATCGGATCCGAAATGTAGTAGGATGTGTGCTTTCCTCTTCATTTCTTGTTCCTTGTTTGGTTGTGGGCTTAGAACAGATTCACCCAGCCTACTATCTATCCGATCCTAGCTATATATGTGTTATGTATACACCAAGTAATCATAAGGGGTACCAGGTATGGGCCAGGTCATAGGACACTAACTCAATGCACAGTTTTCTAGTACAAAACATACTTTTCAAATAGAACATTTGGTATTCAAAACTATAAACTTATCAGTAAAGGGTTTAATCCATTTTATTAAGCCAATATAACTTAAAGGACCTTAGGTGGTTAATACTACAATACCTTACATTATACATCGGGTTTATCTATAATTAATACCCGATAGGTAGTTGGATGTGTGATTTCCGCCTCATTTCTTGTTCCTTGTTTGGTTGTGGGCTTAGGGCATATTCACACAATTAATTATCTGTTCGATATTAGATTATATATAGCTAGTATAAACTAAGTGACTATAGAAGGAACCACTATGGTTACCATTTTTACTAGAAGAAATAAGTGTTTTCTTAAAGAATGTTGTCATCAAATATAAAGGAACTATTACAGTTAACTCCGTGAGTACCAAGTGAATACGCAAGGGTTATATACAACGATGATCTAACAAACAATGGGATGTGTGCTTTCCGCCTCATTTCCTGTTCCTTGTTTGGTTGTGGGCTTAGGGCAGATACACACAACTGATTTTTTGTTTACTCTGGTTTTTAGATATCTTGTATCCATTTAGTACGCATAGAAAGGATTGTAGAGTCATTTTTACTTATCTTTCATCAAAACAGGAAATATAGAATTTTCTGGAGGAATAGGCGAACTTTTCTAAAAGAACACACGACTTACTTACAACTTCTTACAACTTACTTACATCACTAAAATCTTATGAACTCACTAGCTTAAATGCATATTCACTCTTTCAAAATATCTTGTATTCTCAGGAAACTAGTAAACATGTATGCGCACTAGGATTCAGAAGATGGAGCAGTATAGCTTCATGTCTTTTTGTTATTTACTTTGTAGTCTATGTTATGTGAACCACATACTTTGTAAAAACTTTCTTTCTAATGAAATGGTTGTTTATTACTTTGATTACTATGATGAATGTCTTGTGATACTAAACATGACGTCCTCCACCCCCGAACGTTTCCGTCGTTCCGGTTTTGGGGTGTGACATCTTCCCCTTTCTAGCAGAAGTACCTGAAACCAAAACTGAAAACTGTAAGCATGAAGCTTAGTGATCCTCCCCAAACTACCACATACCATACACATATCACATAATACCATACATTGGGCATTCCCTACTGTATCGGGCCCTGTCGGGCATTGGATGAATCTGGAAACAGGCCCCGCCCGGCATCAGGCCGAAGCCCGGTATACATATTACATATGAACAAGAATATAACATAAACACATAACATAACATATAAGTTAAATCCTTCCTCGTGCTTGTCCTGACATCGGACCGAAATCCGGAACATAGAACACATAACATATAACTAAACATTCCTAGGGCTTGCCCCGGCATCAGACCAAAGTCCGAAACATATAAACAAACACATGCAAGAATCATGAAAACATCAATCATACAAACGTTCCACAGGTTTGCGCCAGCATCGGACCGAAGTCTGGAAACATATAATCTACATCAGGCTAGCCCCGACATCGGACCTAAGTTCGGCGTACACTAACATACATAAACAGGCCGACATTGGTGCCTTCGACCCGTTCCTAATGGAGGAAAACTCGCCTCTCAAGTTGGCTGCTGACATCTCCAGTAAGGAATCTTTGATGGCTGCCCTAACGACTCCCTGACTATAGTTTTTACAATAAACACTTAGTCAAAAACTGAGAATCCTTCTAAGAGAAAAATAACCATTTTACCCTGGTTAAAGTCAACATTCTGGGTTGACCCAACTCGTCGAGTTGCTCCATCAACTCGCCGAGTCCTAGAACCCTGAAATCACAATCTAACTTGTCGAGTAACCCCCTAAATCGTCAAGTTCCATGGCTACTCATAGTCGCGATTCGGAAAACTAGACAACACGACTCAACTCGTCGAGTTCCTTCACAGACTCGTCGAGTTCTACCTTAAGCTAAAACTAGACAACACGACTCAACTTGTCGAGTTCCTCTATGGACTCGACGGTTCCTCTTTCTGTTTGGGCCATCTTAACAGATTAAGCCTCTACTCTTCAAAGCCAAAGTTCATTCTTCATCTACACACTGGAAATGCCCTTTTAAGGGTAAAGTTTCCAACTTTACCCGCTAATAATTCTTCTTAGTGGGTTTAGTTAAAACCCCAGTTCCTTAGGACATAGATCTTTTTCCAAAAACCTTATTACTCCAACCCAAAGCATGAAAACCGAGATCTAGGTCCTAGACACCAAATAAACACGTAAAGTCTCGGACTTTACTTCCATGCATGGCCTTTTAGGGCTTAAAAGGCCATAATAACGTCTTTAAGCTTGCATGGGGCTCCCATGGTCATAAAGTTTTCACCTTTATGCCATGAAACCCCTTCTAGATCCTAGATCTGAAAGGTAAGCCACTTAGGATGTCCATGTCCCAAAGATCAAGATTCTTGAACCAAAAACCTCATAAAATGGAACTAAGGAGATCTAATAAAATAGTAGCCAAGTTAGAGACTTGATTACCAGAAAATGATGAGGATGGAAGGAAGTCTTTGGATCTACTATCTTCTCCTTGAACCTTCTAGCTCATTTTCTTTTTCAAGCTTCAAGAATACACAAATATTACTCAAGAATGGCTCACACACTCACAAAATTCTCTAGGGTTTTGTGGATTAGGGTTTGTGTAACAGCCCAAAATCCAGGTAAGCTTTATAGCCCTTCTATTTTGGAAGTTGGCAAGATTAGTCCCTTGAGTTGTATGTTGAATTGGTGAGTATGTTGGGCATACTGGGGTGTACGCTGCGCGTACTCATGCGCTTAATTTGGACGCGGACTTGACCGAGTACGCTGGGCGTACTCAGGGGTACACTGAGCGTAGTGAGCACAGATGCAAACCCTAATTTCTGGCTTGTGCACTATAAAAGGAACATGTGGCCCTTTTCCCTAGCCACCATATTCCTTGAGTGAGTCCCTTGAGAGCCGAGATCCGTGCCTTAGCCTGTGTGTGTGTGTGTTTTGAGCTTGGAGCTAACTTTTCAAGGTGAAGAAGGGAAGGAGGAGCCATTGTTGGTGCTAGAAGTGGAAGAACAAGTGTAGATCCGTGCTCTACAGTGGTTGGAGATCTCTTTTTAGGTAAAAAGCTCAGAGCTTTCCTTGTTCTTCTTAAGTTTTGCTTTTTGGACCATTTCAGGGTTTTTGGGTCCAAAGTTTGAGACTTTGTGTGCAAATAGTCTCCATGAGCATGAATCTCGCCTCTTCTAGTGTGTTTGATGTGAAGGGTTCATAAAAATCCAGTCTTGGTCGTGGATCTAGTGTCATGCATGAGTTATAGTCCTATTATGGAAAGAGAAATGGTGTTTTGAGCACAAAGTGACCTCTACAGCCATGCAAAGGCATAAAGGTCTCGACTTTATGGGTTAAGTCGTATAAAAGGAGTCGGATTTGGAGTTTGGACGAAAGTCTTAACAGATTAAGGTCCGAATGAATGGGATAAGGGAACTGGGTGTTATGCTAGGCGTAATCCTAGTACGCGCGGCGTAGAGTGTCGCGTACCCCGATTCTGTGGAAGCTCCGGGTACGCCCAACGTACATGTTGGTATGCGCACCGTAACCCAGAGAGGGTTGACTTTTGTTGACTTTTAGGGTTTGGTCAACTCTAGTGTATTTGAGCCAAGAAGGGGGTTCATAAAAATAGTCTCCATGAGCATGAATCTGGCCTCTTCTAGTGTGTTTGATGTTAAGGGTTCATAAAAATCCAGTCTTGGTCGTGGATCTAGTGTCATGCATGAGTTATAGTCCCATTATGGAAAAAGAAATGGTGTTTTGAGCACAAAGTGACCTCTACAGCCATGCAAAGGCATAAAGGTCTCGACTTTATGGGTTAAGTCGTATAAAAGGAGTCGGATTTGGAGTTTGGACGAAAGTCTTAACAGATTAAGGTCCGAATGAATGGGATAAGGGAACTGGGTGTTATGCTAGGCGTAATCCTAGTACGCGCGGCGTAGAGTGTCGCGTACCCCGATTTTGTGGAAGCTCCGGGTACGCCCAGCGTACATGTTGGTATGCGCACCGTAACCCAGAGAGGGTTGACTTTTGTTGACTTTTAGGGTTTGGTCAACTCTAGTGTATTTGAGCCAAGAAGGGGGTTCATAAAAATAGTCTCCATGAGCATGAATCTGGCCTCTTCTAGTGTGTTTGATGTTAAGGGTTCATAAAAATCCAGTCTTGGTCGTGGATCTAGTGTCATGCATGAGTTATAGTCCCATTATGGAAAAAGAAATGGTGTTTTGAGCACAAAGTGACCTCTACAGCCATGCAAAGGCATAAAGGTCTCGACTTTATGGGTTAAGTCGTATAAATGGAGTCAGATCTGGAGTTTGGACGAAAGTCTTAATAGATTAAGGTCCGAATGAATGGGATAAGGGAACTGGGTGTTACGTTGGGCGTAACCCTAGTACGCGCGACGTAGAGTGTCACGTACCCCGATTCTGTGGAAGCTCCGGGTACGCCCAGCGTACATGTTGGTACGCGCAGCGTAACCCAGAGAGGGTTGACTTTTGTTGACTTTTAGGGTTTGGTCAACTCTAGTGTATTTGAGCCAAGCAGGGGGGGGGGGGGTAAAATGGTCTTTTACCCTTCCTAATAGTGTTTAGAGAGTTTGGTCTAGCCTTGGGAAATTATGTTGATGACGAATGTATATTTCATATGATTAGGCGGAGGCTAGGTCCTATTCACCGAGTTCGAGGTTTTCCGAGTTACCGAGCTACGCGAGGTGAGTCTTCTCACTATACATTACCTTGAGTGGTATTCTAAGTTGACTAGAGGGTCTTATGTGCTATGTATGAGATTATGTGTTATATTAGAGATTACATGCTATGTGTTATTGTATGCTGTATGATTATATGGACCGGACCTGAGGGTCCAATGATTCAGACCGGGCCAGAGGGCCCAATGAGCTATGACTGGACCGGAGGGTCCGAAGAGTTGCGGGACTGGAGGGTCCCGCTGAGACATCTTGACCAGAGGGTCGGGTTTAGCCTCGAGTGGCGTATTTGTGGTATGTGGTATTTTGGGGAACTCACTAAGCATTTATGCTTACAGTTGTTGTGTTTGATGTCTCAGGTACCAGCAAGGACCGTGGGAAGGCGACGACTTGACTCGTACACACCCACACCGATGGAGTTCACATTAGAGAGATCTTGGGATATGTTTTGAAAACACTATTGTTTTGGATTTGAGATTATGATATGATATACATTTTGTGGTTTAAAAATAAAAAATTAAATTGGAAATTTTACGTTGTTACAAGTTGGTATCAGAGCTTTGGTTTGAGGGATTCGGATGCACCTTCGGGCGTATTTGAACTCAAAACGAGGATTTGAGAAATTTTTACAACCAAAACTTCAAATTTTCTAAAAAGAAAAAGAAGTTTTGGAAACAAGCAGAGTGGATGGTGTGTACGGTCAGCCAGCGCCCGAACCGTGAATCCCCAAAATACCCTTACATTATATGTTATGAGTTATGAGATATTATGTTATACATGTTAGAGAGGCTAGGTACTCCTTTGAGGACTAGAGTGGCCTGATTTGTGATGCCTTAGCCTAGGAGATTACTGCTGCTATGAGATACTTTGAGAGCGAGTAGGTAGCAGTGAGGAGCTCATGAGAGGTCTAATGAGGGTAGCCAGTGCATAGCGAGAGTAGAGTATTTACGACTTGGAATCCTAGGAGGAGGAATTGGGTTGTATATTGATTCGATGTGGACAATAGTATTGGGCCTATACTATTGAAAACACCGGATTGGTGCGCAGTCCAAGTAGGAATCCTTGGGGTACTAGAAGTTGAGGATGATTGAGTTATCGAGTGTGAGTATACTCGAGAGTGTCCCTAATATTTCTTATGTTGTATTTCAGAGGTTGATCATGGTCGGGACACGCCATACCGCCGAGAGCAGTGGGGTGAGTGATGAGGAGATCCGTCGGATCATCCATGAGGAGGTGGCTGCTGCCATCAGAGCCGAGATTCCGGAGATGTTTGGGTCTATTAAGACCACACTGATCGAGACGTTTGACGAGCGTTACGCTGCCTTGACTGATATTGTTGTTGTTGCAGCCACAACAGCTGTTGCTGCTACGAGATCCCAGGGTGGTGATTCGTTGCTGTACCGATAGTTCAGCAACACGAAACCACCAGAGTTCGATGGTACACAGGATATGATCGCCACTATGAGGTGGATCTCAGACATAGAGGGGTGTTTCTATATGTGCTCGTGTCCGGAGCACTTGAGAGTGCGGTTCGCACTCAACCAGCTTTGCTTGGGGGCGAAGGACTGGTGGAAGTTTGTGACCGCGAGCTATTCGACAGCTGAGCTGACTGCAGTGACCTGGGAGAGGTTTACTGCGAAGTTTCGTGACGAGTATGTTCCCCAGGTGGAGAGGGAACGTTTAGCTCAGGAGTTTCTGACCCTCAAGCAGGGGACTGAGTCGGTGACAGTGATTATGAAGATGTTTCATGAGCGGGTGTTGTTTTACCTGGAATTGGTGTCCACTGAGCAGGCTCACATGAGCCGTTATCTGAGTATACTAAGGAGGGACATCTGTGAGTTCGTGGCGAACTCGACTTACCAGACATTTGCCGAGCTCTAGGAAAATGCCAGGAAGAGGGAGATTGAGCTTGAGACACAGGCGAGGGAGGAGACCGAGTCTCAGAGGGGTGATCGGCGACCGGCACAGTCGCAGCCTGCCGCCAAGCGGGCAAAGCCCGCTGATTCGAGGACGGGTAGTTTGAGGGGCCGCACTTGTGGGAAGTGCGGCAAGAGCCATGATGGGTCGTGCAAGACTGGGGTATGCTACAAGTGTGGGAAGGAAGGACATTTCGCGAGGGATTGTCCTAAGGGGTTCTCGGTTTGCTTTCATTGCAGCCAGACCGGCCATCGGAAGGCCGAGTGCCCCCAACTTCAGAGGTCAGCACAGGGATCTGCACCTGCGGTTCGAGCTACTGAGACCCAGCCAGTGAAGGCCGAAGCATCGAAGGCTAGGGGGAGAGCCTTCCAGTTGACTACGGAGGAGGTCCACGCAGCGCCTGACGTCGTGGCGGGTATGTAATCTTTATCTATTTTATGTTGAGTTTATGCTATTGTAATTGCTATATGTTATGCGTATGTACTTTTCTTGTCAGTTCTGTACCTGGATTAGTGTTGTTCGAATCGGGTGCGAGTCGGTCTTTCATATCTATGACTTTTAGTCGACACATTAGTATTCCGAGAGAGGCGTTGAGTCGACCTCTACGGGTTTCCATAGCAGATGAGCGTGAGGTATGTGCTACCGAGGTGATACGTGGATGCGTGCTGGAGATCTTCGGGGTGGAGTTTCCGATTGATTTGATTCCGATTGCTATGAGGGATGTTTGTGTTATAGTAGGCATGGATTGTTTGAGCCCTTTCGGGGCTGTCATAGATTGCGAGCGTCAATTGGTGACGATCCGGGATCCTAGTGGGGGAGCGCTGACAGTTTATGGCGAGGGGACTCGTGGTGGTTCGGTATTTTGTTCGGCTGCCAGAGCGAGGCGGAGTTTGCAGCAGGGCTGCAAGGGGTTCGTAGGCTATGTGACGGATGTACGAGAGGCCACTGGGAGGCCAAGTTCAGTGGATGAGGTGCCGATAGTGCGTGAGTTTCCGGACGTGTTCCCCGAGGAGTTGCCGGGTGTGCCTCCCGAGAGGAAGGTGGAGTTTCGTATCGATTTGATTCCCAGGGCTGCGCCTATCGCTAAGGCGCCATATCGGCTAGCACCGCCAGAGATGCACGATTTATCCTCATAGCTGCAAGAGCTGTTGGGGAAAGGGTTCATCCGTCCCAGTAGCTCTCCCTGGGGAGCGCCGATCCTTTTTGTCAAGAAAAAGGATGGTTCACACCAGATGTGCATTGATTACCGGGAGTTGAACAAGTTGACGGTCAAGAACCGTTATCCGTTACCGAGGATCGACAATCTATTCGATCAGTTGCAGGGGGCGTCTTGGTTCTCCAAGATAGACTTAAGGTCGAGATATCACCAGATGAGAGTTCGGGATGAGGATATCCAGAAGACGGCGTTTAGGACTCGTTACGGGCATTACAAGTTCTGGTGATGCCATTCAGGCTCACCAATGCACCAACGACGTTCATGGATCTCATGAACAGGGTGTGTAGGCCGATGTTGGATCGTTCGGTAATTGTATTCATTGATGACCTCCTCGTGTATTCGAGGACCAGAGAGCAGCATGAGGAACACTTGAGGGAGCTCCTCGGAGTTCTGAGATCGGAGAGGCTTTTCGCCAAATTCTCCAAGTGCGATTTTTGGTTACGGGAGGTCCAGTTCTTAGGGCATCTCGTTAACCAGAAAGGGATATTGGTTGAACCAGCCAACATTGAGGCTGTGATGAGTTGGGAGGTGCCGAGGTCACCTACAGAGATCAGGAGCTTCTTAGGGCTGGCAAGCTACTATCAGAGATTTCTCCAAGATCGCCGTGCCACTTACCAAGTTGACCCGGAAGGGTGTTACTTTCTCATGGGGTCCAGAGCAGCAGACCTCGTTTGAGACACTTTGCCAGAGATTGTGCGAAGCTCCCGTGCACGCACTAACGGAAAGGATGGAGGATTTCGTGGTGTACTGTGATGCATCGATATCGGGGTAGTGAGCGGTGTTGATGCAGAGAGGGCATGTGATCGCGTATGCATCAAGGCAGTTGAAGCCTCATGCGACGAGATATCCCACCCACGATCTGGAGTTGGGGGCTGTGGTGTTCGCCCTCAAGATCTGGCGTCGCTATCTGTATGGGGTTCGGTGTACGATATACACTGACCACAAGAGCTTGAAGTATTTGATGGATCAGACCAATCTGAATATGCGACAGAGGAGATGGCTGGATGTGGTAAAGGATTATGATTGCGAGATCCTGTACCACCCGGGCAAGGCTAATGTGGTAGCCGATGCCCTGAGTTGTAGGGCAGAGGGTGCCCCGATGCGGGATATTTGTATGAGGTTGACGGTGATGACTCTGGTATTGGATACCATCAGAGGTGCCCAGGCCGAGGCAGTGAGACCGGAGAACCGTAAGAGAGAGCGAGTTATCGGGCAGGTGTCAGGGTTTGTTACAGATAGCCGAGGGCTTATGACCTTTCAGGGTAGGATTTGGGTACCGTTTGTGGGCGGGACACGTACTATCTTGATGGAGGAGGCGCACAGATCGAAGTTTTCAATCCATCCCGGGGCCACTAAGATGTATCTGGATCTGAAGAGGGAGTATTGGTGGCCCTGTATGAAGAGGGTTGTGGCGTGGTTCGTTGAGAGATGCCTACAACAACAGCCATCATTCGAGCATTGGTATGCCACCCTTTGAGCTGTTGTATGGGAGGAGGTGTCCTACCCCTATTTGTTGGGGTGAGGTGGGGCAACGCGTGATGGGTAGTACGGAGATAGTGCCTCAGACGACAAAGCAGATCCAGCAGGTGAGACAGAGGTTGTTGACCGCTCAGAGTCGTCAGAAGAGTTGTGCGGATAGGAGACGATCTGAGCTCAGGTTCCAGGTCGGTGATTTCGTACTCCTGAAGGTATCTCCTTGGAAAGGAGTGATCTAATTCAGGAAGAGGGGCAAGCTGGGGCCCCGGTATATTGGGCCGTTTAGGGTGATCGCGAGGGTGGGCAAGGTAGCATATCGCCTAGAGCTACCTGCGGAATTGGACCAGATTCATGATACCTTCCACGTGTCGCAGCTGAGGAAGTGTATTGCCGATGAGTCGGCAGTGGTGCCGTTGGAGGACATCCAAGTGGACGCAAGTTTGAATTATGCCGAGAAGCCGATTGCGATTTTGGATCGGAGGATCAAGGTTCTGAGGAACAAGGAAGCACCCCTAGTTCAGGTCTAATGGCAACATCGGAAGGGGTCCGAGCTGACCTGGGAGCCGGAGTCGGAGATGCGGGAGCAGCATCCGGAGTTGTTCGCAGCATGAGACTTCGAGGGCGAAGTCTGGTTTCTAATGGGGGAGAATCGTAACAGCCCAAAATGCAGGTAAGCTTTATGGCCCTTCTATTTTGGAAGTTGGCAAAATTAGTCCCTTGAGTTGTATGTTGAATTGGTGAGTACGCTGGGCGTACTGGGGTGTACGCCACGCGTACTCACGCGCTTAATTTGGACACGAACTTGACCGAGTACGCTGGGCGTACTCAGGGGTATGCTGGGCGTAGTGAGCACAGATGCAAACCCTAATTTCTGGCTCGTGCACTATAAAAGGAACATGTGGCCCTTTGACCTAGCCACCATATTCCTTGAGTGAGTCCCTTGAGAGTTGAGATCCGTGCCTTAGCCTGTGTGTGTGTGTTTTGAGCTTGGAGCTAACCTTTCAAGGTGAAGAAGGGAAGGAGGATCCGTTGTTGGTGCTAGAAGTGGAAGAAGAAGTGTAGATCCGTGCTCTATAGTGGTTGGACATCTCTTTTGAGGTAAAAAGCTCAGAGCTTTCCTTGTTCTTCTTAAGTTTTGCTTTTTGGACCATTTCAGGGTTTTGGGTCCAAAGTTTGAGACTTTGTGTGCAAATAGTCTCCATGAGCATGAATCTGGCCTCTTCTAGTGTGTTTGATGTTAAGGGTTCATAAAAATCCAGTCTTGGTCGTGGATCTAGTGTCATGCATGAGTTATAGTCCCATTATGGAAAGAGAAATGGTGTCTTGAGCACAAAGTGACCTCTACAGCCATGCAAAGGGATAAAGGTCTCGACTTTATGGGTTAAGTCGTATAAAAGGAGTCGGATCTGGAGTTTGGACGAAAGTCTTAACAGATTAAGGTCCGAATGAATGGGATAAGGGAACTGGATGTTACGTTGGGCGTAATCCTAGTACGCACGGCGTAGAGTGTCACGTACCCCGATTCTGTGGAAGCTCCGGGTACGCCTAGCGTACATGTTGGTACGCGCAGCGTAACCCGGAGAGGGTTGACTTTTGTTGACTTTTAGGGTTTGGTCAACTCTAGTGTATTTGAGCCAAGCAGGGGGGGGGGGTAAATGGTCTTTTACCCTTCCTAATAGTGTTTAGAGAGTTTGGTCTAGCCTTGGGAAATTATGTTGATGACGAGTGTATATTTCATATGATTAGGCGGAGGCTAGGTCCTATTCACCGAGTTCGAGGTTTTCCGAGTTACCGAGCTACGCGAGGTGAGTCTTCTCACTATACGTTACCTTGAGTGGTATTCTAAGTTGACCAGAGGGTCTTACGTGCTATGTATGAGATTATGTGTTATATTAGAGATTACATGCTATGTGTTATTGTATGTTGTATGATTATATGGACTGGACCGGAGGGTCCAACGATTCAGACCGGGCCAGAGGGCCCAATGAGCTATGACTGGACCGGAGGGTCCGACGAGCTGCGGGACTGGAGGGTCCCGCTGAGACATCTTGACCGGAGGGTCGGGTTTAGCCTCGAGTGGCGTATTTGTGGTATGTGGTATTTTGGGGAACTCACTAAGCATTTATGCTTACAGTTGTTGTGTTTGATGTCTCAGGTACCAGCGAGGACCGTGGGAAGGCGACGACTTGACTCGTACACACCCACACCGATGGAGTTCACATTAGCGAGATCTTTTGATATGTTTTGAAAACACTGCTGTTTTGGATTTGAGATTATGATATGATATACATTTTGTGGTTTAAAAATAAAAAAAAAAAATTGGAAATTTTACGTTGTTACAGTTTGGGACTCGGAGGCTGGAAAGGAGGCCATAATGCGGGGATTAAGAGGCTTAAATAGGGTGCAAAGCCCCAAAATTAGGGTTTCACACTAACAGACCTACTCGTCGATTTGAGGGCTCTCATCTCGTCGACTAGATTACTTAAAACCCCGCGTCCAATCTCGTTCCTACTCGACGAGTCTGGGGCTCCCAACTCGTCGAGTAGCTCTACAAAAATAAATAAATTATCAATAAATGCATACCAGGAATTAGGCGTTACACTCCAATTCCTAAATGGTCTAAGAAGATAGTGACCCATGGCGAAAATGCTTGTTCAAGGTGACAGAAAGATCAAAACTATCTCTCTCTCTCTCTCTCTATATATATATATATATATGTGTGTGTGTGTGTATGTGTGAGTGTGTGTGTGTGTGTGTAAATACTCTATGATGAAACTCAAGCTCAGGAATCCACAGTAATAAAAGATTGCATGGATCTCGGTGGACCACTCGCTTTTGTCACACTGTTGGATAGTGGCAGAAACATTGGGGGGTGCGACTCATAGGGATGTTGTAACACAGTCATTGAACATAAATTAAACAGCACAAAAACAATATGTAACATTAATATCACTTTTATTCATAGATCAAACATTACATCTGATTAATACAAAATTCTAATACAAAAGGTGTCCTAACAGGTAGACATAACAATAAATGATAACAGTCTTCCAATTGCTTCCTCGATCAATTGTTGTTTTCGAGACTGCAAGCTTTCGTTTCATGGTTTCCTATGAATACATGGGGTTTTGAAAACGTTAACGTAATACTGGTGAGTTCATAGGTTTGAGTATTATATCTTTAAAAATACTTTCTGTACGTAACTTTATTAAGTTATAAAAGTATTTTGATTTTATTATCAATATATCTTTTAATAGTATTCTACTATTTATAGATACTTATTGTTTATCACATACCACCATTATATTTTGGTTTTACCCTATCAAATGTAGTATAACATAATATTTTTTGTGGTATAATCATCTTGTAGATATATACATATACTACTCATACTTTCTATTCCAGAAGTATGTTCAAGAAGAGCAATAAATTCGAATACCATCCAATCTTGATATTTATATCCTTGGTTTCTTATTTAATTTATAATTTAATTTTAATAAATAGATATCTTTAAATAAAGCCAAACTGGCGGAGTGACAACATAATGTCTAGCCAATATTCGCGAGAAGTGACGACGTAATATAATCTCTTTTAATATATATATATATATATATATATATATATATATATATATATATATATATATATATATATGGAGTGGTTCAAATAAGAATAAAAAAAAATTAAGAACCCTAAGAACCCCTATTTCATAAGTAAAAATATATTTTGAATACATATTACATAGATAAAATCCTAAGTTTTTTCTTTTGGTAAGAAAATGGTAAAATTGTAATTTTTATAGTCTAATATTTTCATTCACACATTAATTTATATTTTAACACAAAACTTATTTGAAATACAACTTAATATAGTCCATTTACAGTTTAATACATAAAACTCACAACTTAATACAATCAAAATTTACACTAATTAACAAATTTAGAGAAGTCAAAACAAAACTCTACCACAACCACCTCCACCATATAACGTCATTAACCACCTTTTCCACAGTCGCAAACATCGTTTCTTCTAAATCAGATCTGTATATAAAGTCGTGCATTGAAAGCTTAAATACTACATTTGTTTGGTCTAAAAATATGGTTCATACTTTGCTTTTCTAGGCAATTGTAATTTTCCGTCTAGGACCAAAAACTGTTTATGGCCCAGGTGGTGTTTACGGCTGTGAACTGGTTCACAGTCGTGAACCTGTTCACGACGCTTGTCCACCATATAAATAGATGTAAAGGTGAGGAGTGTGATAGACTGTACGATCAAGAGAGAGATAAAGGAGCTTATGTGTGTGTGTGTGTGTGTGTGTGAATCTCATGTAAAGGAGCATCATTCCATTCATCAATACATTGAAGATTCATATTATTCTTCTTCTCCTTCTTCTCTATTTTGATCTGGCAACATCCGCTTGATTGAGATTCTGCACCATCAGTAGGATCTGATTGATACGTCAAGCGAATTTGGGACTTACAGTTGGTATTAGAGCTTGGATTGTATCAATCAATTTGGTCAGATCTGGAGCGTTTTTGATCTTATTTTTGAAGAATTTTGCATTTTTGGATAGTTCTTGGCAAAATAGGGAGGGTTTGTTCTTTGCATTTTTCCTAAAAACAAGTTTTGGAGCAAAAAGGGTGAAAAACGTCGTTTTTTTCGCGATCTGAAGCAGTGTTCACGAACCGAAGCAGCTTTCATGGCCCAACTCATTTGTGGCCATCGGATAGTTCATGGCCAAATGTTTTCGGATCGTGTTCCCGGTCAAGCACATCATCCTTGCATGCGCATCATCGTATATTAAAAATTTTTTGGGTTGCCAAGTTTCGAACCCAGGCGCCTTACTTCCATAAACCACCGCCTTACCACTCGATCTAGCAGGGAACACGTTACATTCCTTCCCGAGTTAATTCATAAAGATTCGTTGCTTCAATCAAATTTCGCAATATTGGCACTTTTTGGCTAAAAATCAGTTTTTCAAATTTCCAAAATCCATTTTCAACCAAAGATTTTAGTTTTTAATTTTTGACTTTTGACCTAAAAATTGACTTTGACTTTAACATTTGACCTTTGACTTTAAACTTTGACTTTCTCGTTTAACTTTCAAATTCTCAAATTTAGCTTTTCGGTTTGACTTTTAAGTTTGACTTTTTAAATTTGACTTTTAAGGTTGACTTTTGAGTTTTTAAGTCAAAGAGCAGTTTTTTGATAAACAATGAGTTCTTCAAGCATCCCGGTAAATGAAGTTTCATGTACTCCATCTTGTGAAGCTACAATTAAATTTCTTTGTGAACAAATTGATTTGATAAAGAGGGAGAACGAGGACCTTAAATGGGAGGGGTGCCAACTGAGGAAAGGCCAAAAACCATTGAAAGAACAACTAGAGGCCAAGACCAAGGACTTCCGAAAACTACAAGAAGAATACAGTAACAAGTGTGTCATTTATAGATATCTTCAGAAAGACCTTGTTGCTGTCACTGCCTAACTTGATGCATTAAAAGCCAAATATAATGATAAATTCAAATTTAAGAAATTTGATGTGTCAAGTGAGGTAGTTGTGTCCATGATTGACAATTGTTTGAAATTTAAAGATAACCAAAATAAGGGTCTCGGGTATCATAGTGTGCCACCTCCTATCATTGACAACTATAACCCACCCCTTGAGACCAACAAGGAAGAGACACCTGCTCAGTTTGGCCCACTCCCTGAACCTGCACCAGTTTCAGTTTAGACTAAACAATCTGGGCCAATTGAGGGTGTTGAGGTGAAGAATACTGATGTTTCTACTTCCTGTGTAGGTAAAGTAGCGGAATATGATAACAAGGAGAACACTATTGAACAAAGCAATGACTCCTTGAACTATGAATCTGTTGCTTCTAATTTTGTTACTCCTAACAAACCTGCTGTTGAGAAATATAGGCCACCAAAACAAGCGAAACCGACGACTTGCTGTATGTGTGCATGTGGAAACAACCAAAGAAAAGGCAAGGACACGCCACCAGGGGCAGGAAGAAACAATTCCTATGTGAAGAAAAAGACATGTTTTCACTGTGGATCACTAAGACACATTTCTCGAAATTGTCCAAATCGTGCATACGTTCCCTACTATGCACAAGGATGGATAAATGTGCCAATAAGGAGATTCTCCAAAGGAAATCATTCGAAGTCAAAATCGCGCAACGGTGACTGGAACGCACAGAAGGCCAAGAATCATGATCCCAAAGTCAAGAAGGGATAGCCGGCCAAGAAGTCCAATCCAAGAGATGCTCCTGTGAAACAAAAACCGGTTAGGTTAAAGTTATCTCGAAGATCAACTTAATAGGTAGCATGTATCTCTCGCTGCTTAATTTAAGTGGACAACAATATCCTTGGTCGTCGTCAGCTAAATGTCCATTTAAAAATATAGATCACACTGTCTTGTCACTTATAACTTGTCCAATTTTGTTAACATCCTTTGTATTTAAGTGGACCACAATACCAGTGATTGACCAGATCTAGACATGCAGACGTGTGCTGATAATCGAGATCAAATTGCCTGACAACTTTGATCCCAAAATAGTCTTAAATTTAGCTTTTGTTTTTGTTTTTGTTAAATTTGTACATAGTTTTCCCTATGCACAAATTTAAGGGAGAGAATTAAAATTTTAAGATTTTAAAAACCAAACAAAAAATCAGAAGACTAAAAATCCAAAAATAGTGTTATTTCTGTTTTTTTTTCATAAAAACCAAAAATCCAAATATATTTTTGTTTATGTTTTATTTTTTTTAGAAAATATGAAAAATACAAAAATATTGTGTGTCGTGTTTGTTTTTTAGTTTTTGTTTTTATCTCAAATCTTGTTTGTCTTAAAAAGTGAATTCAGATGTAGATGTGACTTATGGAGACTGTATCGAGATTTTCTGAGCTAAAGCTTCATCCGTGATTGTCGAAGAATTCTCATTCGAAGGAACAAGAAATGAAGTTTATTCTTTCAACGTACAATCTTTCAACCCCAAAAGTAAGGTGAAGTTGTACTTGAAGATTATGTGACAAACTGTATTGAAGCCTCCTCGATCAATTTGCTGCTATCTTTGTACCTACTGAAGTGATCCAGAAGATTCGTTCACTTTGATATTCTCTCTGAAGATTCTCAAGCTGAAAGCGCCATTTTTCAAGAATCTCTACATGATGCCTCCACGTCCGACGTGCGTTAAAGTAAAATCTTGAAGAAATGCCCAACTGCTCAAGATGAAGTCCTCTATTGAAGATTCAACAAGTTCATCTTGAAGTCGTGAAGAAATTAAAGACAAAAAGCTGAAGCCAAGCTCCAAATGAAGATTGACAAGAAAAGCCAGCTACATTTTTAGGGGAAGCTTGTTGGGTCTAAAAATATGGTTTATACTTTGCTTTTCTAGGAAATAGTAATTTTCCGTCTAGGACCGAAAACTATTTATGACCCAGGTGGTGTTTACGGCCGTGAACTGGTTCACGGCCATAAACCTGTTCACAGCCCATGTCCACCATATAAATAGATGTAAGGGTGAGGAGTGTGATAGACTGTACGGTTGAGAGAGAGAGAGAGAGAGAGAATGAGAGAGAGAGAGAGAGATGAGCTTAAGTGTGTGTGTGTGTGTGTGTGAATCTCATGTAAAGGAGCATCATTCCATTCATCAATATATTGAAGATTCATATTATTCTTCTTCTCCTTCTTCTCTATTTTGATGTGGCAACATCCAATTGATTAGGATTCCGCACTATCAGTCAGATCTGATTGATACGTCAAGCGAATTTAGGACTTACAACATTCACAGTTTAATAAAGATATTAATTCACTCATTTTGATTTTAATGTAAAACAATTATAAAAACTTGTACTACACACAAAATAAATATATTCACAGGAAAATTAAAGCAATAATTCATACACAAAGAATTCATATTTTAACACAAAATTCACAAAAAAAGTAACAATTCAATATAGTCAATTCACAGTTTAATACATAAAATTCATGACTTAATATAATAAATTCACAGTTTAATAAAGAAAAATTATACGGTCACAACCATATTCTCAACTTAATACTTACAATAATGCATTTGAGGCTAGTGCTTCTTTCAAAGTTTAACTTACACAATATTCACAGTTTAAAATTTACATACTTTATTCAAATAGAGAAAATCATAGGTGTGTACAATGCTTCTTTCATATCATATTTTAGAAGCAAACACAAAATTCATAAAAAAAAAACAAATAACACAAATTTCTTAAAAAATTCACATCTTAATGCAGTTAATTCATAGTTTAATATTGTTAATTCGCAACTTAAAACAGTCAAATTAGAGTTTAATGTACAAAATTCACAATATAATATAATAAATTAACAATTTAATACACAAAATTCACAACTTAATACAATCACTTCAAAACTTAATACAGTTAATTCACAATTTAATACACAAAATTCACAACTTAATATAGCAGATTTACAGTTAAATACATAAAGTTTACATTCACAACCATAATCTCAACTAACTAGTTCAGACACTAATTTATAGCTTAAAACTTATATGAATTCATGGCTTAAAACTTGTGTTTTCATATTACTAATAGTTAATACTAACATTAACAAAAGTAAACAATAACTGAAACATTAAAACATTACAATTCACAACTTAAAAAAACTTAAATTCACATAATTTGAGAAAACATTAGCATAATAACACATATTTTAAATTCAATTCATAGCATAGCAACCACAAAACATAAACAATTTAAAACATTAATTTCATACTTTAATAAATAAGAAAACAAACTTGAATTTACAACATAATAACAAGTAAAAAAACTAAGATTAACAAAAGTAAACAACAACTAAGAGATTAAAACATTAAATTCACACATTAATAGAAGGAAACACAATCAAAAGAAAAATCGACATACCTGACGCATATATGATGCTTATCTGGTGGTGTTTCACCGGAGATCAGAGAGAGAGAGAGAGAGAGAGAGAGAGAGAGAGATGGAAATGAGTTGACTCATAGATTTGGAGGTGTAAATCTTAGATCTAGAGGTAGAAATCATATATTTGTCGTCGGAACTCGTAGATCTATACTCGTAAATTGTAGATCTAGAGCCATAAATTATAGACCTGTTACCCAAAATCGTAGATCTATCACCAGATATTGTACATCTAAAGATCTTTATATAAGGAAATTTGGTTAGTTTTTGATTTCTTTAGAGATAGAAGGCATCGGAGAGGGATGAGGCGTTGGTAGTGGAGCCGTCGTCAACGGTGAAAGTGGCAAAATTAGCTCTGAAGAAATCAAACAAAAAAATATCAGATATGGTCATATTAGAGTATTGTCGGATGTAGGGATATCTCAGATTTGGAAGTTATAGTTGTAAATCTGGTGCATCGAATGGTTACCATTCTGGTGCGATGAACGGATACGAACAACTATAGATTTGGAGCGACAAGCGGCAGAGAGTGGTGGTGAACATGTTGTGCGACGCCAGTGAAGACAGTTGTACAGATGGTGATGTCTATGATGTCTTTGGTGGTTGTGATTATTGTGGTGGTTTCAGATCTAATAACCGTTCATGATGGAGCAATGGTGGTTGGAATAAATAATGGAGGCTGTCGAAAAAAATGGTAATGGAGGTTGCTAGGTTTTGTGTTTGAGAGAGAGAATATGAGATATGGTTTCTTCAAATATCATAGAATGAGAAAGTTTGTAGGGCAATACTCTTACATATAAAATTTCATTGTTTTGATAAAAATACACTTAATGAAGATGGTTCTTAACCTTTAGTAGTTTTCATTTGATCTTTTACCCCTCTCTCTTTCACTTTCTCTCTCTCTCTCCCTCCCTCTCTCTCTCTCTCTATATATATATATATATATACACACACTTTACCATATATATAAATTGATAACATGATATTAGGGCAGAGTAACAACTAAGTACAATGCATATTTTTAAATTTGGGTAGCATTAGATACTATGTTATCCTAGGAATTCGCTCAACATAACATCTAGTTAATTATGATCTTTTTACGGTATATTGAGCAGTATAATGACTAGGCATAATGTCATTGCTTAAAACTAGGCAGAGTAATTATTGGGCATATTGTTAATCCTATGATTTCGGAAAGGTAACGATAGAGTATAATATATAATATTTTGAATGAGCAGAGTGGCTATATGAAATATATTATGTGAATATAATATTTATAACACAATGATATATAACAATTTGTAATAAAATAACATATATTCTCCTATATTTTATAAAACATTGGAAAATGGGTCGTGAAACTCACCCTTGAAGCGTTATTCCGTTGAAGTAGGGTAGACTTAGGACTAGGAAACTCGGAGATCGTTAACCGGACTCGAGAGTGTAATAATAATAATAAATAAAATATATAACTAATAAAATTTTATAATATTTTTAGGAAGATTTTTTAGAGTAAAACGAGAGAGGAATGAAGGATTTGGAAGTGAGGGGAAGCAGCCCTTTTATAGACAAAATTCACCCGTCCATGCCACACAAGGGTCCTGGGCGCGTCACACCCTTCTGTCGTGGCTCCAGAATTCCCCTAACATGTGTCCAAAATATGCCATGCACTTGGCGCTTTATTGAAAAACTTCTAAATTCGATAACTTCTTCATACGAGTTTCGTTTTCGACGTTCTTTATATCCATACGGTCTTCTCAACGACTACTACGACTTTCCTTTAGGTTGTATTGGTTAATTCAAACTTTTATTTTTATTCCCTATTTCATACGATTTTAATGATTTTACAAAGGGAAATCTACAGAAAAGTCTCAAACTTTTGGGAAAAGTTTCAATAAAGTTCTAAATTTTTTTTGAACAGGATAGTCCCGATTATTTAACATTTTGCCCAAATTAATGAAAAAGTCATTTTTTATATTTCACCAGCAAATGACATATTGTATGATTTTTTCAAAATAATGAGACTTTTCTGATAAAAAAATAGGACTTTATTGAAACTTTTCCCAAAAGTTTGGAACTTTTCTGTAGATTTCCCTTTGACAAAAATCATAGTTCTCACGTACCGACTCCAACTTTGTCATTCTATATCTTATCGGTTTGTATTGTGGAGAACCTCATTTCTCCTTTACAGTGTTTTGACTAAAACTCAATCGATCTCTCTTTAAAATTTTATGACACACATTCCTTGTGTGCGGCAAACTTTTATATTTTTCAAAAATCATATCTAATTCATACGAAGTCCGATTTCTACGAAATTTATATTTTCGAGATTGGGATGATGTGTACTTTCTATGTATATATATATATATATATATGTGTGTGTGTGTGTGTGTGTGTGTGTTTTGGCGCACTAAGTTTTATGACTTACGAACAATTTGGTTGATTTTTTCTATTTTTATTTAAACTTATTTTATCAAATATTGGTATATATAACGTATTAAGTCTATTATACTTGAAGTTTTATCAAAATCCCACTTTTGTTATTTATGCATTTTACTGGTATGTGCCTTATGCAAAGAGGAATGGAATGTTAAGCTGTGTTTCTATGGATTCGACCTTGCTTCCCTGTGCTATCTTTTAGTGCATTCGGGCAGTAAAAATATTATTTTGCTTAAATCATGTGTGGCAATGGTTTAACAATTCCTCTCCTATACCTACACCGAAATTTAACAAATATGACATTTTATCCCCCAAGGACGAAGCAAAACAAGCCTTGAAAATTGAAATTGAGTCTCGCATAGAGAAAAAGAATATTGAGTCATGTCTTAAGGTTACAAAAATATAAGGTTCAAATTTTCCAAAAAGAAAAAGCTTTTAGAAAAAAACCTCGCAAGAAAATTTCCCACAAAATAAATTCTACAAGGCAAGATTTCGCAAGACAAGGCCTAACAAGAAAATGTGTCTCAAGTTTAAATATCGCAAAACCAAGTCACAGAAGACAAAGTCCCAAAGTCTAAGACTCGTCTGAAAGACAGACAAGAGCATAAATCTCAAAGTCCTAAGACTGTCACTATTAGCAACACAACATTTGTTAGTCAACAGGACAAAACCAAGGGGAAACTTCGAATTAGGAAGAATCTTGCAAAGTATGTTGATTATGTTCCCAAGTGCAAACCTAGATTTTGTGTCTAAAAGAAACTGACTTTTAGTTCTTATCCACCTATTAGAAAAATGCATCTAATTTTAAATCTACTACTATAGATTTTGTGTCTAAAAGGATTTGGAAAAGTAAAATTGTCAAGGAAACCTCATCACCAATAATTAGAAAAACACACACCACAACAACACCCAAATCTACATCATCTTGTCATGAATATGTTAGGAAATCGTTATATGCTGTTACGGGCCCCAAAAGAGTCTGGATGCCCGAATTAACTGAATAACTGTACAAGAAATGTGCAAGGTGGATCACAAAAGAGAATGGTTAACTGATAGTGCCTGCTCCTTGAACATGACGAGAAGATTGGAATACCTTCGTGACTTCAAGGTAGTCACAAATGGTGGTCACATAACTTTTGGGTATGACTCAAATGGAATGATACAAGGATATGGTGTTCTTACAAATGAGAGTTTTTCAATACAAAAAGTTACCTATGTGGAAGGTTTAAAGCATAATTTGATAAGTGTTGGACAACTCTACAAAGTTGGTTATTGTGTTGAATTTGATTATGAATAGAGTTACATAATGACTAAAGATAGAGAAAATATCTTATCAAATCCAAGTATTATGGTACTATTTTCCCATTGGATATCTCTTCAGTCATTAGAAAACTGCAACTGTGTTTTCTATCAAGATCAGTCTCCGAGGTCAATTGGATATGTCACTGGAAACTTGTTCACCTCAACTTCAGGTATATCAATAACTTAGTTATTGGAGAAATGGTGTGAGGATTTCCTATCCTCAAATTTGACAGTGACACCTTATGACTACCTTGTAAGTATGGAAAACAAACAAAAGGAAGTCATATGTCAATTATAGATTCATCAATTGTTGAACCTCTAGATTTACTTCTTATTGGTCTATGTGGTCCATCCACTATGACAAGTCTTCATCATAAAAAGTACATCCTATTCATCATTGATGACTACACTTATTTTACACGGGTTTTCTTTTTGAGATAGAAATCTGACACATTGTAGACTTTGATAAACTTCATCAAGGAAATTGAGCTACAAATCAAGCTTCCTTATCAGGAAAATACTAAAACGAAACATTGTTTACAAATCGACTCTTGAATGACTTCTTGGTGTCCAAGGGAATCAATCATAATTTCTTGACACCTTACACACCGCAATAGAATGGCATGGTAGAAAGGCATAACAAAAATCTTGTAGAAGCTATGAGATCCATGTTAAAGTTTGCAAATTTGCCTCTCTATTTCGGGCCGAAGCTATTGCAATTGCTTGCTATGTCCAGAACAGAAGCATCATCACCACGCACCTCAAAAAAAACTACATATGAAGGTTTGAAGAATCCTAAACCCTATATTCGTTTCTGTCACCTTTTTGGTTGCATGTGTTTTGTGAAAAATAACAAGGACCATTTAACCAAGTTCGCACCCAAGTTAGACGAATGCATCTTCTTGGGGTACTCTACAAAAAAAATTGGTTACAGAGCTTTGATATGAAGAACAAAACAAACAGAAGAAAGATCTGATGTGAAATTTGATGATTTTTATGTCCGGAAAAAAGCTCCAGTCAACGAGAGAAAATTCATCATGGAAACGACATTCCAACTCAATCCAGACCCCTCAATATCATTAAAGTTAATTAGGAGAATCTATTTGATCCTCCAGAGACTATGAGATTATCAGAAGTTCTAGTCTCCCATGCTGCTTAACTACAACACACCAAATCTTCTGGTCCCTTTCTTTCTAAAGACTCTTTACATATGATTTTTTCCTCACCAATTAAGGGGGAAAGCATGCCCACCAATTCTTCAGCAGCCATAACCATCGAGGTTTTAGTCATTGGAGAATTTGTCCTAATAGTAAACAACAATCAATCCCATCTCTATGAGGACTCTAAAGATGAGGATATTGAGGTAATTGAAACAGAAGATGAAGTTCCTAGAATCACCCTCGCATCAACCCAGATGGAACCAACGGTTGAGAGGGAACCATCAACTTCTCAAGGGGAACCTTCATCATCTATAGCAACCAATTCCTATGGTTCAAGATTGATCTGCCAGATGTTCTCAAATTGAGGGGGACAAGGTCAATATGTTGAAAGAACTCAAGCTCCTGAAATTGAAGACATTCGAACAAATACAACTGCTAAACATCTTCAACTACATCTAAACATCCAGAAAAAAAATCATCCACCCAATCAGATAATAGAAATTCCTTCTACTAGTATCCAAACTCGATCCCCGATGAGTTAACCACTGTCACTATGCAGCACTCATGTCACCTATAGAATTGAATACAATACAATATACCTTTCTAGAACATGAATGGATTGTTGTAATGCAAGAAGAGCTTATAGAGTTCAAAAGAATTTTTTTTCAAAAATCATTACCAAGCCAAAGGGAAATACCATAGTAGTTCAATTGGAAGGAAATTGACTATAACAAAACATATGCTCTATTTGTGAGGCTAGAGGCCATACACATCTTCTTAGCATATACAACGCATAAGAATGTGAAAGTACACAAATAGATGTAAAAAGCGCTTTCCTTAATGGTGAAGTGAAAGAAGAGGTATATTTAAAGTGACCTCAAGGATTTGAAGATCTCCCCATTATTGGTAAAAATTGGAGAAAGTTGTTTATACCTAAAAATAAGCATCTAGTGGTTGGTATGAAACTCTATCTATGTTTCTTATTGAGTTAGGATTCAAGTGTGGGGTCATTGATTCTACCCTCTTCAAATTTTCGAGTGAAAAGAATTCAACACTTGTATAAATCCATGTGGATGACATAAATTTTGGATTTACTAATCAAGTAATGGTATATGACTTTGCAAATCTCATGATGATCAAATTTCAAATGAGTATAAATATAGAGATTAGCTTCTTTCTAGGATTACAAATCAAGCAAGAATCTTCATTCATCAAGAGAAGTATACCACAATGCTACTACATAAATATTCTTTGGAAAACTACTCTTTAGCAAAGGTCTCGATGGCTTTTAGTTACAAAATCACAGTTGAACCCACCGGAAAGTTAGTAGATAAAAAGATATACCGAGGAATGATTTGTTCTCTACTTTACTTGACCATAGGTAGACCATATATATTATTTGCAATGGGTTTGTGTGCTAGCTATCATGCTGATCCCAAAGTATCTCATTTGAATTCGGTCAAACAGATTTTTAGATACCTAAAAGAGACTAAAGCCTTGGGACTTTAGTATCCATCAGAAAATGACTTCAGTCTGTAGGATTTCATTGATGTAGACCTCGTATAGTTGATGACTTGTTAAAGTGGGAGATTGTTGAAAAGAGTGTACAACGTCATTAATTATTGCTAATATTTCTAATGATAACAGGGTCCTTTTGGATTGCCCTCAAGACCCAAATTAAGTACAATAAATAAATGAGAAATTAGTTTATTAATTGTTATGGTTAATAGATAATTAGAAACTAATTTGAAATATATATTGAGAATTAATTAACAATTTAATTAATTAAAGTGTTAAATATTTATTAATCCATAGTTGATTAATCAAGAATGTTCCAAAACCCTTATAAGATTAGGGTTTAGATGAGATCCCTCTTAGATAATAATGAATTTTTTTGGCATCCCATACACATGGGATGGAGTACAAAACCTAGGAAGGGATCCAATGCTATAAATAGGGCCTCAGGGATTTCATTCTTCCTTGCACCTTGGCTTGACGTTTCGCAACCCTTTTTCCTCCCCTTATGGGATGATTTCTAACGCTATTAGGGTTTATGAAATTGATCATTCTCCTAGTTATTTTTATTCCACTCTTTGATGGCATTGGGTGTGATACCATTAGAGGGATTCTGGTTTGTGTCCTCATCCAAGAAAATTCGAGGAGGACAAGATCAACATATCAAGCAAGGTATGTTATTCAAGCATGGATATTAAGTGTATTAGATGCATAGAAATTCCAAAAATTCTTTCTTTTCTTGTTTCAAGAGGATTCTTAAATTCCTGTGCCAATCCGAGAAGTTGGAATAGTCCAGTTTTTCTTTGTTGAGTACAGATCAAATGTTCATGGGAGTGATGGTGTTATAGTCGTAGGTGGGGCCATCTACAAAATTTTAACGGAGTTTTATTTAATATTTAATTCTTTAAAAATAATACCATTTTGTTTCCAAAAACATTAAATATTTAAATTCTAGGATCTAAGTTATAAATCAAATAAATGGTTAGGTGTCCTTTATCATATCCA
Source organism: Lactuca serriola (assembly GCF_051521515.1). Classification (NCBI taxonomy): domain Eukaryota; kingdom Viridiplantae; phylum Streptophyta; class Magnoliopsida; order Asterales; family Asteraceae; genus Lactuca; species Lactuca serriola. Next base: position 196,328,218 of record NC_136410.1, read on the forward strand.
CTTGATTTTAACAAACTAAATAGCTTTTATTAATTACACCAAGTGTAACTCCTAGATGTATAGGACCCTTAACAATCTACTTGTCAATTGACATGTTGGTCCTATTTATGCCTCATAATTCTCTTGCTTAGGTGACCTTTATCACAAGAGTTTTCCGATTAAGTCATCTAATTAGAGAAGCTTGTATAATCGGCCTATAACTTCGTTATAGAGATCACGAATATAATTTGGTCACCAAAAGATAATAAAAATGGTTAGGTATCAAACCACAAGTATTATACAAATGGTTTTAAAATATTTCTATAATTGGATAATATAGACTTGCATTGTGAAAAGGGATTTATATGTTTTATTATTCCATTTAAAACATATGATATCTTGGTTACTGCATGCATATAATAAGCCGTGGTATTTTAGAGGATCTATATAAAAATTTGTTTTATATGACGCGATTCAGTTTTAAAGTTAATATCCGATATTAAGTTTGAGTTTGAGCAATAGAACCTTTTATATCATTTTAAAAATCTTCCTTTTATTATATGAATATTTAGGTGTGCATAAGTTTTAAAATCTCCATTATGAGACTTATAATTTAGTATTCTAAAATTTGCCATTATTAACATTCTGATAAAATCATCTCTTATTTTTAAAGCAATAACTTGTTTCATCTTATGTTCACATGATAACTTTTAAAAAACAAACTCCATGTGATTTTTATTTTTTTCAAAAAAAAATTATTTTTCTTGTGAAAAACTAATTTATCAAACATACATAATAATCAATTAATAAACCACCAAAGCATGCAATTTTTAGTGAAAAACAAGCCAATATCTAATGAAACTTTTGTGAGTCAACATAAAAGAGTCAAGTCCTTCCCTGAGGGACTAAATGGACCAAAACCTTCAAGTTGTTCTTCATGTTGACTTGGAGCTCCCACTTGCAATGATAATCAACTTTGTTGCAATTTTATAAGACTTTTATAAAAAGTTATGAACTTTTACAAAGGGCTTACAAAACGTGGGTTCTCCATGGCTCTTCAAAATGGCCACCATTCTTCATCTTTTTCTATTTTATATAAAATAAATCTCGTCTAAAACTAATCTATTACATACAAATAAAATAAATGAGAAAGTAGCTACTTAATATTACATATCATTATGAAAGAAAGAATATTACAACCATTTTAATGAATTATCACAAACAACAACATAATAAGGTCCATGGCTTGTTTATCACCCTAAAATAAATCTAACATACAAAACAACCTTTGTTTTTCTAAGAAAACTTTTATGAAAAAATATGCATGAAACATTTTGTCACATAAAATTACAATTAAAGTTGTGATAGAAAATATGTATGGAGTTGTTTTCTAAAAAAACAAGTTATCCATGTTTTCCAAAAACCAAGATTATCCTAATAATCATAAATTGTAACCAAGTATGCAAGACGAATCTGATACCCAGTTGTTGTGTTGCTATTCAAAAATAGTTTAAAAACCCAAGATTTTAGCAAACAAAAGACTTCAAATTTGAACAACATAAGTAGTTTATTCCCACTAAGGATCATCTTTCAAGAGTTGGAAAGAAAAACAAGAACCATAAAAGGAGTTAGAAGAATAAAAACCTTTGATGTCTTTGTGTCCTCAAGGGAAGGCCTGGTAATTGATAGAGAAAAGAAAAGATCCAATCTAGGAGCTCTTTATATATATCCACCAAAAACAAGTCTCCCAACCACTAATGAGACCGACGTAAAATAATCCTTCAAAGGAGATCAAAATCCAAGCATAAAATAAGAACGAACTTGTAAATAAGAGGGGATGGAAAGCCCCTTTTTGCTCTCGGTAATCGAAGAAGAAGAAGAAGAAGAAGAAGTGTGCTAGTTCTAGTTCTCTCTCCTCTTATATCCTTCCATGTCTAAATGAAAGCCAATGCTTTCATTAATTAAGAATAATACTTACAATTAAGGAGTGATGTGTAAGAGCAAGTTAAAGTAACAACATACGATCCATTCCATGTCCTTCAAGAGTTAGTGGAAGTCCACCTCACCATTTAAATAAACCTGTACACAACATCTAAAATAGTATGCAACAAGTCCAAATAAACATGAGCAACATTTAAATCACATTCCATGATTAAATATGAATAGTTAAAGCATTTTATAATTATTATTTTTATGAAATAATAATTTCCCAGTTTATTTCAAGTGATGATTTATTTATTAATAATCATGTTACTTAATAAATAATCAAGTAGTGTTTACTTGTTATATGGTGTGGCCCTATAGGATCATATGTTACTAGCAAATATCATTTCATAATGATCCTTGAGCATAAAATATCTTTCACTCTCTCCTACACAAAGTTCCTTTAGGGAAGGATTTAATGCCCCTAAGAAAATGTCAATGTAACACCTGATTCCCGGTATGTATTTAATTCAAGGTTTCTTGTATTCGTTATGGGACTCAACGAGTTGATGGCCGTCAAGTAGAGTCATTACCGCGGGAGAGTTTAAGTGGCCAACTCGACGAGTTGGAAGCTTGACTCGGCGAGTAGGTGTTGTTTGAGTGAAATCATAAATATGAGGGTTTTCACCCTATTTAAACAACTTATCCCAGTCTCCTTCGTCCCTATCACTCCCATAAGACAGTATATCGAAACCCTAGCCTTTTTTCTGTGCTCTAAGGCCATTTTGGTGTATTTTGGTGGGTTGTGAAGCTTGAGAAGAGGAAAGGAGCTTGGGAGTGCAAGTTGGGGCTTAGAGATCAGGAGATTTGTTCCATTTCCAGTTCATTCAAGGTAAAAATCTCTTGTCTTGGTCTTCTATGTGATTATTCATCTTTGGAGTTGGGTTTTTTGGGGCTTTCTAAGCCATTTTCAGATTATGAAAGGATGAATGGAGTTTGACTTCTGATTTGGGCCTTAGGAGGGGTATCATGGCATAAAGGTGCCAACTTTATGGCCATGAGAGCCCCATGCCTTTTGTAGGTCACTTGTTATGGCTTTTTGAGCCAAAACCCCTTCCATTTGCATCAAGCTTGGGACTTTACGTGTAAAATGGGAATTAGGAGGCCAGATCTATGGTTTTGGTGTGTTAATACCCCTTTAAATCGACTATATGGTGATAGTCGAGAGTGAACTAGTCGAGTCGTTCTTGGGACTCGACGAGTCGGAGCGTAATGACCATCAAATCCTTCTGTTGAAGGACCAGATGAGAGCAAGGAAGGCCCCTTAGTTTTTCAAGCTCATTAGGGGGCCTAGGAGTCATGGGACTCGATGAGTGCTTAGAGGAGGCTCGATGAGTCCAAGGGAATCTCCCAAGGACTCGACGATTTGTTCATACAATTCGGCAAGTCGTAGACTGGACGTGTTCATAAGAGGGAGGTGGGCTTGACGAGTTCAAGGTGAACTCGGCGAGTAAGATGACGTTGGCCCTGAGGGTAATATTGTGACAACCGTCAAATTCACGTCAAAGTCAACAAGTCAAAGTCAAAGTCAAAAAGTCAAAGTCAAATTCAAACCGATCAAACTTAACTTGTACTTCTCTGATAAAAGTTATTTATGTATAAAAATGTGCATTTGTATGTCAAGAAATCCAAGTGTCTCGGAGAATTTATGTGTTTAGCAAAGTAAAACCCTAAAAAGGGAGTTAAACGCATCAAAATACGACTATGGACCCTTTCGGGGACTTAAAACAATCATAAACAAAGAATAACGAGGTTCACAAACCTTGCATTGCGAGGTGATACAATAATAATGGCTAAAATTAAATCTCACCCAAATCTCTCCAAGTATGTGAAATCTCTCCCAAATCTCTCCAAATATGTGAAATCTCTCCAAGTATGTGAAATCTCTCTCAAACTTTTTAGAGTCATCCGGGTCATCCTGACCCTTAACTTGGCCAAAAACCGCTTGAAACGGGAAGTTAACTTGAAAATTTGCTAAATTGGGTCGAAACCCTTCTTAAGAACCGAACCCTCTTAGAGGGAACCTCTTAGAGCCGAAGCCTCTTAGGAATCGAAGCCTTCTCATAGGAACCGAAGATGTCAGAGGCGAACCTGTCAGAACCGAACATCCGAACCGAAGCTCAGTAGACCGAAACCCTCCTTTCGGGTCCGAGACCCACCTTCGCTTCTGTCACCTTCGGGCAAGAACCTTCACACCTTCGGTCCCTCCTCCTCCCTTCTCTTGGTTCTCACCTCCTAAGGGCCGAACCTCGCAGGTTCGCTTCCTTCTTCCGGTTTTCGACTACTTTCGCCTCCTAAGCCCGTTTTTTACGGGATTTTTTTCACCAAATTCATACTTTTACCATTTTAAACTCCCATAACTCATATTTTATTTATTTCTCAAGGATTTATTAATTTAAAATCATTATTTAATTAATAGAAATATCTAAGGATATTTTACCCCACAAGTGGGTCAAGTGTGCCCACTTGCCTTCGTGTGTCACTTCCACATTAACCTAACCCTATCCACATCACACAAACCAAGGCAAACATCACCTCAAACTTACAAGTTGCTCCAGCAACCTTCATTATATATTGAAATCTCTGGAGGATTTCTTGGCTCACTTGATCATTTCAAACACTTACACTTCTCAAACCACCTCAAGAAAGCTCTTTTCTCTCTACTTCCCACCACTTTGTGCTAGTGTTCTTGAGCTACTACTTCACTTTTGGTAAGTATTCAATCCAAACTCAAGTGTTATTCCATGTTTTCATAACATCCTTGAATCATCTACACGCATTTTAACACCAAAGAATCATTCTTAGGATCATCCAAGCTTTCACGTGTTCATCAGGTGTTCTTGACTTGATACTCCTCGTCTTCGACCTTCCGTTCTTCAAGAAAATACTCAAGGTGAGTTCATACCCCTATATTTTCTAGTTTTCTTTAGTTTCCGGGGGGGGGGGGGGGGGGGGAATACAAGTTAAAACACCAAAACATATTTGAAACTTAACTTGACAGCTTACAACAGAAAAGTTGTGACCTGTTCACGAACTGTTTTACCCAACTTAAACTTAATATTTTTCAAAACTGTTTAATATGCAAATTGTTCAGGTCTATACCTTTAAAATTACTACCTACACATCTCCATAAGATTTTTCTACAATTTATAGTGATTTTTACAAAACTGCCTGTCACTGCAGCAATGTATTCGGACCAATTGTGAAAATGAACGTTTTCACACTGGTTTGAGACCACCAAAAATTATAAGAATTTTTAAGAACATATTAGACTCTCTTTCCAAACTCTCAGAGTTTACAGACTCAGTTTTTGAATTACGATGATTTTTCTATAAATATTCTAAATAGGGATAATAGAGAGTAAAATTACCAAAAACAAGTTTATGAGTTATTCACACTTTGTAACATGGCGATCAAATTACGTAATACTAGGGTTAAGTATACTTAGTATTTTATTGCCATTTTATTTCACGAAGGAATAAAAATCATAACTATAAAGGTTTTACATCATAACAAAACATTCATGTTAAACTATAATAGGTATAGTTTGTTAGTCACATTCACCTACACAAAAAGGAAAACACATACTTTTACAAACAAAAAGGGATTTTGGTTGCTTAATACGTAAAGTTGTTAATGAATAAATTTGTGAGGTATTCTCCTTCGGGGTACTCCTAAGTACCACAGAAAATTCCTGTAGTTATAATCAGAATCTCTTTTAGGGAGAGCGTGGTAGTTGTATATAGGTCTATATTGGGTATGACAAACCCGCACCTAAGCTGCTTGCAACAGCTAGGCCGACAGGTCTGTGGTGACAAGTGTCATAACAATTCCGACGCCTGAAGAACGTCGAGTAGGAGGTCTTCAAGTTTTAGCATGGTTATAACGACTCACGTGGGGTATTAACAAAACATAAAGTTTACGGAGACTTAAGAACCACACACACACACACATACATACACACACCAAAAGGATTCTTATGCACATTTAAAACCATGTATACTATTTTAAGAACGGGAATTTACTTACATAAGTGGAGTCTTGATACATTAAAGGCTACAAACTATCTTTTTGAAAATACATAATCTACCAGGTTAAGCGTCATCATTGGCAAAGTGAGGACATCTTCAAACTAGTTTTCTTAATAGCAAAACTACACACTTGTAAATTAAGTATGATGCTTATAGTTACATATTTCAGCCTTAGTTCAATAAAGGCTATAACACAATTTATGGAAAATATAGGATTTTCTGGAAACATTAGAGACTTAAGGACCACACAGAAAGGGGTTTTATGCACGTAAAAAACTCCATATACTATTTTAAGTATGGAGATTTACTTACAAAAATTAGCGTCTTAGTAAACATGTAATGGATCCGTTCGATCTAAAAACTTTACTAATAGGTACACACCGAGAAATCGCACCAGGAACGTATTTTGCTTACTAGTCTTTCGAATTTTGAAGCGTTCTTTAATAACATGAGAAACACGAATATAACTTGGTCTTAAGACTCTAGGGCAACAATTCATTTTTCCAAAGAATAAAAGGACGTATCTCTTTTACAACAAAAATACTTATGTACTCACCAACTTTAATGCTGATACTCTTTCAAACTACTTGTATTCTCAGGAAATTAGTAAGTCAAGTATGCATACGAGTTTCGAGAAGACAGAGCATCATAATGCCAAGTCTTAGTTTTGTTTTTTGCTTTAGAAATTTAAACTTATGTAAAACAATTACAATGTAAACTATATGTTATCAATGAAATGGTTGTTGTTGCTTTGATTACTATTGTACAATTGTTGTGATACTGGGCATGATGTCCCCCGCCACCGAACGTTTCCGCCGTTCCGGTTTAGGGGTGTGACAGATTGGTATCAGAGCATTGTTTATAGTGAACTAAGTATATCAACCTATAAAAGGTATACAACTATAAATACAATGGGGCCGAAGTGCTCTGACTAAAATTTTACTTTTAAAATATAACAATATTGTTACGAAAGTATACATACACGCATATATTTATTTATATATGTACATACTAGAGCAAGTATCACAAGAAGAACAAAACAAAAGTATTTAGAGGTTGGACACTACAGTCAAACCTAGACAGTTATTTAGTCATATCTGGGATAAATATAGCCTGATCAACTATATTTATTCAAGATACGACCAACATGTGTTTAGGAGTGATAGTGGTGTGCCAACGGAACTAAAACTTACCAATATTACATAAAGGAATACTAAAACTGAACATAAAGATTTAAAATACTATAGGAGTATTTTGTGAAACCATGCAATAAGCAACAAATCTAAAAACTCATCAGCTTCGCATATCATGAAGCTCAAGAATCCATCATACAATTAAAATACTACCAGAGTATTTGAGGTACTATAACTAACTTATATGAAAACTAAAAGGACCCGGACTGGATGGTCTATGATTTCATAGTGTATACTCTCAGAATTATATATAATTGAGATTTTATAGACTTAGAATATGTTCTCTTCGCTCTACTTCCTGTTCCTTGTTTTGTTGTGGACTTAGAGTAGGATCACTTATTCGAAGGTCTATTTAATCTTGGTTATGTATAATCAGTATACACTACGTAATTATAGGAGGACCCAGTGAGGATCACCATAAAAATCATAATATTTTAACTAATCTCATAGATTCAGTAGACATTTTCTTTCTCGTGCAACCAACACGCCTAGATAGAACAAGCAGTCAACGAAGAGTCGAGACAGAACCAGAAAAAGGGTTCACAAGGAGGATTCTGAGAAAGAATCGAAAGAAAGGAAATACTCCCTTCCAGAACCATAAAAATCGACCCTCTTGAAAAATCAGTATCGATACTCAATTTTGGTCGAACTAGATTCTAGATAAAATACCTATTTCTTTTATCTACCACAAGTACATCATGGGAATGTGGAATGAGACATTAAAAGATCGTATATCGAAACAAGAAATTTATGTGCGTATTTAAATAAATGAGTGAAACCTAGAAATAACTATTGTTATTTACCAGTTTATTTCATACATTGCAACAGCAACATGCCTCCGCACGGAAATAACCAGCCAACCAACGAAACACTGTTCCTGCAGATAAACTCTGCTACCTTTCAAGCTGCGGTTTCAGCCGCCGTGTCCGCTGTTATGGCACATCTCAATACAAGTAACACTAGTGAAAATGGGAGTGGTGTATGCAATTCAAACCGTAGTAATAACCAAGGAAATCGACGAGTACCTACCTATAAGAATCCTTCAACTCAAAAACCTAAGGTCAATAAACGAAAGTTATGGAACGAAAAGAAGAGCGGAGTATCCCCAAAATTTTCAAGGTGGCAACAAACTGAGGCAACCCTTGCAACCACAACATCTACTACCCCAGCACCAACGCCAGTGCGCCAATATGCTGGAAAGCTTCCAAACTGCAACAAGTGCAACTACCATCATACCGGAGCCTGCCGAGTACTGTGTTGCATCGGGTGCAATAGAATTGGACATACCTTCCCTTTTGTAGAAACCCAACCAAACACTTCACTTCAACCATCGATGCCAGTACAAGTCTAATATGTCATGCGTGTGGTGAAATAGGGTATTTCAAGAGAGATTATCCAACAGAGAAGAATGATGGGGGAGTAGGAGGTGTCTAGAAACAGAAAATGGCAAAACAACAAGGAACTCTACTAGAAATTTTGGTACGTATCCTAGAAACGATAATTTAACATCAAATTTTACTCTAAAAAATCGGCATTTAAGACAAAAACTCATAACTTATTCTCTCACCCAAATAAACCCAATCGTCTATATGAAAGATAAGGACCCTCACATGTGAGCTAGTACGGTTTAGCGTATACCTAAGAGTCATCTATAAGTAAGATTTGTAGAATTAGAGTGAGTGATTCCGCCTTATTTTCCTGTTCCTGATCTGGTTGTGGAATTAGGGCAGCATTGCTCAGTTGACGGTGTTTCAAATCATAATTATGCATGACTGGTATACCCCAAGTAATAATAAATACACCTGATAGGGATTCTATTCTAAAAATGGCATCATTTTCAACTTCTCAAAACTCACCATACTCACTAAGAGGCAATACGCAAATGTTCGCAGTAGTAATAACAAACACTCCTTCCAGATCGAGTTAATATCTATGAGATCCCGACGTCATCATTCAAACGCAATTGGCTTGGTCCTCACCATACCAATTGTGTGTTCTACGGAATTAATATTAGCCTTAACTAGCCAACTAACAAAGCCCTCATCATCCATAGCAGTGAAGCCGACGCAAACCCCAGAATCATCGCCTGCCTCAAACCTTCGAAGTACTCGTGTGTGGAGTACCACACTTTTCATAGTTTTTCTCAACAAACCTTCCAAGTGTACCACGCGTATAGCAAGTCAAATTTGAGGGTAGAGACAAGTGGGCCCTACGGATTAAAATATCACCACTTGGGGGATGTATCAGGGTGGTATAAAATTAAGATCCTATGAATTTTGGATGTGTGATTCCGCCCTATCTCCTGTTCCTTGTTTGGTTGTGGACTTGGGGCAGAATCACCCAACTGACAATCTAACCGATCCTAACTATATACAACTTGAATACGCTAAGTAATGATAGAGGAACCAGGTATAAGAACCTACCATGACTTCAGGACGCAACCGCCAGGAGTACGGATGGACTCGACACCATTAAGGTAATCATTGTAGATTGACCAAAACCGCACACCTCCTATGAGTAAAAGAGACAAACAAAATGGAGAAACTCGCAAGGACATACATTAAGGAGAAATGGTACGACTACCCAGAGTGCTGATATCCACCATCTCTGATAGGGTTAGTAGATTTACATCACAGTTCCGACAGTCGCTACACGTACCTGTTGGGACTAGATTTGGACATGTGTACAGCCTACCACCCACAGACCGACAAACAAAGACCAAGGACCATTCAAACATAGGAAGTCATGCTGAGAGCCTAGGTGATAGACTTTGGTAAAGCGTGGGATGTTCACTTACCCCTTATCGACTTCTCGTACAATAAAAGTTATCACAATAGAAGCAAGGTTGCTTCGTTCAAAGCCCTCTACAGCCGTAAGTGCAGATCACCTCCGTGTTGGGCTGTGGTGTGCGATACGCAACTAGAAAAAAGGGCAATTTCTTAACTACACACTCACTGGCTCGGAGATCATAAGGGAAACAACAGGAATGATCGTCCAAATTCGAGAAAGGATGAAAACTTCACAAGACCGACAAAAGAGCTACACCGACAAAAGACGAAAGCCTTTAGAGTTCCAAGTTGGATATCTAGTACTATTGAAAGTATCACCTTGGAAGGGATTAATAAGTTTTGGAAAATGTGGGAAGTTAAATCCAAGGTATATCGGGCCACGAAATCCTCACCAGGATTGGCCGATGGCAGTTACCGGTGGCAGATACCGGTTGAAAGATACCGATGATATGATATTGTATGTGGTATGACGGGGGAACTCACTAAGCTTTGTGCTTACATATTTGGTTTTGGTTTCAGGCACCTCTTCGTCGAAGGGGAAGGAGTCGGCGGTGTAGCAGCGCATCACACACACACACATGGTTTCCGCATTGGGTTTCTGGGATTGTACTATGATTTTCATTATTTTTGATGTCATGGTTTGGGACACAACATTATGATTTTGTAATGTGTTGCTTTATTGACTATGTTATGGTAAAATGTTTTATAAATTATTAATTGAAAAATGAAATTTTTGGTCTCAAAATTTGGGATGTTACAAGTTAGTATCAGAGCCCTGGTTTGAGGGATTCGGACACAACCTTGGGGGTGTCTGGACTCAAACTGAGGGACTAAAAGATTTTTCACAAAGAGAACAGTTTTCTGAAATTTAAAATCAAGGAAATTTGAGAAAGAACAAGGTGTGTGATGTGTGCGACCGACCGAGCTCAATTAAGTTTTCCCCAAGATACCTATACTTGTTATGTTATGTTATATGATTTACGATTCTGAGAACTGCATGCTAGATTAGGGATAAGGATCTAGGAGGATGCCTTTTATGCCTGATATATGATTATGAGAACTGCATGCTAGATTAGGGCTAAGGATCTAGGAGGATGCCTTGAATGCCTTTTGTATAAGTTGCATGCTAGGACTGTCTAGTAAGCAGTAAGATAGCCTGATTAGGTTATGCTTGATGTGGTTACTCAATACACGAATGCTGCTTGCTTTGTACTATAGGGGTCCTGGCTAACTAACGAGTGAGCGGATATGTAACAGTATTCGCGAACTAGTTAGGGAAAGGAAGTGGGGACTCCTAGAGCATCTAATGGCGGAGAGTAGGTCAGAGGGTACCCTAGTAAAGCCTAGGAAGAGATTAGTGGAAAAAGGTATCGGAAAAGGGACTTGGTGAAATTGAATCAATCCTTGAGGAAAGTACGGATATATGTGGAAGGTAGTATGGGCCCGTACTACTAGAAGCAGAGGATCTGTACTCGAGTCAAGGAGGGTCGAGATGGAACCAGGAAACTTGGATGGTGTGTGAGACCTCTCGGGAGTATGTATGATCCTGCCATTTATGTGTTTATTTTCAATATGGTGACCAGATGACATGGAGCAGGAGGATCATGATATGGGTCAGGTCAGGATCAGGATCAGGCTCGGGGGTAGGATCCGAGCAGGTTGATAATGGGCTACACAAGTTCACCACGTCTGAGATCACAATAGGTATCCTTGAGTCGACCCCTATCATTTCCGGTTGATCAAGGAGGGGATTATCGAGCTGATGGAGGATCGCCTCCGATAATTCATGAGTGATTTGGTGTCTAGCTAGGCGGGTACGTGTACACTGTCCTTCAAGGACTTCAGGGGGAGTGGTGTGCCAGACTTCCATGGGGTGAAGGAACCTATTGCTGCTAGGAGATGGATCACAGACATCGAGTCTGTGCAGTTGACGAGCTTCTGCCCGGAAGGGTCGAAGGTCCATTTTGCTGCAGGTTGTTTGAGGGATCGATCCAGAGATTGGTGTGAGTTAGTTGGTGATTCGTTGGGAGCCGCAACCATCGATGCTATGACATGGTCATATTTTGTGACCCGATTCAAGGCTGAGTTTGCACCAGCTGTGGAGCTTCATCAGCTGGCCAAAGAGGTTTTGGATGTGAGACAGACTATGGAGACTGTTGCGGAGATCACCACCAAGTTCCAAGAGAGGGCTTTGTTGGCTTGCCCGACCCTGGAGTCCATGTTTGCTAGGGCGTCGGAGAGGGAGATTGATTTGGAGCACCTCAGGAAGAGGAAGTCACAGGCTGCGTAGGTTGCAGGGGTTTCGAGGAAGAAACCCAAGGGATTCGACGTGAGGTCGAAGGGCCAGCAGGGGCGGGACCAGTATGGGAAGTGCGGTCGGTCACATGAGGGAGTTTGCCGCACTGGGTCGGGTTTTGACTGCTATAAGTGCGGAAAGACTGGGCATTTTGGCATGGATTGTACTGCCCCTGCTCCCACGGTTCGGATATCAGACCTCATATGCTTTCATTGCAATCAGAGGGGCCATAAAAAGGCCAATTTTCCTAGATTGATAGCAGCAACAGCAGCAGCGCCAGTGGTGGCGCTGACTTCGGCGACAACATGAGTTGCGGATAGCCGGAAGGTCAAGGCAGAGGCTCCAGTGGTGCAGAACCGAGCATTTTAGTTGACAACCGAGGAGGCACGTGCTGCACCCGATGTGGTGACGGGTACGATTTCTTTCTTATGCTTTTGTTTTATGTCGTTGTGATTTTGATAAGTTATGTATGTGCTCTATTTAGGATCGTTTCATGTGAACAGTATCACAGTTCAAGTATTTTTTGACTCGGGTGCTACCCGATCGTTTGTCTCTCTTGCGCTTAGCAAGAAGTTTCCTGAGTCTTCGGATATGTTGGATTGCCCTCTAGAGGTCGAGATTGCGGACAACCGGTCAGTGCGAGCATCAGAGGTCTACTGAGATTGTGTTTTGAGGCTGTTCGAGGAGTGTTACCCAGTAGATCTGGTTCCCATACCTTTGTGAGGGAACAAGGTTATTATTGGTATGGATTGGCTAAGCCCCAATGGGACAGTGATCGACTATGTGCAGCAGTTGGTGCGGATCAGGACCCCTAAGTGGGGGAGAGCTGGTGATTCAGGGCGAGAGGCCACGACGAGGACTAGCCTTATGTTCAACAGTGAGAGCTAGGCGCTACCTTCAGCAGGGTTGCGCATGATTTGTCGCCTATGTTATGGATAACCGGGAGGCGGGTAAGGGGACGGTGGGAGTTATGCCAGTGGTACGAGAGTCTACGGATGTATTCCCCGAGGAGTTACCTGGCATACGTCCGGAGAGGCAGGTAGAGTTCAGGATCGACCTAGTCCCTGGTGCGGCTCCGATAGCCAAGGCACCATATCGGTTGATTCCTCCTGAGATGCAGGAGTTGTCTACATAGCTGCAGGAGTTGTTAGACAAGGGATTCATTAGACCGAGCAGTTCACCCTGGGGAGCCACGATTATGTTTGTGAAAAAGACAGACGGGTCGCCTCGGATGTGTATAGATTATCGGGAGCTGAATAAGGTAACGGTGAAGAATCGTTACCCACTTTTGAGGATCGATGAACTCTTTGACCAGCTACAGGGAGCATCTTGGTTCTCCAAGATTGATTTGCGTTCAGGGTATCATCGGATGAGTGTCAGAGAGGAGAATATGCAGAAGTCTACTTTTCGGACGCGTTATGGCCGCTATGAGTTCGTGGTGATGCCCTTCAGGCTCACTAATGCTCCTGCCGTGTTCATGGACCTCATGAACTGCGTGTACAGACCGATGTTGGATCGGTCTGTGATAGTTTTCATCGATGACATCTTGGTTTATTCCAAGACGCGAGAGCAGCATGACGAGCACTCGCAAGAGGTGTTGGATACTTTTAGGAGGGAGAGCTTGCATGCTAAGTTATCCAAGTGTGAGTTCTGGTTGCGCGAGGTGCGGTTTCTTGGGAACCTTGTCAACCAGGATGGGATTTCGGTTGATCCGGCCAAGGTGGAGGCCGTGATGAGATGGGAGGTTCTGAGGTCTCCATCCGAGATTCGGAGCTTTCTGTGACTGGCAGCCTACTATCGGAGATTTATTCAGGACCTCTCCAAGATAGTCGTGCCCCTGACCCAGTTGACAAGGACAACCATGGTCTTTCGTTGGGGGCCTGAGCAGCAGGCCGCATTTGAGAAGTTGAGACAGAGATTGTGCGAGGTGCCAATCTTAGGCCTACCAGAGGGCATGGAGGACTTTGTAGTATATTGTGATGCATCCATCTCCAGCTTGGGTGTGGTATTGATGTAGAGGGGCATGTTATTGCTTACGCTTCGAGACAGCTGAAGCCTCATGAGGCAAATTATCTAACGCATGATTTGGAGAGGTGCCTGACCTGTAGGAAGGTCAAGGATGAGCACCAGAGACCTCACAACACGGTCCAACCATTGGATATTATGTTGTGGAAATGGGAGGATATCATTATGGATTTCATCACAAAGCTTCCTAGGACCGCACGAGGAGTGGATTCAATTTGGGTCATCGTTGATCGATTGACCAAGAGCGCCCATTTTATTCCGATCCAGGAGAGCATTTCAGCCAAAAACTTGGCCGACATTTATATCAGGGAGGTAGTGGTGAGGCACGGGGTGCCAGTTTCAGTGATTTCCGACAAGCATGCGCGGTTCACTTCCACGTTTTGGAAGAAGTTCCATGATGAGTTGGGTACTCATCTGCATTTTAGTACTACCTTCCACCTTCAGATGGATGGCCAGAGCGAGTGAACCATCCAGACTCTAGAGGATATGATGTGGGCGTGTGTTTTAGACTTCGGAGGTAGTTGGGATACTTACCTTCCTTTGGTGGACTTCTCTTATAATAACAACTATCACGCGAGTATCGACCGTCCTCCTTTTGAGATGTTGTATGGGAGGAAGTGCAGGACCCCAACATGCTGGGGTGAGGTGGGTCAGAGGGTCATGGGGAGTACATATGTTGTACTCAAGACTACGGAGAGGATCCACCAGGTTTGGAGCAGACTTCAGACTGCTCAGAGTCGGCGGAAAAGTTATTCCGATAAGCATCAATCGGACCTGGAGTTCCAGGCCGGGGATATGGTGCTCCTGAAGGTGTCGCCTTGGAAGGCGTCATTCGATTTAGGAAGCGGGGCAAGCCGGGCCCCAAGTATATTGGACCCTTCATGGTTATAGCCCGGGTGGGCAAGGTGGCAAATTGGATGGATCTGTTAGCCGAACTCAGTCAGATTCATAGCACTTTTCATGTCTCCCAGTTGCGAAAGTGTCTAGTGGACGATTCGGCAGTGGTGCCTTTAGAGGATATTCAGGTCGATGACAGCCTGAACTGCATTGAGTGGCCAGTGGCAATCCTTGATAGGAAGTCAAAGGATCTGAGGAACAAGAGAGTGGAGTTGTTAAAGGTTCAGTGGCAGCACCGAATGGGCTCGGAATGGACCTAGGAGCCGGAGGACAAAATGAGGGAGCACTACCCCGAGCTTTTTCAGGACCGGGCAGCAGACTTCGAGGACGAAGTCTAAAATAAGTGGGGGAGATTTGTAACACTTGATTCCCAGTATGTATTTAATTCAAGGTTTCTTGTATTTGTTCTGGGACTCCACGGGTTGATGTCCCAACTCGTCGAGTAGAGTCGTGACCACGGGAGAGTTTAAGTGGCCTACTCGACGAGTTGGGAGCCTGACTCGGTAAGTAGGTGGTGTTTGAGTGAAACCCTAAATCTGAGGGTTTGCACCCTATTTAAATAACTTATCCCAGCCTCCTTCGTCTCTATCACTCCCATAAGACAGTATATCGAAACCCTAGCCTTATTTTTGTGCTCTAAGGCCATTTTGGTGTATTTTGGTGGGTTGTGAAGCTTGAGAAGAGGAAAGGAGCTTGGGAGTGCAAGTTGGGGCTTAGAGGTCAGGATATTTGTTCCATTTCCATTTCATTCAAGGTAAAAATCTATTTTCTTGGTCTTCTATGTGATTATTCATCTTTGGAGTTGGGATTTTTGGGGCTTTCTAAGCCATTTTCGGATTATGAAGGGATGGATGGAGTTTGACTTCAGATCTGGGACTTAGGAGGGGTCTCATGGCATAAAGGTGCCAACATTATGGCCATGAGAGCCCCATGCCTCTTGTAGGTCACTTCTTATGGCTTTTTGATCCAAAAACCCTTTTCATGTGCATCAATTTTGGGACTTTACGTGTAAAATGGGCATTAGGAGGACAAATCTATGGTTTTGGTGTGTTAAGACCCCTTTAGATCGACTGTATGGTGATGGTCAAGAGTAAACTCAGTGAGTCGTTCTTGGGACTCGACGAGTCGGAGCGTAATGACCATCAAATCCTTCTGTTGAAGGACCAGATGAGAGGAAGGAAGGTCCCTTAGTTTTTCAAGCACATTAGGGGGCCTGGGAGTCATGGGACTCGACGAGTGCTTAGAGCAGGCTCGGGGAGTCCAAGGGAATCTCCCAAGGACTCGACGAGTTGTTCATACAACTCAACGATTCATAGACTGGACGTGTTCATTAGAGGGAGGTGGGATCGACGAGTTCAAGGTGAACTCGGCGAGTGAGATGAAGTTGGCCCTGAGGGTAATATCGAAGGAGAACCCGTTGAGTTCTTGCCAGACTAGACGAGTGAAGGCGGGGATTGCATCAGATTGAAGGGTATGGACTCGACGATTTGGTAGACCAACTCGGCGAGTCAGGTCAACTGGAAGTTGAATTTGACCAATGTTGACTTTGACTAGATTGGTATGACCCTGGTTAGGGTTTCATACTCAAATGAATAACTTTGAAGTGTTTTCGTGTAGGGATCGAGGAGTCGAGGGTAGTTGACTTGTATGCCGAAGATAGTTCAGACAATGCACAACATCGATGTGAATTACCTTCCAGTAGGGGTCGGTCTAACGCCACAATGTCGGCCCATCATCAGGGATATTTGGTGGGTAATTGTCTATGTGATAATTATCTTGGTATGTTCATGTGATATGGTCATGAGATATGTCTGTATGATATGCAATGTGTATGTTAGTGGTAGTAGTAGGGAATAGTTTTTCCCTGACATCGGTCATTAGGATCGAAGGGTAGGTCAGTACCCTAGATATGCTTGATTGTACGATTATATCTTGATATTGTATGATATCAGTACCCCGGTTACCGGTTGAAAGATACCGATGACAGGTACCGGTTGAAAGACACCGATGACATGTACCGGTTGAAAGATATCGATGGCGGTTACCGATTGAAAGATACCGATGGCAGATACCAGTTGAAAGATACCAATGGCAGCTACCAGTTGAAAGATACCGATGATATGATATTGTATGTGGTTTGATGAGGGAACTCACTAAGCTTTTTGCTTACAGTTTTGGTTTAGGTTTCAGGTACCTCTTCGTCGAAGAGGATGGAGCCGGCGGTGTAGCAACGCATCACACACACACATGGTTTTCGCATTGGGTTTCTGGGATTGTAATATGATTTTCATTACTTTTGATGTCATGGTTTGGGACACAACATTATGATTTTGTAATGTGTTGCTTTATTGACAATGTTATGGTAAAATGTATTATAAATTATTAATTCAAAAATGAAATGTTTGGTCTTGAAATTTGGGATGTTACAGTCAATATCCACTACATGGGGAGGCTATAAAAATATGGTATTAGACATGGATGGTGGTAGCTTATATGGATGTTTGTATTCTAATGTCTTCGTGGTACCACTATCATATGGAGAAACCCCCGAGGAACATGATACTTTCATTGATGCTGTAAAATGCTCACTTGCAACCTTATGGAGACATTGTCTAACGTTGGTGCTGCCTAGTGTTCTTTCCTCTTAAATGTACTATTTTTTTCCTTGTTTCTCTAGTCTTGCATTGTCAATCAAATTTTCAACTAGCTTGGCTACACGGTCTTCTATCCCCCAAGTAACTAATGCCTTCACGTTCTATATATGTATTCATTATAAAAGGCTTCATTGCAGCAATAATACAAATACAAAATTGCTGACACAAAGTGCATCCATGTGAACGAGCCTATCTTAGACCATATCCTAGTTGCATGTATATATCTTAATTATATAATTTTGAATCTCAATTAATATATGCTTAACGCAAAAATAATTATTATTTACATATTTTTATTTATCTTATACCAAAACTAGGAATTTGTTATTATATGTGACAACCCGAAACATTTTCCGTGATCTTGAACCAATTTCCGTTAATAAAATTTGAATTTTATTGGATTTCCGTCAAATTCCTTGGTTTGGAAATATTATTACATTTTATATAAATAAAATGTTATACGAGTCATAACCAAAAATCGCGTGAAAAACCCAAAGTTCCTTGAAAAATCAAACGGTTCTCGGCGTATATGAGTTTACGGCCGTAAACCCGTGTACAACCATACACTCGTTTATGGCCAACGTCGGGTGGACCCCACCACTGACCACGAAAACCCCTATAAATACGAGACCCTACCTCTCATTTACACTCTTCTGGCCGAACACTCTCTCCTTCTCTCTCTAAACTCTTGACCGTACACCGCTAAAACACCCTTATCCTTCTGAAAATCATCAAGAATCGTCATTGGGAGTTGATTTGGAGCATCTAGAACACGTTTTTCATCGATTCCAGCACCCCTTGTTCTTGAGTGTATGTCCGTACACGCTGCAAACCTTCAAAGGTCGTACACCCTTCAAAGAGGTGGTTCACGACCGTAAAACGTTCACGGCCGTACACCCCGTTCACGGCTGTAAACCCCTTTTCACGGCCGTAAACATTTTCATGAGTGGTGCATTGGACTGAAAACCCACTTTCTCAATTCAATCAAGTCCTGGTAACATTCCTTAACCGAAAACAAGTGTTTTCCTAACAATTTATCTAACAAAATCGCTAATTTAGATACATATATGTATTTATTTGATATTAGGATTCCGTTAAGTGCCACGTACAACAACTCGAGGATCTTCGTTTCCAGTACGACACTTTCCCACAACAAACAGTGAGTTCATACCCCTACGCTTTTATGATTTTTAACGTTTTTAGGGGGGAATACAAGCTAGACACAAATGATTTTTGTGAACTAAAACAAAAAGGATTTCAATAAGTTTAAAACTTATGCGATTGATTCAGTCCAACGATTTCTACAAAATACATAGATATTTTATCCCTATTGTATTATGCGGAGCATAAGGGAAAGTTTATGCTAAACAAATATATATAATTGTATAGTTTTCAGAAACAATACACAAATCAAGTACATAATATACAAAGTATAATAGGTATAGTTTGAGTTTTCAATGCACGGTTTACTATATCAAGATTTTACATTAACAATCATTTAAACTATGACAGATATAGTTTATGGCATACATTACTACTTTTTGGATACAATAGTACCATATTAAATAATTATTTAAGTATAATTATTTTTACTCTACAAGGCATACATCGAATTCAAGTACAAAAGAACATTACATTTCACGTATTATTACTTGTAAATTCGTTAATCTAGTTGGGAGACACGTCCTTGGGCGCTTACAAACATAACTAAGTGGAGGACTACCCTTATGAACTAGAGTCTCCTCGAGGGAGAACATGATTTTGTGTATAGATCTATATGGGATTGACAACCTCGCACCTTACTGCTAGCTACAGTATGATCAGCAAGTCTACCGGTGACAAAGTCATAAAGGATATTGGCGTCCGATTCACGTCGTATCAATTTAGTATGGTCATAAAACTCGCCAGTAGATAGTAACGATATATTTACGTAATAATATACTTCTCAAAAAAAATTGCTTTAATAACATAAGTATGGAAAATACTTGTGCCTTACAGTTTCGGAACAATTAAAGCAACAACACACATTCAAGGGAAAATATAGGATTTTCCCGGATAAACATCAGTACTTTACAAACAATCAGAATAACATTCTATACATTATTTACATTACTAGCAATAGCCAATGATTTCATACAAGAGTTTTCATACAAATCAAACAGAACATACTGTACATACTGGTGGTAACCAGGATTTTCAAACAAAACACAACAATAGACATATGTTAAAAAATATTGGATTTTCTTGGAAAGTAAACAAACATTTTATACAAAATCAATGACAGGTTTTCATTACAAAAACATGCTTATGAACTAATCAGCTTTATGCTTATACGTTTTCAAAATCGCTTGTATTCTCAAGACATCAATAGACAGGTACTTTCGCCGACTTTGAGAAGACGGAGCGTTTAGAGTCTCGTCTTTATATTTTTGCTACTTTTGATGTATACAAACAATGAATCAAACAGATATAAATATTCATATCTTAATGTAATGGTTGTGTTTAATTTGATTACTATGATGCAATTATTGTGATACTACATATGACGTCCTCCACCCCCGAACGTTTCCGCCATTTTCAGTTTGGGGATGTGACATTATAACATTATAGTAAAAAGATATTAATCAAACATTCAAACAGTAACTTATATACTTGTAAGAAAAGTGTATAAAAATTGTAAGAAAAGTATATAAAAATTGTCTTAAGTTACATATATGTATTTTATCAAAACAATAGTAATTATAAGAGATAAAGATAAAATATTATATGAATAAAAAATAAATATGTCAATATGTCCTTTTTAATCTGTAACACCTGATGTTAGGTATTTTCATTTCAACTCTTAATATTTTAAAATTATTGCAAATAAGGCCTTTACTTTAGGAGTACAAGGATGTACGTCGGTTGTAAGTCAGCAACTTGTGGCACATCAAAGGCGGAGTACGCTGAGCGTATATGTGAGTACTACATGTGTACTTATGCAGCTCTTTAACCCTAAATTTTTAGGATTGTGTCCCATACTTAAACATCTTAATCCCCCTTGGATCTTGTAGCATCTGTTTTCTTGGATGAATCGAATTAGGCTTTTAGAGGGTCAAAAGGTTGGATTTTTGGAGAAAAAGGGGTCCTCACAACATGAGGCATGGAGGCTCACGACGTGAGGAGGGCCGCATGAAGATTATATCCGGGAATGAGCTCACGACGTGAGGTTCGCTGCAGCCCAAGCCCACAAAGTTTTAGGGTTTCCCACGTATTTAAGACCCCTTAACTCGTTTTTAGGGTTCATTTCTTAATCTACACCTTCCCCAAAATCAGAAAAACCCTAACCCTAATCCATCTTGGTGATTTTGGATTCATTTTAGTGTTTTGGTGGCTAGAAGAAGAAAAATGAAATATTCTAGAGTCTTGGTTTAGCAAGGAGGCTTCATCATCATCATATTATGCACATTTTGGACCATTATAAGTGTCCAAGATCTAATCTTTATGAGCTCAAATTTCTAGATCTAAGTTCTAAGCTCCTTTTTCATGTTTATGATGGATTGCAAGCTCGGGATCCATAAAGTTAGCAACTTTATGGATCAATGAGTCATTCTCTGTGATTTAGTCTTATGGATCTGAAGTATGGTTATAATTTATAAGTCTTGTTTGATTTTAGGGCCATTTCTTGTCATTTTGACCTAATATTGGTTTAGGACATGCTTGGGGCATGTATTTCCATCAAGTAATCGTTTTTATGGCCTTTGAATACCTTGTTAGTTTATGGAAGAATTGGGTTTGAAAGCTTAATGGAGCAAGGACTTAAATTTGAATTTTTAGCCTCAAGTTGTTCTCATGACGTGAGACACAAGGTCTCACAATGTGAGAAGCGTTTGGTCCCGTTTCTGGTTATATGCTTGATGCTCATGACGTGAGAAGGCTTCTCACGACGTAAGGACAACCCTATTGACTTTCCCTTAGCTAAGTTGGTTAGGTTGAGTCGTAATGAGTTCGGATCTGATTGATTGAGCTTTCACGACGTGACCAGGGCTGGTCACGACATGAGATGTGATTTTGGTCCTTGTTGGGACATTTTGGCCTTTGAGTTGCCATCTTGGGATTTTGTGTGATTGGGTTGGGCCTTGGTCTTGGGCTAAATGAGAAAAGAGTAAAATGGTCTTTTACCCTTTAGGAAGTTGGTTTATGGAGTGGGCCTCATATTTTGGATCATCGTGATAATTATTTATTAAGATTGTATTTTGTTAGTTGGTGCGAGGTTATATGATTTAACAACCTGGGCAGACATTTGATTATCAGCGGTTTGAGGTAAGTCTTTCCTTACTGTACTTGCGGCTTAAAGGCACCAAGACTATCCCTTCGGATTTGATATACTGTTATGAGATAGTATGTCATCGTGCTGTAGTAATCTGTTAGATTATTATCCTTGTATATATGATGATGTTATTCTTAGTGATCTGTAGATCTGCTTGAATTTATGTAGATTGTTTATATGTTTATCTATTATATGGGCACATATTGTTGGTGGTTGAGGCTTTACTGCTATGCATGTAAGCCAACAGACCGGGGGTATTCCAACCTAATGGTTAATTGGGCCGAGGGTATTCCATCCCGAGGATGACTGGACCTGTATATATTGGCATTCCAACCTTGGGTATTCTATCTTGATGGATGACTAGACCTGGAGGTTGATTGGGCTTGGGGGTGTTCCAACTCGATGGTTGATTGGACCCAACATGCTTGTTATGATATATGGTGAGACTGGATTGCTTTGTGCATTAATCAACATGCTGGGGGTATTCCAACCCGATGGTTGATTGGACTCGACATGTTTTGGTATTCTAACTCAATGGTCGATTGGACCAAACATGCTTATGATACTAGGGTATTCCATCCCAAGGATGACTGGGCCCATTGTAGACATGTTTGGTATTCCACCCCAAGGCTGATTGGGCCAGACATGAATGTTTGTGCATGTGATTTGTTTGTGTGGTGGTATTTTGGGGGAACTCACTAAGCTTCATGCTTATAGTTTTGGTTTATGGTTTCAGGTACTTTAGAGGACCATGGCAAGGTGAAGGCATGACCGTACCCTTCCTGGGTTTTACGACTGATTGAATCTTGGGTGACTTTGATTTTAAATAATGTTTTGGAAACAATGATTTTTTAAATACTTTTATTAGTAAATGGGTTGTTTTGAAAGGTTTAAAAAAAGTTGAAATTTTCAGGATGTTTCAGATCTCCTCATGACTAGCCTCCATTCCTCTAAAACCTAAAATCGAATCTTTAGACCTTGTGAGTGAGATTTGAGGCTTGTGAGTAAATTTTTAGTGTGCTTGGTAGTGAAGGAAGATCATTCAATAAGTGGTTACATTCAATCTTTCGAAGCTAGAATCTATATATCACTGTTCATCTTTTGCGGGTATATAGTTCACACCTTGGAGCTTGTTTTTTTAGATCTTGTTTAAGCTTAGATTTATGTCCATATTGTACCAAAACCTTGATCTTTGTGAGTGTGAAATACTTCAGAGCGTATGAGTTATCCTTTTAGATGTATTAGGGTGCATAGAGTCATAAAAATGCTAGCTTGGCCCTTTCCTTTCATCCATGCATGAGTTATGGAGTTTTTGGTGAAGTGAAAAGTTAGAGTTTGGCGATTAAGCTCTCTTTAGCCATGCAAAGGCATAAAGTCAAAGACTTTATGGATTAGGATACCTTTTAGAGTCAGATATGAGGATTTGGGTAAAGCGACTTAATGCTTAAGACATTAAAATTGAGTTTTGGGATAAGCTGAGTATGCCGAGTGTAATCCTGGCAACGCTCAACTTAGCAAGTTGCGAACCCGTTCCCTTATTGCCTTGCGCTCTACGCCCAATTTAGAGCTGAGTACGCTGCGCGTAACGTTCAGAGTGCTGACCTTTGAATTTCATTGACTTTTCGGCCAATTGTGCCTTAGGTGAGTTTGTGAGCATTTTTGGGCTTGGAAGGGGCAAAATGGTCTTTTGCCTAAATTAGGGTTAATTGATGTAATTAATAGACTAACTCCAGTTTCGGCAGTTCGGGTGCGAGTATTATCAGTCACTTATGCAAGGTGAGTCTCCTCATTATTCTTATATGTGTGGTAGAATATATATATATATATATGATGGCCAACAATGTCTATGTGTTATTACTGTGATATGTGTTACTGTGTGTGTTGACACTTTAGGTAGTCTCCAGGGTTGCTGATAACCCACAGAGCATGTTGTTTTCCCACTGAGACTTCGGGTAGTCTCCTGGGTTGTTGATAACCCACAACTATTTATTTTGTGTGTGTTGTATATGGTATTTTGGGGAACTCACTAAGTTTCATGCTTACAGTTGTTGATTAAATGTGTTTATGGTACTTCTAATGATTGCGAGAAGGCGAAGACTCGATTGTACACATTCCCCTACAGTTTATGATTTCGAATATTTTGGGACACTCTGATATTTTGATGATGATCCGTATTTGACATTTATGATTTTATTGAGATGGTTTTTGTGAACAATGTGTTTATGTGAATTTAAAAATGAAAATTTGGATTTGAGAATTTGGATTTTACATAATCATTTTACATACATACGTTGAATTAGATAAATAGTAACATATTAACTTATTGTGTTTTGGTACCACATAAGCTAATCCAAACATTTTTATTAAGCACTATTTTTATACGACATAAGTTAACAAGCAGCTTTAAATAAAAACATAAGTTATTTTTAATAAGCAATCCTAAACACCCCCTTAGTTATCATGCATACTCATCCTCTTTTTACAATTCAAATACTCTTTAGTTTCTCATAAAAAGACAGATACACTACACAAAAAAGGAGCTCTATACCCGAAACCGAGTCTGTGACTAGAACCAGAACGGTTAGAACTAGTATAAGTTAATGTGGTTAGGGTATTCGTTATTAATATAAACTGAATATGAGTATTTGGTATAGTGGGTCCAGGTAAAACAGGTAAAGAGAACTGGGCGTGGAAGTTTAAACTTTCGACTTTAATACCCTGACTTTAGTGGACTATTACTGATTCGAGACATTACTAAAAATGATGAAACTATAACCTAAAGTGAAGTACGAAATAGAAACTACATGGTGGAAAATATCTTATGTTAATCCAAATTCAAAATGACCAAGTTATGCAATTTTAAAAATTTAAAAGATTACACATAAAATATAAAAAGTTGAAAAACTTTTCGCTTTGATACCTCGACTTTGGGGGACTCTACCTTATTCAATATGGAACAAAATTGAATAAATTATAGCCTAAATTGAATTTCCAACTAAAAGCTACATATTGGAAATGATCCCATATCAATCCGGATTCAAACGAACGAGTTATGCAGTTTTTAAAAGTTTTTTCAAATTATACATAAAAGCTGAAAGTTGAAAAACTTTCAACTTTGATACCTAGATTTTAGGGACTGTAATTCATTCAATATGGAACCAAGAATGATGAAACTATAGCCTAATATGATACACACTATATACTACATGCTATGATACACACTATATAGTACATGCCGGAAAAGATCTCATGCCAATTTAAATTACAACGAATGAGTTATGTAATTTTCAGAAGTTTCATAAATTATACATTACCTGGTTCTTCGAGTTTTCTGGATCTAGACCCACTTTTTACCCGATCCCGTACTTGGTACTGAACGAGAACTGGTTTTTATATTTTGGTTCGATTTCCGGTTCTACTAAATCCCGTTTTTTGGTTTTTGGTTTCGTGCCAATTCAAGTCGGGTTTGCTCCCATAATCACCCATACATGCACATAAACCTCATTTCAAAATACATATGCTCCGAATTAGTATTATGGCTTTCGAATTTATCGATATGTTTAATGTATTTTATGAAAACTTATTTTTAGTTTTTGAATGAAATAATTTCAGGAATATACAGCTTTTTCACACTAGTTATAAAAATCATATGTATGTTCGGTGTAAAAATGAAAAGACTTAGTAAAAAGTAAGATAAAATTTTAATTTAAAACCGGTTTTAAAAAATATGATACCATATTATTAGTGTTGCTATCAATATGTGAATTAAACATTTTGAATGTTATGGTATGCTTTGGTGTTTTTTTGAAATAATTTTATTTAATGTATATGACATAAAAACTTTAAATATTATAAAAGTTGCGATGATGCTCTTTTTTAAAATAATTTTATTTAATATATATATATATATATATATATATATATATATATATATATATATATATATATGACATAAAAACTTTATATATTATAGAAGTTAGGATGTCAAGTTTTTGTCAAAGCTATTGGGAGTAATGTGGTGTTCCAAGTATTGTATGTTGATGTCATACTCCTTATAGGAAACGATATTCAAACCTTGCATAGTGTCAAAACTTGGCTTAGAAAATATTTCGCTACGAAGGATCTAGGGGAAGCAACTTCTATATTGGGCATTAGAATCTATAGGGATATATTTAAACATTTAATTGGACTAAGCCAAGGTATATACTTATATAAATATATGACATATACACTACTAATTGGTGTTTCTGAGAAAAGAAAGCATACACTCCATGATATGGTTCAATATATGATGAATCAAACCCTATCAAATCTATAAAATGGAGTAAGTGGAATTATGTCGGTTACCTTAACAGGTTGATCGACATCGAGTTGAGTGGCAGATTCAACTATTGGTCATTCTTTCTTTGACTTTTGAATTTCTTCAAGATGAATTGGTTTCCTACTAGCTTCTTTGGACATTAGGCCCCTCTTGAGGAAGAAGCACCTTCGAGCAACAAGTACTTTGTTCTCAAAAATATTGTAGAAAAAATATTCAAAACACTATTGATGATATCCTACGAAGTAACACTTCTCCAATCTTGGTTCTAGTTTATCGCTCACCTCGTGACGTACATAAACTTCGTTACCCCAAATGTTTAGATGTGCAAGATTGGGAGGTTTTCCATTCCATATTTTGGATAGTATCTTAGTGACCTTCTTAGTTGGTAGGAGGTTTAAGATATTAGAGGTTGTCTCTAGGGATTAACCCTTGAAAGTTATTGGAAGCGTAGCTCGATTCATCATATATTGAACAACATCAACTAGCGTTCGCTTTCTTTTATCAGAAACACCATTTAGTTGTGGAATTTTAGGAAGAAAAAATTGTGAAACAATTCCACAATTCTTTAGATGATCGATATATTCAAGACTCAAGTTTTCTCCACCCTTATCAGATCAAAGCATCTTGATATTTTTTTCCTAATTGGTTTTCAACTTCCTTTTGGAACTCTTTCAATACTTCAAAAGTTTCTGAATTATGCTTCATTAAGTAGATATCGTCATATTTACTAAAATCATCAGTAAAAGTCACAAACTAATGTATACCATGACTTGTGGCAGATCTTAACGGTACACATACATCAACGTTGTCACACCCCCAACCGGAACGACATAAATGTTCGGGGGCGGAGGATGTCATGTACAGTATCACAACAATTTAATAATAGTAATCAAAGTAACAACAACAATTGTATTAATAATATAACGTTTACATTGTATTCGAATTACATATGATTAACAACAAAAGTAATTAACAAAACAAAGACATGAAGCTACTATGCTCGGTCTTCTTGAAATCCGTGTGAGTACCTGTCTACTAGTGTCATGAGATTAAAAGTGGTTTTGAAAGTGTCAACATTAAAGTTGGCGAGTTTATAAGCATTTTGTTTTAGAAAGTTTTTTGTTTGTTTCCTGTAAAACTTGGTGTGTTCCTCCAGAAAATCCTATATTTTTTGATGTAATAAATGTTAAGAAGAAATGACCCATACTAGTTCCTTCTACGAGTACTTAGTGTATACAAGTTATATACATTCCAGATCGAATTGACAATCGATTGTGTGGTGATTCCCTAAGCCCACAACCAAACAAGGAACAAGAATTTAGGCGGAAACCACACATTCCACTTCTTGTCGGATCTTCATTTTATATAACCCTAACGTATTTGCTATGTACTTATGGAATTAACTGTAATAGTCATTTTTGAATGGTGAGTGTGTTCTTTCAGAAAACCCAATATTTTCCTTAGTATGAATGAGATGTAGTCTTAAACCCTAAGACCATAACGCTTGCATGTTAATGTACACTGAGTTTGTATACTTGTTTTGTAACTTGATAAAATGGCTCTGATATATGTGTTTCCCTAGAGTTGTAAGTTTTGTACTAGAAAATAGTGTGTTATACTTGTAACATCCCAAAATTCAAGGCCAAAAATTTCATTTTTAATTAGGTTATTACATAAAACCAAAGTATGAATAATCTAAATATAATATTATGAAACGATATCAGAGTATAATCCCAAGGATCTCGTGTGCGGAAAACATAGTGTGATGCGCTGCGATCAAGCCGGCTCCTTTCCTTTTCAAACAAAGCACCTGAAACCAAAACTGTAAACCGTAAGCATGAAGCTTAGTGAGTTCCCCCATCATACCACATACCACATAATACCATCGATATCTTTCAACCGGTATCTGCCATCGGTATATTTCCATCGGTAACTGGGGACTATTTCACCCCTACCACCATCACATAATAATATATCGTAAACATACACATCATAACATACTGATCACATACTAACATCATAACATATCGATCACAAACTAACATCATAACATAATGATCACATACCAACATATCATAAACAAACAGATAAGCATTGCATGGGTTCTGTATACCCCTTCGGTATCTTTCAACCTGTAACTGCCATCAGTATCTTTCAACCGGTAATCCGTCATCGGTATCTTTCAACCGGTAACTGCCATCGGTATCTTTCAATCGGTATACGGGGAATATATCACCCCCACCACTATCATATAATAACATGTCATAAACATATTGGTTCCATGATAACATAACATAAACATACTGAATCACATAATGGCATATCATAACCATACTGGTCACTTAATAACATATCATACATGGTTCTGTCTACCCCTTCGGTATATTTCAACCGGTAACTGCCTTCAGTATCTTTCAACCGGTAACTGGGGACTATTTCACCCCTACCACTATCACATATGTCATAGCATCCAAGCAGATAAAGCTTATCAGATAACAACACACCAGATAATTATCACAAAGACAATCATCTAACAAATAACTCCTACTAGTGGGTCGGCATTGTGGCCGTAGACCCACTCTTACTGGAAGGTAACTCACCTCGCACTGCTGAAGTCCTGTAGACTCAACCCCACACTGCTGAAGTCCCGCAGACTCGACCCCAGCTGCTGGATGACAGATTCCCGATCTGTCAATATCAAAACATTACCCAATTAATAATTGGGTCCCCAACACATAACCAATAGTACATTCTTTGGATAATTACTACATTACCCCCAAGTTTGGCTCATTTAAGCCCAAGGCCCAATCCATAGGCCCAAAGTCAATTAGGAATCAAGCCCAACACATGGCCCAATTTTCCAAATTGGGCCCAGGCCTATACATGGTCTTATTCTAAGGCCCCACATCATATAATCATTAAGGCCCAAACTATGGCCCATCTATGGCCCAATTTTGCAAATTGGGCCCAAACCCCCAACATGGGCCTTATCATAGGCCCATTGAGTATTCTAGTCCATTTGCTTGGCTTTGGATGGCTCATTAATAACGCAATCATCAAGGTCTAATAGAAGGCCCAACAATACACCCATGTGAAATTAGGGTTTCACATAAAATGACGATTAGGGTCAAGTGTTTCTCACTTAACCCATTAAGGACTTAATCCATTAACTCCATCATTCTTCTAAATTAGTCATATGGTGTGATTGGGCTTAATTACACAATTCCATTATTCCAATGCCCCACAAGTGGGTCTCAATAAGTCCAAGCCCATAAATCCAATATTAGGGTTTTATAAACCCTAATTAGGGTTTCCAGCCCATCTTAGCCCAATATGCTCATTAGTTAAGTCCTTGGATCCATTAGGGTCCATTAAGCCCATTAGATACATGTTTGGGCTTTTATGCCCATTAAGCCTCATTGGGCCCATTAGGGTTTCAAGGCCCATTAGGGTTTTAGTCCCTTCACCAAACATCCCCAAACTAGCAATCCCAACACAGCTAAGCACACCGCCACCCGACACAGCGGTCGGTGGCGGTAGGAGGCAGCAGCCACCACCCTAAGGTGGTGGTTTTTGGTTTTCTTTCATTAATAATTTTTTATAGTTACAAAGCCCATCCGATCAACACACGCATGACACGCATCAACACCATTGGACATGCACACAGCCACCTCTCGTGGTGACTGGTGGCGGTAGAAGAGCAGTCATGACAACAGCCACCATGGTTGGCAGCCATGGTGGTCTTCTTGCGTCTCCCGACCACCTTAACGGACTGCCACCGAGACATGAGTTAAAACTAACACCCATACGTTAGAAATCATCCCCTAATAAAGCAGCAGCATCACCGTCGGAGGAAGGTGGCGATTGAAAAGCCCACGGCTATGAACAGCGAGGAACGGCGGTGACGGCTTAACCGCGATGTCTACTGGACAGAAGTGGCGATGGACGGGTGGAGTAGCACCGATGACAATGTCGTCCGCCTGAAGATGACGAAAGCGGGTAAAGGAAGGAGATGACGTAGAGGCTGTGGCCGCGAACTCCATTACAGCTTCAAGATTTGGTCTCGACGGCCCAACGCATCCGACAACAACGTTGTGATGGCGTCCGGTGTTTGAAGACCTCAACAGAGGTGTGGGTGCGGCACTGCAAGTCGAAGAAGGGAAGAGAAGTGGTGGCCGATACTTAGGGGGTTGGCGGCTGCATAAACACTCCTTAGGGTTAGGGTTACTCGGTAGATTATATACCCGATCACCATTATCAAACTTATTCCATAATGTCACAAATGGTCGCTCCAACTCCCATTTATTTCCAAATAGATCAATATTTTACCTTTTTAACCAATGCCATCTAAATTCCCTTCAACTTTAGTCCAAAATTTACCATTTGCACCCTACTTTCCAAAATCTCTTCAAATTAAATCCAGAAATTACCATTTAAACCCTCGACATTAAAATCCTTTACACCTTAGGTACAAAATTTACCAAACAGCCCCCATGATCTTAATTATGACATAATCAGCCCTTCCACCTCATTCCCATTTAAATTAAATCCAAATAATTACCACGAAGCCCCTATCTTCATAAATAATTATAAACTAAGTCCGAAAATTACACTTTTAACCCTCGACTTCTAAAATGGTGGCAATTAGCTCTTCGAGACCATCCTTTTATACATAATTATTTTTTTAGGGCTACGAGTCCTTTATTTCTTTATTTATTTATTTAATAAATAAACGGGTGTTACAACTCTTCCCCACTTAAATTAGATTTCGTCCTCGAAATCATTCCTTACCATTCTTTACTCGCCCAACCACTCTAGGAGCATGGTCACCAACCTGGCCACGCCCTAGCCTTCCCAGGGTAGCCATGACCAATCCTCGTAAAACCCTAAAATCCACAGGTGAATAAATTCCTCACAACAAGTTCACATCTACTTCGTCTTAATCTACTATCTCGAGATGGTCTGATTCCCTGACAGACCACTCATATTGATGCATCATCGATGAATCCAGTCCGTTTATCCCTCTACCGACTACTCAACTTTCAATAACTCGAGGCTCCCACTATAAAACAGGTTCACAGACCTAATTACCCCTGCAAATCACTTATTCTTGGTCGAGGCTCAGCTAATCCCGCTGGGAGTGACTTGTCACTTCCCCGTCAACCGGCTATTTCGTCCGTACATGCAACCCGAAACACAAATGCCAAGACTACCCAAACACTGAAACTGCCCGAACACTGAATTGCCTGAAGCAGTATGTTGCCACATGGCTGCTTTCCAAAATCTAACGAGACCTTCCTGGTCTCAATTTATTCACCAACCATCTGAAATATCGCGTTTCGGCCCGACAGTGGAGCCAAGGGACTCGCACTTAGTCGCCTCACGCGACTTTCGAACAAAATCCTTCTCCGGAACTAGTTGCCACTAGTTATCATGCCATTGAGGCTCTAACAACTTTTTGATCTAACCGATCGAGTCCATGCGTCGAATCCTGTCATCATCAAATCCAAGGCTAACAGTGATTGCCAACTAACCGATGGTAGCCTTAAATCACAAGCAATCTCATACAGTCCATTGCTTTCCTGATCCCATAACTGTAGGGACACCCCTATAGTCTCATTACTGGCTTAACCAGATCTAATCCATTTGAGTAAATCCGAAATCCAATCTGTGGAATTCCATATCCTCACTGTTGCACCCGAACTGGTGGGTACAATTGCTCCTTTCGCGTCCTAACAATGCACTCATGTTATCCCCCAACCTAGCGAATGCTACGGCTACATCCACAGACTTACAACACTCCCCAAACTAACTGACCACTAGTTAATGCTACGGCTACCCCTGTAGTCTTACAACACTTTCCATAATAACTGACCACTACTGAATGCTACGGCTACCCCCGTAGTCTTACAACACCTTCCAAACTATCTGACCACTAGTGAATGCTACGGCTACCCCCATAGTCTTACGACACTTTCCAAACTATCTGACCACTAGTGACTGCTATGGCTACCCCCGTAGTCTTACGACACTTTCTAACAGGGTCAAACACATATTCGACCTAACACACCACTGAACTTGAGTCCTAACCGGAACTCTAACCTGGTTCCCAAAACATGCTATCATGTGACCCCACACTATCAGGACCACAACCCATTCTCTTGATCAAAGTGTCACAGTAACCCACGAAATCATCTACACCCTCTGGCATATTGAGAATCAGTGCCTCACACAACCACTGTCTGGGAGCCTCGAAGGTTGCCTGCTACTCAGGCCCCCAACGAAAGGCCACCGAATTCTTGGTCAGTCGGGTCAAAGGAACCACAATCTCAGAGAAGTCTCGTATAAGTCTCTGTTAATAACCTGCTAGACCCGGGAAACTCCGAATCTCAGATGGAGACCTCGGATTTTCCCACTGCATCACGGCCTCTATCTTGGCCGGATCAACTAGAATACCCTTCTGTTGACAAGGTGCCCAAGAGATTGCACTCCGCGCAACCAGAACTCACATTTGGAGAACTTTATAAAAAGTATCTCCCCCACTTAGATTCAACTAAGTCTTCACAACACGCAAGAATTGAAGGATTTCCAATCCTTCTCGATTTCTAGTATCCCACTGATGACAACTTGTGCTTACCAATCCTAGCAATTAGTCACCGGTTAAATCTTAAGATCGCCCATACTCGGAAATCTCGATGAGTACTCTTGAAATCTGGTCTAATCTGACACCTCAATCCACCTCCCGTGCCGACACTAGAGGCCTTAATCTTCACTCTGGCTGACGAGTCCTCGTTCCCACTTCCAATCTCACAGTACCACTAAACACTAACTTCACTGCAGAACTGTCACTCTAACCCTGACTGAGGATCTTCCAAACAATACTCCTGCACATATCTCGACAAAGATTCGGAATGATGATGGTACACGCGGAACCCACTCCGCAAGGTACGTCCTTTTGTGGGTTCATCAAGGACCTTTCGGCATGCTGGATGGCATATATGATCCCTGATAACCCAAACACTAGCAGAAAACCGACCCGAGATCTGACTTACCCAAACTCGCTCACAATCCCAAAGCGATATGTATTCCCATCATCCATTTATTAGCAGAAGAAGACGACAAACCCACAACATCTGAAGGAATATTTAACACCCTCAACTGTCACGATCAACCTCGCGACCCTGCAGTAGCCTAAACCCTTGGAGCGAAAAACTCCCTTGTGCACTTTCCTGTACGTGATGCACCGACTCTGGCCCTGTTGGCCTTTCACCCGATGACCGGAAGCCATGGGTCTCTTCCCGGGACCCTCTACTAGACGCACCTAACACGAACCTCTCGTTCCAGGGTGCTCCCAATTCGATCTTGCATCTGCAACTTCTTGGAAATCATATCCTCCAGGGTCTGACACTCTGTCAAGCTCACTAGCTCTCTTGCCAATGGCTAAGTTGTAACAACTGGAACATCCTCTATCCCTAAACCGGGTCACAGACTTCTCCTCGAAGCTCCTCAGGTTCTCCAAGACTCTCGCCGATTCAAGTATGGATCCTGTGCTTTCAGTAGTACGGGCCCAATACTACCTTCCACACCTATCCATAGTTTCCTCAGCAATCCTCCTGAATCCCCCAAGTAACTTCCTCAAACTGGTACCCTAAATTCTCGCTAACAACGCAACCGAACCCACTAAATCACTTTCTAGGCTTTCCTAGGTTCCCGTACTCACCCAGTCCTCAGCTGCTGACAAACTCCCCAGTAATGTCAACTAGCTACCTCATGAATATAGCCACTCGCGATTTAGCATATTCACTTAGTAGCTAGCTCAAATTACCAAGAGTCCCTCGAAGCACAAAGCAAGCAGCATTCAGACAATGGGAAATCTAACCAACACATTCCAATCAAATCAGTTTATCCTCCTATCAGGAATCTATACTAGCATGTAACTCCAAAGTCTCATACAATCAGGCATAACCTAAATAGGCTATCCTATCACTGACTGATCAACACTATCATGTAATTCAGCAAGCACGTACAGGAGGCACATAAGGCATCTTCCTAGATCCTTAGCCCTAGTCTAGCATGCAGTTCTCATAATCGTATCATAACATAGCATATCATTACATGCATGGGTATCTTGGGGAAAACTTACATGAGCTCGGCTGATTGCACGCATCACACACTTTGTTCTCAAAGTTCTTTTCCCTTTACAGATTCTTTTCAAACTCCTTTTCATAAAATGGTTTTACTTTTGAAAATTTTCATACCAAGCCCTTGGTTTGAGTTTAGACACACCTGAGAGTGTGTCTGAATCCCTCAAACCAAGGCTCTGATACCAACTTGTTGATGATTTTTAGACATAAGAACTTTACCTATGTGCACATACAACCCTATAGCTTGGATCTAGGTTTCACTAATTGAACATGCAACATATGCAAGACTTTCATGGCTAGATCTAATGTAAACTAACAATTAAAACATATGAAAACAGATCTAGAATAATACCTTGAGTTACTTGCTTGAAAACCTTCTTCTTCTTGGAGCTTAGAGTCACAAATGTCACTCCTCTAATGGCTTACAAACACCAACTAGCAAGAAGATGATTTGAGAGAGATGAGGAAGACAGAAATCGGCTCTAGGGTTACTCCAATCACAAGGGTGGTCGATTTCCTCAACCCTATGGGTCTATTTATACTGTGAGCTCCTAGGGTTTCACCTTAAAACCCTAATTGGATAACTTAGCCTCAAAGCAATCCAAATCCTCTTCTAGATAATCCCTTGGACGATTTCTAGGTGATCGACATCCCTAAAATCGTCCAACCCATATCCATAAGGGTTCTTGGCTCAAAATACAACTTTCACACATTTGACAGTTTATACCCCTTTATTCAATTAATCTCTTTAAGTCACTAAATTAATTCCTAATTAATTTATGACTTATATTAATCAAATAATATTATTATTCTTTTAACATATTATTCATATAATACATTAATAATAATATCTCTTCTCTGTAAATCACTCTATCAAGTTGCTATGGTGAAGGCAACCCAAAAGGACCATGCACAATCGGGTCAAGTACTTACCAAATATAGTTACAGCCTTAGACACTAATCCAACAGTCTCCCACTTGGATAAGTCTAGTAACTATAAACTCAAACACAATCCGATTAGCAATCATAGCTCTCAAAGACGCTGTCAACTCTGATCATATCAGTAACTTGTCCTTTAGATAAGGGATCGTACAGTCCTCTGTTTTGATATCGTGAAGACGATTTCATGAGACATTGTCATACTCATTATCCAACAACTATTTTCTCGATCTTAGATTTATTTGACATAGAACTTAATTGTACACATCAATTCAGTCCTGACCGGGCCCGACACATAAGTCAAATCAAATCATCGAGCGGCTGTGATATCGCTCTTACCCTCTTAGGATAAAAGTAACAGATAAACTTCGACTTATATGCATTTACTTATTGACTAATCAATTATACACAACAATGCATTTTATGACATCAATTTACTGATGCGGTTTCGCATTATCAATGTACAACCAATTAGTAAATAATAAACCATATATCTAGGTTTTAATACCATATGATATTATCGTCTTGCGATCACTCCAAAGTGATTCCAGCAACCACGGGTTTATTCCAATGCTCAAAACTTGTTCACAAGCACTCATGAACGTTGCAGCATACCTTTGCTATGTATAATACCATTTATACAATCTACACACCAATTCATGACAATCTTCATTCATACTTACTTCCAACATATGAACGATTGTGGACTGTTCGAATAATTTGATTATTCTTAACAAACTCATTTATTCTAGAAGTCAAAACATGCAAAGTGAAACGATAGCTAAACAATTAACATAAGACAGTAACATTACTTATAAATAATACTCCTTTATTCAATCATCAAATGTCAATTACATTTATCTATTATATGTTTATAATATTATCTAATCTATAAAAATATCATCCTTCAGCCCAATACTCCTATCATGCTGCAAGTACTTAACCCTGCTCAGTCCCTTCGTAAGTGGATCTGCTGGGTTATCTTCTGGTGATATCCTCTTAACCACGAGTTTTCCTTCTTCTACTTGATGTCTAATAAAGTGACATTTTCTATCAATATGTCGAGATTTACCATGATCTCTCGGTAGTTCTCCCTTTTTCGAGTTTTCGATACTAAAACGTTTTAGTACCTTATCTAAGTAAGTATTCTGACTAAGTCCTATTAGTCTCTTACTTCTTTCTCTCACTATCCTTATTCCCAAAATATAGGAAGCCACTCCGAGGTCCTTCATAGCGAAGCACTTCCCGAGCCAGGACTTTACCTCCTGCAGAGTCGGGATGTCGTTTCCTATGAGCAGTATGTCATCAACATACAAAACAAGAAAGCTAACTATGGTCCTTGTACGTGTGCACATTTCCATCCATGTCGGTCTTCTTCTTGAAGATCCATTTGCACCCAACCGTTTTACGTCGGGGCACATTGTCAACCAAATTCCAAACTTGGTTGTCATACATGGACTGAATCTTGATGTCCATTACCTCTTTCCATTTTTCAGACTCCGGGCCTGCCATAGCTTCCTTATAGCAATTAGGTTCATCTAGATTTATTAGTGTACTATCACTAATATACGTGTCGCCTTCGGTAGTAATATGAAAACCATACAACTGGGGTTGAACTCTAACTCTTTCGGAACATCTAAGAGGTAACGACTCGTCAATTGGTTCAACCGGAGTTTCCTCCTCGGGTTGAACGCCAGTGGTAGAGGTTCCTTCATCACTCGGCTCTTTAATCTCTTCAAGATCGATCTGCCTCCCAATGTCTCCTTGGCTTATTAGTTCTCTCTCTCTCTCGGAAAACCCCTCTCCTCGCAACAAAGACAACATTGTCACTCGGTCTATAGAAGAGATATCCAAAGGATTTTTGCGGGTAGCCGATGAAAATACATCGCTCACTACGAGGTTCGAGCTTGTCATGAGTTTCTCATTTTATGAAAACTTCACAACCCCAAACCTTGATATGTGCCAACGAGGGAGCTTTCCCTGTCCACATCTCGTGAGGTGTTTTGGCAACCTTCTTTGAAGGGACTCGGTTATGGATATGGGCGGCAGTCGCTAAGGCATACCCCCAAAATGATATAGGTAGTGAAGCACGACTCATCATAGAACGAACCATGTCCAACAAGGTTCGATTGTGCCTTTCTACCACACCATTTAACTGTGGTGTCCTAGGTGGCGTCAATTGCAAAACTATTCCACATTCCTTGAGATAGTCGTGGAATTCAAGACTTAGGTACTCTCCTCCTTGATCGGATCGAAGCATCTTGATTTTCCTGCCCAATTGATTCTCCACTTCATTCTTGAACTCTTTGAACTTTTCAAACATTTCATGCTTGATTAAGTAAATATACACATATCTACTATAATCATCGGTGAAAGTCACGTAGAAGCGGTTTCCATCCTTTGTGGTGGATCTAAAGGGCCCACATACATCGTTATGTATGAGATCCAATAAACCCTCACCCCTCTCACAAGTGCCAGTGAAGGGTGACTTCGTCATCTTTCTAAGTAAACAAGATTCTCACGTGTCATCTTCCCTAAGGTCAAATGACTCCAACACTCCATCCTTTTGGAGTTGGGCTATGCGCTTCTTGTTGACATGTCCAAGACAACAATGCCACAAAGATGATTTATCCATACTATTGGAAGAATCTATACACAACACATCATTTCCTAGGTTATCTATAACCATAACAGTTTCATAAATTCCATTACAAGGCATTGCTTCAAAGTATAAACCACCATTTAGATAAGCACAAATAGAACCATTCATATTATTAAACGAGTATCTAAATCCTTGTCTAAACAAACCATGAAATGAAATGATGTTTCTTGCCATATCTGGCGAGTAGCAACAATTATTTAAATCTAGACCTAATCCATTACTAAGCACTAAAGAATATACTCCAATCTTGGTGACAGGTGACGATCTTCTGTTTCCCATGATTAGATTTATTCTTCCTTGCTCCACATCTCTATCTCTTCTTAGTCCCTGCAAATCAGAACAAATGTGGTAACCACATCCTGTATAAAGAACCCAAGAAATAGTGTGCGATGAATTACTAGATTTAATTGTGTATATACCTGCAAAAGATGGCTTGATCTTTCCATCCTTGATGGCTTGCAGATATTCCGGGCAGCTTCTCTTCTAATGCCCTATCTTGTGGCAATGATGGCACTCTGCCTCCTTCGGGTTAGGGTTGGGCTTAGTGGGATCAACTTTGGTCCCACTAGAAGAGGAACCATCTTGGGACTTTCCCTTGCGATGGCTATTTGACGGAGCCTTCCTCTTCTTGCCCCTTCCCTGCCCTATAGCCAAAACAGGAGCAGCGGTTGGTGCAGGAGTTGGTGCAACAGACTTGTCCATTAGGTTGCTCTTAGCAGTCCTTAGGAGTCCTTGGAGTTTGCTTAGGGTGACCTCTTCCTTGTTCATGTGGTAGGTCATCCTAAATTGTTTGTAGCATGAAGGCAAGGAATGAAGAACAATGTCGATGGCCAAATCCTCCCCAAAGTTAACATTTAACTTGCGAAGACGATCAACATATCGTTGCATCTTTTGCAAGTGCACAGCCAACGATTCTCCATTTCCCATCTTAGCAGTGATCATGTTAGTGATGATCTCGTAGCACTCTTGCCTCGCGCTTTGGTGGTACCTCTCCATCAAGTCTTGATGCATTTCATACGGATACATGTCCTCATAGGACTTTTGGAATTCTTGGTTCATAGTGGCTATCATGATGCAATGGACTTTCATTGCATCACGTCCGTGTGTCTCAAAGACAGCCATCTCTTTGGGAGTTGCGATTTCCGGGTTGACCTTCTCGAGCTTTTCGTCGAGGACATACTCTTTGTCCTCGTAGCGTGTAATGGTGCGAATGTATCTTATCCATTCGCTAAAGTTCGTACCATCAAAGGTCACCTTTTGGCAAATACTTATTAACGTGAATGAGTGAGCAGCAGCGTTGTTTGCGTTCGACATCTACAAATAGAAAGGACAAAGTTTGATTAGAATTTGGATCCCTAATTAAACACCCAAAATGGAAAAATTAGGGCTAGGACCCAACAACATTATTTACATATTAGGAAAGGGATGTCGTAATCCAATCATGCAAATAATTTGGAGGTAAGTGAATGACGATTCACTAATTCTTCACCACGAAAACATAACCTTAAGTTTTATTGAGAATTCCTAGATTTTAGAGATTCATTGAACTCTTCAATGGCATGTTTAAATCTTGATATGCCCCTTTAGTTTGTAACTGGGATACTGAGGATCACAAAGCGGGTGTGAATTACCATGCAAATCTACATGGTGCCTTCATTGTTACAATCATCTATTCGATGTGCCGGTAAACCACACACGCTCCATCGAACTATGATAAACAATGAAGCACCCTTTGCTACCTTTGCTTAGAACCAATTAGTGTGCCGGTAAACCACACACGCTCTACTAATTTCTTAGCAAGGGTGCAAAGTGAAATTTCATGGGATTGCATCAATTCACTTTTCCTAAAGTAACTAAGATTGGAAATTTTGTAAAGTAGTTTAGTTATTTTATAGATTCATTATACTTATTAATGAGGAGAGAGAGTTGCTCTATCCTACCCGTTCGGCTAACGACCCTCCACCGGTCAAGCAAGCGGTGGGTGTGAGTGTACACCCATTAAGCGCCATTTTATACGCAGCAACCTTATACTCACCTTATAGACCGGCTTCGTGAATGAGGCCTACTAACGGTAAGACTAGCATTTTAATTTTACTTATATATTTATTAAGCTTTTAATAATATAATAGTATAGGGTTGAATTTTTTGTAAAACTCTAGGGGTTGAAATTTAAATTCTTCTAAATTAAACTATTAATCACAAAATTCAAATTTCAAAACTTCGGGATAAAATTGAATTTTTCAAAACAATAGGGATCAAATAACAAATAATTCAAATTTAACAATTAATTTCATAATTATTTATATTTGACCTAATCCAAATTTAGTCATTAGATAATTACCAAATAATCTTAAATAGTCCAATATTTATCATATAAATAATTAATATTTAAAAGATTTGAAATTATCTATATTTATGTCAAGGATAATCATTAAATTAAGTTAAAATTCGGATTTTTACATAATAAAACGATTT
The DNA here is from genome assembly GCF_051521515.1 of Lactuca serriola. Classification (NCBI taxonomy): domain Eukaryota; kingdom Viridiplantae; phylum Streptophyta; class Magnoliopsida; order Asterales; family Asteraceae; genus Lactuca; species Lactuca serriola. The sequence goes on from NC_136410.1 coordinate 196,368,915, forward strand.
AGGTATCAATCCAAGACAAAACAGCAACAAAATCCAGAATTATCCTCTGTCTGACGCTCGGACTCGCCGAGTCAAGCTTTGGACTCGCCGAGTAGGGCCAACTCGCCGAGTCCAAACACTGACTCGCCGAGTTAGGTCGACAGAGGGCAAGAAAAGACGATTTTCAGCAAGTAAAACAGTTAAGCATCATATTCAATTGAAACTAATCATGGCTCTGATACCACTGATGGATTTTAGACATAAGAACTTTACCTATGTGCACATACAACCCTATAGCTTGGATCTAGGTTTCACTAATTGAACATGCAACATATCCAAGACTTTCATGGCTAGATCTAATGTAAACTAACAATTAAAACATATGAAAACAGATCTAGAATAATACCTTGAGTTACTTGCTTGAAAACCTTCTTCTTCTTGGAGCTTAGAGTCACAAATGTCACTCCTCTAATGGCTTACAAACACCAACTAGCAAGAAGATGATTTGAGAGAGATGAGGAAGAGAGAAATCGGCTCTAGGGTTACTCCAATCACAAGGGTGGCCGATTTCCTCAACCCTATGGGTCTATTTATACTGTGAGCTCCTAGGGTATCACCTTAAAACCCTAATTGGATAACTTAGCCTCAAAGCAATCCAAATCCTCTTCTAGATAATCCCTTGGACGAATTCTAGGTGATCCACATCCCTAAAATCGTCCAACCCAAATCCATAAGGGTTCTTGGCTCAAAATACAACTTTCACACATTTAACAGTTTATACCCCTTTATTCAATTAATCTCTTTAAGTCACTAAATTAATTCCTAATTAATTTATGACTTATATTAATCCAATAATATTATTATTCTTTTAACATATTATTCTTATAATACATTAATAATAATATCTCTTCTTTCTAAATCACCCTATCAAGTTGCTATGGTGAAGGCAACCCAAAAGGACCACGCACAATCGGGTCAAGTACTTACCAAATATAGTTACAGCCTTAGACACTAATCCAACACTTGTAACATCCCAAAATTCAAGGCCAAAAATTTCATTTTTAATTAGGTTATTACATAAAACCAAAGTATGAATAATCAAAATATAATATTATGAAACCATATCAGAGTATAATCCCAAGGATCTCGTGTGCGGAAAACATAGTGTGATGCGCTGCGATCAACCCGACTCCTTTCCTTTGCAAACAATGCACCTGAAACCAAAACTGTAAACCGTAAGCACGAAGCTTAGTGAGTTCCCCCATCATACCACATACCACATAATACCATCGGTATCTTTCAACCGGTATCTGTCATCGGTATCTTTCAACCGGTAACCGGGAACTATTTCACCCCTACCACCATCACATAATAATCTATCGTAAACATACACATCATAACATACTGATCGCATACTAACATCATAACATATCGATCACAAACTAACATCATAACATAAGGATCACATACCAATATATCATAAACAAACAGATAAGCATTTCATGGGTTCTGTATACCCCTTCGGTATCTTTCAACCGGTAACTGCCATCGATATCCTTCAACCGGTAATCCGACATCGGTATCTTTCAACCGGTAACTGCCATCGGTATCTTTCAACCGGTATTCGGGGAATATATCACCCCCACCACTATCATATAATAACATGTCATAAACATATTGGTTCCATGATAACATAACATAAACATACTGAATCACATAATGGCATATCATAACCATACTGGTCACTTAATAACATATCATACATGGTTCTGTCTACCCCTTCGGTATATTTCAACCGGTAACTGCCTTCGGTATCTTTCAACCGGTAACTGGGGACTATTTCACCCCTACCACTATCACATATGTCATAGCATCCTAGCACATAAAGCTTATCAGATAACAACACACCAGATAATTATCACAAAGACAATCATCTAAGAAATAACTCCTACTAGTGGGTCGGCATTGTGGCCGTAGACCCACTCTGACTGGAAGGTAACTCACCTCGTACTGCTGAAGTCCCGTAGACTCAAGCCCACACTGCTGAAGTCACGTAGACTCGACCCCAGCTGCTGGATGACAGATTCCCGATCTAGCAATATCAAAACATTACCCAATTAATAATTGGGCCCCCAACACATAAGCAATAGTACATTCTTTGTATAATTACTACATTACCCCCAAGCTTGGCTCATTCAAGCCCAAGGCCCAATCCATAGGCCCAAAGTCAATTAGGAATCAAGCCCAACACATGGCCCAATTTTCCAAATTGGTCCCAGGCCTATACATGGTCTTATTCTAAGGCCCCACATCATATAATCATTAAGGCCCAAACTATGGCCCATCTATGGCCCAATTTTGCAAATTGGGCCCAAACCCCTTACATGGGCCTTACCCTAGGCCCATTAAGTATTCTAGTCCATTTGCTTGACTTTGGATGGCTCATTAATAACGCAATCATCAAGGCCTAATAGAAGGCCCAACAATTCACCCATGTGAAATTAGGGTTTCACATAAAATGATGATTAGGGTTAAGTGTTTGTCACTTAACCCATTAAGGACTTAATCCATTAAGTCCATCATTCTTCTAAATAAGTCATATGGTGTGATTGGGCTTAATTACATAATTCCATTATTCCAATGGCCCACAAGTGGGTCTCAATAAGTCCAAGCCCATAAATCCAATATTAGGATTTTCTAAACCCTAGTTAGGGTTCCAACCCATCTTAGCCCAATAGGCCCATTAGTTAAGTCCTTGGATCCATTAGGGTCCATTAAGCCCATTAGATACATCTTTCGGCTTTTATGCCCATTAAGCCTCATTTGGCCCATTAGGGTTTCAAGGCCCATTAGGGTTTTAGTCCCTAGACCAAACATCCCCAAACTTGCAATCCCAACACAGCTAAGCACACCGCCACCCGACACGGCGGCCGGTGGCGGCAGCTACTACCCTAAGGTGGTGGTTTTTGGTTTTCTTTCATTAATAAAATTTTTTTTACAGTTACAAAGCCCATCCGATCAACACACGCACACCCTAATCTAATTACAAACACATACACACGAAAATATACCCACCCATGGTGGTACACGGCGGCAGCCACCACCTCATGGTGGTGGTGGTAGCGGTTCTCGACAATTTCGTCCAAGAAACACCTCACAAAACAACAATCAACTTGCATGACACGCATCAACACCATTGGACACGCACACGGCCACCTCTCGCGGTGGCTGGTGGCGGTAGAAGAGCAGTCATGACAACAGCCACCATGGTTGGCGGCCATGGTGGTCTTCTTGCGTCTCCCGACCACCTTAACGGAATCCCACCGAGACATGAGTTAATACTAACACCCATACGACAGAAATCATCCCCTAATAAAGCAGCAGCCTCACCGTCGGAGGAAGGTGGCGATTGAAAAGCCCACGGCTGTGAACAGCAAGGAACGGCAGTGACGGCTTAACCGTGATGTCTACTGGACATAAGTGGCGATGGACGGGTGGAGTAGCACCGATGATGATGCCGTCCGCCTGAAGATGACGAAAGCGGGTAAAGGAAGGAGATGACGTAGAGGTTGTGGCAGCAGACTCCATTACAACTTCAAGATTTGGTCTCGGTGGCCCAACGCATCCGACAGCAACGTTGTGGCGGCGTCCGGTGGTTGAAGACCTCAACAAAGGTGTGGGTGCGGCGCTGCAAGTCGAAGAAGGGAAGAGAAGTGGAGGCCGATACTTAGGGGGTTGGCGGCTGCATACACACTCCTTAGGGTTAGGGTTACTCGGTAGATTATATACCCGATCACCATTATCAAACTTATTCCATAATGTCACAAATGGTCCCTCCAGCTCCCATTTATTTCCAAATAGATCAATATTTTACCTTTTTTACCCTTTCCATCTAAATTCCCTTCAACTTAAGTCCAAAATTTACCATTAGCACCCTACTTTCCAAAATCTCTTCAAATTAAATCCAGAAATTACCATTTAAACCATCAACATTAAAATCCTTTACACCTTAGGTACAAAATTTACCAAACTGCCCCTATTATCTTAATTATGACATAATCAGCCCTTCCACCTCATTCCCATTTAAATTAAATCCAAATAATTTCCACGAAGCCCCTATCTTCATAAATAATTATAAACTAAGTCCGAAAATTACACTTTTAACCGTCGACTTCTAAAATGCTGGCAATTAGCTCTTCGAGACCATCCTTTTATACATAATTATTTATTTTAGGGCTATGAGTCCTTTATTTCTTTATTTATTTATTTAATAAATAAACGGGTGTTACAATACTGGTACGTATTCGTATGACCTATATCTGCTCTTCCTATAATTACTTGGTGCATACGAGTTATATATATAATCAAGATCGAACGGAGAGATGATGTAACGCCCCGATTTTTCAGGTATTGGTTATGTGAGAATTTCATTGATTTCAAGGCCTACTCAATGAGTTGGCTGGCCTACTTGTGGAGTAGTAGCGGGTTGGTCTATTTGTTTTAGTGATCTACTCGTCGAGTCCAAGAAGGGACTTGACGAGCAAGAGCTGGCAGATGAAACCCTAAATCCCGGGCTATTGCGCCCTATTTAAAGGATCATTGGCCTTCCTTAGCCTCCCCTTTATAGCTTGTTGGCACTCTTAAAATCTAAATCGTGTGTGTGTGTGTTCCTTTGGTGTGATAGAGCTTGGAAGAGAGAGATCTTGGTAAGGAACACTTGGGGAAGCAAGAAAATCAAAGCTAGGAACTCGTGGGAAGCTAAGAGATTCATTAGTTGTCACTCTCTGGAAGGTATTAAGCTGCCTCTTTGGCTCATCTCTCTTTTAATCTCTTTTGGGTGGGTTTTAGGAAAGGCTTTTGGTGTTTGAGCCAAGATCTAAAGTTGCAACTTCAGATCTGGACACCCTTTGGTCGTCTCTAGATCCAAAAAAAATAGTAGCGTGGACGAGTATGCGCCTTCCCTCAAGTATAGGACTTCACTTCAAGCTTAGTTTTGTCATTTTAGGGCCTTAAAGCTTTGCATGCACGTAAAGTTTGCAACTTTACGTGATAAGTAGGCGTTGGAAGGCTGGATCAGTAATCTGGAAACTTTGCATGGTTTAAAAAGCATCTGTATGGATGAAGGATTGAAGGGACTCGACGAGTCGCATAGTCGACTCGGAGAGTCATACGAAGATGGTCCTGAACTCGACGAGTTGGATAAAAAACTCGGCGAGTCCGATGAAGATTTTCGTAGACTCGGTGAGTCAGTAGAGCGACTCAGTGAGTCAGTTAGGGTTTCTCCCAATAGTTGGATGCGTGTGAACTTGTCGAGTTGCAAGGGGGAAAACTCGACGAGTGGCCAAGGATCTTTGACCGCGAACCTTAGGAACTTGACGAGTCACTCTGGTGACTCGGCGAGCGGACGAGTTGTGTAAGGAACTCGGCGAGTGGCTGGATACACTCGACGAGTTCAGGTCAACATGGACTTTTGACCCAAGCAGTTGACTTTGACTTTGACTTTGACGAAGGGTTGACCAGTTGACTTCTGGGGGTATTTGGGAATTTATGAACCTTGTGATGTATTAGATATAGGTAAAGGAGTTTATGGCGGTGATTCGGGAGTTGAACTTTCTATTTCCAGTCGGCAATTGCAAGGTGAGTTATCCTCACTATACTCAAGGGTCTAAGGCACCAAGGCCGATCCTTTGGATTGTTATCTAGTTATGTTATGCTAGTATGATCTGTTAGATCGGTATCCTCGAGGGTAGGATAATATTATGTGGTATGTGGTATGATCTGTTAGATCGGTATCCTAGAGGGTAGGATAATATTATGTAGTATGAGGCATGATCTGTTAGATCGATATCCTGGAAGATAGGATGGTATTATGTGTTATGTGGTATGATCTATTAGATCAGTTGTTGTCTATAGACCGTTATGTGATTATCTGTTATATACATGTGCACATGTTTCTTTGGCGGTTGAGGCTTATCTGCTTTGTGTGGAAGCCAATAGACCTGGGCATTCCAGCCCGTTGGTTTTGGGTCATGAGTATTCCATCCCGAGGATGATTGGACTCATAGTATGTGGACATTCCAACCTGTCGGTTGTGGGCCTGGGGTATTCCATCCTAAGGATGATTGGACCCATAGTATGTGGGCATTCCAACATGTTGGTCGTGGGCCGGGGGTATTCCAACGCGATGGTTGACTGGACCCAAAGTATGTTGTTTGTGATTCTATGTGTATTACTGTGAGTATGGGTATTTTGGGGGAACTCACTAAGATTTCAGGCTTACAGTTTCAGTTTATCGTTTTAGGTACATCGGGGGATCGCGACAAGTCAAATGCGTGATCGTACAGCTCCTCATCTTTTGTTATGGTTTCTGGGAAAAAACTCTGATATAAACTATTTTGGAAACAAAGTGTAATAACTATTGACTTAAAAATGTTTTTGAAAAGTTTAAATTTGGCTTGAATTTTGTGGGTGTTACAAGTTGGTATCAGAGCCTTGATTTATGTGAATTGGAGGAACACTCGTGTGAATGAAGTCTCAAATCAAGGAAGGATTTTAAATATAATTTCTAATGGTTTTCAAAATAAGTAAAGTATAATGCAGATAGCAGAGTGTACGATCAGCCGGAGCCATCAAGTAGACCCCAAAAAACCATACAATTATTTGATTATATGATATGTTAGAACAAAATGCTAATACTAGGCTAGGGATCTTCAGGAATTGCATGATAGAATTGCCTGATTACATGATGCTTGCTAGCCTAGGGTTTTCCTTACATGATATTGACATCATTATTGTAGTTACTTATGTATGCATCATGGTTGTATATAATCAAGATCTTATAGCCTGAGAATGTTTGATTTAGCCTTATGTTCTGTTCCTATTGAGTAGGGATTAGGGTGTGATTGGATATTCGAAAGCATATAGGGTCCAACATTATGTATGGGTAGTAGACATTAGTGCTACAGGGTTGGTGGAAGTTTCATGTGTGGGTTGCGAGAGGCCCGGAGGCCAATTATGAGATAGTTATTCCTCTAGGGGTGAGGATTGAGCGTTCTCTATATTTATTTATATGGATAGGGTGTTGTGGTGATAGTTGAGACAAATATGGGTAGGTGTGGAAGGTAGTATGGGCCCGTACTACTGAAAGCATAGGACCCATACTAGTAGCAAGGAATTCACAACCCCTAGGGTTTGGTCGGGATTTAGTCCCCTATTATTTGTACGGATTATCTAATATCCTCCTATTGTATTTTCAGTATGGTGGTTATGAGGCGTTTCATGTCGGGATCCGGATCGGGATCAGGGTAGGGTGATCATGAGGCCTTAGTAGCCCTTAAGGTTATCAGTCCGGAGGAGCCAGTGTTGACTGAGGATCGAGTCAGGGAGATCATCCGCGAGGAGGTGGTCGAGATTGTCCGAAGTTAGATTCCATAGTTGTTTGGGACTATTAAGTCTGCCATGATGGAGTACTTTGATGACATATACGTAGCCCTTGCGAAGACGGATGCCGTTGCAGCTACATCAACTGTAACCACGACAGGAGGTGGAATGGGAGTCGGTAGGGGCTTCTAGTATAGGGACTTCGACAACACAAAGCCCCCTACTTTTGATGGGACCCAAGACCCCATCAAGGCTATGCGGTGGGTTTCCTATGTGGAGGGATGTTTCTTTACCTATTCATGTCCTTTTGACCAGAAGGTCAGGTGTGCCCTGAACCTGCTCAGGCTCGGGGCCAAGGATTGGTGGAGGCTGACGGTAGGGTCATACTCTGACGAGCAACAAGTTGTTGTTACTTAGGAGCACTTTCAGGACTTGTTCCGCGCCCGTTACATTCCACAGGTTGAGCGGGAACGTTTGGCTCAAGAGTTTTTGACTTTGAGACACCATGGAGAGTCGGTGACAAAGATCACTCGCATGTTCACTGATAGGGCGATGTTTAGCCTAGAGTTTGCTTCCGATCAGGCTCAGATGACTCGTTATCTAAGCATGCTCAAGACCGATATCCGACAGTTTGTGTCTACCCAGAGATGTGATACTCTTTTGGAGTTACAGGAGGCCACGAGGCGGCGTGAGTTGGAGATTGAGATACAGTTGAGGGAGCAGCAGCACGCTCCGACATAGTCGCAATCGGCACCGAAGCGGTCCAAGATCGCCGATACCAGAGTTGGGGGACAGCCAGGCCGCACTTATGGAAAGTGCAGAAAGGCTCATTCAAGGACGTGCCATTCAGGGAGAGGGTGCCACCGGTGTGGCAAGCAGGACCATTTGGACTGGGATTGCAGACAAGGACTCCGGCCTCCGGAGTCAGACTATGTTATCACTGTGAGCAGGTGGTCCATATGAAGGCCCAATGCCCTCTTCTAGTCACCAAGCCGGTGCAGGCTTCAGCATCGGCTACTCTAAGGATTGCAGATGGGAGGCCAGTTAAGGTGGAGCCTCCAAAGGCTCAGGGTCGTGCCTTCCAGCTTACGGCTGAGGAGGCCAGGGCAGCACCGGATGTGGTTGCTGGTATGTTTCTATTCATTACCTCATTTATTATATTTGTGTTATGCTTACTTGTGGTACCTGTGTTTAGGTACGTTTTTAGTGAACTCATTGCCCACTTTGGTTCTATTTGACTCGGGGCGAGTCGGTCCTTCGTATCTCAGGCCTTTAGTAGGGAGTTCAGTATGCCAGTAGGTAAGCTAGAGTGTCCGTTACGAGTCTTTATCGCCAATGAACATGGAGTTTCTGCTTTTTCTATCTACCGAGCATGCGAGTAGGAAATCTTCAGAGTGTCCTTTCCGATTGATTTGATTCCGATTCCTATGGGGGAAGTATGTGTGATTGTGGGGATGGACTGGCTTAGTCGATTTGGTGACATGATAGATTGTAACGGCCAGTGAGTCGTAGTTCAAACCCCAAGTGGGGGAGAATTGATTGTTTATGGTGAGGGCACCTGAATAGGATCAGGGTTCTGTTCAACTGCCAGGGCTCGACGGTATATTCAACACGGGTGTGCAGGCTTTCTGGCATATGTAGTAGATACGCGAGCCAGGGATCGGATTTTAGTTTCTGAAGTTCCTGTGGTCAGGGAGTTTGCAAACATGTTTCTGGAGGAGTTGCCAGGAATACCTCCGGAGAGGCAGGTTGAGTTTCAGATCGACCTGGTGCCTGGTGCGGCCCCTATCGCCAAGGAGCCATGTTGGTTGGCACCGCCAGAGATACATGAGCTATCGTCACAACTGCAGGAACTGCTAGGCAAGCAGTTCATTCGACCTAACAGTTCTCCATAGGGAGCACCACTCCTCTTCGTCAACAAGAAGGATGGTTCGCATCGAATGTGCATTGACTATAGGGAGTTGAACAAGTTAACGGTGAAGAACCGCTATCCACTCCCAAGGATAGATGACCTCTTTGATCAGTTACTAAGTGCATCTTGGTTCTCCAAGATTGATTTGAGGTCGGGTTATCATCAGGTTCAGGTCAGAGAGGAGGACGTGGAGAAGACCGCGTTCCGAACTCGTTATGGTCATTACAAGTTTGTGGTGATGCCGTTTGGGCTCACCAACACACCAGCAATATTCATGGACCTGATGAATCGGGTCGAATCGGGTCTGCAGACTGATGCTTGATCAATCAGTCATCGTGTTTATTGATGATATCTTGGTATATTCCAAGACCCGAGAGCAGCACGAGTAGCACCTCAGGGAGTTATTGGAAGTTCTGAGACGAGAACGGTTGTATGCCAAATTCTCGAAGTGCAAGTTTTGGTTACGAGAGGTCCAGTTCCTCGAACATCTCGTCAACCAGGAGGGAATCTTGGTCGACCCTGCCAAGATCAAGGTAGTCATGCAGTGGGAGGTGCCGAGATCTCCCTTGGATATCAGGAGTTTTTTGGGTTTAACAGGGTACTATCGGAGATTTAGATTTCTCCAAGATTGTGGTACCCCTCACGCGTCTGACAAGGAAGGGGGTGGATTTCCGGTGGGGTCCTGAGCAGCAGAGGGCATCGAGACCCTCCATCAACGGTTGTGCGAGGCCCCAGTTTTGACACTCCCAGAGGGAGTGGAGGATTTTGTGGTGTTCTGTGATGCATCCATCACGGGTTTGGGGGCAGTCCTCATGTAGAGGGGACGGGTGATAGCCTACGCGTCGCGACAGTTGAAGCCGCATGAGACGAGGTATCCTACTCATGATTTAGAGTTGGGAACGGTAGTGTTCGGTCTCAAGATATGGAGACATTACCTGTATGGGGTCTATTGTACCATATATACGGACCACAAGAGCTTGAGGCATATCATGGATCAGCCGAACCTGAATATGAGGCATCACAGGTGGTTGGATGTAGTAAAGGACTACGATTGCAAGATCATTTACCACCCTGGTAAAGCGAATGTGGTTGCGGATGATTTGAGCTTCAATTCAGCTGGGTCTTCCACCTCAGAAACATGTATGAGGATAGCGGTGGATTCTCCGCTTGTGAGTTCGATCAGAGATGCCCAGGTTGAGGGCATGCGATCGAGAACTGGAAGATGGAGAGGACCAAGGGTGAGAATACTCGATTTGTGCAGGATAGACGGGGATTGTTGACCCGATGCGGTCGGGTTTGAGTTCCGATGTCCGAAGGGGTCAAACAAACAGTCATGGAGGAGGCTCATAAGTCTCACTTCTCTATTCACCCGGGGGGGCACCAAGATGTACAGGAATCTGAGTTTGAGTTACTGGTGGCCATGTATGAAGCGAGAAATTACTTGGTACATCGAGAGGTGCTTGACCTATAGGATGGTCATGGCGGAGCATAAGAGCCCGCATGGTATGCTGCAGCCTCTAGAGATTCCCATGTGGAAATAGGAACAGAACACGATGGATTTCATTACCAAACTACCAAGGACAGCGAAGGGGTTTGATGCCATATGGGTCATCATAGATCAATTGACCAAGAGTGCTCATTTCTTGGCTATACGGGAGAGTTCTTCGGCCAAGAAGTTGGCTGACATGTACGTTCGCGAGGTCGTCACTCGCCATGGGGTTCCGGTCTCCATTGTTTCTGACCGAGATGTTAGATTTGCCTCCCGTTTCTAGCATAAGTTCCACAAGGAACTGGGCACACGGTTGTATTTTAGTACAACTTTTCATCCTCAGACCGATGGTCAGAGAGAGCGGACCATTCAGACCCTCGAGGATATGTTGAGGGTGTGTGTCATTGACTTCGGTGGGAGTTGGGATTCCTACCTACCGCTTGCAAAGTTCGCCTACAATAACAGCTATCATTCCAGCATTGGCGCACCACCTTTCGAGCTGTTGTATGAGCGGAGATGCCGCACCCCCATTTGTTGGGGTGAGGTTAGACACAAGGTGATGGGATGGACGAAGGTGGTTCTGCAAACTACCGAGAAAATTAAGCAGATTAGGCAGAAATTGCAGACCGCTCAAAGTCGGCAGAAGAGTTACACCGACAAATGCCGATCTGAGTTAGAGTTTCAGATGGGTGATATAGTACTCCTGAAGGTCTCACCCTAGAAGGGTGTGATCGCTTCAGGAAGAGAGCGAAATTGGGTCCGTGTTTCATTGGTCCATTTAGGATCCTTGCCAGGGTTGGCAAGGTGGCATATAGGCTAGAACTACCGGAGGAGCTTAGCCAAATTCACAGCACTTTCCACGTTTTACAGTTACGAAAGTGCATTATGGATCAGGAGGCAGTAGTGTCATTGGATGATGTTCAGGTCGATGGGCGCCTGAATTATGTGGAGAGGCCTGTGGCTATTCTGGAGAGGAAGATGAAAATTATGCGGAACAAGTAAATACCTTTGGTGAAGGTGCAGTGGGAGCATCGGAAGGGATCCGAGTGGACATGGGAGCCAGAGGCAAAGATACGGGAGCACTATCTGGAGCTGTTCGTCGCGGAAGACTTCGAGGACGAAGTCTAGTTCAAGTGGGGGAGAATTGTAACGCCCCAATTTTTTCAGGTATTGGTTATGTGAGAATTTCATTGATTTGAAGGTCTACTCGACGAGTTGGCTGCCCTACTCGTCGAGTAGTAGCGGGTTGGTCTGCGTGTTTTAGTGATCTACTCGCCGAGTCCAAGAAGGGACTTGACTAGTAGGAGCTGGCGAAACCCTAAATCCCGAGCTATTGCGCCCTATTTAAAGGATCATTGGCCTTCCCCAACCTCCCTTTTATAGCTTGTTGGCACTCTTAAACTCTAAATCGTGTGTGTGTGTGTGTGTTCCTTTGTTGTGATAGAGCTTGGAAGAGAGATCTTGGTAAGGAACACTTGGGGAAGCAAGAAAATCAAAGCTAGGAACTCGTGGGAAGCTAAGAGATTCATTAGTTGTCACTCTCTGGAAGGTATTAAGCTGCCTCTTTGGCTCATCTCTCTTTTAATCTCTTTTGGGTGGGTTTTAAGAAAGGCTTTTGGTGTTTGAGCCAAGAACTGAAGTTGCAACTTCCAATCTGGACTCCCTTTGGTCTCTAGATCCATAAAAATAGTAGCTTGGATGAGTATGAGCCTTCCCTCAAGTGTTGGACTTCATTTCAAGCTTAGTTTTGTCATTTTAGGGCCTTAAAGATTTTCATGCACAGAAAGTTTGCAGCTTTATGTGATAAGCAGGCGTTGGAAGGTTGGATTTGTAATCTGGAACCTTTGCATGGCTTAAAAAGCATCTGTATGGATGAATGATTGAAGGGACTCGGCGAGTCGCATAGTCGACTCGGAGAGTCATATGAAGTTGGTCCTAAACTCGACGAGTCCGATGAAGATTGTCGTAGACTCGGCGAGTCAGTAGAGCGACTCGGCGAGTCGGTTAGTGTTTTTCCCAACAGTTGGATGTGTGTGAACTTGTCGAGTTGTAAGGGGGAAAACTCGACGAGTGGCCAAGGAGCTTTGACCGGGAATCTTAGGAACCCAATGAGTCACTCTGGTGACTCGGTGAGTGGACGAGTTGTGAAAGGAACTGGGCAAGTGGCTGGATACACTCAACGAGTTCTGGTCAACATGGATTGTTGACCCGGGCAATTGACTTTGACTTTGACTTTGACCAAGGGTTGACCAGTTGACTTCTGGGGGTATCTGGGAATTTATGAACCTTGTAATGTATTGGATATAGGTGGGAGTTTGTGGCGGTGATTCGGGAGTTGTGCTTTCTATTTCCAGTCGGCAGTTGCAAGGTGAGTTATTCTCCCTATACTCAAGGGTCTAAGGCACCAAGGCCGACCCTTTGGATTGTTATCTAGTTATGTTATGCTAGTATGATCTGTTAGATCAGTATCCTAGAGGGTAGGATAATATTATGTGGTATGTGGTATGATCAGTTAGATCGGTATCCTAGAGGGTAGGATAATATTATGTAGTATGAGGTATGATCTGTTAGATCGGTATCCTGGTAGATAGGATGGTATTATGTGCTATGTTGTATGATCTGTTAGATCAGTTGTTGGCTATAGACCGTTATGTGATTGTTTGTTATATATATATATATATATATATATATATGCACATGTTTCTTTGGCGTTTGAGGCTTATCTGCTTTGTGCGGAGGCCAATAGACCTGGGCATTCCAACCCGTTGGTTTTGGGCCGTGAGTATTCCATCCCGAGGATGATTGGACTTATAGTATGTGGGGATTCCAACCTGTCGGTTGTGGGCCTGGGGTATTCCATCCCGAGGATGATTATAGTATGTGGGCATTCCAACCTGTTGGTCGTGGGCCTGGGGTATTCCAACCCGATGGTTGACTGGACCCAAAGTATGTTGTTTGTGATTCTATGTGTATTACTGTGAGTATAGGTATTTTGGGGGAACTCACTAAGCTTTCAGGCTTATAGTTTCAGTTTATCGTTTCAGGTACATCAGGGGATCGCGACAAGGCAAATGTGTGATCGTACAGCTCCTCATCTTTTGTTATGGTTTCTGGGAAAAAACTCTAATATAGACTATTTTGGAATCAAAGTGTAATAACTATTGACTTAAAAATGTTTTTGAAAAGTTTAATTTTGGCTTGAATTTTATGGGTGTTACAGTTGATTGAGTGATTCTGCGCTAAAGCCACAACCAAACAAGAAACAAGAATTGAGGCGAAAAACACCCATCCTACTGCCTATCAGATATTATCTATATATAACCCTGACGTATAAGCTAAGGAATCATAGAATTAGCAATAGGACCCTTTATGATCTGCAAGTTCGTAAAACCTTGTTTCGTAAAGGCTTGCGTTGTAGTTTTATAATTAAATAAAACTAAGTGAAGTTTGTTTATATTCATACACTAATCGTTCTGTTAATACCAAATTGTGAGTTTTTATAACCATTCTTGATGACCCAGGACGGCCTGATACGACGTTCTTCAGGCGTCGAAAACGTTATGACATTTTTCACCCCAGGCCTGCCGGCCTAACTGTAGCTAACAATTTAGGTGCGGGATTGTTAGTCTCATATAGATCTATACACAAACTCACGCTCTCTCTCCAGGAGATTCTGGTTATAAAATTATGGCTTTTGTTCGTACTTAGATAAGTACTAGAAGGGAAGTCTCACAAAGCTATATTGATGGTTACATGTAGAATAGAGAAAAAAAATTTTATAATAATAATCGGTTTGTATTATCCTTTTCATGGTTAAAAATTTAGTATATATGTTCCCTAAGCTATACCTATTATAGTCTATGTGCGTGTTCGGAATGGAGTGAAAATCTTAGTAATTTAACCGTTTGTCTATTAGTAATCAAATACTTGAGAAAGGTACCCTTTTGCTCGAAATGCTACAAAATGTTTAAAGCTTTATTTTTGGAAAAACAAAGTATAAAATAAATTAAGTAGTTTGAAGCAGTTTAAAACAATTTGATTCGGTTAAAACACATTGAAATCATTTAGATGTTAACACAAGATTTCCTTGTGTTTTACTTGTAGTCTCCCCCCCCCCCCTAAAAACATAGAAAAACGGTAAAAACGTAGACGTATGAGCTCACCTCGAATGTGTGTGCTTGGTTGAGTCGCGAAGTGCTAACGATGATCCTCGAATTAGAATACATGACAGTAGCCGTATCCTAAAAATAATTATACCCGACGTCATATTTAAATTAATAAGATATTAATTTAAATAATTAAGTAATGGCTAAAAGTAATAAATCAAGTGTTAGACAACACTTAATTAAATAAGAAAATTACTTACAAAAGTCTTAGGAGTTATTTGGAATAATTCTAGACGTTTTCGGTGCACAAGTGGCGTTTTCGGTGGAGGCTAGTGTTTTCAGCTGGAGGCTTGAAGATTTGAAGATATGGATGAATGTTCTTGGTGTTCTTGGTATTCTTGGTGGAAATAAGAAGATCTAGGTAAATTTTTATGAAGATTTGAGGGTTCTCGAATGAGTTTTGATAGCAAATCTTGAAGGTTTTCGGTGCAACAAATGAGAAAATGAGATATGTATTCAGTTATAACTATATATATATATATATATATATATATAAGAGGGGTATTTTAGTCTTAATGGGCCCTAAGAGTGTGTTTTCAATCATACTTAAAGGGCCTTAAAGGGGAATTCAGTCCTAAGTCAAATGAAGAAAGGGATTTCGGTTTTGAGTCAAATGGATAACGAATTCGGTTTCTAGTCGAATGGGAAAAAGGAATTCAGTTTAGGCTTTAATCATAGGATGGTTTTCGGTTTTCATTTTGGGATAAGATTCCTAGACCAAAATCAACATGTCTTAGATGTTTTGGACCGAAAACTACATGATCTTTAATTCCTAGGCTGAAAACTCATTTATGGTGGGATATTTCATGGTTTTAAGTTTTTACTTTTGGCTTAAATTGACATATATTAGTTTAAATCAACTTAGGTTTCCATCCACACTTAGTTACTAGCTTATAAACATGCCCTTAAAGAAATAGAGGATACAATGCAACCAGGTTTGCAATGTGGTTTCACTTGTACTAGGTTGGGTTTAGACTTTGCTGGATCTAACAATTTTCAGATTGTGAAAAACGTGGATTAGTTCCAATAGATCCTTGTGTTATTCACAGTTTCCTATGAAATGTGCTTTTTTCATATTGCCAAGTAAACAAGACTCACAAACATCATTTGACTCCAAGTCAAATGATTCCAAGACCCTATCCTTTTGGAGCTTAGCGATGTATTTCTTGTTTATATTCCTAAGACAAAAATTCCATAAACATTATTTATCAAATAAATTAGAATTAGAAGAACTAACATTTAACTTTAGATATTAGTGTTTCCCAAACAAACAACACTTTCATAAACACCTTTACAAGAACTAGCTTTAAAAATAAAGGAACCATTTTAATAAACTAAAATTTCACCATTATTATTATTATCAAAAGCGTAATGAAAACCTTCCTTGAACAATGCATGAAATGAAATAATGTTTCAGCCATATTTAGAGTTTAGCAACAGTTAAGTAAACTAATAGAAACTTCATTATTTAACATGATTTTGTATTCCACAATCTTTGTAACATGTATAGTTCCTCAGTTACCCATGAACAGGTTCAAATCCCCATGCTTCAGTCTTCTACTTCCCTATAGTCCCTACAAATCTAAGCAAATGTGAGTACCACATCTCGTGGCAAGAACCCAAGATTTAGAAGTTGACATACTATAAATTTCAATCATAAAAAATACATGAGGTTCCATTTCCCTTGGCCTTGTTCTTATTCACGTCTTCAAGGTATCTTAGGTAGCTACGTATCTAGTGACCTTTTTCTTAGCAGTAAAAACAAACATCCTCTTTTGGACTAATATTAGGTGCTATCTCAGAAACAACTTTTCTCTTAAGGCTTTCATTGGATGATCCAACCTTGGCTTTACCCTTACCATGATAAAACTTATTCTTCTTGAAAGTACCACCATGCCCAATGGCAACGAAATGAGCAGTAGGGTTGGAATTTTTAGTCTTAACAAACTAGCTTAGATTGTTTTCAACAAGCCATGAAGCTCCATGAGGGTCTTGTTGAGATTATTTATATTATAGTTCATGACGAACGGATGATACGAATTAGAAAGTTAGTTCAAGACCATGTCAAGAGCTAACTACATTGGAAATTGACACCCAAATTCCTTAGTATGTTAATGTAAGACTTCATCTTTTGAACATGCATACACACAAAATTCCCACCTTGATGTTTACATGCCATCAAGGATGTTCTGTTCTTTAATATTTATAGCTGAGCTTGTTCTTGGAGCATCTTTTTGAGTTGCTCATTTATTTCAAATGCCTAATGTTCTCAAAGCTCTATTGAAGCTCAAGTGACATGGTTGGCAATATAATGCAAGAAACATTAGTAGATTCTTTGTCATGCTTATTTTAAGCAACTATATTTTCTTTTGGTGAATCTTCATCCAAAAAGGGAGATTCTCATCGAGGACATACTCTTTTCCCTCGTACTTAAATGTAATTCTTAGGTTACAAATCCAATCCAAATAGTTTTGGCTGGTGAGTTTCTCCTTATGTAGGATCGAGATGCATGAAAAGCTCAAGTGACATGGTTTTTTAGTGTCTAAAAGGATGTCATAATAACACAACAAAGTTATTTAGGTAGGCAATGCAACTTGTCAGTCTCAAACTTTTGAAACTCCTAGATCATTTGAGATTCATTGACATTCAATTGCATATTAATCTCGATTGTGCTTATCTCAAATTTAGTGATGGGATATCGCGAACCATTAAATAGATGGTGAAGCAACTATGCAAAATCACTTAATCCTCGACATAAAATTATTCTCATAATGACTTAGCGGTTAGCCACACATGCTCCATCAACATAATAATTTTACGAACGACGTATCATTTTAAACATATATTCTTGTAATGACGTGTCGGTTAATCAGACACACTCCATCACCAAAATATAACTAAAATATGCTTTTTCATGGGTAACACACAACTCACATTTTTCAATAAATATAAAACGAAATTGTTTATATTACTTGATTAATATTGTTAATCTTGAAATACATAATCAGATCGAACCCTTTCAGTAACTCCACTTTCAAAATACAAATGGCAGTGAGGGTGGTAAGTGTAAAACATTTTAAAAACCAACTTCATTTGGAATCAAAGAGACATCCTTAAACCAGGATTAGAGTGGGTGAGCCTGGTCTTGTTTTGATGACAATGTCTTTTATTAACAATGTAGGACATGTGACAACCGTCAAATTCCAGTCAAGTCAAAGTCAACTAAAGTCAACAAGTCAAACCAATCGACTTAATTAACCCTTGTGTACTAGGGTTTACGCTGTGTTATTTCTATACAACTCGCTATGCTAATGAGAAATCATCAATTGAAAAGTTCGTATATCTAGATTTCATTAATCTAAAAATGCGTTAAGTATGAACCAAACCGATAAAACAATATTGCATACTCATCGGGAGTGTGTAAGGTCCTTGAACATGGCTTAACGGGGCTTACGGACCTTGCGTTGTGGAGCCAAACACTCACAAATGTCACACACGAAACCTCTCTCAATCGTTTTCACTCTATCTCTCTTTATCTAGAATCTCTCCCAAATCTCTCTAAGTATGAGAAATCTCTCCAAGTATGTCAAATCTCTCCCAAATCTCTCCAAGAATGTCAAATCTCTCCCAAATCTCTCTTTGTATAAGAAATCTCTCCAAGAATAAGGAATCTCTCCCAAATCTCTCTAAGTATGAGAAATCTCTCCATGTATGTCAAATCTCTCTTTGTATGAGAAATCTCTCCAAGTATGTCAAATCTCTCCCAAATCTCTCTTAATATGAGAAATCTCTCCAAGTATGTCAAATCTCTCCCAAATCTCTCTTTGTATGATAAATCTCTCCATGTATGTCAAATCTCTCCCAAATCTCTCCAAGAATGTCAAATCTCTCCCAAATCTCTCTTTGTATGAGAAATCTCTCCAAGAATGAGGAATCTCTCCCAAATCTCTCTAAGTATGAGAAATCTCTCCAAGTATGTCAAATCTCTCCCAAATCTCTCTTTGTATGAGAAATCTCTCCAAGTATGTCAAATCTCTCCCAAATCTCTCTTAGTATGAGAAATCTCTCCAAGTATGTCAAATCTCTCCCAAATCTCTCTTTGTATGAGAAATTTCTCTAAGTATGTCAAATCTCTCCCAAATCTCTCTTTGTATGAGAAATCTCTCCAAGAATGTGAAATCTCTCCCAAATCCCTCTTTGTATGAGAAATCTCTCCAAGAATGTGAAATCTCTCCCAAATCTCTCTCAAAAGTTCCTTAAACTTTTTGTAGTCTTTCGGGCCATCCCGACCCTTAACCAGGTCAAAAACCGCTCGAAAACGGAAGTCTACGCGAAAAACGACCTTAAGGAGCCGAAACCCCTCTTAGGAGCCGAAACCCCTCTTAGGAACCGAACCTCTTAGGAACCGAACCTCTTAGAGCCAAACCTCCTGAGAACCGAAACCCTCTCAACCGAAATGGACCGAGCACTCGGTCTATTTCGGTCCCCTGATCATTTCGAACCGAGACTCTGCCTTTCCCACCTCCGGCCCGAGAAGGCTTGACCTTCGGTCCGAGGACCTGACTTTCGGTCCCTTCTGATGAGCATGTATGTGAGACCTCTCGGTTCCCATGCATCCGAGCCCCACCTTCGGTCCGAGAGGCGACCCGCGCAGCCGAACCCTCCTCTCTCGGTTTCTTCTCCTGCTCTCGGTTCCAAGCTCCTAAGGAGCCGAACCATCGCATCCTCGGCCCAAATTTTGGAATTTGGCAGTTTTTGCCCGGTTTTCAATATTTTTAACGTTTTGAGCCCGTTTTTCGAGATTTTAACGCAGGATTTTCACCCAAACTCGTATTTTAACATAATAAACCCCAAATATTCATATTTTAATTATATTTTGGGGGGAAATCGTTGTCTAAGAATAAAATCTAGTAGGTAAGATGGGTGGAGTGTTAACTTTGCCTTAGTGTATGACACAAGCAACCTCCCCATACCTTCATAGTACAACCCCTAGTCACTATTCACCCATACCTAGTCAATCATTGTCCTTTTCCCACTCTTTTTCAGCCATAATGTTGAACAAAAGCTGGAAAACCTTCATCTCTCCTCACATTACTCCATTTTCCCACCAAGTGACAACTTCAATTTCTCTCACTCCCCCTCTCTAAGATTTCGAGATTCAAGGATTGTTTCCAAGATTTTCTTCTACATTTGGTAAGTATCTTCGTCCTACACTTAGATATTCTACTATCTTTCATCCAAACCATAGATTACTTACACAAACATCGTCATATTTGTGTTAGATCTTCAAATCTTCAAGCACCTCTCAAGTGTTCTTGAGTTGAACATTTCTTTTCTCCATCACTCATCTACTGAAAACACTCAAGGTGAGTTCATACCCCTACATTTTCATGTTTTCTCAAGTTTTTAGGGGGGGGGGGGGGGGGGGGGAATACAAGTTAAAACACCAAGAACATAATTAAACTTTTCTAACAGCTTTCATCAGAAAAGTTGGACTCCATTCACGGACTGTTTTGGACAACTTAAACATTTTAGTTTCCAAAACTGTTTTAGGTGCAAGTAGTTCCAGTTCTTAGCTTTCAAATGACTACTTGCACATCTCCACACGATTTTTCTACAATTTATGGTGATTTTTGCAAAACAGCCTATCATTTCAAGAACAAATCCGGACAAGTCTGTGAATATGGACATTTTAACACACGTTAAAGACTTCCAAAAATCATGATAAAAATTATGAGTAAACTAGACACATTTTAGGAACTCTCAGAATTTACGGATTTAGTTTTCAACTTCATATGATTTTTCTATGACTTTTCTAAAACAGCGCAGAAAGGTTAAAAACTAGTTAACAGCTTATAACTTTCATAACACTTTGTATTATGTTGAGCAAAGTGTATAACAATAAGTTCTAAATATTGAATGTGTTTCCTTGTTAGTTTATCATCATAAACTGAAACTTAGTCATTCATGATAAGATTATTCATTCATTTAGAACACATATATTAACCTATAATAAGCATAGTTTATGGATTCATAACATTAATGTGTTTTCATAAAAGAGTTCTTATACATTACAAACATTTTGGATAAACTATAATAGGTATAGTTTATGTATCATTTACTTTTCAAACTTATTTATCAAAGGTTTTCAGTTTAGTTCACGTAAATCTGTTAATGAATAAATTTGTGAGTCATTCGCTTTGGGTTACTTCCAAAGTAACCAAGTCAAAAAGTCCTGTAAATTGTAACCAGAGTCTATTGTAGGGAGAACGTGATAGTTGTGTATAGATCTATATTAGGTTTGACAAACCCACACCTGAGCTGCTTGCAACAGCTAGACCGGCAGGTCTGTGGTGACAAGTGTCATTTAACGGCGACGCCTGAAGAACGTCGTATTACGAGGCCGTCTATGTCAAGTATGGTTATGATAGCTCACATGTGGTATTAACAAATCATAAGATTTACAGGTTCTAAGTTTAAATTAGCGAGTTATGTGGATTTAGCTCATAGAAGTTACTTTAAGTGTGGAAAAATACTTGTACGCTTTCATATCAAAAAGGGTTTTATGACAATTTAGAATCACTTTCTATCTCAATAAGTACGGATATTACTGTACACTTTCGGTCTTGGTATTTAAGACTACACGCCATTTATTACGGGATGTTTCCCTCAAAACAAAAAGGGTTTTATGCTGATTTAAAACCACAGTTATATCATTAAGTATGGAAAATACTTGTTCATTCTTGGTTCTGGGATTTAGGACCACATAACTTTTATAAGGAAAATATTGGATTTTTCTGGGTTACATACAACTCTTTACAAAGATCGATTTTCAAACTCTTACTATCAAAAGCTTATGAACTCACCAACCTTTGTGTTGGCACTTTTTCAAAACTACTTGTATTTTCAGGAATTCAGTGAAATAGGAAATCAATAGCATTTTGAGGCTGGGACGATAAATCGTCAAACAGTTCATTTTGTTATCATAATATAATTGATTTGAATCATGTAAACATATACTTTGGTGTAACTTTTTCAATTATATTTATGATGGTTGTATTTACTTTGAGCACTATTATACTCGTTGTTGTGATACTATACATGAAGTCCTCCACCCCCGGACGTTTCCGCCATCCTTGGTTTGGGGGTGTGACATGACACATATGATAGAATCATTATACGTATAATAGATATTACCGTATTGTAACAGCCCGGAATTCCAGGTATCGTTATATTTATGATTTTGGGTGTTATAAGAGGGGACTCGGCGAGTTGGAGCTCAGACTCGCCGAATAGGATCGCGGAATCTGGTCGCGGGTTCGCGACTGGACTCGGCGAGTCCGGATATGGACTCGGCGAGTCCGCGCTGTTTAGCGAAACCCTAACCGTCCAGGTTTGGGACATATATAAGGGGCCTTATGGTCGTCATTGTTCACCCTAGTCCTTTGAGTGAAACCCTAATTCGATTGTGAGCATCTGGAGCAAGATAGAAGACCATTATTGATCTTGGAAGTGTTATTTTGCAAGGAGGAGGAGGCTTGGTCAAGGGAACAACAGGAGAAGCCATATTCTGAGGGTTGGGGACACAGAGCAACGTTATTCAGGTAATATTTTCGAGTTGTTCCCTTCTATGTTGATGTGTATATGGATTTAGGGTTTATTGAACCCTTTTGTGGTTAGATTGAGTGTTTCCTTAGTCCCCCAAGCGATTGGAACCCTATATTGGGACCCTTGGAAGTCCAGAATGTCCCATGCCTGAGCTTTTCGGGAATCAATGGAGGTTTTGGATTGGAATCCTTATGCCTTAGGTCAAAACGTAAATTATGAGTCATGGGGTGTATTATGAGCACCGAAATGAGGACTTTACGTGATGAACCAGTCTAGGAAGGCCAGACCTATGAATTGTCGGAGCATATCTGACCTTAGAAAGCAGTTTGAGCGGTTGCATGGCATGGACTCGCCGAGTCCGATGAACAGACTCGGCGAGTAGCTTGAAGATTGCCTTAGAGTGGTCCTGTCCGGGTTATGGGTTGGATCGGTGAGTCAGGGCGAGTTAGAGAGGGTTAACAGGTGGTCTGAGTCGAACTGGGACTCGCCGAGTTGTTCTTCAGACTCGGCGAGTTGAGTCGGGGTGGCCCCGCGATTCTTCCAGGAGGAACTCGTAGAGTCAAGGGGGATACTCGACGTGTAGAAAGGGGATCTTAGATAATTGGTGAGAACGTCTAGACTCGCCGAGTCGCCCTAGCGCTCGCCGAGTCCGGTCAAAGCTGACCGTTGACCGTTGACCGTTGACCGTTGACCAGAGTGGACCTGTGTTGACTTCTTACGGATAGTCAACATTAGAGATATAAAGTGTTAACTAGGGACATATGATGTTATAGGAGGATTAGAGCTCGGAGAATCGGGCACGAGGGATTCCCAGGATTGTGAGATATCGAGACACGCGAGGTGAGTCTTCTCACTATACTTTACCTTGAGTAGGTAACCAGAGTTATGTGATAGAGTATTTGTATGTTATGTATGTTATGTGTTGCACTGCATTCTTCTATGTGATTTATGTTATGCTTGTTTACAGAGTTAGAACCT
Source organism: Lactuca serriola (assembly GCF_051521515.1). Classification (NCBI taxonomy): domain Eukaryota; kingdom Viridiplantae; phylum Streptophyta; class Magnoliopsida; order Asterales; family Asteraceae; genus Lactuca; species Lactuca serriola. The sequence goes on from NC_136410.1 coordinate 196,392,427, forward strand.
GAGGGTTCACAGAATATGGGTGCACGGACCCACAGAGTTATAGCCTCGAGTGGCTAATATGTTTTATGTGGTATTTTGGGGAACTCACTAAGCTTTATGCTTACAGTGTTGGTGTTATTTGTTTCAGGTACTAGTGAGGATCGCGGGAAGGCGCCGGCCTGATCAGTGCACACACGCGGGATTTTTATATTATGTGATCTTGGGGTTTTTATATGTTATGAAATGAATTACAAACAATGATGTTTTTATGAATATTAAATGAATTTTGCCTTTATAAAATGCGAAAAATTGTTTTAAAATTCTTGGTGTTACACGTATACTAAGTTTAAACCTTTTAAATTCATAATCTTGTCTTTCTTCTTTAGTTTTCTTACTAAATAAAGTTCAAGGTAAATACTCAAATTTAAATTCAAGTTTAAATAATATTCAAAGTAATTAATTAATATTTAGATTTAATTTTAATTAAATAATATTTTAAATTAATTACGAAATTTGAATATTCATATTTAAACAATTAAGGTAGTATTATAAAATAGAGGCTTATCCCCAGATTTTCAAAATCAGTCAAAATCTAGACAGGCGATCTGCGTCAGCCATGGGCGTGTCGTGTTTGTTGGTTAACATGTTCCTTTTGTTTTTCGATTTTTTACAAAGTTGTGCTATTAACCAAAACCAATTAGGCTCTGATACCATTGTTGATGATTTATTGCATCATGTACATTATCTAAAGGTAACAAAAACAATCTAAAAGATATACCTAGTACACATGCATCATATAATTTAGGTTTGACTAGTTATAATAACATACCCTAAAATTTAACAAAAGTAAGAATTACTAACCTTAGAATTGCTTGCTTGAGATCTTGTGAGTGCTAGTTTATTCCAAGGATGAATAATCCAACGTAACATCCATCTAATGGAATCGGACCCGCAACACCAAAAACAAAAAAAAGATTAAACCTAAGTTAGGCTTTGTTTGAAAATCACCAAACAATGGAAGAGAGATTTTGATTTTCATTGAAGGAAAGATATATATATATATATATATATATATATATATATATATATATAGAGAGAGAGAGAGAGAGAGAGAAAGAGAGAGAGATAGTCTGGATGATTTCTAAAAAGGGATTACTGACTCTGGGGTTTAACCGTAGTAATCTATTTATAGGTAGCAAAGAGAATTCTAGAAGGATACAAACTTGTGGATTTATCTTTATCTGAATTAGACATGTCACCGGCTATCTCAGATGATAATAATAACATGTGAACATTTAACAAGTTTGTTGGTTAAATGCATACAATAAGCAGGAATTTCAGCTCATTTTTACGTCTAAGGGGATGTTTGGCAGGATCTGAATTTTTAAGATCTAAATTTTTAAGAGGTCTGAATTTCTAAGAGGGTCTGAAATTTTAAGAGCTGAATGTTTAACATGCTGTTTGGTTGGGACCTCTGAATTGTTCTGCTGAATTATTAAAATGACCATTTTACCCTTCTGTTTTATTTTTTATTAAATTCAACTGTTTATTTAGAAAATAACCTAATAAAAATTCTTAATTATGTATTAAAAAATATGTAAACACCATTTAAAATCCAAATTTAGCATAAATCAAAATTAAACACAAATCCAAATCAAACATAAATATTTTTAAATCCACAATATCATACTAAAATCCAAATAAAATCCTACAAATTTAATTTCACCCCAATTGATTCGCAATCTGGTCACGTAAATTATCCATGTATTCATTTCCTTGTGAACCCCATTCCATATCGTGTACGTTTTCGCCATCATTTTGTCCCCCTTGTGGTTGAGCATTGTTCTCCTCGAACGCCATAAATAACTCATCATGAATATCGCATTTCCTTATGAAATTGTGGACTGCAAAACAAGCAACGACTATATCTCTTTGCACTGAAAAAGGAAAAGGAGCCATTCGCTTTAGAATTGGGAATCTCGCCTTCAAAACACCGTAAGCACGTTCAATAACATTTCTGAGTTGCGCATGTGCATGATTGAATTTTTCTTCCTTAGTTAACGGACGTCGCCGTCGATAGTCGGCTAACCAATACCTCGTGTTGCGATAAGGAGTCATAAATCCACGAGTGTTGGTGTATGCAGCATCGCAAAGGTAATATTTATCTGTACACATGAGTAAAGGAAGTATTATATATAGAAATTTAATATCGTATTTTAGAATAATCTTAAAAAGAATTAAAAACCTGGAGGAGGGAACGGAAAGCCTGAAGTCGGGTTACATGCAACTTCTTTCAAAACTCGCGAATCATGTGTTATACCCTCCCAACCGGCCCATACGAATGTGAACATCATATCAAAATCACAAATTCCTAAAACATTTTGAAAGCATTCACCTTTTCCTCTTCCCCTATAGCGAGTTTGTTGATCAGCAGGCACAACTGCATGTACAAGAGTTCCATCTAGCGCACCTATTGCTCCAGGAAAGATTTCTTTTAGCTTACGATGCCTCTCTGAGGAATTCACAGTTGCATTAGAATTCGTTGGCACTATAACTTCTTTTGCAAAAATCATCATTGCATTTAGCACCTAATGAAAGCATCTATGAACTGTTTCTGTGGAGTGTTGAAACCTTCGTTTGATAATCCTGAACCGTTTATTATGTGCTATAGTAGTTAAGAACATAGCCATCTTTTCTTCAACGCTTATGTGCCTACTACTTTGCAACCAATTGTTTCGTCTAAAATGATTGCATAAAAGTACATATGCTTCACGTGAAAGACGCATCAGGTCTTTACATTGTGTAGAAGTTCCATGTAACAATTCTTGCGTATGTTGATGACCACTCATTTCCGAATCATTATCAATTGCCCTTCCAATTCTATTGGATGCTAGATTCAACCAATAGCAGCATAGTAACAGGAAAAACGCAATTTCTTCATCCGAATCCATAAACAATCTGTTATTTTGAAAATACATAACAATTATATTAACAACATATAACATAAAAATTCATCCAAAACATCAAGTCATTCATATCATATAATAATCTAGTAATCCAAAACATCAAGTAATCCAAAACATCAAATCATTCATGTCAAGTAATCCAAACCAAACATCAAGTAATCCAAAAAAAACCATCTAGTTATCCAAAAAAAACCATCAACAAATTCAAAAAATCTACTTAGCGAAACATTCCATAATGCGCTCCAACAGTCTTGACCCAATTCTCACAAATAGCTGGATCAATGGTTAACCATACGTGCCTCTTATCCACGCCTTCACCAAAAAGAGCAACAGCAGTAGTGTATCTTGGATCAAATATTCTCCATCCTAACTTCTCCAGCTTTTCCATACACGCACCCAAATCTGAAGAAGAATGCTTTTCCACAAATATTTTAGCAACTGTGGCAATATCTTCCCCGATTTCAAGCAATCTTGAGTTTGATGCATCTTTACCCTTATCTTTACCCTTATCTTTACTTTTATTTTGACTCTTTGCCGTATCTGTAGTCTTTTGTTTTTTTGATTGAGCAGATGACTCGTCGCTCAGACCTACAGTTTCTTGTTGAGTGCAATCGATGTCATCAAAGTCATGCAAACTATAGTGGCTTGAGTCTTGAGTAGGACGGGGAAGGGTAGAAGTTGGTCCCCAACTATGCATGCCTGTCGCAGTCGCGCCTTCAAACAACTGTGTGCAAAGGTCGGGATACGGTAATGGTGTGCGTCTCAAAGAAGCCACATGTTTGTTTGACTGTTTGGAAAAAAAATATTTTATTATTTAAAAACAATATAATCTATTTTTTATAAATTAACAAAATACCTTCGCTTCTAGTTCCCATTCTTCTTTGGAAAGATTGAAGCTGTTGGTTGTTGAATTGTACACATTACCGGTTTTGTTTTTTAACTTCAAAAAAGCACCAAACTTTGACTTTAGGTAGTCATAACGGTTCTTCATTTGTTTTTGGTCGGCAATAAAGTTATGTTCAATTTTTAGTGTTTCAGCTACATTTCTCCAAGAAAGTGCTTTCAAACTACTCCCTTCCCGTCCATTGATCGTAACTTCACGTAAACAAGCTTCTAGAAATGTTTTCTCTACACCTTCTACCTTCCAACTAATCCTATCCTTCTTTTCTCCCATTTCTTTGATCAATTCAACAAAAAAAATGCATGTTTTAGCAACAAGTTATGCATTACAAATACACATAACATCAACATATAATGCATTACAAATGCACATAACATCAACATATAACATCAAACTCAGCGTATAACATCAACATATAATGCACATTTCCTAATAACAACAAGAACATATATGATTTCAATACAACATCAAACACAAATATGATTTCAACAACATTTCAACATAATAATAAAACATAAAAACATTGAACATAAACAATTGAATATAAAAAATCAAACATAACATGAACTCATAGCAGGAAAATAATAAATTAGGAACTCATAGCAGGGAAATAATATCAACATATAACATCAACATTGAACAAATAAGATCAACATATAACAAATCAGGAACTTATAGCAGGGAAATAATTTTTTTTTTCGTTTTTTTAAGAAATCAGGAGCAAATAACATAACATGATATGGATTTTCGATTTTCATGTTTAGGAGCAGCAAGAAATCGGTTTCAGAAGAAGGAAGAAAGAAGAATAGCAAAAAAAAAAACGATTTTCAGTTATCGTATCTCGTAAAAAACTGGGGTGATAAACGTTCGATTTCTATACTCGATGAAGTGTATGAGATTATTCCAGATGTTCCCAAACGACGAAATGATGTGATTTATCAAGATCAAAGATTGGAAATTGATGGGGAAGATGATACAGATACTGTTAAGTATTGGAAACAACGAGCTTTGAATTTGGAGAAATTGTTGGAATTAAGCGTGAATAGGGAACATATTTTATTGGAGAAATTGGAGGAAAGTATTGAAAAGCTCGAGAAACAATCATCCCCAGTTGAAGAACTTTCGCAAATCTTGAAAAGAGCAGATAATTTTTTACATTTTGTTCTTCAAAATGCGCCTGTTGTTATTGGTCATCAAGATAAAGATTTGAGATATCGCTTTATTTATAATCATTTTCCAAGTTTGGGAGAGGAGGTAATATGATTACAAATAGTAAGATACTTTTATATATTTATTTAGGGTTAGATGCAAGAAGTAGCAATGTATTTTGATATCATTTTTTATTGTAGCATTCTATTTTCATTTGTACTTTTTAAATCTACTCAATTATAACGCTATCATTGAAACCCTGAGCAATTTTTATAATTAGGTAGATTTTTTAAAAGTACAATATCCTAATAAGAAAAACTAAAATGAAACTACAATGTTATAACTCTGAAAAAATATTTCAAAGTACAATATTGTAATAGGAAAAAATCGCGTAAAGTAAGTTGCTACTTAATTCATCTAATCTAACACTTTTCATGATTAAATATTTGAAAATTTTCAGGATATTATTGGGAAAACAGACGTTGAGATATTCAAAGGTGGTGGAGTTAAGGAATCCCAAGATTTCAAAAGGGAAGTTCTTGAAAAAGGAATACCAGGAAAAAGAGAAATTACATTTGAGACCGAATTATTTGGAGCCAATTTTGGAAGGAAATGTAGCCTCGTGAGGTGATCAAGCATGTACTACAAACTGCCGCAGCATTGCTGAAAAAGATGCTAATTTTGGAAGGAAATGTAGCAGATGATGTCCCTATTGAGGCAAGTTCTTTTTGACATATTTACCCTTTACGCTTAGTAATTTCTATTTGGAAGTGTATGCACATGAAAAATCGTTAATTTATGATGCTATACAAAAAAATTTATTACATCTCTGTTTATTTGAAATGATTATATATAAAGGGCAAATAAGTAATTATACATTAACATCATAACTCATTTTCAGGTTATTGGTGATGTTCTACGAATTCGACAAATTCTCACCAACTTGATCAGGTATTATTACTACTACGTTTCTTAACACAAGATAAATGCATATCTCCCAAATGAATTATTTATTTGTACATGAAAGATTACATATTCCATGTATGTATAAATGAACTACTGAACCTTTTTTTATAAAATTTTATCTCGTTTTCTGGCTGTGAAATTTACTCACGAAGGGAAGGTTAAGAAATCAGGAGCAAATAACATAACATGATATGGATTTTCGATTTTCATGTTTAGGAGCAGCAAGAAATCGGTTTCAGAAGAAGGAAGAAAGAAGAATAGCAAAAAAAAAAAAACGATTTTCAGAAACAAATAACATACTTGATTTCGTTTTTTTAACAAATCAGGAACTAATAACATAAGATGATGTTGATTTTTGATTTCCAGGTTTGGGAGCAGCAAGGAAAACGATTTTCAAAAGAAGGAAGAAAGAAGAATAGCAAATAAATCGATTTTAAGAGGAGTAGCGACATACCTGAATCGTCGGCGAGAGGTGGGAGGACGATCGGTGGCAGCGGGCTTGTTCCAGGGACGATCAGGCAGCAGCTGCGTTCCAGCGGCTGCGTTCGTCGACGACAGGCAAGATTGGAGCGGCTCGGATCGATTGCTGGGAGCGAATGGAAGAAAAACGGCGATTGCTGGGAGCGAATGGAAGAAAAACGGCAGAATGCTTTTGATGGGTATTAGGGCAAAATAGGCACGCGTTTCTTTTTATTTTTTTTTTATTTTTCAGACACTGCTCAAGATCTGAAAAAATAAGAGGCAAATAGAGTTTTAAGAGGTCAAAATTAAGATGCAGACAAACGATCTGAATCTGAATTTTTCAGACATTGCCTCTTAATTTTGCTATTAAGAGGTAAACAAACGGACCCTAAGAACCAGGAATTAAACCTGAACTTGATAAACCTCAATATGTCGATCAAATGTGTACCAATTTCTTTAAAAACGGTTCGATCCAAGCTCTTTCAAAAGGAAATAAGAAACGGTCCGATCCAAGAGCCGTCAAGACCAACCAAAATGCACCCCCTAGTTTATAGTAACATAAAGATAGTTTAAGAATTCCATTTTAAAAATCTGGACAACAAAAAAGCTGAAAGGAGACGACGAAGATAAGATATACTCTTCTAATATTAAGGGGGTGTTTGGCTTAGCTTTTAAAAACCCAAAAGTTCTTTTTGGAAAAGCTACAAAAAGTCAGGATTTTATGACTTTTCCAAAAAGTTTATTTTTCTTGCATAAAAACTTCAAAATTAACTTTTAAAACCAGTTTTGCCAAATATCTTAAGCCAAACACCCCCTAAATAGATAAAATAGCTAGATTATATCACTTCAAAAAAACATACACAACATAAATTAACTAAAAAAAAAAAAAAAAAATATATCCTTATTTTATTGCAATTTTGCGGACCATAAAAAACTAACACAAATGCCACGACAATGACATGGCGCGAGAACAAATAGCAATTCTCATGATCCAAACAAACCATAGAAAGTTAGAAACTATCATTCATCGAAACTCTCCATTCTCTCGATTTTCACCCTTTCGTCTCTTCGCCATTTTGTCAAGCACTTCATCTGCAACAACTTTCTCCAGGTATCACCATCTTTAATCATTCCACTTTAGTGGTTCTGAACAATTGAATCTTTCCTTATTCTGCTGTCGAGTATCGACACACATGCAGACACAAGCTTTACTCTTTTTCATCAAAATTGGGGTTTTTACTTCCTTACTTTTTAGCTTCCATCGAAGAAAAAATTCCAACTTTTGTGTTTATTGTTTACTACATCGCTTTCCCCTTTTTGGATTTCGCTTTTACTGAACTCATGATTATTGAATCTCTAATGTTTGATTCTCTGATCCTAGTTAGTGTTCTCTTTAATCGATTTTTAAATTGTTTGTCATGTGATTCTTCTGTTCATACTCGTTAGGGCTTTAATTTATGTTACTTTTGCGTACGTTTCGACTGTTTGTAATTATGATTTGGAGTTACCTTTATGAGTTGTCATTATTTATCTCTGATATACGATATGGTGGTTAGCTTCACATGCTGTTTGTTCAATGTCTTTTTAAGCTCTCTAATTTAAAAGTTTTGCTACTTTTTTCCAGTTCAATTTCACCACTCTCGCTAGATGCCGCCGCCAACTTATTTCCCTCTCCGGTGGGAGAGCACCGGAGACCAGTGGTGGTACGCTTCCCCAATCGATTGGGCCGCCGCAAACGGCCACTACGACTTAGTCCGTGAGCTTCTCCGCCTCGACAGCAACCACCTAATCAAACTATCATCTCTCCGGCGAATCCGCCGCCTCGAGGTAGTCTGGGACGACGAAGAACAGTTCGACGACGTCGCCAAAAACCGTTCTTTTGTCGCCCAAAAACTCTTACACGAAGGAGACGCCAAAAGGGGGAAAAACTCACTCATTGGGTCTGGTTACGGAGGGTGGCTCCTGTACACCGCCGCCTCCGCCGGCGATTTCCCGTTTGTTCAAGAATTATTGCATAAAGATCCGCTTTTGGTGTTTGGAGAAGGGGAGTATGGGGTGACTGATGTGTTATATGCTGCTGCGAGAGGTAAGAATACGGAGGTTTTTAGGCTGATTTATGATTTTGCGTTGTCTCCGAGGTTTATGGCCATGGGTGGTGGTAATGGTGGGAATTTGGAGGGAAATCTTGGGGGAATTCCGGCGGCTTACAAGGAGGAGATGAAGAATCGAGCTGTTCATGCGGTGGCTAGAGGTGGTAATTTGAATATTTTAATGGAGCTTCTTGGTGATATTGATGATAATCAGGTTTTGAGTTATAGAGATATTCAAGGGTCGACTATCTTGCATACAGCAGCTGGAAGAGGACAAGTTGAGGTATGAGTTTCTTTGTAAAATTGTGTATTAATTTAATACTTTTTAACACATCTATAGCAAATGATTTATTTAGTTATAATTGTCTAATAATATAATATATAAAAGCTAATAAGTACAAGGGTATTTTTGAAAATTTATATAAGGTTATAATTAGGTAGAATTTCGAAAAAAAAATAAATTAATGTACGTTGCTATTTCTTGATGTTTAGGTGGTGAAATATATTGTCTCTACATATGAAATGATAAACTCCACAGACAAACAAGGCAATACACCTCTCCACATAGCCGCTTCCCGTGGTCAAATATCAGTAGTTGACTTTTTAGTCAAATCCTCTCCATCTTCCATACATTCAAAAAACAATTCCGGTGAGACATTCCTCCACGCGGCGGTGACCGGATTCCAAACTCCAACATTCCGGCGACTTGACCGCCAGATCGTTCTCATGAAACAATTAGTCTCCTCAAAAGCCTTCAACATTGAAGAAATCATAAATAGTACAGATAACGAAGGAAGAACCGCGCTTCATTTAGCAATCCATGGCAACATCGATGTCAATCTGGTGGAATTGCTCATGATGGTTGGAATGATTAATGTCAATAAACGTGACAATCACGGATTGACACCTCTCGATCTTTTAAAACAACGGCCCGTGTCTCCGTCATCGGAATCGCTAAAACGACACCTCATTTCCGCCGGAGCAATTCTCGGGAATCATGATTACACCGCTAGGAAGATTCTTGCTTCCCATTTGAGAAAAGGAAGCGCTGGTGGAAGCCCCGGAACGGCGTTTACCGTTTCCGATTCCGAAATCTTCTTGCTTTCCGGTACCGAGAGTGTGGCCACACCGGTGTTGACCGAACCGAGTTCGGAATCGAAGATTCCGAATGTTGTCGACGTTCCAAGCAAGAAGAAACACAAAGGGATAAAGAGATTCCTTCGGTGGACGAAACCGAGAAAAGCCGAAGAGAAACCGGAACTGGAATTACCGATTCCACTCCGGCAACGGTACTCTAAACCGGCGTCGGTGTCAGTGTCGGTGTCGCCGCCGAACAACAAGCGGACGCTAGCGGCTCGGAGTAATCTTCCGAGTCCGACCGCGAAGAAGAAGCTTGCTTCGGGATTGGTGAATGGAGTTATGCAAGCGATGCCGAATGTGAACCGGAGATCACGGTCTAATTCCTTCTCGAGGTCGTCCGCTTCTTCTCATGCTTCACACACCGGAATCGGATTCGGAAGCGGAAGCGGAATTGAGTTTCCGGGTGGGTCTAGCTCGAATCAGATGATTGATGATGGGTTTGCGAGTAAAGAACATGGGGTTGTGAATAGGAGGTCGTCAGTGAATCAATACTTTTGTTTTGGTGCACCAAAGTTACCGATGGAAACGGGTGGTTCGGAACAAGAGAGGGAGGATGAGATTTATGATCGTTATGTTTTATCTACTGCTTAAGAGAATTACGAGGTTAAATAAAAAATGTAAAAGTCTTTAACTTTATATGGTTGTTTTTTAGTGGTAAATTATGTATGTTTAGCTTCGAATATGTCAAACTTTGTTTAAAGTTCAAATCCGATATTATTTATAAGGAATTTGGGCCTCGTTTGGGGTTAATGCGCTTTGGCATTTGGTTTTTAGCCCAAAGTGAGGGTTTTGGGTTGGGTTATTTACGGAATAGACCTGCCTAGGCCCAAAGTGTTTAGGCCACTTGGCAAGCATTTTTCTCTACAAAACACATTATAAGCCCATGTTAGAATGTTCATATGCACAAATATTGCTAAATATCAGACATCAGGTAGTTACCTAGCAATCAATTTAGCTACATTAAACAAGAAGCACTAACCTGGTGGGAGTCTAGTATCGTTAATGAAATTACCAATTCTTGTTCTTTTATATTGATTATTCTGTTATCGTTCATCGCTAATAAAGTGATATTCGCATCATGTTCAACGGATTTTTTTTGTTTGAGTTCTATATATAATTTACTAGGTGTGAGACCCGTGTATTACACGGGTTGATTTAAAAAAAATTTAAACATTAAATTAAAGTGTAAATAGAAAATATTTTTAATGTACAACTTTAAAATAAGAAATGAATAAACGTATTTATTGCAATTTAATATCATATATATGATATTTAATACTTTACATGTATAGTATATGACTTTAATTTTAAAAATTGAAACAAACCAAAAATTGACAAGTGGATAATATTTATTTCAAAAATACCACAAAATGACAAGTGTCAAAACTCATGAGAGATTGACATGTGGCAAAAAAACCTTCATTTATTAAGGAGGATATATATATAAAAAGATTGATTGGAACTTCTTATCAAATTGGAACTTCACTAATTTAGTTCACGTTAATTGGAATGTGTGCATGAGTTTTATATTTCAATATTTAATTAATGAACTTCGCTATAATATATGTAAAAGTATAAGAATTTTATATGGAACTGTGAAAACTATGGTTATAAAATTAATTAAAATTTCGTAGTAAAATCTTCAAATTATTAATCAAATATTTTAAATAAATTATTAATTAAGATATATTTTTAGTTATATAAAATTATAATCGTTGATTTAAATAAATACTTGAAACTATCACCTTATAATATATATTAATTTTATTTTATTTTTTATTCTAATGTTATTAATTTAATGTAATTAAAGTGGGAAATTTAAAATTTAAAATTTAAAATGGAGAATTAATACGGGTAACACGTGATATGATAGATGACATATAATATTAATATAGATTGTTAATATTGTGACACTAATAAATATATTCATTTATTATAATAGGAAGATATATTGATTAGAATAGGAAGATATGTTGAAACATGATTATGATTATTGGTTTAAAAAAATCAAAATTATTACTCATATATTTGAAAAAATATAGTTGTATGTATATTTTTTAACAAATATATACTATATGTAATTTGAGAAATCTATTTATTTACGGGTCTAGCCACACGTTGAGTTTTTTTTTATAGATCAATGATAGCATAGGCGGATCCACAATAGATCTCGGGGTATCTCGTGATGCCTCTTAAAAAAATTTTAGAAGTGTAAAATTTTTCGGAAAAATTCGTTTTATGTTGCGGTTTTATACCAGGAAAAAAAATTAGGCTATTCTAAAAAATTTCAGGTTATTTCTAAGTAGTTCAAAATACAAACTAGCTCAAATGATCCAAATTTTTTAATCCCACACCAACTAGTTTTTTGAAACAAAGAGTTATAAGTTCGGTTGGTTTAATGAAAACAAATCGGACGTCCTTTCCTTGTGTGTTATGATCATGGACTTATGTGTTTGGTTGACTCATCTTCTGTGATCGTCAATTCGTCATTTCCTACTTCGCAACCCTCAGCCACTACATGCCCTCTTGCCGGAGGGAGAAATCTGGCGACCTCCTACTCGGCTCCTCCTGCACAATGAAACAAGTTAATTTAAAAAAATACACAATCCTATTATCTATTGTTAGGTTAATTCAAGTTCCAATTTTTTTCTCATTATGTTGAAAAATTAGAAATTACCAATTAGGTTTGTTAAATTAGGGACTTAGGATTAATAATTAATGATTATTTGTTGTTGAAAGTTGAAATCAAGTTATAGTTGATATATTTTGATTGTAGGTTGCTATTTGCTCATTTGTTGTTGAAACTTGAAATCAACTTTGTAGTTGATATATCTTGATAAATGATAATTCAATTATAGATTGTTATTTGCTGTTGAAACATGAAATCAAGTTTATAGTTCATATAATTTTATTGTAGGTTGTTATTATTATTTTTTTCAAAAGATAATTAGATGTCGGAGACAACAATGGTGAATGAACTTCCAAAAAAAAAAGTAGGGCTAATTAAAGTAACCAAGTTCTATAAACTAATCAACCTATGCCAAAGATTTGAAGCTACTAAAATAATAGGGCTAATGAAAGTAACTAAGTTCCACAAACTAATGAACCCACTCAAAAACCAAAAGTGACACAATCTTTTTATTTGAATGATCTTCCTTCAGACACCGGAGATAGGCCAGAGATTACATATTATAATCATAATCAACAGAATGAAATAAGGAGGGCATATTTGACTAAAGGATGTGTCAAGCAAGGGGACATAGTTTTGAATTTACTGTATTTGTAACGACCCAAAAATCAAGGGTAAAATTTCATTTTTATTATAGTCAAATACAAATGTTACATAATCCAACCATTTAAAAACATTGCTTAATTAAAACATTTATCAGAGTTACTTCCCAAAATCACATAATACGGAAAACACGGGTGTGTGTGCTGCAATCAAGCCGGACCCTTCCTTTCAAAACCAATGATACCTGAAACCATAAACAAAACTGTAAGCATGAAGCTTGGTGAGTTCCCCAGAGCATACCCCACACAATCTACATAACCACATAATCCATATTAGCTATATCAGCCATATAAACCATATCAATCATATAAGCCATGCATATAAACATATAGGGATGTTGTGGGCTCCCCCTAGGGTCCTACTCTAGGATGCCGTTGGCTCCCCCTAGGGTCTTACACCTATATGTCATGGGATCCCCCATGGTCTTACTTGGAATTCCATGGGCTCCCCCACATGGTCTGACAACTAAGTGTCATGGGCTCCCCATGGTCTTTACCTGGAATGCCATGCGCTCCCCCAGATGGTCCGACAACAAACTGTCATGGGCTCCACCATGTCTTTACCTGGAATGCCATGGGCTCCCCCACATTGTTTGACAACCAAGTGTCATGCCTCCGGGGTCTTCGATGCAAGTATTACAAAGAAAACTAGCATATCACATATCACATAAACAACTAGCATACCACATATCATATACATACTAGGCAAATTAATAATGCTTCCATAATAATCATCACAACTAACTGGATGAGCTGGCCTTGGTACCTTTAACCCATTGGTATGGTGAGGAGACTCACCTCAAATGCAAAAGCTTCCCAAATAACATCCTTAACTGCTGCCCCGCCGACTTCCCGAGCTGTTAATAACAATCAATATACTCAATTAGCAATTAAGTTCCATACTATAATCCTTAATCCATACATGGGGTAAAATGACCATTCTACCCCTGACCCTTTATGATCCAAAACTGAGGCCCAAGCCCAAAATAACAGCCCAACACTATAATGTCTATAAATCCATCAATGGCCCAATTTTCCAAATTGGGCCCCAAGCCCTTACGAGCCTTACTCTAATCCCATAATATCCTTTATTATCATTTGTTTTACTCGAAGCACCCCTTGGGACTAACTTGCCCAAAGTCAAAGGTCAAAGGTCAAAGTCAACAGTCAAGGTCAACAGTCTATGTTGACCCAACTCGTCGAGTGCATCTAGAAACTCGTCGAGTTCTTTCTGTGCTCAGAAAACCGAAATCTCGAGTCAACATGTCACAACTAGCATATTTGGGCTAGGAAATTGTGTCTATGTATGATCAACTCTTGATGTATCTGGTAACTCTAAGATTGATGCTATACATGTTACTCAATTCAAAAACAACTATTCGAATCAAAACTCACTCGTGAAGCCCAAAAAACCTATTTCAATACACTACATTCACTCAAACTTTGGGTTGTAACCCTAACTTTCCGGTTCAAACATATAATTGGACCAGTAATCATTTATTGGGCCTAATGGGCCAATAAACCCCCAACTTGATTATTTTGGGATAAGATACCTCATTTGGGACCTAATTGGACTCACATTCGCTAAGTAATTGATTTTGGGACTTATTGGGCCGAAAACCACTTGCTTAATTCTAATGGGTCGAAAACACATTTCCTTTGTTATTTTGGGCCATAAACCTCCTAATGGACCTTATTGGGGCGTAAACTCATAGGTGGGCCCACATGGATCAAAAATCCCTAGTGGGCCAAAACTATATCAAGCCCAATACTCTTTCCCTTTTCTTTTCCACCCATTCTCGGTTTGTGATAACAAAAGGAGATGGAGGAAAATTAAACATGTGCATGAAAAAACATGTTTAACCTTCATGTATGCATGGGGAAATCTCATGTTTCTAGGCAAGGTATTTACGACACAAATAACAAGATTAGTCTCTCTCTCTCTCTCTCTCTCTCTCTCTCTTTCTCTCTCTCTCTCTCTCTCTCTCTCTCTCTCTCTCTTCTCTTCTCACTTACGGCCATAAGAGCCACCACCACAACCAATATACTTCATTTAAACACAATATTCTCTCATCCTTTCCTCTCTAGCACAAGAAATACCTCCCTCCATTCTTCCAAATTTTTGTTTATGTTTGTGTGGGTGTTCAAGAACATTTCATCAAAGCTTAACCATTCTTAGTAAGTTTTAACCAAACTCAAGGTTTATTACCATCCATTTAAGCTAAATCATTCCTCATACACACATGTTTTTGTGATCCATGCTCCTAGAACTCTCAAGAAACCAAAAATCTTCCCAAGAAGCAAGCTAGGCCAAAAACATCTTCTTTACTTCTTCAAAAACCAAACCCATCTCCCAAAGTGAGCTCATACCCCCTTATTTTCGATTTTTACTATGTTTTGGGGGAGGATACAAATTGCTTTGTGTTAGATCTATGTATTTATGCATGTATATGTGTGTTTTCATGTTATATGTAGTGATTATATTACGAAAACATGCTAGATCTCTACTAAACTCGAAATACCTACCCTACTTGGTGATGTTTTTAAACTAAACCATCTTATGTGACTTACTATGAAGTGGAAAGAATTAAACATGCTAAAAATGTATGAAAACTAAATAAAATCGCAGAAGGGGCCATATTTGACAAAATAAACAAAAAGTGAGGTCCTTATGATGAACTCACAGTTTTGAGAGGACCAAAACAGTCATTTTTAAGCAAAAATGGATCTTTATGATACTCATGGTTTTAAAGGGGCAAAAGTGCAAATTTTCACAAATGGGCTTCTAATTGGGCCTTCACGGTTTTATATGGTCTAAATATGTCCATTTTCACAAAAATGGGTTTTACTTAGCTACTCACGGTTTTCAAGGGCCTAAAAAGGAAATTATTGACTTTTTATGGATTAAATTGTCATTTTAAAACAAACATGGGCCAAAAATGTAAATTTTCGGTTAAATGGGCTGGAAATGCCGTTTCTGTTAAATTTGGTCCAAAAACATTATTTCTATCAAAAGTGGGTTGAAAATGTCTTATTGTACAAAATGAGCCCTTAAAAGTAAACTTTCGGTCTTAATGGGCCTAAAGTGTCATTTTTACCAAAAATGTGCCTTAATTGTAAATTTTTTGGCTTATGGGCCAAGAATATCATTTTTACAACAAATGCGCCTTTTATGTCATTTTGGTAAATATTTGAGCTAAAACAAGCAATATAATAACAAACGGGCTAATTACGTTATTCTCATTTTTTTGGGGCCTTGTCTACCCTTTTCATTATATTCGGCCTTTGTAGTCCACATACATGCGTTACATGTGTATTGGGCCTGATACTTTCATTACATGTCATTGGGCCTTAATGACCCATTTACATGCTTGATAGGTCTTGTATATTCATTTCATGTTTATTGGACCTTATAACCTAAATACATACATGGAAGCATTCTTTTGAAACGGTAAACAATGTGATACACTGTTCGCGTAAATTTAGTTAAGGTTCTTATGAGACGTTCTTTCATTCGTACCTACCTAGTGTACAACCTTAAGTCATGTAGTTATAACCAGAGTCTCCTGGAGAGAGAGCGAGAGTTTGTGTATAGATCTTTACGGGGTTGACAACCCCACACCTGAGTTGCTCGCTACAGCTAGACTAGGCCAATGACTAAAGTGAATATAGTCTGATTGGGAAGGATTTCTCATGATGAAATATCCATTAAGGCTTCGAAACACATTGAATCGTGGAGGCTTGGGACAACATGCTGCAACATGCTTCTAGGGACACCTAACTAGTGCAAAGTATTGAAGATATACCTTTCCTTAAAGTTGTAAAACATGTACCACCAGAGTTCTTTGCTAGAAAGCTACACAAACAAGTTAACAAAACAAATGAAAATAGAAAATATTTTTGGCTTTTTGTTTTTGAAAAGAAAATAACAAAAATAAGAAAATCCTTTTATTGATTTTTGAATTGAAATAACAAAAATTAAGAAAATATTATTGTTGTTTTTGTGTAGTTGAAACAAAAAAAATATACTAGACAAATGAAGTGTAAAGTACCGACATAAAGATGTGATATATTGACACAACAAACGTATGAGACTCACGAAGCATATTCTGAATCATTCAAAAGAATTTCAAAAACGAAGCGTGTCAAATGCTGAATAGTAAACAACAACTTCTGGATCATTCAGTGATGTTTCGACATGACTTGATTTTATAACGAATTCAGACCGATAATAGCATTCACATCAATCATGCCTAAGCCCGTCAAAATCCTTAGAAAAGTCTTCTCATCCAATGGTTTAATAAAGATATCAGCCAATTGATCCGTTGTGTTTACAAAATGAACTTCAATATTGTCATCCTCAACATGATCTTTAATAAAGTGATAGTGATGGAACAAAGAATCGAGTATGAAATGAATCAGAGTAAATGTTTAAGAATCAATTAGTAATTGAACACACGATGTAAATAAGATCTTCACTTCAACTCAATTAAGCTTTAAGAGTTTTTACAGTGAGAATAGACAATCCTGTTCTTGTTATCTAACTCTAGTAAATGAACATATTTATAGGATCCATAAAGCATACAAAAAATATACCAAGGCTAAAACACTTAAGCTTCGAATCAAAAGAGCCCTAGTAAAATACATTACAGACTATACGAAGAGTACAAAATAGGCTTCGACTCATTACAACCAAACTACCCTTACATTCTCCCCCTTTGTAAACAGAGTTGAAAACTTCAGTTCGTAAGCAGTTGACTGGAGTACAACATTACTCTTCGTATCTCAGTGTACCATGAGATAATCTTCTTCAGTTCCTTTTTATCCCCTTCATTATTCTTCTTGCAATGATTCATACGAACAATTAAGTTCGTATATTGCGAAGTTGGCTACCTTTCTACCTCACTCGCCTGGAACAAAAAACGTTTTGATTTCCCAGACTTGTCCTTCCGAGAGAAGACTAAACCAAATGGTTTCAAGCAGATTTCACCATCAGCATACTTCTTTAATTCTGCTTGTGTCTTCGAAGGAGCCATGGGTGCTGTAATTTCCAGTCCTTTAGTTGTAGCCAACTCCACATCAGTTAATGCTAAGCATTCATAATAATTTTCAATAAAAATCTTGATGAGAGTAACTCCCAGCTTGTACTCATCAGGATCTGTGTTTTGAAGATACGAAAAAGACCCTTCCTTCAGCAGTAATGCAACTTGTATAAGATCATACTAGTTCATTAAAGGAAAGTCAGCAATTGTAAACTCATAAACATTCCCATTCGCCCTGGTCACCATATATTTCATATTTTGGATTGTATTTTCGAAATCCACATCCTTGTTTATGCTTATAACCTTCTTTATCTTCGTCAATGACCGTACTTCTTCAGCAGGTTTCACAAGAACCGCATGAAACCTGATTTTCATGTGAGTTCCTTCATCCTTCTCCTTGAACTTGCTTTCTACTTTAAATTGAGGCATTATGAACATCATTTCGTTAATTGGAAAGTCCAACTGGCTTGCATCCGTATTCGTGACAATGTAACTCCGTTTTGGCTTCTTTTCAAACGAATCCATGTGATTAAATGCAACCTTGGCTTCAATTTTTTCATAATCGTAGTGGTTTGATGGATCACACTTGTTCATGCCAGGAGGATCACTAGCCCTTTGAGTCATTATAATTTGAATCAGTCTCATCTTTTGTAGTTCTGCCTCAGCCTCAGCCTTCTTTTCTTCTTTAGATTTTTCTATAATAATTGACTTTCCCCTTACCTTCAAAGCTGATTCTTCAATCACTTCTTTTGCCTTCGAATCACTACCACCAGTGTCAATAGATTTACCAATCACAATTCCTTTCGAAATTGGTCTTGTGATTGGCACAATTGTTAATACCGTCAAAGAAACAGGACCAACAGTTGCTATAACTGGTTTTGTTGTTGGGATCTTTGAAGGAAACACTTTTCCCACCACTTTCGCATCTTCACCTCCAGCCTTCGAACTTCACTTTTTCTTTCTCCCCCTTGTACCCCTGTACTAGCAGGTGGGGCATTTGTTATGGGAAGAAGGCTGGATATACGTGAAAGAGGAGCCAATTGTTGGAGAAGTAAGGCTTCTAATGGAGAAAATTTCTTTATAAGATCTTCTAAAGATAGAGGAGAAGACAAAGCTGTTGTTGAAGATAAGGCTTTGAGCTCCGTTAAAAGTGTGAAAACTTCCAAAAAATTCTTGTTTTCAGTTGTAGAAAGTTGAGCTATTTGAGGACTCATACTTTCATACAACTTGGCAAATTTTGTAACTGCGTCACAGATTATATCCACCTTCTAATTGAGAGATGCAAATTCAGTGCGAACAATTGCAATCTCTTTTTCCATGTCTTGGCGAAGCTCTTGAAGCTTAAAATTCACATCTTCTCGCACCTTCTTAACATCTTGAACAAATAAGACATGACGTTCCTTTGCCACCAATTTTAATTCTTTCAAATCACCTTCAAAAGTTGATATCTGAGAATTTACCCTCATCTCATTGCTATGATCACAAATATCAATTTTCTCCAGGAGACGAGACTCAGAATCTTTTATCATTCCCAAAACTTTTGAAGTAATCCTCCCTTCAAGCAATTTTAACAGACCATCAACTTCTAGACTGGTCACAGAATTTCCTCCCCAAGATCTGCCTGTGATTGAAGAATTGAATTGAGCTTCATATTCAATATCTTGAACTGCTTCATGGTCATTAGCATGTGATCTGGGATATCAGTTTCTTCTTCATCAAACTCCAAATTTTCAAACGTCCCTCCAAATCCTTCTGACTCATGCTCAGTTTCCATAAAAGAAGAATCTTAAATTGGTGAAGTTGTGGTGGGTGGATCAGTGGATTGTGAAGAAGAAAGAGATGTAATTGGTTGTTTGATTATGTTTTCAAAGGTAGGAGAATCAGTGGTGGATGTAGTATAAATGATAGGTGTGAGTTGTGGAGGTAAAGAAACAACAACATCTGAGGTAACATCCGAAGTCTTAGCTTGGCCATCTTTATGCGAAGCATCCTCACCCATGATGACATTTGCATCCGTATTAGATACGTTTACAAGAATGTCAGAAGCTCATGCCTCCTCAGAAACTGACTTGGCAACCGAATCTTCGGGTGGGTATAACATCTGTTGGTGCAAGAGTAGAAGATTCTTTGTGAAGATCGGCTTCTGGAGTTTCTGGAATTGTTTCATTTTCATCAGTAGTTGACTCAGAGGAAATGATCATTTTGCTTTTCTTTTTCTTCTTAGAAATATGTTTGGCCACATCAGTTTCCTTTCGTTTCTTCGAAGATGGTGAAGCAGGTGTAGGAATTTCACGAAATAGAAGTCCTTGATGAGAAACTTGTGGTTTTCGGACAACATTTGTGAGTGAAGATCGACTCTTATGTTTGGATTTCATTTTTATTCTGCGAAAGACACCAGTCTTCGAAGGAATGATTTCCTTTTGAGTTGATGGTGTATTAGCAACGGGAACTTCGGGTTTTGTTAGCTCTGCTTCTATAATCGGTAACTTCTTCGGACTCTTTGTAGATTTAGACTCCTTGACTTGTTTCTCAGAAGAACCAGCAACAGTCTTCTTCGAACATTTAGACTTTTTCTCTTCTTCTCTTGGCAAAAGAATTCCAGTTTCAACAGTGGTATCGATTGTCTGCAAGTAAGTCACCAAAACTGTATTGGTAGGATCAACTCGTTTAAGCATGACATCGGGAATACGAGCAACAACTGGAAACTCTTCAGTATCATCAGTTGCATCCTTCAGACAACTATAAATATGTAACACAACTTTTTCTTCATCTGCAAGAACCAGAATCCCCTCCTTCTCATAGAAATATTGTAGAATTAAGCTCCAGTATCCGACACACGAAATGCCATGAAGAGCATTCATGTTTTCAATACTCTTCAAGAATTCTTTCCATAACTGAGTAGAGTATTTGACTTGAAGATCATAATATAAGCCTGCGACCCTAGTGTAAACCTCCATTATCTCCTTGTCCAACCCATCGGTTCTTCCAGTTAAACACTTTAGGAAAATGCCAAACAAAAAATTCCAAACACCTAGAAGACCTGACTTATTAAAATCACTTATCTTTGACAGTTGGGGTTGATGACCCATTTCATTGAACATATGTACAATTTGTGGGAAGGTAAAATTAACATATGGTGGAGAATTAGGGATATCGAGAATCTGACAAAAAAGCTTCTTTGAGAGTCCAACCTTTTTATCAGTCACCAGATTAAACAGAACTGCATCCAAAGCTTTCAAATAAGTAGCTGTTGATCCAGCTTGAGAGAGCCATGAAAGAGGAACAGAGAATGAGTTGAACATGGATTTAGACAATACAGAGCTTTTCAGAGCAACGAAGAGCAACTTAAGTTCTTCAGGATATAGAGAGACATTCGCCTCAACTTGGTAATTTGTTCCCTGAATCTTCATAATGGGCAACAAGGTAACATCATATGTGGTGTGAGAAAGAGTTGCATCAGGATTAGCAGTCGCCATTGTTAGGGTTTAAGAGCTGGATTTTTATCAGGGAGTATTTGGGAATATGAAAGTGTAAACTGATAATGAACCCTTGAATCCCTTTTTATATGTAACTCTTGATTTTGAAATCAAAGCGGGATAAGCATTTAATGATCTGTGACGTGTCACCAAGAAAACCGCGTCATGATGATGAAAAAGTAACCATGCGTGATAAAGTAACTATCACGTCTCCTCAAAACCCGCACAGAATACAAACAGTCCCCTTAAACAGGCTGGATTGTTTGCCCCAAAGGAATAGTAACCGTCGGGACCCTTCGGATGGAAGTAAGGCTCTTTTACTTTAGGGTTTCAAAGTAAAGTCATTTTCCAGATTCTTGAAATCATCAGCCTAAGTTGGTGTTACTCAGAACCTCAAGGATTTCGTGTGTGTAGTGTTTCAAAGAATATAGATGAGAAGCAATTTTTTTTTGGATATTCAGTGATGTCAAAAATTCAATTTGACACGAAGGCAGTTAAAACCCCGGGCAAAGATTGCTTCGTTAATTATCAAGAGAGATAATCAACAGCTTTTGTATGTTCCCGTGAATTACAATCGAATACTTGTGAAGAAGTATCGAAGGGCTTCTTTTAAAAAAGCTTTTGAGGTGGTTTAATGAATTCCGTTACATATCAATCTAAACATAATGCGAGTAAGTGTAACAGAAATCACTTGTATGACCAGTGTAGTCTATGACAAGTTTGCTTTGAAAAACTTTTAAGTTACATGGAATTTCTGATAAAACTCACACTGAAATCATATTCAAGAAAAAATTGTATTCTGGATCCTGTTGGGTAACAAACATCGTGGGTTTCGAATGTTTGATCAAGACCACTCATAAGAAATGAATATTATTTGGAGTTTCGAATGAAGGTACAAAAAAAAATGTTTCGTTAAAGCCTGGAACATAGTTCCCCGTCAATTCCTTAAAGGTTGATTGATTTGGGTTTCACTTTCATCACGGTCTCATGACGTCTGATCATAAACACAAATTTGTGATATATCTAAGTTTCGATTGGTTTGATCAGAAACCTCTTGGACATATGTCTTCATGTGTGATAGTGTAAGAATTTTGAGATGAAAAAGATTGGTATAAGAAAGAACATGTACCTCTGTTATTTTGGACCAAACAGTAAACTCTTAACTCATGTGAGAACAGTCAGGTAGCTCAGAAGACTAATGTGAATGCAAGCCTACTTGGGAAGAAATCTTCCTATGAAAATTTCATTAAGGCTTTCGAACATTGAGTCAATTAGAGGATTTAGTCAACATGCTGCAACATGCTTCTAGGGACATCTTAACTAGTTCAGTGTGTGATAAAAATACCTAACCCTAGAAATGCAAGCACTGCTCCAAGAAATTGAGTATGAAACTTTGCAACAAACAACTAAAAAGAAAGAAAGAACAAAAATATTTTTGTTGTTTTTGAATTTTTGAAAACAAAAAAAAAAAATCTTTTTGGTATTTTTATATTTTTCGAAAAAAATTGTATTTGTTGCAAACATACGAAATTTAAAACACTCAAGAAAATGACAATTATACGAATTCGAAGGATTCGAAGAGTTGACTATGAACAGTAACCTTTTTCTTTGATGACGTGTCTCTGAATCAATTCTTTCTGACCATCAGTCTCCTTTTTCGATTTCCATTGATCATTCTAGGTCCTTCCAAAATTCTCACGAACGATTTTTCATCTAATGGTTTTGTGAAAATATCAGCTAACCGAAGTCAGCGTTGCATACCATGCTCGTGGTGTTTGTTTCAAACCATAAACTGCCTTATCTAAGATATAAACATGATCAGGATGTTCTTCATTAACAAAACCTGGGGGTTGTTCAACATAAATAGTTTCTTCAAGCTCTCCATTTAAAAATGCACACTTCACATCCATTTGATAAACATCAAAGTCTTTATGAGCTGCATAAGCCAAAAATATACGAACAGCCTCGAGTCTTGCGACAGAGGCAAAAGTTTCTTCATAATCTATTCCTTCTTGTTGAGAATATCCCTTAACAACAAGCCTGGATTTGTTTCTAACAATGTTTCCATCTTTGTCGGTTTTATTTTTGAAAATCAATTTTAACCCGACAATCGAAACATCATTTGGCTTAGGAATTAATCTCCAAACCTTATTTCATTCAAATTCAGACAATTTAGATTGCATTGCAACAATCCAATCTGAGAGTTCCATTGCAATCTTAACTGTTTTTGGTTCAATTTTAGAGATAAAGACATTGAACATGCAAAATTCTTGATGAGTATTTAATACCTCATTCTTCGCACTAATTTGAGCTCTTGTTAAGACTCCCTCTTGTGGATTACCAATTATTTGCTCATTTGGATGATCTTTTGTCCATTTTTCCATTGGTGGATAAGTTGAATCAAATTCCAAGGGTGCATCTTCGTACAAATCATCATGTTCTGAACCCGCAATTGAACATGCATCATTAAGATCATGAAAATCTTCATTTTGTTCAATTTTCTCCCCCTCAACATCAGCATTCACTCTCTCATTCTCCCCCTCGAAAGAATGCTCCCCCTCAATAATAGTGTTCGAATCCAAGTGCTCCCCCTCCACTGGATTAATATGCATACTTTCGTCCATTGGTTGATGATGTGATGTTGAACGATCATTGAACTTTGATGATTCAAGAATGTGATTGTCATTGGCATTAACTTCAACATCAATAGCCTGATCTGAAATACCAAATTTCAAATCATAATTAATATCCAAGGGTTCTAAAGGTACATATTCGTCAGGAATTTCTTTCAAAATAGGATGATTTTCAAAATGTTTTTCAGTTTGTTTGATATAATAATCATCAAATGTAAGATTGAATGTTTCTTCCACTTTTCGTGTTCTTTTGTTTAGCATGCGATAGGCTACTGAATTATGTGAATATCCAAGGAAAATCCCTTCATCAGCTTTTCCTTGAAATTTCGAAAGGTTTTCCTTAAGATTCAAAATAAAGCACCTGCATCCGAACACATGGAAAATTTTCACATTAGGTATTCTATTATTGATTATTTCATATGGAGTGATATTAAATCGACGATAAATAAAAGATCTGTTTTGAGTAAAACATGCAGTGAATACAACTTCAGCCCAAAGATATTGTGGAAGATTCGCATATGTCAACATTGTTCTTGCGGCTTCGCATAGAGATCTATTTCTTCGTTCAACAACACTATTTTGTTATGGTGTATATGGAGATGAAAAATTATGCGAAATTCCTTTATACACCAAAAATGAATCAAGAACATTATTCTTAAATTCAGTTCCATGATCACTGTTTATCTTTCGAACCATCTTCTTCAGCGTCGTTTCCATTTTCTTGATAAAGTCAATCATGATTTGTGCAACTTCGGATTTAAGCTTGAGAAAATAAACCAACGTGAATCTTAAAAAATCATCAACAATTACTAAAATGTACCGTTTCTTGTTGAGAGTAGATAGAGTCGATGGTCTACACAAATCAATAGGTAAAAGCTCCAGAGGTTCAACAATCTTCGAATCAATTGTGATTGGATGACCTTGCGTATGTTGTTTACCAACTTCACAAGCTGCACATAAAGAATCATTATCAAATTTAAGTACCGGTAAATCTCTTACCAAATCTTGCACAACAAGTTTGTTGATATTTCGAAAGTTGAGATGAGAAAGTCTTCGATGCCAAAGCCAGCTTAGATCCGATGTAGCCTTCAAAAGTAGACATACAACTGGTTTACCTACAATTGGATTGATGTATAATGTAAACATGTCACCTTTTCTTTTAGATTTAAGCAAAACTTCGTTTGTGTTGATGTTCAAAATAATACTTCCTTCTTCGTTGAAAAGTACTTGATTACCAGTGCCCACCACAAGTTGTGATACACTTATCAAGTTGTGTTGAAGACCTTCTACATAAGCAACCTGATTCACTATAAATTGACCATTCGTTATTTTCCCATATCCGTTGACTTGACACTTTTGATTGTTTCCAAACTTAACCACTCCAGCATTCTTCAAGCTTCGAAAATCTCTCAAGTTCTCCTTCTTTCCAGTCATGTGACGAGAGCAACCACTATCAATATACCATTTGTTATTGTATTGCTCGTCACAAAGTACATGCAATAATTGAAAAAATTTAGGTACCCAAGGCTTTTTGGGTCCTTGGTTATTAGCTTGAAACAGAGAATGACTTTTAGAAATGAAAGCCTATGTTTGAACTTGTGTTTTGATCTTGTCAATTAAATCAACATCATTTTCTAAAGATATTGAAATGTAATTTTTCGATAGTTTCGGATTTTCACTAGATTGTACCTCGGGATTCTCAGTTTTTGTTACTTTGTTGATTGGTTTCCATCTCTAAATTGGAGTATTCGAATCTTGAGAAGATAAAATTCCAGTTGAGGACTCATTCAAATACTTTTCATAGGCTGATTTGATTTGACCTTGAGTAAACTTTCCAGACTGAAACCGTTTTCCTTGTCCCTCAAGCCAATGATTAACTGTATGAACTTCTGATTTTCCTTTTGTGCTTGAAACTTTTGTTGGTTTTGTGATTGAAGGATCTGGAAATTTTGGCTTTTGTGGAGTAAATTTTGTGGATGATTTGAAAGCTTCGTGCAAAGGTGGTTGACTATTCGATGATTTTCGAACATTGTTAAGTTTTCGATCATTCACAACGTATTGTGAAGTCTTATACTTTCGAATGTTTTTAGATTTTCGAGCATATTCAACCTTTTGATTAATTGGAAAAGTGTCTATTACATTCATTGGTTGATGAAAAGATGTGTTTCTTGTTTTTTCTTTGAATAATGTTTGTTGAACACTCGTTGATTTTGCAATTTATTTTGAGTTGGTTTTTGAAACACTGTTTTTCTTATTTGGATCTTTGGATTTGGTTAAAGAAAATTTTTCATTAGACACAACTTGCCAAAAAATTACCTTTCGTGCTTTTCTCTTTGAAACTTTATGATTTTTCGAAAACTTATCAACAAGGTCTTTGAATTCATTTGAATTAAGTTTCACAATTGGAGTTGAATCAACAACTTCTTTTGTAACAACTTCCTTTTCCTTTTCAGATTTAAAAACCCATTTTTGTTTTGGTTTCTGTTGTTGTAAAACATATGAATTTTTAGTGAGGTTGTTTTCAACAATATTCTGATTTGCATAGAATCCTTCGTCTGTTGAACGTTTGTTGTTCTCTTCGACCAATTTTTTGAATTATGGCTTTATATTCTTTGAATTTCCAGTGGTGACGAAGACTTGATTTGGAAACACTACATTATCAGTGCATGAAAAATTTGGATATACAACTGTGTTAGTTTCCAAAAAATGTGCTCCTTTGTCACTAATCACTTTGTCAAACTTTTCAGTGTCTCCATACACTTATTCAACAACAAATCTAGGAATTAAAGTTTCGTTTAAAACTTTCTTATCTTCCTTACAAACATTCGAAGCTATATCTTCGTCCTCCTCATCATCGCTACTATCAGTCTGACTGTCTCGGACCTCCACATCATCAAAGTCAAAAAAAATTGAAGTAGAGGGTTTTCCAATGTCATCCTCAACCATCGAATCATTAACAATTTCTTTACCTTTGACCTTAGATGTGATATTAATGATAGATAACTGAGAACAATCAATACTTTCTTCTTCTTCAATTTCACTGATTTCGCTAAGAATATCTGAAGTCTCATCGACATCAGCAAAATTGTTTTGGGAATCAAGTTTCGAATGTTCAGTTCGTTTTAGAATTTTCACTTGTTCATCTTTTGTTAAAATTTCATTAACAATACTAACCAATTCATCTGCATTTAAAAACTCATCTATCTTAACAATGCCATATGCAAACCTATCATCTGGTATTTTGTCAAAATCAGCTATTGTATGTTCACAATTATATGTCATGACATCAACCTTTTCTCTTTCGAATGCTAGAAAAGGTAGGAATTTACGATGTTGTTATTTGCTAATGTAAGAAGAATGATGTAAAGTGGTTAATTTTGCATATAAACGTTTGGTTGAATTATAGTAAATGTTTCGTTGTTTCAACAACCTGACATCTTTGTCTAGATCTTCCCTATCTTTATTGACATTTTGTAATTGCAATTCTAGATATTCTACTCTGCTACTTTTCGTGTCTAACAACTTTCGTGTCTTTAGCAATTGATTATTAAGTTTCTTGGCCTCGTTACTAGCAGACACAACAATAGCATCAAAGTAAGCAACAATATTATCAAATGCAATTATTTCAGAATCATATGCATGTAACGAAATATTAAAAGATTCAAGTATTGAATGTACCTTGGTTGTCATCGGAGATTTGTCACTTGTCTTCATAACAAAACAACGTCCATTTATCTCTTCCTCTTCTTCCTTCTCAAAACTTGCGAACGTGGCACCATGAGTCGGAAGCCTCATCTCTTCATCATCAGAACTGGATGACCAGATTTGATACGTGCCGCTTTCTTCATCTTCACTCTCCCTTCTTGCCACTAGAGACAAACTTTTCGCCTTCTCATGAACTTCTTCCAACTTCTCCACATAATACGTTTCGTCCTTGTTTTTGTTCTTCTTTTCTTCTTTCTTACGAAGCATACAGTCAATTGCAAAATGATTCGAACCATTGCAGTAATGACAGTCGATGCTAGAATCCCCTTTCAACCTCTTTTCACCTTTAAACTCCTTCATCTTTTCATCCTTCTTCTCAGATTTTTCAAACTTCTTTTTCTCTTCTTCACCAGACTATGTAGAGTTTCCCTTCAACTCATTCTTCTTCCCTTTAGGATTAAACGGATTTTTGAAAAACTTTTTAACTCGATTATTCGAGTAAAAAGCCACAACTTCATCATCAGAATTCAACAAAAAACCTTCTTCATCCGAATTTTCTTTTTCAGCAGCCTCCACTTCAGACACCTTCGAAACTAATGCCAGTGGTCCTCCAAGACTCATCTTCGACTCTTCAGCTATTTCAGAAACTTCACTTTCATGTGTCTTTAGCTGATTGTAAACATCATTTAAAGACGAAAAATCGAAGCTCTGCTGATTTTTGATCATCATGCTTACACTTCTCCACTCCTTCCTCAGTACCATCACAAAAGTAAGATTATAATACATTAAGGACCTTGTTATTCCGTAGTGATTGCATCTGTAGATCAACTCATTCAGACGGCCGTAATAGCTTTCAATTGATTCTGTTTCCTTCTGTCTGAACGCCTTCAGTTCAACCAAACATTGCTTTACATAATTGATCTTTGTCTTTTCACTTCCTTGATACTTCTCTTTAAGAGTATTCCAAATCTCCTTAGCTGTTTTACAACCACGAATGTAGTTGTAAACAACAGGTGGCAAAGCACCTCTCAACTCTCTCATGCATTTCTTTTCTTTGTTGTCTAGTCTTGCTTGTTGATCTCCAACAGTAGAAGTAGTTCCAGACGATCCTAAAGTTTGAACATTTGCAGGTGGTTGAACTAATCCATTGATGCAAGTCCATAACTCTTCACCAATCCCATTGAGATAATCCTGCATACGATCAGCCCACTGATCATAGTATTCAGGAATTAACATAGGAATTTTGGTTGATGATCCAAGCAGATGAGAAAAAGAAGTCATTGAATTGATATTGAAATTCACCATTGATGAACAGATGAAGTTTTTCGAGATTTTTGAATTTACAACGAGAATTTGAAAAACGATAATCGGAAATGATTCAGAAATTTTAGTAAATCACTCTATTCCACAATCCAAATGCAGAATCTAATCACAATCTTAGATCTGAAAGAATTTTTCAATTTCAAAAAGTGCAGAAACTTTTGAACCAAAAAGTTGATTCAAAAACTTTGTGAACAATTGAAAATCAGATCATAGAAATGATTCCTGCTCTGATACCAATTGTTGGAACAAAGAATTGAGTATGAAAAGAATCAGAGTAAATGTTTAAGAATCAATTAGTAATTGAACACACGATGTAAATAAGATCTTCACTTCAGCTCAATTACGCTTTAAGAGTTTTTACAGTGAGCATAGACAATCCTGTTCTCGTTATCTAACTCTATTAAATGAAACTATTTATAGGATCCATAAAGCATACAAAAAACATACTAAGGCTAAAACACTTAAGCTTCGAATCAAAAGAGCCCTAGTAAAATACATTACAGACTATACGAAGAGTACAAAATAGGCTTCGACTCATTACAACCAAACTACCCTTATAGATAGCGAAGTGCAATATGTTTGGTCTTCGAATGTTGTAGACGATTGTGACAAATTCAAATAGCACTCTCGGAATCCCAATATAAAGAAATCTTATTCATGTTTATTGCACAGTCACGAAGCTGACTTTGAATCAAAATGAATTAAGAAGAGCAAGCTGCAACAACAACATATCCTGCTTCTGTTGTGGAAATAAAAACATAGGTTTGTTTCTTTGATTTCCATCTCACAAGCTTTCCATCCAATAGTTGACATCTGCCACTTGTGATTTTATGATCAACTTGACAACCACCCAAGTCTGCATCCGAAAAACGCTTGAATGAAAAACCCATTTTTCGAAGGGTGACACAAGCCCAATGAAACTGTTCCTATAAGATAGCAAAAAATATTATTGACAATTGTTAGATGAGGTTCCCTAGGATTGGATTGGTATGTAGTACAATTGAAAACAAAAAACATGATATCAGGTCGACTAGTTTTTAGGTATAGTAACGAACCAATCGCGCTCCTGTACAATGTGAGATCGACAACGGATTTATCTAACGAAGGACCAAGTCTTGTTCCAACTGCCATCGGTACTCACAACTTTGAGCTATTTGTCATTCCAAAACTTTCAAGCATATTGCGAGAATACTTCTCCTGGTTGATAAAAATACCTTCTCTTCTTTGACGAATGATCAATCCCATAAAATTATTGATCTCCCCCATCATGCTCATCTCAAACTAACTCTTCATCATATTTTCAAACTCATTCGACAATTTGGGGTCAGTTGAGCCAAAAATAAGATCATCAACATAAATTTGAACAAGCATAAGATGATTCCCAACTTTCTTTCGAAAGAGAGTGGCATCAACAGATCCTTGTTTAAATTTCAATGATTTTAAGAAATTAGTAAGAGTGGCATACCAGGCACGTGGTGTTTGTTTAAGTCCATAAACAAACTTGTCTAAAACAAAACAATGATTAGGGTATTGAGAATTTATAAAACTTGGTGGTTGTTCAACATACACTGTTTCTTCCAAAACTCCATTGAGAAAAGCACACTTCACATCTATTTGATATACATCGAAGTCCCCGTGTGCTGCATACGCTAAAAG
Source organism: Lactuca serriola (assembly GCF_051521515.1). Classification (NCBI taxonomy): domain Eukaryota; kingdom Viridiplantae; phylum Streptophyta; class Magnoliopsida; order Asterales; family Asteraceae; genus Lactuca; species Lactuca serriola. The sequence goes on from NC_136410.1 coordinate 196,423,206, forward strand.
TATTCGAACGGCCTCAATTCTTGCGATAGGGGTAAATGTTTCTTTATAATCAATACCTTCTTGTTGCGAATATCCTTTTACAACTAGTCTAGCATTATTTCGCACTATATTCCCTTCTTTATCAATTTTATATTTGAAAATCCATTTTAAACCTATAACCGATACATCTTTAGGTTTCGGAACAAGTCTCCAAACTTTATGTCGTTCGAATTCAGTCAATTCAGATTGCATGGAAACAATCCAATACGGATCTTCCATAGCAGCCTTTACTGACTTTGGTTGAATTTTAGAAATAAATGCGTTGAACATACAAAATTCTTGATGAACATTGAGTACCTCATTTTGTTTAGGTGTGTAAGGAGAGGAAAAATTATGCAAAATTCCTTTGTTAGTTACGAACGAATCAAAAACCTTATTTTTGAACTCTGAGCCATTATCACTCTTGATCTTACGAACCTTTTTCTTCAAACTCAATTTAATGTGTTTGATGAAATCCATCATCACTTGAGCTGTTTATGATTTTAGTCGAAGAAAATATACCCAAGTAAACCGTGAAAAACCGTCAACAATGACCAATATACACCTCTTCTTGTTGAGAGTTTCAACAATCGAAGGCCCACAAAGGTCAATGTGAAGAAGTTCCAAAGGTTCAACGATCTTTGAATCAATGACTATTGGATGACCTTGTCTATGTTGCTTCCCTTGTTTGCAAGTTGCACATAAAGTATAATTATCAAACTTTAAGACAGGTAATCTACGAACAAAATCATTTACCACCAATTTGTTCATATTCCTAAAATTCAGGTGAGACAATCTTCGATGCCACAACCAACTTATTTCAAATGAAGCTTTCAAAAGTAAGCACACAGAAGGAACACAAAAAATTGGTTTGATATCAAGGGTAAACATATCGCCTTTTTGTTTGGATTTGAGCAAAACTTTTTTTGTTTCCGTGTTTGAAATCACGCTTCCTTCTTCATCAAAAACAACCTAATTACTAGTGCCCACAACAACTTGTGAAACGTTAATCAATTTGTGTTGAAGACCTTCGACATATGCAACCATGTTAATAGTAAGCTTGCCATTCGTGACTTTCCCATAACCTTTCGCTTGACATTTTTGATTGTGGCCAAATTTGTCATCATATTGCTCATCACATAAAACCTGCAAACGGTGAAAAAATTTAGGTCCCCAAGGCTTTTTGAGTCGTTAGTGATTAGAGTTAAAAACACTATGAAAAGAAGATCCTAAGACCCAATTACGAACTTTTGATTTCAAACTATCAATTAATTCAGGTATTGAAATGAAATCATTCATTGGTTTAGGGTCAACAATGACTTTCGCCTTTTTCTCCTCAGTTCGTTTCAAATCAACTTTCACTTTCGGAACAACCCTCTATTGTCGAAATGAAGGATTTGACTCTTTTGATGAAGAACTAACATTCGAAGACTCATTCAAATATTTCTCGTAAGCATGCTTGATTTGTTCTTGGGAAAATTTCCCTGGTTGAAAGGACTTTCCTTTTCCCTCCAACCAGTGATTGATATTCTTCACATCAGTTTTCCCTTTGGCATACGAAGCTTTAGATTTTTGTTTCGAAGATGGATTGGGAAAATTAGGCTCTTTGGGTTTGAATTCCATATATCTCTTTGCACTTACATTTAGCTTTTCAAAATATTGTTTTGAAAGCACTGTTTTGTTTTGTGATTGAAAACGTTTTTGATAACCAACATTTGATTTATGAAAAATTTGTGGTGTATTAAAAAATTGTTTGACTTTGGATTTGAGTAAAATTACTTGGTTCATTGGATTGTAACCCTTTTCTTTGAGAATGTTTCTATGAAAACCTTGAATGTTGATTAGGAACATGATTCCTTGTGTGTTGATTTTTACCAAAATTTTTACTTTGTGGTTTTTGAACACAATGTTTTGGTGGAGTTTTTGAGTCATTCCTTTTTGAAAAATCATTTTGTTGTAGAGTAGGTTTTGAAATAGGTTTGTTTGCAACAAAAGTTTGATTTGAGACTTGGTATGAACATTTTCAATATTTTCTTTTTCAGACATTTTTGTTGATGAAACATGTTGTTTCTTTTTACACTCAAAATTCTACCAATTAACTTTCTTTCGAGCTTTGGTCATCGAAATTCCATTTTCTCTTGAAATCTTTTGAATTTGTTCTTTGAAACTTTGAGCATTTTGATTGGATTTTTGAAAAACATTGTCATTTGCTTGTTTGGTTTTTCAGTTTTAACAACCCAACTTCTTTTTGGTTTTTGTCTTTAGAAAGTGGACGAGTTCTTGTTGAGATTATTTTCGACTGTGCTTTGGTTTGAGAAAAATCCTTCTTTCGAAACTTTCTTGTTATCCTCTTCAACAATTTTGTTGATTTCAGGTTTAACTTTATCTCTATTCCCTGAGGTAACAAAAACTTGATTTTGGGAAAATAACATCATCTGTGCAGGTGAAGTTGGGATAAACTATAGAATTTGATTCCAGATAATGAGGACCTTTTTCCTTCATTACACTGTCAAACTTCTCAGTTTCACCATAAACCTGATCAACTACAACCCTAAATATAGTTTTTTCTTTTGGAGCATCATCATTGACTGTTTGACTATCTTCAACAATCACATGGTCAAGATCATGAACTTTCGAAAATGAGGATAGGTCAGTGTCAACTATAACCAAAGAATCATTACATATTTCTTTACCCTTAGCCATTGAAGTGACATTAATGACAGATAACTGCGAACAATCAACAAGTTCTTCCTCCTCAATTTCACTAATATCATTAGAATCATCTTTAATGTCAGCAATATTGTTTTGAGACTTAGATGTTGAATTCTCAGTTCTTTATAATTTTTTATTTGTTCGTTTTTGGTCAATGTCTCATTCACAATATCAACAACATCATTTGCATCTAAACATTCATCAATTCTAATCACACCATATGCATATGAATCTTTTGGGACCTTATCAAACTCAGATATTTTCTTTTCACAGTCATAGGAAGTAGAATCAATTTTCTCACTTTCGAAAGCCAAAAAGGGCAAAAGCTTCCTACCCTGTTCTTTGCTAATGTGTGATGAATGATGCAATGCAGTTAATTTTCCATAAAAATGTTTAGCCAAATTATGGTATATATTTTGTTGTTTAAGCAAAATACTGTTATTAGTTATAAGACAATATCTATCACACATAATATTGGGTAATTGTCTATCCTAGACTTCTTGAACTCTAAATTCCTATGAGTTTTTAGCAGTAAAGTCTTAGTCCTCTCAGCATCACTACTAGTAGAAATAAGCAGATCATTAACATATGTAATAGCTTCATCAAACTCATATAAAGTTGAATTATATGCACTAGAAGGAATATTAAAGGATTGAAAAAGATAACATACCTGTGAAGTCATGGGAGACTAATGGGAAGTGGTCAAAATAAAGCATTTCCTTGTAATATTCTCCTTATCCTCTTCTTCAAACCTTGCAAAAATCTCTCCATGAGTCGGGTTTCGCATCTCCTCATCATATGATCCTGACGACCACATTTTCTACGTCCCCTCCTCATCATACATTTCCTTCGCAACTACCCTTAGTCTTTTCTCTCACTTCCTCAAGCCTCTCCAGGTAGTAGGCTTTGTCCTTGACTCTACTCATCTTCTCATCTCTCTTTCTCAGCATGCAATCACTCGCCATGTGATTCGCTCAATTACAATAATTGCAGTCAAATCCAGAATCTTCCTTGAGCTTCATTTTGATCTTTGCTTCCTTAGTCTTGACTTCCTTCTTCTCAGCTCTCTTCTCCTCATTCATATTCTTCCCAGATGAACTACCTTTCATCTCACTCGTTCTTGACTTTGGATTAAATGGCTTTTTGAAGAATTTCTTCACTCGGTTGTTCGAATAGAATGCAACTACTTCGTCATCAGAATTGACAATCAATCCTTTATCTTCCGAGCCCACATTCTCAGCAGTCTCTTTCTCAGCTTATCTACCAGCAACCTTCGACATCATTGCCAAGGGACCACCCAAACCAATTCTTGTTTCTTCAGCTATCTCATTTACTTCGCTTTCATGTGCCTTCTACACATTATAGAGATCATTGAGAGAAAATAGTCGAAGTTGTGTTGAGTTTTTATCATTAAGCTGACATTTCGCCATTCCTTTCGAAGCCCCATGATGAAAGTTAAGTTGAGCTCCATTATTGAACTTGTGACACCATATCTATTGCACTTGTAGATTAGTTCATTCATACGATCGTAATAGAGCTCAATGCATTCACATTCTTTCTACTTGAATTAACAGAGCTTATATATGTCTTCTCACTACCTTAATATTAATGTATCCTATATTTCCTTTGAAGTCTTGCAACTACGCACATAGTTGTAAACTACCGATGGAGGAGCCCCACGGAGTTCACGCAAGCATCTTTTCTCGTTATTCTTTTGTTTTTCTGCTTGTTGAACAACATCTTGATTTGTAGCAGAAGTTCCGACGTATTGCACCATAGTCGGAGAACAGACTTCATCAACGATACACTTCCAGATATCTTCATCGATGCGATTTAGATAATCTTCCATACGATCAACCCATTGATCATAGAATTCTGGAATCAACATAACGAGTCTATAACGCGGTGTTCTCCACGTTATCCACTCTCAATCTCACCTGATGATACTCGCACCTCAAATTGATCTTGGAGAACCAAGATGTACCTTGCAACTGATCAAAGAGGTCATCAATCCGCGGAAAGGGTAGCGGTTCTTCACGGTTAACTTGTTCAACTCCAGGTAATCAATTCGCATCCGCTATGAACCATCCTTCTTCTTGATGAATAGTATCGACGCTCCCCATGGTGAACTGCTCGGTCTGATGAAATGTTTGACTAACAGCTCTTGAAGCTAAGAGGACAACATATCTCAGGCGGTGCCAAGCGGTACATCGCCTTGGAAATTAGAGTTGCACCTGGCACTAGATCAATCCTGAACTCAACCTGCCTCTCGAAAGGCACACCAGGTAACTCCTCCAGGAAAACATCGACAAACTCCCTGACAATTGGTACCTCTGAAACTGAAGTATGCTCTCTAACCCGAGTATTAACCACATAAGCCAGATAACCCATATACCCATGCTGAATATACTGTTAATCCCTAGCTGCCGAACAAAACGATGAACCAACCCTGGTACCCTCACCATAGATCACCAGTTCTCCCTCACTTGGAGATTGAACCGCTACCGACTAGCCCTCACAATCGATCATGGCATCAAACCTGCTCTGTGAATCCATGCCCACTATCACACACACATCCCCCATGGGGATAAGGACCAAATCATTTGGATAAGGCATCCCTAAGATCTCCAAAACACAACCCTGATATAGACTGCATGTAGAAACCCCGTGTTTGTTGTCGATAGAAACCCATAACAGACACTCTAACTCACAAAGAGGCACACCAAAATCCCTATTGAAAGATCTCGATACATAGACCAACTCGCGCACGAGTCAAATAACACTGGAGCAGGAAAAGAGTTCACTAAGAACATACCTATCAAAAACATAAATAGTCCATAAAATAATAGATAGAACAATAAATAGAAACATACTGGTCACAATGTGTGGTGCTTCTCTGGCTTCCTTGACAGTAAGATGAAAAGCATGACCGTGATCCCTCAGGGACTCTGCCCAATCTTGGCTCCCCTTCGTGATCCTCAGAGTAGCCGGTGCTGGACCCTGCATCGGTGTAGAAGCAAGCAAGGGCACTGGGCCGTTATGTGGCCCACCTGATCACAATGATAGCAAATCCTAATGCTAGATACTGGAGCCTGCTGTTGACAATAACTCATAATGTCGCCCTGATTTCTACATTTGTGGCATCCCAAATAAGTTCGACAAACCCTATCATGAACCTTGCCGCAATTCCCACAAGTGCGGCCCCTATAACTCCTAGATCTAACATCAGTGGCCTGGAATCGCTTTGGCACAGGCCGCAATTGCGCCAGGGCCTGCCTATGGTCCTTCTCCTGGAGCTCCATCTCAATTTCATGTCACCTAGCGTCATCCTGCAAATCTATCAATGAACCATTACATTGTGTGGTCACAAACTGTCGGATGTCCATGTTAAGAATGCTCAAGTTTTGAGTCATATGAGCTTGCTTAGAAGCAACAATCTTAGGGCAAAAAATAGCTCGCTCCGTAAGCATCTTGGTGATCTCCGTTACTGACTCAGTCCCCTGCCTCAAATCCAAGTACTCCTGGCCTAACCTCTCTCGCTCCACCAGTGGAACATGTCGAGAACATAACATATCTGAGAACTTCTCCCATGTAACGAAAGCCCTATGCTCTAGAGAATACCATCTAGTAGCCTCCACCAATCCTTCACTCTAGACTAAAGAAGGTTCAGCATGCAGTTGACCTTCTGGGCAACTAGTCAAGAGCACGTAAAGGAACATCCATCAACAACAGACAACCACCTCATTGCTATGATCAGATCTTGAAGTTTTTCAAACACTGGGGGCTTCGTATTATCAAGGACCTAGTATTAGAAAGCCCTCCCATTGCCAATCCCCACAACAACAATGGTTTTGGTGGCTGCAATAGCAACAGTCTCAGAAAGTGCAGCGCATCGATCATCAAAGAACTCAATCATAGCGGTCTTAATAAACCCAAACAACTTCAGTATCTGACCATGGATGATAGAAACGACCTCCTCTAGAATGATCTCTCTAAATCGGTCCTCTGTCAAATCTGGCCTATCCTGGCCACCCGCTCCCGATCCTAATCCAAATCATGTCTGAAATCGCATCGTAACTGCCATACTGAAAATAAACAAAGGAGATATCAGATAAATGCACATAATACCATAGATACCAATTCCAAACAAAAACCTATGGGTTGTTACTTCCCTGGTACACATACTGGTCATGTTCTTCCGATAGTACATGACCATACAGCTATACTACCTTCCACACCTACCCGTATTTGTCTCAGAAGATCATCACAATAACCCTAAAAATATGCATATGCCCTATTCTCACTTCCTAGAGAAAGGATTGACATCCCTCGACTGTTCGACTGACCCCACATAACTCATCCATGAAACTCGTGTATGTTAATCATACATAACATTCGATCCTATAGATAGTCAAATACTTGATTCTATCCTAAGCCCACAACCAAACAAGGAACAAGAAATAAGGCTAAACCAAACATTCTTAGGCTATAAAATCTTAGTTATGTACAATTTTGATGCATAAACTAAGCAAATACAACAATGATGTCAATTTTATATAAGGAAAACCCTAGGCTATCAGGTATCATATAATCAGGCAATTCTATCATGCGATTCCTGAAGATCCCTAGCCTATCACTAGCATGTTGTTCTAACATATCATAATATCAAATTACAGTGTGGTAGTTTGGGGTCTACTTACTGGCTCTGGATGATCGTACACATTGCATCATCTTTTGATTATTTTGAAGACAATTTTGAAAATCAATTTTAATATCTTTTCATTTCCTTAGTTTGAGACTGGATTCACGTGGGTGTTCCTCCAATTCACTCAAACCAAGGCTCTGATACTAACTTGCAACATCCATAAAAATCACAACAAATTAAATCTTCTACAAACAACCCATATTCATAAAATGCTTACAAAATCATTGTTTCCAAATTATTTATCCATATCAGCGTATCCCAAAATCATAATGCAATAAACCGAGGATGTGTACGGTTACGCCTTCGCCTTCCCGCGATCATCAGAAGTACCTGAAACAACAACTAACAAAATGTAAGCACAAAGCAGTAAAGCCTCAACCACAACTCAAAATATGTCGACATATATATCACAGATAGACATATAATTAGCCAACAGACAAACTGGCAGATCTACAGGTAACTACCACATAACAACACCCTAGAAACTAGGATACAGATCTAACAGAACACTACAACATAGAAACACCCTAGAAACTAGGATACAGATCTAACAGAACACTACAACATAGCAACATATGGTAAACCACGAGATGAATCTAATGGGCCGGCCTTGGTGCCTTCGACCCGTAAGTATAGTGAGGAAGAGTCGCCTCACAGTCTGAACAATAGTTGATGAGGTCTCGACTCTGAATCTCAACTCTAACTGTCACCTATCCAACAAAATGACCAATTCTCAACTACAATCCAAAATACCCTTAAATCAAACTTGGTCAAAGTCAAAGACAAATTGGTCAAAATAAATAAGTCAACTGAGTCAACCCAAATAAGTCCACTCAGCCGAGTCAACACAAAACGCTTACGCGGGGCGTACTCTGAAGGTACGAGGGGCGTAACCAAACGTTGACCACATATGGGAGAGTTGACCTCATATGCACTACATACTGAAGTTACGCGGGGTGTACACCCAAACTTCCCAAAACTTCATTAAAAGCTTAATTCCTTAAGCTCTTACATCCAACTTTCAGAACCAAGGCTAAATCATCCTCAAGAGTCATAAAGTTTCTAACTTTATGACATTGCATTCCCATTGAGTGCTTAACTCAACGTGTTAATACATTAAGAACTTTTAAGAATGCATGGAGCAAAACCAACCATTAAGACCCCATTTTTAAGACTCAAGATCCTTCCTAATGTGTGAAAGGACAACTTAAAGGGCCAAGATCATGCCATTCTCAAGAATTGTCATTTTGGGACCAAAAAATGTCTTAAAAGAACAAAAATCTTGATCTACAAGATGGAGTGGTAAAGTTGCAAGCTTTATACCTCCTAGAGGTTGCAATCAAGGTAGAAATCACAGATCCAAGGTGCTTCTCAAATCCAAACTCTTCACACTTCACTCTTCACCTTCAAAAACTCCTCTAAACACTCTAATGGGCTCCAAAAAGGCACTATTACACTTAGGGTTTGCTTGGGGGGTCGTTCTCACAGAGGGTAGCTGAAGAAGGAATGGGACATCAGGTTACATTTATATAGGGCCAAAACACTAAAAATTATGGTTTGCATGATCTTCACGTACGCCCTGTGTAAGAGGTGTACGCCTAGCGTACTAAGGCGTGCCATTGTACGCTTAGCGTACACACATACGCTCAACATACTCCCAACAGTTTGAATTTACCAAAGTGCCACTATGGGCCCATTTGCACTCTTTCTTATACTTAGGTACCTAAATTAAATATAATTAAAATTTAGGGTAAAAAAATTAGAAGTACCTCATCGTTAGGATGTTACATTTGGACTTCTGGTGCTAGTATAAACCTTTTTGGACCAAAGTGACAATTCTATGCAAACCATAGTAACCATTTGTGCGTTTTTCTAAAAAAAGATACTTATGAATAATAATTTTAATTTTTTAAATCCAAAACAACATGTGAATGCTTTATCCTATGTTTTTATCAAAGTTGTATTCTTTTGCCTTAAATTGAAGGTTATCCAGTTTGTGTCCATTATATGGCATACGCACTTGGCTTAACACAGTATTTTGAAGGATATTTCAAGCTTAAAAAAATTCTAGTATAAATTGTTGTATAGAAGAAAAAATATTATATATTGTTTTTTTGGAAATGGCAAACGAATTAAGTGGAAACCTACTTGCAATCTTTTAGCGAGCACGTCGGGTTCAAGTTCCTATACAGGGCAAACTCAGCCCTCATAGGATTTCCAGGGAATATTACCACACATGTGGCACCACAAGAGGTAGTTTAATGGAATTGAACTCTCAACCTCATGCCCCACATTGATATAAAAACCAATGCATCAACCCAACAAGGCTGGACATCACTTGCAAATATTATATATTGTTTGCCTTAGGAAAACAATATATTTACCCTTTATTTAGGAAATAATTCAATTTATGTTGAATTATGGCCCGACTCATAAATTAATGTGTGTGTGTGTGTGTGTGTGTATATATATATATATATATATATATATATATAGAGAGAGAGAGAGAGAGATAAAGAGATAAAGAGATAGAGAGAGGGAGGGAGGGAGAGTAACATTCCAAAAATACTAAGTAAAAATTTTCTTTAAGACAACCAAAACAACCATTCGTTCATTCTAAAACTCAATCAAAGTATAAGGAAAATATATCAAAAGTCATGAGAGTACAAAACAAATAATAGGATGTGGAACACTCGTGGATGTCGTGCGATCTTGTTGGGCCCTACCCTTTCAAACCAGAAGTACCTGAAAAAAAAACAACAAACCCGTAAGCACAAAGCTTAGTGTGTTTCCCTAAAATACCGCATACCATACATACATATAAGCTTGAAGCTATAACATGTTTATTTCACCTCCGGGTGTACTTCACCCGAGTGTGTTTTAACTTAGTATTTTTCAACCGAATGAGTCTATTTCACCCCTAAGGCTATTTGAACTTAATTGATATTTTTCAACCGAACGGGTCTATTTTACCCCACATACATAAATCATACAGGCATATTTGGTAGTCACAAAGACAAAAGCATATACGTGCATATCAGCAAGTGTCACAAAGACAACTATCATCCTACAAACATAATCCAATGGGCCGGCATTGATGCCTTTAACCCAGGAGTATGGTGAATAGAATCACCTCTTAGACGATAAACAGCTGCTACTACTCTCTTAACCCAAATGCAGATGTTATTCACCCCTTATATAGCCACACATGGTAACCTCTTAGCCCTCCTTCCAAAACCAGAAGTTTGACCAACAATCAACTCAATTCAAAAGTTAATAGTCAAAGTTGTCTTGAGTCGACCGCCAGGTAGTGGCCATCCATGACCAAGTTGTGGCCCATAAACGACATTGTATATGGGGATTTTCCTCACCCCACACCATGGCGACCTAAGGCCACGACATGGGCATTAGGATTTCCTAACAACTTAATTGGTTAATCTCTTTTCCTTTGATTTTAAGAGCTCCAAAGCTCAGATCTGGTCCTTCTTATGGTCTACATGGTGAAACTCCACCAGTCATGGCCACCTAACATGAAAGTTTAAAAATTAAAAATTAACTCATACATGAGACATGTGATACACACACACACACACAGAAAGAGAGAGAGAGAGAGAGAGAGAGAGAGAGAGAGAAGGTTGAGAATGAGGGGATCATTCTTAACTAATCATTTATTTTTGTCACAAACCTTCCATCATACTGATTGAAAGGGGAAAGAAATACATGTACGCTTTTGAAAGTTGCAATATCTTTACTTAAACTATATTAATAATTACCTTAATATATTCAATCAACTCATTTTTTGCTTTTTAAAATTTTAATAAGCTATTTTTAACTTAAGTTGATTTTAAATATATCAAAATTCATTATTTATATATATATATATATATATATATATATATATATATATATATATATATATATATATATTAGTTTTGGCTCTCATTATTCATAAATGAATAATAGTGCATCGGATTTTTATTATTACAATACATTCGTTATTCACTTATGAATAAAAATATGCTTAACTTTTTACAGTTTAAGTGTCTTCATATATGAATATAACATGTAACAACGTTTTTTCTCACATAAAATATGTGTTTATTCATATGTGACTAAAAGTGTATCATATTTTTATTACAGTACATTCGTTATTCGCTTATAAATAAATCGCTTGAGTATCTTTTATATATGAATAATCACATTTTATATTAATATATAAATAAAACGTGTCTTAGCTCTCCTCATATGTTATATTTATATGTGAATAAAATATTTTTTTAAATTTTGTTATAGTTCATTTGTTATTCACATATGAATACTTAGTTCAAAATTTCAAAACACTTTGTTTTTTATTAACATACTACTTATTCATATATCAATAACAAATAAACTATTACAAAAATTAGATAAAAACTGTATTCACATATAAATATAACATATGATGAGATAATACACGTTTTATTCATATATAAATATAGCATATGCGAAAGTTGAGGCAAAAAATGTATTCCAGGTATGAAAAACTTTATTATACGTTATATTCATATATAAATGATACTTAAACTGTAATAATAAAAAAATTAAGCATATGTTTTATCCATAACTGAATAACAAATGTGTTGTAATAAAATTTGATGCAGTTTTATTCACGTATGAATAGTGAGAGCTGAAAATATAAAAAGTTTTTGTTTTATCTTAAAACTATATAAATATGGATGTCTATATATAGAGAATAAAAAATTTCTAAAGTTTGATATATTTAAATTCATTTGTCAATAAAAACAGCTACTTAAAAATTAGGAAAAAAACTATGCTTTTATATATATTAGGGTAATTATTAGCATAGTTTAAGGAAACATGTTTTGTTTCAAAACACATGTGTATATCTTTGCCTATTTCTGCTAGTACGACCAAGTATTTTGCGGCAAAATAAATGTGTGATTAAGATTGATTAAGCAATTGTCAATCTTTTTTTCTCAGTTGAACCCTCTTCTCTCTCTCTCTCTATCTCTCTCTCTCTCTCTGTCTTCACTCTCTCTCTCTCTCTCTCTCTCTCTCTCTCTCTCTATATATATATATATATATATATATATATATATATATATATATATATATATATATATATAAAGAAAAGTCATAATCTAGTATTTAAACATTTAAGTAATGAACCATACTATTAGTCCATAATAAGTTATATAATCTAAAAAAACACATATTTTCATATATTCAAATCTTCATTTTTTTTTCCTAATCTTCTCTGAGTTCTTCCAATATTTGAACTCCATCCAACTCATATTCACCTTCTACAAATACTTGCCCATCATTCTCTGACTCCAAATCTTCATCAAAAAGTTCTCTCATTCTTGTAGTTTGACGGGGTGCTTGAATATCATTAGACCCGAGAGCTTCATCAATCGCTTACACAACTGATATATAAACAAAATAACATTATATTTCAGTGAATAAGCTTCATCAGTTAAACAGTGACCAAGAGATAAGAAAGTTACATTAACATTAAAAATGGAAACATAAAAACCCAAAAGTGTACCATATGTTACCAACTAGTTAAACAATGACCATGACAGGAAACATAAGATTCATGATATTTGCATAGCAAGGTCGATTTTTGCATAACTGTAATTGCAAGACACGAAACATAACATTCATCAGTTAAATATTGACCAAACATAACATAACATTGATCATTCTAAATCGTCTATTATCTTTCTCCAACTTCTTTAACATTAATCAAATTATAATGTAAAACAAAAATCAGAATGTAGTGTAAAACAAAAAAAACTAGCAGAAAAAGCTATAGTCGATGTTTGATGGAGAAATCTATAATCACATAACGTTCATAACATAAGTGAAAAAATCACAGAGTAAAGACCATACAAAGATTTAAAGAAATAGGAAAAAGCTTCGTAGAGTGAAATAGAAAGACACTATTGTCACAGCCCGAAACCGACAACGGAAACGTTCCGGGCGGAGGACGTCATGCGTAGTATCACAACCATTGTACATAGTAAGCATAGTAAACACAACCATTACATTACATAAGAATATTTACATTTGTTTGAAAGAGGAGAAATACATAGTTATATATATATATATATATATATATATATATATATATATATATATATATATATATACATACATATATATATACACATACATACATATATATATATATATATATATATATATATATATATATAACAAAAGTATAGACGAGACTTCTATATGCACCGTCTTCTCCAAAAGTAAGCGAGATACCTGTCTAATGTTAACCTGAGAATACAAGCAATTTTAGAAATATCAGCATAAAGCTGGTGAGTTCATAAGTGGTTGAGTTCTGGTAAAAGAAAACGTTCCTTTGATTTCATGAAAAGTTGTTAACCAAGAAAATCCCATATTTTCTTATATAGGAAGTTGGTTATCCATTTGTTAAACAACCTGTTTATGAAAAGTTAAGTTATCCCAGGAAAAACCCATATTTTCCTTAAAAATCAATGGTTGGTGATCGATCCAGAAATGAAGTGTACAAGTATCTGCCATACTTGTATCGTTAGGTGAAGTTTCCTTGAAAGTTCAGTTACTCTCGATGTGGTACATTAATTTTAATACACACATAAAACTAATAAGTAGGTAGTGAACTAGTTCCTAAGGGTATTGCTAATACCCTCTAGTAATCAAAACAGTTATTACTTTGAGGTTAGTTCATTAGGTTCATTATTACTGAAGGTAAATCTCCATTAACTAAGTTGCGAGTTCTATAACCATACAATAAACTAGATATGGCTCGTAACGGGGCCCGTATCATTTTATGACTTTGTCACCCGTAGACCTGTCGGTCCCACTGTAGCCAGCAGCAAGGTGCGGGGTAGTCAGTCCCGTATAGATCTATACAAAAAAGTCACGTTCTCCCTCCAGGAGATTTTGGTTATAGGGTCGGTCCTCTACTCGCGTATCTCTGTGGAGTGTTACCGAGGACATGTCTCCAATCTTAAGAATAACGAATTTACAAGTAATAATATGGAAAATCCCGTTTTATGATTGGCGTGAATGCTTTGTAAATTATGAAATATAACATAAAATATAACATTTTATGATGAAATTTACAAGTATCGTTGTTTTATTTTTGAAAACTAACTCTACAAGTTAATTTCTTAATCGGTTGGTAAATCGGTTTTTCTGTGTTAAAAGCATGCTGAGCATGTAAAAACTCAGAAACAGGTGTATGGGTATGAACTCACAGTTTAACGTAGGATTCGAGAGTACGATCGATATGAATGCGGTGTGTCAACGGATGTTCTTAACGCAAATGGACCCTATTAATCATATGGTAACACATATATGTATTAGATTAGGGTATTTCATGACTAATCATGATGGGAAACCATCCTAAGGTCTTTGAATTCTTTGAACTAAGTGTTCTAGGATCCCTATGTAGTAATCCTTGCAAGTTTAAGGACAAATATGAGCATTAGAGTGGGTGTATGGCCATAAAAGTGAGTGTGCGGCTAGGGAGTGTGGTCAGACTTGTGTGTGCGGCTGCATACAGGAGTGTGCGGCCGTACAGAGGGCGTGTGCGGCCATACATAGGAGTGTGCGGCCGTACACTCCTTATTTGATCCTGAAATGTCGATTATAGAGACCATACTCTCACTTTGGAGGGTATTTGAGTGTGTGCGGCCACCTTATGAAGGTGTGCGGCCGCACTCCTTCAAAGGATGAAGAACATGAAGAACACTATGAGTTTTAGGCTTAGATTCAAGTGTCTTACCACTATATCAAGCTGAATGATGATGCGGTTCACGTTTTTGAGTCCTTAATGATGTTCTTGGATGAAGTTTTTAGAGAGAGAAAGTAGAGAGAGAAAGTAGAGTGCAGCCAAAGGAGGAAAGAATGAATGAAGGGGGGGGGGGGGTCTCCTCCAATATATCGGGTTAGGTGTGAGGCTAGAGGGTGTGTACGGCTGGGGTGTGCAGCTGGCTGGCCGCACACACCTTCCTTGGTTGTATTGGCTCGATTTTTGTGATGCTACACACTTTCTAACCCTTTTTAAGACTCATATCTATGATATTCCAAGTCTAAATCACTCATACGGACGATGATAAGTTCGAGATAAATATTGACACACGAATCAATTGTCCATGATAAAAAGTTTCGGGTTGTCACATCATCCCCTCGTTAGAGGGAATTTCGTCCCGAAATTCAGAAATATGGATACAAATCATGGATTTGGAAAAAGATGAGGGTACTTCTGTTTCATCTGATCTTCGCGCTCCCAAGTGAATTCGGGTCCCCACTTGGCATTCCAGCGAACCTTCACTATCGGGATGCGGCTTTTTTTCGTTCGTTTGATCTCCTGATCCATGATTTCGATTGGTTCTTCCACAAAGTTCATATTTTTATTGATCTCGATCTCATCAAGATGGATCACAAGGTTTTCATCGGATAGACACTTTTTAAGATTAGAAACGTTGAAGACAGGGTGGATGTTGCTAAGCTCTTGAGGAAATCGGAGTTTGTAGGCTACGGGACCGATTCTAGCAAGGATCTCAAAAGGTCCTATGTACCTTGGGTTTAATTTCCCGCACTTTCCAAAGCGTATCATGCCTTTCCAGGGCGAGACCATCAACATGACACGATCTCCAACATGGAATTCCATGGGTTTTCGTCGTTTATCGACGTAGCTCTTTTGTCTGTCTTGTGAAGCTTTCAGTCGTTCCCGGATTTGAATGATCTTTTCCGTGGTTTCGCGGATGATTTCAGGACCAGTGAGAGTACTGTCGGGGACTTGTCCCTTGGCTAGCTGCGTGTCTCCTACCTCGACCCAGCACAATGGGGATCTGCATTTGCGACCGTAGAGGGCCTCGAACGGGGCATCCTTGATATTGGTGAGGTAACTGTTGTTATAGGAGAGAACTCAATCAAGGGTAAATGAGTGTCCCACGACTTTCCACAATCGATGACACATGCTCTCAACATGTCTTCCAAGGTCCGGATAGTTCTTTCACTCTATCCATCTATCTGAGGATGATAAGCTGTACTCATATCCAACTTAGTTCCAAGAGCTTTCTGAAGGGACTGCCACAATCTCGAAGTGAACCTGCTGTCTCGATCGGAAATAATGGATGCAGGCACACCATGCAGTCAGACTATCTCTTGGATGTAGATTCGAGTGAGTCTCTCCATTTTGAAAGTTTCTTTGATTGGCAGGAAGTGGGCGGATTTAGTTAGTCGATCGATAATTACCCAGATGGTATCGTACCCACTCGGAGATTTGGGTAATTTGGTAATGAAATCCATATAAATCATCTCCCACTTCCACTCAGGTATCTCGGGCTGCTGGAGCAGGGTCGAGGGCTTCTGATATTCGACCTTCACCTTGGCGCAAGTCAGACACTTGCCCACGAAGGTAGCGATTTCGGATTTCATGTTTGGCCACCAGTATAGTTTCTTGAGATCCAGGTACATCTTATCCGAACTTGGGTGCACGGAGTATCTAGTCTTGTGAGCTTCGTTCATGACAACCTCCCTGAAACCTCCGAACTTTGGGGTCCAGATTCGATTCACGAAACAATAGACTCCGTCACCTCTAATCTCGAGATTCATATCCATTCCCCTCAGGGCTTCATTCAACACGTTCTCTGGTTTTAGGGCTTCCAACTGAGCCTATCGGATTTGGGCGGATAAGTGGGAATGGATGGTCATTGTCAGTGTCTTCGCCTTGTTGCCTGAGCTTTCCTTCCGGCTCAGGGCATCTGCCACCCCATTGGCCTTGCCGGGATGGTAGCGGATTTTTCACTCATAATCACTAAGCAACTCTACCCATCTCCGTTGTCTCATGTTTAAGTCCTTCTGGTCGAAGATGTGTTGTAGGATTATATGGTCGGTGAAGATCGTGCATTTGGTTCCGTAGAGGTAATGTCTCCAAATCTTTAATGCGAAGACAACTGCTCCCAATTCTAGGTCGTGAGTTGCATAATTAATTTCGTGTGCTTTCAATTGTCCTGAGGCATAAGCAATGACTTTTCCCCGTTGCATGAGTACACAGCCTATGCCCTGATTGGATGCATCACAGTAGACAACGAAATCCTCCATCCCTTCGGGAGAAATTCTGGATGAATCTGCTATAGTAGCCAGCGAGACCCAAGAATTAACGGATTTCTATGGGCGTCTTTGGTGCCGACCAATTCTCTATCGCCTTGATTTTGGAAGGGTCCACATGTATGCCTTCCTCGCTTACCACGTGACCTAGAAAAGTTACCTTCTGAGTCCAGAATTCACACTTGGAGAATTTTGTGTACAACTTCTCCGATCTAAGTGTTTCCAACACTAATCTCAAGTGTTGTTTGTGATCTTCCTCACTTTTGGAATAGACAAGTATATCGTCAATGAACACAATAACGAACTTGTCCAGAAAAGGACAACACACCTGGTTCATCAGCTCCATGAACACTGCCGGTGCGTTGGTTAGACCAAAGGGCATCGCTACAAATTTGTAGTGTCCATATCGAGTCCTGAATGATGTCTTGGAAACATCACTCTCATGAACTCGTAGCTGATGGTACCCTGATCTTAGGTCTATTTTCGAGAAGTAACTGGCTCCCTGCAGTTGATCGAAGAGGTCATCTATTCGAGGAAGAGGATAATGGTTTTTAACGGTCAGCTTGTTCAGCTCACGGTAGTCTATACACATCTGAAAGGATCCGTCTTTCTTCTTCACGAATAACACCGGGGCTCCCCAGGGTGAGGAACTCGGTCTGATGAACACTTTGTTGAGTAGATCATTAAGCTGACTGGATAACTCCTTCATTTCTGCTGGTGCTAAGCGATATGGAGACTTGGCTACGGGGGTAGCTCTGGGAATTAGGTCGATGCAAAACTCGACTTGGCGTTCGGGGGGAATTCCTGGGAGCTCTTCGGGAAAGACATCAAGAAAGTTGCAGACTTCGGGGATGCTCTCGAGATCTTTAACTTCCTGTTTCTCATTAATTACATGAGATAGGAATGCATGGAACTCCTTTCGCAGGAGCTTTTGGGCTTTGATGCATGAAATGATGCGAAAGTTGGAACTAAGTTTATTGTCGTAGATCATGAGGGTCTGGCCAGAAGGAAGATTGAGATGGATAGCTTTTTCGTAACAAAGAATATCAGCATGATTGGGACTCAACCAATCCATGCTAACAATAACATCAAAGCTCTTTATGGACACCGACATAAGGTCGATGGGAAAGGAATGGTCGTTTAGGGTAAGGGTGCAGCCTATGAATACATCGTTAACATTCACTTTCTCACCGTTATCCATCTCGACGGTAAATGTTTCGGTTAGCAGTTGAGGATTATGTTTAAGAAGATGCTTGAATGCATGACTAACAAAACTTCTTTCAGCACCAGAATCGAAAAGGATGCATGCATAAGAGTTGTCGAGGAGGAATGTACCGGTGACAACGGTGGGATCGGCGATTGCCTCCTCTTGTCCCATCGTCAGTATTCTCCCAGTGCCACCAGCTGTTGTTGCCTTGGGGCAGTTCCTTTTGTAGTGCCCGACTTCTCCACAATTATAACAGGCTTGACCGACGGCTGCTCCAGATGTTTGATTGCTTGGTTGAGCTGGTGCCTTGCAAAATCGAATCGTATGCCCCTTTTTACCACAGTTAGAGCACGACAGTTCACGACATGGGCCGGGATTATGGTGGTAGTTACACTTGTCGCACCGAGGAAGGGTACCAACATATCTACTGATAGGTGCTTGAGTGGCAGGAGTGGCGACAGGGGTAGTAGCAGCGTGGACTGCCACTGTTTGCTGTTTCTTTGAGGGCTCCTACGAAGACTGACCCTTCTTTTGTTTCCAAAATTTTCTTTTCTCACCACTCCCTTTAGCCGGTTCAGGAGTGGTGGTCACTTCATCGAGATCGACTCCATGATCGATCAGAGTCTGCGCCAGGCACTTAGCGCTGTCGAAGGTGTTTGGCCTAGCAGCCAAGACATTTCCTTTGGTCGGCTGGGTCAGCCCCCAAATGTATCTTTCAATCTTTTTGCTTTCCGGGGTGACCATTCCCAGAAAAAGGAGTGCTAGGTCTTCAAACCTAGAAGTGTAGGCAGCGATATCGGAACCCTTCATCTTTAGGTTCCAGAGTTCGTGCTCCAGTTTCTGCATTTCGCCCCGCGGGCAGTACTCGGCAAGCATGAGCTCCTTCAAGCTCTCCCAACCCATAGAATTTTCTACTGGCAGGGTAAAGGATTTGACTCGGCCATTCCACCAAGTCAATGCTTTGTCGGTGAAAGTGCAGGCGGAGAATTTCACCTTGTTGGCTTCCGAACAAGAACAGATTTTGAAGATAGACTCGATCTTCTCGAACCATCGAGTCAGGGTAATAACACCTCCAGTGCCATTGAAAGATGTGGGTTTCGCATTCATGAAGTCTTTATAGGAACACTCCTTCTGGTGTCCCTAACCACCTTCCTGGTTTTGGGGATGAGTACCACCTCCTGGCCCGCCGGAGCCGCCGGGGTTCATCTATGACATTACAGCTGCCACTGCGGCAGTAACAGCTGCCTGAAACATGACACGATCAAATTGAGGAGGAGGTGGTGGCGGAGGATTGTTGTTCTTTGAGCTGAGTCTTTTCTTTGGAGGTATCTCGATCTGAAATGATCAGGAAATAGAGGATGGTAAGTCCTCTGGATAGAATCAAGAGATATGAAACAAGAGATATCTCATTATGGCAGATAGAGTGTTCTACTAAGCGATAGAACAGGAAAAAGTTACTAAAGCAATTAAACTATCGCTAAGGAAAGAATGAGTAGCAACACTTGGAATGAATTTCTACAACGTATTCGGTTCTGACTAAAATACTCCTATAGTATTTTATGTTTGGTTGTGACGATGACTTGTTGTTTGGATATTTGGTAGGTTTTAGGTCTGCTGTACACCACACTTACTACCAAGCACATGTTGGCCGTGTCTCGAATGAATATAGTTGATCAGGCTATATTGACCCTAGACACGACTACATAACTGCCCAGGTTTAACCGTAGTGCCCAACACCAAATTACTTTTGTTTTGTTCTACTCGTGGTTACTGTTTCTGTTATTTAGGTATTCTTGTATACTTTTTGTAAAATACTTGTATTTTAAAGTATACCATTGTACATAGTAAGCATAGTAAACACAACCATTACATTACATAAGAATATTTACATTTGTTTGAAAGAGGAGAAATAGATAGCTTATATACATATATATATATATATATATATATATATATATATATATATATATCAGTATAAACAAAAGTATAGACGAGACTTCTATATGCACCGTCTTCTCAAAAAGTAAGCGAGATACCTGTCTAACGTGAACCTGAGAATACAAGCAGTTTTAGAAATATCAACATAAAGCTGGTAAGTTCATAAGTGGTTGAGTTCTGGTAAAAGAAAATGTTCCTTTGATTTCATGAAAAGTTGTTAACCAAGAAAATCCCATATTTTCTTATATAAGAAGTTGGTTATCCATTTGTTAAACAGTCTGTTTATGAAAAGTTAAGTTATCCCAGGAAAAAAGCCATATTTTCCTTAAAAATCAGTGGTTGGTTATCGATCCGGAAATGAAGTGTACAAGTATCTACCATCCTTGTATCGTTATGTCACAACTGGCATTTTTCTAGGAAATTCTATTCCCATGTAAACATCATCCATTGTAAAAGGCTATACTTACTATAATCTATTCTCATTCAAATACATCTCATATGTTCAACTAAGGGTTGGAAACCCTAGAAATCCCGCCTCAAATTCATTATGGACCAGGATTCTTTTATTGGGCCTAAGGGACCAATAAATCATCAACTCATCAGTCTATAACATTTTGGGCCATTTGGGCCTAGAATGATTCATTCCACCTCTAATGGACCATGATGGGCCATAAAGGATTTAATTAGCCCTAATGGGCCCTAAAAAAATTTCTTTTGCCATTTTGGGCCGTGAGCCTCCCTAAGAGCCCAATGGGCCGAAAGATTTCTTATGGGCCTCATAATTTCGAGCCAAGGCTAGAAATGGGCCAAGTTAATCCACCACCTTTCTCCCTAGCCCATATTCGGCCCAAAAACAAAACAAAAAAAGGAAAAGAGATGAATTATCCTAACTTTGCCACCTCAATGTTGCATTGTGGTCATCCATGCACAATAACCACCATACAACAAGGTAAGTTCATGTATCTAGGCAAGAAAATCTTTCTTCCTCTCCCTTCTTCAAACTCACGGCCATATGGCCTTTCTACCTTCACATTTCATTCTAAAACCCAACATTTTCTCTCATCATTCCTCTCAAACACTCTCAAGAAAAACCACTCTTCTTTCCTCTCAATTTTTCGAGATTTTAAGCATTTCAAGAAGGTTTTCCCACCAAGATCATCAACATGGGTAAGTTCTTAATTAGATCTATGATTTAGCTTCTTGATCTCTTCAAAAATCTCCTCTTACACCCATATTTTTGTGGATCATGTTCTTAGAACCATCTAAGTTCAAGATATACTCAAGAAAGCTTGCTAGGAACCACAAATCTCTTCATCTCTTCTACAAAACCGAAACCTCAAAGCAAAGGTGAGTTCATACCCCCTTGTTTTTGGTTTTTACTTGTTTTTGGGGGAGAATACAAGTTGATTTGTGTAGATCTATGTGTATATGCATGACTATGTGTGTTTTCCATGAATTAATTGGTGATTATGTGTTGATTTCTTCACTAATCTAAAAATATGTTAAGAAACTTGAAGTTTATCACTAGGATCTTCATATGAATCTTGAGAAAAGTATGTTTTATCACAAGTATTACATGTAAACATGTAGATCTGGGATTTGTATACTTGATATAGCAAAAATAAGTGTTGTGTTCAAAGATCTATAAACTAAACTCACAAAACAGCCCTTGACAGAAAACTTTTGGTCCAATCTCGGACGGTTTTGACCAACCAAATGGAAGTATTTTTCAAAACTGTTTTACATGGATAAAGTTCAAAATTATACCTTTAAAATGACTACTCTCATGTTTTCATACGATTTTTCTATAACTTTTGGCGAATTTTACAAAACTGCCTATCATATTTGAAATAATTTCGGACCAACCTGTGAAGATGAGTAATTTCACACTAGTTTGAGGCCATCAAAAATTATGAGAAAAATTGTGAACAAAGTAGACAAAATTTCCAAACTTCCAAAATTTACGGATCCAGATTTCGACTTACGATGAATGTTCTACAAATTTTCTAAAAACTAGTTCGGAAAAGCCAGAAACCAGAAAAATATGTATTTTCACAAAACCAAGCCAAAAATGATATTTTTGACACAAATGGGTTTAAAATGTTATTTTTATCACAAAGTAGTCATCAACACAAGTTTTTAACAAAGTTGGAGGCTAAAGTGTTACTCTTACAAAAATTGGGCCTTAATTGTAAATTTTTGGCTTATTGGGCCAAGAACGTCATTTTTACAAAAAGGTGGGCTTTTTATATCAACTTTGTAAATAAGCAAGCTAAAATAAACAAAACAATAACAAACGGGATTAAAAACGATACTCATATCCTTATTGGGCCTGGAAATAATATACACGTTTAGTGGGCCTTAATGTCATTTTACATGTATATTGGGCTCGGGATAGGTATTCATATCCTTATTGGGCCTGGAAATAATATACATGTTTAGTGGGCCTTAGTGTCCTTTTACATGTATATTGGGCTCGGGATAGGTATTCATATCCTTATTGGGCCTGGAAATAATATACATGTTTAGTGGGTCTTAGTGCCCTTTTACATGTATATTGGGCTTAGGATAGACATTCACATTCCTTTTGAGCCTGGAAATAATAGACACGTATAGCGGGCCTTAGTGGTTCACCTACATGTTTATTGGGCCTCGGAATGGGTTTTATATGCGTTCTTCTTTTTATGCTATTTTAGTGAATACTTGAACTAAAACCAATGATAAACCAACAAATGGATTTAATTTGATCATTTTCTAGGTTATTGGGCCTTAGTGACCCATTTTTATGTGTGAGAGGTCCTGTATACAATTTATATGTTCATTGGGCCTCATTGACCCATTAACATGTACGACGGATCTTGGATGCTATTTTTGTGCCATTTGGGCCTGTAAATACTTTACATGTGAAATGGGCCTTAGTTGTCCTTTCATATATATTTCGGGCCCATGTTATATAATCTCATTCCCTTTAGGTCTTGAAATCATTTACATGCTTAGCGATGCCTTAGTGGTTCACTTACATGGATCATTGGTCCTGGAATGAGTTTATACTTTTTTCTTCGCGTAAATTCGATTAAGGATCTAGCGAGTTTTTGTCGGTTGGCACCTATTAAGTGTACGATCGTAGCCTGTAGTTATAACCAGAGTCTCTTGGAGGGAGAACGGGGATTTGTGTATAGATCTATACGGGGATGATACCCCACACCTCAGCTGTTCGCTACAGTTAGACTAACTCAATCTAGGGTGACGAATACCTTATAATCAAAGTCAAAACCGGCGTCCAACGATGTCAAGACAGGTGAAATTGTCATTATTTAGTATGGTTATGACGACTCGCTTAGAGGAATTAACGTTATGAAGTTTACGGAAGACCGTTTTCTTTTATAGGCAACATCGGGTTGTCTGGGAACATTCTCTTTACATGCTCTTACATTCTCTCTACATTCTCTTTACCTTTTTAGTTAAATAAACAATAACATACATGCATTAATACAATATCTAACACAAACACACTAAACAGTTTTCAGAAAATATCGGATTTTCTGGTGGTTTTCAAAGTTATACAAATCATTTTCACAAACATGCTTATGAACTCACCAACATTTTTATGTTGACCGTTTTCAAAATAACTTGTATTCTCAGGATACCGTTGAAGCAGGATGAACGAAACAAACTAATGGATATTGTGTTATATTTTGTTTCATCATACTCGTACTATTTTGACATGTAATATTCAAATACGATACTCGATGTAAACAATGAATGTTGTAATATTACATGTGTGATGATGATGATGATGATGTTATGTTTCAATTATATTCACTGTAATGATATTTCAAGATGAAGTCACACACAAGCCCCCGGACGTTTCCGCCGTCTGGTTC
Source organism: Lactuca serriola (assembly GCF_051521515.1). Taxonomy (NCBI): domain Eukaryota; kingdom Viridiplantae; phylum Streptophyta; class Magnoliopsida; order Asterales; family Asteraceae; genus Lactuca; species Lactuca serriola. The sequence goes on from NC_136410.1 coordinate 196,447,789, forward strand.
GGGGGTGTGACAGATTGGTATCAGAGCATTGTTTATAGTGAACTAGCATATCTAATCATACAGGATATGCAACTATAAATACAATGGGACTAAACAACTCTAAACATAATAATTAAAATACATACCTTTGTGTGCATTTTAGAATAATAACACAACAAGAACAGTAAAAGTCTTTAGAGGATTTGAACATCGCTATTAAACTCGAGCAATTATGTAAACGTATTGGGGGTGAATGTAGCCTGATCAACTACATTCATTCAAAATACGACCAACATGTATTCGGGAGTAATTGTGATGGACAATGAATCAAAAACTTACCATTTAATTACCCAAAGAGCTTATAGAACAAAACCTAAACAAAATTAAAATTACTATAGGAGTAATTGGTATGCTATTTGTTTCTAGTATTTATACCCCTTTGTGAAATACACTATAGACGAGTATCATTAGCCATGAAACCCCTATCTCCCTAGTCAGGGAATAGCAGGGTGGCTCGACTCAGAGGAGGAACACGAAGTAGAACTCGTAGATGGACCCGCTGAGTCAATAGTGGGCCTCGAAGGGGAAGAGCCAGAGGGCAATGGTGATGATGACTCGGATGCAGAATCCAATGTCATCAATCCTCCATGTAAAGCTAGAGTACCGACTTATCGTGTGAGCCCCAGTGGCCCCATTCCCCCTTAGGCATACGATATTTAGAGATAGAGTCACCAGCAGGGGATACGACCACACTAGGGTAGGAACCGAGGTCTCTCCGACCATTAGGCATAGAGGACCAGCTGACCGGGCCCTCCCAGTCATGGTCCGGCGCGCCCAAGGTACTGATAACCGAGCTTAGGACACCCCAAATCGAACGGAAACAAATGCAGTTTGCTATTGAGAGAGACAAGAGACAAACAAAGGAAGTGAACGGAGACTCCTGAGCGAGACAGTTAGTTTGAGAGGTACGACTACGAGATACCGAGCAACAAGTAGCTCGTCTCCGAGGTGCATCCACTTCATCAGCACCACCACCAGACACTTTCTGCCACAATTAGGATCAACCTTTTCTTTTCCCCCTCACTATCCGATATGACTCTCTTTCGTGTACTAAGATAGTACTTACCAATGGAACAATTATGTGCTATCTTTATTTCATATTACTACACAAATTCAATTATAACCGAACCCTCAAAACCGTTAGATACTTAAGGGTCTCAAAACCAAAACACCCTATATACTCTAAGGATAGACGTGACGATCGTGCCAAATCTGTGATTACCTACTACCGCAAATACATCATAGGGATGTAGATGGAAGTAGTGAGAATTATACAACAAGATGCAAAATTTATAGAGTACAACCAGGAATGACAATCATTACTTACGATCTGGATTATCAACATGCAGCAGGAAAATGCCATCCCGCAAGAATAACAAGCACACCCGCGAGACACCGCTCCTGCAGATGGACTCTGCTACATTCCAAGCTATTGTAACGGCGGCAGTAATCGCTGCTATGGCACAAATCAATGCAAACAACCCCAGTGGAGGTGGGAATAACATTGACAACTCCAGCCAAAGGAGCGAACATGGAAACCAACAAGTGAAAACCTATCAAGGAACTCCAAACCCCAAGCTTAAGATCAGGAAGCTGAGGTCTGGAAGTAAAAGAAAGGAACAACACACTCAAGGGTTCTCAAGGAAGCAACATGTTGTTGCTATTCATGCGACCATGACGCCTATTATCCCAACAACCCGGAGACCATATGCTGGAAGCCTTCCAAAATGCAACCAGTGCAAATTCCATCATAATGGAGCCTGCCGGGAGATGCATTGTAACAAATGCAACCGAAAGAATCACACCGCCAAATTCTGTAGAACTTATCCATGCCAGAATCGTCAGCCAAATGAAAACGACAACAATCGCAACAACCCTAACAACAACACCAATGATGAGACCAGTCACACCTGCTATGGGTGTGGAGGAACCGGTCACTTCAGGCGCAATTGCCCCAAGGATAACCATCAAGGAGTAGAAGGATCAGAAATGGTCCTAACCTGGGGTCAAGGCGAAGCAGACCAAGACCCGACAGTTGTTACTGGTATGTTCCCACTTAACAACTCTTTTGCTTACCTCTTATTCAATAGTGAAGCTGAGCGAAGCTTCGTTAGTAACAAATTCAAACGCTTACTGAAACAACAACCCCATAAGCTAAACGAAGCCTTCACGGTGGAGATGGCTAAGGGGAAAAACCGAATCAACCTACGATATTTATATAGGGTACACCTTAACACTAAACAACCATTTATTTCAAATAAATTTAGTGCCAGTAAATATTAGGGGTTTTGATGTGATAATCGACATGGTTGGGTTAAGCCCCCACCATGCTGATGCTATGTGTCGCGAGAGGGCCGTTTGCCTTCACCTTCCTAATCACGAAACTCTAATAATCCATGGTGATGAACCTGACACCAATCCTCTTCTTATCTCGTGCATCAAGGCACAGAAGTGCCTGCACCAGAAGAACTACGTTTTCCTCACTCATGTTGTGGACAAGACCAAAGAAGAGGTACGAATACAAGGTATTCCAGTAGCATGTGATTTTCCAGATGTGTTTCCTGAAGAACTTTCGGGAATATCCCAGAGAGATAGGTCGAATTTCGAATCGACCTCATACCGGGAACCACATCAATTGCCAATTCACCCTATAGGTTGACTCCCGCCGAAAATTCACAAGTTATCCAGTCAAATGAGTAGAATTGTTGCGCAAATGATTCATCAGACCAAGCTTCTCTTCCTGAAGAGCTCCGAGCGGATCCTTCAGAAGGTACATCGATTTTAGGAAATTGAATAAGCTCCTTATCAAAAATTGATACCCACTCCCTCGGACTGACGATCTATTTGGCCAGCTCCAAGGAGCTAGTTACTTCTCTAAAATAGATCTAAGAATCGGTTATCATCAACTTCGAGTCCGAGAAGACGACATTTCAAAAACTTCCTTCCGAACTCATCACGACCATTTCAAATTCATTGTGATACCCTTCGGTCTAACAAATGCTCCCACACTATTCATGGACCCTACGTACCAAGTTTTCTCAATCATTCCTAGTTAGCCTTTTCATTATTTTCATCAATAACATACTCGTCTGCCCACGAAGCGAGAACGAAACACTGTCAACATCTACTACCAGCCTTGAAAGCATCAAAGCCGGAGAATATCGCGAAAAAAGCACTGCATGGATAGATAAAACCCTCGAAGTCAAAAGACAAAGCTTATTATTATAAGAGTTGAGTTGGGCGCTATCCAGGTGATCGTCGATAGGTTAACCCAATCTGCCCATTTCCTGCTAATACAGATCGTGAGACTCCATGAAGTATCAGTATCTACTATCTCGGATCGAGATAATGGGATTACTTCAAGACTTTGACAGTCATTTCAGAAGACTATAGGAACATAGCTAAGTATGAGCGTTGCTTACCACCCTCAAACCAATAGTCAAAGCGAACGAACTATTCAACCACTCAAACTCATGCTACAAGTCTAGGTGTTTGAATTCAGCAAGTCATGGGATACCTGGTTGCCCTTGATTGAATTCTCATACAATAACAACTATCGCACGAGCATCAAGATTGATCCTTTCAAAACTCTTTATAGTCATAAATGCAGATCACTCGCCAGTACTCTCATGAGACCAGAAACCATTTGCGAAACAAAAGAGAAGATAATCCAAATCAAAGCTTGACTTCAAGCATCGCGAGACCGACATAAGAGCTATTCTGACAAGCGACGTAAGCCATTAGGATGTCAAGTCGGGGATCGCGTGTTATTAAAAGAATCTCCTTGGAAAGGAATGATTCGCTTTAGGAAACGAGAAAACTAAACCCACGATATATCGGGCTGTTCGAGATTCTTGCTCGGATTGGTCCAAAGACTTATAGGCTACAACTGCCTGTAGAGCTCAGCAACGTACACCGTATGTTCAGCGTATCGAATCTGAAAAAGTGTCTATCAGGCAAAACTCTTATCATTCCTTTATAAGGGATCGAAATAAACAAGAATCTCCTGTTCTTAGAAGAACTAGTCGAGGCATTGGATAGGGAATTAAAGCATACAAAACAAAGCCTCATTCCGATTGTAAAGGTTCAATGGAACGCAAAACATAGATCGGAATTCACAAGTGAACGCGAAGGCTAGATTAAGCAGAAGTACCCTCACCTATTCTCTCATTAATGAACCTATCTTTCAAAAGAATTTCGGGACGAAATTCCCTCTAACGGGGGGATGATGTCACAACTAGCATTTTGCTAGGAAATTCTATTCCCATGTAAACATCATCCATTGTAAAAGGCTATACTTACTATACTCTATTCTCATTCAAATACATCTCATATGTTCAACTAAGGGTTGGAAACCCTAGAAATCCCGACTCAAATTCATTATGGACTAGGATTCTTTTATTGGGCCTAAGGGACCAATAAATCATCAACTCATCAGTCTATAACATTTTGGGCCATTTGGGCCTAGAATGATTCATTCCACCTCTAATGGACCATGATGGGCCATAAAGGATTTAATTAGCCCTAATGGGCCCTAAAAAAATTTCTTTTGCCATTTTGGGCCGTGAGCCTCCCTAAGAGCCCAATGGGCCGAAAGATTTCTTATGGGCCTCATAATTTCGAGCCAAGGCTAGAAATGGGCCAAGTTAATCCACCACCTTTCTCCCTAGCCCATATTCGGCCCAAAAACAAAACAAAAAAAAGGAAAAGAGATGAATTATCCTAACTTTGCCACCTCAATGTTGCATTGTGGTCATCCATGCACAATAACCACCATACAACAAGGTAAGTTCATGTATCTAGGCAAGAAAATCTTTCTTCCTCTCCCTTCTTCAAACTCACGGCCATATGGCCTTTCTACCTTCACATTTCATTCTAAAACCCAACATTTTCTCTCATCATTCCTCTCAAACACTCTCAAGAAAAACCACTCTTCTTTCCTCTCAATTTTTCGAGATTTTAAGCATTTCAAGAAGGTTTTCCCACCAAGATCATCAACATGGGTAAGTTCTTAATTAGATCTATGATTTAGCTTCTTGATCTCTTCAAAAATCTCCTCTTACACCCATATTTTTGTGGATCATGTTCTTAGAACCATCTAAGTTCAAGATATACTCAAGAAAGCTTGCTAGGAACCACAAATCTCTTCATCTCTTCTACAAAACCGAAACCTCAAAGCAAATGTGAGTTCATACCCCCTTGTTTTTGGTTTTTACTTGTTTTTGGGGGAGAATACAAGTTGATTTGTGTAGATCTATGTGTATATGCATGACTATGTGTGTTTTCCATGAATTAATTGGTGATTATGTGTTGATTTCTTCACTAATCTAAAAATATGTTAAGAAACTTGAAGTTTATCACTAGGATCTTCATATGAATCTTGAGAAAAGTATGTTTTATCACAAGTATTACATGTAAACATGTAGATCTGGGATTTGTATACTTGATATAGCAAAAATAAGTGTTGTGTTCAAAGATCTATAAACTAAACTCACAAAACAGCCCTTGACAGAAAACTTTTGGTCCAATCTCGGACGGTTTTGACCAACCAAATGGAAGTATTTTTCAAAACTGTTTTACATGGATAAAGTTCAAAATTATACCTTTAAAATGACTACTCTCATGTTTTCATACGATTTTTCTATAACTTTTGGCGAATTTTACAAAACTGCCTATCATATTTGAAATAATTTCGGACCAACCTGTGAAGATGAGTAATTTCACACTAGTTTGAGGCCATCAAAAATTCTGAGAAAAATTGTGAACAAAGTAGACAAAATTTCCAAACTTCCAAAATTTACGGATCCAGATTTCGACTTACGATGAATGTTCTACAAATTTTCTAAAAACTAGTTCGGAAAAGCCAGAAACCAGAAAAATATGTATTTTCACAAAACCAAGCCAAAAATGATATTTTTGACACAAATGGGTTTAAAATGTTATTTTTATCACAAAGTAGTCATCAACACAAGTTTTTAACAAAGTTGGAGGCTAAAGTGTTACTCTTACAAAAATTGGGCCTTAATTGTAAATTTTTGGCTTATTGGGCCAAGAACGTCATTTTTACAAAAAGGTGGGCTTTTTATATCAACTTTGTAAATAAGAAAGCTAAAATAAACAAAACAATAACAAACGGGATTAAAAACGATATTCATATCCTTATTGGGCCTGGAAATAATGTACACGTTTAGTGGGCCTTAGTGTCATTTTACATGTATATTGGGCTCGGGATAGGTATTCATATCCTTATTGGGCCTGGAAATAATATACATGTTTAGTGGGCCTTAGTGTCCTTTTACATGTATATTGGGCTCGGGATAGGTATTCATATCCTTATTGGGCCTGGAAATAATATACATGTTTAGTGGGTCTTAGTGCCCTTTTACATGTATATTGGGCTTAGGATAGACATTCACATTCCTTTTGAGCCTGGAAATAATAGACACGTATAGCGGGCCTTAGTGGTTCACCTACATGTTTATTGGGCCTCGGAATGGGTTTTATATGCGTTCTTCTTTTTATGCTATTTTAGTGAATACTTGAACTAAAACCAATGATAAACCAACAAATGGATTTAATTTGATCATTTTCTAGGTTATTGGGCCTTAGTGACCCATTTTTATGTGTGAGAGGTCCTGTATACAATTTATATGTTCATTGGGCCTCATTGACCCATTAACATGTACGACGGATCTTGGATGCTATTTTTGTGCCATTTGGGCCTGTAAATACTTTACATGTGAAATGGGCCTTAGTTGTCCTTTCATATATATTTCGGGCCCATGTTATATAATCTCATTCCCTTTAGGTCTTGAAATCATTTACATGCTTAGCGATGCCTTAGTGGTTCACTTACATGGATCATTGGTCCTGGAATGAGTTTATACTTTTTTCTTCGCGTAAATTCGATTAAGGATCTAGCGAGTTTTTGTCGGTTGGCACCTATTAAGTGTACGATCGTAGCCTGTAGTTATAACCAGAGTCTCTTGGAGGGAGAACGGGGATTTGTGTATAGATCTATACGGGGATGATACCCCACACCTCAGCTGTTCGCTACAGTTAGACTAACTCAGTCTAGGGTGACGAATACCTTATAATCAAAGTCAAAACCGGCGTCCAACGATGCCAAGACAGGTGAAATTGTCATTATTTAGTATGGTTATGACGGCTCGCTTAGAGGAATTAACGTTATGAAGTTTACGGAAGACTGTTTTCTTTTATAGGCAACATCGGGTTGTCTGGGAACATTCTCTTTACATGCTCTTACATTCTCTCTACATTCTCTTTACCTTTTTAGTCAAATAAACAATAACATACACGCATTAATACAAGATCTAACACAAACACACTAAACAGTTTTCAGAAAATATCGGATTTTCTGGTGGTTTTCAAAGTTATACAAATCATTTTCACAAACATGCTTATGAACTCACCAACATTTTTATGTTGACCGTTTTCAAAATAACTTGTATTCTCAGGATACCGTTGAAGCAGGATGAACGAAACAAACTAATGGATATTGTGTTATATTTTGTTTCATCATACTCGTACTATTTTGACATGTAATATTCAAATACGATACTCGATGTAAACAATGAATGTTGTAATATTACATGTGTGATGATGATGATGATGTTATGTTTCAATTATATTCACTGTAATGATATTTCAAGATGAAGTCACGCACAAGCCCCCGGACGTTTCCGCCGTCTGGTTCGGGGGTGTGACACGTTAGGTGAAGTTTCCTTGAAAGTTCGGTTACTCTCGATGTGGTACATTAGTTTTAATACACACATAAAACTAATAAGTAAGTAGTGAACTAATTCCTAAGGATATTGCTGATACCCTCTAGTAATCAAAATAGTTATTACTTTGAGGTTAGTTCACTAGGTTCATTATTATTGAAAGTAAATCTCCATTATCTAAGTTGCGAGTGCTATAACCATACAATAAACTAGATATGGCTCGTAACGGGGCCAATATCATTTTATGACTTTGTCACCCGTAGACCTGTCGGTCCCACTGTAGCTAGCAGCAAGGTGCGGGGTAGTCAGTCCCATATAGATCTATACACACAAGTCACGTTCTCCCTCCAGGAGATTCTAGTTATAGGATCGGTCCTCCACTCGCGTATCTCTGTGGAGTATTACCGAGGACGTGTCTCCAATCTTAAGAATAATGAATTTACAAGTAATAATATGGAAAATCCCGTTTTATGATTGGCGTGAATCCTTTGTAAATTATGAAATATAACATAAAATATAACATTTTATGATGAAATTTACAAGTATCGTTGTTTTATTTTTGAAAACTAACTCTACAAGTTAATTTCTTAATCGGTTGGTAAATCGGTTTTTCTGTGTTAAATGCATGGTGAGCATGTAAGTATTTCATACGAAATAATAAGCTTTGAGCTCAAGTTCCCTTGTACTTTTGCTTGTATTCCCCCCCGAAAACATGAAAAACTCGGAAAAAGGTGTAGCGGTATGAACTCACAGTTTAACGTAGGATTCGAGAGTACGATCGATATGAATGCGGTGTGTCAACGGATGTTCTGAAAGCAAATGGACCCTATTAATCATATGGTAACACATATATGTATTAGATTAGGGTATTTCTTGACTAATCATGACGGGAAACCATCCTAAGGTCTTGGAATTATTTGAACTAAGTGTTCTAGGTTCCCTACGTAGTAATCCTTGCAAGTTTAAGGACAAATATGAGCACTAGAGTGGGTAGTGTGCAGCCGTACAGAGGGCGTGTGCGGCCGTACATAGGAGTGTGCGGCCGTACACTCCTCATTTGATCCCGAAATGTCGATTATAGAGACCATACTCTCACTTTGGAGGGTATTTGAGTGTGTGCGGCCACCTTATGAAGGTGTGTGGCCGCACTCCTTCAAAGGATGAAGAACATGAAGAATACTATGAGTTTTAGGCTTAGATTCAAGTGTCTTACCACTATATCAAGCTGAATGATGATGCAGTTCACGTTTTTGAGTCCTTAATGATGTTCTTGGATGAAGTTTTTAGAGAGAGAAAGTAGAATGCAGCCAAAGGAGGAAATAATGAATGAAGGGGGGGGGGGGTCTCCTCCAATATATAGGGTCAGGTGTGAGGCTGGAGGGTGTGTACGACTGGGGTGTGCAGCTGGCTGGCCGCACACGCGGGTGTGTGGCTGCACACACCTTCCTTGGTGTGATTGCCCGATTTTTGTGATGCTACACACTTTCTAACCCTTTTTAAGACTCATATCTATGATATTCCAAGTCTAAAGCACTCAGACGGACCCAAAATTTCGCTAAGAGATGATATGTTCGAGATAAATATTGATAGACGAATCAATTGTTCATGATAAAAAGTTTCGGGTTGTCACCAATATCGCCAATGAAGCATCGATCGAATCACAATGTACATACCTGTGTTGCATCGCCTTCTTTTGAATCGACATCTGATGGTGTCGCCGATGATGCCAACGTCGGACTATGTCCCTATCACCAACGAAGGAACGCCAATGTGAGGCCTCGTCGAGTGAGCATAAAGCAACGATTAAATGGAACTTTTAGGGCTCGATTGATTTTGGACCCTTTTTTTCTAATTTTGAACAGCCATCGACTATTTGGGAGCCCTTTTTCTAATTTTGACTTAGACTATTTTTATTAGTTGACAAATGTTGACCGATTAGGCCGGTTAGTCCGCCACGAACCGGTGTTGACCCACAATGATTAATTTGACCGTCAAGTTCTAATCGCAATCGGCTCAAGGCCGCTAAGCGATAAGTCACCGATTAATCTAATCGGACACCAATAATTAATTTGATCGCCAAACTCTAATTGTAATCGGCTCAAGGTTGCCAAACAATTAATCATCGATTGATTAGCCATGAATGCCGATTTCTACAACACTGATATATATATATATATATATATATATATATATATATATATATATATATATATGGTTAGGTTCAAATGTTTCCAACAACTATTGTGTGCTCGTATGTACAAATCTGGACCAACGGATGAAATAGAATCAATGGTCATGATATAGGATCTATGATAGTACAATAGGGTAACATGTACTATATAATCACACAAATTTCGGCATAAGGGTGTTTTAGTCAATTAACCTATATTAAAAAAAGAAGTTTTCGTATTTTAAGGATAATTAATTCCTGTTTTTTTTTTTAATCTGGATTTTTTAAAATAATTCAAAGTTAATTTTAATATAACTTTTAGTAATAATCAATTTTATTCTGTCAGAATGACAAAAAGTCAACCACAAAACTAGTAAATATATTTTCGATTTTATTCTTGTAGAATATGGTTACATTCAAGTATTTTTTTTTTTAAATTAACATGCTTAAAGACTTATACAACATATTATAAATAATAACATTTTCTAAAAAATATGTATTTTATTCTTTAAGAATCACTAATTATATTAATTCGTAAAGAATATGACTATAAACAATGGTTAAAAAACATTAAAATGTAACAAAAACACTAATCCATTCTGAAATTAACAAACACATTATACATTGTGGCAGAATACATTCCGGTAGAATATATTGTCATTCTTCAAGTTTTTTTCTTTTTCCATATCAATGACAGCCTCTTCAAAATCAAAATCTACAAAAAAAAACATAATCAACTTTTAAATAATAAAAAATTTAGTGCATTCTAAAAGAATAAAATTTTTAAATTCTGACAGAATGTAGTAGAAACTATAAAATCTGACATATTGTTATATAGAATAAAAACTATAAATTCTGATAGAATGTTGTAGACATTAAAGAAATATAATTTATTCAAATAGAATGTAATCCTAAAACTACAATGAGAATAACTACCGTAAAATCGAATAATGTGATAATGCTTTTATATGACAAATAATTAAATAAACTTTTAGTAATTCTGAAAAAATGCATTTATACAAATAAATTCTGAAAGAATACTTTATATAATGCACTTAAACCATATTCTTCTTTTTAATATTACAAAAAATAAAACAAACTTTAAATTAAAGCAAAATGTTTATTTTTTTTTATTTTTTATTTTTATTTTTTTTATTTTTCCTATCTTACAATGGTTTTTACTTTTCCGATCTTGACAAATAAGGATATTGAGTTCAAATTCTGTCAGAATAACAATATCAAATCGATAGTTGTTACTAACCTTATTTTAAAATATATATATTAAATGCAAAAATAATCAGAGACAAGATAATGTGTTGAGTCATAGTAGATAATACAGTTAATTAATTCTCTAATAACATACAACAAATCATACAAAATGATGCAATCAATTAATTTTACTTATTATGTATTTAGCAATTCCACTTTTTGAACCATCCAATTTCAAATAAGAAATCATATTCTATATGTACATATATTCAACCTAACAACCTAAATATATAATAATATAATACATAATCAATTGTAAATAAAACTTGAAATAGAGCAACAATCATGTTGCAAGAAAACGACAGAAAAAAGGCAAAAACAATATCAATTAAGAAAAACTAACAATCATAATTGTAATAACATCTTCGATTATGATTGTTGCAATTGTCTTGATGTAATCGGTGGGGAATAATGTCGGCGTACAATGAATTGTAGAGAACGATGAGTTTTAGTTGAGAATTGGATTGATGGTATGGATGTGAAGAAATTGAAGATGGAAAAGAGGTACCTACGATTCAGAGAGGAAGCTATCATTAGGGTTTATAAAATTTATTTATTTTGTTTCCTTAATTGCAGGTAATTAATTAAATGATCACATTAATTGTAAGGTGCAAAAATCCAGAAATATCCTTTTTGATTTTATTAATTATTTAATTGTTTGCTAATTTCTGATTGACGCATTTAGGAACACAATATCTGTTAAAAAACATTTGAATATATATATATATATATATATATATATATATATATATATATATATATAGAGAGAGAGAGAGAGAGAGAGAGAGAGAAAGAGAGAGAGAGAGAGAGAGAAAAAAAACCATAATATTTTGTTACATTTTTCGGTTTAACCATCCAATTTGCATTTGTGCTAAAAAAACCACTCATTCTTTGATAAAATTTCTACAGCAACCACTATGATTTTCTTTTGTGCTTAAAAAATCATAAATTTTTATTTTGTGCTAAAAAGCAACCGTAAATAGATCGTTAAACAAATATTTTGGAAAAATATAATGCTTTTTCGTAATTAAATCCGATTATAATAGGTAACAGTGGCCGTCGTGAAACATTTTACCAAAAATTGGTGGTTTTTTCGAAACTTATTTAAAATTTGTGGTTAAACAAAAATGTTAGAGAAAATTTAGTGTTTTTTTTCGTCATTATCCCTCTATATATATATATATATATATATATATATATATATATATATATATATATATATATATATATATATATATATATATATATATATATATATATATATATAGGAGAGATCTTCTGTATTTGTAAACATTCTTAAGAAGTCAACAAAAACCACTAGATTTTTTTTCAAATAGCTAGGAAAATGAGGAAACATATTAGGGCCACTTCTTAAAGTCAACGAAGAGCTGGAGAAAAATCGAAAATACAAAGTCTAAAACAAGCATAAATAAACATGCTGAAGATGCAAAATACACATAACCAACATGAAAATATTGAAAATCATGAAAAACTAATGATAGTCGAATGTAGATTTCAGGTCGTACGCTCAAGTTGTCTTTGTATAACGTCCTAAAAATTAAAACTAAAATTTTTATTTTATTTTTAATTAATAAAACATTATCCAGAAGAACATCATAGAAACCATGGTGAATCAAAGTGTATCAATAAACATCAAAGTACATCAGAGTGATAAAATACGGTACAATGGGGTGTGTGCACTACCAAAAAAATGCGGTACAATGGGGTGTGTGCACTACAATCATCCCAGACTCTTCCCCTTCGAACCATAAGTACCTGAAACATAAACTGAAAATTATAAACACAAAACTTAGTGAGTTCCCCAAAATGTCAAATATCATACATATCAAACATATAATGGGTCCCGACCGTCATCGGGCCCCGCCCAACACCACGCCCCGCTCGGAACAAATCTGTCAGTCAACAGGTCCCGCCTGGCATTGGGCCCCGTCCGATATACACATAAACATATAAACATATAAACACATGCAATAATCCCAAAAATAAATAGCATACATGATGGTCATCGGGCCCCGCCACATACTAGATATCATATATGTAAAAGTCATGCAGGCAACTAGCACCCTAATCACATTAAACTATGGGTTTGTGTTAGTGCCTTCGACCTACTAAACATAGGTAGGAAACTCACCTCATGCTACTGAATCTCTCAAATAGAATCTTGGTCTGCTGATTCAGAAAATCTCAATGCTAACACCATCAAATAATATCCAATTAATAATTAGATCTCGACCCACAATCAAGAATCTAAGTTACTTGTCCAATATCCAGGGTAAAAGACCATTTACCCTTTTTCTTACTTGGCCCAAAACCAATGCCCAACCTATTTGGTCAAAATGCCCAAATTCCTAAATGACATCCTAAGGCCCAATAAGGCCCAACTTCCAAATTAGGACCAAAAATCATCATGGACCTATTCCTAAGAAAGTCCATAGTCTATCCATGGCCTAAAGTCAGAAGTCCAATGGCCTAAAAAGGTCCAAACCCTAAAAGCCCAAAATATTGCCCAAACCTGTGAAAGTTAAAACAAAAGTCAAACAGCTGAGTCAGTTAGGCATACTCAGACTTATACTTAGTGTACTCCTTCCATGGCTAGTACGTGCAACGTACAAGCTGAGTACACCCTGTGTACGTTGTAGACAACCAAACCAGCATATTAAGAACTTAATCGGTTAATCCGTCAAGCGAAACTCTCTAATCTGATCCTAATTGGTGACTTAACATGTAAAGTTGGGAACTTTACTCCTATACATGACTTAATAAGACTCAAAACTCAAAAAGAACCATAACAAAGAACCTAACTCGTGCATGGACCAAAATAACTCATAAAAGTTGCATTTTTATAGACAAGGGACCTCAAATCTGCTAAGATCTAACCACTATGGCTTTTTGGGGTAGACCATAAACTCAACTTTAGCTCAAAAGACCCAAAAATGCATAAATGACACCTTAATTTGGATCTAGCAAAAAGAATCATCAAGATGGGAGCTTTTTACTTCAAATGACTTTCTAAGATGAATATGACTCTGGATCTACAAGCTCAAGCTACTCCCAAGCAACCTCCAAGGCTTCTTCTTCTTCTACTTCACCAAAAACACCAACCAAACTCACTTTCAAGTTCAAAACTCAAAAATGATACTTAGGCTTTTGTTTTTAGGGTAGAGAGTGATGAAGTCTAATCAATAGAATGTCTAAGGGTGGTAAAAGTTGCTTAAATAGGGCACAAACCCTAAAAATTAAAGCTTATCCATGCCTTGCGTATGACATGCGTACTCCCACGTACGCCCAACGTATGTGGGTTAATGCGTGATCCAAAAATGGTCTAGTACGCTAAGTGTACTCATAGACTATGCCTATGCCCCGTGTACTAGCTAGGGACTATAATGAGATAAATTTTACATTAAAGGGGTTAAAGAAAACATACCAAATTCTCGAATGTTACACTTTGGGTCATTCCGTTCTACTCGATTGACATAAGACCTTTATAGTTATCAAATGGAAGTAGAATGATTACATTTGGGTTTAAGCACTTCAACAAATAATAAGAGATTTCAATATGCAAACAAAAAACAATCATTTTTTCTAGTTCACACGAACAGAGAGATCGACTACGTCCACAGGCGAGAGAGAGAGAGAGAGAGAGAGAGAGAGAGAGAGAGAGAGAGAGATTTCATTACTTTTCCCAAAAAATGGCTTGGTACACTTAGTTTTCACAAATTCAAAGGATAATTTACACTAGAAAGTTGACCTAAAAACAGTCAGTAGGGCCAAGCTTGAAAACTCTGACAAATTTGGTCCGTGATACAATTTAATGTCATATCTAATTTAGAAACGAGCATTAAAAAAAGAAATTCTTTTTGTGGTGTTGACCTGACCCTGCAAGGGATTGCTCCATCTTGACCCCTAATGGCTCTTTTGGAACCGTGTTGGTCTACCTAGTAGCTACAACATCAAAGGATGAATCAGTCTCCACAACTTAACAAATTACCTAATCTTATGAACCAATTAAAATTTTGTGATATTTAACTTTTCTTCGCATCTTTATTTATTTGTTTGTTGTTCCAAAACCAGAAATTTAAAATATATGGAAATAACCCATATTACACTTACAGCTCAAATTTGTGCTAGCTAGTGATGGATAAAGACGTGAAACTCTTTTATTTCACTAATCACATAGTTAGTAAACTACCAGTTAAATGTAAAACTTATTTTCAGACAATCTTTTATAGTTTGATTATGTGTTCATTTATTTCCCTCAAACATTGAGATCATATATCAACGGTATGTCGAATCTAAGTTTAGAGTAAAAATACAATTATTTACAAAATCCTATTGTCTTGTTCTATATTAAGGGTTCTACTATGTTCTTAGTTTTAATTGTTGTTGATCCCGTATAGCTTCTTGCTATTGGCCAGAGAATGGGGTTCTAATGCAAATGTTGGTGTTCTAAAAAAATATTAAGGAGAATTTGTTTTCTTTCTAGAACAAGGGTAAACGATGTAACTCTTCACGTCTTATTGTTTTTCATCCAAAAAAATTACAATTATTAATAATTCATTCTTAAAATGTTACACATCACCTAATTTTATCTTTTATCAATAGTTGTCGCTGGAAAACATCTACATCTCAGCGTGGGCTAATCGTAAAGATGTTCGAGAGGCTCTTCATATTCCTAAGGTTTGTAGTTTGTATGTGGTTATGTTCATGTTTCTCTTGATTACAATGTAGGATATCAATGATCTCATGATCATGATCACCAGGAACTTGACGAAATGGAGTGGGTGCGATGCAATGACAATGCAATTTGAGTTTAAAAAGGAAGACATATCTTATAGCCACAATATCCAAAGTACTGTTGCCTACCATAAACACCTTACTAACAAAAATTGTCGTGCTCTTGTATATAGGTATTACCCTTCATTAGTTAGGTCGCTTATTTTTCATTATCATTTCCTTTTAGTATCTTATCTTTACACTCATTGTCGTGAAATAAATTCCACTTTGGTCGATCCTATTCATGCATTATTGTGGCATTAAGAGAACTTGAAAGCAATCAAACATCAATTACATTTTGATGTCGTTATGTATATGTTTGAACAGTGGAGATCATGACATGCTTGTTTCATATTTGGATTGAAGTGGATTGAATCACTAAATTTGTTAGTAACAAATGATTGGAGACCATGGTTTACGGAAGAGCAAATAGTCGGGTTAGTTGTGTTTTCATAAGGATTAACATGATTTGTAATCATTAAATAAATGGTAAAATAGTAATATTTCCACACTATGCTGCTATCTTATTTTGTTGCAGATACACCATGACATACTCAAACCACAACTACAATTTAACATTTGCTACTATAAAGGTGAGGTATATTCCTCAAATGCTTCGTTTCTTATTAAGAATATTGTAGTATTTGATTTTGTAAAGAGGTTAACAATTTTTTTGAACCTTTTGATTTGTTTTTCTATTTTCATAAGAAAAAAGAAGAATATATTGTTATCTTCATAATAGTTGACCTTTTGCGTTGTTTTTAGGGTGGAGGTCACACACTTCAAGGTTACAAGCCGAAAGGATATCTAAGCATGATTATGAGATGGCTTGCTAAGGATGCGCTCTAGGATACATTTACAAAGTTTAATGTTTTTTTCTTATCTCATATGTAATAGTTTGTATTTTTATACTTTCTATACGTCGATTTTAACTAAAAATATAATGTGTTTAGTTAAAATCATTTGACATTTAAACATTCCTAAAAAACCATTGAATAAATTTGCAAAAGTTGTTTATATAGAGAATATCATGCTAGTTCAAACATTCCTCAAAATAATTTTCTTATTATTAATAACTTATCACCTTGGATTTATGTGGATTTAGAGAATATCATGTTAATTTTTATGTTTCGATATCAATACAAATAACACAATTGCTTATGTTGGGTCCATTATGTGTTGCGTCTCGGGCTCGGTCCTTAGCTCAATTTTGTATCCGGATTGGGTCTGTCCATCCGTGATTTAATTATTAGGGTTTAGTATGCTTGCATGCATCTTTGTACGTAGAATTTTTAGTCGATCATTAAAAAGCGATAATAGTTCTTATCGATTGTAACCCTAAAAGCCTCTACAACGGAAGTTCTTCATCGAGCTCTGTTGAGGCGTGAATCTATTGAATCATTCAACTCATTATTGATTCATTCTCTTGTTTGTTATTTTGTTTGCATTATTCTGATTAACCTGTGTAAGATCTAAACGATCAAAGAGTTTTTCAACTCATCAATTGGTTTCAGAGCAGGAGGCTGTGTAATTCATACACATCTCTTCTGTCAAAGAAGTGATTAGGGTTCATTCCGCATTCATTGATATTTATTGAGCCGTCACTCCATAATTGACGTATCTCATTAATTATTAATCTTGCCCTAATATTATGTATTATAAAGTCTGATCTTATAACAGGTTAAACGATCAAGCATGGACGATTCTCAATCCAATCCCATCAACATCTCTAACAGCATACGATCAACAACCAAGATCCCAATCCTCTACACTCAAGAGTATGAAGTATGGACGCACCATTTTGAAGACTACGTTATTGGATCGGAAGATAACGGGTATCTGATATGGGAAGCAATCACAGTTGGCCCCTTCGCTCACTCAAGCACTTCAAGAATCATTAAAACTCAGAAGGAGTACAATGATCTATTAAAAGATGTAAAGGATGTCGTTTAGGACGAAAAGGAGAAGTTCCAATGCAACATTAAGGCATTGAGACTAATTCGATTCGCCCTTCAATCCGACACGTTTCGGTTAGTAAGTTCATGTGGTACAAAAAAGGAAATCTGGGATCGGCTGCGAGAGTTGTATTCCACAGATGAAGATCTGGAGCACTAGATTCAAACCCTACTTCTCTCAGAATTTGGAGAGTTCAAGCAGAAGCCAGAGGAGGTGGTTACACAAACGTTCGATCGGTTCAATCATCTTCTCAATAAGATGATCAAAAATGACATAGAAAGAAAGCTCATCGAACAGAAGGTCACTTTCTTAAATGGCCTAAGACCCGAATGGAGAGCAGTTGTGTCGACGGTTAAAGCACATGAGCAGTTCAAATCATATTCTTTGGCGAAACTTGTGGGGATTCTGAAATCCCAGGAAAAGATTGTGCTGCAAGAGAAGAGCGTGGTTTCAAACTTGGGGTCTTTGGCCCTTCTGTCTAAAGGTAAGAGCGCAGTAGAGGAAGAAGAAGATCTGAATCTGGGAGACTACGATCTGACATCTGAAGATTATGCAATGATGGTGTCAAATCCCAGGAGGTTCTTCAAGAAGAAGTTCCTTACCAACAAGAACCGTAATTGGCAGGGAAGCTACAACTCTGAAAAAGAGAAAGAGGAGCCGAATGTTGAAGAACCAAAGAAAGAAGCGAAGGGTGAAGCTGATTCTAGTGTCAACTGTTTTTACTGTGGAGGGAAAAATCACTACGTAAAAGATTGCGAAGGATGAAGAAGCAAGTCTCCTGAAAAGACTGGAGGAGATTAAAAGGAAGAAAGCTGCTACTAATCCCTCTATGAATGCTCTAATAGTGCAGGGTTCGGTAGATGATGATGAGTTTGGTAGTGTACAGGTGTGGTCGACCGACTCAGAAGATGATGAAGTGAGAAAACCTACTCATGGAAAGGCTTATGTGGCAAAGAGTGGTGATGCTAGTGGAAGATGCTTGATGGTGACAGATGTATCCCAGATGAGGGGATACAACACTGATGGTGGGAACGAAGTGGCTAAGGAGCGAGAGGACGTGTGCTTTACAGCGAAGCCTCTCAGTGTGGAGATCAGTGAACTTGATGAACTGATCAAGAAGGTACAATCCATTTTTGTTTCTTTTAAAATTCCACAAACATCATATGAAAAAGAATTAAATAACTTGAATTTAAGAATTTTAAATCTAGATAGTTGTTTAACTCAAACACGAGTCACGAATTCTAATCTGACTGACCAAATAAGCAGGGTGTCATCCAAGAGTGTGGAGCGAAGAATGTGGATTGAGCAGAAGGAGTTGGAGCTGGTTAAGTCTAGGGATAAAAATATCTATTTGCAAAGAGACAATCTTAAGTTGTTAAAACCGAGAAATGTTTTTTGTTTGATTGCAAGAAGAATTTATACTAACATTACACAACTGCATTTAGATTGTGAAATAGGCCAGAAAATACATCGCATGATTTTGCCCTTCCTTGAGCTAACGGAGGATGAAATCGATGCCGAAGCATACAACTGTGAAAGTGTTGTATCTTTTGATGATGTAAATCACACTTATATGTTTGGTCTGGACAAAATTGAATCGTTTATAAAGTCCAAAGACCATAAGGACATGCTTAAGAACCTTTTGGATGAAAATGATAGGTTGAAACTCAAAGCCGAAACTATACAAAAATTTGACTCATTGAGTACCAAATTAAGTTCAGAAAATAAAATTGATGTTGAAAATGCATCTGGACTTAATGAGGACGATGACATGAGTGAAATCTCTGTAGAGGATGAGGTTGACTATTCAGAGTTTATTAGGAGCGAACCTGAAAACCACAAAAACTTGATTTCTGAAAATTCTGTGGAATTCGCTCGTCTGTCCAAAAATAAGTCCCCAATCCTTAAAGAAAAGGCCGTTATATACCAAAAGGTAAGAACCACTCCCAATCAGGTTTATAAGGTCACAGGAGTAACAGAACATCAGACAGCCGAAATCACTGCATTGGTAAATGAAGATAATGCAGATGGTTGTGATGAGTTTTTCTGGACTGCACCGATAGACAACGCAGATGAAAGCAGTTGGTTTGTCGAAGCGAACATCATGGAAGGTCAAAGGTAGATATGTGGCAGAACCACTTAATAAACCTACAAAATTTGACGTGCCCAGTACCAATGGCACAAAAGAGGTTCAAGTGGAGTACGCCTCCTCAACAAGCGAAACCTCTTCCATAGAAAGTGAACCTATTGTTCAGAAGCCGAAACATAAGGCAAATATTCACAGACAACCAAAACAAGTGAACAATCAAAAGCAGCAGAGGAATCTGAGATACAAGAAAAATCTCTCAGAGTGAAAGCAATTTTGGCGCTCTCAAAATCCTCACTATACTCACTTTGATAGAAAATCCAAGCCAAAAGGTGTAACAACCCGAAGTTGTTCATCGCCGAAAACCCGTTCTACCCGAATAACTCGTCGGAAATCGAAATGTCCCGTTATCGTTTTTGGGCTTAGTTAACTAAAATTTTATATTTATTTTCGTTCAATGAGGGTCCAAATCATTTAGGAACTCATGAATTTAGCCCAAAACATTTATTTCATAAGTTTTAGAAATATCCTCGTCGAGTGACGGAAACTCAATCGGGTACGACCCAAAGCATCGTTTAAGGCCGGTATCGGGTAGAATTCCACCGTGTCCAAGTTTTAGGGACTATATAAACATGTTTAAGCCCTCATTTGAAGCTTTTTCCTTCTCTCTCTACTCTCTCTCTAACCTCTCTCCTAAATCCAAAGATTAAGTGTCCAAAACTCAAATTTAAGACTTCAAATCCTTAAGGTAACTTCCTAGCCATAATCTATAGCATGCTTAGCTTCCAAATTAGACACTTAATCATAAAATTGGACATTTTATGTGAGTTTACGGCCCAGGAGGCTGCCTAGCCCGTAAACACCATTTTGAAGGGTTTTTAGCCCTTAAACTCCTTCCTAGACTCAAATGGACTTTAGATATGGCTATGGGACTTCAAGATATGGACTTAGAACACCTAAAACTATAATTTTGTGGACTTTGAAGGAGTTTACGGCCAAGGCATAAGCTTGGGCCGTAAACTCATGAAAATGGTGTTTTTCATGTCTTTAAACCCTTCCAAATCACCCCTACAGCTTAGATATGAATTATAGGACTTTGATTCTTGCATTTGGACACTTGAAACATTAATTTTGAGGGACTTAGATGAGTTTACGGCCAAGGAGAGTTCTTCGGCCGTAAACTCCACAAAACTTGGCATAAATCTCATTCTAAGGTGTTAGAAAGCCATCCAACACCACCAAAAGCCTTGGAATAAATCAAGGGACCAACCAAAAATACTTTAAGGGCCTAAAACACATCATTTATGGGGTTTCTAAGAGTTTACGGCCAAGACCTGTTCTTGGGCCGTAAACTCCAAAATTTTTGGTGTTAGAATGCAAACTACACACCCCTAAGGCCCTTAGATGAATTTTAGAAGTCCTTTCATGCATGTTTTAGGCCTTGAAACACCTTGGAACACCACACACAAGAGTTTACGGCCATGAAGGGGGTTTCATGGGCCGTAAACTCCATAAATTCCCCAAAAATCCCATGCAAACTCATGTTAGGCCTTGGATTAATTTTACCAATCACATGTGATTTGTTCTAGCACCATTTAGCACCATTTTCATAAAGATTAAGGAGTTTACGGCCAGGAGCCTATTCTAGGCTGTAAACTCCCATAAATTAATCATTTTGGTGATTTTAATCCATTCCATGCATTTAGATCAAAGCCTAAAATCATTTCCCATGTCAATGTAAGCCATTTAAGCCATTTAAACACCCAAAACCACACCCACATGAGTTTACGGCCGTAAACTCATGTATGTGTGTGTTTTGTGGTTGTAAACTTATTTAAAAGTTTACTCATGGGGAGTAAACTCAAGCCCCAAGTCCCTAATGTCTTTTCCCATCCTTAAACGCCACCCGGGTCCTTCCAAACACTCGTATCAGAGTGTTTTCGCGACTAGAAGCAATTGTCCCTATCCAACAATCAATCTAAGTCCTAATTAAATACAAATGTGTATCTTTTCATTATAATTAGGAATCTCGTGTATTTACAAGCCCCAGATCCACTCTTAGCATCCAAATCGTCATACTTGTCGTCCGGTGAGTTCATACCCCTACGCCTTTTTCACTGTTTTTAACTGTTTTCAGGGGGGGAATACAAGCAAACCAAAACTGTTTTCAAATCATAACATTTATGTGTTTCAAATAATATCTGGCAATCTTATAAACTCTTTTACTCCTTATGTATTATGTTGAGCATAAGGAAAGATTTATCAATTACAACTAAATGGATTTTAGTTAAGAAAATAACCAAACTAATCAAATTATTATGGGAATAATTTGGGGTTCTATGTTTCTCTTTATATCATGTACTAATATCTGTATTAAGTTATTAGATAAACTATGTCTGGTTCAGTTTATCTCTATATCATTCGAATGTTTTGCCAGATAGTCTCATCATATGTATCTATTTTTCAATGTATTATGTCTTGAAATCCTTGTATGTATGGTATCGTATGAGAATCCTGTGAATAGTTTAATACTAGCTTGTGAGATAGTCACTACCCTTTATGGATGATCAAGTAAATCCTCTCCGGAAGTGTAACCAGAGTCTCCTGGAGGGAGAGCGAAGAGTTTGTGAATAGATCTATTCGGGACTGACAATCCCACACCTTAACTGCTAGCTACAGTTGGGCGGGCACGCCTGGGGTGACAAATTCTGGATATCATTCGACGTCTGACTAACGTCAAGGAGGTCTCGTTGTCATATCAGTATGGTTACCCGACTCACAATACGTATTAATATAAACTTATTCACAGCTAGGATCTGTTTAGAATCTATATCTTGTTCGGGAGTGTAATCCCATGGTCTTGTAATCTATATCTCGTTCGGGATGGTAATCCCATGGTTTTATGTCTATACCTCGTTCGGGATGATAATCCCATGATCTTGTGTCTATATTTCGTTCGGGATGGCAATCCCATGGTTTTGAAACTAAATTTTATACGGGATGTTAATCCCATGATTTTATTAATCTATCATATATCTAGTTTCGGGATAGTGATCCCATGGTTTATCAAGCTATCTTATATCTACTTTCGGGATAGTGATCCCATGGTTTTTATCGAATTATCTTATAACTAGTTCGGGATGTAGTCCCAAGATTTTCAAAATGCTTTCTATTTACAGTTCATCTAAATTATAGTTTTGTTTATTAAACTATACTATGTGTTATTCCATCAATTTTGCAATTAGGAAAATATGGGATTTTCCTGGGGTTAACTTATATCTATAATAGAATTGTAATGAAAGATAACTTAACTACTTTACATAAGAAAATATGGGATTTTCTTGGATATCAAATCTTTTCAGAGAACTAAAGGAAACCGAAACATTTTCATAAAATAAAACCGCTTATGAACTCACCAGCTTTATGCTGATTTTCAAGCCGCTTGTATTCTCAGGTCCAAGTTAGACAGGTACCCGGCGATATCTTTTGGTGAAGATGGAGTGCTCCGAAGACTCGTCTCTTTTGTTCATATGATATATGTATAACTTTTGTACAATTTACTTTTGAACCAAATGTAAACTTTCACATATATGTAATGTAATGGTTGTTTACTGTGATTACTATGTACATTGGATTTGATACACAACATGGAGTCAACCCCGGGAACGTTTTCGCCTTTGGTTTTCGGGGTGTGACAAAAGGAGAAGAGAATAAGGATAAAAGGAGCTTCGGTCCGTTGGATCAAAAGAACCAAAAGAAGACTTTCGGGCCACAGAAAGAACAAGACCGAAAGGATAGGTTCGATCCTAAAAGTAACAACAACCGAAAGCCTGGTTTCGGTCCACCAAATAACAACAAACAAAGACCAGGGTTCAGTCCATCAAGCCTTTAAAACAGAAGACCCAGTTTCGGTCCATCAACAAATAGCAACCGAAGGTCCAGGTTCGGTCCCTCAAATGATCACAAACGAAAGGGTCATTTCGAACCTCAAGTCAGGAAAGATTCTCATTCTAATTTCTATTCCTCTAATTCTTCTCATTCTCATTCTTCTTCTAAGCCTAATTCTCGTCCTACACCAAGCTCACAATCGACGAAGGATTTGAAAGAAAAAAGTAAGATTTCCTCAGCAAATGAAGACCGAAAGCAAGATAAAGCCCAAACTCCTGAACCTAAATCCAAAACACTTGAATCTAACTCCAATAAAATCAAAGTGTTTACTATTAAGAGGAAAGATAAAACAACATTAATAAAATGAACTTATCTTGTTGATGCTTCTCTTACTATTCCTATTTCTGTAAAAGGCTCACGAGGACCCAAGAAACTTTGGGTTCCTAAATATGCATAATTTTTGTAGGTTATAAGCGACATGCAGTTCGACGAAGAATGGTACATAGACAGTGGCTGCTCACGTCACATGACAGGAAGGAAGGAAGAGCTAAGGGAGTTTCGGTCCCATCAAAACGGTGGTAACGTCAAGTTTGGTAACAACTCCTATGGAACGATAAAGGGTTATGGGATGATAACCAATGGAGATTTTACAATCAGGAAGGTGGCTTATGTAGAGGGGTTGCAGCATAATCTCATCAGTGTGTCTCAACTGGTGTGAGGTACAGGTCTCAAAGTCTCATTCGATGACGAAGGTTTAGAGATAATAGAGAAGAAATCCAACAAGGTTATTCTCAAATCAGAACGAAAACGTGAAATGTTCCCTCTGAATCTCAACCCAATTAAAGGGAATCCAGCCATATGTCTATTGTCTAAAGCCCATTCAGACGAAAGTTGGTTGTGGCACCGAAGGCTCTCTCACCTCAAATTCAAAGACATCAACAAGCTAGTCATCGGTGATCATGTTCGGGGTCTTCCACTGCTTAAGTTCGATCGAGAACACTTATGTGCTGCTTGTGAAATAGGGAAACAAAGTCGCCAAAGTCACCCAACAACCATAAACACCAAAGTTGTTGAACCACTTGAGTTGCTTCACATCGACTTATGTGGTCCATCATCAATCGAGAGCATTGGTGGTAACAAGTACATCCTTGCTATTGTCAATGACTTCTCACGGTTTACCTGGGTGTTCTTTCTAAAGCACAAATCTGAGGCGACTCCCAAGCTGAAGATCTTTATCAAGCAGATCAAAGCGCAACTGAGAAAAGTCGTTCGAAACATCAGGAACGACAATGGACTGGAATTCAAGAACAAAGAATTCGAAGATTTCTTAGCAGAAAAAGGCACCAGTCACAATTTCTCAGCCCCCTATACACCTCAACTGAACGGAATTGTCGAAAGGCGAAACCGATCCTTGTGTGAGGCGGCCCGAACCATGCTGAGTTTTGCCTCCCTTCCTCTATATTTCTGGGCAGACGCCATTGCTGCAGCTTGTTTCACTCAAAATAGATCTTATCTCAACAAGCGTTTCTCTCTCACCCCCTATGAGATTCTTAACAACAGGAAGCCGAATGTCAAGTTCTTTCATGTGTTCGGCTCGAGGTGCTTCATTTTTAACTCCAAAGAGCATCGCAACAAATTCGATGTCATAGCCGATGAAGGTATCTTTCTGGGATATTCTCTTACTTCAAAGGCGTACAGGGTTCTAAATAAGCATTCTAAACAAATTGAAGAAACCTATTATGTAACGTTCGATGACAATTACGTCAAGAAGTTGAAGTCTACCGTAGGGGCAATTGGAGAGATTTTCTCTCAAACCGGTCAGGTCACAGCCTCAATCGCCAATTTGTTTGACCAATTCATGGATTTATTTGATGAACCTGAGAAGGCTATTCACTCTGAAGCCATGGCAGCAGACAACAAGGTGGACCACCTTAAGAAGATTATCGAAGACGCAGCCAAACAAATGGCAGAAGAAGAACCGGTTAGAAACGAACCTCCTCAGAGCAATACTTCAGTCCAGGGGGAGAATCCAATCTTTCACGGAACCGAAAGCCCAGCCAGAACCGAAAGCCCGGTTGCACCCGAAAGTCCTGTAGCAACCGAAAGTCTAGAACAGCCCGAAAGGCCAGCCAAAACCGAAATCCCGGTTGCACCCGAAAGTCCTGTAGCAACCGAAAGTCCGGAACAGCCCGAAAGCCCAGTCGAAGAAAGAATTTTTGGTTCACATCCAAATGTTTCATCATCTGTCGAGGGGGAGAATTCCAATATGTATTATGATGATGATATTCAATTAGAGTTGGAAGAAATGGTAAATGTTGAATTGGATCTCTCTTATGATCCAAATTATCCTCCTCTCACTAAATGGACCAGAGATCATCGAGTATCTCAAATAGTGGGTGATGCATCAGAAAAGGTTCTAACTCGATCACAACTGAAGGTGAAGCAAACTGCTCTATTCTCCAAAGTAGAATTCTGCATGTTTAATTCATTTATCTCCAAAATAGAGCCGAAGACAGTCAATATTGCTCTCGATCATTCTGATTGGGTTCAGGCAATGCAAGACGAACTCAATGAGTTCGAAAGAAATAAAGTCTGGAGACTTATTCCAACACCAAAAGATGCCTCGGTTTTCGGTCTCAAATGGGTATTCAGAAACAAAATGGACAAGGAGGGAAATGTGATCCGGAATAAGGCTCGGCTAGTGGTGAAAGGATATTGCCAGGAAGAAGGAATTGATTACTAAGAGACATTCGCTCCAGTTGCAAGGTTGGAATCCGTTCGAATATTTCTTGCCTATGTTGCACACAAGAACTTTGAGGTCTACCAGATGGATGTGAAGTGTGCCTTTCTTAATGGGGAACTTGAAGAAACCGTGTACGTAGAGGAACCTCCTGTTTTTGTAAATGAAAAGCATCCAAATCACTGCTACATCTTGGATAAGGCAGTTTATGGTCTGAAACAAGCTCCTAGGGCATGGTATGAAACATTAAGTAAGTTTTTAAAGATGTCTAAATTCAAACAAGGTTCGGTTGACCCAACCTTCTTTCGTAAAAAGGAAGGTAACCACCTTATGAGCGTTCAAATCTATGTCGACGATATCATCTTCGGCTCCACGAATCCTAGCCTAACAGCTGAATTCAGGAAGTTGATGGAGACTAAAAGAGATTAATTAAACTCAAGGGACTGGAATTGTA
Organism: Lactuca serriola; assembly: GCF_051521515.1. NCBI lineage: Eukaryota > Viridiplantae > Streptophyta > Magnoliopsida > Asterales > Asteraceae > Lactuca > Lactuca serriola. Next base: position 196,474,930 of record NC_136410.1, read on the forward strand.
ATGATAAGATAATTGTAATTGGGCTATGGATTGCCTTATATTATAAGGTTGGACAAATTCTATGGGGAAACCCATTAGAAATCGTCCAAGGCCTTTAAGGAAAGGAGTCCATGGGTTGCTTAGGGCTTAAGCATCCAAATTAGGGTTTCCTTGTTAGATAACCCTAATAGCCTCACTATATAAAGAACCCTTATGCCCCAAAAACGATGAATGAGAAATTTCATATTTGAAAATTAGACTAATTCATTGACAAAGGGTCAAGTGAAGGACTAGGAGATCGAGTACACAAAGTTGTGTGTTGATCAAGTCCACCATAAGAGTAACAAAGTCATGATTTACTAAAGGTTTAGTAAATATGATTATACTTATAAGATTAAGTGTAATTCTGAATTGATTGAAAAAGTTTAAATCAATAGCAGAACGAATAAGAAGAATCAAGTAGGCAGAAAGATAAAAGTTTCTCCATTCTAAGAAGAAGGGAGAGTACCTTTTATGCTTTATGATAGGTCTTAATAATTAAAAACCATATCTCAATTGATCCTCTAAGTGAGTCTTAGTACAATTGTATGTCTAAGAAGAGGAATCAAGAATTGAAGAAATGTTTAAATCAAGAAGTCAATCATACTTCGTTCCAAAAACAAGTATTAGAGTTAAGATTGTGAAATTGAGTGATAAGTATTAAGAAGTTTTATAACATTCATCAAATGTGGAAAGTTGTGATGTCTTGGATAAGAAAAATGACTGTGAGGAAAGGTTTATAACATTCATCACATGGATAGGAACACATACACCGTTTAAGTCTAAGTGTCATAAGATTTCCTCCTTCATGAAAATGACTGTGAGGAAATGCTTTCACTAAGAGAGCATGGGAAAAGTGTTGTAATAATTCAAGTAAGAAGTTGATTAACCGAAACAACAAATAATGAGTAATCGATATGGTGATAAATAAAAGGTGTTTTATTTATACTCAAAGGTTTGAGGCCATATGGGATTAGTATTATCCTTGTGATTCACTTTGCATGTTTTGACTTCCTGAATAATTTAATTGGTTGAGAACAGTCAAATTATTCGAACGGGCCACAGTCGTTCATATGTTGGAAGTAGGTATGAATAAAGACTGTCGTGAATTGGTGTGTGGATTGTCTAAAGAGTATTAGACATAAGCAAATGTTTGCTGCAACGTTCATGAGTGCTTATGAATATAGTTTGTGCATTGGATTAAACTCACGCTCACTTGGATCACTCCATGAATTGTATCACGAGTGATTGGTGAAACGATAACATCTTATATTCTTGAAACCGAGATATGTGAGTTGTATCTTGCAAATCGGTTGCACATTGATAATATGTAAACGCACCAGTAACTTGGTGTCATAAAACATATTGTTGTGTGTGATTCGGTGAGTGCGTGCAAGCGAGCATTGAATCAAAGTTTATCCGTTCCTTTTATCCAAAGTAGGATAAAACCGATATCTTTGGGCCCCTCGATGATTTAGTGATGACAAACGTAAATGCTCGGCCGGGCTAGGGCTAATTTGATTTGTTTAATTAGTCAGTCGTCATAAATCGGAAGTCAAGAAATGGTACAGAGAGAATGATTAGAAATCATGTCTCATACGATATCTAGAATGGAGGAATATATGATCCCTTATCTAAAGGACACGCATATCTGATAGGATCAGAGTTGACAACGGCTTTGGAAAGCTACGATTGCAGATCAGGATCTGAAGTCATACGCAGAATAGTTATTAGACTTATCCAAGTGGGAGACTGTTGGATTAGTGTCTAAGTCCATAACTATTTTGGTATGAACTTGAACCGATGGTGCATGGTCCTTTTGGGTTGCCTTCACCAAAGCAACTTGATAGGATGAATTATGGAGAGAAAGGATCAAATATGATTTATTAATATATTATGAGAATAATATATTAAAGGAGAAATCATATTATTTAATTAATATTAGTCAAGAATTAATAAGAATTAAGATTGTGACTAAAAGAGATTAATTAAACTTCAGGGACTGGAATTGTAACTATAAGATAATTGTAATTAGGCTATGGATTGCCTTATATTATAAGGTTGGACGAATTCCATGGGGAAACCCATTAGAAATCGTCCAAGGCCTTTAAGGAAAGGAGTCCATGGGTTGCTTAGGGCTTAAGCATCCAAATTAGGGTTTCCTTGTTAGATAACCCTAATAGCCTCACTATATAAAGAACCCTTATGCCCCAAAAACGTGGTGAACTTGTTCTCTAGGGTTTCCACACGTTTTGGGCAGCATCCTTCTCTTCTCCTCTTCATTCTCTTGCTCTTGGTGTTTGTGAACCATTAGAGGAGTGACATTTGTGACTCTAAGCTTTCTAAAGTCAATACAAGAAGGATTTGAGATTGTTATTGCTACATAACAATCAAGGTATGATCTAAACCCTAATTATATGTTATATTGATTATCATATGGTAGATCTAGGGTTTATAGTCTTGGATGAATCGCATGTACAATAGAGAAACGTAGATCCAAGCATTAGGGTTTGTATGAGCACATTGGATGTTCTTATAGCCAAAAAACCCATCAAAAGACTCTCCTTGCCAAAATTGGCATGATGGGAGACTCAAAGGTCAAAGTCCCTATGGCGTTCGGCACCAAGCTCACACCATCTTTGGAGAAACCAGCAGTCGACATAACGCTATATCGCCAAATGATTGGTTCCTTCATGTACCTCACAGCTAGCAGGCCCGATATAATGTTTTCAGTATGCTATTGTGTCAGGTTTCAAGCAAATCCTCGTGAACCACACATGCTGGCAGTGAAGAATATATTCCGGTATTTGAAGCGAACCACCTCTCTCGGTCTCTGGTATCCCTCAAACTCAGGTTTCTTCGTTCAAGCCTACTCAGATGCAGACTTAGGAGGATGTGGTCTAGACCGAAAAAGCACTACATGAGGATGCCAATTTCTAGACGGGAAGTTGGTTAGCTTGCAATCGAAGAAACAAACATGTGTTTCTCTATCTACAGCCGAAGCAGAGTACATTGCAGCCGCCTCCTGCACATCACAAGTGATTTGGATCCAAAGCCAACTCCGGGATTATGGACTCATTATGAAAAGGATCCCACTATATTGCGACTCAGAAAGTGCAATTAGGATCTGTCATAACCCAGTGCAACATTCCAAGACCAAGCATATAACACTGAGGTATCACTTTATTAAAGATCATGTGGAAGATGGAAATGTCGAAATTCACTTTGTTCGAACCACTAATCAACTGGCCGACATCTTCACCAAAGCCCTTCCTGAAGCAAATTTCAATAAAATCCTACAAGGCCTAGGTATGATGGAATCGGAGTCAGTACCAAAAACACCTTCTCAAAACTAAAAGTTGGAAGCGAAATGAACCGAACGCTCGGTCTATTTCGGGCTCGGTTCACACGAGAACCGAAATGAACCGAACTCTCGATCTATTTCGGGTTCGGTCCCACTGCACTTGTTTTCGCTTATCTCAAAAAGGTGATGTCTTTGGTTGTATACTTTTGTACAATTTTTTTCCAAAAATCCAAAAATATTTTTTTAAGGAACCGAAATGAACCAAGCGTTCGGTCCATTTCTGGTACGGTTCAATTTTTTTTGTTTGGTTTGTTTTGTTTTTCTATTTACAAAAATATCAAAATTCAAAAAATATTTTCTTTCTTTTGTCTCTACTTATGTTTATGTTAACGGTTTCTGGAATATCGATGGGGCAGGTATCATTCTCACACTTTATACTAGCTAAGTGTCCCTAGAAGCATGCTGCTGCATGTTGTCCAAAGCCTCAACAGATTTTGAATAAAGCCTTATTGACTGGGTATATACAAACCTCATCTTCCCAATTAGGCTGCTAAATTTATTCTAATCATGAGCTACCTTACTCTTTTCTCATGAGTTAAGAGTTTTCTGCTTGGTCATTCTTTTTATAGCAGAGGTACTTTGGTTTCTTTACAACACCTCAAACATTTTTCTCCATCATATTTCGGTTCATAAATGTAACCCTTGAGACTCTCAGAAATAACCACTGAGGTTTATGGTTACACAATCTCTGTGTTTATGATCTTAGCTTCGTGTCACTACGTGCTAAGTGAAACCCAAAATTCAATACCCACTATGAATTGACGGTGAACAATTAAATTTGCTCTAGCTTTCACCCATGCATTAACGAAACCACCCAAGTGGTTGTACCATGAAATCTCTATTTTTCTTTTTGTGTGATTCTTATGAAATTGTTACACACCATAACATTTCTTCCCATAGAATCCAATTTTTTTTTTTTGAGATTTCACACCAAACATTTCTAACAACTCACTGAATATAGTCCAAACCTACTTGTTCAACAGACCACATCGGTCACATAGGTACTTCGTTCGGTTTCGGTCTTATGTCAAGATCCGGAATTCTGAACTGAAGCAAAAGCCACCCTTCTAAGCCTCATCAAAAGATGCCTTTCAACACTTCTTAATAAGTGCTTGATGGTAATTCAACGGGATTCCACACAGACACTTTAAAGTCTCTCTTGACTTTGAAGGAAGAGATTCGTGCCCGGGATCCACTGTTTCATGTCTATATTGACGTCACAAATTCCCACATAGATATTGCTTTATTTCTTTATCTTTGAAACTCTATGCACGAAAATCATTTTGATTTTCCAAAAGTCTGGTTCGGTTCTCTACAGGCTACTTTCCTTTATGTAGCTTTGGTTCTTAAGGATATACTCAACAAGGGAATGTTGTGGTTTTTCTAAGTCTTTGATTTTATTTAATGATGATAGCTTATTTAAAAGATATTATGATGACTAAGCCGGAAGATTAAAGGTTTCAAGAATTCAAAAAGGGATTTGGTGGGAAGGCGTGCTAAAAGGAAACGATTTTCTCTCTCATGCGTAATCATCGGGGTTGCCAACTGTCACGTTTCAATCAATTCAGGAACCGTTTCTCGTTTCAAGAGGATTTGGGGGCGAATTTTTCTCTCACCTCCATACCCGGTATAAAGGGTTAAACCCTAGTTGTTTTACCTCTTTACTGCAACCTAAATTTCTGAGAGCAAACAAAGGCGATTTTTCTCCCACTGTTCATCTTCTTCTTCGAAGCATTCAACAATGGCGGATTCCTCCTCTGTTCATGAAACATCCTACATTCTCCCAATCAGACCTCAGCAAAGCTTGGTCATCGACCTCACCCCAATATCCTATGATGCCTTCATGTATCCCATAGTGGAGTGTCTCAAATACTCTCCAGTGGTTCTCGCACTATCCAAGGTTGAAATTGTGCCTATGGAATGTCTATCCCAGATTTTCTCCACAGCTCAATACGACAAATCCGTTGATCGCATCTACTTCGACATCCTTGACATGAAAACCTCCATCTCAAAGCAGCGATTATCCTGGCTTCTAGGGTTTGAACCTGACGAATCGAGGGTTAACCATGATTCGATCACTGTAGGTCAATTATTCTCCATGTTTTACAACATGGGTTACATTGAAACCCTTACTACTGTCACGAAGTTCAAGAAGTCGTGCCTTCCTCCTCAATGGAACGACTTCTTCATGATTTTGTTCAAAGGGTTATCTGAGAGGAGTGCAGGTTCTGTTGGGGCCAGTCGTTTGTTCATGACAATTCTTTATGGGTTGTACAATGGGATCACCCTCGACTATGGCTCGGTTCTCTGGCAACAGTTGATTCAAAGCCTCGCCTCTACTTCTCGACACACTGAAATATCCTATGCCAGGTTCTGGACGCTCGTCACCAAATGGGCAATGGACAAGTATCATGTCCCCACTGTGGCCACTTCTCCACTCTCTTCGGTTGGCGTGTTCCACACTACAAAGATCACCGTTACTGATCCCTCCAAGTCCATCTTTGTTGGCTCAATTCCTGAGTCCATGTATGCTTGTGTATCAGTGGAGAGCCACATCATCAAGACCTACAAGTTGTTTCTTCCTTCGGGTCCGAGAGAGCTAACTGTAGAGATGCTTCAGTCCATCAACGACGCAGACAAACCTGCTCCCAGGGGCAAGAAACCAGAGCAAGGGAAAGAAAAGAAAGTGGTCAAAGGGGCGAAAGGCCCTACTCCTAAGAAGAGAAAATCAACAAAGGCAGCCCAATCACCTCCACCGAAGAAGAAGAAAACACAGCCTAAAAGAAAACTCATTCTTGCTTCTTCCTCAAGCGAATCAGAGGATGACAGTTCAAACTTAGAGGAGTCGGTTCGAGGCGACTCTCCTCCCCGTTCGCCTTCACATGAGGTACCCTTCACAACCGAACCTGTCTCTTCACCACCTATCACTATCTCTATTTCCATTCCCCCATAACTTCCTCCACTCATATTCCACCCACTTCTATTCCTATACCTCTTCCCATTTTCTATGAAGCTACAAAAACAACAACCACTGGAGTTTGAACCAACGTATCTGATATGTGGGATTGTACATCAACACCCAAACACAAACCTACAACCGCACCCACTTCCACACCCGAACCTACTCCCACAACCCAACCTCCAACATCGCCTTTATCTCCCAATCACTCAGCCGAAACCGAGACATTTCTAGGAGGGGAAGATATGACTTTCGATTCAGTTTACTACAGTCCCTACCAGGTTCAGAGCGATGATGATGATTATGCTCCTGTCACCAAAAAGCACATCAAGGAACTTCATGAGAATATTGATAATCTCGTCGCTTCTTCCTCCTCCTCTCGGTCCCATATCACGGAAGCTGCCATTCAGGGGATGGTCAATACTTTCACCAAGGCACACGAAGCCTCCATCAACTCTGCTACTGTTGCTATTGATGCATCAACAAAGGCTTGTGCTGCTGCGACTGAAAAAGTCGAAAAACTATTTCGAGATGCTACCATGTTTTTGGAGTCTTTGCAGGGGGCAACCGAATCTAATGCAGCGAAGGTTAATTCAGTTGTTGAGAAGCTGGCTACTTCCTTTGAAACAGAACAGCACCACTTTGCCAGTCTTCATCAGGCCCTAGAAGCAGACAACAAATCCTTCCAGACAACCGTTGAGGATCGCCTGACCAAGCTCCAAGAAGACCTTGCCATGGAAAATTCTGTGATGGATGCGCTTGCACGCAAAACAACTGCGCTAAAAATCAAGAGTCTTCAACTTTCCCAAACTAAGAAGGAGGTTGATTCTCTTCGATCCGAGCATGCTATGATTAAGAGTTGTGTTTCGGATGTTCACGGAGCCCTCTCGAACATTATTGAAGCGCATGACCCGATTCTCAACTACTCAGTGAGGCGAACTCTTGCTGAGAAACTTGCTCCTGCCCTTGCCATTCTTAGCAAAATTGAGGGGCTTCCTGAGCAAGTGGTCCATCCAAAACAAGGGGGAGAAGGAGCTTCAAAGGGCAGTAATCAATCTCAACCTCCTCCTGTTTCCACAGCTCAATCCCAACCGCCTCCAATTTCGTCATCAGTTCCAACTAAAGCAACCGAACCACCACCAACTGGTCATGCATCAGGTGCGGGTGGTCAAGACAAAGGCAAAAAGGTTCTCGATGACAATGATGGAGACGAAGACAAATATTGTTGGGTCCATTATGTGTTGCGTCTTGGGATCGGTCCTTAGCCTAATTTTGTATCCGGATTGGGCCTGTCCATCCGTGATTTAATTATTAGGGTTTAATATTTATAGATGCTTGCATGCATCTTTGTACGTAGAGTTTTTAGTCGATCATTAAAAAGCAAAAATAGTTCTTATTGATTGTAACCCTAAAAGCCTCTACAACGGAAGTTCTTCATCGAGCTCTGCTGAGGCGTGAATCTATTGAATCATTCAACTCATTATTGATTCATTCTCTTGTTTGTTATTTTGTTTGCATTATTCTGATTAACCTGTGTAAGATCTAAACGATCAAAGAGTTTTTCAACTCATCAGCTTACACTTAAAAACAGCGGCCATGCAAGTTCAATCATAATTTTTTTTATTCGAAACGTGACCTATAATGTTGTCACTTTTGATACTTTATAGTTACATGAAATAAATTAGTCTGTCTGCCTATATATATATATATATATATATATATATATATATATATATATATATATATATATATATATATATAGAGAGAGAGAGAGAGAGAGAGAGAGAGAGAGTGTGTGTGTGTATGATTCAAATGAGAACTATAAAAGATTAAAAAAAGTAAGAATCCTATTTTATAAGTAGATATATACACAATATTTATTAAAGATGTTAAAAATCCTGATTTTCTTTTTTGTGTTTTTGGTATGAGAAAAAGCAAAATTGTAATTTTTACAGTGTAATATTTTCATTCATATATCGATTCACATTTTAACACAAAAATTGTACAAAATACGAAATTTAGTAAAGTCCATCCATAGTTTAGTACACAAGTGTATAAAATTTGTTTTTTTTCTATATTTTTAGCATCATGTGTTTGTTATTTTTGCGAGTTTGTAGTGTTACATGTTTTTTTTTTCTCATCCTCAGGTTTTTCTATCCTGATAGGGCTTCATTTTTTATATTTATTTTAAACTATCGATTCAATCTATGTCATTTTGTTATGACTTTTATCAGCATGATAAGATTCTAATAAATTGTCCATTTCTTGATCTTTTAGAAAAAGATGTTCTAACTGACTACCCTGGTATTCTATTTTGTTGATGAAGCGATCTATGATTTGACCATGATGGTTTTTACGGATTATGTTTGGACTGATAATTGTTCTTGTCATCAAAAAATACATCCAACAAAAAGTGAAAGATAATTTTTTAAATTAATACCATCATTTAACTTTAAAGGATTTTTTTCAACTTTGATGACATGTAACAGAGTTTTGGCTGAAAGTTTCAATTTTGTCGGCATATAACAAGTTATGACTTAAATAATGATATTAGATATTTAGGCAATTAGGTTTTCTTCGGTTATTAAATTATTTTGCAGAAAGTGGTCCAATTTAGTATTATTGATCTCACAAAAGGCAAGTCTCATGTCTCTTTTAGCATATTCATTGAGTTTAATAGTTTATTGTTCATATTTGTTTTAAAAAAAAGTTAAATCTTGTTTTAGTGAATGCAAGCCAGTAGGAAGTAAAGGTGCAAGAATAGAAAATTACTAAATATGGGATGATCATGGTTATTTCAAGCCAAAATAAAATTCAAAAGTAACAAATGCTAAATTTAAAAGATAAATACTTGTAATGCAGAATACATATTATACTTCCAAAATAAGTAACCAAAAACTAACCTCATCCCCAAATATATTACATATTAACTAACATCAATAAATTATGATTATAGTGTCCTGATTTTTAATTATATATTATAGAGAGTCGGTTAATATGTAGTCATTATTTTTATATTCGTATTGGTTTTGAACTACAAAAACTATATTCAGATAGTAAAAATGAAATGTAACATATACGATGGTAATAATACAAAAATAAACTTCAAATTTGGTTTGATACAAAAAATAGTCTAAAACTTATTTCTAAAAGGAACAAGAAATAACAACGAACTTTCAAAAAGAAATGAGAAATTGTAAAGAACTTTTAAAAACTATCAAGAATGTATAATATAGGATTATAATAATGCTTAAAAAAACTGACTTTGGTCTGGTGCAAAAAAAGTAATTTTATATGAAAGTAGGATTGCAGTAATACTAAAAGAACCTATATGTTTTTATCTTATGCTAAACTGGTCGAAACATACTTCTAAATTGGCAAGAAATAGAAATGAACTTTTAATTCATCTTGAATAACCATTTAATAGCTATATGTGAAAGATATGAATACTCAGCAGTTAAGACCATAGACCTTACTCAAACATCCGCAAATGTCTTGAAGTAAGCATTCATTTTTCCATTATTTTATCATTGTCATAAAATAAAAATAAAAACTCATCATTTGTTTAAATTGTTTAATTTGTCTCATAATAACAAGTAAGTTGTGTGCCAATTATGTATTTTGACATTTTCAATGAGTCATGGGCAATATCTAAATCGAGCAAGCATAAATGTTTTTATATTTCTTTGTTAGAGTTTTTTTATATTTAATATTGTATGTGTGTGTGTGTGTGGGGGGGGGGGGGTTATGTGGCTCATTTCAAATAAACATAAATAAGTTTCAATTTAAAAAAAAACAATTATATTTCGCAATATAACCATAAAATAACAATGTATTTTCAAAGTACATTGTCAAACGTTGGACTATACTTGCGTAGACCTGTTTTTGTGCATGGTTAACTATATGTAGCTATTTCCGGTGTCACAAGTAAAAAAGGTTAGAAGGTACTTTGTGGCGATGAAGGTCGTTCAACTAATAAAAAAAATGTTGTCTACAAAGAGGCCCTTCAACGATTATATATATTTACCAACCTCAGTGTATTTTATACACATTTCAATAATATCAATAACTCTGATTTTTTTAATTATTCTGCAATATCTATATACATTTATATTTTATTTATGCGTTTCCCGCGTTTAACGCGGGTCATAATCTAGTGTGTGTGTGTGTATATATATATATATATATATATATATATATATATATATATATATATATAGAGAGAGAGAGAGAGAGAAAGAGTGTGTGTGTGTGTATGATTCAAATGAGAACTACAAAAGATTAAGAACCGTAAGAATCCTATTTGATAAGTAGATATGTACACAATATTTATTAAATATGTTAAAAATCCTGATTTTTTTTTGTGTTTTTGGTACGAAAAAAACAAAATTGTAATTTTTACAGTGTAATATTTTCATTCATATATCGATTCACATTTTAACACAAAAATTATACAAAATACAAAGTTTAGTAAAGTCCATCCATAGTTTAGTACACAAAATTCAAATTTTAATACAAACATAATATCACCACTTCACTTATTTAGGGGAGTCAAACCCAAAATCTACCACCACCACCAACTACCACATGTCAGCACTAACCATCTATGTTAATCTCCCAACCATCATTCATTTCAACCCAAGTCTGTATATAAAATCATGCATTGTAAGCTAAAATACTATATTCATAGTTTAATAAATCTATTACTTCACTAATTTAGAGTTTAATTCAGCAATTATAAAACTAATATATTCTTACATATTTACTCCACAAAAATTACTCACAAGAAAATTAATACAAATATTCATATATTAACATTAAATTCATAAAAAAAATCACAACTTAATAAAATTAATTCACAGCTTAATACAGTCAATTCATAATTTAATACATAAAATTAACAACTTATTATATTAAATTCATAGTTTAATACATAAAAACTATACATTCTGTAACGTCCCAAAAATTAAGACTAAAATTTTTGATTTTTAAATTAATAAAAACATTATCCAAAACAATATCATAAAAAACATAATGACTCAGAGTGTATCGATAAACATCCAAGTACATCAAAATCATGTAAAATGTGGAACAATATGGTGTGTGCAATGCAATCATCCCAAACTCTTCCCCTTCAAGCTAGAAGTACCTGAAACATAAAGTGAAAACCTTAAGCACAAAGCTTAGTGAGGTCCCAAAATACCACATACCATACATATCGAACATAAAGTGGGCCTTGCCTGTCATTGGGCTCCACCTGACATCAAAACCAACTTGGAATAGATCTATCAGTCATCAGTCCCCACCCGGTATACATACAAACACATAAACACATGCAAGAATCACAAAGATAAATAGGATAAAAAATAGTCATCAGGCCCCGCCCAGAACCGGTCCCCGCCTGGTAAAGATATCAGAAAACATACATGTAGCTTCATCCAGATAACTAGCATCCTAATCATAATAAACCATGGGCCAACAATGGTGCCTTCGACCCGCTAAACACTGTGAGGAAACTCACCTCAAGCAACTAAATCTCTCAGATAAAATCTCGGTGTGCTGATGCGGAAAATACCCATGCTAACATCATGAAATAATATCCAATTAATAATTGGATCTCGACCCATAATCACGAATCTAAACTACTTGTCCAATATCCAGGGTAAAAGACCATTTTACCATTTTCTTGCTTGACCCAAACTAAGGACCAACCCATTTGCTCCAAGAGGCCCAAATTCCTAAATGGCATCCCAAGGCCCAATATGACCCTGCTTCCTAAGGGGGGCCAAAATAGTCAAGGACCTAATCCCAAGAAAGCCTATAGTCTATCCATGGTCCAAAGTTAGAAGTCCAATAACCCAAAAGGCCCAAACACTATATGCCCAAAATATGGCCCAAACCCGTGAAAGTCAAACAACTGAGTATGTTGGGTGTACTCAGACATACACTTAGCGTATTCCTTCTGGGGCTAGTATGTGCAACATACGAGCTGAGTACACCCCGTGCGCTCTGCAGACTTAATCGGTTAAGCCATCAAGCCAAACTCTCAGATTTGATCCTAAATGGTGACTTAACATGTAAAGTTGGCAACTTTACTCTCATGCATGTCTTAATAAGACCCAAAACTCATAGAGAACCATAACAAGGAACCTAACACATGCATAGACAAATATAACTCATACTGGTTGCATTTTTATGGACAAGGAACGTAAAATGTGATAAGATCTAACATCCATGGCTTCTGGAGTAGACCATAATCTCGAATATGGCTTAAAAGACCCAAAAATGCTCAAATAACACCCTAAATTGGACCTAGAATAAAGAACCATCAAGAGGAGAGGTTTTTACCTCAAATGGCTTGCTATGATGAAGATGACTTTGGATTTACAAGCTCATGCCACTCCCAAGCAACCTCTTAATGTTCTTCTTCTACTACTTAACCAAAACCACCACCAAAACTCACTTTCAAGCTCATAACTCACAAATGACACATAGGGTTTCGATATTAGGGTAAAGAGAGATGGAGGTCGTTCAATAGAAGGTCCAAGGGTGTCTTAAGTTGTTAAAATACGGCATAAACTCTAAAAATTAGTGTTTTCCCTTGCATTACTATAACGGACCAAAAATCGAAGGTAAAAAAAAATCCATTTTTTATATATTAAGAACAATTTAAAAACTTTGTTCTAGAAATTGAAAAGCATTTCAAATAAACAATTATCATAGTCTAATATCATAGATCATAATTTGCAGAAAACACGGGTGTATGCGATGCGATTGTCCCGTGCCCCTTTTATTTGAAAACTGGAGTGCCTGAAACAAAACTAAAAACCATAAGCATGGAGATTAGTGAGTTCCCCAAATACCATGCATATCAATTGATCCATACATGCCATATATAACTGCGATCCATACATATCATTCATATATCATAATCAATAAAGGTGCTATGTACCACACATTGTCTTGCCATTATGCCACGAGCCACCTCGTGGTCTTACCTGCCAGGCCGGGGGCCACAACCCTGGGTCTTCCAAACAAGTGCCAAGAGCCACCTCCTGTTCTTCCATGCAAGCATCACAAAGACAACTAGCATACAAACTATACTACTAAAGCAATTCCTTGCGAGAGTTCAGACTCTGGTCTTGCATACAGTGTGCCAGGAGCCACCTCCTGGACTTTCACACATAATGCCAAGGGATACCCCTAGGTCTTCTTAATATACATAAACCAAATGAGCTGGAATTGGTGCCTTTGACAGATACAAACAGTGAGGAGGCTCACCTCGCACTACTAAAGTCTAATGGATAAAATCTAGCTGCTGACTGACTGATCCCCGAACGATCAACATCAAAAAAACACCCAATTAATAATTGGGTTCCAAAGCGTAACCATAAATCCATGCTTGGGGTAAAAAGACCATTTTACCCCTAACCTTGCTTGGTCCAAGACAAAGGCCCAAACTCACACTCTGAAGGCCTAAAAGCCAAATAATCAACTAAGGGGCCAACTATGGCCCAATTTTCTAAATTGGGCCCAAACCCCTCGCATGGGCCTTACCCTAAAGCCCATCTAAATATCCTAGTCCATGTACTTGTTCTTAGATGGCCCATCAAGAATCCAAGCATCTAAGCCCAACTCAAAACCCAACACAATTAGGGTTTTCACATAAAATGACGATTAGGGTTAATTAAGATCACTTAACCCATTAAGGACTTAATACATTAAGTCCATCACTCTAGTAGGTCAACCATATAATGTGGTTGGGCTTAAATCGTAATTCAAATCCAATGGTCCAAAACGCAGGTCCCGACGAATCCAAAACTAAAATTTCTAAAATTAGGGTTTTCTAAACCCTAATTAGGGTTTCCAACACAATCGCATGCTAATTAGTCCAAAGTTATTTTTTTAGGTTAATTAGGGTTTCACTAAGCTGGGTACCACCCACTGCCACCTCGAGCGGTGGTGGTCGACGGCGGCTCACGGCGACAGCTGCCACCTTATGATAGTGGCGGTGGTTTTGATTCTAGACCAAAACACATGAAAAGCATACCAAATACCAGTCCAATCACACACAAGAGCACACATCCACCCAAGGTGGCAGCTGGTGGGGGAATGAGGTGGTAGCCACCACCTTACGGTGGTGGTGAAGGGGTTTCCTTGATTACTCCGGCCAAAAATACATTTATACAACATTTCACCACAAAATACATGCATATTGCACCATAAAACACATATACAACCACCTTCCACGGTGGTTTTGTTGGATTAGGTGTCTAAACCGATAACTATTATTGGTATATACTTGACCTGAGAGTAGCATGGTCCATTTGGGTTACATGGCATCGGAACAATTTGGATAGACATTTGTGAGAAGAAGATATTTATGATTTATTAATGTATTATAAGTTCTAATATATTAATATGAAATCATTTTATTTAATTATTGATCAAGAATTAGTTTGGAAATAATTTTTTTGAACAAAAGAGACTAATTAAATAAATGGGAATTGATTTGGTAAATCATTCATTCTTATAAAGTGGGATTATGATCCATAGTTCTTCATGTTGGGCTAAACCCATGTAGTGAACCATGGATACTCCATGGAGGTTAAAACCCATGGATCATGAGTAATGTGGAAAGTCATGAGTTACATGGTGTAACCCTAATGTGCACACTATATAAGAAGCCTTATATCTCATGAAATTGGCACTTAAGTGATCACCTTAAGTGATAAGAAGTGAGGGCTAGCCGATTTGTGGAGCTGGTGTTCTTCTCTCAAGTTATTCCAGTTGTTTGTGGTTGTGTTGTATGATTCGATTTGAGGTGCAACACTTTGGGAACTAAGTTCTTAATGGTCCAAGGTTTCCAACTACAACAAAAGATATGTCTTCTAACTTGATTTATTACCCTAGTATCAAAGTTTTGTATGCTAGTTGAGGTAATACCTTGGAAAGTTCAAGTTTACATTTATAATAGAGAAAACATAGATCAAAGCTATTTAGGGTTGTATGTACACCTTAGGAGTGTTAGAATGCTCAAAACCCAACAGTGGTATCAGAGCCTAGGATTGTTTTCAATTATACTTAATGCTACTTGCTTGCAAATGTTTTAAAAATCGATTTTCTGTTGTTCTGGATAGTGGAATCACTGAGTCCACTATGGGACTCGCTGAGTCCAAGTACAAAGTCATCCAAACGCCGAGTTGGTTCATACACTCGACGAGTTGCTGCCCCAAAAATGCAGTATTTCAAGTTTTTTTGGCTGGAATTAGACTAGGATCATTACCCTAAACTAACTTATAAACATGTTTTTGGTGTGGTAATGATTGTCAAAGTTTCATGTTTTGTATTAGTTTATATGGTTAGGCTAAATACATGAAATTTGTTTGATATGAATTTTCTAAGTGCTTATGAGTTTAATTTAGATAATTTGATTGTTTTGTACGTTACAATTTTGATCCAAATATTTTTTGATGTATTCCATAACTTGTCCTCAATTTATGGAAAGTGGAAAGTCTCTTTTAAATGCCATCATAAAATAGTTTTATGTCTTCCATAACTTGTCCTCAAGTTATGGATCTTGAAAGGTCATACATAAATATTTTTATGAACTCCATAACTTGTCCTCAAGTTATGGAATGTCAAGAGTCTTTTTCATAGAATCTTTATTAAACTCATAAGTTATGGATTTCAAAAGTTTTGAAAGTTACAAAACTTGCCCTCAAGTTTTGAAATTTGTAAATGTAAAAGTCTAACTTTTGAAACATTTAGTTCCAAACCCTAGAATTTTAAAAGTTTAAAATTCAATCGTTATATTATTATAATATTATAGGTTTAATATATATACAAATATATATATATATATATATATATATATATATATATATATATATAAGAGTAAAGTCAGTCTTACCATTAGTAGGCCTCATTCACGAAGCCAATCTATAATGGGGGTATAACGTTACAGCCTATAAAATGACAGTTTAATGGGTGTCCACTCTCACCCACCGCTTCCTCCACCTATGGAGGGTCGTTAGCTGAACGGGTAGGATAGGACTCTGATTCTCCCTTCATTAAAATTATAATGATAAATATAAAGTAACTAAACACTTATAAATTCCCAATCTTAGTTACCTTAGGAAAATGTGGATATGGTGCTAACCCATGGAATTTCACTTTGCACCTTGTTAAGCCGTTAGTGGAGCGTGTGTGGTTAACCGGCACACTAATCTAGACTGTCGGTGCATGGAAAAGGGTAGCTTGATTTTAATCATAGATAAATGGAGCATGTGTGGCTAACCGACACTTTGAATAGATGGTTGTAACATTGGGTGTACGATGCTAATTTGCATGGTTATTCACACCTTGTTTGTGATCCTCGACATCTCAGTCACAAACTTGAAGGGCACAATCGAGATTTAAACATGCCACTGAAAGTTTTCAATGAATATCAAAGGTTCTAGGAGTTTTAATTCACTTAAAACCTAAAATTATTTTTCATTTTTCATGGTAGAAACTGATAAATTGTCATTTACCTACCTTCAAATATTTTGCTGTTTGGATTACGACATCCCTCTTCCAAATTGTAAATTGTTGTGTTGGGTCCTTGTGACAACCCGAAATTTCTATCTTGTACAAGTCATTTAAACTCAATCAAAGTCAAACTAGTTTTGCTATCTTTTAGCTTTGTTAAGAATCTGTTTGAGTGTTCTAAGCCCAATACCTTAAAGGATAAAGTGTTAGGAAGTATCGTATAGAGTTCAGTGTGCAGCATATGAGCCGGAAGCTCCATCATAAGGAGTTTACGGCCGTAAACTAGAGTTTTCGGCCGTAAACACCCCCTTGTCTGTGACTTTCCCCCATAAGTATAACATTCCTTCTTCCTTCATCACTTTTTCCCATTCCAACTCAAGAACTCAGATTTTTCTCTCAAAACTCATCAAGTATTCACCTTGATCTTCAAAAGTGTAAGTTTTCCTTTCTTTTCCTTGTTGATACATTGCTTAAACTAGTAAGGATCCATGAAATTATCTTTCTGTTGTTCATATCTTCAAGTCTCCTTCACTTTCACCAAGAACACTCACTAGTTCTTGGACCGTGAACCCCCTCCCAAGCTTAAAAAACGTGAGTATCTCTTCTATCTCCTAGTTAGACTCGTTAAACTCTTGATTTCTAGCCTTGGATCATCATAAACTACATGAACATCAAGATTTTACAGCCGAAAACCCTTGCATGGCCGTAAACTCTTGTATTGGGTATGTTTTGGCTTTAAACTCCTTCAAGACCAAACCTTGGACCGAGAACACTTAGGGAATGCTTGTTAGCGCCATCAAAAAGCCTTGTTTGCAAGTTCTCCCATGAGTGTACGGCCGTAAATTCCCTAGCGGTACACTCCATGACCGTATACACCAAGGGCCATAAACCCCTTGGCTGTATACACATGGACAGTAAATTTCCTGGTCGTACACTCTATGGTGTGGCCGTAAACCTCCCTTGTTCAATCATTTGTGATTTTGACACTTAGTTTCAAGTGTTTCGTAGTCCCTAAGGTAATTCTCGATCATGATTAGTTGCTTAAACACTAATTATATACATATATCTGCCATTTTATACTAAATAGGATCCGTGTGTGCTCGGGTCTTCACTTGACACTTAGCATCCTACAACTGATCTTACATTCACATCACTCACTACAGGTGAGTTCATACCCCTTAATCTACCTTTTAAATGATTTTAAGTGCTTTTATAGGGGGAATACAAGTTGAACATTATAGTTATCGAATCAATCATATGTGATTAATAACTATTAAACAAATGGATTTCTTATACTTCAAGTTGTTTTATCAAATAATCTATTTCAAAACATTGTATCAAACTCTTTATTAAACTCTTTTATTTGCTAAACCTTTCATTTAACTCTTTTAAACTTATATATTTTCAAAATCATATCTATATAGATATAGTTATATAAATAAGGTTGGAAGGACTTAGGACTGATAACTGACTTTATTTCCTTTTCCTTGCTTGGTTGTGCACTTATAGTATCCTGTTGTTTGTCCAAGTATCGTTTGAATTTTAGTTATATATTATGTATATGTTTGTAGATATAAAAGCTTTTACCTCAAATCAACACCTTTTGGTAGCAAAGGTGTACAAACATACTCAGTTATTCAAACAACCTTACTAGTAAACTATAATAGGTATAGTTTAGAGGTCTACTACTTACTATTTCTAGTACAATGAAACATACAAAAGTCAATTCATGCATGAGTTAGTTCAAACATACTATAATGAGAAATAAAAGAACATACTATAATGAGAAACAAGGAGGAACATACTATACACTATACAAGAGAACATACGATATACTAGTACAGAGGGAACATACTATACAAACACAAGAGTACTATAACACTAATGTGAGCCACTACTTCATGAAATGGCAACCTACATCTGTGTCATGTTTTGTAGCCAGAGTCTCCTGGAGGCAGAGCGTGAATTTGTGTATAGATCTATAATGGACTGACCGTCCTACACCTTGCTGCTAGCTACAGTGGGACCTGCACGCCTACGTGTGACGAATGCCATACCTTTTTGACGTCTTCGTGCATTGTGTTTTTACTAGTCGATCAAGTATGGTTACGAGCTCATCACACTATACCTTAATTAACAATTGGTTTAAGGTAGTTAGTACTACAGTAGGTACTATATACAATACTACAGTACTTCATTATTTTCCCATTTGCATTCACTTTGTGATCTTCACACATAAACTGGAATGTAAACTATATTTTGGTAATGATAATTATACTTGGTAAAAACACATAGTTTTACAAAGGAACAAACATACAAAACAGTCGGGTCTTGGTAAAAGACTATATTTCAGTATAAAATATAGGATTTTCTAGGATATACAAACATTTACAACAAACACTTACAAACATCTACATTACTCATTTATAAACATTTTTCTTCAAACATATACAAACAAATGGCACTAAAGTACTTATGAACTCACCATCTTAAATGTTGACCAACTCTTTCAAAATAAGTTGTATTCTCGGGTCACCAGTAGAAAGGTATAGATAACTAAGTTTTTGAGAAGACGGTGCACATTCGAGACTCGTCTTGATTTTTATTATTCATTTTTTGTTTCTTATATTATTACCACTGAACACTTGTATTGAACTATATTATTAATGCAATGGATGATGTTGTTGCTTGTTTACTATTATTCATTGTTATGATACTGTACATGATGTCCTCCGCCCCAGAACGTTTCCGTCGTTCCGGTTTTGGGGTGTGACAGATTGGTATCAGAGCATTGTTTATAGTGAATTGTGTATATCAACCCATAAAAGATATACAAACTATAAACACAAAGGGATTAAAATACTCTGACCAAGAGTTTATACTTTTTAAATAATAAAATATTTAACTAAAAGTATACATACCTGCATTCATACTAGGATCAGTGTTGTACTAGAACAAAACAAAGTATTATGATTGTTGAACAACACAGGTAGACTTGGGGACGTATGATCAGATCTAGGAGTGATATAGCTTGATCAACTATATCTTTCCGAGAAGAGATCAACATGTTCCTAAGAATGGTTGTGGTGTTGCAACAAGTCTAAAAACTTACCAACACTACCACAAAGAAACTTAAAATGTTGTAGGAGTATTTTTTGTTACTATAATTACTTATGTGAAAAATAAAAAGTCTTCACTAGTAGGCCAATAATTGCTATGTGGATACCTTAAGGTTATATGTAACTAAGGTTTCATAGACTTAGAATATGTGATCTTTGCTTTACTTCCTATTCCTTGTTTGGTTGTGGATTTAGAGTTAGGGTCCCTTATTCGAAGGTCTATCCTATTTTGATTACATATAACCGGTATGCACTATGTGAGTATTGAAGTAACTGGTAAGGATCATCTTATAATTATCTTACGTAGTACGTCTATTTATATAAGATTCTTATACCCCTTTTTCTCTCATAAATATCATGGCTGGATTCCATCCCCCTGGCGACCCGTCCTTTCCCCACCAAGTAAATGGTAGATGGCTCGATGCAAAGCCAGAAGACGATCATGCAATCCCTTTGGATGATGACCTCGCAGAAAACTTCTCCGAGGGTTCAGACTCCGAGCCAGAAGTCAATAATCTACCTCAGGTGGCTCCAATCCCAAATCCTAACCCTCGACCAACATTTCAAGGCCCCACACCCCTTTGGGCAACAAACTTGAACAAATGTAGTCAGGAACAGGGTCAACCCATGCCCTACAACGGAGACAGAAGTTTCTACAACCTGCGCGAAGGAGGCTCGGTGGACAGAGTCCTGCCTGTTCTGGTCCGTATGATTTCTTGGAATGAAGAGCAAGGTAGGGCATCCATCGACCGAATCATGGAAATTGATGCCAATTCGGGCGTTAATACAGTCCGAATTCACCATTTGAAGAGGCTATAGGAAGGACTAGGAGAGCCAATGAGGCTCTGTAGCAAGAACTCGCTGAATCTCGAGCTGAAGTCATAGAACTCCGAGCACGTCAAAGAGTTCATGAACGACACCTTCTCGACGTGTAGTGCCAACTGGCAAGTTTGAGGGTTCAACCGAGGGGTACCCGTCACCGGTAGAAGATGCTCAACTCGTCCTGTCTTTTGGTTTAAGGAATAGCCTTCTTATCGATACTCTATGTAGCACTTTTCCTGTAAA
The DNA here is from genome assembly GCF_051521515.1 of Lactuca serriola. Taxonomy (NCBI): domain Eukaryota; kingdom Viridiplantae; phylum Streptophyta; class Magnoliopsida; order Asterales; family Asteraceae; genus Lactuca; species Lactuca serriola. The sequence goes on from NC_136410.1 coordinate 196,495,988, forward strand.
ATATTTCTGTCTTTCAAGTAGTGTAACTAGACTTCTATGCTGTCAAATTTTTTTTATCCTAGTTTGATGTTAGTCCTACTTCTAGGTCATTTTCCCAAACTTATTACATCATTAATGCCAATATTATTACCAGTTATATAATCTATTAGAAAATCTTTGTCCAAGTGCTTTCACACTCCTACTGTTATATCTCTATTTCAATCATACTCTTATTTGTTTGTTGAACTATGGCGAGTTAGTTCATGGATCACTCTCACTATACTTACAATTGATTCTTACTATTATCTTCATCTTTGTAAACTTTTAGTTAAAAGATGCCTCTGCCTCGATTAACGAGACACAATCCTCTGATAACTCCAACACAACCACCACCACCACCTCCTCCACAATACAATCCTGCAGCTCTCCAAGCTACGGTATCTGCGGCGACTTTGGCTCAATTCGGTATGAGCGGTACTAGCGGAGGTGCAACAACAGTACATTCTACTCAAGGTCATGTCCCAGTGCACTCTAGGGAGTGATCATACAAGGACTTCATCAACGGAAAGCCTAGATCCTTTAACAGAACTAGTGGAAATGGTTCGAGAAAACGGAGTCGATTTTTGAGATGTGCTCCTGTCCAAAAGGAAACAAAGTAAAATTTTCTGCCTGCACCTTCTCGGATAGAGCCCTCACATAGTGGAATAGCCATGTCAAGTCGCTTACTCTAGTAGTGGCTAATGATATGGTTTGGGAAGCTTTGAAAGAGCTCATGATTGAAGAATACTGCCCGAGGAGCGAGGTTCAGAAACTTGAACAGGAACTATGGAGCCTAACCATGAAGGGCTCTGCCATAGTGGCTTATACTGCCGGATTCGGTAATCTGGTGGCACTATGTCCGAGAATGGTCCCGACCGAGGGAAAGAACGTCGAGAGGTACATTTGGGGGCTGAAGCCTCTATTCTAGGGGAATCTCCTAGCTTCAAACCCCACTACCTTCGACAGTGTCAAGCGACTGACACAACAACTTGTGGATCACTGAGCCCGTACCCCGTCAACAACAACAACCCTAGCCATCTCAGAACCTTCCAAGACCGCTGACAACAAGCAAAAATTCTAGGGTAACAAGAAAGAAAAAGCGGTGCAGAACTCTGCTAAAAAGCAACAGGTCGTGGCTGTTCATGCTGCGATAACACCTACTCCTACTGCGCCCACGAAGCCGTATGCTGGAAGTAGGGGTGTTCACGGGGCGGTTCGGTTCGGATAGTAATGAAATTGTGAACCGTAACCACGGAGAGGGTACCTCATACGCACTAACCGAAACCGAACCGTATTGACAAAAAAACCGAACCGAACCGAACCGTATAAAAGCATGTAACCACGGTTCGGTTCACGGGTACCCGGTAAAATATAAAAAATCAAATTCAATTGAAACTAAAAACTCCATTTTACTTATCTCTTTCTTAAAATTAGTAAGTCAAAGAGTTAAAAAAAACATAATGAAGTTCAAATATCATATATTATAATTTGTATAATAAATACAATAATAAAAACAAAAAAATCAATTGAATTTAGAATTACAAAATTGGATTTGTCGATATGGATTTTTGTTTAGGCTATTACACTCGTAGATCAATCAAAACAATACTAATGAAATAATACTTTTTTTTAACGGTTCATATATATATATATATATATATATATATATATATATATATATATATATATATATATATATATAATCAAACGGTTCGGTTCGGGTATCCGCGGATACCTAAATATAAAAACCAAAAACCGACCCGTTGATATCCGGTTTTTTCGGTTTCGGTTTTTTTCGGTTACGGTTTTTTTCGGTTTCGGCTTTTTCGGTTTCGGATTGGCCGGTTCGTCTCAGTTTTTCGTTTTTACGGTTTTTTGCACACCCCTAGCTGGAAGCTTGTTAAAGTGCAACAAGTGCAGCTTCCACCACAACGGACCCTGCCGGGAAATGTAGTGCTCTAACTGCAACATGAAGTGGCACACTGTCTGTTTCTGCAAGTCCCCGACAAGGACACTTAACCAAGTCCCCGACGCTGGTGTGGGCCTGGATTGCTACGGATGTGGCGAGGTGGGCCATTACAAAAGGAACTGCCCAAAGGCAGGGATCGCAAGTGGCATGGGAAAATTTTTGGCTATAGGCCACAAGGAAGCGGTAGCCGACCCTACTGTGGTCTCTGGTACATTTGTCCTTGATAAATCTTATGCATGCACACTGTTTGATAGCAGAGTGGAAAGGACTTTCGTTAACCATAAATTTTCTCACTTACTTAAACAGCAATCACACGCACTTAAGGAACCATTCACTGTATAAATGGCTAATAGGGAAACTGAGAGCACTAGAAGTATATACATAGGATGTACTCTAACTCTGGATAGCCATTCCTTTCCAATCGACCACATGTCGGTCTCAATTAAAAGTTTTGACGTCATAATCGGCATGGATTGGTTGAGTCTTCATCACGCCGACATCTTGTGTGATGAAAAAGTCGTTCGTCTTAACCTACCGTCCAGCGAAACTCTAGTTATCTATGGCGACAAAATCGTCACAAACCTTCGTATCATCTCGAGTATTCATGTTGACAAGTACTTGCGAAAGGAATATCATGCATTCCTTGCTCATGTTGTCAATATGAGCTAAGAGACAAAAGACATAAAGAGCATCCCAAAAGTATGCGACTTTCCTGACATCTTTCCAGAAGAACTACCAGGATTACCACCGCAACGCCAAGTCGAGTTCAGAATTGCCTTAGTTCCACGGGCTACCCCAGTAGCCAAATCTCCTTATCGTCTAGCACCAGCTAAGATGCAGGAGCTATCCGGTCAACTTAACGAACTGCTCAGCAAGGGCTTTATTAGACCAAGCTTCTCACCTTGGGGAGCACTGGTCTTATTCGTGAAGAAGAAAGACAGATCATTCCATATGTGCATCGACTATAGAGAACTCAACAAGCTTACCATCAAAAATCGTTACCCTCTGCCTCGCATAGATGATTTATTCGACCAACTGCCAGGGGAGAATTACTTTTCAAAGATTGATCTGAGATCCGGGTATCACCAATTACGAGTGCTAGAGGAGGGTGTTCCAAAGAAAGCCTTTCGAACTCGTTATGCACATTATGAGTTTGTAGTGATGCCATTCGGATTAACTAATGTGCCCGCAATATTCATGGATTTAATGAATAAGGTGTCTTGTCCTTACTTGGATCAGTTCATTATTGTATTCATCGATGACATACTTATCTACTCTCATAGTGAGGAGGAGCATAGTAAACATTTGCGAAAGATCTTAGAAACACTACGGTCAGAGAAACTCTACGCGAAGTTCTCTAAATGTGAATTTTGGATCCGAAGAGTCGAATTCTTAGGTCACATGGTTAGCAAAGAGGGAATTCACGTGGACCCTTCCAAAATTAATGCCATTGAGAACTGGTCAGCACCAAAGACGCCTATGGAAATTCGTCAACTTCTAGGCTTCGCTTGCTACTACCGCAGATTCTTTCAGAACTTCTCTAGGATTGCGAAACCGCTTACTACATTGACCCAAAAAGGCATGGCCTTTGACTGGGAAGAGAAACAAGAAAAGGCGTTCCAAAAGCTAAAGCGAGCCTTATGCAGCACACCGATACTATCCCTCCCAGAAGGAATAGAAGGCTTCGTGGTTTATTACGATGCATCCAACCAAGGGCTCGGCTGTGTCCTCATGTAACGAGGTAAGGTCATCGCCCATGCCTCGAGACTGCTAAAGACATATGAGGTCAACTACACCACACACGATCTTGAGTTAGGAGCAGTGGTATTTGCTCTAAAGATCTAGAGACACTACCTGTATGGTACGAAAAGCATTATCTTTATAGACCACAAGAGCCTTCAACAAATATTCAACCAGAAGGAACTCAACATGAGACAATGGCAGTGGGTCGAGCTACTCAATGACTACAAATGTGAAATTCATTATCATCCCGGTAATGCCAACATGGTAGCTGACGCCCTAAGTCAGAAGGAATATTCTGGTCGTAAAGTCAAATCATTGACTATGACTATGCATTCGCATCTGTCCATGCAAATCAAGGAGGCTCAACTAGAAGCCTTGAAACCTGAAAACATGGTGGGTGAATCCCTGAGAGGGATGAATAAAATCTTGGAAGTCAAGGGTAGCAGAGCCTTATATCTCATGGACCGGATCTGGACACAAAGCATGCTGGCTTCAGAGACTTGGTCATGACCAAAGCGCATGACCGTCCACCCAGGTGCAGATAAGATGTATCTGGATCTTAAAAAGTTACACTGGTGGCCTAACATGAAAGAAGAGATTGCTAAATTCGTGAGTAAATGTCTTACATGCGCCAAGGTTAAGGTCAAATACCAGAAACCCTCAGGTTTACTACAGCAACCGGAGATACCCGAGTGGAAATGGGAGTGGATCACAATTTACTTCATAACCAAGTTGCCCAAGACAACGGGTCGTCTCGATACCATTTGGGTGATTGTGTTCAAGTTAACAAAGTCCGCACACTTCCTACCCATCAAAGAGACTGACAAGATGGAGAAACTAACGAGAACATACATTAGGGGGATTATACAACTGCATGGTGTTCGCATATCCATTATATTAGAGAGGGATACTAGATTCACTTCGAGGTTCTGGCAGTTGCTACAGAATTCCCTAGGAACTAGGTTGGACATGAGTACAACCTACCATCTAAAACCGACAAACTATTCAAACCATGGAAGATATGTTATGAGCATGTTTGATCGACTTTGGGAAGGTATGGGATACTCATTTACCCCTTGTCGAGTTCTCCTACAACAATAGTTATCACACGAGCGTAAAGGATGCTCCATTTGAAGCCCTATATGGCCGAAAGTGTAGATGCCTTCTGTGCTAGGCTGAAGTGGGTGACACACAATTAGCTAAAGGACGAGTTCCTAACAGCACTCTCATAGGTCTGGAAATTATATGGGAAACGACAGAGAAGATCATTCAAATTCGTGAATGATTGAAAGCCTCTAGAGACGGACATAAAATCTACACAGACAAGAGAAGGAAACCTTTGGAATTCCAGGTGCAAGACCGTGTTCTATTGAAAGTCTCACCCTAAAAGGGCTTGATACACTTTGGAAAGCGTGGGAAGCTAAATCCAAGATACATAGGGCCTTTCGAGATTATCGTTAGAGTCGACCCTGTAGCTTACAAACTTAAACTACCTCGTGAACTTAGTAACATACATTCTACTTTCCACGTCTCGAACTTGAAAAAGTGTGTATCTGATGAGACTCTTGTAATCTCGCTCAACGAAATCGATATCAACGAGAGCCTCAACTTCATGGAAGAACCAGTAGATATCATGGACCGAGAGGTCAAGCAGACAAAGATAAGTCGTATCCCGATAGTGAAAGTTCGCCGGAATACCAAGCGAGGACCCGAATTCACTTGGGAGCGCGGGGATCAAATGAAACCAAAATATCCTCATCTTTTTGCTTAGTTATATGTAATTGCTTAAACTCTAATTTTGGGAAGAAATTCTCTCTAGCGGGGGATGATGTGACAACCTGAAATTTCTATCTTGTACAAGTCATTCAAACTCAATTAAAGTCAGACTTGTTTTTCTATCTTTTAGCTTTGTTAAGAGTCTGTTTGAGTGTTCTAAGCCTAGTTCCTTAAAGGATAAATTGTGAGGAAGTATCGTATAGAGTTCGGTGTGCAACATATGAGCCGGAAACTCCATCATAAGGAGTTTACGGTCGTAAACTAGAGTTTACGGCTGTAAACAACCCCTTGGCCATGAACTCACCCCCTTAAGTATGATATTCCTTCTTCCTTCATCACTTTTTCCCATTCCAACTCAAGAACTCGTATTTTTCTCCCAACATTCATCAAGTATTCACCTTGATCTTCAAAAGAGTAAGTATTCCTTCCTTTGCCTTGTTGATACATTGCTCAAACTAGTAAGGATCCATCAAATTATCTTTATGTTGTTTAGATCTTCAAGTCTCCTTCACTTTCACTAAGAACGCTCACTAGTTCTTAGACCGTGAACCCCCTACCAAGCTTCAAAAAAGTGAGTATCTCTTCTATCCCCTAGTTAGACTCATTAAACTCTAGATTTCTAGCCTTGGATCATCATAAAAGACATGAGTATCAAGAGTTTATAGCCGTAAAACCTTGCATGGCCGTAAACTCTTGTGTTGGGTATGTTTTGGCTTCAAACTCCTTCAAGACCAAACCGAGGACCGAGAACACTTAGGGAATGCTTGTTAGGGCCATGAAAATGCATTGTTTGCAAGTTCTACCTTGAGTGTATGGCCATAAAGTCCCTAGCCGTACACTCCATGACCGTATACACCAAGGTTCGTAAAGCCCTTGGCCGTATACATATGGACCGTAAACTCCCTGGCCGTACACTCTATGGTGTGGCCGTAAACCTCCCTTGTTCAATCATTTTTTATTTTGACACTTAGTTTCAAGTGTTTCCTAGTCCTTAAGGTGATTCACGATCATGATTAGTTTCTTAAACACTAATTATATACATATATGTGCCGTTATATGATAAATAGGATCCGTGTGTACCCGAGTCTTCACTTGACACTTAGTATCCTACAACTGATCGTACATTCACATCACTCACTACAGGTGAGTTCATACCCCTTAATTTACATTTTAAATGATTTTAAATGTTGTTACAGGGGGGGATACAAGTTAAACATTATAGTTATTGAATCAATCAAATGTGATTAATAACTATCAAACAAATAGATTTCTTATACTTCAAGATGTGTTATCAAACAATCTATTTCAAAACATTGTATCAAACTCTTTTACATGCTAAACTCTTTATTAAACTCTTTTATATGCTAAACCTTTCATTTAAATCTTTTAAACTTATATATTTTCAAAATCGTGTCTATACAGATATAGTTATATAAATAAGGTTAGAAGGAATTAGGACTGATAACTCACTTTATTTCCTGTTCCTTGCTTGGTTGTGGACATATAGTATCCTGTTGTTTGCTATAGTGAACTTTGAATTTTAGTTATATATTATGTATATGTGTGTAGATATAAAAGCTTTTACTTCAATTCAACACCTTTTGGTAGCAAAGGTGTACAAGCATACTCAGTTATTCAAACAAGCTTACTAGTAAACTATAATAGGTATAGTTCAGACGTCTGCTACTCACTATTTCTAATACAATGAAACATACATATTTCAATTCATGCATGATTCAGTTCAAACATACTATAATGAGAAACAGAAGAACATACTATAAAGAGAAACAAGGAGGAACATACTATACACTATACAAGAGAACATACAATATACTAGTATAGAGGGAACATACTATACAAACACAAGAGTACTATAACACTAATGTGAGCCACTACTTCATGAAATGGCAACCTACATCTGTGTCATGTTTTGTAGCCAGAGTCTCCTGGAGGCAGAGCGTGAATTTGTGTATAGATCTATAATGGACTGACCGTCCTACACCTTGCTGCTAGCTACAGTGGGACCTGCAGTTCTACGGGTGATGAATGTCATACCTTTTCGACGTCTTCGTGCATCGTGTTTTTACTAGTCAATCAAGTATGGTTACAAGCTAATGACACTATACCTTAATTAACAATTGGTTTAAGGTAGTTAGTACTACAGTAGGTACTATATACAATACTACAGTACTTCATTATTTTCCCATTTGCATTCACTTTGTGATCTTCTCACATAAACTGAAATGTAAACTATATTTTGGTAATGATAATTATACTTGGTAAAAATACATACTTTTACAAAGGAACAAACATACAAAACAGTCGGGTCTTGGTAAAAGACTATATTTCAGTAGAAAATATAGGATTTTGTAGGAGATACAAACATTTACAACAAACACTTACAAACATTTACATTACTCATTTATGAACATTAGTCATTTACATTACTCGGGTCACTAGTAGACAGGTACAGATGGCCAAGTTTTTGAGAAGACGGGGCACATTCGAGACTCGTCTTGATTTTTATTATTCATTTTTGGTGTCTTATATTATTACCACATAACACTTGTATTGAAGTATATTATTAATGCAATGGATGATGTTGCTGCTTGTTTACTATTATGCATTGTTATGATATTGTACATGACGTCCTCCGCCGCAGAACGTTTCTGCCGTTCTGGTTTTGGGGTTTGACAGTTCTAGCCTTAAAATTTCATTTGGGTGTTATATTAAGGACTTAAATCAACTAACTTGAATTTCTCCCACTGTAGATGCCTAGTTCAAACACCTATTGACTTCCCAAATCTCTTGGAACAAGCTTTCCTCTTGAAGATGATATCCTATGGTTGGATCGTGGAAGTCATACTTCACTTCCTCCACCTCCTCTAATAATTGTCCCTAACCCACAAGTTTAAATACTTGAAAAATTCAAGGTCAGTCAAGCTCTATTTGCAATGAAACATCAATATGGAAGGTCTGTATGTACTCACATCTTGGAGATGAAGTCACATATTGATAGACTGAGAGTACTAGGTGTCTAAGTCTCAAAGAAGTTGGTTGTTGACTGGGTTCTTGAATCACTTCCTGAGTCATATAGTGAGTTCATTAACGACTACTATGTGACAGACCACGACATGACCCTAATTGATCTTACATATTTGCTTGTTACTGCTAAATCAACAATGATTTGGTGCACTGGAAAAGAAAATTTCATTGGAAGATGTACTCCACAAACTTCCATGGACATTGACAATGGAAACATTGGAAGTCCAGAAAAGATTTCTCTTTCTAAGGGAAAGAGGTAGGCTAAGCATAATATTGTCCCGTGTACCATTCCCAAAGAGTGTGTATGTTTTTATTGCCAAGAGAATGGGCATTGGTTGCGAAGCTGCCCTAGCTATCTGAAAGATCTGAGAAACGGTAGAATAAAAAAGTTTGACTCTACTTCAGGTAAGTCTACTATCTAACTCTATTAAGTTCATAATTGTTGATTCTTAATACATGATGTGACTTGGTTACATTTTGATGTTTTATAGGATCATCCAAAGGGAAGGAAGCTTAAAGGAAGAGTATGTTGATTCTGATCTCGAAGATGGATTTTAATCGCATGGTTCGAAGATCGGATTTTTGAGCTGCTGCTTAGGAGTTTTGATATATTGCTAGGAAATATGTAATAACATAGTTTTCATTTGTAATTGCATTGTGAAGAAATTTTTTTTCCGCATTTTATTAATATAATTTTATTTTTATTTTATTATATCGCCTTACAATGGCATTTATGAAAAATTAATGTTTCGTATATTTCTATGTTAGCAATATGAATTTGATTTTTTGTGTGTGGTAAGTGTCGAGTATTTTCCAAATAAGGAAAGATTCTCATCACCCAAGTTTCAATTGGACAGAAACTTGGAATCATGCAAGTTGTATTGTATGATGAATGCGAATTTTCATCTTTGGCAAATTAAGACTAATTCCTTGATCACATGTATATGTGAGTCAAGTGAAGGACTAAGGGAGTGAGTACATATTCTTGTGCACTGGTCAAGTCCACCACAAAGATCGATAAGACTATTCTTCATGATTTACTAAATTTTAGTAAACATGGTTATGCTTACAAGTTTAAGTAAAATTCTGAAACATTGGAAAAGTTTCAATGTATGGCAGAACGAATGAGAATAAACAAATTAGGCAGAAAGATAAAAGTTTCTCCAATTTGAAAAGATGGGAGAGTACTTTAGAATCGTGTTTTATGGTCATCTTAATGATTATGGAAACGATATCACAATTGATCATCTAAAAACATCTTAGTGCATTCTATGTCTAAGAAGAGGAATCATAAATTGTTGAAATGGTTATATCAAGAGGATGATTCATACTTCGTTCCCAAAACAGGTCTTAGAGTCATACTCCAAGATTGTAACCTTGAGTGACATAATCTTAAGAAAGGTTTAAAACACTTATCAAATGTAGAGTAAAAGTTTTATACTCTTACACATTTGAAATTGGTAAGTTGTGATGTCTTGGATAGGACTAAGACCAACTAAGACCAATGGTGTGAAGTGTTTATCTTGATAAGAATATGCACTAACTCTTGAATATTTTTTTTTGTCAATGAGTTGTTCTTGATAGAGAATCTTATATGTCAAGAGGTCAGTGGGAGTCTTAAAGATCTTGACAAGTTTCAAGAACTAATCAAGAATAAAACCTATTTTTTATCACTAGCATACGACTTGAGGTTTATTACCTGTCGTGTTGACATATTCTTATTTCTGTGCCCATTCCAGTTAAAGTTGACTGTGCATGTGAGTTCTATGAGTTCTTAATTGAACAAGCTCAGCCCATATGAGTTTGAATTTGTCACTAACCTTGTCTTATGATTATGGTTTTGACAAATTCACATGGATAGGAACACATACACCATTAAATCTAAGTGTCATAAGGTTTCTCTCCGCTTCATGAAAATGATTGTGAGGAAACGCTTTCACTAAGTAGATTTTAAGGAGATAACAATTGTGATATTTGCACTCTCAAATTTGATTATGATTACATCATCCCTTCTCATAATTCGAGTTGTGAGAAATGGAGAAAGGTCTAAACATCTGAGACTTATTGTTAGCTATCTAAGGAAAGGCGTATGAGTTTGAGAAGCCTAGATAAAGTCTTATCGAAGCAACTGATGTCAGAAATATGAACTTTGGTAACTAAGTCAAGAAAGTATTCATTTCTAGAAGTCCAGCTGATTTCTGAGTACATGTCAAAGCTAGTGGGAACATAAGTATTAGGCTAGAAAGATAACAATTATTATGCTAATAGGAGCGTAATCGATTATGGTAAATGTTGCAAGTTAGCAATCTTAATTATAGAAAACAAAAGTTTCAATTTGCAAGTTGCAGAGTTTGAAAAGTTGTTTTTTTTATAATTAAGGGAGACAAAATTATACTTCATTTCAAATATAAAAGCTTAGACTGAGATTTTAATCACGTATAGTCAAACATATATATGAATTTTATGTTGGAATGGTTCAACATAAGGAAATTCCATATATGGAAATGTTAATTACATTCTTAAAATTTTATTATGATTACGACATCCCTCTTCATAATCAAAATTTATGATAACATGGAAAATAGAAATATTATAGAAAAAGATTGATCAAGTATCATGTCTTTATGTTAGAAATTATGAATTGTGTCCCATATGCTTTAGGTATAGGATCGATTGCATATGCTATAATATTCTCGTGTTCTAAATTTTTTCAAATGCCTAGGGCATTAAGAGGGAAAAAAGACTAGAATCGGTTATGACTAAAGTGGTTGAGCAACTGTTATAGACCATCTAAGGTTCGCCAAGGATGGGTCGCTTAAGGACAATTGGAAGTATATTAATGGATGGACCTTATTGACATTATTATGAAAAGACATGAGTCTATTAATAATGAATTGCCGTATGGAAAATATTGAATGTTTCCATATTTGGGGTTGAAGAATAGATGAGAAAGTCAGAAACGTTTATGCAAGAAGGATGTTCAATGGAGTGTACTTTGAATGAGACTTTATTTCCATGGAATTGTCCTCTAACAATCTCCAAAGGAATATTTTGTAATATCATTGGTCAAGTCTCTATGACTTTTGGTACCTAGACATTACAAAAGAATCATTGCATGATAGTTTAGAATTTAACACTTTCTAGCAGTGACAACAATTTGGAATTATTACTCTCGCAATAAGAATCTGGAATTTTGAAATGAGCATCATTGAAATGTTTTTCAATTGATCTAGTTCACAAATTACGGACAATATACAAACATAGTGTGTGTGCTTGGTGCATGGCATAACTATCGTTTAGAAAACATAGTGTGCATGCTTGGAGCATGGCATAACTATTGTTTTATGTCAAGCATTAAGTTGATTATTCGAAACATTATACAATGAATAATGAGAAATAAATATGACTCACAATTTTTTGGGCCATATAGGATTAATATTATTCCTGTGGTTCACTTTGCATGTTTTGACTTCCTGAATAACAAGGTTATTCAAACTATCCACAATCGATCATACTTTGGAAGTAGGTATTGAGGCAAGACTGTCATGAATGGGTCTGTAGTTTGTCTGGGACAAAGTGGTTGTAGTGTTCATGAGTACTCCTGGAATAAGATTCGAATATTGGATTCAACTCACAATCATTTGAATCACTTCATGGATTTTATCACGAGTGATCATGAGACAATAATACCTTATATTCTTCAAGTGGAGATGTGTGAGTTGTAGTTGCGAGTCAGTTGAACATTGACATATCTAAACACACCGGTTACTTGGATGTTATAAAACATATCGTTGTGTGTAATTTGATGAGTAAGTACAAGCGAGCATTTGGGTCGAAGTTTATCCATTCCTTTTAACCCATGTGGATAACAGAGATATCTTTGGGTCCCTCGATGATTTAGTGATGACACCAGGCCTTAACTAATTTTATTTGTTCAAGTAGTCGGTCTTAATAAATCGGAAATCGGGAATCAATAGATGGATAGAGGTATTGATTATAATCCATGTCTCAGTCCATATGATATCTAGAATAGAGGAATATATGATCCCTTATCTAATGGACACATCATTGACTAGGTCAGAGTTCGAGAATGAATTTTAAGAGCTACGATTGCTAGATGGGTTGGAGTCATGCTTGAAATAATAGTTATTAGACTTATCCAAATAGGAGACTGTTGGATTAGGTGTCTAAGCCCATAACTATTATTGGTATGTACTTGACCCGATAGTAGCATGGTCCATTTGGGTTGCATGGCATCAGAACAATTTGGATAGACTTTTAATATAAGTTCTAATATATTAATATGAAATCATATTATTTAATTATTATTGATCAAAAATTAGTTTGGAATTAATTTTTTGATCAAAAGAGACTAATTAAATAAATGGGGATTGATTTGGTAAATCATTCATTCTTATAAAGTGGGCTTATGATCCATAGTTCTTCATGTTGGGCTAAACCCATGTAGTGACCGATGGATAGTTCATGGAGGTTAAAAGCCATGGATCATGAGGAATGTGGAAATTCATGAGTTACCTGGTGTAACCCTAATGTGCGCACTATACAAGAAGCCTCATAACTCATGAAATTGTCACTTAAGTGATCACCTTAATTGATAAAAAGTGAGGGCTAGCCGATTAGTAGAGCAAGTGTTCTTCTCTCAAGTTATTCCAATTGTTGGTGGTCTTATGTGATTCCATTTGAGGTGTAAAACTTGGGGAACTAAGTTCATAAAGGTCCAAGGCTTCCAACTACAACAAAAGGTATGTCTTCTAACTTGATTTATTACCCTAGTATCAAAGTTTTGTATGGTAGTTGAGGTATCACCTTCGAAAGTTCAAGTTTGCATGTATAATAGAGAAAACATAGATCCAAGGTATTTAGGGTTGCATATACACCTTAGGAGTGGTAGTTCGCTCAAAACCCAACAGGCTTATGGCGATAGAGGGTAGCAGCAAGATGACAGCCACCATGGTTGGCTGCAATGGTGGTTCCCACATTTTCTGGCCAGCAGAAAACACACATACACACATTCATCTAGCAGAAGCAACGCAAACCTACACGAGGCCACTGAAACATGCACCCAATACACCCACCCTCGAGGCAACAAGCGGCGGTCGGAGAATATTTACAAAAAGAACCAGCCGCATGGCGGCTACGGCGATGGCAAGACACATCGGTAGCAGCAGAGAGGTAGAATTGGAGGTTGAGCTATCGATGGTGAGAGAAATGGTGGTTTCTGAACTCATTCAACTGGTCTCCCCACGACCACAATGTTGGGCCCGGGCTCTCAACCCACGTCTTTGATGGTCAATGAGAGCAGCAGAGGCGGCGCTCAATGGTCCTAGTGATACCAGTGACGTGACTGATGGCGAAACAGAAGAAGAAGGAAGAGGCGCATCCGAGAACGGCAACAACACTGCAATGATGTTAGTCTTCAGCGATCTCGACTTCGTTGGCAGCCGCCATGGTGGCATCGGCCTTGTGGTTTGCGAACTCAACAGCAGGGGTGGCAGCGCTGACTGTAGGGAAGGAATGAGGTTGGCGGATGGAGGATATCATTAGGGTTAGGGTTTAGTTATCGGGTGATAACGTGATGAGGGGAAGGAAGGGAACGGAGGGTTTAAGTCCCCGTCACCAACTCAAACATGTGTCCCAATTTAGACTTTCGACCCCCTCTCCTTCAATTATTTTCAAATCAGCTCCACAATTTACCAACCAGCCCTTGCTCACGAAACACTATACATTTTAAGTCCGTTAGTTACAATTTAGACCCCAAATTGCTGGAATTATTATATTTAACTCCCAAGGCTAACATTGATCAATTATTACAGGTTAAGGGCTAAAATAAAATAAAATATAAAATACATCTCAGGGTTTAGGGTTTATTATTTAATTACTTAATTTCAAATGGAATTTTGCAGCTCTCCCCCACTTAAATTAGATTTCATCCTCGAAATCATTCCTTACCACTCCTGACACACCCAACCACTTGAGAAACAATGCCATAACCTTGAGCATACCACAACCTTCCCAAAGCAACCCTCGCAGAGCTTTATAACTCAAAGATGAATGAATTCTTTGCAACATAATCACATTTACTTAATCTGAAATCTGAAGTCTTGAGATGATTTGACTTTCTGACAGACCACCCTTACTAAATCATTATTGCTGAATCCAATTCACTCATCTCCCAACTAACTATTCAACTTCTGATAACTAGAGGTTCCACTAAAAGACAATATCATAGACCAAATGTCCCTTTAGGACACTTATACATGATAAAAGGCTCAGATAATCCTTCAAGTAGTAGTTTCACCCCTGCAACAGTTATACTCATATGAGAGCTGCACAACAGGGTCAAATCAATTACTCTGAGATTATTTAATCTCACTATAAGAGACTTAGAATTACCCAAACACCCATATACTTCTCATTTACATGCAAATCCCAAAATTGCTAATACTACCCGAAGCATAGAAACCGCCCAAAACCCTGAAACTGCCCAAAACAGTAGGCTGGCTTCTTGCTGCTTTCCAAACTCCACCGAGGCCTCCCTGGTCTCAATTCATCTACCAGTCATCTGAAATACCGGGTTCCAGCCATATATTTCCCACTGGAGTCCTAACCTATTTTGCCTGTCACTGCAAAACTCAATCTCTCTCTGTTGGGGCTCCTGCCCTACCTTCTCATCCATCAATGATCCTAAAAGTATCTGGAGCATTCGCGCTTACTACTCCTCCCCTCATGGTCGGACAGTTGGCCTTCTTGTGCCCCCTTGACGAGTATCCCTGCTGACATGACCAACTCTGCCACACTTGTAGCAACCTAAACCCCTGGAATGACGAACTCCATCATGCAGTTTACCGCATGTGTTGCACCTATTTTGGCCTTGTTGGCCTTTCAAAAGCTGATCTAAATTCTTGGGTCTCTTCCTAAGACCCCCCAATATCAGCACCTGATCCGCTCCCCTCTTCTCAATGTGCTCCAAATCAATCTCCCATTCTCGGGATCCAGAAATCATATCATTCAGGGTCTCACACCCTAAAATACTCACGAACTCCTTAATATCATCCCACAGCAAATCATGATACTTCACTATCTTCATCTCCTCATCTGCTGCATACTACGGTACCAACAAAGACCTCTCTCGGAACTTGGTAGTGATATCCGCCACCGTCTCAATAGTATGGAGGAGATCTAGAAACTCTCGCACCAGCTGCTGCACCTCAATCGTTGGAAAAAAGTCCTCTCGAAACCTGGTCGAGAAATCATCCCATGACAGAGCATCAATAGCATCATCACCCAACTCACTACCAACCTCTTCCCACCAATCATGTGCCCTGTCCTTCAAGAGGCAGGAAGCAAGTTGGACCTTGTCCCCCTCAGGACAACAACTGGTACGAAAGCATTGGCGACATCTGCCAACCACCTACTGCTAGCAATCGGGTCCCTAGCCCCATGATAATCTGGAGCTCCACAAGCTCTGAACTCCCAGAACGCCAATGTAAGCATCCCAATCATGGCCGCCATATCAGTGCAGAATGCGCTCAGCCTCTCATCAAGTATCTCCAAAATGCTCTCCTTGACCGTACCGTAGATCAAAGAAGTTTGGTAAATGATAATGCACGTAATCTCAGATAAAATTAACCCCCTTCATCTGATCATCGAGTTGTCCAGCTCCGGGGTCTGAGCCTGATCCCTTGCCGGCACCAGAATGGCCATCTGGTCTACCACGTAGCGTCACCATGCTCAAAAATATACCATGTCAGTCATCAGAATACTCGTCATAAATCGAGGGATCACACACACTACAAGTTTCGTGGTCTTATCTCAGTTTTCCTAGACTCGAGTACGAATCCTCTGCTTTTAGTAGTATGGGCCCATACTATCGTCCACATCTATCCGTACTTTCCTCAATAATTGCCTTGACTCCACTAAGTCCCTTTCACTACTATTGCTCTTCGCGCTAATGTTATCCTAGGCTTACCCTAGGATAATCTCTGACCCACTCTTTTTGATCAACTGCATAAGAAGTCACTGTTGGGTTTTAGGCACTATAACACTCCTATGGTGCACATGCAATCCTAGATTCTTTAGATCTATGTTTTTTCTTTTTATACATGCATTTCAATTTTTCCAAAGGATACATCCAAACTAGCATACAATGGAGGATATACAACATGAAACTCATAGTTAAATGAATACCTCTTATGTAGTTTTTAGTTCTTGGCATTTGAAAACTTTATCACCTCAAGTGTGATGCCTCTAACGTGTCACAAACATCAAATGCAAGAGGAGGCTTGAGAGAATAGGCTAGTTAGCACAAAATCTATTATCACTTAGAATTAATAGGAAACCGATTTTAGCTCTAGGGTTGCTTTTATAGTGTTGCCAATGCTAGGGTTTCATCCATGCAAACACTAATGCACCATGACCTTTCATATTACTTAGGCTCGATGGGTTAAACCACATGGACTATCCATGAACTATCATATTGGTTTAGCCCATTCTAATTAACCATGGATCATTGGCCCACACTATAAGAATCCACGACTTACTTCTGTATATTTAATTAGTCTCTTTCGATCACTAAATTAATTCCAAATTAATTCTTGATCAATACTAATTAAATAATAATATGATTTCTCAATTAATATATTATACTTCTAATATATTAATAAATCACAAATAACCTTATTCTCAAAATATCATCCTATCATATTACACTAGTAAAGACAACCCAAAAGGACCATGCTACATTTGGATCAAGTACATCCCAATTATAGTTATGGGCCTAGACACCTAATCCAAAGGTCTCCTACTTGGATAAGTCTAATAACTATAACTGCCAATACAACTTCAAAATCTGATTAGCAATCGTAGCTTTCAAAAGCCGCTGTCAAACTCTGAGCTAGTTAGTAACACATCCTTTAGATAAGGGATCATATATTCCTCTGTTCTCAAGATATCTATGCGGACAAATACATGGAACATATTCATACTTAGTGTTCTGCAGTTTGTTTCCCGATTTCCGATTCGCCTGATATAGAACATAACTGAACACATCAATTTAGTTCTGACCAAGCCCGACACGTAGTCAAAATAGATTCATCGAGGGGCCCAAGATATCGCGTTTAATCCTCTTAGGATAAAAGGAACATATAAACTTCGACATTATATGCTTGTACTAACTACTCATTAAATCATGCACAACGATATGTTTTATAACATCAAGTTACTAATGCGTTTTCGTATCATCAATGCACAACCAACTTGTAGTCAACAACTCATATATCTTGGTTTGAATACTATATGATATTATCATCTCACACTCACTCGTGACAAATTCCATGAAGTGATTCATGTGAGCGTGGGTTTAATCCAATACTCAAATCTTATTTTAGGAGCACTCATGTCTAACATCTTAGACAATCTACAAACCCATTCATGATTGTCTTCTTTCGTACTTACTTCTAGGATTGTTAAGTATTAAGATAAAACCCAATTATCCAATTGGACCATTTGAATTGGACTATTTGGTTTGGATATTTGGATTTTTTGATGGGTTTTCAACAAAACCGAATTATTATTTTGGATTTCGGATTGGTTTTGGTTTATAAAATAAGAACCAAATAGTCCAAACAAACTGCATAAACATTTATTATTTATCTATTTATAATATATATCTATAGTTATTTATTAACTTTGTAGGTTGATTTTTTCAAATAGGTTCAAAACGTTTCATCTAATAAAAAAACAATAATATGCATTTTCTCTCAAAAGGTTTTCTATCAGTAATATTTAACTATAATATATCTTCTTATTAGTTGTTTATAGATTTCAAATCAAAACTAAATAATTTGTTTTTACTTGTTGTGTAAAGTTGGGTAATATTATAATTATAAGTCGTTTTAAAATGTTTTGGTTTTCGAAAAACGATCCAACCGAATTGTAATTGGATCAGATCATATCAAATTTGAATTTAGTTTGGACTATTCAGATCCATGTATTGAAAATCGAAATCAGTTTGGATTCACATGATTGGAACGGATCAAACTGATCCATCCAAACAAACACCTCTACTTACTTCCAACGTATGATCGACTGTGGATAGTTTGAATAATCTTATTATTCTGGAATTTAAAACATTGAAAAGTAAAACAATAGTAAATAAGTGACACTAGACTATAACTATACTTATAAAAAAAACTCCTTTTATTTAATCATCAAATGTCAATTACAATTTAGCTATTACACGTTTCTAAATATTTATCTGATCACTAAAACTAATATCGTCCATTAGCCAAATGCCCCTCACATGCTGCAAGTGCTTAACCCTGCTCAGTCCTTCGTAAGGGGATCTGCTAGGTTGTTCGCTAACGATATCCTCTTCACCAAGACGTGTCCTTCTTCTACTTGATGTCTTTTGAAGTGGTATTTTCTGTCGATATGCCTGGATCTACCATGATCTCTCGGTTCCTTGGTTATGGAAACCGCTCCTTCATTATCACAGAAAATCTCCACAAGCTCCTTTATGGATGACACAACTCCAAGGTATCCGATGAAGTTTTTCAACCATATCGCCTCTTTTGATGCTTCGCTTGCTACCATGTACTCTGATTCACATGTTGAATCAACTACATTGTCTTGCTTGGAACTCTTCCATGTAACTGCTCCTCCATTTAGGGTAAACACCTAACCCGATTGAGAGTGTGAATTAACTCTGTCAATCTAAAAATCAGTGTCACAATACCCTGTGACTCTCAAGTCATCACTCCCACCGAGGGTAAGGACCCAATCCTTAGTCCTCCACAGGTACTTAAGAATGCTCTTTACTACAGTACAATGAGCTCTACCAGGATTACCTTGATATCTGCTGACTATGCTCAAAGCAAAGGACACATTAGGGCGAGTACAAGTAATATCATACATGATCGAGGCAACCGCGGAAGCATATCGTACTCGACTCATCTCAGCAATCTCAGCCTCTATACTCAGACTCTGAGTCTTACTCGGTTTGGTATTGCTTTGGATAGGTAAATTACCTTTCTTGGAGTTCTCCATGCTGAAACGCTTCAACACTTGTCCAAGTAAGTACTTTGACTAGGTCCTATTAGTCTTTTACTCCTATTTCTCAATATCCTTATCCCGAGAATATAGGCAACTTCTCCAAGGTCATTCATTGTGAAACTAGGACTTGACCTCTTGCAAGGTTGGTATGTCGTTTCCTATGAGCAGTATGTCATCTACATATAATACAAGAAAGCTTACTATGCTCCCCCTAGTTTTGACATATACACAAGACTCATCTTTGCTTCTCAAAAAACCAAACTCTATGACTTTCTCATCAAAACAATGATTCCATCTGCAAGATGCTTGTTTCAATCCATAAATGGACTTCTCAAGCTTACACACTCTATCAGGGTACTTTGCATTGACAAAACCCTCTGGCTGAAAAATGTAAACATCTTTAGCCAACTTTCCATTAAAGAAAGCAGTTTTGACATCTATTCGCCATATTTCATAATCATGAAATCCAGCTATGGCTAACATAACCCTTATAGATTTAATCTTTGCTACTAGTGAGAAAGACTCATCATAGTCAACTCCCTATGTTTGAGTAAAGCCCTTCGCAACCAGTCGCGCCTTATATGTGTGTACTTTCCCATCCATGTTGGTCGTCTTCTTGAAGATCCATTTGCACCCGACTATCTTACGACCCGGTACATTGTCAACCAAGTTCCAAACTTGATTGTCATACATGGACTGAATCTTGCTTTCCATTGCCTCTTTCTATTTAGCAGACTCGGAGACTGCAATGGCTTCCTTATAGTTGTTAGGTTCATCCATATTTATCTATGTACTATCACTGATAAATGTATCACCCTTAGATGTTATATGGAAACCATATAACACAGGTGGAACACTAACTCTACTGGAACGTCTCATAGGTACAGACTCATCAATTGGTTCAATAGGAGTTTCCTCCTCGAGTTGAGTGCTAGTGTTTAAGGTTCCTTTATCACTTAACTCTTGAAGCTCTTCAAGGTCAATTTGCCTCCCATTGTCCTCATGGCACATGAGTTCTCTCTCTCTCCAAAAACCCCTCTCCTCGTAACAAAGATAACATTGTCACTCGGTCTATAGAAGAGACATCAAAATCATTTATGTGGGTAGCCGATGAAAATACATCCTTCACTTCGAGGTTTGAGCTTGTCGTGAAAGAAAATGTAACGAAGCTCCAGAATGAGATATGTAACGAAGCTCGACTAATCATGGAACGAACCATATCCAAAAATGTTCGGTTGGGCCTCTCAGCCACACCATTAAGTTGTGGTATCCTAGGTGGCGTCAACTATGAAACAATTCCGCATTCCTTAAGATAGTCTAGGAACTCGATACTAAGATACGCTGATCCATGATCGAATCATAGCATCTTTATCTTCCTACCCAATTGATTCTCCATTTCATGCTTAAACTCTTGGAATGTTTCAAAAGTTTTTGACTTATGCTTCATCAAGTAGATCTAGCCATATTTACTTTAATCATCAGTAAAAGTCACATAGAAGCGGTTTGCATCTCTTGTGGCGGTTCTAAAGGGTCCACACGCATCAGTGTGTATGAGACCCATAAAACCTTCACCCCTTTCACTAGTACCAGTGAAGGGTGACTTGGTCATCTTTCAAAGCAAACAAGATTTGCAAGTGTTATCTGACTTCAATTCGAATGACTCCAAAACTCCATCCTTTTGGAGTTTGGCTACGTGGTTCTTTTTGACATGTCCAAGACGACAATGCCAAAAGAATGCCTTGTCCAAACATTTGGACGAATCAATATTCAACACATTATTTCCTAGGTTATCTACAACCATCACAGTTTCATATATACCATTACAAGGTAATGCTTCAAAATAAAATGTACCATTATAATAAGAATTGATACTACCAATTTCATTATTGAAAGAAAAGGTAAAACTTGTTTATACAAACTGCGAAAGGAAATAATATTTGTCACCATATCTGATGAGTAACAACAATTATTCAATTCTAAATTTAACCCACTATGAAGCAATAAAGAATGAACTCTAATCTTGGTGACAAGCGACATTTTGCTATTTCCCATGATTAAGTTTATCTTTATATGCTCCACATACCTACTTCTTTTTAATCCTTGCAAATCAGAACAAATGTAAAATCCATAACTTGTATCAAGGACCCATGAATTAGCATGTGATGAGTTATTAGAAAGGATAGTGTAAATACCTGCGAATGTGGGTTTTATCTTCCCATACTTAATGTCATGCAAGTAATTAGGGAAACTTCGTTTCCAGTGCCCTTTTTCATGACAATGGAAGCACTCTGCATCCTTCCGCTTGGTAGAGGGATTAGTAGAACTAACTTTGTTCCCACTTGAAGAGGATCCATCAAAAGAATTTTCCTTGCGGCTCTTAGAATGAGCCTTGCCCTTCTTTTCTTTTCCATGTCCTATTGCAAGAATATGGGCAGTAACAGTAGGAGTAGGTACAACCGACTTGCCTTTCAAGTTGCTTTCTGCAGTTCTTAGAAGGCCTTGAAGCTTGCTAAGAGTGGCCTCCTCCTTGTTCATATGATAGGTCATATAGAAATCATAATAACAAGAAGGTAAAGAGTGTAGAATTACATCTATGGCCAACTCTTCATCAAAATTGACATTCAATTTTAGCAAGCGGTCCACATATCTCTGCATATTTTGCAAGTGAGCCGTGATGGACTATCTATCCTTCATTTTGGTTGTGATCATGGAGGAAATGGTCTCATAACTTTCATGTCAAGTGCTTTGATGGTACCTTTCCATCAAATCTAGGTGCATCTCGAAGGGCCAGAAGTACTCATAGGACTTTTCCTGCTCCGCAGTCATGGAAGCAATTATAATGCACGAACCTTTGTCACATCCCTCTCGTGAACCCTGTATTCCTCGATTTGTTCGGGAGTAGCAAATGATTCCTCAATCTTCTTCAGCTCCTTATAGAGAACATATTATTTGTCCTTGTCATGAAGGGCCATACAAATGGTTCTTATCCAATCGTTAAAGTTGAACCCATCAAAGATAATTCTCCCAACCAAATTCACGAGGGAGAATGAGCTAGAAGGTTTTGATCCTGAAGCATGGTTTGGGATAGAAATTTGAAATGAACAAAGTTTCAATTAGAAGAGAATCCTTAATATAACACACAAATGAAATCTTAAGTCAAGGACCCAACAAAATATTTTACAATTTGGAAGAGGGATGCTGTAATCCAATTGCAAAATATTTGAAGGTAGGTAAATGACGATTTACCAATTTCCACCATGAAAAACGAAATTGATAATTAAGTTTTAATTAGATTGAAATTCCTAGATTCTTTGAGATTCAATGAAAACTTTCAATGGCATGTTTAAATCTCGATTATACCCTTCGAGTTTGTGACTGGGATCCGAGGATCACAAACAAGGTGTGAATAACCATGCAAATTAGCTTTGTACACTCAATGTTACAAATCACATAATCAATGTGTCGGTTAATCACACACGCTCCATTGATCTATGAGTAACATCAAGCTACCCTTTGTCACGCACTGTCAGTCCCAGATTAGTGTGCCGGTTAATCACACACACACTGTCAGTCCCAGATTAGTTAGTTTATAATTATCATTATACTTATAACCAGAATTAAGGTCCTATCCTACCCGCTCGGCCAATGACCCTCCACCAGTCAACAAAGCAGTGGGTGAGAGTGGACATCCATTAAACCACCATTTTATAGGCAGTAACCTTATACCCCCTTATAAGACGGCTTCGTGATGAGGCCTATTAACGGTAAGACTGACTTGTCTTATACATGCATACATATATATATATATATATATATATATATAAGTATTAAATTTTAATATTATAATAGTATAAGGGTTGAATTTTAACTTTTAAAACTCTAGGGTTTCGAATTAAATGTTTTATTAGTGAGACTTAACAAATTCCAAAACATGAGGGAAAGTTTTGAAATTCTTCAAAACTTTTGGTTTTCATAACTTATGAAAGCTTATGAGTTTTTAATGTTCATGAATGAGACTCTTCATATAACTTGAGGACAAGTTATAAAACTCACTTCAAGAATAACTTAGATCAATTCTAACTAACTACATTATCATATAATATTCTATTGATCTAATCTAACTCATATAGTAAGGCAATTCATATCAAATAATATAAATAATTATCTTATTGTCTTAAAATCTGAGAAATGTCCTTTCATTAGATGAGGATCATCATTACCAAATCAGAAAATACATTTTTTATGATTACAAAACAGTTTGTGGTAATGGTCCTAGTGCAATTCTGGCAAAAAAAACTTGAAATTCTGTAGCATGGAGGCTCTCACCGACGAGTACATGAACTGGACTCGTCGAGTTGCCCTTTTACTGAGGGGACTCATTGAGTCGGTTAGTGGACTTGGCGAGTTCATCAGTCAGAGGATAGAAAATCGATTTTTTCAGCTTTGGAAAATTACCAAGCATCAAATATAATAGAAAACAATCCTAGACCCTGATACCACTGTTGGGTTTTAGGCACTATAACACTCATATGGTGCACATGCAACCCTAGATGCTTTGGATCTATGTTTTCTCTAATTATAAATGCATTTCAAATTTTCCAAAGCATACATCCTAACTAGCATGCAATGGAGGATATTCAACATAAAACGCATAGTTAAATGAATACCTCTTATGTATTTTGTAGTTCTTGGCCATTGAAAACTTTAGCACCTCAAGTGTGATGCCTCTAATGTGTTACAAACACCAAATGCAAGAGGCTGCTTGAGAGAATAGGCTAGTCAGCAAAAAATTGATTATCACTCTCTTAGAATGAATGGGCAACCAATTTTTGCTCAAGAGGGTTGCTTTTATAGTGTTACAAATGCTAGGGTTTCATCCATGCGAACCCTAATGCACCATGAACTTTCATATTACTTAGGCTCCATGGGTTAAACCTCCATGGACTATAATAATTGTTTAGCCCATCCTAATTAAATATGGATCGTTGGCACACACTATAAGAATCCTTGATTTAATTAATCAGTCTCCGTATATTTAATTAGTCTCTTTTGATCACGAAATTAATTCCAAATTAATTCTTGATCAATAATAATTAAATAATAATATGATTTCTCAATTAATATATTATACTTGTAATATATTAATAAATCAAAAATAACCTTATTCTCAAAAGTCCATCCTATCAAATTACACTGGTGAATGCAATCCAAAAGGACTATGCTACAATCGGGTCAAGTACATCCCAATTATAGTTATGGGCTTAGACACCTAATCCAACATTCACTGCTACCATTCCGTAACTAGCTCTCGAATACCATTACGTATTATTAAGACCAGATAATTCTTCGAATGAGAAGTCTCTCCCTACAACGGTTAGACTCAGACGAGAGTTCCACATAGGGATGATCCTAACCTTCTGAAATTATTTAGTCCTCGCAATATCTAACTTAGCATATTCGTTTACTAGTTAGTTAAAGATAACTAGAACTCCTAAAAGTACAAAGCAAGTAGCATTCGAGCTTTGAGTAATCAAAACCAAGCATATCCTAATCAGGCCATCATATCACTGACTTATCAGTACTAGCATGCAGTTCAATAAGCTCATACAGTAGGCATACAAGGCATCCTCCCTAGATCCTTATCTCTAATCTAGCATGCAGTTCACATATTTACAATTCATATCACAACATAGCATGTATGGGTAATTTGGGAGAACTTACTTAAGCTCGGTTGATTGCACGCATCACACCCATTTCTTTGATTAAAATCCCTTTGTAATTATATGTTTATTTTATAAAAAATTTCACCAAGCCCTCAGTTTGAGTTCAAGCACACACTAGAGTATGCCCGGATCCCTCAAACCAAGGCTCTGATACCAATTGTTAACGACCCAAAAATCCTAGGTAAAATTTTCAATTTTGCTATAGTAAAAACACTTTAGTAACTTTGTTCCACACATTGAAAAGCATTTTAAATAAACAATTATCAGAGTCTAATCCCATAGATCATAATTTGCAGAAAACATTGGTGTATGTACAACGATCGTCCCGAGCCCCTTTTATTTAAAAGCTGGAGTACCAGAAAAAAACTGAAAACCATAAGCACGGAGCTTAGTGAGTTCCTCAAATACCACATACCATATATATCAATTGATCCACACATGCCATACATAAATGCGAGTTATACATATCATTCATATATCATAATCACTAAAGGTGTTATATGTCGCACATAGTCTTGCCATTATGCCACAAGCCACCTCATGGTTTTACTTGCCAGGATGGGGGCCAAAACCCTGGGTCTTACAGAAAAGTGCCAAGAGCCACCTTCTGGTCTTCCATGCAATCATCATGAAGACAACTAGCGTATAAACTATACTACTAAAAAAATTACTTCCCAGAGTTCAAACTCTGGTCTTGCATACAGTGTGCCAGGATCCACCTCCTAGTCATTCATACATAACGCCAAGGGCTAACCCCCAGGTCTTCCTACTATACATAAATTAAATGGGTCGGCATTGGTGCCTTCGACCCATGCAAACGGTGAGGGGACTAACCTCGCTTGGTCCACGAACTGTCGACATCAAAACAACACCTAACTAATAATCGGGTTCCAAAGCATAACCATAAATCCATACTTGGGGTAAAAAGACCATTTTACCCCTAACCCAGCTTGGTCCAAGACCAAGGCCCAAACTCGCACTCTGAAGGCCTAAAAGCCAAATAATCAGCCAAGGCCCAACTATGGCCCGGTTTTCCAAATTGGGCTAAATCCCATCACATGGGCCTTACCCTAAAGCCCATTCAAATATCCTAGTCCATATACTTGTTCTTAGATGGCCCATCAAGAATCCAAGCATCTATGCTTAATAGAAAAGCCCAACTCAAACCCAACACAATTAGGGTTTTCACATAAAATGGAGATTAGGCTTAATTAAGGTGACTTAACCAATTAAGGACTTAATACATTATGTCCATCACTCTACTAGGTCAACCATACAATGTGGTCTCTTAAATCATAATTCAAATCCAACGGTCCAAAACGCAGGTCCCGACGAATCAAAAACTATCATTTCTAAACTTAGGTTTTTCTAAACCCTAATTAGGGTTTCCAACCCAATGTCATGCCAATTAGTCTAAAATTAATTTTTAGGTTAGTTAGGGTTTCACTAAGTCGGGCACCGCCCACTGCCACCTCGGGCGGTGATGGTCGACGGCTGCTCTCGGTGACAACAACCATTTCGCGGCGGTGGTGGTTGTTTTGATTCTAGACCAAAACATATCAAAAGCATCCTAAATACTAGTCAAATCACACATAAGTGCACACATCCACCCAAGGTGGTAGATAGTGGGGGCATGAGCTGGTAGCCACCACCTTACGGTGGTGGTGACGGGTTTTTCGTTGATTACTCCAGACAAAAATACGTTTATACAACATTACACCACAAAATAAATGAATATTGGAACATAAAACACATATACAACCACCATCCACGGTCGCTTATGGCGGTAGAGGGCGGCAGCAAGATGACAGCCGCCATGGTGGTTCCCATGTTTTTCGGCTAGCAGAAAACACACACACACACACACATTCATCTAGCAGAAGAAACACATACCTACATGAGGCCACTGAAACATGCACCCAACACACCCACCCTCAAGGCAGCAAGAGGTGTCGGAGAATATCAACAAAACGAATCATCTGCATGGCGGCAATGGCAACGGCAAGACACATCGGTTGCAGCAAAGAGGTAGAACTGGAGGTTACGCTAACGACAGTGAGAGAAATGGTGGCTATAGAACACATTGAACTACTCTCCCCATGACCAAAGCGTTGGGCTCGGGCTCTCAACCCACACTTTTGATGGTTAATAAGAGCAGTGGAGGCGGCGATCGATGGTCCTGGCGATATTGGTGACGTGACTGATGGCAAAACAGAAGAAAAAGGAGGAGGCGCATCTGAGAACGAAAACAACATTGCAATGATATCAGTCTTCAGCGATCTCGGCTTCATCGACAGCTACCGCAGTGACATCGGCCTAGTGGTTTTGCGACCTTAATAGCGGGGGTGGCGACGCAGCTAGAGGGAATCAATGAGGTTGGCGGATGGAGGATATCATTAGGGTTAGGGTTTAGTTAACGGGTGTAAAAATGATGAGGGGAAGGAAGGGAATGGCGGTTTTAAGTTCCCGTCACAAACTCAAACATGTATCCCAATTTACACTTTTGGCCCCTTCTCCCTCAATTCCTTTCAAATTAGCTCCACAGTTTACCAACCAACCCTTGTTCATGAAACTATTTACATTTCAAGGCCATTAGTTACAATTTAGACCCCAAATTCCTGGAATTATTACATTTAACTCCCAAGGCTAACATTGATCAATTATTACGGGTTAAGGGCTAAAAACAAATAAAATATAAAAGACATCTCAGGGTTTACGGTTTATTATCTAATTACTTAATTTCAAATGGAATGCTACAATTACGTATACCGTGCGTACTCCCATGTATGCCTTGCGTATGTGGGTGAACTCGTGATCCATCGATGAGGTGGTACACTTAGCGTACTCATAGAGTACCCCCCGAATACTAGCTAGAGGCTAAATTGAGAGGGATTTTTACAATAAGGATTAAAAGGAAATATACTAAAATCTTGAATGTTACAATTCTCCCCACTTGAATCAGAATTCGTCCTTGAAGTCCGCCACCCCAAATAACTCTAGGTAGTACTCCCTCATCTCGTCCTCGGGCTCCCACATCCATTTTGAATGCTTGTGGTGCTGCCACTAACTTTCACCAACTCAACTGTTGGATAAGGTGTCTAAGTCCATAACTATTTCGGGCTTGTACTTGACCCAACCCGGCATGGTCCATTTGGGTTGCATGGCACCATGCAATTGGATAGACTAAATGTGAGAAATAACACTTGGAGATTATTAATATACTATAAGTTCTAATATATTAATAATATTATTTAATTAGTTGATCAAAGAATTAATTTGGAATTAATTAAGTGATCAAAGGATAACTAATTAAATATATGGGTTGGTTATGTAAATCATCCATATCTTGTATAGTGGGCTAAAAGGCTCCATGGATTATCAAGTTGGGTTCTACCCATAGGATGCTCCATGGATGCTAGATAGGAATATAACCTTGGAATTCAACTTTGCATGATAATTAGACAAACATAGATCCAAGGTTATTAGGGTTGCATGTACACTTAGGAAGTGTTAGAATGCTCAAAACCCAACAGTGGTATCAGAGCCTAGGCTTGTTTGTTTGTTATTTGTGCTTAAAAGTTGAAGAAAGTCGAAAATTCTGCTGTCTGACGGATGGACTCGGCGAGTCCATGGGGAGGACTCGTCGAGTTCATGTGTATCTTCAACCTACTCGGCGAGTAGGTTTATGCACTCGGCGAGTAGGGTCGACAGAGTGTAGAATTTCGACTTGAGTTGCTGGAAATGGATTAGAATCATTACCCTAAAATGTTTTGGTACTTGAAAACTTGTTTTAGAAGGTGTAATGTCTTTTCTAACTCATTTACAACAACTAGTTATCAAAATTACAAAGATTAAATGTGATTTTGATTCTTGAAAGTGTTCATATTCATATTCTTGTTCTTATGATGTTTAGATGATCATAGGAATTATTTGTAACCTATGTGGTAGATTAATTCATGATTATAATGTGTTTTAATGGAGTCCATAACTTGTCCTCAAGTTATGGAAAACCAAAAGTCTCTTGGATTAAAAACCATTAAAAGAACACAAGAGTTAGGAAAAATGAAAAGTCCTCATTTTATTACTCTATTAAACTCATAAGTTACAAGAAATGAAAAGTTTTGAAGGTTTACAAAACTTGCCCTCAAGTTTTGGAACAAGTAAAGTTAAGTTAAAACTTTAGTTCCAACCCCTAGAATTTTAAAAGTTACAATTCAACCCTTATACTTATATTATTATGATTTAATAATTATATATATGTATAAGAACAAAGTCGTCTTACCGCTAGTACGCCTCATTCACAAAGCCGGTCTATAAGGTGGGTATAAGGTTGTTGCCTATAAAATGGTGACTTAATGGGTGTCCACTCTCACCCACCGCTTGCTTGATCGGTGGAGGGTCGTTAGCCGAACGGGTAAGACAAGGACTTATTAATTCTCATTCAAAGTATGATGAATATTATAAAGTAACTAAATGTTTTATTAAATTCCCAATCTTAGTTACTTTAGGAAAAATGTGAATAAGGTGCTATTCCATGAAATTACACTTTACACTTTGATTAAGTCGTTGGTGGAGCGTGTGTGGTTAACCGGCACACTAACTTGGACTTAACAAGGTAGGTAAAGGGTGACTTAGGGTTTATTATAGTATCGATGGAGCGTGTGTGGTTAACCGACACATCGATTGAGTGATAAACTTTAAGGGTACCAAGTGATTTGCATGGTTACTTCACACCTCGTTTTGTGATCCTCGGTATCCCAGTCACAAAACTTGGAGGGCACACTCGAGATTGAAACATGCCTTTGAAAAGTTCATTGAATCTCAAAGAATCTAGGAATTTCTAAGAACCATTCAAAAACCTAATACTAAAATATTGTGGTTTTCGTGGTGGAAATTGGTGAATCGTCATTCACCTACCTTTCAAATATGATATAGCTTAGATTACGGCATACCTCTTCTAAGTTATATTATATTGTGATTGGATCCTAGCCTTAATATTACATTTGGGTGTTTTATTAAGGACTCTCTTATATCTAAACTAATCTTGTCCTCTTTCCTTCAGATGTCTTTCAACAATGCTTCTGGCTCTAATCCTAATGGCTCCTTTACCCTTATGAACTTGTGTGGGAAAGTCACCTTTGATGGATCCAACTTCAATGAGTGGATCAGAAACATCAGGATGATTACCCGCTACGAGGACAAAGAATATGTCCTTGACAAGGAGCTTAAGGAGATTGATGAGTCCACTGCAACTCCTCAGGAGATCGCTGAATTTCGGGCACATGAAAGGGATGCTACGAAAGTGGCTTGCATCATGACGGCCACGATGACAGCGGAACTCCAAAAGTCTTATGAGGATTTCTACCCTTATGACATGCACCAAGATTTGATGGAAAGATACCATCAAAGTGCAAGACAAGAGAGGTATGAAATCATCTGCTCCATGATAACAACCATGATGAAGGGCGGGGAATCCGTCATGAGCCACATGCAGAAAATGCAAAGGTATGTGGATCGTTTGCTGAAGCTTAATGTGAACTTCCCGGAGGATCTTGCAATAGATATTATTTTGCATTCCTTACCATCGTGCTATGATCAATTCCGCATGACATATCACATGATCAAGGAAGAAGTCACCCTCAGCAAACTTCAGGGACTTCTCAAGACCGCAGAATCAGGTCTTAAGGGGAAGTCGGTTGCTATCACTCCTACTCAAAACTCTACTCCGGTTTTGGCAATCGGGAAAAGTCGAGGGAGGAAGAGAAAGAGCTCTTCTAAGGGTACCAAGGCTCGGACCCTTGATGGCTCTTCTTCAAGTGGAACCAAGAAAGGTTTCATTACTCCTTCTTCTGACCCAAAAGAGGCTGAATGCTTCTATTGCCATGAAAAAGCTCATTGGAAGCGGAACTGCCCAAAATACCAGCAAGATGTGAAGGATGGGAAAGTTAAACCCAACCATGCAGGTATTTACACTATCATTTCTAATAACTCACCCCATTCTAATTCTTGGGTCCTTGATACCGGGTGTGGTATTCACATTTGTTGTGACTTGCAGGGACTAAGAAGAAGTGAGGATGTGGAGCAAGGAATGATAAACTTGATCATGGGGAATAGGAAAGCTATACCTGTTACCAAGATTGGAGTTTATACTTTATTGCTAAGTAGTGGGTTTAGTTTAGATCTGAATAAGTGTTGTTATTCGCCAGGAATGGCAAGAAATATTATTTCCTTCCATGCTTTGTACAAACAAGGGTTTACCTTTTCATTTAATAATGAAGTTGGTTCTATTGATGCTTTCTTTAATAATGTTCTTTATTTTAAAGCATTACCTTGTGATGGTGTGTATGAAGCTGTATCTGTTGTTGATAACTTAGGAAATAATGTTTTGTGTATTGATTCTACTAATAATAACTTGGATAAAGCATCTATATGGCATTGTCGTCTTGGACATATAACCAAGAAACGCATAGGCCAACTCCAAAAGGATGGAGTCTTGGAGTCGTTTGACCTAAAGTCAGATGATAGTTGCGAATCATGCTTACTTGGAAAAATGACAAAGTCACCCTTCACAGGTTCGTGTGAGAGGGGTGAAGGTTTGTTGGACCTTATACACACGGATGTGTGTGGACCATTCAAACATGCCACAAGGGATGCTAATCGTTATTATTTGACTTTTACTGATGATTATAGTAGATATGGATATGTCTACTTGATCAAGCATAAGTCAGAGACTTTCGAGAGGTTTAAGGAATTTAAACAGGAAGTCGAGAATCAATTGGGCAGGAACATTAAGATGCTTCGATCCGATCATGGTGGTGAGTATCTTAGTTCAGAGTTCCTCGACTATCTAAGGGAATGTGGGATAGTCTCACAATTGACACCTCCCAGGACACCACAGTTGAATGGTGTGGCTGAGAGGCGTAATCGAACCTTGCTAGATATGGTTCGTTCCATGATGAGTCGAGCAACGCTACCAATCTCATTCTGGGGGTATGCCTTAGAGACTGCCACCCATATTCTTAATCTAGTCCCTACAAAGAAAGTTGCCAAAACTCCTCACGAGATGTGGACTGGTAAAGTACCTAAACTAGACCACATCTAGATTTGGGGTTGCGAGGCTTTCGTGAGACGCGAGACTCATGATAAGCTCGAACCTCGAAGCGAGAGGTGTATTTTCATCGGTTACCCACAGCGATCCTTTGGTTACCTCTTCTACAGACCTAGTGACAATGTGGTCTTTGTAGCAAGAAGAGGTGTCTTTCGAGAAAGAGAGTTTATAAGCCAAGGAGACAGTGGGAGGCAAATTGATCTTGAAGAAATTCAAGAGTCAAGCGGTGAAGGAACTTCAAACTCTAGCCCTCAACTTGAGGAGGAAACTCCTGTTGAGCCAATTGACAAATATGTACCTCTGAGACGTTCCACGAGAGTTAGGAGTGCACCTGAGCATTACTAAGGATTCCATATTACTGCAGAAGGCGAGACACTTATTAGTG
Organism: Lactuca serriola; assembly: GCF_051521515.1. Classification (NCBI taxonomy): domain Eukaryota; kingdom Viridiplantae; phylum Streptophyta; class Magnoliopsida; order Asterales; family Asteraceae; genus Lactuca; species Lactuca serriola. Next base: position 196,528,828 of record NC_136410.1, read on the forward strand.
ATGGGACACTAGTAAGTCAAGATGACCCTAACAGCTACGAGGAAGCCATGGCAGGCCCCGAGACTGCTAAATGGAAAGAGGCTATGGATAGCGAGATACAATCCATGTATGACAATCAAGTTTGGAACTTGGTTGAAAATGTACCAGGTCGTAAGACAGTAGGGTGCAAATGGGTCTTCAAGAAGAAGACCGACATGGATGGTAAAGTACACACTTATAAGGCTAGACTGGTTGCAAAGGGCTTCTCTCAAATTCCTGGAGTGGATTATGATGAGACCTTTTCTCCGGTAGCCAAGATTAAGTCTATTCGGGTTCTGTTAGCCATAGCTGCATTTCATGACTATGAAATATGGCAGATGGATGTCAAAACTGCTTTCCTTAATGGAAAGTTGGCTGAAGATGTTTACATGAGTCAGCCAGAGGGTTTTGTCAGCAACGAGTACCCTAACAGAGTGTGTAAGCTTGAGAAATCCATTTATGGATTAAAGCAAGCACCTCGCAGATGGAATCTTTGCTTTGATGAAAAGGTCAAGGAATTTGGCTTTTCTAGAAGTGAAGATGAATCTTCTGTGTATGTCAAGGCTAGTGGGAGTATAGTTAGCTTTTTGGTATTGTATGTGGATGACATACTACTCATAGGAAACGACATTCCAACCCTGCAGGAAGTACAATCCTGGCTTGGTAAGTGTTTCACTATGAAGGACCTTGGTGAAGCTGCCTATATTCTAGGGATAAGAATCTTGAGAGATCGGAGTGAAAGACTAATTGGACTTAGTCAGAGTACCTACTTGGATAAGGTGCTGAAGAGATTCAGCATGCAGGATTCCAAGAAAGGAGAGTTACCCATCCAGAGTAACACCAGATTGAGTAAGACACAAAGCCCTAGCACTGAGGCTGAGATAGCAGAAATGAGTCGAACACCTTACGCTTCGGCTGTAGGATCGATCGTGTATGCTATGACGTGTACTCGACCCGATGTAGCTTTTTCCTTGAGCATGGTTAGCAGGTATCACGCGAACCCTGGCAAGGCACACTGGACTGCAGTAAAGAATATCCTCAAGTACCTACGGAGGACTAAGGACTGGGTTCTTACCCTCGGTGGGAGTGATGACTTGAGAGTTGTAGGGTATAGTGATGCTAGCTTCCAGACTGATAGGGATAATTTCCGCTCTCAGTCGGGCTGGGTCTTTACCCTAAACGGAGGAGCAATTTCTTGGAAGAGTTCCAAGCAAGAGACAGTGGCAGATTCTACTTGTGAATCATAGTATATTGCAGCTAGTGAAGCAGCAAAGGAGGCGATATGGCTGAAGAACTTCATTGGAGACCTTGGAGTTGTACCAGCTATTAAAGAGCCAATGGAGATTTTCTGTGATAGTGAAAGTGCTGTTGCCTTAGCCAAGGAACCAAGGGATCATGGGAGATCCAGACACATCGACAGAAAATACCATTTCATTAGACATCGGATCGAAGAAGGACACCTCGTGGCAAAGAGGGTATCATCAGATGAGAATCCGGCAGATCCCCTCACAAAGGGACTGACTCGGGTTAAGCATCTTCAGCATGCTCGGAGCATAGGGCTGAAGGATGATATTAGATTTAGTAGTTAGATAATCTCGAAATTTGTAAAGTGTAATTGACATTTGATGATGAATAAAAGGAGTTTTATTTATGAGTAAAGTGTTGCTATCTCTTGTCGATCGTTTACTATATTTCTTTTGCATGTTTTGACTTCCAGAATAATTTTGTTTGGTATAACATATTATTCAAACCTCCACAGTCGGTCATATGTTGGAAGTAGATATGAATCAAGACTGTCATGTTTGGTTGTAGAGGTCTTGGACAAGGCTACAACAATCATGAGTGCTCATAAGTTCTGAGCATTGGACTCAACCCACGCTCACTGGAATCACTTCATGGAATTTTATCTCGAGTGATCGTGAGACGGTAATATCATATAAGTCTTCAAACCTAGAGATATGATTTGTTACTTACAAGTTGGTTATGCATTGACTGTACGAAACCGCATTGGTAACTCGATGTTATAAAACGTACTTTTGTGTGTAATTCAATGAGTGGTAGAACAAACATATGAGTCGAAGTTTATCTGTTCCTTCTTGGATTAGAAGCTGATATCTGGGCCCCTCGATGATTTTGTTTTGACCCATGTACCGGGCCCGGTTAGAACTAAGTTGATGTGTTCAATTAAGTTCTATGTCAAACAAATCGGAAATCGGGAAACAAATGCTGGACAATAAGCAAGACATGTTCCATGTATTTGTCCGACTGATATCTAGAACATAGGATTATATGATCACTTATCTTAAATGGCGTATCATCATCTTCTCAGTTCCGAGAGACCTTGAAAGAGCTACGATTGCCGGTCGGTTCCTGAAGTACTAGAGATATAGTTATTAGACTTATCCAAGTGGGAGACTGTTGGATAAGGTGTCTAAGTCCATAACTATTTCGGGCTTGTACTTGACCCGACCCGGCATGGTCCATTTGGGTTGCATGGCACCATGCAATTGGATAGACTAAATGAGAGAAATAACACTTGGAGATTATTAATATACTATAAGTTCTAATATATTAATAATATTATTTAATTAGTTGATCAAAGAATTAATTTGGAATTAATTAAGTGATCAAAGGATAACTAATTAAATATATGGGTTGGTTATGTAAATCATCCATATCTTGTATAGTGGGCTAAAAGGCTCCATGGATTATCAAGTTGGGTTCTACCCATAGGATGCTCCATGGATGCTCCATGGGAGTTACAAACCCATGGGTCATGGAAATGAAGAGTCATGACACATTAGGGTTTACATGGTGTAACCCTAGATGTGCCAACACTATATAAGAGTCCCATTCTCCACAAAATTGGCAACACAAGTTGAACACTAAGAAACTAGAGGGCTTGGCCGATTTTGAGAAGTGTGTGTTATCTCAAGAGTCTTTCCAAGAGCATTTGGTGTTGTGTGAAGCATTTGAGGCATCACACTTGGGGTGCTAGGCTCACAAGGTTTCAAGGAACACAATCAACAACAAGGTAAGTTATTCTATCTATGATTCAAGTTAAATTTGTTCCCCATGTATGCTAGATAGGAATATAACCTTGGAATTCAACTTTGCATGATAATTAGACAAACATAGATCCAAGGTTATTAGGGTTGCATGTACACTTAGGAAGTGTTAGAATGCTCAAAACCCAACATCAACAACCTTGTTCCTCAAGGTTTTCATATTTTTATCAAAAATCGCCACTAATCTCTCGATATAATTTAGGCGATCATCCATCTGAATATCATCCAATAGAACGACTGTGGAATCATCCACCAAACATTTTCGTAACTTAGAGACATGAAATAGGCTATGGATCTGACTAAGCTCCTCAGGAAGATCTAAGCGATAAGCAACTTGGACCATGTGGGCCAAAACCTTGAAAGGATCGATGTACCTGGGGCCCAACTTGCCCCTTTTCATGAATTGGATAACACCTTTCCAAGGTGACACCTGCAGGAGAACCATATACTCAACCTAGAACTCTAGGTATGACGAAAGCTTGACAGCATAGTTCTTCTTCAGAATTTGAGCTGTCTGGAGTCTACCACGAACCTGTTGAATTAACTCGATAGTCTTAAGTAACATTTCAATACTCCCCATAAATCGTTGGCTAAACTCACCCCAACATATCGGGGTCTTGCACTTCCTCCCGTAGAGCATCTCAAAAGGAGTTCAATTAATGTTGGCATGATAATTGTTGTTATAAGAAAATTACGCTAACGGAGGATACATATCCCAACTCCCACCATAATCCAATACAAATGTCTGATGCATATCCTCTAAGGTTTGGATAGTCCACTCGCTCTGTCCATTAGCCTGTGGGTGGAGAGTCGTGCTGAAATGCAGATGAGTACCCAACTCCTCCTTGAACCTATTCCAAAAACTAGAAGTAAACCAGGCGTCCCTGTCTAAAATCATAGAAACTTGCACCTTATAGTGTGCCACAACCTCCTTGATGTATATGTCGACCAACTTCTCCGCATAGATACTCTCCTGAATCTGAAAAAATGCATGCTCTTGTTCAATTGATCCACGGTGACCAAAATTGAATCCACTCCACGCAGGGTCCAAGGCAACTTCGTAATGAAATCCATGGTGATCACCCCCAGTTCCAAAGGGGAGTGTCTAACGGTTTCATATTGTTGTGATGTCGTTGATGCTCGACCTTAAATTTCCTATAAGTCAAGCACCTCTCCAACTACCAAGGTACATCCCGCTTCATATAGGGCCACCAATAATCAGGAAGAAGATCTCTATACATCATCATCGCCCCATGATGAATGGATAATCTCGATTTGTGTGCCTCCTCCATCAAAACTTGATGCACACCACCCCAATAAGGAACCCACACCCTCTAATGTAGAGTCGATGATCCCCGACTATCATATTTGAAGGAAGCTACCTGACCCACTATGCACTCATTCTTTCAGTGCTCGTCCTTCATAGCCTTAACTTGAGCCTCTTGATCTACTCCAAGAATAGGTAATCCCTTTTCATACTTCAATAAATATCCATGATCGGATCTGTGACCGGCTTGCGGCTGAGAGCATTGACCACCATATTATCCATCTCAGGATGGTACAGGATCTCACAATCGTAATTCTTCACCAAATCTAACCATCGAAGCTACCTCATGTTCAAATTTGGGTGATCCATCAAATATATCAGGCTCTTGTGATCCGTGTAAATAGCACAGCGGACCCCGTACAGGTAATATCGCCAAATCTTGAGGGAGAAACACTGCCCCCAGTTCTAAATCATGTGTCGGATAATTCACCTCATGAGGCTTTAGTTACCTTAAAGCGTAAGCAATCACAAGACCCCTCTACATCAAACCTCCACCCAAACCAATGATCAATGCATCACAATAAACCATGAAATCCTCAACACCCACCGGCAGCATCAAAATCGGAGCCTCACATAACCTCTGTCTCAGGGTCTGAAAAGTTGCCTGTTGCTCAGGCCCCTAGAGAAAAGTGACATTCTTCTTCTTCAAACAAGTAAGAGGAACTGCTATCTTGGAGAAATCTTGAATGAACCTCCGGTAGAAACCTGCCAACTCAAGAAAACTCTAAATCTCAGATGGAGACCTCGGAACCTCCCACGTCATCACGAAGTCAACCATGGCTCGATCAACCAAAATACCGTTCTGGTTGACAGGGTACCCCAGAAACTACACCTCACGTAACCAGAACTCACACTTGGAGAAGTTTCCATATAGTCTCTCCCTCCTCAGGGTCTCCATCAGGGTCTGAAAAGTTTCCTGTTGCTCAGGCCCCTAGAGAAAAATGACATTCTTCTTCTTCAAACAAGTAAGAGGAACTGCTATCTTGGAGAAATCTTGAATGAACCTCCGGTAGAAACCTGCCAACTCAAGAAAACTCTGAATCTCAGATGGAGACCTCGGAACCTCCCACGTCATCACGAAGTCAACCATGGCTCGATCAACCAAAATACCGTTCTGGTTGACAGGGTACCCCAGAAACTACACCTTACGTAACCAGAACTCACACTTGGAGAAGTTTGCATATAGTCTCTCCCTCCTCAGGGTCTCCAATACCTCTCTTTAGTGTTCCTCATGTATCCCCTGGGTCATTAATGACTACAATCACAAACTGATCCAACATCGGCTTGTATATGCGGTTCATCAGGTCCATGAATGCAACTGGAGCATTGGTAAGACCAACGGGCTTCACCACGAACTCGTAATGACAATAACGTGTAACGCCGTGAATATCCAAAATAATTTTTCACATATATAAAAACATTTCTCATTTAATTTTTATAAAACATTAAGTTTAAAATCTCAATTCACACCATACAAAATCCCAAGATCATATATATATATATATATATATATATATATATATATATATATATATATCAAAAATCCCATGCGTGTGTACAGATCAAGCCGGCGCCTTCCCACGGTCATCGCTAGTACCTGAAACAACAACACTAACACTGTAAGCACAAAGCTTAGTGAGTTCCCCAAAATACCACATACATAACACATATTAGCCACTCGAGGCTATAACTCTATGGGTCCGTGCACCCAAACTCTGTGAACCCTCAGGTTCTAACTCTGTGAACCTTCCGGTTCCAACTCTAAAACATGCACAACATAAATCACATAGAAATAATGCAGTACACCACATCACATACATATAGCATACAAATACTTTGATCACATAACTCTGGTTACCTACTCAAGGTAAAGTATAGTGAGAAGACACACCTCGTGTATCTCGATAACTCGCGAATCCTGGAAATCACTCGTGCTCGATCCTCCGAGCTATAATCCTCCTATAACATCATATGTCTCTTAATTAACACTTTTACCACTAAGGTTGACTACCCCTATCAAGTCAACACTGGTCAACTCTAGTCAACGGTCAACGATCAACGGTCAACTTTGACCGGACTCGGCGAGTGCACTAGGGCGACTCGGCGAGTCTAAGCGTTTTCACCAACTCTCTAGGATTCCTTTTTTAACACGTCGAGTATCCCCCTGACTCGACGAGTTCCACCTGGTATGAATAACGGGGCCACCCCTACTCAACTTGCCGAGTCTCAAGAACAACTCGGCAAGTTCCAGTTCGACTCAATCCACCTATCAACCCTCTCTAACTCTCCCTGACTCACTAAGTCAACCCATAACTCGGTTGGACCACTCACTGAGTGGTTAAGGACAATCTTCATGCTACTCGCCGAGTCTGTTCTTTAGACTTGGCGAGTCCATGCCATGCATCAACTCAAACTTGCTTCTGAGGTCAGATCCGCTCCAACAACTCATAGATCTGGCCCTCCTAAGCTTATTCATCACGTAAAGTCCATATCTTGGTGCTCATAACACACCCCATGAATCATAAATGGTGTTTTTACCTCAAGCACAAAGACCCCAATCCAAAACCCCCATGGATTCATAAAAAGCTTGGGCAAAGGGACACTCTGGACCTCCAAGGGTCCAGATCTAGAACCTAACTCGCTTAAGGGACCAAGAAAGCACTAGATATAGCCACAAAAGGGATCAATAAGCCCTAAATCAATATAAACATCAACATAACAGAGAATAGCTCGAAGGTAGTACCTCAAATGTGATGTTCTGGACCTCAAATCTTCAGGAAGTGGCTCCTCTTGATTCCCCTTAGCTATTGCTTCCTTTCCCTTGCAAAATAACACCTCCAAGGTCAATAATGGCTCCTTGCTTTGCTCCAAACGCTCAAACTCGCTAGGGTTTCACTCAGGGGTCTGGTGAGCACAAATGACGGGCTTAAGGCCCTTTAAATAGGTCCCAAACCCGAGAAATTAGGGTTTCATTAAACAGCACGGACTCGCCGAGTCCATTCCTTGGACTCGCCGAGTCCAGGCGCGAACCCGCGTCCAGAACCGCGATCCTACTCGGCGAGTTTGAGCTCGAACTCGCCGAGTCCCCTCACAAAACACCAAAAATATATGCATAAAAGATACCTGGAAATCCGGGCTGTTACAACTCTCCCCCACTAGAACTAGACTTCGTCCTCGAAGTCTAGCTCTGAAAAATAGCTCCGGATGCTGCTCACGCATCTCACACTCCGGCTCCCAGGTCATCTCTGATCCCTTCCGATGTTGCCACTGAACCAACACTAGGGGTACCTCCTTGTTCCTCAGAACCTTGCTTTTCCGATCTCTGATGGCCTCTGGTCTCTCGGCATAATTCAGGCTCGCATCCACCTGAATATCCTCTAATGGAACCATTGCCGACTCATCGGCTATACACTTCCTCAGCTGCGACACATGAAAAGTGTCGTGAATCTGCCCCAACTCTGCTGGCAAATCCAAACGATAGGCTACCCGGCCTACCCTCGCGATCACATGGAATGGACCAATATACCGGGGCCCCAACTTGCCCCTCTTCCTGAATCGAATCACTCATTTCCAAGGAGAGACCTTCAGGAGAACAAAGTCGCCGACCTGAAACTCAAGCTCGGACTGGCGTCTGTCAGCATAACTCTTCTGTCGGCTCTGAGCGGTCAACAACCTCTGTTTGACCTGCTGAATCTGCTCTGTCGTCTGAAGTACGATCTCTGTACTGCCCATCACCCTCTGCCCAACCTCTCCCCAACAAATGGGGGTCCGACACCTCCTCCCATACAACAGCTCAAAGGGTGGCATACCAATGCTCGAATGATGGCTGTTATTGTAGGAAAACTCTGCCAAGGGTAAATACGCATCCCAGCTACCCCCGAAATCCAACACACATGCTTGGAGCATGTCCTCAAGCATCTGAATTGTCCGCTCACTCTGACCGTCTGTCTGGGGATGATATGCGGTACTAAAATGCAGTCTAGTACCCAAATCCTCATGAAATTTCTTCCAGAATCTGGAAGTGAAACGCACATCACGGTCTGAAACAATCGAGATCGGCACCCCATGCCGAGATACCACTTCCCTCACATACACCTCCGCCAATTTCTCTGCTGAAGAACTCTCACTGATGGCAAGGAAGTGAGCGCTCTTCGTCAACCTGTCCACAATCACCCAAATTGCATCAACTCCTCTGGCAGTCCTCGGCAATTTGGTGATGAAATCCATAGTGATTTGTTCCCACTTCCACTCGGGAACCTCCAATGGCTGCAACTTGCCATGCGGCCTCTGGTGCTCGGCCTTAACCCTACGGCAGGTCAAGCACCTCTCAACAAACCACGCGACGTCCCTCTTCATACAGGGCCACCAATACTCCTTTCTCAAATCCAAATACATCTTAGTGGCCCCCGGATGGATCAAAAATTTCGACCGATGAGCCTCCTCCATCAAAGTGGTACGCGTTCCTCCCACAAACGGCACCCAGATACGCCCCTGAAATGTCATAAGCCCCCGACCATCGGTAACGAACTCTGAAACCAAACCAACAACCCGTTCCCTCTTCTGCATCTCAGGTTGCACAGCCTCGGCCTGTGCCCCACGAATGGCATCCAATACCGGAGCTATCACAGTTAATCTCAAACATACATCCCGCAGTGGAGTGCTCTCCGCCCTGCGGCTCAACGCATCGGATACCACATTAGCCTTGCCTGGGTGGTACAGGATCTCACAATCATAATCCTTGACCACATCCAACCACCTTCTCTGACGAATATTTAGGTTGGGCTGATCCATCAAATACTTCAAACTCTTATGGTCCGTGTATATCATACACCGAACCCCATACAAGTAGTGACGCCAAATCTTGAGGGCGAACACCACTGCCCCCAACTCTAGATCATGGGTGGGATATCTCGTCTCATGAGGCTTCAGCTGCCTCGATGCATATGCTATCACATGCCCTCTCTGCATCAGCACCGCTCCCAGCCCCAAAATCGATGCATCACAATATACCACAAAGTCCTCCATCCCTTCCGGGAGAGCTAATACCGGGGCTTCGCACAACCTTTGGCGAAGTGTCTCAAAGGAGGCCTGCTGCTTGGGGCCCCATGAAAAAGCAACACCCTTCCAGGTCAATCTGGTGAGTGGCACTGCGATCTTAGAGAAATCCGTGATAAACATCCGATAATACCCTGCCAACCCTAGGAAACTCCTGATCTCGGAGGGTGACTTCGGCACCTCCCAACTCATCACCGCCTCAACCTTGGCTGGATCGACCAATATCCCTTCCTGGTTAACGAGATGTCCTAAGAACTAGACCTCCCGCAACCAGAAATCACACTTGGAGAATTTGGCATAAAGCCTCTCCGATCTCAGAACTCCGAGAACCTCTCTCAGATGCTTCTCATGCTGCTCTCTAGATCTCGAATATACCAGAATGTCGTCGATAAACACAATCACCGACCGATCCAACATCGGCCTACACACTCGGTTCATGAGATCCATGTACATCGTCGGGGCATTGGTGAGCCCAAAAGGCATCACCACAAACTCATAATGCCCATAACGCGTCCTGAACGTTGTCTTCTGGACGTCCTCATCCCGCACCCTCACCTGATGATATCCAGACCTCAAATCGATCTTGGAGAACCAAGATACTCCCTGCAACTGATCGAACAAATCGTCGATCCTCGGCAACGGGTAACGGTTCTTGACCATCAGCTTGTTCAACTCCCGGTAATCAATGCACATCCGGTGTGAACCATCCTTCTTCTTGACGAACATGATAAGCGCTCCCCACGGCGAGCTGCTCGGCCGAATAAACCCCTTCCCCAGCAGCTCTTGAAGTTTTGAGGATAACTCTTGCATCTCTGGAGGTGCAAGGCGATAAGGCACCTTAGCGATAGGCGCAGCCACCGGAACCAAATCGATACTGAACTCCACTTGCCTCACAGGAGGCACACCCGAAAACTCCTCGGGAAATACATCCGGGAACTCACGCACCACCGGAACCTCCTCAACTGAATTCGGCCTCTCGGAAACCAGCCGTGTATCCATCACATACGCCACAAAACCCTTACAGCCCTGCTGAAGACACTGCCTCGCCCTAGCGGCCGAACAAAACGCTGATCCTGAACGTGTACCCTCGCCGTACACCGAAAGAACTCCCCCACTAGGGTCTCGTATGGTCACCAGTTGTCGCTCGCAGTCGATAACCGCACTGAATTTGCTCAGCCAGTCCATGCCCACAATCACATAGACATCACCCATCGCAATAGGAACCAGATCAATCGGGAACTCAACACCAAAAATCTCGACTACGCAACCTCGGAGAACCTCCGTGGCATATATCACTCTCTCATCAGCTATGGAAACTCTCAGAGGCTGACACAACGCCTCACGACTAACACTGATATTCTGACTAAAAGCCAAAGATACAAAAGACCGACTCGCACCCGAGTCAAATAACACCAAGGCAGGTACAGAATTCACAAGAAAAGTATCTACGCATAACATAACATAAGCATAATATCTTAACATCAAAATAAATACATGAAAGAATACATACCGGCCACGACATCGGGCGCTGCGCGGACCTCCTCCGCGGTCAGCTGAAAAGTTCTCCCTCGTGCCCTCGGCGCCTCGGCCTTCACTGGCCGACTCTCTGTAGCTCTGATGGCGGCAAGGGCGGATCCCTGAGGTGCTCCCTGACCTGATCCCCGCAACAGCGGACACTCCACCTTCCGGTGTCCAGTCTGGTTGCAGTGAAAACACACCGCAAACCCCTTGGGGCAGTCCTTGGCCATATACCCCTCCTTGACACACTTGTAGCAAGATCCCGCTCTGTAGACTCCATCATGACCCTTGCCACACTTCCCACAAGTGCGACCCTTCTGGCTCCCTGGTTTGGGATCAGCGGGCTTGGCCCGCTTGGCTGCCGGCTGAGACTGTGTCGGTCGCCGATCCCTCCCCTGAGACTCTGCCTCCTCCCTGGCCTGAGTCTCTAGCTCAATCTCCCTCTTCCGGGCATTTGCCTGAAGCTCAGCAAATGTCCGGTATGAGGATTGCACCGCAAACTCCTGAATATCCCGCCTCAAAATGCTGAAATAACGACTCATACGTGCCTGCTCAGTGGACACGTGCTCAGGGCAGAACATCGCCCTCTCATGGAACATCCTGGTAATCACTGTCACTGACTCAGTACCCTGCTTGAGGGTCAGAAACTCCTGGGCCAAACGCTCCCTCTCCACCTGGGGAACGTACTCATCTCGAAACATGGCAGTAAACCTCTCCCAGGTCACTGCCGCAAGCTCAACAGGCGTAAAATGCGCCGTCACAAACTTCCACCAGTCCTTCGCTCCCAAGCGAAGCTGGTTCAGCGCGAACCGAACCTTCAAATGCTCAGGAGATGAGCAAGTGAAGAAACACCCCTCTATATCAGATATCCACCTCATAGCTGCCACCGGATCCTGGGTCCCATCAAACTCTGGTGGTTTTGTGTTGCTGAACTCCCGGAACGGCAACGCATCACCACCTTGCGGCCTCGCGGTAGCAATCGCTGTGGTGGCCGCTGCAACAGCAGCCTCAGAAAGAGCGGCATAACGCTCGTCAAAGGTCTCAATCAGCGTGGTCTTTATAGACCCAAACATCTCCGGTATCTCGGCCCTGATGGCTGCAGCCACCTCCTCATGGATGATCCGGCGGATCTCCTCATCACTGGTACCACTGCTCTCAGGCATCAAACGTGTCCTCACCATGATCTACCTCTGAAATACAACATACGATAAATTAGAACCCATACGAGCATACTCACACTCGTCAACTCTTTCCTCCTTGATCCTTGGTATTCCAAAGATTCTTACTTGGGCTGTACACCGCTCCGGTGCTTTCAGTAGTACGGGCCTAATACTACTGTCCGCACCGTATCAGAATACACCCCAAGTCCTCCTCTTCGGATCCCAAATTCCAACTACTCTATCATGCATAGACCACTCTCTAATAGATCTCTCATAAGCCCCTCGCTGCTACATACTCAATCTCAAGCATCTCATAGCAGCTCACCTCTTCCTAGGCTAAGGCATCACAAATCAGGCCACTCTAGACCTAATAGGAATACCTAGCCTACTCTAGCATGCAGATGCATCATATCAGTATCAATATCACATAACATAAGGGTATTTTGGGAAATGACCGTTCGGGCGCAGACTGATCGTACACACAACTATGCTCTGCGTTTTTCAAAAATCTTTTATTCTTTTTGAAAATACTTCTCAAATCCTCAGTTTGAGTTCAAATACGCCCGAATGTGTAATCGAATCCCTCAAACCAAGGCTCTGATACCAACTTGTAACGCCGTGAATTTTCAAAATAATTTTTCACAAATATAAAAACATTTCTCATTTAATTTTAATAAAACATTAAGTTTAAAATCTCAATTCACACCATACAAAATCCCAAGATTATATATATATATATATATATATATATATATATATATATATATATATATATATATATATATATATATATATATATAAATATCAAAAATCCCATGCGTGTGTACAGATCAAGCCGGCGCCTTCCCACGGTCATCGCTAGTACCTAAAACAACAACACTAACACTGTAAGCACAAAGCTTAATGAGTTCCCCAAAATACCACATACATAACACATATTAGCTAGTCGAGGCTATAACTCTATGGGTCCGTGCACCCAAACTCTGTGAACCCTCAGGTTCTAACTCTGTGAACCTTCCGGTTCCAACTCTAAAACATGCACAACATAAATCACATAGAAATAATGCAGTACAACACATCACATACATATAGCTGGACTCGCCGAGTCCATTCCTTGGACTCGCCGAGTCCAGGCGCGAACCCGCGTCCAGAACCGGGATCCTACTCGGCGAGTTTGAGCTCCAACTCGCCGAGTCCCCTCACAAAACACCAAAAATATAGGCATAAAAGATACCTGGAAATTCGGGCTGTTACATAACGAGTCTAGAAGGACTTCTTCTGCATATCCTCCTCTCTGACCCTCATCTGATGATATCCCAATCATAGATTAATCTTGGAAAACAAAGTTGCACCTTGAAGCTGGTCAAACAAATCATTAATCCGCGGGAGTGATAAAGGTTCTTTACCGTTAGCTTATTCGGCTCCTAATAATCAATACACATCCCATGCGACCCATCGTTCTTCTTTACAAAAAAATTGGTGTTCCTATGGCGAATTGCTTGGTCGAATGAACCCTTTGTCTAACAGCTCCTGTAGCTGTATAGACAACTATTGCATCTCTGGACGAGCTAATCGATATGGTTCTTTGGCTATCGGAGCCACACCCAGAACAAGGTCAATCCTAAAATCCACCCATCTCTTCGTAGGCACCCCAGGCAAGTCCTCCGGAAACATATTCGGGTACTCCCGTAAAATCGACACATCATCCATAATGTCTCTACTCTTATCTTAGGTATCCATAACATAGGCGACATTTCCAGAACCACCCAGATGAAGATAACCTTTGGACCTACCCAATTTGAGCACTCTCCCCCTGAACCACTAACTTTCTTCCCCTTGGCAGACTCGTAGTCTCTATGAATAACTATCATATCTAAGTGAATCTAGCTTAGATAAGGTTCACAACAGATAAATCAAATTTATTGTCAGAGATCATGGATTTACATGTTGGGTTATGCTTCTACCTAGTGGATCGTTTGTTGCCTTGTAGAAAATGTTGAGCTCATCATTGTCATCGTCTTTTTCTGAACCAGAAGACCAGTATCCTTTATCACATTCAATCAATTTTCTAGCCATAAGACACATGTTCCTTGAAAATCTCACCTCATCCTCATCTCTAGAAGACCATTACCCTTTACCTTCGGTTTTTAGGAAAGTTCAGCCAAAAAATCTTCTGCAAAGTGGTTACTGAGACCACATTTTTGACAAGTAATCTTAGATTTGACTGGTTTCGGAACATCCTAAAGCTCCGAGGAGTGATTTGGAATGTTTGGACGATAAGCTGGTTGGTTTTTAGTAGGTTTATGAAATGGTTGAGGATTACATTGATGAGGGGCTAGAAATCATTTTTTTGATACATTTGATGACTAGGATTCCAAGGACAATTGTACTTCAAAGAAAAAAGTGTGAATTCTTGTTGGAAGCGAAGTTCAGACTTAGCTGAATCGAGATCAAGATTTTCATCAAATGAATGCTTCAGAACATGTGGGATAGGTGGAGTAGGAACAGTTGGTTGAACAAGCGAAACAGGTGGGATAGTTACAAAAGGTTTCAAAACATATGGTCTTGGAAATAATAGATTTACACAAATAAGTAAGGCAAGAGGACCTCCTATTTCTTGGAAATAATAGATTAACACAAATAAGCTCTATCAGTTCTCTTAATGTTTGAGCAACATTAGATTCTTGTCCTTGCCGTTCATCAAATAACTGATAGAGCTTTAGTTTCTTCAAAGATCCATTACTCTGAATACATGACTGGACATTGCTCTATCCTTTTTTGAAGCTGTTTATGAACTTCATATTGTACCCAAGAGGAGTTCTGACTATACCATGTACAGTCATGTTTTTCACAACAATCCTATACCGATTTGAAGCAAAGGCTATGGATTCACCAGGAGTTGTGATGAAGGCATCATATTCGTTGACGACAGAAGTCAAATGTTTTTCCTTCATGTTTTTATACCCTTCGAACAAGTCTTGAAGTGTGTCCCAAATCTCTTTGGAAAATTTGAACAACATAGTATAGGGGTGAGCATGGTGTGGTTCGGTGCGGTTTTTGGTCAAAACCGAACCGAAAACGGCAACTTCGGTTTTTTGAAATTTAGAAACCGCACCGTTCGGTTTTATGCGGTTCGGTTTTTTTTGCAGTTTTTATTAGTTTTTTTTCTTTTTGTCTTTTTACTAAAACTCAAGTAACTCAGCGAGTTACTTTGACTCAGATGAGAAGTGCTAATCTTTTATTGGATATAAACCGATACCACCACCTCTTGGTTCGAAATCAAATTACATAACCACTCCTTCAACATGTTTCTAATGCTTCAATATAATACGAATTTAATATAATATTTGTTTCATAAGTACATAGGATAATATCAATTAATGTATTCTTAAAAATGATACTATATCACTAGTACTATTCATATTTAAATATTAAAAAATGTCATAAACATTATTTGTTATTGTAAATACCACTAAATGTATGCTTAAAAATATAAAGTCATCATCTGATAAATAAGAAGATATTTACATTTATAGAGATTTTAATTGTCATAAGTTTTTGGTTCTTATAAATATCAACACTTAATATATATATATATATATATATATATATATATATATATATATATATATATATATATATATATATATATATATATGCGGTTCGGTTTTTTGCGGTTTTTGCGAGACTAGAAACCGCACCGCACCGAGTATTTTCGGTTTTTGCAAAACTAAAAACTGCACCATCAGTTTTCATTTCGGTTTCGGTTTTTCGGTTTCGGTTTATGTGGTTTTTTCGGTTTTTTTGGTTTGCGGTTCGGTTTTTGCTCACCCCTAACATAGTATGATCAAAGAGAGAAAGAGGAACACCAAACACCATCTATGAGAATGTAATACGGAATGCATGAATCTTTTCGATGTTTGATGCAGTTAGAGGTGTTGTATGTTGTTCTTCTGACCCATGACAGTAGGAGCAACATCTTTGACCATTTGTCTTACTAGAACATAAGGAATTTCTTTGAAAAATCTCCGTATCTCTTCATAGTTTACCTTACCAAGTAAAAATATCTCCATTTTAACTTTCCAGTGATCATACTCTTCAACAACTAGCAATAGGGCATGCATTGGGAAACCCACACTATTTGCTATTTTCATTGAATACATTTGTTGAGTTTGATTAGGAGCAACCATTTAAGTTAAACTATCACACCCCCAAATCGGAACGGCGGAAACGTTCAGGGATGGAGGACGTTATGTACAGTATCACATCAATTGTATAATAGTAATCAAAGTAACAACAACCATTGTATTGATAATAAAGTGTTTACATTGATTTTGTATCATTTTTTGTATAACACCAAAATGTATAGCAAAACTATAGACGAGACACCATGAATGCTCTGTCTTCTCAAAAACCTGTAGTGTACCTGTCTATTGTTTCTCTGAAAATTCGAGTGATTTTGAAAGTTGTCAATATTTAAGTTGGTGAGTTTACAGGTATGTTTTTGTGATGGAAAGCTTGCCTTTGTTCTTTGAAAACGTTAGTATGTTTCTCCAGAAAATCCATTATTTTCTTTTGTAAAGGAAATGTAGTCTTAGGCCTTAAGACCAAAATGTATGTTTGTTACTGTACTCTATAATAGTATTCTATAGTCTTATTTATAAAAAAAACTATATATTGAATGTTTCTTTAAATACTATGTTGTACTAGTGTACTCTGTACTAGAAAAGTAACATATCGTAGTAGTGTTTGTATGAAACCTTTTTTATGAATGCCTGGAATCCACCAGTTGTAGTGTAGCATAGTGTACTGTAGTTTCATTATTTAAAATAAAACCTTTGAAGTGTTGATCCCGTAAGAAATGTTTTAGTTAATACTATTTTGAGTTTCATATAACCATGCTAAAGTGACTAGTGGCCTCTACGACGTTCTTCAGGCGTCAGAACGTAATGACATTTGTCACCCCAGGCCTGCCGGCCTAGATGTTGCAAGAAGCTTAGGTACGGGATTGTCAGTCCCGTAAACAATGTTTTAGTCCATACTATTGTGAGTTTCATATAACCATGCTAAAATGACTAGTGGCCTCTACGACGTTCTTCTAGCATCCGAATGTTATGACATTTGTCACCCCAGGCCAGCCGGCCTAACTATTGCAAGCAGCTCAGGTGTGGGATTGTCATTCCTGTATAGATACATACATAAATTCATGCTCTTCTTCCAGGAGACTCTGGTTATAATTTATAGGACTTGAACCAGTACCCTGACAGGCACAATGAAGTAGTGCCTCACAACCTTGTATTAACTAGTTTATGTTTAGTGTTATAGTGTTCTCTTGTACTTGAAACCGTATATATATTACCTTGTAATGTAAAATAATTATACTTACATAATTATTTTAGTAGTATATCTTTGAATTTCTGAAATTAAGTATTGTTCCATAAACTATACCTATTATAGTTTAAATATTATTATTTGTATAGTGTTGTTTAGCTTGCAAAGATTGTAGTGTTTCTCAAACTGTACCTATGATAGTTTAAAAGTATGTTGTTGTATCGTTTCTTGAATTTAGTAAAATAGCATAGTGATTCACAAACTATACCTGTTATAGTTTAAATGCATGATCCTATAATGAACTAAAAACCTTTTCAATTTAATAGTTTGAATAAGGCATATCCTTTTGCTCGGCATGTTACAAAAGCGTTAACAATATAATAAAATATATTTTGATAAAATGCAGTGATAAATCGGTTTGAAACGATTGTAAATGGTTTGAAATGGTTTAGATTTCATTTGAATGGTAACACAAGCGTGCTTGTGTTTTACTTGTATCCCCCCCCCCACAAAAAAACATGGAAAAATAGTGAAAACATAGGGGTTTGAACTCACATCTAGGGCGTGTTCGCGTTCGGATAGTAAAACTGTAGAGACGATCATCAGGCTATCGTATGTGAGAATAGCGTTATCCGAAAAATTATTATATCCGACGTCATATTTAAATTAATAAGATATTTATTTAAATAATAGATGAGATAATGATTTAAATAATAACTAAACTTTTAGACAACACTTTAAATATGTAATGAATACTTACAAAAATTATTTTGGATTATTTGGAGTGTTCATGACATTTTCGGTGTACAAGACGGGTTTTCGGTGAGCTTAGGAGGGTTTTTAATGTTCTTGGGTGAAAGTTTGAAGATTTGATGATTGTTCTTGGTGTTCTTAGTGTTCTTGGTGGGAATAAGAAGATCTGGGCACTATTTTATGAAGATATGAAGGTTCACAGATGAGTTTTGAGAGCAAAAAGTGGGATGTTTTTTGGCGTAAAATGTGAGAAATTATTTGGGTTCACGGTTGAAAACATATATATAGGGGTGGTTTTCAATTCTACCTAAACTTTTGGGTTTTCGGTTAAAAAGAAGTCCAAATGAAGGATTTCGTTTAAATGGTAGGACGCTGGTTTCGTTGCTGACGGAAATCAGTTTTCAGTCCGAACTACAGGTGGCCTTGCTGCGAGATTTCGGTGGTAGTAAGCTAGTTTCAGTTGGGTGGTGGGGTCCGAAGCTGAGATTCTTGGTTAAGTGGGGGAGTTTTCGGTCCAAGTGTATTTATTCTCAATTATTAAAAATACTTATAACAAATCATTTATATATATTAAATCAATATTTAACCCTTATGAACTTAATAAAATAAATAAAACTTGATTTTATTTATATGGTTTGATTTTTGTTGACCTTTGTTGACTTTTATTGACTTGAAAATAGTAGCTTGTTATATTATCCCCTGTTAGATGGAATTTCGTCCACAAATTATTTTTATAGTGAATATATCATGGACTAGGGGAAAAGATGCGGGTACTTATAGAATTTCGTTTGTTTAACTTCCCTATCCATGATTTATATTGGTTCTACCACGAATTGTAGACTCTTATTATTTGGATTTCAACGAGTGGAATCACAAGAGTTTCGTCAGATAGACACTTCCTTAGGTTTGACACATGGAAGATAGGGTTTACATTATTAAGCTCTTGTGGTAGGCGGAGTTTGTAAGCTACCGAGCCGATTCTAGCGAGAATCTCAAATGGCCTAATGTTCCTTGGATTTACTTTTCCATGCTTTCTGAAGCATATCATTCCCTTCTAGTGTGAGACCTTTAATAGAATGTGGTCACCAACCTAGAATTCCAAGGGTTTTCGTCTCTTGTCTACTTAGCTCTTCTGTCTGTCTCTAGAGGCTTTCAGTCGTTCTCGGATTTGAGCGATCTTTTGTGTCATTTCCCTGTTGATCTCCGGGCTAGTGAGAGTGCTATCAGGAACTTTCCCTTTAGCTAATTGTGTGTCACCCACCTCAACCCAACACATAGAGGGTCTGCACTTACGGCCATAGAGGGCTTAAAATGGAGCAGCCTTGATGCTAGTGTGATAGTTGTTGCTATATGAGAACTTGACCAGTGGGAAATGGGTATCCCATGCTTTACCAAAGTCGATCACACAGGCTCTCAACATGTCTTCTAGTGTTTGAATGGTTCTTTCACTCTGCCCGTCAGTTTGTGGGTGGTAGGTTGTACTCATGTCCAACTAGTTCCCATAGCTTTCTGAAGTGACTACCAGAATCTTGAGGTGAATCTACTGTCTCTATCAGAGATAATAGATATCAGTATGCCATGCAGTCGTACTATTTCTCTAATGTAACTTTTCGTCAATTTCTCCATCTTGTCTGTTTCTTTGATTGGTAGGAAGTGTGCGGACTTCGTTAACCTGTCTACAATCACCCAGATGGTGTCGAGACCACCCGTTGTCTTAGGTAACTTGGTTATGAAATCCATTTGAATCCGCTCTCACTTCCACTTAGGTATTTCTGGTTGTTGTAGAAGACCTGAGGGCTTTTGATATTCTACCTTCACTTTGGCGCAAGTTAGGCACTTGCCCACATAGGTAGTAATTTCTGCTTTCGTGTTCGGCCACGAATAAAGTTTCTTAAGGTCCAGATACATCTTTTCTGAACTTGGGTGAACGGAGTATTGTGTCTTGTGTGCTTTGTTCATGACAATGTCTCTGTACCCACCGAACTTTGGCGTCCAGATCCGGTTCATGAAATAAACTAACCCCGTTTCCCTTGATCTCTAAGTTCTTCTCCATTCCTCTTAAGGCTTCATCCGCCACATTTTCAGGCTTCAAGGCTTCTAACTGAGCCTCTTTCATATCTATGGATAAATGTGAATGGATGGTCATGGTTAGTGCTTTCGCTCTGCAACCTGAGTACTCCTTTCGACCGAGGGCATCTGCTACTACATTGGCTTTGCCGGGATGATAATGAATTTTGAATTCATAGTCATTAAGTAGTTCTACCCATCTTTGTTGCCTTATGTTAAACTCCTTTTGGTCGAGTATGTGTTGGAGGCTTTTGTGGTCTGTGAAGATGGTGGACTTTGTACCGTAGAGGTAGTACCTCCAGATTTTTAGAGCAAACACTACTGCTCCCAACTCGAGGTCTGAGTAGTGTAGTAGACCTCGTGTTTCTTTAACTATCTCGAGGCATAGGCGATAACCTTTCCTCGCTGCATCAGTACACAACCTAGCCCTTGGTTAGATGCATCGCCGTATACAACGAAATCCTCTGTCCCTTCTGGAAGGGACAAGATAGGTGCACTGTATAGGGCATTCTTAAGAGTTTGGAACGCAGTTTCTTGTTTTTATCCCCAGCTAAAGTGCACACCGTTCTGAGTCAGGGTGGTAAGTGGCTTAGCGATTCTGGAGAAGTTTTGTATGAATCTGCGATAGTAGCCAGCAAGACCCAAGAATTGACAGATCTCTGTCGACATTCTTGGTGCTGACCAATTCTCTTTTGCCTTAATTTTGGAGGGGTCTACGTGTATTCCTTCTTTTTTGACCACCTAACCGAGGAAAGTTACCTTCCTAATCTAAAACTCGCACTTTGAGAACTTCGCGTATAGTTTCTCCGCCCTTAAAGTTTCTAGAACTTGTCTCAGGTGCTAACTATGTTCTTCCTTGCTTCGTGAATAGATAATTATATCATCTATGAAAACTATCGTAAATTTGTCTAGGAAAGGACGACATACCCTGTTCATTAAATCCATGAGCAGATTGTCTGTTCTGGGTAGAGGGTAACGGTTCTTAATAGTAAGCTTGTTTAGTTCGCGGTAGTCTATGCACATTCGGAAAGATCCATCCTTCTTCTTCACGAACTGGACCGGTGCTCCGTAGGGTGAGAAGCTCGGTATAAAGAATCCCTTACTAAGCAATTCATTTAGTTGGCTGGATAACTCCTGTATCTCTGTTGGTGCTAGACGATACAGAGATTTGGCTACGGGTGTAGCTCGAAGAATCAAGTCGATACGGAACTCGACTTGACGTTCGGGAGGAACTCCTGGAAGATCCTCCGGAAAGACGTCGGGGAAATTATAGACTTTGAATATGCTTTCGATGTCTTGTACTTCTTTATTTTCATCCACGGCGTGAGCTAAGAACACGTGGTACTCCTTGCATAGATATTTTTGGGCTTTGACACAAGAGATGATACGAAGGCTTGTACTGGGTTTGTCACCGTAGATGACGAGGGTTTCGTCGTTTGGCAGATTAAGGCGAATGGCCTTCTCGTAGCATAGAATATCAGCACAATGAGGACTTAACCAATCAATGTCGATGATGACGTCAAAACTTTTAATTGAGACCGACGTAAGGTCGATTTGGAAAGAGTTATCGTTTAGTGTGAGGGTGCATCTTATGTATATGTCGTTAGTGCTCTCTGTCTTTCCGTTTTCCATCTCAATGGCGAATTCTTCATTTAGATATTGTGGTTTTTGTTTGAGAAGGTGTTTAAATTTGTGGGTCACGAAACACCTCTCTGCACCACTATCAAATAGTATGCATGCATAAGACTGATTGAGGAGAAACGTACCCGTGACCACTATAGGATCTTCTATTGCTTCCTCCTGTCCCATAGCTAGTACCCTTCCTGCACTGACAGCGTTCTTTGTCTTCGGGCAATCCCTTTTGTAGTGCCCTGTTTCACCACACCCATAGTAGGCCTGGCTTACTCCAGTTCCGGTGGCCTGGGTGTTTGATTGTGTCGGTGCCTTACAGAAATGTGCAGTGTGCCCCTTCCTATTGAAGTTGTTGTAGTACATCTCACGGCAAGGCTCGTGATGATGGAAGTTGCATTTTTTGCACTTCGGTAAGTTCCCATCATATTGCTTCACGGGTTTTGGAGCACTGGGAACAACAGCAGGAATAGTAGCAGTGTGAACTGCCATTATTTGTTGCTTCTTCGAAGGCTCCTGTGATGATTGGCCTTTTCTTTTGTTCCAGTATTTCTTTTTGTTGCCACCTTCCTTGGGTTGCTCAGGGACGGCTATCACGAATCCCTGACGAACCCCATGATCTACAAGGGTCTGTGCCAAACGCTTTGTGTTCTCGAAAGTAAGTAGGTTTGAAGCTATTACATTCACTTGGATCTAAGGGAGGGTCCCCAAATGTATCTTTCTACTTGCTTGCTTTCGGAGGTGACCATCCTAGGACACAGAATAGCCAGGTCGCTGAATCTAGTAGTGTATGCAGCAATATCAGAGTCCTTCATCGTCATACCCCAGAGCTCCTGCTCTAGTTTTTCACCTCGCCCCTCAGGCAGTATTCTGCTAGCATTAACTCCTTTAAGTCCTCCCAGCTCATGGCATTAGCTATCGGGAGAGTCAGTGACTTGACTTGGCTATTCCATCAAGAGAGGGCTCTGTCTATAAAATCGTGCATGTTGGAAATTTCACCTTGCTAGTTTCGGGGAACTCACAGATTTCAAATATTGATTCGATCTTCTTGAATTAGCGCGTTAAAGCAATGACACCTCCGGTGTCATCAAAGGATCTGGGTTTGGTGTTTGTGAGGTATTTATAGGAACACTCCCTCCAGTGTCCATGACTATCTTCATGGTTAGAAGGGTTGGCACCACTACCCGCCCCACTAGTGCCACTTGCATTGATGTGCATCATGGCAGCTGCCACGGCGGCGTTACTGCTACTTGGAAAATAGTAGGGTCATATTGAGGAGGTGGTGGCGGTGCTGGATTTTTGGAGGGTTATTCTTCTTCCTGTTTGACTTCTTTGGAGGCATCTTTCTCTATAATGATTTAATAGAAAATGATTATAAATCTTCTATAGTTGTCATGAGTCACGTGATATTGAACAAGATATATCTTATCCCGGCTATTATAGTGTTCTATTAAGCGATTTATAGTGGAAGTCTACTAATTTGTATAGTGTGACTCATACTTGGTCCCCCTACAATCACCTAGTGTATACAAATTATACATCTCCAAGACCAAATAGACCTTCGAATAAATGATCGTAATCTATGTCCACAACCAAACAAGGAAAAGGAAGTAAAGCTAAATAACAAATTCTGAGTCTATAAAATCATAATTATATATAACGATACGTATACACTTAGCAATTATAGATTTACCAGCAAGGGTACTTTGCTTTCACGTGGTTGATTCTAGTATTATAGTGCTATAAAATACTCCTACAATATTTTAACTTTATGTTTGGTTCTAGTCTTCCTTTGTACAGAGTAGGTAAGTTTCAGACTTGTTGCAACACCACAATCACTCCGAAACACATGTTGGTCATATCTCAAATAAATATAGTTGATCATGCTATATTTATCCCAGATATGATTACATAACTACTCAGGTTTAACCGTAATAATTTTATCTAGTTCTTACTGTGATACTGTTTCTGGTATGTATGCATGTTCGTATACTTCTTATAAAATACTTATATTTTAAAAGTATACTACTAGTGGAGTGCTTATGCCCCCATTGTATTTATAGTTGTATATCATACATGGTTTGATATACTTAGTTTACTATAAACAATGCTCTGATACCAATCTGTCACACCCCCAAACCGAAATGGCGGAAATGTTCAGGGGCGGAGGACGTCATGTACAGTATCACAACAATTTTATAATAGTAACCAAAGTAAGAACAAGCATTACATTGATAATAAATTGTTTACATTGATTTTGTATTATTGTTCGTATAACACCAAAATGTATAGCAAAACTATAGACGAGACACCATGATTGCTCCGTCTTCTCAAAAACCTGTAGTGTACCTGTCTACTGGTTCCTTGAGAATACAAGTGATTTTGAAAGTGTATCTGTTGGATTAGTGTCTAAGGCTGTAACTATATTTGGTAAGTACTTGACCCGGTTGTGCATGGTCCTTTTGGGTTGCCTTCACCATAGCAACTTGACAAGGTGATTTATGTAGAGAGAAAAGATATTATTATTAATGTATTATAAGAATAATATGTTAAAGGAATGATAATATTATTTGATTGATATAAGCCATAAATTAATTAGGAATTAATTTGGTGAGTTAAAGAGGTTAACTGAATAAAGGGGCATAAACTGTCAAATGTATGATAGTTGTGTTTTGGGCTATGAATCCTTATGGATAATAAGGGGGACAATTTTTAGGATAAAGATATCTTAAAATCATCCAAGGTTATCATCTAGAAGGATCTTTGGATTTCTTAGAGGCTAAGTTATCCAATTAGGGTTTAGGGTGAGACCCTAGTAGCTCATAGTATAAATAGACCCATTAGGTGGAGGAAATCGGCCACTCTTTGATTGAAGAAACCGTAGGACTGATTTCTCACCTCTCTCTTTCTCTCTCTCTCTCTCTCTCTCTCTCTCACTCTCTCAAATCATCTTCTTGCTAGTTGGTGTTTGTAAGCCATTAGAGGAGTGACAATTGTGACTCTAAGCTCCAAGAACAAAGAAGTTTCAAGCAAGCAACTCAAGGTATTCTTCTTGATCTGTTTCATATGTTATGAATTGATTGTTTACATTAGATATATGAATGAAAGCCTTGGATACATTGCATATTCAATTAGAGAAACATGGATCCTAGCATTAGGGTTTGCATGTGCACATAGGAAAGTTCTTACGGCTCAAACCCATCAGTCGTATCAGAGCCTTGATTGGTTTCTATTGAATTGATGCATTGGTTGATTGATTGTCGCTTGAAAAATTCGATTTTTGTGGATCTGCCTGGTGAACTCGACGAGTTCCATAGTGGACTCGGCGAGTAGCACCAACTCGGCGAGTCCATTGTGGAACTCCGCGAGTTCAAGGGTCAGATAGAGCTTATCTCAAGATTTCTTTCTGTTTTGCTTGAGGATACTTGCCTTAACTGTTTTGGGTAATCAATATCCGAATTTTATGATATATATGAGTATATTCTTGACAAAACAAAAGATAATTACCATTTGAACGAATGATAATTTCCTTATATGATAATGATTGATTATTTGATTTAAATTGGATAATTATCTTACAAGTAATATTAAATAAATCAAATATAGATAATTATGAAATTGATTGTTTAATTTAAATTATTTGTTATTTGATCCCTTTAGTTTTGAAAAGTTCAAAAATTGTCCTTAAGTTTTAAAATTTGAATTTAGTGATTAAAAGTTTAATTTTGAAGAATTTAAATTTCAACCCCTAGAGATTTACAAGTTTAAAATTCAACCATATACTATTATATTATTACAAGCTTAATGAATATATATGTATAATTAAAATGCTAGTCTTACCGTTATTGGCCTCATTCATGAAGTTGGTCTATAAGGTGGGTATAAGGTTGCTGCATATAAAATGGCGCTTAATGGGTGTACACTCACACCCACCACTTGTTTGACTGGTGGAGGGTCGTTAGCCGAACGGGTAGGATAGGGCAAATCTCTCTCCTCATTAAAAGTATAATGTTAAGATATAAAGTAACTACATGTTTTTCAAATTCCCAATCCTAGTTACTTTAGGAAAAAGTGAATTGATGCAATCCCATGAAATTACACTTTGCACCCTTGCTAAGAAGTTAGTGGAGCATGTGTGGTTTACCGGCACACTAATTGGTTCTAAGCAAAGGTGGCAAAGGGTGATTCATTGTTTATCATAGTTCGATGGAGCGTGTGTAGTTTACCGGCACATCGAATAGGTGATTGTAACAATGATGGCACCGTGTAGATTTTCATGGTTATTCACACCCATTTTGTGATCCTCGGCATCCCAGTCACAAACAAGAGGGGCATATCGAGATTTAAACATGTCATTGAAAAGTTCAATGAATCTCCAAGAAAATCTAGGAATTCTCAGTACATTTAAAACTTAAGGTTATGTTTTTCATGGTGAAGAATTAGTGAATCGTCATTCACTTACCTCCAAATTATTTGTGTGTTGGATTACAGCATCCCTTTTCTAATATGAAATAATGTTGTTGGGTCCTAGCCCTAATTTTTCATTTTGGGTGTTTAATTAGGGATTTAATTCTAATCAAACTTTGTCCTTTCTATTTGTAGATGTTGAACGCGAACAAAACTGCTGCTAACTCATTCACGCTAATGAGTCTTTGTCAAAACTGCTGATAAGATACATCCGCATGATTGCACGCTACGAGGACAAAGAGTATGTCCTCAACGAAAAGCTCGAGAAGGTCAATCCAGAAATCGATAATCCCGAAGAAATGGTTGTCTTTGAGACCCATGAACGTAATGCAACGAAAGTCCATTGCATCATGATAGCCATAATGAACCAAGAATTTCAAAAGTCCTATGAGGACATGTATCCGTATGAAATGCATCAAGACTTAATGGAGAGGTACCACCAAAGCGCGAGGCAAGAGTGCTATGAGATCATCACGAACATGATCACTGCTAAGATGGGAAGTGGAGAATCTCTAACCGTTCACTTGCAAAAGATGCAAAGATATGTTGATCGTCTTCACAAGTTAAATGTTAACTTTGGAGAGGATTTGGCCATCGACATTGTTCTTCACTCATTGCCCTCATGCTACAACCAATTTAGGATGACCTACCACATGAACAAGGAAGAGGTCACCCTAAGCAAACTCCAAGGACTCCTAAGGACTGTTGAGAGCAACCTCAAAGAAAAGTCTGTTGCACTGACTCCCGCACCACCCGCTGCTCCTGTTTTGGCTATTGGGCAAAGAAGGGCGAAGAAGAGGAAGGCTCTATCAAAGAGCCATCACAAGGGAAAGTCCCCAGATGGTTCGTCTTCTATTGGGACCAAGGATGGCCCTGCTAAGCCCAACTCTAACCCAAAGGAGGCAGCGTGCCACTATTGCCACAAAATAGGGCATTGGAAGAGAAGCTGCCTGGAATATCTGCAAGCCATCACGGATGGGTAGATCAAGCCGTCTTTCACAGGTATTTACACAATTAAATCTAATGATCCATCTCATGCTATTTCTTGGGTTCTTGATACAGGATGTGGTTACCACATTTGTTCTGATTTGCAGGGACTAAGAAGAAATAGGGATGTGGAGCATGGAAGAATAAATCTAATCATGGGAAACAGAAGATTGTCGCCTGTCACCAAGATTGGAGTGTATTCTCTAGTGCTTAGTAATGGATTAGGTTTAGATTTAAATAATTGTTGCTACTCGCCAGATATGGCAAGAAACATCATTTCATTTCATGGTTTATTTAGACAAGGATTTAGATATTCGTTTAATAATGGGAATGGTTCTATTTATGCTTACCTAAATGGTGTTTTATACATTGAAGCAATGCCTTGTAATGGAATTTATGAAACTGTTATGGTTGTATATAATCTAGGAAATGATGTGTTGTGTATTGATTCTTCCAATAGTATGGATAAAGCATGTTTGTGGCATTGTCGTCTTGGACATGTCAATAAGAAGCGCATAGCCCAACTCCAAAAGGATGGAGTATTGGAGTCATTCGACCTTAGGGAAGATGACACGTGCGAATCTTGTTTACTTGGAAAGATGAACAAGTCACCCTTCCCTGGCACTTGTGAGAGGGGTGAGGTTTTATTGGATCTCATACATACCGATGTGTGTGGGCCCTTTAGATCCACCGCAAAGGATGCGAACCGCTTCTATATGACTTTCACCGATGATTATAGTAGATATGGGTATATTTACTTAATCAAGTACAAGTCAGAAACGTTTGAAAAGTTCAAAGAGTTCAAAAATGAAGTGGAAAATCAATTGGGCAGGAAAATAAAGATGCTTCGATCCGATCGAGGAGGAGAGTACCTAAGTCTTGAATTCCACGACTATCTCAAGGAATGTGGAATAGTTTCGCAATTGACGCCACCTAGGACACCTCAGTTGAATGGAGTGGCAGAAAGGCATAATCGAACCTTGTTAGACATGGTGCATTCTATGATGAGTCGTGCTTCACTACCTACCTCATTCTAGGGGTATGCCTTAGAGACTACCGCCCATATCCTTAACCGATTCCCTACAAAGAAGGTTGCCAAAACACCTCACGAGATGTGGACAGGGAAAGCTCCCTCGTTGGGACATATCAAGGTTTGGGGCTGTGAGGTTTTCGTAAGACGAGAGACTCACGACAAGCTCGAACCTCGTAGTGAGTGATGTATTTTCATTGGCTACCTGCATCCTTTGAATATCTCTTCTATAGGCCGAGTGACAATGTTCTCTTCTTTACAAGGAGAGGGGTTTTCTGAGAGTGAGAACTCATAAACCAAGGAGACAGTAGGAGGCAGATCGATGTTGAAGAAATTCAAGAATCGAGTGATGAAGGAACCTCTACCGCTGGCGCTCAACCCCGAGGAGGAAACTCTGGTTGAACCGATTGATGAGTCCTTACCTCTTAGACATTCCGAAAGAGTTAGAGTTCAACCCCAGTTTTATGGTTTTCATATTACTACTGAACGGGACACGTATATTAGTGATGGTACACCAATAAATCTAGATGAACCTAATAGCTATAAGGAAGCCATGGTAGGCCCAGAGTCTGCGAAATGGAAAGAGGCGATGGACAGCGAGATTCAGTCCATGTATGACAACCAAGTTTGGAATTTGGTTGACAATGTACCCGGACGTAAGACGGTTGGGTGCAAATGGATCTTCAAGAAGAAGACCGACGTGGATGGGAATGTGCACACATATAAGGTGCAATTGGTTATGAAGGGCTTTACTCAAACTCCCGGAGTTGACTATGATGAGACCTTTTCACCAGTTGCGAAAATAAAGTCTATAAGGGTGATGCTAGCCATTGCTGTATTTCATGAGTATGAGATATGGAAAATGGATGTCATGACCGCTTTTCTTACTGGGAAGTTAGTTGAGGATGTTTACATGGCTCAGCCAGAGCGTTTTGTCGATGCCAAGCATCCCAATAGAGTGTGCAAGCTTCAGAAGTCCATTTATGGACTTAAGCAAGCATCTCGCAGATGGAATCTTTGCTTTGATGAGAAAGTCAAAGCTTTTGGATTTGTACGAAGTGAAGAAGAATCATGTGTATATGTCAAAGCTAGTGGGAGTATTGTTAGCTTCCTCGTTTTGTATGTCGATGACATACTGCTCATGGGAAACCACATCCCGACTCTGCAGGAAGTTAAGTCCTGGCTCGGGAAGTGTTTCGCTATAAATGACCTAGGAGAGGCTTCCTATATTTTGGGAATAAGGATAGTGAGAGAACGAAGTAAGAGACTAATAGGACTTAGTCAGAATACTTACTTAGATAAGGTACTAAAATGTTTTAGTATGGAAAACTCGAAGAAGCGAGAATTACCAATACAAAGTAATGCCAAATTGAGTAAGAGTTAAAGTCCGAGTACCGAAGCCGAGATAGCTGAGATGAGCCGAGTACCTTACACTTCCTCAGTTGGCTCGATCGTGTATGCTATGACTTGTACTCACCCTGATGTGGCCTTTGCTTTGAGCATGGTCAGTAGATATCATGGGAACCCTGGCAGAGCTCATTAGATTGCAGTCAAGAATATCCTTAAGTACCTTTGGAGGACCAAGGAATGGTTTTTAGTCCTCGGAGGGAGTGATGACTTAAGGGTGTGAGGGTATAGTGACACCATCTTCCAGACCGACAGAGACAACTAACGTTCGTAGTCAGGCAGGGTCTTTACCCTTAATGGAGGAGCAGTGACTTGGAAAAGTTCCAAGCAGGAAACTGTAGCTGATTTAATGTGCGAATCAGAGTACATTGCAGCGAGAAAAGCATCAAAGGAGGAAATATGGTTGAAGAACTTCATTGGTGACCTTGGAGTTATGCCTGCCATAAAGGAGCCTATGGAAATTTTCTGTGATAATGAAGGAGCGGTTGCCTTGACCAAGGAACCGAGGGATCATGGTAGATCTTGGCATATCGACAAAAAGTATCACTTTATTAGACATCGAGTAGAAGAAGGAAACCTCGTGGTTAAGAGGATATCATCGGAAGATAACCCAGCAGATCCGCTTACGAAGGGACTGAGTAGGGTTAAGCACTTGCAGCACGCTAGGAGCATTGGGCTGAAGGATGATATTAGTTTGGATTAGATAGTTTGGAAACTTGTAATAGATAAATGTAATTGACATTTGATGATTAAATAAAGGAGCATTATTTAAAAGTTTTGTCTTGTGTTAATTGTTTAACTATTGTTTCACTTTGCATGTTTTGACTTCCAGAATAATTGAGTTTATTAAGAATAATCGAATTATTCAAACAGTCCATAAACGTTCATATGTTGGAAGTAGGTATGAATGAAGATTGTCATGAATTGGTGTGTAGATTCTCTAAATGGTATTAGACATAGCAAAGGTTTGCTAAAACGTTCATGAGTGCTTATAAACAAGTTTTGAGCATTGGAATAAACCCGTGCTTGCTGGAATCACTTTATGGAATGTACGGCAAGTGATCGCAAGACAATAATATCATATGGTCTTAAAACTAAGATATATGGTTTATTGTTTACTAATTGGTTGTGCATTGATAATGCGAAACCACATCAGTAAATTGATGTCATAAAACGCATTGTTGTGTATAGTTGATTAGTGAATAAGTAAATGCATATAAGTCGAAGTTTATCTGTTACTTTTATCCTAAGAGGGTAAAAGCGATATCACGGCCGCTCGATGATTTGATTTGACTTATGTGTCAGGCCCGGTCAGGATTGAATTGATGTGTTCAATTAGGTTCTATGACAAATAACTATGAGATCGAGAAACTAATTGCTAGATAATAAGTATGACAATGTTTTCTGAGATTGTCTGCACGATATCAAAACAGAGGACTGTACAATCCCTTATCTAAAGGACAGGATACTGATAAGATCAGAGTTGACAACGTTTTTGAGAGCTACGATTGCTAATCAGATTTTGTTTGCATTTATAGTTACTAGACTTATCCAAGTGGGAGACTGTTGGATTAGTGTCTAAGGCTGTAACTATATTTGGTAAGTAGTTGAGCCGGTTGTGCATGGTCCTTTTGGGTTGCCTTCACCATAGCAACTTGACAATGTGATTTATGTAGAGAGAAAAGATATTATTATTATTATTATTAACGTATTATAAGAATAATATGTTAAAGGAATGATAATATTATTTGATTGATATAAGTCATAAATTAATTAGGAATTAATTTGTTGACTTAAAGAGGTTAATTGAATAAAGGGGCATAAACTGTCAAATGTATGATAGTTGTGTTTTGGGCTAGGAATCCTTATGGATAATAAGGGGGACGATTTTTAGGATAAAAATATCTTAAAATCGTCCAAGGTTATCATCTAGAAGGATCTTTGGATTGCTTAGAGGCTATGTTATCCAATTAGGGTTTAGGGTGAGACCCTAGTAGCTCATAGTATAAATAGACCCATTAGGTGGAGGAAATCGGCCACTCTTTGATTGAAGAAACCCTAGGACCGATTTCTCACCTCTCTCTCTCTCTCAAATCATCTTCTTGCTAGTTGGTGTTTGTAAGCCATTAGAGGAGTGACAATTGTGACTCTAAGCTCCAAGAACAAAGAAGTTTCAAGCAAGCAACTCAAGGTATTCTTCTTGATCTGTTTTCATATGTTATGAATTGATTTTTTACACTAGATCTATGAATGAAAGCCTTGAATACATTTCATGTTCAATTAGAGAAACCTAGATCCAAGCATTAGGGTTTGCATTTGCACATAAGAAAGTTCTTATGGCTCAAACCCATTAATATCAACATTTAAGTTGGCGAGTTCATAATTATGTTTTTGTGATGGAAAGCTTGTCTTTGTTCTTTGAAAATGTTAGTATGTTTCTCCAGAAAATCCAATATTTTCTTTTGTAAATAAAATGTAGCCTTAGGCCTTAAGACTAAAATGTATGTTTTTTATTGTACTATATAATAGTATTATATAGTCTTATTTATAAATAAAACTATATCTCGAATGTTTCTTTAAATTCTATGTTGCACTAGTGTACTCTGTACTAGAAAAGTAACATATCGTAGTAGTGTTTGTATGAATGCCTGGAATCAACCAGCTGTAGTGTAGCATAGTGTACTGTAGTTTCATTACTTAAAATAAAACCTTTAATGTAGTGTTGACCCCGTAAACAATGTTTTAGTTAATACTATTGTGAGTTTCTTATAACCATTCTAAAATGACTAGTGGCCTCTACAACGTTCTTCAGGCATCGGAATGTTATGACATTTGTCACCCCAGGCCTACCGACATAGCTATTGCAAGCAGCTCCGGTGCGGGATTTTCAATCCCTTAAACAATGTTTTAGTTAGTACTATTGTGAGTTTCATATAACAATCCGAAAATTTCTAGTGGCCTCTACGACGTTCTTCAAGCGTCCGAATGTTATGACATTTGTCACCCCAGGCCAGCCGACTTAACTAGTTGCTAGCAGCTTAAGTGCGGGATTGTCAATCCCGTATAGATCTATACACAAATTCACGCTCTCCCTCCAGGGGACTCTGGTTATAATTTATAGGACTTGAAACAGTACCCTGATAGGTACAATGAAGTAGTGCCCCACAACCTTGTATTAACTACTTTACGTGTGGTGTTATAGTGCTCTCTTATACTTGAAACTATATATATTACTTTTTAATATAAAATAATTATACTTAAATAACTATTTTAGTAGTATATCTTTGAATATCTGAAATAGAGTAGTGTTCCATAAACTATACCTATTATTGTCTACATAATTGTTATATGTATAGTGTTCTTGAGCATGCAAAGAGTGTAGTGTTTCTCAAAACTATACCTGTTATAGTTTAAAAGTATGTTCTTGTATCGTTTCTTGAACATAGTAAAATAGTATAGTGATTCTCAAACTATACCTGTTATAGTTTAAATGTATGATCTTGTAATGAACTGAAAACCTTTTCAATTTAATAGTTTAAATAAGGCAACCCTTTTGCTCAACATGTTACAAAAGGGTCAACGATATAATAAAATATATATTGATAAAATGTAGCGATAAATCAG
Source organism: Lactuca serriola (assembly GCF_051521515.1). Classification (NCBI taxonomy): domain Eukaryota; kingdom Viridiplantae; phylum Streptophyta; class Magnoliopsida; order Asterales; family Asteraceae; genus Lactuca; species Lactuca serriola. The sequence goes on from NC_136410.1 coordinate 196,562,269, forward strand.
TTTGAAACAATTGTAAATGGTTTGAAATGGTTTAGAAATTATGCGAATGTTAACGCAAGAGTCCTTGTGTTTTACTTGTATCTCCCCCCCCCCTAAAAACATGGAAAAATAGTGAAAACGTAAGGGCATGAACTCACCTCTTGTGCGTGTTCGCGTTCGGATAGCAAAAGTGTACAGACGATCCTCAGGCTAGCGTACGTGAGAATAGTGTTATCTTAAAAATAATTATATCCGACGTCGTATTTAAATTAATAAGATATTAATTTAAATAATAGATTAAATAGTGATTTAAATAATAATTAAAGTGTTAGACAACACTTTAATTATTTAAGGAATACTAACAAAATTATTTGGAGTGTTCTTGACATTTTCGGTGTGCAAGAGGGGTTTTCGGTGAGCTTAGGAGGGTTTTCGGTGTTCTTGGGTGAAATTTTGAAGCTTTAAAGATTGTTCTTGGTGTTCTCGGTGGGACTAAGAAGATTTGGGCAATATTTTATGAAGATATGAAGGTTCATGGATGAGTTTTGAGAGTAAAAAGTGGGGTGTTTTGTGGCCTAAAATGTGAGAAATGATTTGGGTTCACGGTTGAAAACATATATATATATATATATATATATATATATATATATATATATATATATATATAGGTGTGGTTTTCGGTCCTAATGGGCCTAAACTTTTGGGATTTCGGTCACAATGTAGTCCAAAAGAAGGATTTCAATGAAATGTTAGGACCTTCACAGGCTGGTTCCGGTGCTGACCGAAATTAGTTTTCGGCCCGAAATACAGGTGGCCTCGCTGCGAGATTTCGGTGGCAGTAAGCTGATTTCGGTTGGGTGGTGGGGTCCAAAGTGGATATTCTCTGTTGAGTGGGGGAGTTTTCGGTCCAATTGTATTTATTCTCAATTATTAAAAATACTTAAATAACAAATCGTTTCTATATATTAAATCAATATTTAACCCTTATGAACTTAATAAAATAATTAAAACATGATGTTCATTTAGAGGGTTTGATTTTTATTAACCTTTGTTGACTTTTATTGACTTCAAAATAACTGGTTGTTACATAAAATATTAGAGCAGAAGCGGTATATAGAAGAACTTTTATCTTCAATACAGAAATGATTGAGATACCAAGGTAATCCTAGATCAATTATAATTTGTTCTTATGGATTCAAAAGACAACCACTTAGGCTCTAATATCAACTGAAAGTACAAGAATTAGTTCACGGATGGAGTTTGAGAACTTGAACCTTAAATTAATTTAAGATCAATGTCTACTGCTAATATATGAATCCAGTCAAGTCTGGTAAACCAGTCTTGTCTTGAAGTATGAAGATCAACAATGTATTCAACAAAATATTCAAGTAAGATAAAATGAGTATGAACAAAGTACAGATAACTTAAGAACAATGAGAATGATGGAGAAAGTGATTTGACTTGCAAGATACTTAGTACTTGATGTGAAAGATAATACTGCTTAAAAGGTTACACTGCATAGAAAACTCATCTCCTTAAATAGCTAAGGAGAGATAGAAAGAAAAAAATACAAGACTACATGGAGAATGTAAATCTGAGAAGTTAAAAAGTTGACACACATGCCCCATGAACTTCACAATAAAACAAATGCTAAAGCACAAGAAAATTTAAATGTTAATACATACTCAAAATAACACTGAAAACTATGTCTCTCTCATATATGTTTTCACTTCAGAACAGGTTCCATTTCGGAACTCATCAACCTCGGAATTCACCTGGACTTTGGTTTTGGCTTTGCTTCGTCTTTATGAGGTTCACTTTCATGTATCGAAAGTCCATGTATCACGAAACCTTCGGGTTGCTCCAAGTAAATCTCCTCTTTGAGATAACCATTTAGAAAAGCTACCTTCACATATATTTAATAAATGTATACTCCTTTCAAAGTTGATATTTCTACAAGAGTTCTAATAGAACTAATTCTAGGAACCAGGGCATATGTATCAAAATAATCGATCCTTTCTCAATGCATGTAGCCTCTAGAAACTTGTCCTGCTTTATAGGCAGATATGTCATGTAGGTCTATTTCCCTTGTGTAGTTTTGCCATGGCTTCCATAAAGGAGCATCTCTAGACGTCATGGCTTCACTAAAGATCTTAGGATCATCATCCAAGATACACTACTACAAAAACAGCCTTTTACGACACGCAATGTGTGTCATAAAACGCTCAAATGATATGCAAAAGCGTGTCTAGGAAGGCCCTGTCATACAAAATACGACATAGTTTTGTGCGTTGACTATTTAAGACATGCATTTATGATGTGTGATGTACATTTATGACACACATTGCTTGTCAAGGAAGGCCCTGTCATAAAGGAAAATGATACGCATTTGCGTATCGTATCCTTACGACACACATTTAGGACACGCATTCTGGATCATTAAGGCTCATGTCATAAATCAAGATGACACGCATTTCCATGTCTAAACTTCAGCATCCATTTACGATATACATTTACGGTGCATGTTTACAATACTCATTTATGCATAATACAAAAATTTGGAAACTAATATATACCAAAACAATCAATTTCATCCAATAACGTCATGTCAAAAAATTGTATTACATTGGTATTAAGGGGATCTGATTTTATATTGATATTAAGAGGTTTCCCTAACTTCATAACCTAATACTACATTTTTATTAAAGAACGCCTTCTTGTTTCTACTTATTATTGTTATGCTTTTGTTTCCACATGAAACCTGTTTTCATCATCAACACATTAGTATTCAGAAAGGCTTCAAGCATCATCAATCTATGTTATAAAATATTAAAATTTAATACACACGTAGTAAAATACCTTATGCCAAGAATCTAAGGTTCAATACAGCTCATACCTGTATAAAATATTAAAATTTAATAAATATGTAGATTATAAAATGCCTTTTTCCATGAACATAAATTAAATCTCATCATTCATCTCAATTTAAAACTATTTTAGATTTTTAATATAATAAATAAAAATAAATTTTAACAAGGAATCAAACCATTAAAAGTTTCAAACATTTTCCAAACTAACCCTTTTACATCTTATGTCAGGATTCATTTATAACTCTTCTATATCAAATTTACCAAATTAACCATAAAAAGCCTATTACTACTACTACTCAACTCACCATACAAGACAAGTGGGTTGGAGTTATGATCATTGACAAGAACAGGTTCTGATTTTGAATGAGTTGGAGTTGGAGTAGGAGTTGAAGTTGAATCTAGTTCCCATTTTGCATCTTCCTAAAACAATTAACAAGTGTAATGAGCAGAAAAAAATAGGGACAGGATGAAGCAAAATTTATGAGTGAATTAATACAACTTAAAATAATGAAGAGATTATTGAGTTGAAACCGAGAAGACTGGTGACAAGACAAGGCTCATATAAGATTAATGGTGAAGAAGATATAAAGATGAGTGTTAGCATCACCACCTAAGTTGCCCATTCCTCCATCATCCTCTATTTTCCAGAACGTGCTGCACAACAATACCCAAATCTAATCTCATCAAAAAGGGTTATTCAGTTAGATCAGATAAACAAACAAACTGATTGTTGTTGTTGTTGTTAGATGTCAACATATCATAGAGTATTGAGTGTATGTTCACATGATCTAACATTTGCTGTTGATCTCAACATCGATTCAGCAGTAGAATTTCTAAAAAAATAATATAGAGTTAAGAAAATTATAGAAAAAATACTTTTATAGAACATAAAGGCTTTTTTTACCTGATTATGGAAATAAGAAGCTGCAAAATATTGGTGCGTAGAACATATTCCATTCCATGGGTTATAATTATTAACATTCAATGGGTTATAATTTTTTCAAGAAGTTAATGTGATCTTTGCAACTTTTGGGTGTATATGTGAAATCAAAAAAGACTTCATAATTATAACTAAACAATCTTCAGATGTGAATTTTGGTGAGTCGTGCATGGTTAAACCATAGCCACTTTGTCATTCTAATATAGAAGGTCCAGCTCCTTTGCTACTTTTAGTTGGAACCTGAAAAGATGACATTAAAATTTACTGAAGCATAATCTAATTCAACATTCTTGATGACGAATTTGATTCTTGAACATCTTAATATAGGTTGAATGTTCTGGATTCAAGTTTTTCATATCCATCTAATATAATGAAGAGGTGTGGATTCAATATAGAAGGAGCACCCCTTCTGGTCATCCACGAACTACTACATCTAAATCAATTAAGTACGTGAGAAGAAGTTCTGAAGGACTTATAAATTTTGGTCAAACTTTAAAAACATAACCTAATCCTTCATGCAATCAACCTTCTGAAGAGATCGATTAGCTACACCAAAAGTTTGGTCATTTACCTCAATCTTGTCCTCTAAAAACTTAGCCTTTTGATCTTTACATGGCATATGGCACCTTCCTGACATTTTGCATGGAACATCTTTCCATTGAAAAGCATTAAATTCAACTTTCTTTAATTTTGGATTCATCATTTCCCCAAATTTACATGAAGGGTTTAAGTTAGATGCAGATAGTATAGAAGTTCCAATTTGTGATGGTTCTCTAAAAGCAACAGTTACACTTGTCTGGAACATATGCACATGTTATACCCTGACAGTAGTTTCCATGCCCAGATGATGAACATATATTTTCACTTATAACAACACTAAAAGCATTTTAATTTCATAAAAATGATGACTGTAGATAGGTAAAATAAATCATGAACTACAAATCTAACCAAATAAATGATCCTCAAGACAAAACACTTTTCTTATGGAACAAGTTTCTGGTGTTATCTTGCATTCTTGCTATATATGTGGATCCTTTATTTTCCGCATTCTGGTTAATCATAATAAGGAAAGTTGCTTAAAAATATAGAGAAGTTTAACACACTCCATTACAATTGTAAGAACCATAGTCGATATTTTCTACCTTGTACGCATTGGTCTCCTGTTTTGTGCAGCTTATATAACACCATCATCAAGAGTTTTTGGACGTGGTGAACTTGTCATAGATCCTGCACAAATTGCAAACATATATATGCAATGTTGTTTCTTTGTTGACATTCTCTCTGTGATACAAAGTAAAATCTTCATAAACCAAATTATAGAAAATATCTTTAGAATTGAAGACAAAATTTAGTAAATAACCAACCTGAGCAGCTTTGTAAGAGTATATGGTAGCATCTTCTAAGTCGTTTGCTTTGATCGAGGTAGAGTAATGTAGAGGGGAATTGGAGTCGCCGATGAAGTGAGGTGAGCGTTCATACGTAATGAGGTGAGGTAAGCGCTCATGTGGAAGGAGGAGACGCAACAGGCGGGGTTTTTAATTTTTTGGATTTCATTTCCCCCTGGCTATTAAAAAACGGAAAATGCACGCTCATAGAGTAAAATTATAAAACGACATGGTAACACGACACACTTTTTAGGATAGGTGCCCTCCGTGTTTTTTTTTGTTGGACACTAATTTTAGGGCACACACAAATGTGTGTCCTCTATCCTTCAAATTTTGCAAACCTGACATTATTTTTTATGGCACGCACAAATGCATGTCCTCTATAAGTGAGTGTCATTGTTTGTGTGTCATCAAAGGGCTGTTTTTTTGTAGTGTTAATGGAAAAATGACATGTCTTATTACTTTCTTTTTTGTTCCTTCAACCAAATAAGAATAAAAATCATCTCCAAAACTTTTATCCATTCTAGCCTTGGTACTTCTCGTGGGTTCCTCCATAATAAAAGGAGTTGGGAGTATTTATCGATAAGTACTTATAGGTATTGTGTTATTGGAGTTTTCATCGTCTCTAGAAATCTTATTTTCGAAGAATTCCACATCTCTAGATTCCAAAACAAGACTATATTCCTCATTTAATAATTGGTAAGCCTTGTTGTTCTGAGCATATCCAATGAACACACTCTTCATAGCTTGAGCTCCCAATTTGGATCTCTTAGTATCAAGTATCCTATAGTAGGCAATACACCCTTACACTCTCAAATAGTCTAGGTTAGGTTTTCTACCTTTCCATAACTCATAAGGACTTGTAGGAATCACACGACTAGTGAACATATTAGGGACTTTGAAAGCGGTAAAAAATGCTTCCCCTAAATATTGATTGGTAGACCCGATTGGTTCAACATGTAGTTGACCATCTCACAAAGGGTTCTATTCTTTCATTTAGCCAATCCATTTTGTTGGGGAGTATAGAGCGAAGTTCTCCCATATTTAATTCCATTCTCTTCGCAAAATGTGTCAAAATATTGGTTGAAATATTCTTCACCTTTATCGAGTGAAGAATTTTGATGTGTCTTTCAAGTTGATTTTTAACGTCAGCCTTATATATTGCATAAATGCATCAAAAGCTTTATCTTTTAATCTTAACAGATAAACATGTAGATATCGAATGGAGTCAGCACAAAATGTTATGAAATACATTTTTCCTCCGTGAGTGAGTATTTAATTCACATATATCAGAATGAATCATCTCAAGTAATGATGTATTTATCTTTACCGGTGGAAATGGTTTCTTTATAACCTTTGAGTTCACACAAGTTTCACATTTTTCAAAATCCTTTGTGTCATATTTTAACATCCCTTTAGTTTCCTTTTTTTTCAATGTTTTTAACATTAGTATGTACTATACGTTTATGATCTAAAGAAATTGAACAGACAAAATAACCAAAAAAGTTCATTTATTCACATTAGCAACCAATCCACCAATTACATCATTAATACCAACAATAGACACACTTGCATCATTACTATCGACACTTGTCCTACCTACACTATCCTCATCACTAAGAAACAAACGATATATTCCTAAATAGTTGTTTGCCCTCCTAAATACCTTTTGCCATTAGTGATCATATTATGCCTTTTTAGAGCTCCATATTGAACCCAGCCTTGACAAACTTGTCCGTAAAAACCAAATCCATTGAGACAGTAAGAGCATGAAGAACATATCGGAGGGTAACCCATTCCTTAGGAGTGAACTTCAGTCAAACATAACCGTTTCCTTGAACTTCAACTCAGTGACCTTCTACACAGACCACGACCGTCGATAGTGGCGTTTGACGGTAAGTGTGAAAGCTCTCTCATTCCTAACAAGCATGCATAATGGCTCCGGTGTCCACGAACCATCCTCAAGCACAGATTGGTCGAATCATCGAAGAGATCATGAGAATCTCTCTAAGGCTTACATTTGCCACCAGATTGGTGACTTTCTCAACTGCATGCATTGTCGGTCTTGATTTGCGATCTTTGCATTCTCTTGCATAATGTCCAATCTCTCCATAGACATGGCAAGGTTCGGTTCTCTTTGACTTTGAGTTAGGATTTTTATGACCCAGTTTCTTGGAGCTTTGTTTCATGGGTCCGAAGTTCTTCTTGTTTTGTCCCTTAGATTTGGTCTTATAACCAAAACCTCTAGCTAACAAGTGGTGCAAACTTGATCCTACTTTACTACTCTTGTCCTTGATGTGAGTTTCCTCCTTAATACGAAGGTGTTTCATCATATCATCCAAGCAGTAATCCTCATATGTATGTATCATTCTCTTAGAGAAGTCTTTCCACGAGGGTGGCAGTTTTGCAATGATCGCACTAACTTGAAAGAGTTCTGACATAGAGATAGAGAGAGCGTTCATCTTGTTGACCATGACTTGGAGTTCATGCACTTACTCCAAGATAGGTTTGTCATCATCAATTTGAAACTCTAGGTACTTAGACACAAGGTACTTATTAGTACCTTCCTCGTGTGCCTTGTACTTTAGTTCTAAGGCAGTCCATAGCTCTCTCAGATCTTTGAAAGATAACTAAAGATCATAGAGTAGATCAAATATTGAGTTCTTGATGTGACCGACACAAAGTTTCTCATACTCCCTGCGCAGAGCCCTTTGCTTTTCGAGATTAGAGATGACCTTCGGGTCCACAGTCTTCCCCTCTTCGGGAATTAGATTAGCAGGAATTAGGGTCATGTTAGGCTCCAAAACATAATCAAGCTTCAGCACATGAAGCGTGAATTTGATCTTTTTAGCCTAGCTATTGTAGTTCTTACAATCGAATCGGTCAAGCTTGGCAAACTCATGGTTCATGAAATGGAGACTTGCAAAAAGGATTTGGATGTTCATTAGTCTGAAATTTATAACACAAATAAAAAAACCTTTAAGAATGTTGAATTTTAGACTTTATATTAAACAATTTGATAATTAGTATTACGAACTAATTATCAATTATTTAGAACATATAAAGAAATGAATTGACAAATAATATTTATGATTAAATATCTAAGTGTTTTCACAAACAACCAATGATTAATATAGATGATTAAACATCACTATGTCGTGAAAATAATAAATCTTATTACATTAATATTGTTACCAAGTTTCGTCCATAAATTAGATTGATCCTTCCCGATCAGATCTAACTATAAGAAATAAGTAGAAGCAGCCTATCATGTTTGTAGCATCCCAAAATATGGTCCAAAAAGTTTCATTTTTAATAATAAATAAAATAGTATTTCCAATATCATCCAAAATTTTCAAATAAAAACCCATGTATCAATTGTCATAAAATCAGAGCAAAGCATCATATGCGGAATCCCAAAGGTGTGTGTGATGCAGTCAACCCGAACTCTTCCCTTTGAAACCGGAATTACCTAAAACATAAACTGAAAGCAGTAATCACAAAGCTTAGTGAGTTCCCCAAACTACCACATACCATACATAATAAATCACATACTGGCCCCCCGCCCGACATCGAGCCCCGCTCGGTATACTAATCTGTTATTCTCAGGCCTTTCCCGATATACATATACAATCAATATCATATAATCATGCTAACAAATATGGAAATCATAAACAACAGCATATGTTCCAGTCCTCAGGCCTCACCTGACATCGAGCCCCGCCCGGTATGCATAGCAATACATAACACATGCATGGGTCACACAGACTCTTAGCATCCTAACATAACAACAAGGCCCGACATTGGTTCTTTAGATCTACTAAACACAGTGAGGAAATCTCACCCCGAAAGCTGAATCTCACAAAAGAAAATCCCTAGCTACTGCCCAGACAAATCCCCGAGCTATCAGAGAAAAAATAACATCCAATCGAAAATTGGGTTCCAAACTATAACCAATACATCCTAGCTTGATCCACAACTAAGCCCCAAAACCATAAACCACTAAGGCCCAAAACTAAATAATCTTTCAAATCCCACCAGTGGCCCACTTATGGCCCAATTTTCCAAATTGGGCCCAAATCCTTCTAATAGGCCTTAACCTAAAGCACAAACATATCCATGGCCCAAATCCCTGATTTTAGATGTCCCACTATAGCCCAAAGCAACAAGGTCCAACGATACAGCCCAACCCGAGGCTCAAACAACACCAAGCCCAAATTTCAAGAGTACACGGGGTGTACTCGGTTGTACGCTAACTGTACTCACTACATGGCGTGTACGCTGCGTGTACGACCTTGTATGCCCAACATACTCACCCGTTAAGCCTTTTTTCCAACAAATCCTTAACCACCTAAGTCCAGGGGTCCAAAACACACATCTAAATCATATACGACCTATTAATCCATAAAGTCGGCATCTTGGTGGCCTTACATGCCCCAAATGGGCCCAAACTCGAAATATGGCAAACTACTTCCATGAAAATGGTCATTACTCATGCATGGTTGGTTTAAAGCTTCAAAGGATGCAATTCAAATTGCTAAAAATCCTGTCCAACACTCAAAAACCAAGCACATCGATATCAAGGTGCATTTTATCAGAGATTGTTTTGAGCGCTCGCTCATTCGGTTGGAACAAGTTCCCGCTGCTGATAATGTGGCGGATTTGTTCACAAAACCTTTTAACAAAGCTCGATTCGATGTGCTTTTTGGACTTTTGAAAATGATACGCTTTGAGGACTAATTTTTTGTAGGTTATTTTAAATTTGTGCATTTAGTTTTCATTCTCTCTCATGCACAAATTTAGGGGGATAAATAAAAAAACCAAAACAAAAAAATTTAAAAAGAATCAAAAATCCAAAATATATATTTTTTGTTTTATTTTTTTTTGGAAAATTTGAAAAACCCAAAAATATTGTGTGTTTTCCTTGCTTTGTAGATGTTGTGTTGGGAAGTGATATAAACCTGGTGATAACAGGTAATATGAATTTGTGTAAAGTATCAAAGTTGAATTGTCTAGACTCTGTGTTCGATGCGCTCGTAGGCACAAAATTTGTAGATTGGACTTGACTAGGCATAGATGTACTTGAGGAATCAAATGACCTGACAAATCTTGACCTGGACAGATCCATTTAGCTTGACAATATGACGCTCGGGTAGGTTGTGTAGGGAGATATACATGGGGATTTGCAGATTACATTAAATAATTGGTATCTAGAACCGTGGCTTAACTTTTCCTCGATGTATGTGTAGGGTTTCAAAGCACTCCATGGATGATGGCAATGGCCCCCTTTGATGAATTCTAGGTTAAAAGCCCAAGACTTGTCTTTTCCCTATAAATAGTCATGTATTATTCATTATTAGGGTTAAGAGTGAGGCAAAATGTAGCCGCCACGTGAGGTTTCTTATGTAGTGTTAGATTCTTTATTCTATGCTGAAAGTGTAATTTATTCCTCATATTTCAATAAATCGAGTGATCATTCGACATAATCTTCATTATTGTGTTTGTTCTTATTTTCCGCATCTTGTTCATCAAATCTCAATTAGGGTTTCAATCCCAACAAGTGGTATCAGAGCAGGTCTTTGAAAATCTATTGATTTTTGAAGTATCGGTTCTTGATTTGGTGATTTTCTGCACATATATTGAAGATTATTGGTGTTTTTGCGTTTTGGAATCAAAGATCTGTTCAAGTTACTGTTCATGGATACTTTTGTTCATCTACTGTTCATGTGGTATTTTTATTCCGATTCTTATTTCATTCGTTATATTCTTGCTGATTGTGGGTCGTTTTTACTTTTCTATCACATTCTTTCATTGGATCCAGTCCATTATGCACTTCATGCTTACTTTATAAGCCCAAACCTATTTCCTGTTCATTCCAGTTCTTCTTGATTCACGCTTATTATCGATAATGCAATCTTGAAATCAGAAGATTGTTATTCCTGGATTCATTCAATTGATTTTTGATTGAAAATCGATTATATATTGAGATCCAACTGTTTCCTTCAATCTTTGATTTGGTTTATGTTTGATGACGGGATTTGGGTTATTCGATTTTCTTATCACATCATTTTTTTCGAGCCCTTGATTCATCCTCTATTCAATTAATTTCAAGGTTAATTTATTAACTGTAAGAAATTGATGATTATTTCGATATTATTACCATGAGAGTGATGATTTTGGTATGATGTTTAAATCTGCTCTTTGAAAGACTGATGAAGAACAAAGTGATTGTTGATCTAAAACTCAATCGATACTTTGAGGCTCGTTGTTTGTTATCTTCTGTGTTGGTGATGGGCTTCACAATTTGTACTAGAACTCAAAGGAATGAAATCGAGTTTGTAATTTAACTGAATTGAATTAAAGGTGTTCCAGATGGTCAAGCGCTAAAAGGTCATCCGTTGTTCTTATGAATCACGGTGGAATGGGTCTTGCAATCGGATTTTCTCACAAATTGGAAAAGACATCTAGACCTGGACTCGGATTTTTGAAATGGATTGACATGATTTGGAACAAAAGTGTATTGGAGCTATCTTGATGCCTTGTTCGCTTCGCCAAGCAGGTCTCTTAATAGAGGCTTGATAACAATGATGTTGGTCTTACCTACGAACGAACGAAATTGACTGTGATATGAGTGTTTCATGAACTGCAAACGAATCAATCTCAATTGGGACGAACATTGGTCAATAGAAAAGTCAAAATCGCTGTGAAATTCTTACCTGTGAATGCTCGTTTACTGTTCTTCTCTTTGGGGTATAATCGTCAAAATTGAAGCGAATCTATGATTGGGTTTGTTTGTTGCCTTGGAACGAAAGAAAGGAAGACAGAAAGCGAACTTGGGTTTGGGTGCTAGCTCTTGGAACGAAAGGGCTTGAAGCGAATGTAGAGTGAGAACAATAAGCGAACTGGGAATGGAGACTCGCCTTGGGGTATAATCAACGGAATTGGAACGAACCTCTATCTTGGATTCGCGTGTTTAAGCTGGGTTCGGTTGTTAATGGTTGGAGCGAACGAAGGATGAACCGAAAGCGAAAGGAGTTTCGCCTGATGAAGCTTGAGTTGGAATAAGAAACGAACCGAACGTTCGGTTATGTTCGCGTGAATAAATGGCGATCTTGAAACGAACCTTGGTTCGGTTGGTTGTGCTTGAAACGAAAGTGTGATCTGCGTGTTTTAGATTTTGGGGTCTAGCACTTGTTCCAGTCGCGCATTCCTTTTATCAGCGTCTAAATTGGGGAAGAAGATAGTAATGTTTCATTTTTGCTCCCTGAAGCTTCAACGATCTGACACTTTTGGTACCTGTTGTTTTCACAGCTTGGTAATTTTGGCTAAAGTTCAGAAATTGTTACAAATCAAGGAGAAATTGATGCAGAATTTCTATCTAGTCCCCTGACTTTCAGCAAAGTGACAGTTTCAGTCTATATTTCAGAAAAGTTTGCAAGTTTAAGGGCTGGTGAACAGTTTTGGATTTTTCAACGCTCATATTTTTTCGTGAACAGCAAAATAATGATTCCATCAAGTCTTGGCGGTTTGGAAAGTCGTTTTTTTTTAACGTCAAGTTTTCACGATTTTTTCGGATTTTTTTTTGTATATCTTTTTGTCGCGGGGGAGCATAGTAAATTTTTATCCATTCAAGATCATTCTCATGACCTTTTGAAGGCTTTATAATCATGTTTTTGATTATAAATCGGGGGAGAATTTGGTATGGCCATTCGAAATTGGATTTGTGACTTTTCAAAGTCGAAGATTTTTGATGAAGCTTGTGGGAGAATTATGAAGGTAGCTTTTTTACAGAAGTTCTTCATCGAGCTCTACTAAGGTTTTTACAGAGAAGTATCATTTACAGCAGGAGTTCTTCATCGAGCTCTGCTAAGGACTTTTTATATCTCCGACTTCTTGTATTTTCTCGATCAAGTGGCGTTACGAATCTTAAAGTTTGGGTTGTTACATGATATTTTTTGATGGCTTATATCATTAGCTTATTTGAAGATCGTTGTGACTTGGAGGGGGAGCTCTTCAAAGACAAGAAGTGATTCAGTTTCTTTGTTCTGAAATGGGTTTTATGGCGGGTTTGGTTTTCATGAAGATTCTTTGGGATTACATTCGAAAATGAAGTTTAAAGACATTACTTCAGTGCTTGATTTATATATCCTAGAGCCCGTGTTTGAAGACTATTGAAGAATCAAGATTCGTGGATTGCTTCATATATTCCTCGTTGCAGATCTTTTTATTTGCTAGATGCTTGTTTTGGAAGTTAAAGCATTGTCATCCATTCCATACTTTGAGGGGGAGATTGTAGGGTTTCAAAGCACTCCATGGATGATGGCAATGGGCCCCTTTGATGAATTCTAGGTTAAAAGCCCAAGACTTGTCTTTTCCCTATAAATAGTCATGTATTATTCATTATTAGGGTTAAGAGTGAGGCAAAATGTAGCCGCCACGTGAGGTTTCTTATGTAGTGTTAGATTCTTTAGTCTATGCTGAAAGTGTAATTTATTCCTCATATTTCAATAAATCGAGTGATCATTCGACATAATCTTCATTATTGTGTTTGTTCTTATTTTCCGCATCTTGTTCATCAAATCTCAATTAGGGTTTCAATCCCAACAGTATGGACTCTGTCATTAATTCCGATATTGACAAGACGGTTGGGGAAATTCCAATAAAATAGGTCTCTTGAAGGTTATTTTTTTGCTTTCTTTATGTTAGTCATATGTTGCCTCCTCTGCGTGATCAGAAGATCCGACCTGGACTGCAACATATGCAACTCTGTCTCTCTGCATATCCTCTCATGCCATTCTTTCTACCTGTTATCCATATGATGTCTTCTTTACGTGACTGATAATCCGACTTGGTACACATGATATGCACGATTCTACTTCTCAACCCCTCTGAATCTGGTTAGACATATGTTTCACCCTATGCGTGATCGGAAGATTCGACCTGGGTGTACAGCATATACATTCTAAATATGTCTTCTTTCTTAATAATTGTCTGCTCACCTAAAGTAAAAAGTGTCTCGGAAGTTCTTGATTGTTGGAGTATATCAGAAAGCGGGAAACATGTTCTAGTGCAACTAAAATTGAACCATTTAGAGGTTGTCTATAGATCTCGCTGCTTAATTTAAGTGGACAACAATATCATTGGTTGTCGTCAGATAAATGGTCATTAGGACTTTTGTTAGAGTTGCAAAGTCACAATGTCCTGTCACTTGCAATATATCCTAATCTTGTCACAATTTTTGTCTTTAAGTGGACCACAATACCGGCAATCGACCAAATCTATTCATGAAACAGAAGGTACTGATAAATTGATTCAGGCTATCTAAGAACTTTGATTCCAAACTTCATACTCTATCAGCTTTAGTGAAAAAAATAGTGTTCATTCATTGTTATTTTAATTTTTTTATTTTGCTAAAAATTAAAAAATTAAAATTAAAATTTTTAATTAGTTTTTATTTTAGTTTAAAATTTTTAGATTTTATTTATTTTATTTTATTTTTAAAATTCCTCAAAATGTATTATTTTTAAAATAGTTTGTGGTATTGGACTTGAAATGAAAGTGGTGCAGCCCATGGGTCCAGTATATGTAGCATAGTTTCCGGCTGCAACTCTTTTATGCTTCCTTTATGAATTTTCGGCCATAAACTACTCATTCTCTCTCAATTCACTGTTCACCGACTCACCAAAATTCGTGCTTAAATCTCAAAATTAGCAGTTCAAACCTATAGGTATGTGCATTCCAACCATCACAGAGGTGTTCTAACAAAAAACCGACGTTGGATCGAAGCTGAAATCGAAAAATGGGATTATCGGTGTTTACGGCTGATGGCTTACGGCCGTAAACGACCCTCTTTCCATCGAAAACTCATTTTTTAATTAATTAAAGTCAAAAATTAAATCTTTATGCACAAAACATGTGTCTTATTGTTCAAATACTTTGTTTTCTCACTTAACTCAATTCATGTAGGTCAAAATGACAGAACTCAAATTTGCAGAAAGTCACAATCTGGCTATCCTATTGGCTGATCATCCTGTTGCTCATAGTGAATTCAACTCCATGATTCATGGCTTGAAGGAATGCTGCTTGGCTAAAGCTTAAACTCTGAATCCATAAATTTTTCAAAATCTAATCATAGAATTTTGGAAGTCTGCAACAATAAAGAAAGGGGACGATGGCTCAGTGTCTATTGAAGCTCATGTTAAAGGATGCAAGATCACCGCAATTGAGTAAATTATCAGAGATGTACTGAAGATTGATGATCAATCAAGCTTTCCAACGGAAATTGAAGTGGATCAAGCTCAAGAACTTCTTACCTAAATGGGCTATGAGGGAGAATTTCCTCCTACCCTGAAGAAGCTATTACCACCATATTTGAGGTTTTTGGCTCATGTTTTTATGCGTTGTATTTTAGGAAGAAGATCTGGCACAAATGAGATCTCTTCGAGAAACACAAGAGCTATCGCTGCTTTTGCTGCAGGGCTTGATTTCAATTTCTCAAAGTTTATTCTAGACGAGCTTATTGTGAACATCAAAGGAACTACAAGAGATAAATTTCTGATTTATCCTAGGTTTCTCCTAATAATTATCAATGATCAATTCCCGGATATCATTAAAGAAGGAGAGACCTTGGACAGGAAGTCCCTTGGACCAAACACCATTGGATTAATTAAGCAAAATCGTAAGGGTAAAGTAATGTTCCAAGGCAAATATCCTCTGGTGAAATGTGGTATTTGTAGAGTCAAGTGAAGCATCTGGGTCCTATGATTCGTCTAATTGTATGACAGTGGATGATGATGTAATAACAGTGTGAGACCATGAAGAGAGTAGAGTCCCTTTGGTTGCAATTGTGGCCAAGGAACATGAGTTGACATCTGTTCATGTTCAGAGTGATTACAGTAAAAGTGGAGATGTTGATAATGATGATGATGATGAAGATCTTGAAGACGATGATTCTCTTTTTGGGGGTAATTCGTCCAGACATGATGATTTGGAGCATGATCTGAGTTTTGTTGACAAATATTGCCCGTTAAATGAAGATATGGAATCATTCTTTAATCATTTCGATGATGTTATGGATCACATAATGGAGAAAGGGGTAGATGATGTTCAAGAAGCAACGCCTCTGTTGGTTAATCAGACTGCCGGTACTGCCAATCCTATGGATTCAACTTCAAGGCTTCCTTACCTGAATGTTGAAGTTCCAACATCTGTGGCGTATGTGAGTGATCCGCCTATGACACATACATCTGCGCCAAGGCCAGGGGTACTAATTCATGAACCGACCCAATCTGTTCAGCCCGTAACTACTACGTCAACCACGACTCTAACCACTATAGCTGAACCTGAACATGAACCACCAAGAACGACTTTTGAAGCTAGGAGCTCTTCAGCTCCTGTGAATGTCTCCCTTCCAAGGCCCGGGCATGATATTGCCTCTGAAAGGCTTGCCAGGTTCTTAGCAGAAAGTGAAACAGACCTTCCCTCTCGAGAAAAAGGTATATCTATAGGGGAAGGCAGATTGAAAGGGGCAGACAAGTCAAAACCAGAGCTCAGGGAGAAGATTACTATACTTAAACAGAAAATAATAGAAAAGGATCTTCAAATTTAGGATCTTGATTCTCGGATCTTCGTGCTCGAAGATGAAAGTTCTATAAAGAATGATCAAATATCTGAGCTTCAACAAGATAATGTTCAGAAGGACAAACAAATTTCTGATCTTCGGCTCAACCTTGGTGCTCTTTCAGCTGGCTAATTTGGAGATAAGTTTTAGACAGGAACTGAAGGCCCAAATGTTTCTCAGCCTCCTGCAACTGCCCAACTACTACTCCAACTTTTGAACAGACCGATAATGTGCAAGTTAGAACCACAACGGTTGTTGACCGTTTTGAGAAGGAACCAGAACAAGCTCTGCCTCGAAGCATAATTAAGTGAGGAGGGAGAACGGTTACGTCTCAGAAAAGGGGAGGCTTGCTCTTCATGAAAAAATCTGATCAGAATGTTCGTAGTGATCAGCCCCAGCTAAGTGTGACTGACCTTGACAAGAAAATATTCCAACATAAATATGGAGATAGGTTAGGAATCCGTATGTGGGGCTTTCATGATAAAATCAACTACTGGCTGGCCAAGAGAAAGAGCAACACTATGGAGTATAATAAGCATCAAAATGACTTTTCCTCACTTACCAAGGTGGATCTTACTGAATTGGCTGTTGCTCCGTTTTACAATCCCTCTAATGATCCTTGGGCGACAAATTTCAAACACTTCTTGGAAAATCGAGTGAGGAAGGGATTTGATAATATAAAGACTGCTGAATCCTTCTTGAAGACTGCTAAACATGTGTATGACGCACCCACCAAAAAGGGCATAAAAAATGGCATGTGGCCTCCAACAAAGCAGTTGACAAAGATTCCCATCATCAAGAATTTTTGTGATGGTTCTTTAGACAATATGTTGTATTGGGTATATGATGAAGCTATAGCCTCAGCGGTTATCAAGTTTAAAGATGGTGCCTTCCGTCTTATCGATAAAAGGGATCTTCTACAATTTGGTGAGAGGGACATTCACCCTTTGGCAGCTCATCAAATGATTTGTGAGTAGGAAGTTCTGGAACTAGGTGCAAAAGAATTCACAGGCATGACCTCTAAAATTATTAGTAAAGAAATGTGGCTGGCCGCAATGGGAAGATCTAACGTGCTGGTCATTGAAAAGGACTGAGTTTATGCTAGCCTCAAACCAAGGGGGTGATTAATAGGTCATTATTTTGTGGGTTGGGCTACGCAATCATTTGTATAAGTCTTTTTAAGTTCTTGGTCATGTTTTATCAGTTTTCTGTGAGTTTACAGTTCTGTATGTGTGTATGGGCGTAAACAGGTTTACGGCCATAAACGGGTTTACGGCCGTAAACCTGTTTATGGCCAGCGACCCCTATATATAGGGCGTGTCAGTATTGTGTCAAGCTGTTGATGAATCTTAGAGTGTCATATTAGTTGACGACCCAAGGTGTATCTGACGTTTATTTGATATAAAACGTGTGCATGCTTGGATTAATCTGTCTTCTACTCCATTCTCTGTTTGTTCAATTGATATCTGTTAGATCACCATTTGGATTCTAAGTTTAGGGACCTTACATAGATGTAATCGGCCAAGTCTTCATGGAGTTGCTTGTGTTTTTGCTGATCTTGAATATCAACCACTCTATGTAAATATTCCGATGTCCCCGGTTGAAATTGCACATGTCTAGGTTCCGTAGGCGAATATGTTGCAATATTACGTCATTTATCTTCGACAACCATGTTATGCATTATGATACATGCATGCATGATATCTCATAGATTATCTAACTCATAAGTTCTCCTCGCATGTTCAACTATGTGCCATTTTGATTTCAAAACCCCAAAAGCACGTTCAACGTCCTTACGTGCTCCTTGTCGTCTCTTGAAATATTTGTCTCTTGGGTCTATTGGGTGTCGAAACCCCTTCACAAAACGTGGAATATGTGGATATATTTCACCTGTAAGGTAATACTCAAACTTATATTCATTTCCAATCACTGTAAAAGGAGCATCCGGGGCTTTTCCTGACAAAAGATCACTAAATATTGGTGATTGATCGAGAACGTTGACGTCGTTGTTAGAACCCGCAACCCCGAAAAAAGCATGTCAAATCCATAAATCTTGTGAAGCAACAACCTCTAATATCAACGAAAGTGCTCCAGGATGACCGCTCAAATACTGGCCTTTCCACGCAACGGGGCAATTTCTCCATTTCCAGTGTGTGCAGTCAATGCTCCCAAGCATACCCGAAAAACCATTTCTTTCTTCACGCGCCGCATTATAGCTGTTGTATATCATGCAACGAGGGTTTGCACAAGTATTGGTCACCAAAGGTTTTGACAACACCTCTTGCCAATAAATACAAACTTTCTCGTGCGGTCCCCTCACACATTCACATATAATCGTCAATAGAATTGGACGACTCCCCATTGCCATAAGTTTAATTGCAGCAACACATTTCTGCAACCCTATGAAGCCTCGTTTACCTCTATCATCGTATCTCAATTGGAAAAGTTCATACCTAAATATATATTAAACATGTAAAAATTGTATTTGTTTTATCTAAAAGTGACATTTATAAATTAGAAAAGTTGAAACAAGAGATACCTAAATATATATTTAACATTTAAAAACTGTATTTATTTTATTTAAAAGTGACATTTATAAATTAGAAAAGTAGAAACAAAGGATACATTGCTTTCATGGCGTTGGCTATCCTGTCAAACACATTTTTTCACAAACTAACCCTTCTTTTGAAATCGCTTGGCTGATAGACACAATTATCCGCAAAGTAATCGTTAACTAGCCGTCTATGTCCTTCCTCACGATCTCTATTTAACGTCGCACATCATGTGAGTAATGGAGCTGGATCTGGCTGTAGTAGTTTGTCTATATAATACCGGTACATCATACTCACAAACATATCATCTTCGTCGTTATCATCGTTTTACGGATGGGCCGGATCAAAACGATTCATATTTTGGTTTTGAATTATTGAAAGAAATATATAGCTAAGAGAAAGTTATATTTTGTAGGTAAAAATGATATAAATTATGTGTATTTTATAGTATAAATAAAACATAATTTTTTTTAGTATGTTACCGTTTTTAAAACGGTCCAAATTATGACCGTTGAAGGAAAAAAATATGCAAAAGAAGGGTGTTACCTCCTGTGTTCACCATGATGCATTATCGCGTAACGCCTCATAATGGGGGGTTGGGACGGTGTTCCGGCGTTAAGGCGCCGTTATGGGCGCTGCCACCTCAGCATAACGTCGTATGACGTTGCCCATAACGCACGGTCTTATGTTAATGTCTTTAGGTTATTTATTAGTTGTAAATTATGTAAATTCAGCTTCGAGTATGCCGAACTTTGTTAAATCTTTAAATATGGTATTATTTATAAATAATTTGGGCCACGACGAAATGGAATTAGTTTGCTTTGGTTTTAAAACCAAATTCAAGGTTTTGGAGTGGACCTGTAATATATGAACTTGACGGGTGCTAGTCTAAACGATTTGGTAAACGTTTTGTGATTTTCTGTACAAACAGTTTTTAAGTAACTAGTTTACATGGCCCATATTAGACGAAGAATTAATTTGAGTCCGACAAGAATTTTCGGATCCGGATTCGAAGGTATTTCAGTCTTCACGAATTCTAGAGGAGCATATAAGTTATAAACCACTTCTTTAAAAAACCGGTCCCATTTTTAACCCTTTATTATTATTATTATTATTTTATTATTATTTTATTTTCGGTTTTGGTTTTATCCTAAGCGGTTTTCGGTATTGGAAGGCATAACCGGTTTTAGTATCGGTTAAATCCTTTTTTTTATTAAATCACTTTATTGTTTAATCCATAAAAAACCTATTAATCTTTTATGAAATTTAACTATTACCAAGATATTAATTTTAATACATAATAATAACATTGTTTGAACTTAAAAATACATGAAGCTTAGTTGAAGCTAAGAATTACCTAAACATATAAACGCGTAATTGAAATAATAGGAACTACATCTAAAACAATCATTCAAATGAATACTTGCAATACATAAGCCATCATAAATCTAGAATAATAGTTGCAATACATAAGTCAACATAGTTTGAACTTAAAAATACATGAAAAGAAGCATAGTTTGAGCTACAAAGTACATAAATACATAATCAACCATATTGAAAATAATAAGAAGTGTAGTCTTCAAAGTGGTAGTCTTCATGAAATCGAACAACTAGATATCAAATCATTCCAGTTTGTTCTTATCTGCTTCAGTCATTGGAGATGATATGTATTGTACAACCCCTTCTTCTAGAATATACTCTTCAAAATGTGGTAAAAGTGGTCCTTCGAGCGAAATATATTTTTGTATCCTCTTAACGTCGTCCAAGTAATTCTTCAAGAAAATGCATACTAGCATCGATTGGGTGGTAATCCATGCCCTTCATTCCAATTCCACTAAGAGAAATCGGCATTCTGAAGCTACCATGGATGTTTTGACAATTATCAAATCTCGGTCCATGGTGGCTAGAATTAGAAATTGAGGTTCATTTTCTTTCCACCAAGCCAAAATGTCAAGGTTTTGAAATTCTTCAATGGTAAAGTTGGCTAAAAGTTTGATTTCCTATGATTTCCTAATTCTCTACTATGGGCCGAAGTTCTATGTCGTTTGGTAGCACCCTGAAAGTGTTATATAGTCTGATATTCACATCCCGATCAAATCTAGATGAGGATGTCAACCCTCCTCATATGATCAATTATTACATTCCTTGGTTAATTATACTTGGTATCATAATGGTAGAATAATATTTGAAATGTTTATTTGAATTTAAAAGGTTCTACTATAACGAAATGTGGTTCAAATTTGTCTGATATTAAGTT
The DNA here is from genome assembly GCF_051521515.1 of Lactuca serriola. NCBI lineage: Eukaryota > Viridiplantae > Streptophyta > Magnoliopsida > Asterales > Asteraceae > Lactuca > Lactuca serriola. The sequence continues at coordinate 196,583,872 of NC_136410.1, forward strand.
TGCGAATTTAAAAAGTTCCACTTCAACGAAATGTGTTTCGAGTTCGCCTAATCTTAAGTTTGCGATAAAAAGTTTCCTATTAAAACTCCTACACCACCAACATTTATATTGGGACTAGGCGAATCTCTGTGTGTTGCGCAAGATAGCAACTATATTGTTAAAATATTTTAGAAATTATGATTTGCCTTCAATAGGGATTTTTTCATGGCCATTCGGGAGTTTGAGTGTCCATTGCGAGTTTCCATAGCTGGCAAAAACGGGGTATTTGCGATGAGCATTTTTCGGGACTATACCTATGAGAGATTTAGGGTGCCTTATCCTATCGATTTGATTCATATCCCTATGGGGGATGTGCGTGTGATAGTAGGGATGGACTGGTTGAGCAGCTCTGGGGCCATGATCAACTGTGAGAGGCAGCGAGTGGTAGTTCAAACCCCAAGTGGAGGAGAACTGATTATTTATGGCGAGGGTACTAAGGTTGGTTCAAAATTTTTCCTTGTTACTAGGGCTCAACAGTATCTAAGCAGGGGTGTCTGAGTTATCTCGCGTATGTAGTTGATACTCGGGATGAGGGGAGAATTTTGGTTTCACAAATTTTAGTGGTTAGGGAGTTTCCAGATGTATTTCCAGAGAACTTACTGTAACGCCTGTGCTTCTGGGCTTGTCATTAATGTTGATATAATAGTCTAGGTTAACCTTTGTAACCCGTTTTGAAATAATAGAAGTGTATTATTTGAGTATTATGTGTTTTGTGCTTAATTGCTTAATTATGTGATTTGATTAATTAAGAATAAAAATAAGCGTCAAAACTTAAGTGTAAAATAAACCCGATATTTTTACAAAAAGTTGTAGTGGCCGAAACGAGGTTTTCGAATATATATAGAACGCCCGAATCTGACTTCGTATGAGGAAGTTATGATTTTCGGAAGTTTCGACTTAGCAGTATGCAGCCCGAATACTCGACATGAGACCGAGAGGTTTTTAGCCGAAACAATCTAAACGAGAATCGAAGATCTCGTTAATTGTAGTGAAACGATAAAAGATTGGCGAGAACGGACGTCGGATAAAGAAGTTATGAATTTATAACGGAGTTTTCCTGTCCCGGCCTACTAAAAATAAATAATAAAAATAAATTCAAAATTAGCTAACGGAGTCTAAAGTAAAGTTGTAGACCATAGTCTCACCTACGCGTGGATATAAAGAACGTCGAAAACGGAGTTCGTATGAAGAAGATATGATTTTTCGAAGTTTATAAAATAATTAAAATTAAAATTTAATTATTAAATTCCGATATTATCCGAAGGAGGGGGGGGGGAGTCATTGATCCGATCCGAACTACGCCCAGCATAGTTGATTATGCCCAGCGTACCCCGATGCATGCACCGCCTCGGACTCGAGTGCTCCGATGATGCATGTAGTGATGATCCGAGGCATTACGCCCCGCGTAGAGCATTACGCCCAGCGTAATGCGAGGCCTCAGCCTCCTATAAAAGGCTTGCGAGGGCAGCCGACTCCATTTGCCAAATTCTCTTCTCTTTCTCCCGTTTTGCATCGTTTTGCGTGCTAGAAATACCCCAAAGCCCCGGTATCAACCCCGAGCCCCGAAGATCCCGATAAGTGCGATTCCCGAGCCGAAGCTCTGCCCGCGAGGAGCCCGGTTTTTGTGGAGATCTTCTAGATGTACCGAAGAATACTACTTCTACAAGCTGTAGTGCTGTCCGATCATCTTCTGATCAAGTGAGTGTGTAGTTACTTTCTTCTATCGCATAATTATGAAGTATTTGGTACAAAATACATGTTATGTGTATATTTTGTTGATTATATGTGTTAATGTATATTCACTTTCTTCTAACTCATAGATATGATATATTCTCTGTGAGATACGTGATATGTATGTGTGTCTCATCTGTTATGTGGAATATGTATTGAATGAACATGCAATACATGTTTTAAACTATGTATAAAAAGATATATTTTTATCTACTAATATGTTGGGTAGAACATGGGTAGATAGTTGATGTGTGATAAACAGATGAGAGGCCTCGTTGTTGTTGTTGATCTAGTTATTCAGCGGAGTATAGATAACGACCATGGACTCTTTCTAGATAGTCCTGTGGAACGCTAGCAGGCTTAAAACCTGTAGGTGTTGTGAATGATGTGTTCACCGATGTACTCTATCCCCCTCATGGTTGCCTTTAGGATATCTATTGTTGAGGAAACCCCTTAGCAGTAATGTCCGTCCCGATGAAAATCCTAGATTAGGTCCCTCTAGATAGATGTTGTTTTAGGGACGTAAAGTGAGGATAACGGGAATGGGTAATCGGGTTATTGTTATTGTTAGTTGGTGAATTAAATATAATTATTTATTGTGGGTTGAAAACCCTATATGCTCACCAGGCTCCCAAGCCTGACCCACTCAGTTTATTTGTATTATAGGAAGTGGCGCAAGGGCATAAGATGGATGACTCATCGAGTTGTTTTGTTTAGAAGTCTGTATATGTATATATTTGTTGAATGACTTGTAATGTTATCGTTTATGCTTTTGGTCTGTTTATCGGAACATGACATCCCGAATATTGTTATATAATGAAAAAATGCATCTCTTGATGAAATGCTTTGATAAACTTTATTTTATCATATTTTGTTTTGGGAACAAATTCCGCAACTCTTTTAAATCAAAAGGATTTACTCTGAAATTATTTTAAAAGCATAAATGAAAACGGTCTTTTTTGGCCGTGATTTTGGAGATGTCACAGTTGGTATCAGAGCATTAGTTTAAGCGAACTAGGAATTTGTAGGATTTCTAGACTTAAACTTAGAATGCTAAGTGGAGATTGTGAGGTGTGTCTGTTAAATTATAGACACGAGCACTAGTATATTTTAGGAAAGTTGCCTAAAATGCTTTTATGTGCTAAGTGTTATATGTTGCGATATATGATATTGTTTGCTCGAATCTATGGTCTGTTGCCGACCGGATTGGGAAACCTTATGTGTATAGAATTCTAAGCGTATGGTTATGATATTAGAACTAACATGTAAACGTTTCGGAGTGATATGGAAGATCGTAATATCTATCACGAATGAAGATCTAATTTCACCTTATTCGGTGTATAGATCAAGAATGGCAAGAACAAGAAGCGGTGTTGGAAACGCAAACGAGAACAGGAACCAACCACCTGTGATTGAACCAGTTGCTGTTGAAGCTACTGCACCAGAACAGATCACCATGGCCGGAGTGCAAGCCATGATTCGGGCTATGTTAGCCAAACAAAGGGAAGAAATGTGACAGATGTTGCATGAAAATGGGGAGGAAACAATCATACCTATTGAGAAACCCGAACTGATTCCTGAACAATCGGAGGAAGGGAACAATAGTCGCATTATGAGTCATGTTGGGACTCAAGAAGAACGAAGGAATGATCCAGAACGGAGAAGCAACAAGGATGGGTGAATGTACAAGAATTTCTTGGGCGCCAAACCGCCAAGTCTTTCTGGGAGCCCAAAGCCTGTTGAAATTATGGACTGGATCTCCGAAATGGAGATTGTATTTGAAAGTTGCGACTGTAGCAACAAACAGAAGACTGTCTTTGCAGTTAGACAACTAAAGACTGGAGTCTTGAACTGGTGGAAGTTGTTGGCAGATACTATGCCATGAGGAGAAGCTCTGAAAATGTCATGGGAGGAGTTCCTGGAACAATTAAGGGTGTAGTACAGTTCAGAGATAGATCTTATTGATCTGAATAATGAGTTCCAAAACTTGAAGAAGGGGAAGATGAGTGTAGGTGGCTATGCTACTGCATTCACTGAGAAAATGAAGTTATTTCCGTACCTAGTGTCAACAGAACTCTCCAAGATCGAGACGTTTGCTAATGGACTGCCTGCCGACTTTTGTCCGACAGTCAAGATGGCAACTACTCTGAAAACAACTGTTCGAGCAACTAAAAATGTGGAGGCCCAGCAGAAGGAAAAGGGTCTGGAAAGGGTAGAGGTTGGTGAAAAGAGGAAATTCGACGGATCTTCAGGGTCCAACAAGAAAAGTAAATTCTCGTAGTCTAGTTCGAGAGGGGGAGGAGGTGAAGCGAAATGGTGCGAAAAATGTAAAAAGAAGCATCCTGGGAAGTGTGAAGTGGTGGCCACATGTTTTAAATGTGGAAAGCCAAGGCACTATGCCAACGAATGCACACTTACCAAGAAAGTTTGCTATGGTTGCGGTGAGGAGGGTCACATGGTCGAGGGACTGCCCTAAGAAGAAGGAAGCAGCAAGACCCAATATTCCGCCAAAGCCAAAAGTGAGAGCATTCCAGATGACACTGGAAGCTGCCAAAGAAGAAGTTGATGTCGCTTCAAGTACCTTTCTTGTAAATGAATTGTCTGTCCAAATTTTATTTGATTCTAGAGCCAACTACTCCTTTATATCGCATGAATTTGATAGAAAACTAGCTTTGCCTATTGTTAGACTAGATGATGCTTTATTAGTCGAAGTTGCTAGTGGCAACTTTGTACCTGTTATCCATCGTACGAAAAACATCTTAATTGATTTAAATTGGAATAAGTTCCACGAGGAATTGTTGCCTATCGAACTTAACGGTTTCGACATCGTTTTGGGAATGGATTGGCTTAGCGCCAACGATGCCGAGATTTTATGCAAGAAGAAAATAGTGAAAGTGAACCTTCCTGGGAAGGAATCGTTTATGGTGTATGGAGATAAATGCAGAGTAAATTCTGGAATCATTTCTCTAATGAAAGCCAGAAAGTGTTTGACCAAGAGGTGTACATCATACTTAGCATTCGTGATCGATGCTAAAAGGGAAAAGAAGGTGATGCAGAATATTCCCGTAGTGTGTGATTATTTGGAAGTATTTCCCGAAGATCTTCCTGGATTACCACCTGATAGACAAGTGGAGTTCAGAATAGACTTGTTATCAGGAACCACGCCAATAGCAAAAGCACCTTACCGATTAGCACCGACGGAGATGAAAGAGCTGATGATGCAGCTTCAGGAGTTATTAGACAAAGGTTTCATTAGACCTAGTTCATCACCCTGGGGAGCTCCAGTGTTATTCGTGAAGAAGAAAGATGGAAGTATGAGAATGTGCATCGATTATAGAGAGCTGAATAAAGCAACAATAAAGAATTGATATCCGTTGCCGAGGATTGATGACCTATTCGATCCACTACAAGGTTCAAGTTATTTTTCAAAGATCGACCTAAGGTCAGAATATCATCATCTGAAGGTGAAAGAGCAGGATATAGAGAAGACTGCATTCAGAACTCGATATGGACACTAAGAGTTCTTGGTTAAGTCTTTTGGACTAACCAATGCTCCAGCAGCATTCATGGATTTAATGAACAGGGTTTGTAATCCGTTCCTTGATAAATCTGTGATAGTGTTCATAGATGACATTCTGATTTATTCGAAAAGCCAAGAGGAGCATGGCAGACACTTGCGAGAAGTGTTAGAAGTACTAAAGAAGGAGAAGTTGTATGCAAAGTTCTCCAAATGTGATTTTTGGATTAGGGAAGTCCAATTCTTGGGTCACGTGGTCAACCAAGAAGGTATAATGGTTGATCCGACAAAGATTGAAGCTGTGACAAAGTGGGAGAAACCGAAGAATCCCACGGAGATCCGAAGATTTTTGGGATTAGCCGGATATTATCGAAGGTTTATCCAACGCTTTTCTTCGATCGCTAGTCCATTAACAGCTTTGACCCACAAAGGAGCTACTTATGCTTGGAGTGATAAGCATAAATAAGCATTCGAGAAGCTAAATAAAAAGCTATGCGAGGCACCGATACTTTCTCTACCCGATGGAGTTGAAGACTTCGCTGTTTATAGCGATGCGTCTGGGGTTAGATTGGGTTGTGTTTTGACCCAAAGAGATAAGGTGATCACGTATGCATCTCGACAGCTGAAAGAGCATGAAAAGAACTACCCGACTCATGATTTGGAGTTGGCAGCAGTAGTTTTCACTCTGAAAATATGGAGGCATTACCTCTATGGCACGAAGTGCAAACTTTTCACTGATCATAAGAGTTTCGAATATCTCTTTAGTCAGAAAGAATTGAATATGAGACAATGACGCTGGCTAGAATTACTTAAGGACTATGACTGTGAGATACTTTACCACCCCGGTAAAGCTAATATTGTAGCTGATGCTCTCAGTCGGAAACTCAATCTTGAAAGAAAAAGGCCAAGAGCATTGAGAATAGAAGTTGTCTCAACTATTTTGGAAAGTATAAAGAAAGCTTAAAGCGAAGCTGTTGAGAAGGATGACCGAAAGGAGGAACGTTTGGGCAAAACGTTGGTGTTCAGTATAAACAATCATGGACTAAAGGTGTTCCAAGATCGGATTGGGATACCTAAGATAGGAGGAGTCAGAGATCTTCTGATGGAAGAAGCTCACAAGACCATGTACTCGATTCATCCTGGTAGCACTAAAATGTATAGGGACCTGAAACCCTACTACTGGTGGCCGAAGATGAAGCTCGATGTTGCAAAGTATGTGGCCGAGTGTGTGACTTGTGCTAGAGTCAAGACACAACATCAAAAACCATATGGGAGTTTAGAACCTTTGCTTGTACCTATAGGTAAATGGGAAGACATTACTATGGATTCTGTCACTAAACTGCCCAGAACGAAAAGTGGTCACAACATGATTTGGGTGGTCGTTGATCGATTCACTAAGAGTGCGCATTTCATAGCAGCCAATGAGAAATGGTCTATGGAAAAGCTTGCGAATTCTTACGTTAAGGAAATTGTGAGGCTTCACGGTGTTCCGTTAACAATTGTATCGGATCGTGACAACCGTTTCACCTCGAGGTTTTGGAAAAGTCTACAAGAGGAAATGGGTACCAAGTTGTGTTTAAGTATAGCTTACCATCCACAGACTGATGGTCAGAGCGAAAGAACGATACAAACACTTGAAGATATGCTGAGGGCATGTACCCTGGAATTCCTAGGTAATTGGGATGAACATTTACCTTTGGTAGAATTTTCCTATAATAATTGTTTCCATTTGAGCATAAAGATGACACCTTATCAAGCTTTGTACGGACAGAAGTGTCGTATGCCGTCTTGTTGGCTTGAGGCTGGGGAAAAGCAGTTTATGGGACCGGAGATGGTTCATCAAACTGTTGAAAAGTTGAAAATAATTAGGTAGAGAATGTTATCCGCTCAGGATCTTCAAAAGAGCTATGATGACAAAAAGTGAAGACTGATGACTTTTGAAGTTGGAGATTCAGTTTTGCTTAAAGTCTCGCCGTGGAAGGGACTAATAAGATTTGGAAAAGGGGGAAAATTAAGTCCAAGGTTTATTGGACCGTTTAAAGTTCTTTAGAGGATTGGGAACCAAGCTTACAAGCTCGAACTACCAGAAGAACTGAATGGAATTCATAACACTTTCCATGTGTGTTATTTGAGGAAGTTCACGGAAGAAGTTCCCGACATGATTCCACTTTAGGAGTTTAGAATCGATGAGAACAAAAGGTTGATTAAAGAACTAGAGGCAATCATTGACCGAAAGACTAAGAAGTTGCGACGCAAGATGGTCAAGTTAGTGCTTGTCCGATGGAAACACACGAATGGGCCAAATCTCACCTGGGAAACGGAGAGTGACATGATGAGTCGCTACCCGCAGTTGTTTGTTGATGTGTGATTCCCGGGACGGAATCATTCTAAGGTGGAGAGAATTGTAACGCCTGTGTTTCTGGGCTTGTCATTAATGTTTATATAATAGTCTAGGATAACCTTTGTAACCCGTTTTGAAATAATAGAAGTGTATTATTTGAGTATTATGTGTTTTGTGCTTAATTGCTTAATTATGTGATTTGATTAATTGAGAATAAAAATAAGCGTCAAAATTTAAGTGTAAAATAAACCCGATATTTTTACATAAAGTTGTAGTGGCCGAAACGAGGTTTCAGAATATATATATATATATATATATATATATATATATATATATATATAGAACGCCCGAATCTGACTTTGTATGAGGAAGTTATGATTTTCTGAAGTTTCGACTTAGCAGTATGCAGCCCGAATACTCAATTTGAGACCGATCGGTTTTTAGCCGAAACAATCTAAACGAGAATCGAAGATCTCGTTAACTGTAGTGAAACGATAAAAAGATAGGCGAGAAAGGACGTCGGATAAAGAAGTTATAAATTTATAACGGAGTTTTCCTGTCCCGGCCTACTAAAAATAAATAATAAAAATAAATTCAAAATTAGCCGACAGAGTCTAAACGAAAGTTGTAGAGCGTAGTCTCACCTACGCGTGGATATAAAGAACGACGAAAATGGAGTTCGTATGAAGAAGATATGAATTTTCAAAGTTTATTAAATAATTAAAATTTAAATTTAATTATTAAATTTTGATATTATACGAAGGAGGGGGGGGGGAGTCATCGATCCGATCCGAACTACGCTCAGCGTAGTTGAGTACACCCAGCGTACCCCGATGCATTCACCATCTCAGACTCGAGTGCTCCGATGACGCATGCAGTGACAATCCGAGGCATTACGCCCCACGTAGAGCATTACGCCCAACGTAATGCGAGGCCTCAGCCTCCTATAAAAGGCTTCCGAGGGCAGCCGACTCCATTTGCCAAATTCTCTTCTCTTTCTCCCGTTTTGCATGCCAGAAATACCCCGAAGCCCCAGTATCAACCCGAGCCCCGAAGCAAGTCCCGAAACCCCGAAGATCCCGAGAAGTGCAATTCCCAAGCTGAAGCTCTGCCTGCGAGGAGCCCGGTTTTTGTGGAGATCCTCTAGATATACCGAAGAATACTACTTCTACAAGCTGTAGTGCTGTCCGATCATCTTCTGATCAAGTGAGTGTGTAGTTACTTTCTTCTATCGCATAATTATGAAGTATTTGGTACAAAATACATGTTATGTGTATATTTTGTTGATTATATGTGTGAATGCATATTCACTTTCTTCTAACTCATAGATATGATATATTCTCTGTGAGATACGTGATATGTATGTGTGCCTCATCTGTTATGTGGAATATGTATTGAATGAACATGCAATACACGTTTTAAACTATGCATAAAAAGATATATTTTTATCTACTAATATGTTGGGTAGAACATGGGTAGATAGTTGATGTGTGATTAACATATGAGAGGCCTCGTTGTTGTTGTTGATCTAGTTATTCAGCAGAGTATGGATAACGAACACAGACTCTTTCTAGATAGTCCTACGGAACGCTAGCAGGCTCAAAACCTGTAGGTGTTGTGAACGATGTGTTTACTGGTGTACGCTATCCCCCTCATGGTTGCCTTTAGGATATCTATTGTTGAGGAAACCCCTTAGCAGTAATGTCCGTCCCGATGAAAATCCTAGATTAGGTCCCTCGAGATAGATGTTGTTTTAGGGACGGAAAGTGAGGAGAACGGGAATGGGTAATCAGGTTATTGTTATTGTTGGTTGGTGAATTAAATATAATTATTTATTGTGGCTTGAAAACCCTATATGCTCACCAGGCTCCCAAGCCTGACCCACTCAGTTTATTTGTATTACAGGAAGTGGCGCACGGGCATAAGATGGATGAATCATCGAGTTGTTTTGTTTACAAGTCTGTATATGTATATATTTGTTGAATGACTTGTAATGTTATCGTTTATGCTTTTGGTCTGTTTATCGGAACATGACAACCCGAATATTGTTATATAATGAAAAAATGCATCTCTTGATGAAATGCTTTGATAAACTTTATTTTATCATATTTTGTTTTGGGAACAAATTCCGCAACTCTTTTAAATCAAAAGGATTTACTCTGAAATTATTTTCAAAGTATAAATGAAAACGATCTTTTCTGGCCGTGATTTTGGGGATGTCACACTTACCCGTTGTACCTCTTGCGAGATAAGTAGAGTTCAGGATTGACCTGTTCCGCAGTGTAGCCCCGTTTGCTAAGGCGACGTATCGCCTTGCACCAGTAGATATGCATGAGTTATATTCTCAGCTTCAGGAGCTGCTAGGCAATCAATTTATCAGACCAAGTAGTTCACACTGGGGAGCATCAACCTTGTTTGTGAAGAAGAAGGATAGTTTTCATGGCATGTGTATAGACTATCGGGAGTTGAGCAAGTTGAAAGTAAAGAACCGTTATCCACTCCCCATGATTAATGATCTCTTCGATCAGTTGCAGGGTGAATATTGGTTCTCTAAGATCTATCTATGGTTGGGTTACCACCAGATGAGAGTTGGGGAGGAGGATGTAGATAAGATAGCATTCTGGGCTTGTTATGGTCATTACGAGTTTGTGGTTATGCCGCTTGGGTTCACCAATGCACCAAAAACTTCAACGGATCTGCTGAACCAGGTATGTAGGCCGATGCTAGAGCGGCCAGTTATTGTTTTCATTGATGATATCCTGGTCTACTCCAAGATCGGGGAAGAGCATGATGAGCATTTTAGAAAGTTTCTAGGAGTACTGAGGCAGGAGACAGCTTATGCCAAATTGTCCAAGTATGAGTTTTGGTTATGGGAGTCCAGTTTCAGGGACATCTCTTTAATCAGAACGGGATTCTGGTCAATACGGCCAAGATTAAGGTAGTGATGCAGTGGGACGTCCCAAAGTCCCTGTCTGAGATTAGGAGTTTCCTTGGGCTGACTAGTTATTATCGGAGATTTATCTAGGATTTCTTCAAGTTTGTTGTTCCTCTTACCCATCCGACAAGAAAAGGTATGGATTTCTATTAGGGTCCTGAGCAGCAGACTGCGTTTGAGATTCTGAGGAGGAAGTTATGTGAGGCCCTGGTCTTGAACCTTCCTAAGGGTGTTGCGGATTTTATGGTATTTTGTGATGCATCGATCACATGTTTGGGGGCAGTTCTCATGCAGAGAGGTAGAGTCATCTCTTATGCATCCAGATAGTTGAGGCCCCATGAGGTTAAGCATTCGACTCATGATTTCTGGTTGGGGAAAGTAGTCTTTGCGCTCAAGATTTTAAGACATTATCTATATGGGGTCCAATTTACCATATACATGAATCACAAGATCTTGAGGTATCTTATGGATAAGCCAGATCTGAACATGAGGCTATGCAGATTGCTCGACATATTTATGGATTACGATTGTGAGATTCTCTATCATCCAAGAAAGGCCAATGTGGTCGTCGATGCTTTAAGTTGCATAACGGCTAGTATTCTGGGCCGATGGAACTGTTCGAGGATGACCGTTGACTCCCCGATTCAATATTTTATCAAGGAGGCTCAGGCTGAGGGAGTCAAGAAAGAAAACTGGAAGAAGGAGAGGATCATAGGTGAGATTGTCACACCCCAAAATCAAAGGCGGAAACGTTTCGAAGCGGAGGACATCATGAATATCACAACCAATGTACATAGTAAGCATAGTAAACACAAAACTTTACATTACATAGATTCATTTACATTGTCTGAAAACAAGATTTACATGTGTTATACATATACATATCATATGAACAAAAGTACAGACGTGTCTTCTACGTACTCCGTCTTTGCCAAAAGGATTGTTGGTACCTGTCTAATGTGGACCTGAGAATACAAGCAGTTTGAAAATTAGCATAAAGCTGGTGAGTTCATAAGAGATTTGTTTTCTAAAAATGTACAAGTTTCCTTTGGTTTTTCTGAAAAGTTTGTTATCCAAGAAAATCCCATATTTTCTTATAAGTATAGTTTAGTTATCCATTAATTACATGGTCTAGTTAAGAACAGTTCACTTATCCCAGGAAAAAACCTTATTTTCCTAAAAGTAAAGTTTAGTTAAATACCACAGTGTATAGTTTAATACGTAAAACTATATGTTGAAAATCATGGGATTACTATCCCGTACTAGATATAAGATAGTTTGATATACACGAAACTATTAATAGATATAGATTGAAAATCATGGGATTACCATCCCGTACTAGATATAGATTCAAAACCATGGGATTACCATCCCACACTAGATATAAGATAGTTTTAATACACAAAAACTATAGATTAAAAGACATGGGACTATCATCCCGTACTAGATATAGATTGAAAAGACATGGGACTACCATCCCGTACTAGATATAGATTGAAAAGACATGGGACTACCATCCCGTACTAGATATAGATTGAAAAGACATGGGACTACCATCCCGTACTAGATATAGATTGAAAAGACATGGGACTACCATCTCGTACTAGATAAAAGAATTATAGATTGAAGATAGATATAAAAATCAAATCCGTGAATAAACTTATATTAATACGTATTGTCAGTCGGGTAACCATGCTGATGCGACACCGAGACCTCCTTGACGTTCGTCAGACGTCGGACGATATCTAGAATTTGTCACCCCAGGCGTGCCCGCCTAATTGTAGCTAGCAGTTTAGGTGTGGGATTGTCAGTCCCGAATAGATCTATTCACAAATTTCACGCTCTCCCTCCTGGAGACTTTGGTTACACTTTCGGGGAGGATTTACTGATAACCCAAAGGGTAATGACGAATCTCACAAGCTAGTATTAAATTATTCACGGTGTTTTTAGACGATATCAAACATACTAATCGTTTTGAAACATAATACATTGAAAACAGTTAAATACAATGGAATTATCTGGCAATATACTCTAACTTAAACAGAGATAAACCGAATAAGACATAGTTTATCTAATAACTTAACATAAATCTGTACTCATTAAACAAGAACTAAAGATCCCAAATTATTCCCATAATAATTTGATTGATTTGATTGTTTCCTTTACTGAAATCCATGTAGTTATAATCGATAAAACATCCCTTATGCTCAGCATAATACATAAGGGGTAAAGATATCTAAAGGTTAGCCAGATATTTATAGAAATATATCAGTTTTAGGTTTTGAAAACATTTATATTTTGCTTGTATTCCCCCCCCCCCCTGAAAACATTGAAAAACACGGAAAAAGGGTAGGGGTATGAACTCACCAGGCGAGAAAACGTGACGGATTGGATGCTAAGTGTCGGTTCGGGGCTTGATAACGTGTGAGGTTCCTATGTAATATGAAATGATATACAAATGTATCTAATTAGACTTTGAATCACTAATTAGATATGATTATACACTCCAAGACATGAAAACACTTCAAATCAAGTGTTTGGAGTGACCCGGGTGACATCTACGGACGTATAGGGCTTAGATAATGAGTTCGCTCTTCAAGAGTAAACTCCTTAGGGAGTTTACGGCCCTAAGACTATGACCACATGAGTTCACGGCCGTGAACTCATGGTTGATGGGTTTCAAGGTGCTAAATGGTCAAATATCACTTGAGGACAATTGCTAGGATTTAATCTAAGGCATAGGAAGGACTTAAACCACCAAAGGAACCATCAAAAGGAGTTTACGACCCTAAACGAGGAGTTTACGGCCGTAAGCTCCTATACCTTCCTTCTATTAATGATTTGGTGGCCTTAGATCAATCACATGTGATTCAAACTAATTTTACAAGTCATAGTATGGGTTTAGGGCATCATTTGACCTCAGTATAGGAGTTTACGGCCCAGGAGCCTATCCTTGGGGGGTTTATGGCCATATGCTACTATAGGAGTGGTTTTAATTAAGTTTAAGGCCCCTAAATCGATTGTGGTTGGTTCTAGACATTAATCCAAGGCTATTGGTGTGTTTAAGTGGCATTTAAACACTCAAATTTGAGTTTACTCCCCATGAATATGAGTTTACGGCCCAAGAATGTTCTTGGGCAGTAAACTCATGTTTACTCCTCAAAAGTTGGATTCAAGGTGTTCTAAGTCCGATTCATTAAGCCATTATGCCATATCTAAGCCCCAAAGGTGATTTGGAAGGGTTTTAAGGCTCAAAAACCCCTTTTATGTGTGTTTATAGCCCAAGCATGTTCTAGGGCTGTAAACACATGAATATGGTCCTTTTTCAAAGATTAAGCATGAAATTGAAGGCTAAGGATGCTAATCTATGAGTTAGGGTAGTTACCTTGATGATTTGGAGCCTTAATTTGATGATTTTAGACCTAATTCTTGGGTTTAAGGAGAGAGGTTAGAGAGAGAGAGAGTAGTGACAGAGTGCAAAAGCTTCAAAATGAAGTCTTTTGGGTTTTAAATAGGTTCTAAGTTCGGGATACGGTGGAATTCTACCTGATACCGATGCTAGACGTGGCTTTTGGTCGCACCCGATCAAGTTACCGTAATCCGATATGGTCGATTCTAAAAATATTCCGATTACTAGAATGGGATGTTATTATGAGTTCTAAACATGTTAGGACACCCATTAAGTCATAATGGAAGTCCCACATTTATGACTTAATTTAATGACGTAAACGGAAACAAAATTGAAAATGACGAATGTATTAACGGAAAGGGTTACAAATAATGGAACGAACTTCGAGTTGTCACATTATCCCCCCGTTAGAGGGAATTTTGTCTCGAAATTCAAAGATTAGAATACAGTTCATGAATTGAAAAGTGAGATGTGGATGAATCTACTGCTTCGGGTCTTCACGCTCCTAAGTGAAATCGGGTCTCCGCTTGACATTCCAGCGAACCCTCACTACCGGGATGCGGCTTTGTTTCGTACGTTTAACCTTGCGATCTATGATTTCGTTTGGTTCTTCCCTAGGGTTCAGAATTTCGTTGATTTCGGTCTCATCAAAGGGATTACTAGGGTTTCGTCGGGTCGGCACTTCTTATGAATAAAGACGTGGAATACCAGATGGATGTTGCTATGTTCTGAAGGTAGTCGAAGTTTGAAGGTTACGGAATCGATCCTAACGAGGATCTAGAAGAGTCTAATGTACCACGAGTTAAGTTTTCTACGCTTTCCAAGGCGTACCATGTCCTTCCAGAGTAAGACTTCCAATAAGAGGGTACATCCTTCTGTGTCGGAATGGTTAGGGTTTTGGCGATTCAGAAAATATTCTGGGTGAACCTGTAATACTAGCCAGTGAGACCCAAGAATTGATGGTTTTCTGTGGGTATCTTCGGTGCCGACTAATTCTCTATTGCTTTGATCTTAGGAGGATTCCATACGTATGACTTCATCGTATTCTACTTGACCAAGGAAAATGGTTTGACCGATGGGCATCACTACGAACTTATAGTGACCATATCGAGTCCTGCATAATGTCTAAGAAACATTACTCTCATGGATTTGTAGCTATTGATACCTTGACCTAAGGTTTATCTTTGAGAAGTGGCTGGTTCCATGAAGTGGATCGAAAAGGTCATTTATTCGAGGAAAGAGGATATCGGTTTTGACGGTCAACTTATCAAGCTGACTAGATATCTCCTGCATTTCTGCTGTAGCTAAGCGATGCGGACACGAAATTCAATCTGACGTTCGGAAAGAATTCCCGGAAGCCATACAGGAAATACATCAAGAAAATCACAGGTTTCGGGGATGTTCTCGAGGTCTCTAACTTCCTTTTTCTCGCGGATCACATAGGCTAGGAATGCATAGCACTCTTTTCGAGGAAAACTCTTGAGTCTTGATGCACGAAATGATACGAAGGTTGGAACCGAATTCATCTCTGTTGATCATGAGGGTCTGACTAGAGAGGAGATTGGGACGGATGAATTTTTCAATACAAGGGTATTAGCACGATTAGGTCTCAACCAGTCCATGCCATAGATAGCATTAAAACTGTTTATGGAAACTGGCATAAGATCAATGGATGAGGAATGGTCGTTCAGAGTATAGGTACAACCTACGGATGTATCGATAAAGTTCTCTTTCCCACTGTTAATCGCCTTGATAGTGAATGTTTCATTTACTAACGGAGGGCTAAGATTAAGAAGATGTCCGAATGAATAGCTAAAAGATTTTTCTTTTCAGCCCTAAAATAGAAAAGGATTGCAGGCATAAGAGTTGTCGAGGAGGAATATACCTGCGGCGACGGTGGGATCAGCGGCTGTCTGCTCTCGTCCTATTGCTAGATCTCTTCAAGTGTTGCCAGTCATTGCTGCCTTGGGGTAGCTCCTCTTGAAGTGTCCCACTTCACCACAATTATAGCAGGCCTGACCGACGCCCGCTTCGGAAGATTGATTTGTTGATTGGGCTGGTTTCCTGCAGTTTTGAGCAAGGTGGCCCTTCTTGCCACAGTTGTTGCAAAGACGTTTACGACATGGCCCGGGAGTATGGTGATGGTAGCTCCACTTGTTGCACCAAGGAAGGGTACCAGTATATCCGTTGGTAGGAGTCTGAGCAGTGGATCCAACAGCAGAAACAACAGTAGGGGTAGTAGCAGCGTGGACTGCTACCGTTTACTGTTTCTTAGAGGATCCTTGTGTACTTTGGGCCTTCCGCTTGTTCCAGAATTCCTTTTTACTTCCACCACTTCTCTTAACCAGCTCAGGAGTGGTGGTCTCCTCATCAGGGTTATCTTCATGATCGATCAGGGTTTGCGCCAGACATTTGGCACTGTCATAGGTATCTGGCTTCGCAGCCAAGACATTTCCTTTGGTCGGCTGGGTCAACCCCCAGATAAATCTCTCAATCGTCTTACTCTCCGGGGTAACCATTCCCGGACAGAGTAGCGCCAAGTCATCAAATCTTGAAGTGTAAGCGACGATATCGGAACCCTTCATCTTCAGGTTCCAGAGTTCGTGTTCTAGTTTCTGCATCTCGCCCCGTGGGCAGTACTCGGCAAGAAGAAGATCCTTCATGGCCTCCCAACCCATAGTATTAGCTACACGTAGAGTTAAGGATTTGACTCGGCCGTTCCACCAAGTCAAGGCTTTATCGGTAAACGTGCAGGCAGCGAACTTCACCCTATCTGATTCAGAGCAGGCACAAATTTCGAAAATAGATTTGATTTTCTCGAACCATCGGGTTAGGGAAATGACACCTCCAGTGCCATCGAAGGATGTGGGTTTCGCGTTCATAAAGTCCTTATAGGAACACTGCTTCCGGTGTCCTTGGCTATCATCTTGGTTTTGAGGTTGGGGACCACCTCCTGAACCATCGGGGATCATTTGGGACATGGCGGCTGCCACTGTGGCAGTAACAGATGCCTGGAACATCACAGGATCAAATTAGGGAGGAGGTGGCGGCGGAGGGTTGTTGTTGTTCTTTGAGTTGGGTCTCTTTCTTGGAGGCATCTTGATCTAAAAAGATCAGGAAAGACAGGATCATAAGTCCTCTGAATTGAATCAAGAGATATGGAACAGGGGATATCTCATTAAGACAGATATAAAATTTTAATAAGCGATAAAGCAGGAAAGAATTATCAAAGCAAATAAACTATCGCTAAAGGAATGATTGAGGAGCAATGATGGGATGAGGATTTCTATAACGGATTTGGCTTGAGAAATACTCCCATAGTATTTCATGATTTGCTGTGACGACAACTCGTTGTTTTGGGTATTGGGTAAGTTTTAGGCATGCCGCATACCACAGCACTCCGAAGCACATGTGGCCGTGTCTCGAATGAATATAGTTGGCCAGGCTATATTGATCCTAGACACGACTACATAACTGCCCAAGTTTAACCGTGGCATACAACACCCATTTACTTATGTTTTGTTCTACTTGTAGTTACGGATTTCGACGGTTTGGTATACTTGTATACTTTTGAAAATACTTATATTTTAAAGTATACTTTTAATTCAGAGCACTTAGGCCCCATAGTGTTTATAGTCTTATACCATGTAAGGTTTGGTATACTAGTTCACTATAAACAAGGGCTCTGATAAAAATCTGTCACGCCCTGAAATCAAAGGCGGAAACATTCCGGGGCAGAGGACATCATGAATATCACAACCAATGTACATAGTAAGCATAGTAAACACAAAACTTTACATTAAATAGATTCATTTACATTGTCTGAAAACAAGAGTTACATGTGTTATACATACACATATCATATGAACAAAAGTACTGACGTGTCTTCTACGTACTCCGTCTTCGCCAAAAGGATCGCTGGTACCTGTCTAAGGTGGACCTGAGAATACAAGCAGTTTGAAAATTAGCATAAAGCTGGTGAGTTCATAAGAGGTTTGTTTTCTAAACATGTACAAGTTTCCTTTGGTTTTTCCAAAAAGTTTGTTATCCAAGAAAATCCCATATTTTCTTATAAGTATAGTTTAGTTATCCATTAATTACACGGTCTAGTTAAGAACATTTCAGTTATCCCAGGAAAAACCTTTATTTTCCTAAAAGTAAGGTTTAGTTAAATACCACAGTGTATAGTTTAATACGTAAAACTATATGTTGAAAATCATGGGATTACTAACCCGTACTAGATATAAGATAGTTTGATATACACGAAACTATTAATACATATAGATTGAAAATCATGGGATTACCATCCCGTACTAGATATAGATTCAAAACCATGGGATTACCATCCCGCACTAGATATAAGATAGTTTTAATACACAAAAACTATAGATTAAAAGACATGGGACTATCATCCCGTACTAGATATAGATTGAAAAGACATGGGACTACCATCCCGTACTAGATATAGATTGAAAAGACATGGGACTACCATCCCGTACTAGATATAGATTGAAAAGACATGGGACTACCATCCCGTACTAGATATAGATTGAAAAGACATGGGACTACCATCCCGTACTAGATATAGATTGAAAAGACATGGGACTACCATCTCGTACTAGATAAAAGAACTATAGATTGAAGATAGATATAAAAATCAAATCCATAAATAAACTTATATAAATACGTATTGTGAGTCGGGTAACCATGCTAATGCGACACCGACACCTCCTTGACGTTCTTCAGACGTTGGACGATATCCAGAATTTGACACCACAGGCGTGCCCGCCTAACTATAGCTAGCAGTTTAGGTGTGAGATTGTCAGTCCCGAATAGATCTATTCACAAATTCCACGCTCTCCCTATAGGAAACTTTGGTTACACTTCCGGGGAGGATTTACTGATAACCCAAAGGGTAATGACGAATCTTACAAGCTAGTATTAAATTATTCACGGTGTTTTCAAACGATATCAAACATACTAATCGTTTTGAAACATAATACATTGAAAACAGTTAAATACAATGGAATTATCTGGCAATATACTTTAACTTAAACAGAGATAAACTGAATCAGACATAGTTTATCTAATAACTTTACATAAATCTATACTCATTAAACAAGAACTAAAGATCCCAAATTATTCCCATAATAATTTGATTGATTTGATTGTTTCCTTTACTGAAATCCATGTAGTTATAATCGATAAAACATCCATTATGCTCAGCATAATACATAAGGGGTAAAGATATCTAAAGGTTTGCCAGATATTTATAGAAATATATCAATTTTAGGTTTTGAAAACATTTATAGTTTGCTTGTATTCCCCCCTAAAAACATTGAAAAACACGGAAAAGGGTAGGGGTATGAACTCACCAGGCGAGAAAACGTGACAGATTGGATGCTAAGTGTCGGTTCGGGGCTTGATAACGCGTGAGGTTCCTATGTAATATGAAATGATATACAAATGTATCTATTTAGACTTTGAATCACTAATTAGATATGATTATGCACTCCAAGACGCGAAAACACTTCAAATCAAGTGTTTGGAGTGACCCGGGTGACATCTACGGACGTATAGGGCTAAGATAATGAGTTTGCTCTTCAAGAGTAAACTCCTTAGGGAGTTTACGGCCCTAAGACTATGACCACATGAGTTCACGGCCGTGAACTCATGGTTGATGGGTTTCAAGGTGCTAAATGGTCAAATATCACTTGAGGACAATTGCTAGGATTTAATCTAAGGCATAGGAAGGACTTAAACCACCAAAGGAACCATCAAAAGGAGTTTACGGCCCTAAACTAGAAGTTTACGGCCGTAAGCTCCTATACCTTCCTTCTATTAATGATTTGGTGGCCTCAGATCAATCACATGTGATTCAAACTAATTTTACAAGTCATAGTATGGGTTTAGGGCATCATTTGACCTCAGTATAGGAGTTTACGGCCCAGGAGCCTATCCTTGGGGGGTTTATGGCCATATGCTCCTATAGGAGTGGTTTTAATTAAGTTTAAGGCCCCTAAATCGATTGTGGTTGGTTCTAGACTTTAATCCAAGGCTATTGGTGTGTTTAAGTGGCATTTAAACACTCAAATTTGAGTTTACGCCCCATGAATATGAGTTTACGGCCCAAGCATGTTCTTGGGCAGTAAAATCATGTTTACTCCTCAAAAGTTGGATTCAAGGTGTTCTAAGTCCGATTCGTTAAGCCATTGTACCATATCTAAGCCCCAAAGGTGATTTGGAAGGGTTTTAAGGCTCAAAAACCCCTTTTATGTGTGTTTATGGCCCAAGCATGTTCCAGGGCTGTAAACACATGAATATGGTCCTTTTTCAAAGATTAAGCATGAAATTGAAGGCTAAGGATGCTAATCTATGAGTTAGGGTAGTTACCTTGATGATTTGGAGCCTTAATTTGATGATTTTAGACCTAATTCTTGGGTTTAAGGAGAGAGGTTAGAGAGAGAGAGAGTAGTGACAGAGTGCAAAAGCTTCAAAATGAAGTCTTTTGGGTTTTAAATAGGTTCTAAGTTCGGGATACGGTGGAATTCTACCTGATACCGATGCTAGACGTGGCTTTTGGTCGCACCCGATCAAGTTACCGTAATCCGATATGGTCGATTCTAAAAATATTTCGATTACTAGAATGGGATGTTATTATGAGTTCTAAATGCATTAGGTCACCCATTAAGTCATAATGGAAGTCCCACATTTATGACTTAATTTAATGATGTAAACGGAAACGAAATTGAAAATGACGAATGTATTAACGGAAAGGGTTACAAATAATGGAACGAACTTCGGGTTGTCACAGAGATTGACATTTTTTCTACCGATAGTCATGGTCGTTTGACATGGTGCATTCAGTTTTGGGTCCTCTTTTCTGGCGAGATTCGATTGATAGTATTGGAGGAGGCTCATAAGTCCAAGTTCTTGATCCATCCTGGGGCCACCACGATGTATCGAGATTTGAGGCTTAGTTATTGGTGGCTCTGTATAAAGCGGGAGATAACATGGTATGTTGAGAGGTGTTTGACCTACCAGATGGTCAAGGCAAAGCACCAAAAGCCATATGGAAAGCTTCAACCTTTGGAGATTCTTATGTAGAAATGGGAGCAGATCACTATGGATTTCATCAACAACTTGTCAAGGACGACCAAGTAGTTTGATGCGGTTTGGGTCATTTTCGAAATGTTTTCCAAGAGTTCTTACTTTCTAGAGAAGTTGTCCAATGTCTTTGTGTGAGAGATTGTCACTCGCCACGATGTATCTGTCTCTATCATATCTGACCAAGAAGTTTAGTTTACTTCTCAATTTTAGCAGAAGTTTCATGAGGAGTTAGGTACAAGACTCCATTTCAGCATTGCTTATCACCCCTAGAATGATGGACAGAGTGAGCGGACCATACCGACGCTCTAGGATAAGATGAGGGCTTGCGTCATTGATTTTGGTAGGAGTTGGGATTTCTACCTTCCCTTAGTTGAGTTTTCTTACAACAAAAGCTATCATTCTAGTATCGGTGCACCATTTTTCGAGCTTCTCTACGGTAGGAAGTGTCATACACCAAGTTGTTGGGGAGAGGTTGGTCATAGGTTTATGGGGAAGGGTGAGGTGGTCCTTTAAAAAAACAGAGCTTATCTAGTAGATCATGTAGAGATTACAGATGGGTTAAAGCCGACAGAAGATTTATGCCGGCAGATGATGGTCTATGTTAGAATTTCAGGTAGGGGATATGGTTCTACTGAAGGTATCACCCTGGAAGGGTGTTATATGCTTTTGGAAGACGGGCAAGTTGGGGCCCCGATTTATTGGACAATTCCGAGTTGTAGCTAGGGTAGGCAACGTAGCATATTGATTAGATATGGCTGAAGAGCTTAGTCAGATTCATAAGACTTTCAAAAGTGTTTGGTGGATGGTTTTGTTATGGCCCCCATAAACGACATTCAGGTAGATGAACGCTTGAATTATGTAGAGAGGTCGGTGGCCATGTTGGATAGGAAGACAAAGGCGTTGTACGTCAAGGTGTTATGATTCAAGTGGAGGAGAATTGTAACACCCGTTCATTTCAAGTTAACATTTCATTCATGAATTAGTAAGTTAAGTTCGGGACTTAAGTCTATGTAGGGCGTAGATAGCCTCTACGTTGCATAGAAGGAAAGACGATGCGAGGTCTTAATGAACTATGCGGAGCGTAGTTTTGAAGTACGCAAGGCATACTAGCCAGAGTCTAAACCCTAAACTCGGGGTTTGAGCCCTAGTTAAACACCTTAACCCTCATAAAACCTTCCACCTTCAGCCACCATTCTCCTCAAACGGCCCCTTTAAAACTCTAATCTCCATTTTTGAACTCTTGAGCATTTTTAAGTGTTGTGTGCTCATATTTGAAGGAATGAAGCTCTTAGAAAGCACTTGGGAAGCTTCAAGACTTATGGATCTAGACCTTACATCTCCTTAGCAACCACATGATGTATAAAGTTCTGAACTTGGTGAATACTTTGCAAGATCTTGTTAGTTATAGGGTTTATGTGCATTTTTCTCTCATAATCTTGGTCTAGTTGAGTATGAGCTAGTCCAAAACTTATGAGTAGCCTTTTAAGACATTTTGGAGTGCATGGAGTCATAAAAATGTATCTTGATCCTTTATTTCCATCCATGCATGATTTATGGGGCTTAGAATCTTATGATAAGTTAGGTTTTTGGAGTTGGACACTTTCTAGCAATGTAAAATCATAAAGTAGGAAACTTTATGAATTAGGATGCTATTTTGGGGTTAGATTTGAGTATTGGGTGAAAGGTCTTAAGAGGATAAGTTCTTAATAGAGGGTTTGTTTTTTTTCTTGAGTATGCAAGGTGTACTTAAGGGTATGTAGGGCATAACTCTAAAGTGTCTTGTAAAAGCCAAGCTTGAATTTAGGTCATGCTCGGTCATGCTCGGTCTAGTATATAAGTTGACTTTGATCATAAATCGTTGACTGTAGACTTTGACCAAGCTTGAATTTAGGTCATATGGGGTAATTTGGGCAGTATATAAGTTGTGGATTGAGGTTTGTTCCTTCTTTTGCTGTATAGGTGACCTATAGTGTCGGTATTTGGAGTTTCGTTCTTTTCAGCTATCATCTTGGTTTTAAGGTGAGTTTTCTCACTATGCCTATAGGCCAAAGGCACCAAGTCCGGCCCATTCTTTATGTTATGTACTTGATGTAGGACCATTACATGATAAATTATTATTTGCATATGTCGGCATATTTGGATGGTTAGGTTGAGACGGGAAGCCAACAAACCTGGATGGTTGGGTTGAGGTACTGCTTCGTGTGGTGGACCAACAAACCCGGATGGTTGGGTTGACACTATATGTCAAAAAACCCGAATAGTTGGGTTGAGACTCTATGTCAACAAACTAGGATGGTTGGGTTGAGGCCATGGGCCAACAAACCCCATACATATGCACCATAATTGTATTTTTGATGTGTTGGATGTTTAGAAAAACTCTCTAAGCTTGGGCTTACAGTTGTGGACTTCTTGTTTCAGGTACTTCAGATGATCAGGAAAAGGCGAAGGCTTAATCGTACACAATCACTACAGTTTGTGATTTCCGCCTATTTCGGATACTTTGATTTTGGGATGCTTTTATTTTACACTTATGTTTTGTGACTTAGGTTTGTATGAAAACAATGGTTTTATCGTGATTTTGTAAGTCCCCAAATTGCTTGTGTATCAATCAGATCCATTTGATGGTGCGGAATCCCAATCAATTGGATGATGTCAGATCAATATAGAAGAGAAGGAGAAGAAGAATATGATGAATCTTGTATTATTTGATGATTAGAATGTAGACCCAAATACAAGATTCACACACACTCACTTCTTCTCTCTAAATTTCTCTCTCTACAATATGCTTTCCTTTATCTCTCTTCTAGCCGTACACTTGCATGCACTCCTCACCCTATATATATGAGACACCAGCCATACACCCGTGTACGGCCATACACAGGTATGTGGCCGTACACACAAGTACGGCCGTACACAGCCACAAAATTACATATTACATAATAGAAAAATATATTTTCCTAGAAAAGCAAAGTATAAACGATATCTTTGACCCAACAATCTCCCCCTTGGTTTATAACTTTCTTTTCTAATTGACCCAACAAGCTCTCCCTAAAAAGTAGCTGGCTTTTCTTGTCAATCTTCAATGGGAGCTTTGGCTTCAGCTTTAATCTTTGATTTTGTTTACAGCTTCAAGATGAACATATGAATCTTCTATGAATGACTTCATCCTGAGCGGTTGGGCATTTCTTCAAGATTTTACACTGAACACACATTGGGTGAGGAGGCTTGATGTACTGATTCTTGAAAGATAGCGCTTTCAGCTTGAGAATCTTCAGAGAGAACAACAGAGAGAAATAATCTTATGGATTACCTCAGCAGGTTCATAGATAGCAGCGGACCGATTGAGGAGGCTTCAACGCAATCAGTCACATAATCTTCAAGTGCAACTTCACCTTGCTTTAGGAGTTGAGGATTGAATGTCGAAAGAATAATCTTCATTTCTTGCTTCTTCGAATGAAAATTATTTGATGCTCACGGATGAAGCTTCGGTTCAGAAAATCTCGATACAGTCTCCATGAGTCTCATCTACACCTGGATTCACTTTTCAAGACAAAACAAAACTAAAAGAAAACTTAACACACAAAAAATATTTTTGGATTTTTCATATTTTCTGAACAAGAAGTAAAACAGAAATAACACTATGTTTGGATTTTTAATTTTCTGATTTTTGTTTGATTTTTGAATTTTTCTAATTTTTGTTTGATTTTGAATTTTTTTAATTCTCCCCCTAAATTTGTGCATAGATGAAAACTATGAACAAATTTAACAAAAACAAAAAAATATTTGGCATCAAAGTTGTTAGACAGTTTGAACTTGTTTATCAGTATCTTCACCTTCATGAATAGATCTGGTTAATTACTAGTATTGTGGTCCACTTAAACACGAAGCATATCGACAAAATTTTCTAAATAAACCATTTAGATGAACACAACCACGAGTATTGTTGTCCACTTAAATTAAGCAGCGAGATCTACAGACAACCTCTAAATGGTTCAATTTTAGTTGCACTAGAACGTGTTCCCCACTTCCCGATATACACTGGTTATCAAGAACTTCCAAAGAACTCCTTACTTTAGGTGAATAGACAATTATTAAGGAGGAAGTTAGATTTAGAGATAGATGCATATGTTGTGTCCCAGGTCAGATCTCTTTCAATCATGCAGAGGGGACAACATATGACTAATAGAGATAGAGGGGATTGAGAGGTAGAACATTGCATATGATGTGTCCTAGGTCGGATCTTCCGATCACGCAGAGGGGACAACATATGACTAACAAATAGAAATAGTTTCATAGATAATGAGGTGCGTAGAAACAGAGTTGCATATGTTGCATTCCAAGTCGAATCTTCCGATCACGCAGAGGAGGCAACATATGACTGACAGATAGAAAGCATGAAAATAATTTCCTACATACCTACTTTATCTGAACCCCGGTCGCCCTATCAAAACCAGAATAAAGGACATAAGTCCGTACATAAAGGAAAAGTTAAGCCACTGTTCTAGATGCATATTAATTTAGTGTATCCCGTGGGTTCCCGTGTTTATCTCACTGCTCAATCTACCCGAGCGTTGTATGGTCAGTCCAAACAATCCTATCTAAATCCACATTATCAAATCCTTCGTGCCTACCAGCACATCGAACACAAAACCTAGACAATTCAGCTTTGGTACCTTACATAGATTCGGATTGCCTGTTATCACAAGTTTTATATCACTTCCCAACAGAAACCTACTAAAGAAAAACTATAAAATATTGTATTTAAAACGAATCATATTAAGATAAACTTAGGAGTATAGAGAAGAAAACTCAAATCGTAAGTCACTAATTGAATTTGCATCCAAAAGGTCTGAGAACAGCACGCATGATCTCAGAACATATCCGAAAATTCTTCATGTCATTAAGCACTAACCCCATTTGTGATCTCTTCCTTTCCTCCTTTCCCGAAAAAAGGACACATAGTCTCAAACAAAGGTCTGAATGTTTTACAGTTGAGAGATGTCCCCTATCATGTGCCTGGAATAGCCACTACCAACAAACCGAATTCTTATGATATACCTCCATAGCTGCTCCGACACAGAGCGGGATCAGTTTGTCTTTGGAACCCAATCCATTTTGAAACCGGGTCGACCTTTGTCATCATTGTAGGGTACTCTCTCCCATGACATATCCTGTTTATCACAAACAGAAAATTAAGAAATATTAGAATCGTTAGATGATTTCGGAGAGTGAGCCTTTGGAACCCATTTGTAGTTGGGTTTAACCCATTTCTTTTCCGATCTGATGGGTGGCTCAGTACTTGCTTTTGATCTTGACGTCGGCCGTTGAGATGACTTTGACCTAACCGGTCTTTGTTTCACTGGAGCATCTTTTGGATTGGGCTTCTTGGCCGACATTCCCTTCTTGGCCTTGGAAGTTTGATTCTTAGCCTTCTGCGCGTTCCATTCACCATTGTCTGAACGTGACCTTGAGGAGTTTCTTTTGGAGTATCTCGCTCTTAGCGCGTTCTGCCAGCCTTGTACATAGTAGGGAACGTATGTATGATTAGGACAATTTCTTGCAATGTGTCCAGGTGTTCCACAATAAAAATAAGTTTTTTTTTTCAATGTGAAGTTGTTTCTTCCTGCCCTTGGTGGCGTATCCTTGCCTTGTCTCTTATTGTTCCCACAATCACAATTATAACAGGCACTCTGTTTCACTGTAATTGGCGGCCTGTATTTCTCAATAGCAAGTTGATCAGAAGTAGCTGAGTTCGAAGCAACATATTCAGAGTTCAAGGAGATGTTGGTTTGTTCAATGGTGTTCTTCTTGTTCTCATTCTCTGCTACTTTACCTGCACATGAACTAGATGTGCTAGAAAAAAGAACATGAGTATTTTCAAACAAATCATCAAATATGTCAAAAAAATTTAACTCAACATGATCCGGAGTAAAAGCATCACAAGATGTATCATTGAATTTACCATCGGAAACAAAAGAGTTATCATTTGAAACAGAAACAACAGGTTCTGAAACATTTTTATTTTCATAAACATATCCTTCAGCTTCTTGCTTTGATTGATTTAAGGATTGATCTGCATGGGAAGTAGAAACATTAGTATTTTCAACATTAATAATGCCTCCTGAAACAACACCAACTGGTTTGCCATAAAACATTAGTATCTCATTCTCTGCTACTTTACCTGCACATGAACATTAGTAGAAACATTAGTATTTTCAAACAAATCATCAAATATGTCAAAAAAAATTAACTCAACATGATCCGGAGTAAAAGCATCACAAGATGTATCATTGATTTTACCATCGGAAACAAAAGAGTTATCATTTGAAATAGAAACAACAGGTTATGAAACATTTTTATTTTCATAAACATATCCTTTAGCTTCTTGCTTTGATTGATTTAAGGATTGATCTGCATGGGAAGTAGAAACATTAGTATTTTCAACATTAATAATGCCTCCTGAAACAAAACCAACTGGTTTGCCATAAACCATGAATGGTTCATTGGCAATCTCCTCTTTAGTCAAAGGGTGATACTGATATGTGTGATTGAAAGGAAGAGGTACTTTATCGTATCCTAAACCTTTTTACTTGTTATCTTTAAATTGCAGACAATGGTCTATCATGTTCACAACTACTTCGCTTGACACATCAAATTTTCTAAAATCAAAATCTGCAGTTTCGAATTTGCCTTTTAATGTGTCAAGCTCAGTAGTTAATTCAGCAAGTTGTCTCTTAACATAGTCATAATTTTCACATTTATTGTTATAATCTTCCTGAACCCTCCTAAAGTCTTTGGTTTTTGGTTCTAGTTGTGCTTTTAGAGGTCTTTGATTCTTCCTAATTGTGTATCGTTTGTATTTTAGGTCCTCAACTTCTCTTTTTAATATATCAATATGTTTGCGAAGAAATTTAATCGTAGTTTCACAAGCTGGAGTACATGAAACATCATTTACCGGAATGGATTCGAAAATCTTTTTTTTTTAAATTCTTTGACTAAAAACTAAAAAGTCAAACCGAAAAGCTAAATTTGAAAATTTGAAGGTTAAACTAGAAAGTCAAAGTTTAAAGTCAAAAGTCAAACTTGAAAGTCAAAGTCTAAATTTTAAGTGCAAAAGTTAAAAATAAAAGTCAAAAATTAAAAACTAAAATTTTGGAAGAAAATAGAATTTAAAATTAAAAGAAATTGAATTTTGGGGTTAAAAGTGAAAAAAATGCGAAACTTGGTGCGACAGGAAGTGGTTACGAATAAAAATTGGAAGGATTAAACCAACAGGTAGCTTGGTCCAAGTGGTAACACGTGTTGCTGTGTTGGGAGGAGACCTGGGTTTGATCCTCGACACCCCTAAAATTGATTCCAATTTTTTAGATGCAAGGACGCTGTTGCTGAACGAGACGAGTTGCGAAGCGAGGATCGGACCGTACACGAGACCGAACTACATACCGAGCCGCACACCGAGACCGTACACGTCCAAACCGCACACCCCAAGCCGCACACCGAGGATCTCACACTCCTAGCCGCACACCTTCAACTAGCCGCACACCTGCTTCAGATACGAAAAAAACGACGATTTTTGCCCCCTTTTGCTCCAAAACTCGATTATAAACTCGTTTTTACAAAAAATGCAAAGAATAAACCCCCTTATTTTTCAGAGATCTATCTAAAAACGCAAAAATCCTTTTAAAAGATCAAATAAGCTCCATATCTGACAAAATTGATTGATACAATCCAAGCTCTAATACTAACTGTAAGTCCCCAAATTGCTTGTGTATCAATAAGATCCAATTGATGGTGCGGAATCCCAATCAATTGGATGATGTCAGATCAATATAGAAGAGAAGGAGAAGAAGAAGATGATGAATCTTGTATTATTTGATGATTAGAATGTAGATCCAAATATAAGATTCACACACACTAACACATACTCACTTCTCTGTAACTTTCTCTCTTTATAATATGCTCCCCTTTCTCTCTCTTCTGGCCATACACTTGCATGCACTCCTCACCCTATATATATGAGACACCAGTCGGACACCCGTGTACGGTCGTACACTGGTGTGCGGCCGTACACACGAGTATGGTCGTACAAAGCCACAAAATTACATATTACATTATAGAAAAATATATTTTCCTAGAAAAGAAAAGTATAAACCATATTTTTGACCCAACAAATTTTTGGGATGTTCCAGTTTAGCTTAAAAAAGAAACAACATTGTATAGAATATCAAGATTCATCTTACAAATGCAACATCATTCTTTCATAATATCAGGGTTCAACTTAGAAACATTAACATTCTTTCAGAATAAAAGGGTCCACCTAAAAAAGCATCAACATTATTTCATAATAAAAGGGTCCACCCTAGAACAACGGCAAATTTCTTTCTTTAAGGAGAATTATGGCAGAATTCATTCATAAATTTTATATCAATACATTTTTGTATTGTCAAGAATTACATATATCTTTTTCTTAAGAATGGTTGGTAGTAGTTAAAGAATGAATGTAATTTAGTTTTATTCTTTAAGAATGTATGCATATATTTTGTGTTTGTTGTAATTCAATAAAGAGCTAGTATTGTTGTTTACGAGTATGAATATTTGTTTGCCTCTTTTTATTAATTTCCTTAAAAAAATCAAATTCTTAAAGAATAGATAAATGTTCACTTCCTAATGAATAAATGAATAAAATGAAAATATACACAAATTTATAATTAAATTTGAATTTGAATTATGTTTTAATAATCATATTTTTTGAAATATGATAATTAATTATCCCTTAAAATATGAGAATTTCCTTTTTTAAAATCTGGCTTAATTGACTAAAGCACCCTTATAATGAAATTTGTGTGATTATCTGATACATGTTTCTCCATTATAATATCATAAACCCTCATATCATGGTCATTCATTTTTTTTCATCCATTAGTCCATAATTGTCATTAGGAACATACAATAGATGTCATCCATGTTATAACCTAACCCTATAGATGTCATCCATGTCATTAGGAATATATATATATATATATATATATATATATATATATATATATATATATATATATGTATATTAAGTGTAATAATACCAATTAAATATCATAAGTTAAAAACTGATGAGATGTATTGTTTAATTCGTTAAAAATACTTTTGAGTTCTAGTAGTTATTAAATAAGGTGAAATGTTTTGTAGGTTTCAAATCAATTAAAGGTAAGAAGTACTAAATTGAACATCATAAGCTAAAAACTATTGGGTTATAGTGCTTAATTGGTTAAAAATACTTTTGAATTGTGGTAGTTATGAAATAAGTTGAAAAGTTTTGTTGTTATTAAATGAATATGGTGCTATCTACATGGCTTCTTTTATATATATATATATATATATATATATATATATATATATATATATATATACATATATATATATATATGTGTGTGTGTGTGTGTGTGTGTGTGTTGTAAATAATTGGTGGATGACATAATAATTGGTGCATGGTAAATTAGTCAACATTTCTAACCAGTTACAATTATATGTTAGTAAAATTTGTAATATAAATATCCCTCCATTGTAAAGAATGAAAAACACCAAAAGTTATAAGAGATATAACTTTCATATTCTCTCTAAATATTCTTTCTTCTCAATTAAAGTTCTTATCAAAGTTTACTAGTTTGGTTTGGTTTAAAGTTACATTAACTACGCTTAATTCAGAACACGTTATTAGCACGAAGGCTCTAATCAAGGTTATTAAACAAGTGGAAATCACATCTATCTTAATCAAGGTATGTATTACTTAATAAAAACACTATTAATTATAAAAACCTAGATCATATTAAAATAATAATGATACTAATGAATTAATAAAACCTATACATTATGAACATTATGGACTACTAACAATTTTTATTTCTTATACTAAAATTTCTTTATGTATTCTAATTTTTATGCATGCTAGCATTTACATTATGCAACTAACTTTTATTTATGCATAATAACATTTATATTAGGCAACTAACTTTTATTTATGCATAGTAACATTTAAAGTGTATTTATTTATACATGTCAATGTTTATTTATGTTTTAGATACTCTTTATAATTTTATTTAAACATTTACTAATATTTATTAATGTTTCTAATTAGTTAAATTATACAAAGTAAAGTTATGTAGTAGTTATAAATCTTATTAAATGATTTATAAAATATATATACATATATACACAATGGAAATATATATGCAACGATTATAAACAGCAAAAACAATGGCTATATTTTTTTTTACCATAAATAAACATCTTTACCCTGCTTATTT
This sequence comes from Lactuca serriola, assembly GCF_051521515.1. Lineage (NCBI taxonomy): Eukaryota > Viridiplantae > Streptophyta > Magnoliopsida > Asterales > Asteraceae > Lactuca > Lactuca serriola. The sequence goes on from NC_136410.1 coordinate 196,615,252, forward strand.
TACCCACAACAAATATTTCTCTCTTCTATCAAGCAAATCAATTTCAAGAAATCAAGCTTCAAGATGATTCATCCTTTTGTGATAATCATGATTATAATAGTCATGTTACTTTTCATCCCAATCCTTAACATCAAAGATAATATGGAATTTCGTCTACTTTTAGGCTTGTATTCAATGTTAGCTTTACCACTTCTTTTTTGTGTAATATTTATTGAAATAAATGGATTTTAATTTTAATTTTAATTTTGTTTAAAATTTATAGTTACATTATATCCAACATTGTAATGCTCGAGTTTGCAGCACTTGAAGTTAGTGTGAAAAACTATGTGCCATGGATGATAGATGTAAAAATTCATCTTGAGTCCATGGGAATCTCAAATGCAATATAAGAATTTAATAATTGTTTGGAACAAGACAAAGCAATAGCACAAGGTTTCCTTCGTAAGCATATTGATAAAATGTTGAGATTTGAATATCTTGATGTTACTGATCCAAGTATTCTCTGGAATCTTTTGAAAGAAAGATTTGATCATGAAAAGGAAGTTATACATGCAAATGCTAGAGATGAATGGAGAACATAATATGTTCACAAATCAAGTATTGTGGACAACAAGTTACTAATGAAGATATGTTGGAGAAAACTTACTCCACAATTTATGCAACAGACATTACCTTGATGCAACAATATCGAATGCAAAAGCTCACAAGATATTCTAACATTAATGCATGTCTGCTCGTTGCAGAGCAAAACAATGAACTCTTGATGAAAAACCATGAATCTCGTCCAACGGGATCAGTAGCACTTCCTGAAGCAAATGCTACAAATATTGATGGTCATCGAAACAATACACATGGATGAGGGTGTGGTCGTGGTCGAGGACGAGGATGTGGCTATTTTAATCGAGACAAAGCTATTATTAGAACCATAATTCTAGTCGTGGATAAGGTAATAATCGTGGGCGTGGCCAGAAAAGGAATAATTACCAATATTCACAAAAAAACAATGTCCACACACAAGATAAGGCCAAAGTGGCAAGGCATGACACTGGGACATCACAAAAATCTGATGGTTCATGTTATAGATGTAGTAGCACAGGCCATTGGTCAAGGACCTTTTAGACACCTGCACATCTTTGTCAACTTTATCCAGAGTCCATTAAAGGAAAAGGAAAAGAAGCAAACCTCATTGACAATGTTGAATTCACTCTGCTAAATGTTGCTGATTTCTGCAATGACATGGAAGACATAAACTAAATAAAATTCTTTTATTGTACTAGTAAAACCATTTTTCCTTTGTTTGTTTTTCATGTAATGTCTTTCCTACAATAAATGAACTTTCTTTTTAATAATAATTATGATTATGTTTATTCACTTATTATTCCTTTCATATGTGAAATTTAATATGAGTCCAACTGGAGCACAACACCAAGAAAAGATTGGAGATCTTTGTATAGCAGATAGTGGCAGTACACATACTATTCTGAAATCAAAGAAATATTTTTCAAAATTAGTACCAACAAAAACAGTCATACATACAATATCAGGTCCTGTAGACTTGATAGAGGGAACCGGGAAAGCTCATTTTATATTACCAAATGGTATAAGATTTTGTATAAAAAATGCTTTATTTTCTCCAAAGTCTAATAGAAACTTATTAAGTTTCAAAGACATATATTTCAAAGGACATGACACAAAAATTGTGACCATTGAAAATAAGAAATATATGTATATTATAGACAAAAACCATTTGCTTGAAAAACTACCAACACTTGATTCTGGTCTGCATTATACATATATACATATGATTGAATCAAATATGGTAATCGAAGGAAAACATTGTGATCCTGGGACATTCAGTTTATGGCATGATAGGTTGGGCCACCCAGGATTAACAATGATGCGAAGGATAATTGATAATACACATGGGCATCCATTGAAGGACCAAAAGTTCCCTCAATCCAATAGCATAAAACCATGTATGTCTTGTTCCATTGGAAAGTTAAGTATAAAACACTCTCCAATGAAAGTTGAAAGGGAATCGCCTAGATTTCTAGAAAAGAATTCACAGTGATATATATGGACCAATTCACCCTCCATCTGGACCATTTAGATACTTTATGGTCTTAATATATAAATCTAGCAAATGGTCTCATGTTTGCCTATAATCAATTCGTAATATGGCATTTACAAAGTTTCTTGCCCAAATTATTAAACTAAGGGCACATTTCCCTGATTATACTATCAAAAGAGTGAGAATTGATAATGCTGGTGAATTTACTTAACAACCTTTTAATGACTATTGTATATATGTAGGAATGTTGTTGAGCATCCAGTTGATCATGTACACACACAAAATGGTTTAGCTGAATCACTGATTAAACGTCTCCAGCTAATAGCTAGACCACTGAAAATGAGGACCAAACTTCCTATTTCAGTTTGGCGCAATGGAATCTTACATGCTGGATCATTGATACACATGAGACCAAGTTCATATCATGTATATTCTCCACTACAAATTGCTTTCTGTCAAGGGCCAAATATATCCCATTTGAGAATTTTTGGGTGTGCAGTATATGTCCCTATTGCACCACCTCAACGGACAAACATGGGTCCTTAAAAAAGGTTGAGAATATATGTTAGTTATGTATCAGTCTTTATTATAAGATATTTTGAATCATTAACAGGTGATATTTTCACAGCATGCCTAGCAGATTGTCAATTTGATGAGGCAAATTTCCCATCATTAAGAAGAGAAAAGAAGATTCTGGAAAAGGATGTGCCACGGCATGAGCCTTCTTTATCATATCTTGACCTCGCACAAAGCAATGTGACATGGAAGCTTAAAAATAATGCACTTCCATGAAATGGAATATCAATTACCTGATGCATTTACTGACACAAAAAGGGTGTCTAAATCATATATACCCGCTATCAATGTTCCAGCTCGAATTGACATTCCACATTGACAATCTGATGATAAAGTCACTCAAGAGTCTAAAAAACACCTGAAGCGTGGAAGACCATTTGGTTCTAAGGATAAGAACCCACAAAAAAGAAGAGGTGCAGAAAATGAACTAGATCATGAGGAAATTGTTCCTGGAGAAACACGAATTATTCAAATTCCCCTAGGAAAGGAGGATGATGCAAAAAATCATGGTCAAACAAATAGAATATGTGACCAAAATTAAATTTACAGTATAGGTGCAATATTTTCTTATCCAGTTGAATGTGATATTATGAATGATGATCCCGAACCACAATATGTCATTGAATAACAAAGGAGAAATGATTGGGCTAAATGGAAGGAAGCTATGCGAGTTGAATTAAATTCTCTTAACAAGAGAATGGTTTTTGGGAACATTATCCTCACACCTAAAATTCTAAAACCATTAGGATATAGATGGATCTCCGTACGAAAAAGAAATGAGAAAGATGAAATTGTAAGATACATGGTCAGGCTTGTTGCTCAAGGTTTCTCTCAAAGACCTGGAATTGATTATGAAGAAACTTATTCACCGGTAATGGATGCAACCATTTTCATTTAATCAGCTTGGCAGTATCTGAAAATTTAGAGATGCGTCTTATAGATGTTGTTACAGTTTACTTGTATGGATCAATTGATAGTGATATTTATATGAAAATCCCTGAAGGATTTAAAATGGCTGATGCATTAAGTGAAAAACCCAAAGAAATGTATTCTGTAAAATTAAAAAGATCTTTGTATGGTTTAAAGCAACCTGGGCGCATGTGGTACAATCGTTTAAGCGTTTATTTGACAAGTAAAGGTTATAAAAATAAAACTATTTGTCCATGTGTATTTATTAAGAAAAAAACATCTGGATATGTGATCATAACAGTCTATGTTGATGATCTGAACATCATTGGATCGAATAAAGAAATCCTTGAAGTGATTGTACTTTTAAAGAAAGAATTTGAAATGAAAGATCTTGGAAAAACCAAATATTGTCTTGGTTTAGAGATTCAACATATACAGAACGGAATATTTGTGCATCAATCAAATTACACAGAAAGAGTCTTGAAATGTTTCAATATGGACAATGCAAATCCTTTAAGCACTCCAATGGTTGTTAGATCATTAAATATTGACAAGGATCCATTTCGTCCATGCGAAGAAAATGAAGTCCTTGGTTCAGAAGTACCATATCTAAATGTAGTTGGTGCTCTTATGTATCTTACCAATTTTACTTGACCTGGCATTTCCTTCACTATAAACTTGCTAGCAAGATTTAGTTCAGCCCCAACAAAAAGACACTGGAATGGAATCAAACATATTTTTCGATACCTTCGAGGAACTAGTGATTTAGGGTTATTTTGCCCTAACAATTCAAAACAAGGCTTGATTGGTTATGCATATGCAAGTTATTTTTCTCACCTCATAAAGGTAGATCTGAAACTGGATATGTATTCATGAATGGAGGTACTGCAATTTCCTAGCGTGCGCAAAAGCAAACACTTGTTGCATATCCTGAAATCATGCTGATGTAATTGAACTAAATGAAGCTAATAGAGAATTTACATGGTTAAGATTGATGACACAACTAGTTTTAACTTCATGTGGACTTGAAAAGGATATATGTCTAACTTTAATATATGATGATAACTCAGTATGTGTCACTCAAATGAAAGAGGGATATATCAAAAGCGACAAGACAAAACATATACCTCCAAAGCTTTTGAGTACACTCAAGAGCTTATAAAGAACCATCAAGTTGAAATCAAATATGTTCAATCCAGTAACAATGCAACAAACCTTTTTACGAAGGCACTACCTACTACAATCTTCAGGAAACATGTCCATGGCATCAGAATGCGACATGTGCATAGAATATAATGTGACAGATGTCTAAATAAGGGAGAGTCAAGTATATACTGCACTATTTTTCCCTTCGCTAAAGTTTTTTCCTACTGGGTTTTCTTTAGCAAGGTTTTTAATGAGGCGGTACATCAATGTTGAACACTAAAATGATGTCATCCAAGGGGGAGTGCTGTAAATAATTGGTGGATGATATAATAATTGGCGCATGGTAAATTTGTCAATATTTCTAACTAGTTACAATTATATGTTAGTAAAATTTGTGGTATAAATACTCCTCTATTGCAAATAATGAAAAACACCAAAAGTTATAAGAGATATAACTTTTATATTCTCTCTAAATATTCTTTTTTCTCAATTAAAGTTCTTATCAAAGTTTACTAGTTTGGTTTGGTTTAAAGTTACATTAATTACGCTTAATTTATATATATATATATATATATATATATATATATATATATATATATATGGTTAAGATTAAATTGATTTCTAATTATAGTGTAAGTGTATGACTAAATTATGACTGTTGGATCAAAATATAAAATCGCTAAGATTGGTTGTGGCATTATTGTAATTAAAAGAAAAATGTTTAATCAATTACTATGTGAAAACGTTACTATGGGTTTCTAGCCACTTTCAAATTAGGAAATTGCAAATAATCTGGGATATTTGATTATTTTAATAAATCATCATCTCTGAATGTGGATTCTATATCCTCAAAATGTATCCATCTTGATCATATCAAAAAATGATAAGAATCTTCAAGAATCATGAAATCCTTATAAATTGAAGGAAATTCCAACACATGCTCACATTCAACATTCGGTAAGAATTTATGTTTAGCTATAGAACATCAGAGGGAAAAAACTTAAAAATGGGATGTCGAACATTAAACTCAAGGTTACATGAGAATTTCGAATCCAAATTGAAGAATTTTGTTAATTCGTCCTGGACGACGATGACTTTGTAGTTCCACCATCAGGTTAAATTCTTACTTATTCTTTAAGAATACAAATAATTAACTCGCAAAAGGGATTAGGGTTTTAGTTTTAACTGTTTGAATGTTATATTATTGAAAAAACATCTTTGTAAAACACGGCATTCATTCTTGTAGAATAATGTATTTTTGTTATATATATATATATATATATATATATATATATATATATATATATATATATATATATATATATATATATATATATATATATATATGTTTATAATCCGTTAAATATCACATTCATTTATAACTAGTTAAACAACATTCATCCTGACATTTGTATTCTTAAAGAATTACATGTGTAAAAGTTATTTTATGCTAGTAAAAGTATTGTATGAAATATGTATAAAAATTTTTATATATGTAAAAGTTGTTATTTCCTTTAAAGAGGTTCTCATGTAAATACATGAACAAGTTGTTGTCAAGAGACTACAATCTTTACAAAGACATGCTAACGGTTGAAGAAAATATATTTTTAAAGTTGGATATATTGCACAAGTCAATTATGTTTGATGGGAAAAGAGCCATGAAATATATATATATATATATATATATATATATATATATATATATATATATATATATATATATATATATATATATATATATATATATATATATATATATATATATAAAAGAGGTACAATACAAAAATGGTAAACCTTAAATTAGTAGAAAAGGTTAAAATGTGTAAGCTTGTGGTGTTTTGAATTTTTGTTTTAAAAAATAGTTATTTTGTTTGGTTTTAGTTTATTTAATGGCTTTGAATTATGTAACTGTAAAACTAATGCTTTGTTTATGAAATATGGTTACTAGTAATTTTTAGAATGATAATATAAAAGAGTTTGATTCCATATTAATTATATTTAGCATTCGATGAAGCATACTTAATTGATTTAAGAAATACATGTTTTTTAAGAATGTCTTAAAAAATACATAAATTAATAATCTTCAATAAACATATGTACAATGATAAAAAACCATTTAAACCAATATTATTAGATAATGCTCTCAAACTAACAACAAAAACACTACACTTATTATATAAACAAAAATTCAATTTGAATGAACTCTTTAATTTAAAAATACTCATTACTTAAGAATTTGTATGTTAAAATCATATTTATCATAAAAAATAAACAATAAACAGGTAATGCAATAAGAAATCTTTATATATAAACAAAAAGAAAACAATTATTTGCATATAGACAATGATTATATCACAATGAACTCTTTAATTTTAAATTACTCCTATAAGAATGTATCTTAATTACTCACTCTTTAAGAATGTGTACAATTCTTAAAAGAATAAACTTAGACTTTGAACATGATTGCATGTCATCTATCTTAAGCTCAGATCTCCTTCTCTCGATCAAGATATCTTATATCCACTATTATATTCTATAAGAATGAGATAACAGTTAAGCAAGCATGTTTAAGATAAATAACATGTTCCTTGTTTTCTTTGGGATTCCAATTAACGTTTTTGAAGATTTTAAAATTAATACATTAGTAGGGAAGGCCGAATTTTCAACGTAAAAAAATGATAAAGGAAATAACATTGAAAAATTCGTTAATGTTTACCACTTAATAGCATATGGTTCTAGTGAAGAAAAACAAAGTTTGAGAGGATTTAATGAATTCACCCTAAAAGATTTTAAACTAAATAAAAACTTTTTAGGTTTCAAAGGTTTTAAAGAAAAAGAATACCTTTTATTTCTACAATAAGAATTTGCTTCATTTACGAACAAGAGAACCTTTTTTCCTAGTAGTGAAGAAGATCAAAGATAAACGTGAAAATGACATAGGGTTAAAAGGATGAACATAAGAACGAGATGTAGTTTGTAACCGCTAATCTAATCCCTAAATAGTTTTAACCTTATTAATTAAAATATAAATAAATTTACTATAATTTTCTTATAAAATGATAGGTCCACATTTAGCCATGCATTCACACAATATATAAAGTTTATATATGAACTTAATTCTCTTTCTTTCTTTCTTTCTCTCTCTCTCTCTCTCTCTATATATATATATATATATATATATATATATATATATTAAAATGTTTATAAGTGTACATATATTTATTTATTGCTTTAGATTAACATATTCATGGAGATTTTATACTTCTTTGTCTATAAAAATAGCTGATAAATGCAAATGAGTTCTTTTTAGTTGTTATATTTTTATGATTTTAGGGTTTTATACATATACATCGATTCTGATTTTTTTCGTAAACTATTCTTTAAGCTTAAGATTTTTTCACTTGTGTTTTTTTTATTTACGTTTTTAACATGGTATTCAAATCACATCTTCCTTCATTTATATGAAACTCATCGTTAACGTACAAATATATCATATGCATCCATTATTATCAGATTCTTAGAATATAACAGAAAACACAAAATAATAAGGATGATTTTAGAAGTAAAATAATTTTTTGTTTATTTACGGTTTCTTTTTAGGGATTTTGTCATAAATGCCCCAAATTTACATAAAAACCGGTTATGCCTAAAATCGATTATTTTTTTTTTGCCACAGATGCCTAACATTTGCCCCTCATGTTTCATTTTAATGTTTTTTTACCAGTTCCCCTTAACCAACCGGTTACATCCCCATTTGCAACTGGTTACATTGTTAAGCCTGTCTCCTCCGTTAACACTTTGTCAACATTGAGACACCCACCACCCTCCCATGCTAGTACTTCTTTAGATATAGGTAATAGGAACTTAAACGTTAAATTCCATTTTGGTGAAGCACTCTCATTGTCTGAAGCTAGGGTTTTTCAAGAGGTAAAAAATTATGGTCTGATCATGGTTTTTACAAGAAATCATCTCCATTAATTGCTTACTTTTCATGATAATGGTTGCGATTGTGCAGGGGTTAGAAATGGGTTCTTCAGACGATGGTTACGACGACCCATTTGCTGGAATTTACGAGCCATTTTTGGGTTAAATGAGATGGATTTTGAGCTGCACGGGATTTACATGGATCATGAACCATGACATGAGTTTGTATCAAGGCTGAATAAATGTAAGGATCATTTTCTTAACATTCTACTTTGTGATGCGAACATTAGAAATGCAAGTATGACTGATGAGGTGAAAGATCGAGTGTACCATGGTAATGATTTGCAAAACGACGAGGAGGCGGAGGAAGAAGTGAATAACAAATGCATAATACATGATCCAAATGTTAGGTGGGATAAGGTGGAACCTAAGTTAGGGGACGTGTTCGAATCACCTGCACAACTGAATTCTGTGTGACAAACTATGTAGTAAATGGAGGGTACCAAATATACTTTCAGAAGAGTGACAATAGAAGAATTGTTGCAAGATGTGGTAAGAGACATGAAGATAATAAATGACCTTTTAGACTTTATGTAACATGGATGTACAATGACAGAACCATTCAGGTTAAAGCAATGAATTCTGAGCATCTTTGTTCTAAAGTGTTTAAATTTGGGTCTATTGTTACCCCGGAATGGATTGGAAGAGACTATGTTACTGAGATAGCAAATAAGCCCAAAGTTAAACTTAGGGAGATGATCAGTGACATCAAAAAAATATATTGATGTGTGGTATCTATACGACAGGTTAGAAGGGCAAAACAGTGGGCAAAAGAACTGATTGAGGGTAAATTAAATGAACACTATGCAAGAATTTGGGATTATGCCCAAGAGTTATTGAGATCAAACCTTGGGTCTACATGCAAAGTTGGTGTTACTAACAATCCAGATGATAAGAATTATTTTAAAAGGTTTTACATATGTTTCAACTATTTAAGTGTTTGCTGGAAAATAGTTTGTAGGAAGGTAATAGGGTTGGATGCATGCTTCCTAAAGGGTCAAGTAAAAGATGAAATACTCACAGCCATAGGTAGAGATGCTAATAACCAGGTGTTCCCAATAGCTTGGGCTGTTGTTGATGTGGAAAACAAGGATAATTGGACCTGGTTTTTGGAGCTTCTGAAGGATGACCTTGACCTTGGTATTGGCGTAGATTTTGTTGTTATTTCTGATCAACATAAAGTAAGTTCCCTTATAATTATAGTATATTTCAATTTGATTATTTCAATATGGTTATAAATACTAAGATAATATGTTTTGTCACAGGGTTTGCTTGAATTTGTTAAGGTTATTTTGCCACATGTGGACCACAGGCAATGTGCTAGACACATTTATGCAAATTTTAATAAAGCTTTCTCTGGATTGGAGTTGAAGAAGCTGTTCTGGGCTTGTGCAATGAGTTGTGTTGAAGGTGACTTCTTGAGAAACATGGAAAAAAATAAAGACCATAAGCCCTAGTGCATATGAGTATCTAATGTCAAAAGAACCCAAAACATGGTGCAGATCTTACATGAGTGTAGGGTTTTCTTGTGAGGCAGTGGAGAATGGTATTTCAAAGTGTTTCAACTCCATAATTGTAAAAGCTAGAAAAAAACCTTTGATTACAATGCTTGAAGAGATAAGGATATACATAATGGACATATTTTCCTTTATGAATGATGAATGCAGTAAATGGAAAGATAATATATGTCCAGAGGTGATTAAAAAGATGAATCTTTTTGTATAGAACTTTAGGTAAGACACAAAATAATTGTTTCTTTTTCTAACTGTCATTATACTTGATATATAATGACTAATACACACTATTTTGTCTTCATGTAGGCTTTGGTTAGTAGTGCATAGCTTAGGAAATGTATTTGAAGTGAGAAGAGCATGTGCTAGTTACAAGGCAGATTTGGATGGTAGGGTTTGTTCTTGTAGTTTATGGGATTTGTCTGGAATCCCTTGTGTCCATGCCATAGTAGCCATTAATTATATCCATGAAACTCCAAATGGATATATTAGTGACTACTTTTCAGAGAATAAGTTCAAGGAATGCTACTCACAAACATCAGTCCTGTGAATGGGAGTAATATGTGGCCTCTAACTGGATACAACAAGCCTTTGCCACCTGTTGGTAGGAAAATGCCTGGTAGGCCCAGAACCAAAAGAAGGAGGCATGCTAGTGAGAAAGAGAGTAAGTTTAGTTCCACTTCAAGGGCGAAACTCCCAAGGACAGTGAGATGTGCTAATTGTCTTGAGTATGGGCATAATAAAAAAGGCTGCAAGAATGAAAAAAGGTACCAGTTCCTATGCCACCAAAGAAGATTGGAAGGCCTAGGTAATGTGATGTAGCTAGATCCAATCCACATGTTTTTGTACCCACTCAATCTAGTCAACAAGCAAGTCAACAAGGCAGTCAACCACTTGTAACATCAACTTTAACCACTCAACCTAGTCAACAAGCAAGTCAACATGGTAGTCTGCATGCTTCAAGTTCTAACACTGGCAAGAAAATGAGGAAATTAGGTTGAAAAGGCCTAAGTTTCAGAGTTGGTGACATTGCATCTGTGCTCGTTCAAGTGAAGTAACTGTCCTAGATGTTAGAAGGAAGAAATTGGCTGTAAGAAGGTCAAATAGGAAGTTAACAACAAAATTTCAGGATGAAGTCAAAAACCAGGTTCCAAATGAGGTTGCTTAAGCTCCTGTACTTAATGATGTTCCTTTGGTGAATGAGATGATAGAAGAGGAAGAAACTCAGGTGTCAGTGAAGGTGCCAGAGCCAATTTTTAAAGAAGTTCATTTGGTCAGTAACCAAGTTCCAGTTGATAATGATATTCCAAATAATGTTGCTCAACTTCCTGCAGTTAATGATGTTCCTTTGGTGAATGATGTGATAGAAGAGGAAGATGACATTATGGTGATAGAAGAAGAAGTAGTTATGGTGCTAGAAGAAGAAGTAGTTGATGTTCCAGTAAAGGTTGCCCAAGATCTAAAACAAAGTCTTAATGAAGTTGGAGATGCAATTGATCAAATTCTTGGTTCTGGAAACGCATCAGATGCATCTGATGTTCCATTGGTGAATGAAGGTGGTGCAGAACCTGAATTCACTAAAGGACATGCATCAGATGTTCTCCCAGATAAAATCAAGATTAGTGTTGAAGAAATAGCAAATTTACTTGAAGCAAGATATTCCATGGCTGAAATTGAATGCATGGGGTGGTTGGAAATTGAACTTGATGACACTCTACCAGTTGAGATGGTAATTTATTAACCTTGTAATTTTAAATATATGTTATTTATTAACCTTGTTATTTCTTGCATCAGGACTTAAATGAGGATGAGCCTAATGTTGATGAAGGTGAAGCTAACTTTGTAAATGATGTTCTAAATGATGGTGGTGTGATTGAAGGTAAAGGTGAAGCTGACTTTGTAAATGATGGTGACGTGATTGAAGTTGAAGGTGTTGAAAATCAAGATGATGGTGATGTGATCGAAGGTGAAGGAATTAATCATGAGAATGAGGCTGCTGGTGATGTTCTAAATAATGAGGTTGATGATGATGGGAATGTGGCTGATGATGAAGGTCATCTGATAGTGCCTAAGACAAGGAAAAGAAAGCCATCAGAGAGGATCACTAAACTAAAGCTTAAAAAGGCATTTTTGATAAAGATGGCGGTGGTTCCACATGTTCAAATCCAGTGAATCTGGAGTAGTTAGTTATGTATATGGGGGATTTTGGTGGGAATGGTATACTTGGGCAGTTGCACAGGAAGCCCTTTTTGGTACATTTTGTACATCTTAGTTTATACACCCACTAAGTGCACCTTTCATCGAGTTGTTCTCATGTACCTTTTGGGTTGCCTTTTTGGGATATAGTTTTGGCAATTTGGTACAAATGGATGGATGGTACATGTTAGTTGATATTTTGTAATCTTTCTTATTGGTACATGAATATGTTGTAATGAATCCCCTCATTATGGTTATAATATGTTTGTTATGTTTGTTATTTTATACTAAGTTTTTTTGATACATACCATTGGCATCTATATTATGTATCATTTGTAACTACATTTAGCTAATTTCAACATTGTACTTTACCATTTAGCAATTTAATGTATATTATGAACCATATGTTTGTTATGCTTACCATTTACATTTCACATATAATTTGTATTTGACCATTTCACAACATTATACCATTTCACAACATTGTACCATTTCATTGTACTTCACCATTTCATAATTGTAGTTTACCATTTGCATTTCACAAATAATTTGTATCTAAAATCTTCATCCAAAACAACAGTTACTAGCCAACTTCAGCATTGTACTTCCATTTGCAACTAAAATCAATCCAAACATTCTACGAAAAGCCAAGTTGACCCAAAAATTCTACCGAAAGCCAATCCAAAATGATTTACATCTTCAAAACAACTATTTTCACCATTACAAAAATAAGAACCAAAAGACCTACAATTATTTCTACCAAAGTCTTCAACTGTTCATGCCCCTGCCCCTGCCCCTGCCTCTGCTTTGTGTGAGTTGGGTCGATAATGTGGCCATCTTCTTCATTGTACCATTTTAAAAAACCACAATCCTCTTCTTCCACCTAGAAAAAACAATAATTTGTATGAATTACATACAAATTAGGGAAAATTCATTCAAGGTTTCTTCATTGTACCATTTCAAGGTTTCTCAAGAAATTTACAAATTAGGGCAAATTGTTTACCTTGTAATTAGGGCACCCGTAAAACTTCTTTCCATAGTTCTCAGGTGTTCGAGCAACAGATACCTTGTAATTAGGGCACCCGTAAAACTTCTTTCCATAGTTCTCAATGTTGGACCACCTTGGAAGCTTGATTTGGCAGACGAAGTCGATATTTTACAGATAGTTAGGGTAGAATACAGGGGAGGGAAAGACTTTGGATCGATGTTAATGGAAGACGATTATGTTTGGGGGTTAAAAGGGTGGATGTAACCGGTTGGTAAAGGGGAACCGTTAAAAACATTAAATGAAACATTAGGGGAAAATGTTAGGCATCTGTGGCAAAAAAAATCGATTTTGGGCATAACCGGTTTTTTTATGTAAATTTGGGGGATTTTATGAAAAAAAACCTTTCTTTTTGTTACATCGGAATTGAATACCTCATCATGTTGTCAAAAAATTTCAATCATATATATTAGAGTAAAGTATTCATGAATACTTATATTTTTCTAATTATTACTTACTCGACTTCGGATTTTAATATTTTAAAATAATTATATTATTTTAAAACTAAATAGAAACTTACTAAGAAAGATGACATTTAATTTAACCAGTTAATTTTATTATGTAACTTGAAATAAATAACTTTTATATCTATTGAAACTTGTTATATATATATATATATATATATATATATATATATATATATATATATATATATATATATCTTTAAAAAGGCTTCTAGCTCAACAATATATAGTGTTGCCATCCCTTCTTGGCCCATTTCATTATTAGCCACAATTTGGGATGAAATCAATGTGTATTAACGGCTAAATAGGAATCTCCATGTAAACACCTTAAATTTTAAAACAATTTTTTTCACTTTTAATTTACCAAAAGAACGTTTCACAACCCAAGTCATCAAAATCATAAGTGTCTAAAACAAACCTCGTCACAAAATATTTGAGTATCTTAAACTGTCCCAGTAACAAATCTTCCGGCGAGTGTGTACAATCAGACCGTTGCCTTCCGGAGGTCCTCAAAAGTACCAGAAAGGCCGAAACACATAAATTAGCAGCTATAAGCATGAAAATTAGTGAGTTCCCCAAGATACCACATACATCACAACACAAATAAACAACTATGAGTTATCAGCAACCCTGTGGACTATTAGTAGTCCTAGTGAGCAACAGCACACCCTATGGGTAATCAGCAACCCTGGAGACTACATGTAGTCTCAGCCACATATAAACAACATAATACAAAATAACAGTAAACCCAACTGGTAATCACAAATGCAATTATCCGACCACAAATGTAAGAATAAGTGAAGAGACTCACCTGATACAAATGACAAGTAAATCTCACACCAGAACTGCCAGAACTAGAATCCGCCTAATCAACGGAATAATTAACCCTAATTAATAATTAAGTTCCATAACTCAATTCACGAGTCCAAATCCCACAACTATGTCCTTTAAGGGAAAAAACACCATTTTGGCCTTCCTATGGTCCAAACCCTAAATCTTGACAAAAACTCAAAGGTCAACAAAATTCAATTGCCTAGAGAATACGTTGGGCGTACTCTCTCTTACATGAGGCATACTAATCGATCAACGACTAATCGAGGATTGGCACTAGCTACGCGGGGCGTAGCTAGGAGTACACCCGATGTACTCCGTCTGATCCAACTTCACCAACTTTTATTTCTTAAACTGTTAAGACACCTAACCCAACTTCATATTTGACCACCCTAGGATGTTTTATCCATCAAGTAATCGACTTTAAGCCTTTTCATGGCTTAAAAGGGCCCAATGCAACAAAATCTAACTTGAATCACACTTTAAGTCATTTTACTCATGCATGGGCCATAGGAAATGATCAAGCAACTAATTTTATGAATACATAAGCACTAAAATGCATGAAAGGACAACTAATAGTCTATGGAGTGCTCCAAACTCATAAGTCATAAAGGTCCAAATTTGGGGACAAAAATGTCATAAAAATCATCCATAGAGATAAAATAGGAAGCTCACAAAGGTATACACTTTATACTTGGAAAAGATGCACATTGATGAAATGATTTATGGATCTACAAGCTTGCAAGCAAAAGCACCTTTTTCTCCAGCCTCCTTCTTCAATAATATGCACCAAAATCACTTAATAAGCTCCCAAACTCTCATAAATAATCGGATGTTACAATTCTCCCCCACTAGAATCGGATGTTACAATTCTCCAACCTTTTTCTCCAGCCTCCTTCTTCAATAATATGCACCAAAATCACTTAATACCTGATAATCGGATGTTACAATTCTCCCCCACTAGAATCTAACTTCACTCTCGAAGTCATCCTCAGGAAACGGCTCAGGATAGTGCTCACGTATCTGAGACTCAGGTTCCCACGTCCACTCCGAGCCTTTTCGGTGTTTCCACTGAAGTTTGACCAAGTCCACTCCTTATTCTTCAAGGTTTTGGCTTGCCGATCAAGAATATCGACGGGATTCTCAATGCAATTCGGGCGATCATCAACCTGAATGTCCATGAAAGGGACCATAGTTGTCTCATCAGCTATACACTTCCTCAATTGGGAGAGATGGAAGGTATCATGAATCTGCCGTTACTTCTCCGATAGCTCCAACAGGTAAGCCACTTTGTCCACACGAGTCAAAACTAGGAAAGGGCCAATAAATCTGGGGCCCAACTTGCCCTGCTTCCTGAAGCAGATAACATCCTTCTGGGGCGACAGCTTCAGAAGTACCAAATCCCCCACCTGGAACTCTAGCTCAGAGCGTCACCGATCTGCATAACTTTTCTAGCGGTTTTGAGCTGTCAATAATCTTTGTCTAACTTGTTGTATAGCTTGGTCGTCTTGATCACTACCTCCATGCTCCCCATGACCCTCTGTCTAACCTCACCCCAATAAATAGAAGTCTGACATCTCCTTCTATATCAAAGCTCAAAGGGGGGCATGCCAATACTGGCATGATGGCTGTTGTTATACGAAAACTCAGCCAATGGGAGATAGGAGTCCCAACTCCCACCAAAGTCATTGATACAAGCACACAACATATCCTCAACCGTCTAAATAGTCGGCTCGCTCTGCCCATCAGTTTTCAGATGATATGCAATACTGAAGTGTAGCTGGGCACCCAACTCCTCGTGAAACCTCTTCCAAAACCTAGAAGGAAAATGCACATCCTGATCTGACATAATGAAATTCGGAACCCTATGTCGAGCCACCACCTCTTGAACATAAATCTCATCCATCTTCTCTATAGATGAGCTCTCGTTAATGTCTAGAAAGTGAGCACTCTTCATTAAACGATCCACTATCACCCTTATTGTCATTAAACGATCCGCAGTCTTCGGCAACTTTGTAATAAAATCCATGGTGATCTGCTCCCACTTCCATAGGGGAACCTCTAAAGGTTGCAATTTTTCATGAGGGCACTAGTGCTCGGCCTTGCCCTTCTGGTAGGTCAAAGATCACTCTACAAACCAGGCCACATCTCTCTTCATACATGACCACCAGTACTTACGCTTTAGGTCGAGATACATCTTAGTAGCCCCTGGATGAATGGAATCTCGACTTGTAGGACTCCTCCATCAAAATCTGTCGGGCCTTACCGTATATGACACCCAAATCCGCCCATGAAGAGTCAAAAACCCTTGGCTGTCGATATGAAAGGCTGAAACTTGGCCGATCACCCGCTCATTTTTCCGATTTTCTTCCTTTATGGCCTCTAATTGTGCTTCTTTGTTAATCTCCAAGAGTAGGGTCATCACTATTATCCTCATGCACACATCCTAAATCGAGGCACTAACCACCCTCCAGTTCAAGGGATCGACCACCACATTGGCCTTGCCCGAATGGTATAGAATCTCATAGTCGTAGTCTTCCACTACATCCAACCACCTTATCTACCTCATGTTCAAGTTAGGCTGATCCATAAGAAATTATCAGGCTCTTATGGTCTGTGTAGATGGTACATCAAACACCATAGAGATAGTTGCATCAAATTTGAGGGCGGAAACCACCGCCACCAACTCCAAATCATGAGTAGGATACTTCACTTCGTGAGGCTTCAGTTGCCTCAAAGCATATGCGACCACATGCCCCCTCTGCATCAACACAACACCAAGCCCTATAATGGATGCCTCAAAGTAGAATATAAAATCCTCCACAACCTCAGAGAGGACAAGTACCGGTGCCTCACACAGACTCTGGTGGAGAGTCTCAAATGATACTTGTTGCTCAAGCCCCCAACTGAACACAACATCCTTCCTTGTCAACCTAGTGAGAGGAACAACAATCTTGGAGAAATCTTTAATGAATCTCATAGAATACCCTGCCAAACCGAGGAAGCTCTGAATCTCAGTTGGAGACCTCAACACTTCCCACTGCATTACTGCCTCTACCTCGCACAGCTAGAAGTCATACTTAGAGAACTTGGTGTAGAGCCTCTCCATCCTCAAAACTCCAAGGATCTCGGAAAAATGCTCCACGTCCTGCTCTCTGGTCTTCGAATAGACTAGAATATCTTTGATAAAGACAACCACTGATCGATCCAACATGGTCCTGCACACCTGGTTCATGAGATCCATGAGCGTGTCGGTGCGTTGGTGAGCCTAAAAGGCATAACTACGAACTCATAATGCCCATAGCGTGTTCATAAGGATTTCTTCTAAATATCATTCTCGCGCACCCTCATCTGATGATAACTGAACCTCAAATCGATATTGGAAAATCAAGTTGCTCCCTGCAGCTGGTCGAATATATCATCAATTTTGGAAATGGATAACAACTTTTCACTGTCAACTTGTACAACTCCCATTAGTCGATGCATATCCGATGCGAACCATGCTTCTTCTTGAAAAAAAGTATCGGTGCTCCCCAAGGATAACTTATAGGCCGAATAGACCCTTTTCCTAACATCTCATGCAGCTGATAGGATAACACATGTCTCTTATGAGGTCCAAGACAGTACGGTGCCGTTCTAATCAGTACTGCACCCAGAATTAGATCACTCTGAAACTCCACTTACCTTGTAGGAGGCACACCCGGTAACTCCTCGAGAAAAACATCGGGAAAATCGTGTTACCATAGGAAAATTAGAAATGGAAGTCGATCCGTTCTCTTCAACCTGATTATACACTACATATGATAGATAGCGCATACACCCATGCTGCAAACTCTGTATCGCCCTGGCGGCAGAACGAACGCATTATCCTGGCCTAGTACAATCAGAGCCCCAAATAGGCTAAACCAATCCATACCCTCAATCATACAGACATCTCACATCGTAACAAGGATAAGATCTAAGGATAACCAACACCGAAGATCTCTAACACACAACCCCGATACACATTGGTAGCGGAGACCAGATACTCTTCAGGTATAGAGACTCTCAAGGGCCTACTCAAGGTATCTCGCGCAATATTAAAACTTCAACAAAAGGATGATGACACAAAAGATCGACACGCACCCCAGGTAAACAGCACAAGTGTAAGCACATAATTCACAAGAAAAGTACCCACACACTCAATAATAAAAACAACATAAACAAATCGGCAGAATAATAAAGATAACGTACCGGCCACGACACCTGGAGCTGCTCGGGCCTCCTTTTCTTTTAACTAAAATTCTTTCCCTCGAGCCCATGGTACCTCAGTCTTCCTCTACCATCCATCGGTAATACGTAGCCAAATGCCCCTTCATGCCACATAGGTAGCAAGTTATCCCTGGCCAACAGGGTTCCTCATGTCCCTTGCCACACTTCCCGCAGGTACGACCCTTTTGGCCTACAGCTCTCTAAATAGCGGACTTTAGCCACTAAGTCGTCGGCTGCAAATGTACTGGCCTCCTATCTCTTACCTGGGTCTCCTTCTCCTCCTTGGTCTGGGTCTCCAGCTCGATATCTCTGCTCCTGAAATTGGTCTACAGCTCAGCCAATGTCTGATATGTAGTGTTCAGAACAAACTCATTGATATACCTCCTCAGAATGCTCAAATACCGACTCACATGTGCCTGCTCCGTGGACACGTGCTTAGGAAAAAACAAGGCTCTCTCATGAAACATCTTGGTGATCTCAGTCACCGTCTTTGTCTTCTACTTGAGAGACAAGAACTTATGGGCCAATCTTTCTCTCTCAACTACTAGAACCAACTCAAATCTGAACATCTCACTAAACCTCTCCCAGGTTACCGTAGAACACTTTGCAATAGTGTAATCAACTGTCACAAACTTCTAGAAATCCTTCGCTCTGAAGCGAAGCAGGTTCAAAACGAAATGAACCATCAGATTCTACAGACAAGAGCAAGTGTAAAAACATCCCTCAACATCAAATATACATCTCATAGCTGCAATAAGATCCTAGGTCCTATCAAACTCGGGTGGCTTCGTGTCATTGAAATCTCGGTACCACAACGAATCAACCCCGTACAGTCTCACATCAGCAATAGCTGCAGTGGTTGCGGCAGCAGCAACCTCAGTCATGGCATCATAGCGCTCATCAAATGTCTCAATCGATATGGTCTTGATAGAACCAAACATCTCTGGAAAAGCCCCCTGATTGTTGCAACCACATTAGCAGCGACAATCCTATGCATCTCATCACCACTGGCACTCAGCCTCTCAGGGTCCCTGGAGACTGAACCTCGGGTAACCACCATACTAAAACCTACAAGAAAACCACCAGAAATCATCCTAAAGTGCATTAACTGACATCCATACACTACTACAAGTCCTTTAGTTCTTTAAGATCATTTCTTGAATCGCGTATGGATTTGATGCTTTCAGTATTACGGGCCTAATACTACCTTCTACACCAACCCATATTTGTCTCAAGTCATCCTCTTAAGACCCTATGTCACAAGGACTCTATTTCCTTAGATCAGCTATAGACTCACCCTGCTGGTTCCTAAGAACCAACACTAAGCATCTAGACACTAACTCTAGACTGCTCCCCAACACTGCTTCGCCTCACAAGATCTCGGATGTCCTTGCCATTTGTTTCGTGTATGCCAATTGTACACAATACAAGACTCAATAGACATTCGAGTAAATGGTTCTACCTCAAATCCACAACCAGACAAGGAACATGAAGAAAGGCTAAATTAGGCATTCTAAGGCTATAAAATCCTAACTAAGTACAATTATATAACATACACTAAGCAAATAGAAATGACATATTCAATCTCAAAAGAATGAGCTCTTAGGCTAAAGGCATCACCAGGCAACATTATCACACCATTGTTGCAGGGTCCTTAGCCTACCACTAGCTAGCATGCAATTCTATCAGCACATAAAATATCTGTTGGATTAATGTCTAAGTCCATAACTGTAATTGGTAGGACTTGACCCGACCCGGCATGGTCCATTTGGGTTGCATGGCATCATGCATTTGGATAGACTATAATGAGAGAAATAACCCTTAAGGATGGTCAATATATTATAATTTCTAATATATTAATAAAGATTATTTAATTAGTATTGATCAAGAATAAATCTAGAATTAATTAAGTGATCAAAAGAAGACTAGTTAAATATATGGGTTGATTGTGTAAATCATCCATACTTGTATAGTGGGCTAATGCTCCATGGATTATCAATTTGGGCTAAAACCCATATGATGCTCCATGGTGTTTTTGTACCCATGGATCGAGGAAATGAAAAGCCATGACAATTAGGGTTTACCCTTATTGTCACTAACTATATAAGCATCTTAGTGTTGACAAAATCGGTCACTATAGTATGTGTGAAAGGGCTAGCTGATTTTCATGAAGTGTGTATATTCTCTCAAGTCTTTCCAAGTGCATATGATGTTGTGTAACCATTTGAGGTGTCACACTTGGGGCACTAGGCACTCAATCTTCATGAAGACAAGCTACATCAAAGAAAGGTATGTATTCTATCCATTTGATTACCCAAGTATCAAAGATTGTTTGCTAGATAGGGTAATACCTTGGAAAGATCATAATTGCATGTATAATAGAGAAAACATAGATCCAAGATATTTAGGGTCACATGTACACTTAGGAGTGTTAGAATGCTCAAAACCCAACAGTGGTATCAGAGCCTAGGCTTGTTTTCTCGTTATAATTGCTTAAACTGCTTAAAATTTGAATTTTGGTGCAGTCAGCACAGCAGACTCGCCGAGTCCACTGATGGACTCGCCAAGTCAAAGGAGAAAAGCATCCAACTCGCCGAGTTGGTTCGTGTACTCGACGAGTTGAACCCCCTGACAGCATATATCCGACTGTTTTGGCTAGAACCGGACTAGGAACATTACCCTAAAATGTTTTTGGACTTATAAACTTGTTTTTGATGAGGTAATATTCATGCTAATCCATTTTCAAAGATAATTGTCAATAGATTCATGTTTTGTATTAGTTTAAAAGTTATGCTAATTAAATGAAAAAGTTTGATGTGATTTATCTTTGTTCATATGAGTTGCTTAGATTAATAGATAAGTTAATTGATTATGTGTTTTCAATCCATTTTAATCTAAGAGATGATTCTAAAATGTGGTTGTGTAACTTGTCTTCAAGTTACATGAAAGGTCACATTAAAGTTTCTTAAAACTTATAAAAGTTGGCAATGGTTACAAAATGAAGAGTCTTGTCCTCATTGCATGGTTTTATGACTCCATAAATTTTCCTCAAGTTATGGAGGTTCAAGAGTCACTTCATTAAATCATTAAAATGTGTAACCTTAATTAGTTCCATAAGTTACAAAGAAGAAGAGTTACATTCTTTAATAGTTTAAAGTCTCCCATAACTTGTCCTCAAGTTATGGAACTTGAAGAGTTTTTAATTAAAACTACTTTGAACTCATAAGTTATGGAATTAATTAGTTTTAAATTGTTTCAAAACTTGCCCTCAAGTTATGGAATTTGAAAAGTTTTCACTTATGAATACTTTAATTCCAAGTTAGCCCTTAGAATTTTAAAAGTTAAAATTCAAACCTTATACTTTATAATATAATAAGTTAATAATATATATATATATATATATATATACATATATATATATATACATATGTATATATATATATATATATGTATATGTATGTATGTATAAGAGTAAAGTCAGTCTTACCATTAGTAGGCCTCATTCACGAAGTTGGTCTATAAGGGTGTCTAAGGTTACTGCGTATAAAATGGCAGTTTAATGTAGGGGTGAGCAAAAACCGCACCGCAACTAAAATTAACCGCAAAAACCGCATAAACCGCAACCGAAAAACCGCAACCGCAAAAAAAACCGATGGTGAGGTTTTTTGTTTCTCAAAAACCGCAAATTTGCGGTGCGGTGCGATTATTAGTTTCTAAAAACCGCAAAAAAACCGCACCGCATATATTATATACAATTTTTTTTATCAATTATTAGTTTATTAAATATTAAAAATAAGACAAGTTTCATGAATGAAAGACGGATAAAATACTAAAATATAAAAATGTTGGTTTTTTCAGTTTTTCTTATGTTTAACTTTGAAAAAATGATGAAATTAGACAATTTTAAGATATTTATTGTTAATTACTATTGATTTGACGTTTTCAAGATATTAGTTGTTTGTGGTTTAAGTTAAATAGTTAATTGTTTTATACCTTATGGTTTTTTATTATTATTACAAGTAATATGTTTGACTCTTAAAACTATTTGAGCTCTAAACTTTGGTTAAAAACCACACAAAATAACCGCATCAAATCCATGCGGTTAATAACCGCAACACATAAAAAACAAACCGCACCGCAAAAATAACCGCCTAACCGCACCACAAAAATAACCGCACCATGCGGTTTTGAAAATGGATTAACCGCATTTGCGGTTAGTGGTGAGGTTTTGGCTAATAACCGCACCGCGCTCACCCCTAGTTTAATGGGTGTCCATTCTCACCCACCGCTTACTTGACCGGTGCAGGGTCGTTAGCCGAATGGGTAGGACAAGGACTAGAATTCTCCCTTTATTATAAGTATTAATGATAAATACTAAGTAACTAAACTCTTATTAATACCCAATCTTAGTTACTTAGGAAAATGTGAATAAGGTGCTAATCCATGAAATTAAACTTTACACTTTGTTTAAGCCGTTAGTGGAGCGTGTGTGGTTAACCGGCACACCAACCTAGATTTAACAAGGAAGACAAAGGGTAACTTAATATTTATCATAGTATCGGTGGAGCATGTGTGATTAACCGGCATGTCGATTGAGGGGTAAATATTAAGGGTACCAAGTATATTTTCATGGTTACTTCACACCTTGTTTTGTGATCCTCGGCATCCCAGTCAAAAAACCTGAAGGGCACACTCGAGATTGAAACATGTGATTGAAAAGTTCAATGAATCTCAAAAGAATCTAGGATTTTCAAAACTAATTAAAACCTAACAATACATTTCGTTTATCTTGGTGGAAATTGGTGAATCGTCATTCACCTACCTTCCAAGTTATAAAATAGTTTTTTGGGTCCTAGCCTTAATATTTCATATTGTGTGTTATATTAAGGACTTTAGATCGACTATCTTGAATATCTCCCAAAAGATGTCTAGTTCAGACATCTATTATCTTCCCAAATCTCTTGGAACTTCACTTCCTCCACCTCCTCCAATTATTTTCCTTATCTCACAAGTTCAAGGTCACTAAAGCCCTATTGGCAAGGCAAGGTCTAGGTGTGATAACTTCTTGGAGATGAAGTCACATATTGGCAAGCCGAGAGAGTTGGGTGTCAAAGTTTTGAGAAAGTTGGTGGCTCAATTACTTTCTAAGTCACATAGTGAGTTCCTTTGGGACTCCTATGAAACAGACTATGACAAGGCCCTTAATGATCTTATCTATTTGCTAAGATCAACTTCCCAAATCTTTATGGACATTGATAATGATGACACTAGAAATCCAGAAAAAGCATTCTCTTCCCAATGGAAAGGGATCGGCCATAGTCAATTCAGTTGACCAAATGGTAAAGAGAAAGGCTGAGTTTAAGATAGTCCCATGTACCATTACCAAAGGGTCCATATGGTTATACTGCCAAAGTAAGGGGCATTGATTGCAAAGCTACCAAATTTACCTAAGGATGTTAAAGTCAATAAGTTTGACTCTACTTCAGGTAAAGTCCACTATCTAACTCTGTTAAGTTTCTATTATGAGATTCTTGTTACAAGATGTGACTGGGTCACATGTTGATGTTTTAAGAATCAAAGAAAAGTGAAGAAACTTAAAGGAAGTATATGCTGATTCTAATCGCGAAGATGGATTTTGATTGCATCAGAATTTTGAGCTGTTACTTAGGAGTTATGACACATTGCTTAGGAATAGACAATAGCAAGGTTTTCATATGGATTGTAAGGATATGTTTTTCTGTAAGGTTTTAAAATAAAAGGAAATTTTTTATTTTACTTATTTTAAGTATCCTTACAATGGGATTTGTGAAAAAAAGTGTTGCTTATATGATTCCATTGATAGCAGTATTGGAAATATGAATTTGATTCTTTCATTAGTGGTAGTGTCTAAAGTTCAAATAAGGAAAGATTCTCATCACCCAAGTTTCAGTTGGATATAAACTTTGAATCATGAAAGTTGTATAGTATGATGAATGAGAATCTTCAAGCATTGGAAAATTAAGACTAACTACTTGTTCATATGGATGTGTGAGTCAAGTAAAGGACTAAAGGATCGAGTACACATTCTTGTGCACTGGTCAAGTCCACCACAAAAGATCGATAAGACTATTCGACATAATTTACTAAAGCTCAGTAAATATGGTTATACTTACAAGGTTAAAGTATAATTATGAGACATTGGAAACGGTTCCAATGTATGGCAGAGAGAATAAGAAGAATCAACATAGGCAGAAAGTTAAAAGTTTCTCAAATCTGAAAAGATAGGAGAGTACTTTAGCTTCATGTTTTGTGATCGTCTTAATGATTTAGAAATCATGTCACTATTAGTCCTCTAAATTCATCTTAGTGTATTCTTATGACTAAGAAGAGGAATCTTGAATTGTTGATATGATTAAATCAAGAAGATGAGCCATACTTCGTTCCAAAAACAATTCTTAGAGTCATACTCTAAGATTGTAACTTGAGTGACATATCTTAAAGAATGTTTATTAACACTAGTCAAATGTAAGAGTAAAAGTTTTTCTACTCTTGTACATTTTAAATTGGAAAGTTGTGATGTTTTGGATAAACAAAGACCAACTTAGGCCAATTGTGTAAAGTGTTAGTCTTGATAAAGAATCTGCACTATCTCTTGAATGTTTGACAAGAGAGTCTTATATGTCAAGAGGACAGTGGGAGTCTTAAAGGTCTTGAAAGTCTCAAGAACTAATCAAGAATAAAACCTGAAGTTCTTCACAAGTACACGACTTGAGGTTTATAACCTATCGTGTTAACATATTATGTGCCCATTCCAGTTAAAGTTGGCTATACATTTGAGTTATACATGTTCTCAATTGTTTGCATAACTACTTGGAAGCAATGGCAGGCCCTATACTTCCTGGTGGCAAGAAGTTAAGGTTGCACAAGCTCGATCCATATGACAAATTCATGTGGATAAGAACACATACACCACACAAATCTAAGGGTCATAAGGTTTCTCTCCGATTCATGAAAATGATGGTGAGGAAACACTTCCACCAAGTAGATTTTAAGAAGATAGCAATCTTTGCATTCTCAAAGTCGTTAGTAGGGCACACCAGCTTGGAATTATGAGAAATAGCAAAGGTCTAAACAATTGAGACTATGATTACGACATACCTTTTTATAGTTCTGAAATTGTTTAGACACGTATGTGAGCTATCTAAGAAAAGGTGTGTGATTTTGATAAAGACTTATCAAAGCAATCTAGTATCAGAAATCTGAACTTTGGAAAGAAAGTCAATAAAGTTTTGATTTCTAGAAGTCCAGCTGATTTTTGAGTACATGTCAAAGCTAGTAGGAGCATAAGTGTTATGCTAATAATCATCATGTTAGTGGGAGCATGATAATTGTGATAAGTATTGCAAGTTAGCAATGTTAAATATAGAAAACAAAAGTTTCAATTACTTGAAAAAGGTGTCTTGCTATAATTAAGGGAGAGGAAATTATACTTCATGTCAATTCTTAAAGTCTTAGAGTGATATTTTAAGCTTAGATTAAGATTTTAATAATCTTTAGTCAAGAATATATATATATATATATATATATATATATATATATATATATATATATATATATATATATATATATATATATGAATTTCATGTTGGATTTGTTCAACATGAGGAAATTCTATATATTGCGTTCTCAAAATTCGATTATGATTACGACATCCCTCTTCGTAGTCAAATATTGAGAACATGGAAAATAAAATTATTGTAGCAAAAGACTGGTCCATAATCATGTCTTTATGTGATACATCATGAATTGTGTCCCATTTTCTTTGGATACAGGATCGATTGCATGTGCTATAATATTGATCCTTTCTATTTTTTCCAAATGCCTGGAGCATTAAGAGGGGAAAAGGTATAGAATTGGATTTGACTAAAGTGATTAAGTAATTTTCAAGGACAATCTAATGTTTTACCAAGGATTGCTTGCTTAAGGACAATTGGAAGTATAGTGTTATCTTTGGAAGGACCATATTGACCTAATCTGAAAAGAGGCAACTCTTGTTCAGAAGGGGTAGTCAAAATGGGAATATGGAGTTGTCTCCATAGGTGGAAGTTATTTGTGTAAGATTAGAAAACCTTAATACAAGAAGCATGTTCAAAGCAATGAACTTTGAATGTAAGACTTCGGTTCCATGGAGTTGATCTCCGTTTGAATACTCTGTAATGTTTGTTGACAAGTCTTTGTGATTTTGTGCATAATCGTTACAAGAGGACCAATGCATATAAGTTTAAAATGTAACAGATTTCGATAAATGATAAGGATTTGGAATTCTTACATTTACAATAAGGATTTGGGAGTGTGAAATTAGAATCATGGTTCAATTGGTTTATTTCACAAAGTAAGGATCATAGATAAACATAGTGTGCATACTTGGTGTATGGCATGAATAGTGTTTAGAAAAACATAGTGTACATGCTCGGAGCATGGGATAACTAGTGTTTTTTAATTTAAGAGTAAAGTTGATAGCTGAAACAGTATGCAATGAATAATGTGTAATCATATGGTGATAAATAAAAAGTTTTTTTATTTATATTCATAAGTTCTGAGACCATATTGGATTCAATTATTCTTGTGTTTCATTTTGCATGTTTTGACTTCCAGAATAACTAGGTCGTTCTTCCTGAATGACTAAGTTATTCAAACCATCCACAATCGGTCATATGTTGGAAGTAGATATTACTCAAAACTGTCATGGGTTGGGCTTGTAGATGTCTAAGATGTTGGACAAGGTGGTGCTACAACACTCATGAGTGCTCATAAGTTCTGAGTATTGAATTCAACCCACGCTCATTGGAATCACTTCATGGAATTTATAACGAGTTATCATGAGAAGATAATATATTATATTCTTCAAACCTAGAGATATGAGTTGTTACTATGAGTTAGTTGTACATTGATTGCACGAAAACGCATTGGTAACTCGGTCTTATAAAATGTGCCTTTATGTATGATTCAACAAGTAGTTGAACAAGCCATCTGAGTCGAAGTTTATTCATTCCTTTTACCTTTAGGAAAAAAGCGATATCTATGGGCCCCTCGATGATTTAATGATGATATATGTGAGTGCTTGGCCAAGCCATGATTGATTTGATTTGTTCAATCAGTCAGTCATCATGAATCGGAAATCGGGAAACAACAAATGGACAGAGAGAATGATCTATAATCGATGTCTCAGTCCATATGATATCTAGAATGGAGGAATATATGATCCCTTATCTAATGGACAAGTCGTTAACAATGGTCAGAGATCATTGGCAAGGTCAGAGTTCGACGGAAGCTTTTGAGAGCTACGATTGCCAGTCGGTTCTTGAAGTCATACGCAATAATAGTTTTAGACTTATCCAAGTGGGAGATTGTTGGATTAATCTAAGTCCATAACTGTAATTGGTAAGACTTCACCTGACCCGGCATGGTCCATTTGGGTTGCATGGCATCATGCATTTGGATAGACTATAATGAGAGAAATAACACTTAAGGATGGTTAATATATTATAAGTTCTAATATATTAATAAGATTATTTAATTAGTATTGGTCAAGAATTAATCTAGAATTAATTAAGTGATCAAAAGAAGTCTAATTAAATATATGGGTTGATTGTGTAAATCATCCATACTTGTATAATGGGCTAATGCTCCATTGATTATCAAGTTGGGCTAAAACCCATATGATGCTCCATGGTGTTTTTGTACCCATGGATCGTGGAAATGAAAAGCCATGACAATTAGGGTTTACCCTTATTGTCACTAACTATATAAGCATCTTAGTGTTGACAAAATCGGTCACTATAGTATCTGTGAAAGGGCTAGCCGATTTTCATGAAGTGTGTATATTCTTTTAAGTCTTTCCAAGTCCATATGATGTTGTGTGAACCATTTGAGGTGTCACATTAGGGGCACTAGGAACTCAAGCTTCATGAAGACAAGCTACATCAAACAATGGTATGTATTCTATCCGTTTGATTACCCAATTATCAAAGATTGTATGCTAGATAGGGTAATACCTTGGAAAGATCATAATTGCATGTATAATAGAGATAACATAGATCCAAGGTATTTAGGGTTGCATGTACACTTAGGAGTTTTAAAATGCTCAAAACCCAACAATATCAACTTTACACTACTCATATTATAAATTGAGTTATTTTGAGAAACTACCGCTCGAGCTCTAGTTGATCTTACACACTACTTCACTTGGTTTTTCTCAAGTAAAAAACTTCATTTCTTTGTTAAGTTTTTATAAAACTCTTCAGATCCTTAGTTTGAGTTTGAAATTACCCTGAGGTTCATCCAAATCCCTCAAACCAAGGCTCAGTTACCAAATTATAAAGCCCTCAAATTTTAAACCAAATTTTTTTCATTTTTAATTTACAAAATAAAGTTTCACAATGGGATAA
Organism: Lactuca serriola; assembly: GCF_051521515.1. Lineage (NCBI taxonomy): Eukaryota > Viridiplantae > Streptophyta > Magnoliopsida > Asterales > Asteraceae > Lactuca > Lactuca serriola. The sequence goes on from NC_136410.1 coordinate 196,644,663, forward strand.
TGACTTAAAAGGTTAGTATATTTTTTTGATTTGTACATATTTGGTCACTGAGTTTTTTATTCGTCTATATTTACCCCTTCAACTTGTTAAATTGTACACATTCATTCGTTATGATTGATTACTCAAGTTTAGCCAGAAAAATGACTTAATAGAGTAATATATTTCTTATTTTATACACATTCAGTCGTTAATCTTTTTGTACACATTTAGTCCTTAATATATTTTTATTTCAAAATAAGACTTTTTTTGTTTTTGTACTAATTCAGTACATATGAATGATTTTTTTAGGTTTTCTCATGAAATCTTACGTGGGTCAATTATTGATGAGGTGTTGGGGTTATTGATGCTTATGTCCATCACGATCTTGATTTCTTGGTTACGTAGGTCTTGTGGTTTCTCTTAGGTCTTGTGTTCTGAATGTCGTAAGTTGTTCATATAATATCAAATTTTAATGATTTTTATATCCTCGTGTTCATTTTGTTGAGTCTACTACAACTTTCATTAAGATTACTCTCGTTAAAATTTAATATATTTTTACTTACGATTTTATAAAAAACATCCATAAAACTGTAAGTAAAAACATATTAAATTTTAATGGGAGTAATCTTAACGAAAGTTGCTGTAGACTAAGATGCGAAGGCATTGATATAAAGATTGTTTAAATTTGAGATCCTATGAAGAAGTTATGACGTTCAAAACACATGACCTAAGCAACCAAGTAGACGAGATCGCAATGGACATAAGCATCAAAAGCCCTAAACACCTCATTAATGAGTGTATCATGTAATATGTGAGAAAACCTAGAGAAATCATTCATAAGTATTGAATGAGCACAAAAACAAAAATGACCTATTTTGCAACAAAAAAAAAATATTAAGGACTAAATGTGTACAAAAATACTAAGGTCTAAATTTGCACAAAGTTAGAAATATATCACCCTATTAAATTATTTTTACTGGCTAACCTAGAGTAGCCGGTCATAAGGACTGAATGTGTACAACTTAACAAGTTGAAGGGGTAAATGTGGACGAATAAAAAAACTCAGTGACCAAATGTGTACAAATTCGAAAATATATTACCCTTTTAAGTCATTATCCCTTTCACAACCCAAGTCATCAAAAGCATCAGTGTCTAAAACAAACATCATCACAAAAACTCAGAGTATCTCAAACTATCCCAACAACAAATCTCCTAGCGAGTATGTACAATCAGATATTCGCCTCTCGCGGTCCTCAAAAGTAACTAAGATACATAAATCAGCAACTGTAAGCACAATGCTTAGTGAGTTTTCCAAGATACCACATACATCGTGACATACATAAATAGATATGGGTTATCAGCAACCTTGGAGACTATTAGCAGTCCCAGTTGGCAACAACATGCCCTATGGGTTATCAACAACCCTAAAGACTGCCCGCAGTCTCAGTCACACATAAACAACATAATACAAAATAACAGTAAACCCAACAGCCCATCACAAATAAAATTGTCCTGCCACATAGGTAAGAATAAGTGAGGAGACTCACCTGATACTGATGACAAGTAATTCTTACACCCGATCTCCCGGAACTAGTCTTCGCCTAATCAACAAAATAACCCTAATTAATAATTAAGGTCCATAACTCAACTCACAAGTCAAAATCCTAAAACTAAGTCCTTTAAGGGAAAAAGACCATTTTTCCCTTCCCATGGTCCAAAACCCCAAATCTTGACCAGAAGTCAAAGATCAACAAAAGTTAACTGCCCAGCACATACGCGGGGCGTACAACATGATCAGCGACCAATCGGGTACGATACTGGCGACGCAGGGTGTAGCCGGGAGTATGCACAACATACTCCACCTGAACCAACTTTAACAACTTTTATGTCTTAAAACGTTAATACACCTAATCCAACTTCAGATCTGACCATCCTGAGGTGTCTTAGTCCATAAAGTGGTCGATAGTAAGCATTTAAATGGCTAGAAAGGGTCCGATGCAATAAACTTTAGCTTGCAGCACACTCAAAATGACTTTACTCATGCATACGCCATAAGAAATGGTCAAACAACTATTTTTATGAATCTACAATCTCTAAAATGTATGAAAGGATAGCTAATATTCTCTGGAGTGGTCCAAACTCATAAAGTTCCAAAGTTGGGGACAAAAAGCTCATAAAACTCATCCATAGATCAAAAAGGAAACTCATCAAGGTATAAACTTTATATCTGGAAAAGATGCACAGTGAGGAATGATTTATGGATCTACAAGCTTGCAAGCAACAACTCCTTCTTCTCTAGCCTCCTTCAACAATATGCACCAAAATCACTTAATAAGCTCCCAAACTCTCACAAACAAACTTAGACTTGGGATTCGGATTTGAAGTGGGAATAGTGGCTGATAAGGATAGTCTAAGGGAGGCATAATGTGATTTAAATAGGGAATAACCCTTAAAAGTAGGTATTAGTGACTGTGATAGTACGCCCGACGTACCACACATACACCCAAGATACTGGTAGGACACCCATGATCCCGCTTCACACGAGTATGTTGTGTATACCCTAAAGTATGCCCATGGTATGGCTAAAATGCGAAATTTTTACCACAAGGGACCAATTATGAAACGTTGATAAAGTTAAGAGCTAAAATAATAATACCTGATAATTGGATGTTACATTCCATTTCCATGGGGGGGGGGGGGGTACAAATGTCATAAGTATGAAAAATGGAATCATTGACATTTGAAGAGCCTACAATTATTCTCGATTTCACTTGTTTCCAAAGTTTAATAGAATCATGTCTCGAGTAGTACAACTTAACACTCTATCACGGTTGGAATTTCATTTTGATTGTTTCTGTAAGTCGAGAGATGTCAAAGTGGTTTAATTGGAAGTGCTTTTGGATGGAAATTTTACAAAATGCTTCTTGAACATCATCGTTGTTGCAAATAAATATTTTTCCATATGTTCTGATATTAAGTTGTGTCGAATCAATACTTTCTTGGTTGATCACTTTGTAAGAACTATTTGTTGGGTGACAACAAAACAAGTTAAGCACTTCAGAAAAATATAAAAAACAAACTTCATTGAACTCACAAAACTTCTGAAAAATGTAAATCAAAAGAATACGATATTTAACGTGGTTTGGTAGAGGTGACCTACGTCCATGGGCGAATGAGAGAGAGAGAGAGAGAGGATTTTATTAACTTTCTGGAATTATTACAAGCACTCAAAATTTCATCTCATTTTAATATCTCATAGAAATCTAGCAATTTACAATTATGGGGGTATGAGCCTATTTATACTTGAAGGATCAGACCTAAAACCCTAATCGGCCAAACACATTGGACCATAGAACCATGAGTGGTGACAACCAATCATATTCCGCCATGCAGTATCTTCTGAAAAATTCTTCCACGTCATATAACCCATGAGCATCATCAACACACATGATGGACCACCTTGACCATAATGGAGCATCATGATGCATATGTGGCACACCATGAACACTAATGGTCAAATATCCACCATGGTGGCACAACATGGTGTAATCCTTGAGCAATATCAACTTCTGAGCATCTTTGAATGGTATTGAGCATCATATAGGACTTCATAGCATACTTGGATCATCAAGTACCAAGATGGTCCATCTTGCGCCATCATGGCACAACAAGAATATGGATGACACAAATGGCTTCAAGTATGGTACAATAACATCAAGATTTGAGCAACAAAACCACCATGGTGCAATAGGAACATGCATGGTACAACAAGGTCATGCATGAAGAAACAAGGCCATATATGGCGCAAGAGCATACATCATGGCACAAGAGGAGTACCCTATGGCGCAATAGTGAGCCTCATGGCACAAGGGGAACCTATCATGGAGCAAGAGGGAGCATTATGGCACAAGAAGGAATCACATGGCACAAGAGCATCCTTCTTGGCCAATCCCTTTAACATATGGCAACAAGATCGCCTTGTTGCTCCATATCACTCCCAAACACTCCAAACCTCTTCCAGGTGCTCCAAAGTCCAAACTGCCTTCTGCATGATCCGTTCCTTTGGCACTTGATCCGTTCCTTTTTCAAATGATCCATTCATTTCTCAGACGATTCGTTCCTTTGTCACATGCTCCATGAACCCCAAGTTCTGAATTGTGCTCTAAGTGTTCCATGTTGGACTATACTTCATACCCCAACACTTTTCGTAACAGTCTTCAATTACCCACACATCATTTTTGTACCAGCCTTCTTCATTAAATCCTTCATATTCAAATATACAGGTTTCGGGTTGTCGGTTTAACTTCCAAAATAATATTGTTGGTATAGTTTAATTTACTTGGTACCAGCAAAAACAGAACCTTATGAGGATGCCATTTTTAGGAAAAAGGATCAAGACTGCAACAAGCACTGAGATAGTTAACGCGTTTTAGGGTTGTTGAAACCAAATGAATCAAAACCTATTGAAACTGTTGGGCTGAAAAGAGTTTTGATGTTGCGTCTTTTGGGCTCGTTGATAAGCCTTGTATTCTCCGGTTTGGGCCTGTCCAACCGAGAGCCTTTTATGTATTGTATATAAGTTAAATGCTTGCATGCATATTAGGAAAAGATTCTAGAAATTATCGAAATAGCGATTGATCAAGAGCACTAATATTTTTCTGTAATCGTTCTTGTAATCTTCTAATCCTTTACAATTGATGTTCTTAATCGAGCTCTTCTAAGGATTTTATTTAATCATTCGACACGTTTGATTCAAGCTGTTTGTTCTTATTATTGCGTTTTTTACTGTTTTAAATTCATATACTTGTTCAAGATCTAATCGATCTTCTTAGATTAAAAGGTGTTTTAATCCCATCAATTGGTATCAGAGCAGGAGGCTGTGTAATCGATACACATCTTTTCTGTGAAAAAGATTTCCATTAGGGTTTTTCCGCAATCATTGATATTTATTGAGCCGTCATCTTAATTGACGTATCTTAGTATTTATTGTTTTGCCCTAATCTGCTTTATTACAAGTCTGATCTTTGAACAGGTTTTACGATCATTATGGACGCAACGCAATGAAACCCTATTAATATTTCCAACAGCATCGGTTCGACGACAAAGATTCCAATCCTGTACACCCATGACTATGAAGTATGGGCGCATCATTTCGAAGATTATGTGATCGGATCGGAGGAAAATGGTTATCTCATATGGGAAGCCATCATCAGTGGACCGTTTTCTCATTCTACGACGTCCAGAATCATTAAGACGCAAAAAGAGTACAATGATCTGCTCAAGGACGTGACGAATATCGCGCAAGATGAAAAAGACAAACTCCAGTGCAATATTATGGCGCTTAGGTTGATCAGATTCGCCCTTCAGTCCGACACATTCAGGCTGGTCAGCTCATGCACTACGGCGAAGGAAGTGTGGGATAGACTTCGCGAACTGTATTCCACAGACGAAGATCTTGAACATTCCATCCAAACCTTGCTTCTATCTGAATTTGGTGAATTCAGGCAAGGGGCCGAAGAAACTGTGACTCAGACGTTTGATCGCTTCAATCATCTTCTCAGCAAGATGATCAAACACGACATTGAAAGGAAGCTCGTCGAACAAAAGGTTACTTTCTTGAACGGACTGCGATCTGAATGGAGAGCAGTTGTTTCCATAGTCAAAGCCCATGAACAGTTTAAATCATATTCTTTGGCGAAACTGGTGGGTATTCTAAAGTCCCAAGAGAAGATTGTGGTTCAAGAGAAGAATGTTGTCTCCAGTCTTGGTTCGTTGGCCCTCCTATCTAAAAGTAAAGCTGTGGTGGAGGATGAAGAGCTCAACTTGGAAGAATATGACCTCTCAACTGAGGATTATGCCATGATGGTATCCAATCCTAAGAGGTTCATAAAGAAGAGATTCCCCAGCAACAAAAATCGAAACTGGCAGGGGAGTTACAGCTCGGAAAAAGCGAACAATGAACAGAAAGCTGAGGAGCCCAAAAAGGAACCGAAAGCAGATGGCGATTCCGGAGTAAGCTGTTTCTATTGTGGTGGCAAGAACCACTACGCTAAGGACTGTGTTCTTAAGAAGATGGCTGAAAAGGACAATGGAAATGATGAGGAAGCTGTGCTGCAGAAGAGATTGGATGAGTTGAGAAAGAAGAAGTCTACCGCTAACCCTTCTATTAATGCTCTTATTGTGCAGGGTTCGGTCAATGACGATGAGTTCGGTAGCACTGAAGTTTGGTCTACTGACTCAGAAGACGAAGAAGTGAGGAAGCCTACTCATGGAAAGGCATATGTGGCTAAGGAGGAAAGCAGTGGTGGAAAATGCTTCATGGTGACTGAAGTGTCTCAAATGAGGGGATACAATACCGATGGAGGAAGCAATGGACCGAAGGTGCAGGAGGATATGTGCTTTACGGCCAAACCACTCAGCCAGCAGTTCAATGAACTCGATGAACTGATAAAGAAGGTACAATCTGTTTTCATTTCATCTAAAGTACCACCATCCTCTTACGAGAAAGAACTAAAAAATATTAATACAAGAATTTCTCATTTAGATAGTAGCCTAACTCAAACTCGAGTCACCAATTCTAACCTGACTGATCAATTAAGCAGGGCGGCGTCGAAGAGTGAGGAGCGGCGAATGTGGATTGAGTTAAAAGAGTCGGAATTAATTAAAGTTAAAGACGAAAACATTTATTTGCAAAGAGACAATTTGAAATTGTTAAAACAATGAAATGTTTTTTGTTTAATAGCTAAACGTTTATATTCCAATATTACTCAACTTCACTTGGATTGTGAGATAGGCCAAAAGATCCATCGCATGATTTTGCCCTTTCTAGAATTTAAGGAGGATGAAATCGATGCCGAAGCCTACAATTGTGAGAGTGTGATATCGTCTGATGATGTCAATCCGACCTATATGTATGGACTGGACAAAATTGAGTCCTTCATTAAGTCCAAAGACCACAAGGACATGCTCAAAAATCTTTTGGACGAAAACGACCGACTTAAACTAAGAACCGAAACCATGCAAAAATTTGACTCTCTAAACGCCAACGTGAGCTCAGAAAATAAAATTGATGTTGAAAATGCATCTGAGCTTAACGAGGACGACAACATGAGTGAAATTTATGTAGAGGATACGGTTGACTGCTCAGAATTTGTTAAAAGCGAAACTGAAAACCACAAAAATCTTATTTCTGAAAACTCTGTGGAATTCGCTAGACTGTCCCAACAAAAGTTCCCGAAATTAGTAGAAAAGGCTGTTGTGTATCAAAAGGTCAGGACCACTCCAAATCAAGTATACAAGGTGACTGGAGTAACCGAACATCAAACAGCTGAACTCACAGCTATTGTTAACGAAGACAATGCTGATGGCTGTGATGAGTACTTCTGGGAAGCTCCTATTGATAATGGAAACGAAACCGTCGGCCTATCTGAAAGAACCTCTTGGATGAGAAAAGGGAGATACATACCTGAACCCTTGAACAAGCCCGATAATTTCAGTGAACCAAGCACCAGTGGTACGAAAGAAATTCCTCAAGAGGATGATCGTTTAGCAAAAGAAGACATTCCTTCAACACCAACAGCTCGAAGCGAAACTTTATCAGATACTCCTTCCACTTCCTCAGGGCAAACTGAATCTTCTTCAGAAATTCCATCTGCTCCCTCTGCTCAAAGAAAAACTCCTGAAGTTCAAAAGGAACCAGTCAAAGTGACAGCAAAAACAAGAGCGAACGTTCATCATCAACCTAAGCAGATGAGGGATAAGAAGATAGAGAGGAACCAAAGATACAGGAAAAATCTTTCTGAAAGGAAACAATTCTGGCACTCCCAGAATGCATACTATACACACAAGGACAAGAATCTGAAGTATGAAAACAATCCTGTACGAAAGCCTGAAAGTTCCACCAACCGAAAGCCAAGGTTCGGTACGCAAGAAAATACCAACCGAAAGCCAAGGTTCGGTTCGCAAGAAAATACCAACCGAAAGCCAAGGTTCGGTTCACAAGAAAACACCAACCGAAAGCCAAGGTTCGGTTCTGAAAAGGACTTCGACCGAAACCAAAGGTTCGGTTCCAAGAACAACTCCAACCGAACACAGAGGTTCGGCTCCGAAATCAAAAGAGAACAAGACTCGAAAGTTAACCCCACCAACGATCAAAAGCAAAAGCGTCACCTAGAGTCATCAGCAAGGAAGACATCTCCATCCAAATCCAAATCCTCTCTTCCTAATTCTTCTCGTTCTTCTACTTCCAACCATTCATCTCCATCTTGCTCTAACACTAATTCCGTTGGTTCTCAAAAACCTCATTCATCTGCTGAACAGAAGGGAAAGCAGAAGGTCGATGAATCCAAACCTGAGTCCAAAACGAACACACCTAATGTCAATAAAATAAAAGTCTTTACCGTTAAAAAGAAAGATGAAACAACTCTAATAAAACGAGCATATCTAATTGACATCTCTCTTACTATTCCTGTTCCCATGAAAAGCTCACATGGACCCAAGAAACTTTGGGTTCCTAAATCTGCTTAACTTTTGCAGGTTATGAGTGACGAGCAGTTCGACGAAGAATGGTACATCGACAGTGGCTGCTCACGTCACATGACAGGGAGGAAAGAGGAGCTCAGGGAATACAGATCTCTTGCTAATGGTGGCAACGTTAAGTTTGGAAATAACTCCTTCGGCACCATAAAGGGATACGGAATGATAACGAATGGTGACTTTACAATAAGGAAAGTGGCGTATGTGGAAGGACTTCAACACAACCTCATCAGTGTATCTCAGCTTGTTGGAGGTACAGATCTCAAAGTTTCATTCGATGATGAAGGTTCTGAAATCATAGAGAAAAAGACAAAGAAAGTCATTCTGAAGTCAGAGCGAAAGGGTGAAATGTTTCCTCTGAACATGAAACCCATCAAAGGAAACCCAGCCATATGTCCGCTATCAAAAGCTCAATCCGACGAAAGCTGGTTGTGGCACCGAAGACTCTCTCATCTCAATTTCAAAGACATCAACCGACTTGTCACTGGAGGTCATGTTAGGGGCCTTCCATTGCTCAAGTTTGACAGAGAGCATCTATGTGCTGCATGCGAAATGGGAAAGCAGAGTCGTCAAAGTCACCCCTCCGTAATTAACACAAAAATTGTTGAACCACTCGAATTACTTCATATCGATTTGTGTGGTCCTTCATCTATCGAAAGCATCGGTGGTAGCAAGTATATTCTTGTCATCGTTGATGATTTCTCTCGGTTTACATGGGTGTTCTTTCTTAAACTCAAATCTGAAGCGACTCAAAAGCTGAAAGTGTTTATCAAGCAGATTGAAGTCCAGCTCAAGAAGGTCGTTCGAAACATCAAGAGCGACAACGGTCTCGAATTCAAGAACAAGGAGTTTGAAGAGTTTCTTGCAGAAAAGGGAATTAGTCATATCTTCTCAGCTCCTTACACACCACAACAGAACGGAATAGTCGAAAGACGAAACCGATCCTTGTGTGAAGCTGCCCGAACTATGTTAAGTTTCGCTTCATTACCTCTTTATTTTTGGGCTGACGCTATTTCTACTGCTTTTTATACACAGAACAGGTCCTATCTCAACAAACGATTCAAGCTCACACCATATGAGATAATAAATACCAGAAAACCCAACGTGAAATTTTTCCATGTGTTTGGCTCAAGGTGTTTCATCTTCAACTCTAAAGAACACCGCAACAAGTTTGATGTCAAAGCTGACGAGGGAATCTTTCTGGGTTACTCACTCACATCCAAGGCTTACAGGGTCCTAAACAAACGATCAAGAAGGATTGAAGAGACATACTATGTGACCTTCGACGATAACTACGTCAAGAATCTACAGGCCATAGATGACACTGCCGGGGAAATATTTCCTCAAACTGGCCAAGTCACAGTCTCAATCGCCAATTTGTACGAGAAATTTCTGGAACTCTTTGACGAACCGGAAAAAGCCTCTCTCTTAGAAGCAGGTGCAGCTGACAACAAAATTGATCATATGAAACAAATTGTCGAAGATGCTGCGAAAAGAATGCATGAAGGAGAATCGCTCACTGATGAATCTCCAACCAACACTGCTTCTGTTGAGGGGGAGCCAAGTTCTCATGTCGAGGGGGAGCCAAGCTCACAAGTCCAGGGGGAGCCAAGCTCTACTACTTCAACCGAAGGTCCTTCACCAACCGAAGGTGCCTCTCCAACCGAAGATGCCCCTCCATACGAAGGTGCTTCAACGTCTGAAAATCCAGCACCACAACAAAATCCTGAGCCTCATGTTTCTCAAGACTCATTATTTGAGGGGGAGCATGATGATATGACGCTTGATGAAGATAGCCAATCTGAGCCCGAAGAGATGATCAACGCTGAACTAGATCCAACCTTCGACCCGAATTACCCTCCTCTTACCAAATGGACCAAAGATCATCCTATCTCTCAAGTAGTTGGTGATGTATCTGAGAAGGTTTTGACCCGATCTCAACTGAAGGCAAAACAGACATCCTTATTCTCAAAGGTAGAGTTTTGTATGTTTAACTCATTCGTATCAAAAGTTGAACCAAAGACAGTGAACACTGCCCTCGATCACTCTGATTGGGTTCAAGCAATGCAAGACGAACTGAACGAGTTTGAAAGGAACAAAGTCTGGCGCCTCATTCCAACTCCTCCAGATGCTTCGGTTGTTGGTCTTAAATGGGTTTTTAGAAACAAAATGGACAAAGAAGGTAATGTCATTAGGAACAAGGCTCGTCTGGTAGTCAAGGGATACTGTCAGGAGGAAGGAATTGATTACGAAGAAACATTCGCTCCAGTAGCTAGACTAGAATCTGTCAGAATATTTCTGGCCTATGCTGCTCACAAAAACTTTGAGGTTTTCCAAATGGACGTCAAGTGTGCATTTCTCAATGGAGAACTCGAAGAAACTGTGTATGTGGAGCAACCTCCTGGGTTCGTGAACGAAAAGCATCCAAATCATTGCTATATTCTGGATAAAGCTGTGTACGGTCTCAAACAAGCTCCGAGAGCCTGGTATGAAACGCTTACTAAATTCTTAAAGATGTCCAAATTTAAACAAGGTTCGGTTGACCCAACCTTCTTTCGCAAAAAGGAAGGTAACCACCTTATGATAGTTCAAATTTACGTTGATGACATCATCTTTGGCTCCACGAATCCCAGCTTAACGGCTGAATTTCGAAAGTTGATGGAAACTAAGTTTGAAATGAGCTCAATGGGTCCTATTAACTTTTTCCTTGGCTTAAACATAAGACAGGGACCCGAAGGCATCTTTATTAATCAGGAAGCTTACACAAAGACTCTCCTAGCGAAGTTTGGCATGATGGGAGACTCAAAAGTCAAAGTCCCAATGGCATTCGGCACCAAGCTTACCCCTCCTCTAGACAAACCGGCTGTCGACATCACGCTCTATCGTCAAATGATAGGTTCACTGATGTATCTAACTGCTAGCAGGCCTGATATCATGTTTTCTGTATGTTATTGTGCCCGATTTCAGGCTAACCCACGCGAACCTCACATGCTGGCCGTAAAGAACATCCTACGCTATCTCAAGCGAACCACCTCCTTAGGTCTGTGGTATCCATCCAACTCAGGCTTCTTCGTTCAAGCCTATTCTGATGCTGACCTTGGAGGATGTGGACTCGACCGTAAAAGCACAACCGGTGGCTGTGAATTTCTTGATGGGAAATTGGTCAGCTGGCAATCCAAGAAACAAACATGTGTGTCGCTGTCTACTGCCGAAGCGGAATACATTGCCGCGGCATCCTGCACATCACAAGTGATTTGGATCCAGAGTCAACTCCGAGACTATGGACTCAATATGAAGAAGATCCCACTATATTGTGACTCTGAAAGTGCAATTAGGATCTGTCATAACCCAGTGCAACACTCTAAAACCAAACACATAGCACTGAGGTATCACTTCATCAAAGATCATGTGGAAGATGGAAATGTCGAAGTTCACTTCGTAAGAACCACTGATCAACTGGCTGATGTCTTTACCAAAGCTCTTCCTGAAGCTTCATTCAATAAAATATTGCAAGGGCTAGGTATGATGGAATCAGAGTCAGTACCTCACACTACCTCTCAACCTCAAACGTTAGAAGCGGATCCAACCGAACGTTCGGATTCTCACTCGTTTCATCAAAGGTAGTTTTTCTAAGTTGTATATTTTTTGTAAAATTTTGTTTTTCCTTATGTTAAAAGAATTTATATCTTGTATATCTAAAATCCTTGTGTCTCAAAATTTTCCAAAACCGAAACCATCCGAAGGTTCGGGTTCGGTTTTTCAAAATTTTGTGGAACCGAAACCAACCGAAGGTTCGGGTTCGGTTTTTCAAAACTTTGTGGAACCGAAACCAACCGAAGGTTCGGGTTCGGTTTTTCAAAATTTTGTGGAACCGAAACCAACCGAACGTTCGGGTTCGGTTTTCCAAAATTTTCTACAACCAACTCCAACCGAACGTTCGGGTTCGGTTTTTCATTTTTTCCAAAGTATTTTTTTTAAATCGTAATTTTTTTTTCCTTTTCATTCTTTTATTTTTATTATATATCACAAATCCAAAAATATTTTTTTCTTTCGTGTGCTTATTCGTTTATGGGGATATATTTGATAAATTACTTAAGTATCCCTAGAAGCATGTTGCTGTATGTGTCCCAAGCCTCATAAGATTTTGAATAATAGCCTTCATGACCTGGTATACACAAACCTTGTCTTCCCAATAAGGCTAACATATTTATTCTAATCGTGAGCTACCTCACTCTTTTCTCACATGAGTTAAGAGTCTCCTGCTTGGTCCTTATTTTCGCAGCAGAGGTACTATGTTTTCTTACACCATCCCTATAACTCTTCTCCATTACATTCGTTTCATCACTGTAACCCTTGAGACTCTCAGAAACTACCACTGAGGTTTATGGTTACACAACATCTGCGTTAATGATCTTAGTTTCGTGCCACTACGAGTTAAGTGAAACCCAAAATTCAACACCAAAGAATTGACGGTGACAAATTAATTTGATCAAGTCTTCACCAATGAATTGACGAATGTACCTTCATGGAATCTCAATTTTTTTTCTTTACATGATTCCAATGAAATTGTTACACACCATAACATTTCTTCCCAAGGGATCTAGTTTTAAATTTTTTCTGAGATTTCATATTAAATTCATGCCGCTTCAAAATCAACTCCAACCTACTTGTTCAACAGACTACACCGGTCTCACAAGTACTTTGTTCACATTCGTTCTTATATCAAGAATTGCATTGTTGAATCAAAGCGAAACCACCATTAATTAGCCTAATTAAAAGAAGCCTTTCAACATTTCTTAATAAATGTTTGATCGTAATTCAACGGGATTCCACATTAACACTTTGAGGTTCTTCTGGACCTTGAAGGAAGAGATTCGTGCCCGGGATCATCAGTTTCGTGTCCTTATGGACATCACAGATTATCCTAAAAAGAGTTGCTTTATTTCTTTTTCTTTTACACTCTTTGCACGAAAATCCTAGATTTTCAAAAATTCCGTTACTAATTATTTTACAGGCTGGATTATTACTGAAGCGTTACTAATGGAGTTGAGGCCAAAAATCAGCCACGTGGGTCCTAAATTGAATACAGCTGATTAAAAAAGGGGAAAAGACAAAAAGTTGCTGACTCGGCGGGAGTTAAAAGGATAGAAATTCAAACGACGGTAAAAAGGAGGGCGCGTGAATTTGAAACGGCCGCGCTTTTTCTGACACTTGAGGACGCATGTGCAATATCGAAGCGTCATATCTATGGAGTTACAGGCGCGTGTGGAAATGGAAACGATTTCTTTCTCTGAACCGGCGCTTATTGGGCGGCGTAATCCTAGGAATCTGACACTCTCTCTCCTACGTGATCATCGCACGTCCCAACTGTCACCAATCAGTCACTCAAAAACCCTTCCATATTTCCATAAGAGATTTGAAACGATTTTTCTCTCTCTTCACCAACTATAAAAAGCCATCAACACCACCTTTTACCTCTTTACTGCCCCCATATTTCCCAAAGCAAAAATACTCCCAAATACTCTCCCGTTCTCCAAACCTGCAACAATGGCTGAATCTTCATCTGTTCATGCAACTTCTCAGATTCTTCCCATCCGACCCCAGCAAAGCTTAGTCATTGATCTAAACCCACTGGCGTATGATCCCTACATGTCGCCGGTCATTGAATGCCTCAAGTATTCCCAACTGGCTCCTACACTGTCAAGAACTGCAACGGTGCCGATGGTTACCCTATCTCAGGTTTATGCAACGGCTTACTACGACAGGGCCGTCGACTGGGTATTCTTTGAAGTTGGTGACCACAAGACTTCAATTTCTCGTCCCCGTTTCTGCACGCTGTTAGGGTTTGCTGCTGACTCTTCACGCGTTCACCCGGATACGATTCCGGTGGGAATGTACTACAACATGTTTTACAACATGGGCTACACAGAGGTTCTCACCTCCGTCGCAAGGTTCAAGAAGTCCTGCCTACCGCCCCAGTGGAATGGGTTATTTACAGTTCTCTTCAAGGGACTGTCAGAGAGAAGCTCAGGATCTGACGGTGCAAGTCGTCTTTTCCTTTCTGTAATGTACAGAGTGTACAATGGGATAAACCTGGATTATGGGTTTGTCCTCTGGCAACAGCTGCTTCAGAGCCTCTCTTCTTCTTCTCGACACTCTGAGGTGTCATTTGCCCGGTTCTGGATCTTGATCACAAGATGGGTCATGGACAAGTTCGACATTCCAACAGAAGATGATGCATCGATGTCTTCTATTGGTACATTTCATACCAAGAAGATCATCGTATCCGATGCATCAAAGTTCTCTTTCATTGGCTCTATCCCGGAGTCGATGTATGGGAATGTGCCATCTGACAGCCAACTGATCCGAACGATCAAGGAGTCTGGGCCATTTGGTCCGAGGGAACTGACATCGGAAATGCTGCGATCGATTAATGATGCCGATAAACCAGTGGCCAGGGGTAAAAAGGTAGAAAAAGGGAAGAAACCATCCAAAGCCCCAAAAGGACCTTCGCCCAAGAAGCGCAAACAACCGAAGGCTGCTTCATCCCCTCAACCGAAAAGGAGGAAGACCCAACAGAAGCGAAAGCTCGTCCTTCCCTCCTGATCAAGCGAATCCGAAGGTGGGAGTTCGGACTCTGAGGGATCCCAAGGAGACGAATCTCCTCAACGAGGCAACACACCCCCTCGGTCCCCAACCCCTGAAATGGAACTTCATCAATCCCCAGTTCCTTCACCTCCACCCACAATACCTATTTCCATTCCCACCATAAACCCCACTATTCCCCCAAACTCCATTCCCATACCTCCACCCATATTCACCACATAAACCGAAACACCACCTGTTACCGAAACCCCTCCAGTAACCGAACCTCCACAAACCGAAACTCATACACCACCACCACCCGAAACTAACCCCCCACCCACTCAACCCGAACCAACCAAACCCTTAACACCCCCAACTTCACCACCACCTTATTCTCCGGAAGACGCCTCCGATGGCGGTGATCAATACCTTGGTGGTGATCACATGAACTTCGATTCGGTCTACTATAGTCCGTTTCAAGTTCAGAGTGATGAGGAGGATGATGCTCCAGTGACAAAGAAGCATCTTCGCGAGCTTAACGAGAAGGTTGATCAGCTTCTCGCCTCCTCTTCCAACCAGCAGTCATCTATGTCTGAAGCTGCCATTCAGAAGATCGTTGACGCCTTCTCAAGGACTCAACATGATTCCGTGGCCCCAGCTACTGCTGCTATAGACGCCTCCACCCAAGCATGTGAGGCAGCGACCGAAAAAATCGATAAACTATTCAATGACGAATCTGTCCTGCTGCAGTCTTTGCAGGAAAGCGCCGAAGCCACTAAAACAACTCTGGAACCAGTTGTTCATCAATTGGCCCAGTTTGTAAAGACGGAACTGTCTTCGTTCGCTACACTCAGACAAACTCTTAGCGACGACAACTCGGCACTTCGTGCCTCCATCGATGCCCGCTTGGCAAAGCTACAAGAGGATCTTGAAGCAGAAAACTCACTGATGGACGTCTTGGCGAGCAAGACTACCGCCCTAAAGGTCAAGAGCACGCAGCTTTCCAACTCCGAACAACAATTGGAAGCTCTTCGATCCGAGAGGGAGGTCATAAAGACGTGTGTTTCGGATGTCCACGCCGCTCTTTCAAACATCCTGGAAGCACACGACCCCATACTTAATCACTCAGTGAGGCGCACCCTCGCTGAAAAGCTATCTCCGGCCATGGACCTTTTAAGCAAAATTGAAGGCCTACCCAGTTTCGTGTCCATTCCGAAACAAGGGGGAGAAGAGAAGAAAGGATCGAAACCACCTCCGTCCTCCAAAGCTACTCACACAACCGAACCACCCCCAACTGGTCATGCCTCGGGTTCGGGTGTGAAGAACAAGGGCAAACACATAGCAGAGGATGAAGATGAAGATGAAGACAAGGAGACCATTGCGGACATGTTAAAAACAAAGAACAGTCGCAATGCTGAAGACGATGCCAGTCGTGTGGCGCGTGAGGCTGAAGAAGCCGAACGAAAGCAAAAAGAAGCCCACGATCTCCTTGAGAGCCGAAAGTTGCTCTTCCCTGCCTGGACCAGGGATCGTCTGATAAAAGAGGCCATAGAGACTCCAAGCATACTGTGGCTCGAGCCGGTGATATCTTTCGACTGCAACAACACTATTGATTCGCAGTTTGATATGCCGCTAACTCGAAAGGCGTTCATCTTCCACGCCTTCTCTAATATTTCTGAAGTCCCGCATCCGAACGATGAGCTTGACAGGGAGCTCATTGACTTCTACCTGGAGGCCGCCCGCCCTCAGTGACTTACATGGAGTGCCCAGAAGATCGTCAACGTTCGGGTGATGAAGCCTTACGCCGTGGGGAGATTCACAAACGTCAAGTTCAAGCTCATCCGAGGATCTGCAAGAACTGCTCACATGATCTCTCTGGCGGATCTGCCCAATCTGAACCCTCATGATTGGATAGTCTTGTACAACATCCTGCTGACAAATGAATCTGAATATGGTCCCATCTTAGACCATGTCAAAAGGATGCTGGCATGCTATATCATGGAGGTGGCCCTAATGGATCAGGAGGTTGCCACAGTTTTTAAGAAGAAACCGAAAGTCAAACCTGTGGGATCGGCCAGTGATCTGAATCAAATGCAAATGGGCAAGATAGATTCGAGGCGAAACTCTGTGATGTTCACTAGAGCCGAAGGACAGAAATGTCTCTTCGCTTTAGCTGACAAACATCTTTACACTACAACTTGCTTGGAGCACATCTTATTCATCATCAAACAGTGTAAAGACAATTCGGCTGATGATATCAAGTACTTCAATGATATGATCAATTGGTACATCCGGTTTAGACAGACCATCCTTTCCATAACCAAGTGTCTGTTTAGTACCGTGAAGAAGAAGGTACCAGCTTCAGCCGCCGGCCCAAGTATGAAGTGAAGGTCTCGCTCCAAATTGACGCAAAGGGGGAGATTGTTGGGCAGAAAAGAGTTTTGATGTTGCGTCTTTTGGGCTCGTTGATAAGCCTTGTATTCTCCGGTTTGGGCCTGTCCAACCGAGAGCCTTTTATGTATTGTATATAAGTTAAATGCTTGCATGCATATTAGGAAAATATTCTAGAAATTATCGAAATAGCGATTGATCAAGAGCACTAATATTTTTCTGTAATCGTTCTTGTAATCTTCTAATCCTTTACAGTTGATGTTCTTAATCGAGCTCTTCTAAGGATTTTATTTAATCATTCGACACGTTTGATTCAAGCTGTTTGTTCTTATTATTGCGTTTTTTACTGTTTTAAATTCATATACTTGTTCAAGATCTAATCGATCTTCTTAGATTAAAAGGTGTTTTAATCCCATCAGAAACTAGCATTAGAGGGTTAATATGGTTAACTATGGCTAAAATGGGACAAGAACGACCACATTTTGGCTGAAAATATAGTTATTTTTATCATTTTTCCATGTTGAGCAACAAAAGGTTAAAATCCTGATTCGAAACCAGTAAAAAAGACTGGTAAAAAACCGGTTGATGCATACTACAATAACCGATAGAAAACCGGTGGGTAGGTTAAACTAAAACCAGTTATAAAAAATCAGTTCAAATGTTATTCAACATTTAAAAAAAAACTTCAGTTCACAAGCAATTACATTTAATCCATTAGTACACCGTTGTAGTTGATTTATTGAGGTTGATACTCGATAAGTTTTGTTGGGTTATTTTCAATAATTAGTTTATCATGTTGAGGGTAATTATGTCTTTTACATAGTTGATAGACTGAGATAGCTCACCTTGTTAGGTGGGTGAGACAAAACATTTAAAGTGTAGTTGTTATCAATATCAAGTATGAGTCCAATTCATGTGCAACACTGTGTAATAGGGTAGAACATGGTTCAATTGTGTTTTTTATATGAAAAAAAAGTTTGGCTTTGGGTATAAAACTCTTTTTTGTATTTTTGGTTTTGGTTTTTTGGCTTTTCGGTTCCATTGTATCAATTTTTTATGTATTAAAAAGCATATTATTCAATTTTTTTTGTTGTTTTTCAATAGGGATGGAAAAAACCCATACCTAATGTAGAATTCAAAACCCACACTCTATTTGACCAGGATGTGCCTGGATCTACCATTATCCCTTGGTTCCTTGGATAAGGAGACCGCACCCTCGTTGTCATAGAAAATCTCCATATGCTCCTTTACAGTAGGTACAACTCCAAGGTCTCCGATGAAGTTCATTATCCATATTGCCTCCTTCGACGCTTCACTTGCTGCTATTTACTCTGATTCGCACATTGAATTAGCTACAGTCACCTGTTTGGAACTTTTCCAAGTTACTACTCCTCCATTTAGGTTAAATACCTAGCCTGACTGAGAGTAGAAATTCTCTCTATAGGGCTAAAAGCTGACATCACTATACCCTGTCACTCTCAAGTCGTCACTCCCATCGAGGGTAAGGACCCAGTCCTTAGTCCTCCGTAGGTACTTAAGAATGTTCTTTACCGCAATCCAATGAGATTTACTAGGAATCCCTTAATATCTAATGTCACACCCCGAAACCAAAGGCGGAAACATTTCCGGGGTTGACTCCATGTTGAGTATCAAATCCAATGTACATAGTAATCACAGTAAACAACCATTACATTACATATATTTGAAAGTTTACATTTGTTTCAAAAGTAAATTGTACAAGTGTTATACATATATCATATAAACAAAAGTTGAGACGAGTCTTCCGAGCACTCCGTCTTCACCAAAAGATATCGTCGGGTACCTGTCTAACTTGGACCTGAGAATACAAGCAGTTTGAAAATCAGCATAAAGCTGGTGAGTTCATAAGCGGTTTTATTTTATGAAAATGTATCGGTTTCCTTTAGTTTTCCGAAAAGGTTTGTTATCCAAAAAAATCCCATATTTTTCTTATGTAAAGTTAGTTTGATTATCTTTCATTACAGTTCAGTTACGCGATATACGTTACCCCAGGAAAATCCCATATTTTCCTAATTACAAGACCGATTTAATAACACAGAGTATAGTTTAATACACAAAACTATATATTGAAAATCATGGGATTACTATCCCGAATTAGATATGAAATACTTTAATATACACGAATTGTAGATATAAAGTAGTTTGAAAACCTTGGGACTAACATACCGAACTAGTTACAAGATAGTTTGATATATTTGAAATTATAGATTGGAAACCATGGGACTACCATCCCGTACAAGATATAATTTCTAAACCAACGCTGTGAATAAACTTATATTAATACATATTGTGAGTCGGGTAACCATGCTGATACGACAACGAGACCTCCTTGACGTTTGTCAGACGTCGGACGATATCCAAAATTTGTCACCCCAGGCATGCCCGCCTAACTGTAGCTAGCAGTTAAGGTGTGGGATTGTTAGTCCCGAATATATCTATTCACAAATTCCTCGCTCTCCCTCCAGGAGACTCTGGTTACACTTCCGGGGAGGATTTACTGATCATCCATAAAAGGGTAGTGACTAACTCACAAACTAGTACTAAACTATTCACAGGGTTCTCATACGATATCAAACATACAAAAGATTATGAAACATAGTACAGTGAATATAGATACATACAATGAAACTATCTGGCAATACATTCAAATGATACGGAGATAAACTGAATCAGACATAGTTTATCTAATAACTTTATATAGATATCAGTACATGATATAAAGAGAATTACAGAACTCCAAATTATTCCCATAATAATTTGATTAGTTTGGTTATTTTCTTAACTAAAATCCATTTAGTTGTAATTGATAAATCATTCCTTATGCTCAGCATAATACATAAGGAGTAAAAGTGTTTATAAGTTTTCCATATATTATTTGAAACATATCAATGTTATGATTTGAAAACAGTTATAGTTTGCTTGTATTCCCCCCTGAAAACATTGAAAAACACAGAAAAGGCGTAGGGGTATGAACTCACCGAACGAGAAACGTGACGATTTCGGATGCTAAACGTTGGTCCGGGGCTTGCAAACGCATGAGGTTCCTAAGTATGATGTAAAGATACACATTTGTATCTAATTAGGACTTAGTTTATTTATTTGTTAGGGACAATTACTTCTAATCGCGAAAACACCCCGATACAAGTGTTTGGAGGGACCCGGGTGGCATTTGGGGACACATTTAGCTAGGATATTGAATTGGGACTTCAAGAGTAAACTCCTTAGGGAGTTTACAGCCCTAATGAACCCCTCCCCCATGAGTTTACGGCCGTAAACTCATGGTGGGGTAGTTTATGGTGCAAAATGGCTTGAAACACTTAGGGGATAATTTCTAGGTTTGTTTAAGGGCTTGGAATAATTTTTAAACACCAAATGACATAATTAAGGGAGTTTACAGCCTACAATAGGACTCATGGCCGTAAACTCCTATAAACCCATGAAAAATTGTGTTTTTGATTCCAAACAAATCACATGTGATTGCTAAAATTATTTCAAAGCCTTACATGAATTTTTATGGGACATTTGGGGAGTTTTTGGAGTTTACGGCCTATGAGAACCCCCTCATGGCCGTAAACTCTCCTAGAGAGAGATTCATTATGTTTTAAGGCCAAAAACTTGTTTGTAAACACTTCTAAAAATTATTCTAAGGCTTTAGGGGTGTTAAAGTGGCTTTCTAACACCTTAAATTGAGTTTACACCCAAGGTTGAGGAGTTTACGGCCCAAGCATATGTCTTGGCCGTAAACTCATATAAATCCCCCAAAATTTATGTTTAAAGTGTTCCAAGGCTAAAGCAATTATTCTAGAAGTCATATCCATGTCTTGTTGAGGTTTAGGAAGGGTTTAAGGGCTTAAAAACCCTATAATTATGAGTTTACGGCCTAAACACCATCCTTGGCCGTAAACTCATATACAAGTCTCCAAATTTTAGTTTAAGGCATTCTAGGTCCATTCCATAAAGCCATCTAGCCATATCTAAGGTCCAATTGTGTTTTGGAAGGGTTTTTGTGCTTCAAAACCCATTTCATATGAGTTCACGGCCTAGGACTATTCCAGGGCCGTAAACTCATGAATGTGGTCCTATTCCATGTTTTGAACTTGAATTTGAAGGCTACGGAGGTTACATATCAAGTTAGGGAAGGTACCTCAAAGATTTGGAGCCTAAAATTGATGATTTGGACCCTTAAACTTGGATTTAGGAGAGAGGTTAGAGAGAGAGTAGAGAGAGGAAGAAAAAGCTTCAAATGAATGTTTAAACACGTTTATATAGGTCCTAAAACTTGGACACGGTGGAATTCTACCCGACACTGGCTTTAAACGGGGCTTTAGGTCGCACCCGATTAAGTTTCCGTCACCTGGCGGGGACGTTTCTAACTTTTTGAAATAAACGTTTTTGGGCTAGATTCATGAGTTCCTAAAGGATTTGGACACTCATTGGATTTATAATAAACATATAAATTTAAATAATTCAACCCAAAACGAAAACGGAACGATTGACAAACGACGCATCATTACGGGTAGAACGGGTTATCGGTGATGAACAACTTCGGGTTGTTACATCTAATAACCATGCTCAAACAAAAGGCTACATCAGGGCGAGTACATGTCATAGCATACATGATTGAGCCAACGACGAAAGCATATGGCATTCAACACATTTATGCTATTTCGGCATCTGTACGCAGACTCTAAGTCTTACTCAGTTTGGTATTGCTTTGGATGGGCAATTCTCCTTTCTTGGAATCCTCCATGTTGAAACGTTTCAACACATTGTCCAAGTCGGTACTTTGACTAAGTCCTATCAGTCTTTTACTCCTATTTCTCAATATCCTTATTCCTAGAATGTAAGTAGCTTCCCCAAGGTCCATCATACAAAAGTACTTCCCAAGACAGGAATTAACCTCCTGTAAGGTTGGGATGTTGTTAGGGTCAAGGGTATTGTAATAAGTCGAAGTTTACTTTAGAGTCTTCGAACATTTTTTTGTAATCTATTTTACTAGGGCTTTATATTCGAAGCTTAATGTTTTAGTCCTTAGTATATTTTTTGTACGCTTTCCTCTCCTATAAATAGGAGTGTTTACTATAGTTGGACGTACGAAGTCTTTATAGAATTTTCACTTGTACTCTGTAAAACTTGAAAGCGTAATAGAGCCAAACAGATCATATTTACATCGATGTTCAAATCTCGCAATCATATTTTGAATTCACATTCTGATTGATTCAATTCTTGATTCTTTGTTTCATCAATTGTTATCTGAGCAGGAATCATTTATCTGATCTGATTTTCATCTTTTCTAAAGTTTTTAAATCAGTTGTATGGTTTAAAAGTTTCCACACTTTTGTGAAAAGTGAAAAATTGCATTAGATCTCTGTTGGTGATTCGATTCAGCTATTGAATCTTAGAATCGAGTGTTCTCCTAGTGATTTTGACTTGAATCATAAAGTTTATTGTTCAATTCTCAACGTTTTTTTCAAAATCTCAAAGTTTTTCTTCCGTATGTCAATGGCATCTTTCAATTTGAATTCAATGACTTCATTCTCTCATCTTCTAGGATCATCCACTAAAATTCCTATGCTAATATCTGAATATTACGATCAATGGGATGATCGTATGCAGGATTATCTTAAAGGTCTGGATGAAGAGCGATGGAACTGTATTTCTAGTGATCGCAATCCACCGTCAAATGTTCAACCTATTGGTGCATCGTCTGGAAATTCCGAGGTAGAAAATCAATCCACTCGTCTTAAGCAACTGGAGAAAAGATGTATGAGGGAGTTGCAAGGTGCTTTGCCTCCTGTGGTGTACCATTATGTGAGATTATGTACTACTGCAAAGGAAATCTGGAACAATTTGAAGGATAAATTTCAGGGAAGTGAAAAGACTAAAATTACTTCAGTCAAACAATGTCTGGTGGAGTTGAAATATTTTAAGCAAAAAGATGGTGAAGCCATAGAAGTTTATTATGATCGTCTTAACGAATTGATCTATCGATGCAATCGATATGGTATCACCAGGTCAGCCATGGAGTATAATTTAATTTTTGTGATGGGTCTTCATAAAGAATGGCGTAGTGTGAGCATGATAGTTATGAATCAACAGAGCTTTGATACGTCAACTTTGAATGATGTTTACAATCAATTGAAGTCACACGAAAGTGATGTGAATGAAATTGCTAAAGAGAAAAAGGGAAGCCAAGGAGGTCCACTAGCATGTGTTTTGAAGATTTTCGAAAGGGAAGATGAGAAAGACGGTTATGATGATGACGAAGGGTTTATCATGAACTCTGATGATGAAGCAATTGCTTTTTATTCCAACAATCGGGTGAAAAAGTTTTTCAAAAAGCCATTCAATCCGAAGGCAAAGGCATCAGATATAAAAGGAAACTTCGCAAGTAAGAGTGTTGTGGATGAGAAGAAGAAAGAGGAAAAGAAAGATACGAAGCTTACTGAAGGAAAAACTTAGAAAAAGATGAAGGGAGATGTTGGTTTGGATTATCATTACTGCAATGGTCCTAATCATTTAGCAAATGACTTCATGTTGAGGAAGAGGGATGAGAAGAAGAACAAGACGATGGATGAAGCGTACTACGTGGAGAAGCTTGAAGAACTACGTGCTAAGGAAAAGAATCCTTCATTGGTTGCTCATGGTGAAAAATAAGGGGATGGTACATATCAAATCTAGTCATCTGGATCAGATGATGACGAGATGAGACATCCGACTCATGGAGCAATGTATGCCAAACTGGAAGAAGGCTCAGATGAGGAAACATACGAAGCTTATGGGAGATGCTTCGTGTCGAAGACAGCTGAAAAATCACCAATGACTACAAAGGTACGTAACATTCTTGAATCCTTTAATATTCCAGTACATGCTTATAATTTTGAATTAGTCTCCTTTGATGAAACTGTTACTTATTTCGATTCAATTGTGATATCTGCTAGCATTGAGGCTAAGAAGCTATCTGATCAATTGCTAGAGACTCAAAAGAGATTAGATTCGAAAAAGGCTAGAATAGAGTGTTTAGAACTACAAATCACTAATATCATGGTTGATATAGACAATTTGTCTAGTGATTCAAAGTTGTTGTTAGCTCAAAGAAAAAATCTACTTTAATTCGGCTAAACGATTGTATGGAAAATTAACTGAACTTCATCATTCATGCGAAATTAGCAAAGAACAACATAGAAAATTATTGCCTTTTTAGCTTACGAAAGAGCTACGGTAGATAACATTTCGTATGACTGTGAAAAGGAAATAGCTGATTTTAACAAAGTTCCGAATGATAAGTATGGATATGGAATAGTCAAAGTTGATGAATGTATTGATTCAGAAGATTCAGTTAACATTGTGAATGATACTTTGACTAAATCTGAACAAATTCACATTTTGAAAAAGACTGAGAATTCAACGTCTGACTCTCAATCTAATTTTGCTGATATTGAAGATAATTCTGATAATATTAGTGAAATTAGTGAGATTGAAGATGTTGATTGTTCTCAGTTGTCTGTTGTTAATGTTTCTTCAACTTCTAATGGGAAAGAAAAATTTAAGGATTTGATGGTTGGGAATGAAACTGATATACCCTTAACTTCGAAAGTTTGTGATATGAACTTCGTGGATCTCAAAGATAGTTGAACTGATGATAGTGATGATGAAGATGTAGAGAAAATTTCGAAAGAAAAGGCATCTTCAAAGGAAGAAGAAATTCCACGAATAGTTGTTGACCAAGTGTATGGTGATACACAAAAGTTCGAAAAAATGATGAATGAAAAAGGTGAACATTATCTTGAAACAAACACGGTGGTTTATCCAAATTTCAAATGCTCAGATGATGTCATTTTTCCAAATCAAGTTTTCTTAACTACCGGAAATGTTGAGATTATCAAACCAGAGTTACAAAAGATGGTTGAAGAGGATAATTCAAAAACAACTGAAGAAGGTTTTTTCGCAAATCAAAACATAGTTGAAAACAACTTAACAAATAATTCGTATGTGTTTCAACGACAAAAACCACAAAAACAATGGGTTGAAAAATCAAAAGTTGAAAAAGAGAAAATAATACATGTTGAAAAGGAAAATGAAAATGTTGTCAAATTAAACTCTAAGGAATTTAAAGATCAAATTGACAAATTTTCAAAGGAAAACAACATTTCAAAAACACAAGCAAGAAAGAAAATATTTTGGCAAAATGTTGAGTCTCAAAAGATGTCTGAATTACAAACAACCAAAAATGTTTTCAAAGCTAAAAATTCTTCTTCTTTTTCAAAAACCCAACAATCCTCTCAATCAAATCAAGCAAGGTCTGAAGTAAATAAGCAACCAAAGTTTTCAAAAATTTCTGAAACTAACAAATCAAGAGATTTTTCAAATAGATCTAATTCAAATCAACAAGTTTTTAAACGTCAACATTTTAAATCAAAAGTTGATTCATCCTATGCTTATTCTTCTGTAACAAATCCCAAAGTTGATTTTGTTCCTCAAAAGCCAAATTTTCCTAATCATACGAAGAAACAAACACTAAAGGCTTCGCATGAAAAATGCATAACTTCAAAGATAAACATAGATCATTGGCTTGAAGGACGAGGAAAAGTTTATCAATCCAGCAAATAGTCAGAAAAACAAATCAACGAAGCTTATGAAAAGTATGTCAATACTTCTTCAAATGGAAGTTCGTCTTCAAAAGATTCAAACATCTCCATTAAAGCTTGGAGACCAGTCACAAAAGCGAAGAAAGTTCAGTCACAAACTCTAAATTCGAAGGGTAAAGTTAGTGAACATTCAAAACCATCAAACACCTATGTTTTGGTTTCTTTATATGAAGAAGTAAACTTAATTCATAGTCTCAAAACCAAAGTTTGTCATTGGGTTAAAAGTTCTTCATTACGTTCGAAATTGAAGTCTAATTTCCAAGGACCCAAAAAGCCTTGGGTACCTAAATTTTTCCATTGATTGCAGGCATTGTGTGATGAGCAATATGATAACAAGTGGTACATTGATAGTGGTTTCTCTCGTCACATGACTGGGAAAAAGGAGAATTTACGAGATTTTCGAAGTCTAAAAAATGCTGGAGTAGTAAAGTTTGGAAACAATCAAAAGTGTCAAGTCAAAGGATCTAGGAAAATCACAAATGGAAAATTCATAGTGAATCGTGTTGCATATGTTGAAGGTCTTCATCATAACTTGATCAATGTATCTCAACTTGTTGTGGGCACTGGCAATCAAGTTCTCTTTAACGAAGAAGGAAGTCTTATTTCGAATGTTAACACAAAAGAAATATTACTGAAATCTAAAAGGAAAGGTGACATGTTTACTCTAGACATCAATATAATTGTAGGAAAACAAGCTATATGTCTTCTTTCGAAAGCCTCATCTGATTTAAGCTAGCTGTGGCATCGAAGACTTTCACATCTCAACTTTCGAAACATTAATAAACTTATGGTACAAGATCTGGTAAGAGGTTTACCTGTTCTTAAATTTGACAATGATTCTTTATGTGCAGCTTGTGAAGTTGGTAAGAAACATAAACAAGGTCATTCAATAACGATTGATTCGAAAATTGTTGCACCTCTGGAATTGTTACATATTGATTTGTGTGGTCCTACGATTGTTTCAACTCTCAACAATAAACGGTACATTTTAGTTATTGTTGATGATTTTTCCAGATTTACGTGGGTTTATTTTCTCAGGCTCAAATCCGAAGTTGCACAAATTATGATTGACTTTATCAGAAAGATGGAAACCACGTTGAAGAAGACTGTTCGAAAAATCAAAAGTGATCATGGAAACTGAATTTAAGAACAATGTTCTTGATTCATTTTTGGTGGACAAAGGAATTTCGCATAATTTTTCATCTCCATACACACCATAACAAAATGGAGTTGTTGAACGAAGGAATCGCTCATTATGCGAAGCAGCAAGAACTATGTTGATATATGCAAATTTACCTCAATATCTTTGGGCTAAAGCTGTTTTAACTGCATGTTTTACTCAAAACAGATCATTCATTCGTCGTCGTTTTAATATTACATCATACAAAATTTTGAATAATCGTAAACTTAATGTGAAATTCTTTCATGTTTTCGGATGTAGGTGCTTTATTATGAATCTCAAGGATCATCTTTCAAAATTTCAAGCCAAAGCTGATGAAGGAATTTTTTATTTTATTGTTTCATGTCTAACTTTCCTTGGAACACTACACACACGAAATCCTTGAGGTTCTGAGTAATACCAACTCCGGTTGATGATTTCGAACATCTGGCATATGCCTTTACTTTTTCTCCCAATAGTGAAAAAGCCTTTTACTCCATTCAAAGGGTTCCGACAGTTACAATTCTCTTTAGGAGATAATGACAGGCTGTGTATACATGACATAAGGTATTCTGTCCGGTTTTGTAGGTGATGTCACAGCCACTTTTTGACGCATGGCTACCTTTCTGCAGTAATGTTTCGATTTTCAAGGTGCCACATCGGATCTTATTAAATGCATCCCGCTTCAAATTCAAAAATTCAGGGTTCCATATAAAAGGGGGTTCAAGAGTGCATTATACGTTTACACGATCAAACTAAAAAATTCACAAATAATCTGTTCATCATAATATTCAAACCCTAAGAATGCCGACTTCTGATCATGTCGATCCTTCTACTGAAGATATTTCATCTGCACCAGTAATGAAGATACAATCCACGAACTACTATGTGGATGGTGAAGCTTCTCAATATCCCGAAGAATTAAAGATGCTTATTGTGGCCTTGAAGCATTCTGTGTTATCAATGGTGATGTTCAATTCGTTTTATGTTCCATTAATTATCACGACTTTCTCAAGCAGGATCAACTGCAACATACAACAAAGCCTCTGATACGATAACTTTCCATCTTTTGAATGACAAAAAGGTTAAGTTATCCAAGTAACTTTTCTGTCAGATTAGTGATATTCCGAATTAACCTCCTTTTGTTAAGTTTACAATCCTACAAATAGTTCACATGTTCAATGAAATGGGATATCAGCCCCCATTGACAAAAATCAGTGATTTTAAGAAGTCAAGACTTCCACGTTTATGGAATTTCTTGTTTGGAATCTTTCTATGATGTTTGACTGGAAGAACTGTTGGGTTAGACAAAGGACGGATGGAAGTGTATGCCATGGTTGCAGGTATTTATTATGATCTTGAAGCAGATTATTCTACACAATTATGGAAGGAATTCCAAAAGGGTATAGAACATACGAATGCAGTTCATGGCATTTCGTGTGCAAGGTATTGGAGCCTTATTCTG
Source organism: Lactuca serriola (assembly GCF_051521515.1). NCBI lineage: Eukaryota > Viridiplantae > Streptophyta > Magnoliopsida > Asterales > Asteraceae > Lactuca > Lactuca serriola. The sequence continues at coordinate 196,673,464 of NC_136410.1, forward strand.
CAATATTTTTACAATAAGGAAGGTCTTTTGGTCCCAAATGACGATGAGAACGTTACTTTTCAATCTTATCATTATCCAAAGGAGGTTGTAGATGATAATGATGAATTCCCCATTGTTGCTCGGATTCCAGACGCGCTGCTAAAAAGGGTTGATCCTTCGAATTCAGTGTTGGTAGCAGATTTTCAAACAATGGATTCTTATATTCCAACAGGGATCTTGTTGCCTCGAGAAGATAAGAATTCAAAAATGTCAATGTTGGGTCAAAATATGGTTTATACTTTACTTTTCTGGGCAATTGTATATTATTGTAATATTTATGAATTTATGGTCTAGTTTACGGCTGAGTGTACGGCCGTAAACACCTTATGAACGTAAACCCATTTATGGCCCACGTTATCCGGCCCATGTTCTCCAAGTATAAATATAGGTGTTAGGGTGAGGAGTAGGGATTGACGAACACGAAGAGAGTTTACGGCCAGAGAGAATAAGGAGCGTATGTGTGTGAATCTTTTGTATCTGGAGCTTTAGTTCATATTAATACATAAAAGATTCATATTTTTCTTCTGCTCGTTCTCTTCTATTTGATCTGACATCATCCGTTTGATTGGGATTCTGCACCATCAAACGGATCTGATTGATACACAGGCATTTTAGGGACTTACAATTGGTATCAGAGCAGGACCAGCGTCAAAGGCATCTTACATTCGCGTATTTGTGCTTATCGTTCTTCACAGCGAAAAAGGGTTTTTGTTCCAGTCGAAATCTGAGATTTAAGAAGCTTTCGGTCCAAGCTTACGGCCATAAACATCGAGTTCACGGCCGCAAGCTCTTCAAGCTCCTTCACCGCAAACGGAGTTCTTTACCAGTGAATCGAGTTTTGATTTAAGGCTGCTAATATTAAAGATCATATTTAATCACATTAAATCATTAAAAATAAAATAAATTTTTGACGGTAAATAATTGGCTGTAAATCGATTTCTGATTTTCAGCTAATCGATTTCTGATTAATTACCGTTGAAAATTTTGTTCCGAAATTTTGCCGAGTTCACGGCCATAAACAAGGAGTTTACGGTCGCAATCATTTTCGATAGTAAATTGAGTTTTGCTCGACAGTAAACAAATTTTCGGAAGTTAATTATTAATTTTCGAAAGTTAACTATTAGCGGCAAACGTTTTTCTGAAAAATAATTTTTTTTAAGCAGCAAATTTCGAATTTTGACACTTTTAACCCAAAAACTAAATTTCTTTTAACTTTAAATTCCTTTTTCATCCAAAATTAAAATAATAATAATAATAATAATAATAATAATAATAATAATAATAATAATAATAATAATAATTAAAAATAATAATAATAAATAAATAAAAAATATAAATTAAATTTAGATTAATAAATAAAATTATATTTTAATTTTTTACTTTTATTTTTAACTTTTGACCTTAAATTTTGACTTTGACTTCCAAGTTTGACATTTGGCTTTAAACTTTGACTTTTTCGTTTAATTTTTTAAATTTTCAAATTTAACATTTCGGTTTGACTTTCAAGTTTGATTTTTTTTGTTTGACTTTTTCAAGGTTGACTTTTTCATGTTTGACTTTTGAGTTTGATTTTTTTTATTTGACTTTTAAGTTTTATTTTAGCTTCTAGTTGTTTTTTAAATTGATTTTAAGGTCTACGAGGGACTTGAAAACATGAAAGAGAGTCGTCAGGATATGTTAAGACAAAATTTCAACATTTTTTATTATATCCCTGGAGAAACCCTCGAAACTCAGTTGCAGCGATTTACTACACTTATTACCGAGATGAATATAGTTGGGATCTTCTTGTCTAAATCTGAGATAAACCAAAAAGGTATTGAATTCACTTCCAAAATCGTAGGATATGGACGTGGTTGACATCAAGAAGACAAAAGATCTCAATCGTCTCAGTCTGGCTGATATAATTGAAGAACTTAACGCTTTGAATTGTCGAAAAACAATGAGTTCAGCAAACCTTCCGGTCAATGAAGTGTCGTGTTCTCATTCATGTGAAGTTTCACGTTCTCAATCATGTGAAGATACGATTAAATTTCTTCGGGAACAAATTGATGTATTTAAAAGAGAAGTTGAGGACCTGAGATATGAAGGATATCAACTCAGGAAAGGACAGAAACCCTTGAAGGCTGAATTACAAGCTAAAACCAAGGACTTTAGGAAACTTCAGGAAGAGTATAGCAACAAGTGTGAAAATTACGATTATGTTAAGAGACAACTTGCTGTTATAACTGAAGAACTTGACACTTTAAAAATTAAGTGTGGAAAAACTGATGTCAGTTTCAAAAATTATATTGCGTCAAGTCAGACAGTCGAGTCCTTATATGAAACCATGTTAAAATTCAAAGAAAATCAAAGCAAGGGTCTAGGGTATGATAGTGTTCCTCCTCCTTTCAATCATAACTACACATCCATCCCCATGGCAAAGAAAGAAATTGACAGGGAGGCACATCTTCAATATGGAAAACGAGCTGGATTTGTGTTAGGAGGAGTTATTAATATTGAAGATACTAATGTTGCAACTTCTTGTGCAGGCAAAGTAACAGAAGATGAGAACAAGGAGAAAACCATTGAACAATCCAACATCTCCTTGAACTCAAAATCTGTTGCTTCGAATTCTGTTACTCCTAACAAACCTGCCGTTGAGAAATATAGGCCTCCAATTCCAACGCAACAGAGTGCTTGTTGCAAGTGTGCATGTGGGAACAACAAGAAACGAGGCAAGGATACGCCACCAGGGGCAGGAAGAAATAACTTCACAGTGAAGAAAAAGACTTGTTTTCATTGTGGAACACCTGGACACATTGCGAGAATTTGTCCTAATCGCGCGTACGCTCCCTACTAGGCACAAGGGTGGCAGAACGCGCCAAGAGGGAGATACTCCAAAAGAAACCCCTCAAGGTCATGTTTAGACAATGCTGATTAGAACGCGCAGAAGGCCAAGAATCAATCTTACAATGCCAAGAATCAAAATCCCAAGGGCAAGAAGGGAATGCCGACCAAGAAGTCCAATCCAAGAGATGCCCCAACAAAACCAAGACCGGCTAGGTCAAAGTCATCTCGGCAATCGGCTTCAAGTTCCAAAGCAAGTGCCGAGGCACCCATCGGATCGAACAAGAGATGGGTTAAACCCGAATATAGATGGGTACCAAAGGTGAAAACTCCAAAATCTCCTAATGCTTCTAACGTTTCTACATCTTCTGTTTGTGATAAGCAGGATATGTCGTGGGAGAGAGTACCCTGCATTGATGACAAAGGTCGACCCAGTTTCAAAATGGACTGGGTTCTAAAGACCAATTAATCCCGCCCTGTGTCGGAGCAGCTATGGAGGCATATCATCATACTTCGGTTTGTTGGTAGCGGCTGTTCCAAGAACATGATAGGAGGCATCTCTCAACTATACAACACTCGGAATTTTGTTTGAGAGTATGTGTCCTTTTGCGGGAAAGGAAGAAAGGAAGAGATCACAAATGGGGTTAGTACTTAATGATGTGAAGAATTTTTGGACCTGTTCTAAGATTATGCTTGCTGTTCTTAGACCTTCTGAATGCAGATTCAATCGGTGAATTACTGTTTGCGTTTTCTTCTCTATACTCCTGTGTTTTTCTTAAGCTGATTCGCTTTAAAGACTAATTTTTGTTTTAGGATAGTTTAAATTTGCGCATTTACTTTCGTTTCTCTCCTATGCACAAATTTAGGGGGAGAAATAAAAACAAAACAAAAATTAGAAAATTTTAAAAAATCCAAAAACATTAGAAAATCAGAAAATTAGAAAAACATGGTGTTAATGGAATGGGCTTACAAGAGATGTTTTGGGAAATGAAATTAGCAAGTGACAACAGGCAATCTGAGTCTGCGTAACGTACCCAAAGTTGAAGGGTCTATGATCTGGTTTGATGAGTCGGTAGGCACGCAAAATTTTAAAATGGACATGACTAGGCATAGTTGAACTTAGGAAATTTTTAGACTTGACAAATCTTGACCTAGTTAGATCCGTTCAACCTGACAATATGACACTCAGATAGGTTGAGCAGGGAGATATATATGGGAATCTACTTGTCACATTAATTGAACCCATACTTGGAACCGTGGTTTAACTTTTCCTCGATGTGCGGATTTTGTCCTTAATTCCGGTTGGATGGGGCGACAGGTAAATTCCGATAAATTAGGTCAGTAGAATATCATTTTCTTTCTTTCCGTCTGTTAGTCATATGTTGTCTCCTTTGCGTGACTTCCAATCCGACCTGGTACACAACATATGCAACTCTATTTCTCTGCAGGCTATATATATGTGAAATACTTCTTATCTGTTACCCATATGCTGTCTCCTTTGCGCGACTTCTAATCCGACCTTGTACACAGCATATGCAACCTTCTTCTTCTCAACCCCTCTGAAGTAGTTAGCAATAGAATTCTGAATCTCTCCTCTCTCTGAATGGTTGTTTGCTCACCCGGTGTAAGGAGTACTCTGGAAGTTCTTGATGGCTGGGGCATATCAGGAAGCGGGAAACACGTTCTAGTACACTTAAAATTGAACACATACAGATTGTCTGTAGATCTTGCTGCCTAATTTAGGTGGACAACAATATCCCTAGTCGTCGTCAGATGAATGGTCCTTAAGATATAGTATCTAGGAACTTAGGATTAGATATAATATCTAGGAACTTAAGTTCACCTGTCTTGTAACAAATAGTATGTCCTAAATTTGTCACAATTTTTCGTGTTTAAGTTGACCACAATACCGACGATCGACCAGACAAAGATGTGAATATGGAAGGTACCGACAAGTGGATAAAGGTTGTCTAAAAACTTTGATCCCAAATCATTCTTATAGTTAGATATCATTTTTATTTTTGTTAAATTTCTCATAGTTTCTTTTAATTTAAATATTAGGGGAGAACTAAAATATAAAAATAAATAAAATAAAAAAAATTCAAAAAAATTCAAAAAATCAAAGAAAAATCAGAAAAATTAAAAATCCGAAAATAGTGTTATTTCTGTTTTATTTCTTGTTCAGAAAATCAAAAATCCAATAAATATTTTTGTTTCTGTTTTAATTTGTGTGCTAAGTTTTCTTTTAGTTTTGTTTTGTCTTGAAAAGTGATTTCAGGTATAGATAAGACTCATGGAGTTTGTGTTGAAGATTTCTGAGCCAAAAGCTTCGTCCGTGAGCATCGAAGAATTCTCATTTGAAGGAGCAAGAAATGAAGCTCATTCTTTCAACATTCAATCCTTCAACCCCAGAAGCAAGGTGAAGCTGAAATTGAAGATTATGTGACGGATTGCATTGAAGCCTCCTCAATCAGTCTGCTGCTATCTATGAACCTGCTGAAGTGATCCAGAAGATTATTTCTCTCTGAAGATTCTCAAGATGAAAGCAACATCTTTCAAGAATCAGTACATCAAGCATCCTCACCCAATGTGCGTTCACTATCAAATTCTAAAGAAAAGACCAAGTGCTCAAGATGAAGTCATTCATTGAAGACTAATGCTGAAGCCAATCTCTCATTGAAGATTAACAAGAAAAGCCAACTACTTTTTAGGGGGAGCTTGTTGGGTCAATTAAGAAAAGAAAGCTATAAACCAAGGGGGAGATTGTTAGGTCAAAATATGGTTTATACTTTACTTTTCTGGGCAATTGTATTTTACTGTAATATTTATGAATTTATTGTCTAGTTACAGCTGAGTTTACGACCGTAAACACCTTACGACCGTAAACCCATTTACGGCCAGGTTATCTGGCCCATGTTCTGCAAGTATAAATATAGGTGTTAGGGTGAGGAGTAGAGATTGATGAACACGAAGAGAGTTTACGGCCAGAGAGAATAAGGAGCGTATGTGTGTGAATCTTTTGTATCTGGAGCTTTAAGTCATATCAATACATACAAGATTCGTATTTTTCTTCTTCTCATTCTCTTCTATTTGATCTGACATCATCCGTTTGATTGGGATTCCGCACCATCAAACGGATCTGATTGATACACAGGCATTTTAGGGACTTACAGTCAAAGAAGGTTGATCCTGCTTCATCTGAACAGAAAACAAAGAGTTCGAAATCCTCAAAATCTCCAAAGAAGAAGACTACAAATATTGAAATGACAGTTGATGAAACCCAAGTGATTGAGCCAACTGTTGAAGAAACTCAAGAAAATGTGATAATTCCTTCAAAAACTGGGATGTTTCGAAGAATCAAGATGAAATCCACTCATAAACACAAATCTCCAACACAGAAAATGCTTCGCAAACATCAACATACTCATCAAGGAGTATTAATTCGTGAAGTACCTGCTCCTGTTTCTCCGGGGTCAAAGAAAAAGGCGGCTGAGGATATGGCAAAACACTTGTCACGAAGAAAAAGAAGACTCGAAAGCTTGTTCTATCTACTGAGTCCACAGAAGAAGATGAACGCATACCTGAAACACCAGAATTCACTCATATTGTTCAAAATTCCACTCCTACCAAGACAGATGTCATACTACCCGAAGTTTCGATTGCCAAATCAATTTTTTAGGAGGTTTGAACTTCAGGCATCCCTACACACGTATCTAATACGAATGCAAATGTCGACATGGGTAAAGATGGTTCAAAGAATGCAAATCAAGGTCCAGTTATCTCTACTCCTTTCGAAACCATTGTTTCTGTTACACCATCCTCTACAATTCCTATCACATCAACTACAGACTCTCCTAACTTCGAACACATTATCAATCAACCCATTACTTTATTTTCTCTTCTGAATCCACTGATACACCCAAACCACCTTCACATATTCACGAAAACATTGAAATGGAGACTGAAACTTACAATGAGGGGTTTGGTGGTACATGCGAAGAGTTGGAGTTTCATGAAGAAGAAGAAGAAGAATTTCCTGATCATATGCTGATGACTATGAAGCAGTATAAAATTCTTAATCAGAAATTGAACTCCATCATTTAATCTCAAGCCGATCTTGGAGGAGGTTCATCTATTTCGAGTTTGGAGGTTGAGTCCATGCTGAAGCTGTTCGAATCAAGAATCATTACCAAATTCTCTGGGATGCTGAAAGCTTCTGAATCAGTTATTTTGGAAAAGGTTGATTACACAGATCAGAAGAATGAACTTCGTGTTAACAATCAACAATTTGATTTTATGGGAGAAGTTAAGGATCTAAAAAGCATAACAAAAGAACGACATGTTCTTTTTGTTCAGGAGGTGAAGAAGGTGAATGAGGATGTTAACTTGTAGATTCATGAACTTTGTGAAGATATGAAAAAGGAAGTACACTCTATTCAACATGATTATGCATCATTGCATTAGAAGTTTGACATTATTTCTGATGCATTCACTCGTTTTGTCAAACTATATGAAGGTTTGAGTCCTCAAATAACTCAAATCTCAACATCCGAAAATGCAAGTTTTGAGGAAGCGATAAAGTTGCTCAAGGAGTTGAAGGAGATTTCACTGATTACTCCAGAATTTTTGTCTCAGAAGTTTGTTCAGTTCGAAGCCATTCTCAATAAACAACTTGCACCACTCTTTCGTATCTCCAGTCTTCTTCCTACAACAACTGCCCCTCCTGTTTTCATAGGGGTACAAGGGGGAGAAAGGAAGTCAGCAGAAGAAGAAGTAAAAGTTGTGGGCAAAGTGTTTCCTTCGAACATCCCTTCAACAAAACTAGTAATTGTATTTGTTGAACCAATTACCACAACTATCGTAACAACGTTGCCAATTGCAAGACCAATTTCGAAAGGAATTGTGATTGGTAAACCATTGGAAACTGGTAGGAGTGGTTCAAAACCAAAAGAAGTAACTAAAAACCCTGCTTCAAAAGACAAAGGGAAATCAATTCTTATTGAAAACTCAAAAGAAGAGAAGAACTCAAAAACAGAAGTTGAACTGGAGAAAATGAGGCTCATTCAAAGTATCATGTCTCAAAGGGCTAATGATCCGAATGGGATGGATAAAGGTGATCCAACAAAACACTATAACTACAAAAGAATCGAAGCCAAAGTTACTTTCAATCACATGTACTCATTTGAAAAGAAGCCAAAGCAGAGTTATGTGATTACAAATATTGATGCATGCCAGTTGGATTTTCCTATAAATGAAATGATGTTTATCATGCCACAGTTCGAAGCTGAAGGGAATTTCAAGGAAAAAGATGAAGGCACACACATGAAATTCGTTTTCGTGTTGTTTTTGGTAAAGCCCCTGAAGAGGTTTGGTCATTGATTAAAATTAAAAAGGTGATAAGCATGAAAAAGGATGTGGTTTTCGAAAACATAGTTCAAAACATTAAGCATGATGTGACTAGGGCGAATGGAAAGACATGCAAATTCACTATTGCAGATTTTCCTTTGATGAACTTGTATGACCTTATACAAGTTGCATTGCTTTTGAAAGACAAATCCTTTTCTTTGCTTCAAAACACATATCCATAGGAATTCAAGCTTGGAGTTGCTCATATCAAGATCATCATTTAAAATTACTATGAGTGCCTAGCACTGACTGATGTGGAGTTGGATACTACCAATGGAATGGAGATAAAAGTCCCAATGGCTCCTTCGAAGACTCAGGCTGAATTAAAGAAATATGTTGATGGAGAAATTTGTTTAAAGCCTTTTGGACTAGTCTTCGCTGGAAAAGCAAAAGCTGGAAAAGCGAAGAGATTTTTGTTTCAAGCCAGCGAAGTGGAGAGATATTCTACTTCTCAATATATGAACTTGATTCTTCGTATGAACCATTGCAAGAAGAACAATGAAGGAGACAATAAGGAATTGAAGAAAATTATTTCTTGGTATACTGAGGTTCGAAGAGGTTTGATGTACTCTGTTACACTACTTACAAGCTGAAGACTTCGACTTTGATTACAAAGGGGGAGATTGTTAGGGTCAAAGTATTGTAATAAGTCGAAGTTTACTTTAGAGTCTTCGAACATTTTTTGTAATCTATTTAACTAGGGCATTATATTTGAAGCTTAATGTTTTAGTCCTTAGTATATTTTTTGTACTCTTTCCTCTCCTATAAATAGGAGTGTTTACTAGAGTTGGATGTACAAAGTCTTTACAGAATTTTCACTTGTACTTTGTAAAACTTGAAAGCATAATAGAGCCAAACAGATCATATTTACATCGGTGTTCAAATCTCGCAATCATATTTTGAATTCACATTCTGATTGATTTAATTCTCGATTCTTTGTTTCATCAAATGTCGTTTCCTATGAGCAGTATGTCATCCACATACAATACCAGAAAGCTACCTATACTCCCACTAGCTTTGACATATACACAGGACTCATCCTTGCTTCTCGAAAAACCAAACTCTTTGACTTTCTCATCGAAACAAAGATTCCATCTGCGAGATGCTTGTTTTAATCCATAAATAGATTTCACAAGATTACACTCTATTAGGGTATTTTGCATCTACAAAACCATCCGACTGATTCATGTAAATATCTTCAGCCAACTTCCCATTAAGGAATGCGGTTTTGACATCCATTTTCCATATTTCATAATCATGAAATGCAGCTATGGCTTGCATAACCCTTATAGATTTAATATTCGCTACTGGTGAGAATTTCTCGTTATAGTCAACTCTAGGAGTTTGAGTAAAGCCCCTCACAACCAATCATGCATTATAACTTTGTGCTTTCGCATCCATGTCGGTCTTCTTCTTAAAGATCCATTTGCTCCCGATCGTCTTACGACCTGGTACACTGTCAACCAAGTTCCAAACCTGAGTGTAAAACATAGACTAAATCTCGCTGTTCATCGGCTCTTTCCATTTTGCAGACTCGGGGCTTGCCACGGCTTCCTTTTGGTTGTTAGGTTCATCCAAATTTACCAGTGTACTATCACTGATAAATGTATCACCTTCAGTAGTAATATGGAAACCATAAAACTCAGGTGCCATTCTAACTCTACTAGAACATCTCATAGGTAAGGATTCGTCAACTGGTTTAACTGGAGTTTCCTCCTATGGTTGAGCGCTAGTGTTTGAGGCTTCTTCATCACTTGAATCTTGAAGCTCTTCATGGTCAATTTGCCCTCCACTGTCCCGTTGGCATATAAGTTCTCTTTCGCGGAAAACCCCTCTCCTCGTAACGAAGCAGCATTGTCACTCGGTCTAGAGAAGATATATCCAAAGGATTTTTGTGGGTAGTCGATGAAAATACAACGCTTACTATGAGGTTTGAGTTTGTCATTAGTCTATCATCTTGTGAAAGCCTCTCAACCCCAAACCTTGATATGTGCTAACGAGGGAACCTTCCCTATCCACATTTCGTGAGGTGTTTTGGCAACCTTTTTAGTTGGGACTAGATTAAGGATATGGGTGGCAGTCTTTAGGGCATACCCCCAAAATGAGATAGGTAACGAAGTTCGACTCATCATGGAACGAACCATGTCCAACAAGGTTCGATTGTGCCTCTCAGCCACACCATTAAGCTGTGGTGTCCTAGGTAGCGTCAAATGTGGAACAATTCCACATTACTTAAGATAGTTGTGGAACTCGATACTAAGATACTCAGCACCTCGATCGGATCAGAGCATCATTATCTTCATGCCCAATTAATTCTCCACTTCTTGTTTAAACTCTTTGAACTTTTCAAAGGTTACTAACTTATGCTTGGTTAAGTAGATATACCCATATCTACTATAGTGATTGGTAAAAGTCACGTAAAAGTGGTTAGCATCCTTTGTGGCGAATCTGAAGGGTCCACAAACATCGGTGTGTATGAGATCCAACAAACCTTTAACCCATGCAGAAGAACTAGTGAAGGGTGAATTGGTCATCTTTCAAAGCAAACAAGATTCACATGTGTCATCCGACTTTAAGTCAAATAACTCTAATACTCCATCCTTTTGGAGTTGGGCTATGTACTTCTTCTTGACATGTCCAAGACGACAATGCCATAAGCATGCTTTATCCAAGCCATTAGACGAATCAATATGTAACACATTATTTTCTAAGTTATCTCAACCATCATAGTTTCATATATACCATTACAAGGCAATGCTTCAAAATAAAATTTACCATTATAATAATCTTTAATACCACCAATCTCATTATTAAATGAAAAAGTAAAACCTTGTTTATACAAACCATGAAAAGAAAATAATATTTCTCGCCATATCAGATGAGTAGCAGCAATTATTCACTTCTAAATTTAACCCACTACTAAGCAATAAAGAATAAACTCCAATCTTGGTGACATGAGGCACTTTCCTATTCCCCATGATCAATTCCATATCCCTACTTCCTTTTAGACCCTGCAAATCAGAACGAAAGTGAAAACCACATTTTGTATCAAGGACCCACGAATTAGCATGTGATGAGTTATTAGAAAAAATATTATAAATACCTGCAAAGGTGGGCTTGATCTTCCTATCCTTTATGTCCTATAAGTATTTGGGGCAGCTTCACTTATAGTGCCATTTTTCATGACAATGGAAGCACTATGCTTCCTTTGGATTGGAAGAGGATTTAGTAGAACCAACTTCAGTCCCACTAAAAGAGGATCCATCATGGGGGTTTTCCTTGTAGCTCTTAGAAGGAGCCTTCCTCTTCTTTCCCTTCCCATGTCTAATTCCCAAAACAGTGGTAGTAGAACTAGGAGTAGGAACAACAAATTTTCCTTTCAAACTACTTTCAGTAGTTCTCAGTAGTCCTTAAAGCTTGCTAAGAGTGACCTCCTCCTTTTTTTATATGATAAGCCATACAAAATTGATCATAACAAGCAGGAAAAGATTGTAGGATAATATCAATGGCCAACTCTTCGTTCAAGTTGACATTCAACTTCAGCAAGCAGTCCACAAACTTTTGCATCTTTTGCAAGTGGGCGGTGATGGACTCTCCATCCTTCATTTTTGTTGTGATCATGGAGGCAGTGATTTCTTACCTTTCCTGCCGAGCACTTTGATGGTAGCTTTCCATCAAGTCTTGGTGCATCTCATAGGACCAAAAGTCCTCAGAAGACTTTTGAAGCTCTGTAGTCATGTTAGCAATCATGATACACTACACCTTTGTCGCATCACTTTCGTGGGCCTCATATTCAACAATCTGTTCAGGAGTTGCAATAGACTCGTCAATATCCTTAAGCTCTTTGTCGAGGACATATTTCTTTTCCTCATATTAAATGTCCATAAGAATGTTTCGAATCCAATCATTGAAGTTCGATCCATCAAAGATGACCCTCCCACATAAGTTCACGAGGGAGAAAGATCCAGAAGTTGTTGAGTTTGAAGCAGTGATTGAAGTAGACATCTGAAAAGAAAGAAAATGTTTTGATTAGATAAGGATCCCTAATATAAAACCCAAATGAAATATTAAGAATAGGATCCAACACAATATTCTACAATTCGGAAAAGGGATTTCGTAATCGAATTGCAAAATATTTGAAGGTAGGTAAATGACAATTTACCAATTTCCACCATCAAAAACAAAAATGAAGATTAAGTTTTAAATGAATTGAAATTCCTAGATTCTTTGAGATTCATTGAACTTTTCAATGGCATGTTTAAATCTTGATTATGCCCTTCAAGTTTGTGATTGGGATACTGAGGATCACAAACAAGGTGTGTGAATAACCATGCAAATGTGTATGGTACTCTTAATGTTACTTATCACCTAATCAATCTGTCGGTTAACCACACACGCTCCATTGATCCATGATTAACATCAAGCTACCCTTTGCCACCCTTGTTATTACCAAATTAGTGTGCCTGTTAACCACACACGCTCCACTAACGACTTAACAAGGTGCAAAGTTCAGTTTCATGGAATAGCAAAATTTTCACATTTTTCCTAAAGTAACTAAGATTGGCAATTTATAAAAGTTTAGTTACTTTATAATATCATTATACTTATTAATGAGTACTAATGACCTATCCTACCCATCCGGCTAACAACCCTCCACTAGTCAAGAGTGTGGTGGGTAAGAGTGGATACCCAATGACGGTCATATTGTAGGCCGCTTCCTTAAACACCCCTTATATACTAGCTTCGTGAATGAGGCTTACTAACGGTAAAACTGACTTGTCTTATATATGTATGTATGTATGTATGTATGTATGTATGTATGTATATATATACATATATATATATAGGTATTAAACTTTAATAATATAATAGTCTAGGGTTGATTTTTAAACTTTTTAAATTCTAGGGTTTTGAATTAAAGTTTCATAAATGAAACTTTTCAAATTCCAAAACTTGATTGCACGTTTTGAAACTCTTCAACACCTCTTGAGTTTTAGAATTTATGTTACATAAATCAGAATTTCCAAGTTCCATAACTTGAGGACAAGTTATGAAACTCTTCAAGACCTTTGGAATTCTATAAATTAAAAAAGTTAATGTTTCATGAATGAGACTTTTAGTATTCCCTAACTTGAGGACAAGTTATGAAACTCTTCAAGAAACCTTTAGATCAAATTTAACCAATACAATTATCATATAATTTATCATATACTAATTTGACATAATACTAGTCATATAGCAAGATAATTTCAAATTCTACAAATAATTATTTTTTCACAAAATCAAGTAATCATCTTAAAATTTGAACCAAAACAGTTTGTGGTAATGATCTTAATCCAAGACAGGCCACAAAATCGAAAATTCTACCAACAGATGATTCAACTCATCGAGCCATGCAATGGACTCGTCGAGTTCATCATCATATGATCCAACTCATCGAGTTCCCTTATGGGACTTGTCGAGTCAGCCTGGCAGAATCCAGAATTGCAATTTTTCAACTTTGAAATTAACACAATTGAATGAATATAACATCAAACTACCCTAGGCTCTAATACCACTGTTAGGTTTTAAGCACAAATAACATCCCTATGGTGCACATACAACCCTAATGCTTTGGATCTAAGTTTTCTCTAATTATACATGAAATATTCATTATCAAAGCATAAAGCCTAACTAGCATGGAAATGTGATATTTGAATCATAAAAAACTAGTTAGAATATTACCTTTGGATGTAGCTTGTACAACTTGGCCTTAAAAGAGCTTAGCACCCCAAGTGTGATGCGTCAAACAAGTCACAAACACCAATAACCTTTTTCTCAAATATCCAATCTATCAAATTATTCTGGCAAAGGTAACCCGAAATGGACCATGCTACTATCAGGTCAAGTACATACAAATCATAGTTATGGGCTTAGACACCTAGTCCAACAGTAACATGGAGATAAAGTAATCTTCCTGTGAGTCTTTTATACTAGCTCGCATCAATGTGTGAACTATCTTCACATTTGTCTAACTTTAGGTTTTATTCCACAGGAAAAGTGCTTGGCCGAAAACCTTGCATCTTGCTTTCCTAAAGAATATCCAGAATGTATTTTTGCTTACATAAACGAAGCCATAATCTGTCCTTGCGACTTTAATTCCCAAAAAAACATTTTAATGGACCCAGATTTTTAATGCTGAACATTTTATTTAGATATTCTTATAGTGACCTAGATTATCATGACATGTGCGGAATAGTAAAGATCAAGTGAATCCCACAAACATGAAGAATCCAAGGAGTAAATAAAATCAGTTTAAGCTCCATTAGAATAGTAAGAGTACAAGCGGGTATCGTTAATTTCTTTCACTAAACTAACTTCTCCTAAATCGGTCTTACATTAAATGGGAGCCACTCACTGCCTATTTACATGAAAGGCTAAACCCATTACACATTACAAGAAGGTAAGCCATATCCAAGGAGAATTTTGCACTCTATCATTCTCCCCCTCGAAGTAACATCGGTCTTCAAATCCGCATTGAAAAGGAATACCCGATAAGCTTCGAATACCCATTTCTATATTCTTCCCTTTCTATAATCAATAAATGATTATAAAACCCACAAAGGATGAGAAGCGCTCGAGGAATAAACTTGAAGAAACTCGTCCTCTATGTGTGACAAAAATGAAACCGTGAAATACTTGCATGAAAAACAATCATGAAAAGCCGAGAAATTTTTCCAAATTTTGTGAGATTTTTTGACTTTTGGGTGAGAGTTGCAAAATTTTTGAAAACTGAGTATAAACTGTCAATTTTGTAAATTCTATATCGACTCGTTGCACCAAAATAGCTTCAAATGTGAAATTTAACCCCAAATGCGAAACTGGGCATAAAGTGTCAATACGCATCAATTACAGGGACCGAATTTGAAATATTTTCCTTTTTCTCAGAATAATACCCCAATGTCGAAATTGGGCAGAACCTATTAAAACTCTTAAACTTCAGGGATTCGAAATGAAAAATCTTCATTTTTCGCAGAACAGTGTCCCCATATTGAAATTGGTTAGTTTCTGTTAACTTGTTGAAAGTATAAGGACTCGAATCGAAATACTTGTTCTTCCCCAAACATATCCCATAATGCGAACAATCGGACTCAACATTCATCACAAGTCGAAATCGCTAGGCACAAGTTGAACCACTCCAACTGTTGGGTTTTTTATTCAAAAATCAGGTTTCACAACCGATAAAATTGAAAACGGAAGCTTTAAAAAATGTTGGATAAAACTAAATGTAATGACCAACAAATTCCAACCAATTTAAACTTTTCAAAAAAAAGAACCCAGTTTCATTAGGTTATTACAAAAAGGGTTTCAATACAATTATTATCAGAGTCTTCCCAGAACCACATCATAAAACATAATCATGAGGAGCGGTACGATCACCCCTTTGCCTTGCCACGGTCTCCTGAAGAACCTGAAAAACATTAAACCACAACTGTAAGCCCAATAGCTTAGTGAGATACCCCCAAAATACCAACCACATATACCATACACGCATAACATGTCATATCACAACAGAACACAGAACAGCCATGCACTTCGGGTCTACTGTGTGACTGGTCCGCCACACCGGCCTTTAGTCCACCTGGTCCACATTCCGAGTCTAACCACATAAATCGAGTCTACAGTGTGATTGGTCCACCCGCACCGGGCCTTCAATCCACCTGGTCCACTCCCTGAGTCTACAGTATGACTGGTCCGCCCGCACTGGGCCTTCAGTCGGCCTGGTCCACTCTCCGAGCCTCGGCACGTCTGGTCTGCCCTCTTGGGGCCTACAGCCTATCCGGACCACTTGCTGGGCCTTCGGGATAACCGATCCGCCCTGGGTATGTTGGCCTACAGCACAAATCCGGACCCGCCTCAACCCAACCCCAGTCCAACAACCATGTGCACATAAACATTCAAACATATAACAATTCGCATGCAATCAAACCGGTCTAGCAGATCACATAGCATAACATCACCCTAAACAGGATACCGACCTAACAGGTCACTAGCATAGCATCATCCTATGTACCAGGATTCCGACCTTAACCAGATCTCTAACACATACCATCCAAACTACTAGCATGCAAACATAGCAAGGCAATAACATAACAACGATACCCAGATCACAATTCGAAAACGGGCCGGCCTTGGTGCTGTAGACCCTGTCGATATAGTGAGGATAACTCACCTCGCATCTGCCGACTTAAAAGATAAGCCCAAGCTGCTCCGACCACTGACACGATCTCCACCACTAGCCAACACCAAAACACTGGACTCGTAACAAACGCCAATAATTACCAAAATGCCCTTGGAAATCACTGGTCAACCCTTGGTCAAAGTCAAAGTCAAAGTCATTCTCCTAACTGACTCTACTCGCCGAGTTAACCCGATGACTCGTCGAGTTCCCATGCACATAACTTCCCTAAACCGCGAGTCAACTCGCTAAGTCACCCCAAGACTCGCTGAGTCCAACAACTCTGAGTCCTTTCTCACTCAACTCACCGAGTCATCCCTTGACTCACCGATTCACGGCTCAACCAGAAGAAGGTTAGGGCCTCACGACCAAACTCGCCGAGTCCAAGAACAGACCCGCCGAGTCCAAGGCTATCTTCAACCAACTCGCCGAGTTGTTCTTCCAACTCGCCGAGTTCCTGCCCATCTTCAAGCAACTCGCAGAGTACACCTTTGTGACTCGCCAAGTACCTCTAGATCTTAATCCATACAGAAGCTTTCCAGGCCATGTAGTTGATCCAAACCATAGATCTAACCTCCTACAACCCATCCATCACGTAAAGTGGCAAACTTTACGTGAATCTAAGGAGATCTAGGCATTATACACTCTAGAGCTAGGGTTTGGGACAAAAGAACTTCACCAACAACTCTTGAGCATAGACTTTATGGCTTTCAGGATCATTAACAACCTATATCTGGGGTAGCAACCCCAGCTCTTGCACCAAACTTGAGATGGACCTCATATGTGTCCCCAAAAACCCCACAATTGATAGATCTAGGTGCACAAAAGCTCAAACAGAAGATTATTACCTCAAATGAAAGCTCCAACTGAAGAATAAGCTAAATCTTCGCAAAGCCCCTTGCTCTAACCTCCTTTCTCTTCGATTTCTCCCAAACATTCCCTCCAAAAAGGCTGCAATCTCTCACAAGGAAAGCTCACATCAAACTAGGGCTTCAGGAACACCAGGGGGAGGTAAGGAGGCTGGGGGAGAGGATATCATGTTCTTTATATAGGGCTCAACCCCCAAATTAGGGTTTTCTCCACTCAGCACCAGCTCGTCGAGTCCAGCCGCCGACTCACCGAGTTGGCCACTTAACACGCGACCAGAGTCGCGACCCTACTCGCCGAGTGCACTCGTGGACTCGCCGAGTTGCCCTTCCATAATTACACTTTGCACCCTGAACTTGCACTCCTGGATTCGGGATGTTACAATTCTCCCCCACTTAAATTAGGCTTCGTCCTCGAAGCCTGCGGTAACATAACTCCAGAACTACTCTCGTAATGCACCACCTGGCATTAACCAGACCAGGCTCCTCAAAATACAACCATCAAAACCCGAAATCAAACTTCCTTCCCGCGGTGTTCTGACCACCGCTTCAAGCCGGCCACCAGCCTCATCCTCTGATAACCACACTTATCAACCGAGTACCACTCCATGATATCAGTCGCTCCAAATCACAACAATCACATGACTCATACGAGCTAGAAATAACCCTGAACCACCAGAAGCCCGATCGGAGTCCAACTTTATCCACTCCATGCTGACAGAAGGACACATCCTTCAGTCTTAGAGTAACTCCCATGAGTTCTCCTCCGCAATCTCATACCCATGCTGAACTGGCTCTAGCATCCTCGGGTTGGGAAAAACCGATACACTGACGACACCTCCAAACATCCTCCAGGCTGAATTCCCACCACATACATAATTCCTTGATCAAAATCAAACCGGAAATCCAAGATTCCATCCCTACATCCCTTCCGAGCCTCTTGGCTCTACACCCGCGGAATTCCTTCCGCAACCTCAGCAGACATCCGACCCGGATATGATCTCATACCACCGGTGCAACATACTGCTCACAACCATAATTGGAACACTCCCATCAAAACTCTGTACTACGGCTTTCACTTCCGTGAACTCACACTCCCTCTCGGAGGTACATTCCTTTCTCTTCCCTTACCAAGGAAATCCACTTGGCTGCCTTGACACTACCACAAGTGCCACGGTGCTCACTCAATATTACACCATTTCCTTATAGCATAACCGCTATCCCATGCACCCCACGTGCTCTGGATCTGCTCACAAGGACTCTCAAGTCCATGCACTACCATCCACTCACCACCATCAATACCCAGGGCCAGACCTTCTTATGCTAAGACATCGCGACACACTCAATCCATTTCCTCGTACGGATCAATCAACACATGCAGAGTCTTCAGCATGACTGGACCACCTTACCAGGCCTTTAGCCAATCTGGACCACTCTCAGAACCTTCAGCAGGTCTGGACCGCCCTCCCGGGCCTTCAGCCTGTCTGGACCGTCCTCCGAGCCTTCGACCTGACTGGTATGCCCATTGGCCTTCAGTCTATCTGGACCGCTCAACTAGCATTCGTCATCTCAAATTATCCATCCAGGGAAACTCTCCCCTACGTACTGTTCTAGCCCTCTAGGGGCTCCGAACTCTATCTCCATCCTACATACTCAATCCCGGCCCAATCTGAGGCCTTCCATAATCAACCACCCTTGGTCTATATCCCGCCCCGTCTGTCTGACACTTGCTCATACCAGCCTACTCTCGGCTGACAGAACCACTGTTGAATCCCAACAGCTAAACAACCTCTCATACTTAACGATCTTCCAGAGAATTCTCCAATTCTCCCCCACTTAGAGCACTGACTGCCAATCAATGGTCGCCATCACCGACCTTCCTCGACAACCCTACACAACACAACCCCTTACACGCGAACTGATTCCCACTAGAACGAGCAACCTTCATAAAATTTCATAACAATACTGATCATCTCGGGTTTGAAAGAAACCCAACCTTCAGCAACCACTCCTCAGACTGCAGATGCTACCCAACATTTGAACCAAAAGCCAGATTCCCACTAATAACCCTCATGAATGATAACCAACAAAATTTCCAACACCAAACCCATAACCATACCGAAAATCACACAATGAGACTAGTAGATAAGCAATACTCCAAAAAAAATCAGAAGATAACAACGCATCAAGAAAGAAACATACCCGCAGCTGCATCCGGCACTGCCCGGACCTCCTCTGTTGTAAGCTGAAAAGCACGACCCTGAGCCCTCAGGGGCTCCGCTCCACCCTGACCTCCACCCGTAATCATCAAAGTGGCCGGTGCTGGAGCCTGCATCGGTCCTGCAGCATGCTGTGGACAGTTGACCCTCAAGTGTCCAACCTGATGGCAATGATAACAAATCCTCAGATCCCGAACCGGGGATTTCTGCCGACAATTCCTCGCATAGTGCCCCTCCTTCCCGCACATGCGGCATGCACCACCGGACCTACAAACTCCGGTGTGACCCTTCCCACACTTCCCACAAGTGTGGCTGCTCTGATCTCCCAATCTAGAATCAATGGTCTTGGACCGTTTCATCGTCGGCTGCGACTGCACCGGAGCCTGCCTCTGCTCTCGCAACTACAACTCAATCTCCAACTCATGCCGCCTGGCAGCCTCCTGCAACTCCAACAAGGTCTCGCACCTCTGCATGGACACAAACTGCCTGATATCCCTCTTGATCATACTCAGATATCGGGACATCTGAGCCTGCTACAAAGCGAACTCAGGGCAAAACATCGCCCTCTTAGTGAACATCCTGGTGATCTCCGTCACCGACTCCGAATCCTGCTTCAGCTCCAGGAACTCCTAAGCCAATCTCTCCCTCTCAACCCACGGAACATAACGAGTGCTAAACATCTCCCGGAACTAATCCCATGAAACTGCAGCTCTCTGCGCATCCGAATACGACCCTATGGTCAATCTCCACCAATCCTTCGCCCCGAGCCTCAATAGGTTCAAAGCACACCTCACCCTCTGATCAGTAGGGCATGAACACGTGAAGATACACCCCTCCACGTCCGACAATCATCTCATAGCAACAATTGGGTCCTGAACCCCATCGAAGGTTGGGGGCTTCGTATTATCGAAGTCCCGATACTGAAAACCTTGACCGGCTCCTCCCCCTGCCGCTGCTACAACCGCTGTAGCCGCCACGGCAGCCGTCTCTGTGAGAGCTGCATAGCGCTCATCAAAATACTCAACCATGGCGGTCTTGATCGACCCAAACAGTTCTGGCAACTCGGTCTGGAACAATGCAGCAACCTCATTATGCAGGATCTCCCGAATCCTAGCGTCCAACTCGTTTGTGCTTATCTGACCAATAACCTCGGGCGGTACTGACCCACCCTAACCGCCCTCTACTGCTTCCGATCCCGACCCGGATCTGCTCCCAGCATGCCTCGAAACCTCCATACTGAAAAACATCACAAGATCTTAGATACTTCCCACTAACCCAGGAACCAACCCACAACCCATCCGTAGAGGTTATGGTTTCTTTGATACGCGTATGGGTCTAGTGCTTTCTGTAGTACGGGCCCATACTACCTTCCACACCTACCCATATTTGTATCAAGTATACCACAACACCCTAGTGAAGAACATACATAACAAGCACTCAACCTTCACTTCTAGAGGAACACTGGAAATCTCCCACAGAAGAAACCCTAGGCTAGCAGGCATCATAAATCAGACAACATTATCATGAAATCCTGAAGATCCCTAGCCTAGTACTAGCATGGTGTTCTATCAAAGCTCAAAAACAAATATCATGTATGGTATTTTGGGTTTACTTACTGGCTCCGGCTAATCGTACCTTCGCGTCCTCCTTTACTCATTTTGAAAATCATTTTAAATACTCTTTTGAAAACTCTCCTCGATTTAAGACTGGATTCACACGAATGTTCCTCCAATTCACTCAAACCAAGGCTCTGATACCAACTTGTAATGACCATAAAATTCCAACCAATTTAAACTTTTAAAAAACAACCCAGTTTCATTAAGTTATTACGAAAAGGTTTTCAATATAGTTATTATCAGAGTCTTCCCAGAACCACATCATAAAACATAATCATGAGGAGCGGTACGATCATGCCTTTGCCTTGCCACGGTCTCCTGAAGAACCTGAAAAACATTAAACCAGAACTGTAAGCCCGAAAGCTTAGTGAGATACCCCCAAAATACAAACTAGATATACCATACACGCATAACATGTCATATCACAACAGAACACAGAACAGCCATGCACTTCGAGTCTACTGTGTGACTGGTCCGCCGTACCGGCCTTCAGTCCACCTGGTCCACCCTCCGAGTCTAAGCACATACATTGAGTCTACAGTGTGATTGGGCCGCCCGCACCGGGCCTTCAATCCACCTGGTCCACTTCCTGAGTCTACAGTATGACTGGTCCGCCCGCACTGGGCCTTTAGTCAGCCTGGTCCACTCTCCGACCCTTGGCACGTCTGGTCCGTCCTCTTGGGGCCTACAGCCTATCCGGACCACTCGCTGGGCCTTCGGGATAACCGGTCCGCCCTGGGTGTGTTGGCCTGCACAAAGCAGGACCCGCCTCAACCCAACCCCAGTCCAACAACCATGTGCACATAAACATTCAAACATATAACAATTTGCATCCAATCAAACCGATCTAGCAGATCACATAGCATAACATCATCCTAACCAGGATACCGACCTAACCGGTCACTAGCATAGCATCATCCTATGTACCAGGATTCCGACCTTAACCAGGTCTCTAACACATACCATCCTAACTACCAAGATGCAAACATAGCAAGGCAATAACATAACAACGATACCCGGATCACAATCCGAAAAAGGGCCGGCCTTGGTGTCGTTGACCCTATCGATATAGTGAGGATAACTCACCTCGCAACTGCCGACTGAAAAGATAAGCCCAAGCTGCTCCAACCACTGACACGATCTCCACCACTAGCCAACACCAAAACACTGGACTCAAAACAAAATCCAATAATTACCAAAATGCCCCTAGAAATCACTGGTCAACCCTTGGTCAAAGTCAAAGTCAAAGTCATTCTCCTGGCTAACTCTACTCGCCGAGTCAACCCGATGACTCGCCGAGTTCCCATGCACAAAACTTCCCCAAACTGCGACTCAACTCGTCGAGTCAATCCCGAGACTCGCCGAGTCCAACAACCCTGAGTCCTTTCTCACTCAACTCATCGAGTCATCCCTTGACTCACTGATTCACGACTCAACCAGAAGAAGGTTAGGGCCTCACGACCAGACTCGCCGAGTCCAAGACGAGACCCACCGAGTCCAAGGCAATCTTCAACCAACTCGCCGAGTTGTTCTTCCAACTCGCCGAGTTCCTGCCCATCTTCAAGCAACTCGCCGAGTACACCTTTGGGACTCGCCGAGTACCTCTAGATCTTAATCCATACAGAAGCTTTCCAGGCCATGCAGCTGATCCAAACCATAGATCTAACCTCCTACAACCCATCCATCACGTAAAGTGGCAAACTTTACGTGAATCCAAGGAGATCTAGGCATTATACACTCTAGAGCTAGGGTTTTGGACAAAAGAACTTCACCAACAACTCTTGAGCATAGACTTTATGGCTTTCAGGATCATTAACAATCTAGATCTGGGGTAGCAACCCCAGCTCTTGCACCAAACTTGAGATGGACCTCATACCCCAAAAACCCCACAATTGATAGATCTAGGTGCACAAAAGCTCAAACAGAAGATTATTACCTCAAATGAAAGCTCCAACTGAAGAATAAGCTGAATCTTTGCAAAGCCCCTTGCTCTAACCTCCTTGCTCTTCGATTTCTCCCTAAGATTCCCTCCACAAAGGCTCCAATCTCTCACAAGGAAAGCTCACACGAAACTAGGGCGTCTGGAACACAAGGGGTAGGTAAAGAGGTTGGGGGAGAGGATATCATGTTCTTTATATAGGGCTCAACCCCCGAATTAGGGTTTTCTCCACTCAGCACCAACTCGCCGAGTCCAGCCGCCGACTCGCTGAGTTGGCCACTTCACACGCGACCAGAGTCGCGACCCTACCCGCTGAGTCCACTCGTGGACTCGCCAAGTTGCCCTTCCACAATTACACTTTGCACCCTGAACTTGCACTCCTGGATTCGGGATGTTACACTAAAACTATTTTACACGATCAATTTGCAAGAGTTAGAAAGATTAAAACAACCATAAAAGTGAAAGCATAACAACCTTTGAAGACTTTGTTGTTCATAAGCCTTTGAAATATATATACAAGAGTTACACTTTGCACCCTGAACAATGGGACTTTGTCTAGCATCAAAATGCAAGAGAATGGAGGAAAAGAAGACCTTGTAAAGCTTGAAATTTGGCAGCCCTCTTAGAGAGTATGGAGCTCTCGGGTTTGGCTTCTAAGAAGAAGAAGAAGAATGCTCATAAGAACTCATTCTAACCTTCCATTTTGTTCTTAATATAATGGCAAAAAAGCAAAGGGATAAACAATTCAAAAGTAGACCATGCTTGGTATCCTCTCTGATTTTCGAAAAAACACGTCTCAAAGAAGACAAAAATTGTCTCATGGCATGTTTATATACACATACATGTTATCTTTATAAAAATCGTCATTTTTATAAAGAATTCCCAACACACACACACACACACACACATATATATATATATATATATATATATAACTAGTCATATATAAATATCTATTTTATATAAAATTATCTTTATATAAATTGTAACTAGCTTATTAAGATATAAATATGAATATATAAATATCTTATTTTATATAAAGCTACATTTTATATAAGTTGAACTAGTTTATTAATATATAAATATAACTAATAAATAATCATACTTTATGATATATTTTATAAGTTGTTATTTCTCTAATAAATATTATTTCCACAAATAATAAATTCCCAATTAGTAGAATATTATTTCAATGAAATAATAATTTTCTAATTAAATACAAGTGGTAATATATTTATAAATAATCAAATTATATTAATAAATAATCAATTGACAGTAACTTGTTATATGATGTGATCCTATAGGACTATATATTGTTAGCAATATTGTTCTATAATGACTATTGGGCATAATAGATCTTTCAATCTCCCACTTGCACAAGAATCATCATAGATTGATATAGACAGTGGTGAACATCTAGCAACAATTTGCTGCCCCCAATAACATATAACGAAAAATGATATTCATCAACATCCAATTCCCAAAAACTCTAAGCTTTAATTGATGTATTCAGGTAAGTTTATCAATTATCCATTTATTACAGACATGCTGTTGAACACGAGTCTTGGATCACAATCAATCTCATTTGTAATTTAACTTTGGGTAGTGTGCATCAGAAGTCTAACTCTCAACGCATAAGAGAAACAAATCTCATATTGACTACATAAGCCTCTTGCAAAGTTCATACCATACCTTGAAATGAATTTTATAACTGCACGGTTAAGGAGCAACATTTGGTCATATCAAAGCATAACTCTCGCTACACTTAAGTCCCACTATGTGTCTCAGGTGTTAAGTATACAAAGATAAAGCCTTTTAATCAAGTGTCACTTACGACTGTGATCTATGAGATGATCTTGATGCACGTCCATTCAGTACTAGTTCTCTAACAAGTACCTATGAAACTTGGTGAGAACTTCTTGCCTACCTTCATCTGGTAAGAGACAACCAATCCTTTTCATATTACTCTTCCTTCATAATTGCTCCCATAATCATGACTAACTATGAACATTTAGAATAATAAGATTATTCATGGATTAAGCATGTTAATGTAGAACACAACAAGTATTAGTGTAATGATCATATCCCATTATATCAAAACATTATTTAATAGTTGTTGTTACAATGTTCCAATACCCATATACTAAATTCAAATCAAAATCTCATTACCAGAATAATAAAAGTCTTATGGCTGAAGTGTGACCACTCATACTTAGCTTAAAATCAAAGACTTTATTAATAGGTTTGACTAAATTCAATTTGTGTGAATTCTATGAGTACAATGATCTCCATATTTGACATTACTATAAGTATAGTTAAATATTTTGGAGAATATAATTAGTGCTCTTATGTGACATAGATTTTCTTAGCGTGACTAAGTATACTCTATTACTCACAAAATATCTCTAGGTTATCCCTGAATGGAAGGATTCAGCATAGTTTTTCAATGATCTAGTTCATCCAATTATATTTTATTTGAACTTCTAAAAAGTAGTGTATTCTTATTTAGTAGATTGTGCTATTTTGTTTTGCTTGGACCACATTCCATTTAAACTTACTCTTCATTACATAATGAAGACATAATCAAATTATAATTCATAATTACCTATATTTATTTAGAAATCAAAAGTATATGTAGCTCTTTACATTAAGAATTTGTTCTAAACTAGTTATCTCATATACATTCTCTTAGCTCTTGTTAAGTGCTCTTAGAATGTTCTCTAAACCATGTAGCCAATTTTGTATCTCATGATATGACATAAATGATTGATTCATTTACTAAGCGAATAGAATATAAATCATTTTATCTAGCTCAAATCTAGGGGCTAGATCCATTTGAGACAAAGTAAAATATGGTGTCATGTGACAATGTCAAGAATCATTCAAAGGAATCTTGTATCTTGACCTCTTTCAAGATATTTTCATTTCATTAAAAATGAATGTAACACCCTGTTTATTTAATAAATAAATAAACAAATTAATGAATGAATAGTAGCCCTAATTGTCATGACTTTCCATTTCCTTGGATCCATGGGTTCAAATACACCATGGAGCATCCATGGACCATCCTATGGGTTTTAGCCCAACTTGATTATCCATGGAGCATTAGCCCACTATACAAGTATGGATGATTTACACAATTAACCCATATATTTAATTAGTCTTCTTTTGATCACTTAATTAATCCTAGATTAATTCTTGATCAATACTAATTAAATAATCTTATTATTCTTATTATTAATATACTAGAACTTATAATATATTAATAACCATAAGTGTCTTTTTTCTCTCATTATAGTCTATCCAAGTGCATGATGCCATGCAACCCAAATGGACCATGCCGGGTCGGGTCAAGTCTTACCAATTATAGTTATGGACTTAGACATTAATCCAACAGTCTCCCACTTGGTTAAGTCTAAAACTAATATTGCGTATGACTTCAGGAACCGACTGGCAATCGTAGCTCTCAAAAGCTTCTGTCAAACTCTAACCTTGTCGATGAACTCTGACCTTTGTCAGTGACTTGTCCATTAGATAAGGGATCATATATTCCTCCATTCTAGATATCATATGGACTGATACATGGATTATAATCATTCTCTCTGTCCATTTGTTGTTTCTCGATTTCCGATTTATGATGACTGACTAATTGAACAAATCAAATCAGTCCTGGCCCGGCCGAGTACTTCCATTTGTCATCATCAAATCATCGAGGGGCCCACAGATATCGCTTTTATCCCAAAGGTAAAAGGAATGGATAAACTTCGACTCATATGTCTTGTTCTACTACTCGTTGAATCATACACAAAGACACGTTTTATAGCACCGAGTTACCGAATGCGTTTTCGTGCAATCAATATACAACCAACTCATAGTAACAACTCATATCTCTAGGTTTGAAGAATATAAGATATTATCGTCTCATGATCACTCGTGATAAAATCCATGAAGTGATTCCAATGAGCGCGGGTTGAATCCAATACTCAGAACTTATGAGCACTCATGAGTGTTGTAGCCCTTTGTCCAACACCTTAGACCTCTACAAGCCAACCCATGACAGTCTTAATTCATATCTACTTCCAACATATGACCGACTGTGGATGGTTTGAATAACTTAGTCAATCAAGAAGAACGACCTAGTTATTCTGGAAGTCAAAACATGCAAAATGAAACACAAGAATAATTGAATCCAATATGATATCAAAACCTATGAACATAAATAAAACACCTTTTATTATCACCATATGATTACACATTATTCATTGTATACTGTTTCAACTATCAACTTTATTCTTGAATTTAAAAACAATAGTTGTCCCATGCTCCAAGCACGTAAACTATGTTTTCTAAACACTAGTCATGCCATACACCAACTATGCATACTATGTTTGTCTATGACCTTTACTTTGTGAACTACATCGATTTAACATAACTTCAATGATTCTCTTTTCACACTCCCAAATCTTTACTGCAAATGCAAGAATTCCAAATTCATTCCATTT
Source organism: Lactuca serriola (assembly GCF_051521515.1). NCBI lineage: Eukaryota > Viridiplantae > Streptophyta > Magnoliopsida > Asterales > Asteraceae > Lactuca > Lactuca serriola. The sequence goes on from NC_136410.1 coordinate 196,701,095, forward strand.
ACCGAAATCTGTTAGATTCTAAACTTATATTCATTGAACCTCTTGTAATGATTATGCACAAAGTCAGAAGGACTTGACAACAACCATTACAGACCATTCCAAAGGAGATCAACTCCTTGGAAACATCCTTTTTGCATTAAATTTCTTTAATCTTGCACAGATTGAAAATTCTAACTTTGAAACATTTCCAGATTCCATTTTGACTATCACTTCTGAACAGGAGTTGCCTCCTTACAGATTATGTCAATATGGTCCTTCTAGAATTATCACTATGCTTCCAACTGTCCTTAAGCAACCAATCTTTGGTAAACCTTAGATTGTCCTCGACAGTTGTTTAATCCTTTTAGTCATATCCATTTCTAAACCTTTTCCCTTCTTAATGCCCCAGGCATCTGGAAAATTTTAGAATGGATGAGTATAGCACATGTAATCGAAACTATATCCGAAGCATATGGGACACGATTCATGATGTCTCACATAAAGACTAAACCAGTCTTTTGCTATAACATTTCCATTTGTATTTGCCAAGTTCTTCATAATATAGATTATGAAAAGGGATGTCGTAATCATAATCGAATTTAAGAATGCAAATAATGGACCCATATACAGAATTTCCTTATGTTGAGCCATTCCAACATGAAATTCATATATATATATATCCTTGACTAAATGATTAAAACCTCACGATCTAAGCTTATTGAGATGAAGTCTAAATTTCCTCTCCCTTAATTATAGCAAAACAACTCTTTCCCAATTGAAACTTTTGTTTTCTATAATTAACATTGCTAACTTGCAATACTTATCATAATTATCATGCTCCCACTAACATGATGATTATTAGCATAACACTTATGCTCCCACTAGCTTTGACTTGTACTCAGCAATCAGCTGGACTTCTAGAAATCCATACTTCATTGACTTTCTTACCAAAGTTCAGATTTCTGATGCTAGATTGTTTTGATAAAACTTTATCAAAATCATACACCTTCCCTTAGATAGCACACTTGTGTGTCTAAACAATTATGAAGAGGGATGCCGTAATCATAATGGTTAGACCTTTTTGCCACTTCTCACAAGTCCAGGTTAGTGTGCCGGTAAACCACACACGCTCCACTAACGACTTTCAGAATGCAAATGTCACAATTGCTATCTAGCTAAAATCTACTTAGTGAAAGTGTTTCCTCACCATCATTTTCATGAATCGGAGAGAAACCTTATGACACTTAGATTTAATGGTGTATGTGTTCTTATCCATGTGAATTTTCAAACAATAGTCACAAGACAAGGATAATGACAAATCTAACCTCATATGGACTGAACTCAATCTTAATTTCTTACCACCTGGCAGCTCAAGGGCCTGCCATTGCTTCCAAGTTGTTGTGCAACAAATTGAGAACTCTAAGAACTCATATGCAAAGCCAACTTTAACTGGAATGGGCACAGAATATGTCAACACGATAGGTTATAAACCTCAAGTCGTGTGCTAGTGAAGAACTTCAGGTTTTATTCTTGATTAGTTCTTGAGACTTTCAAGACCTTTAAGACTCCCACTCTCCTCTTGACATATAAGACTTTCTTGTCAATTATTCAAGAGATAGTGTCGATTCTAATCAAGACACACACTTCACAAAATTGGCCTAAGTTGGTCTTTGTTTTATCCAAAACATCACAACTTACCAATTTCAAATGTACAAGAGTAGAAATCTTTTACTCTTACATTTGACAAGTGTTTTAAACCTTCTTTAAGACATGTCACTCAAGTTACAATCTTGGAGTATGACTCTAAGAATTGTTTTTGGAACAAAGTATGAATCATTTTTTTGATTTAACCACTTCAACAATTCAAGTTCCTCTTCTTAGTCATAAGAATGCACTAAGATTTTTCCTTAGAGAACTAATTTTGATATGGTTTCTTAATCATTAAGATGATCACAAAACTGATACTAAAGTACTCTCCCATCTTTTTAGATTTGAGAAACTTTTATCCTTCTGCCTAATTTGATTCTTCTTATTCGCTCTGCCATACATTGGAACCTTTTCCAATGTCTTAGAGTTACACATAAGCTTGTAAGTATAACCATATTTACTGAGCTTTAGTAAACTATGACGAATAGTCTTATCGAATACTTGAAAGTTCTCATTCATCATGCTATACAACTTGCATGATTCCAAGTTCCGGTCCAATTGAAACTTGGGTGATGAGAATCTTTCCTTATTTGGTAAATTTAGACATTACCACAAATGAAAGAATCAATTTCATATTTCCACTCTTGCTATTAATGGAATCATATAAGCAACAATTTTTCCTCAAATGCCATTGTAAGGATATTTTAAAATAAATAAAATCAAAAAATTTCTTTTATTTTAAAACTTTGCGGAAAAACTTATCCTTACAATCCATATGAAAACTTGTTGTTATCTATTCCTAAGAAATATCTCATAACTCCTAAGAAGCAGCTCAAGAATCCGATCTTCAAACTACGCGATAGAAATCCATCTATGCAATCAGATTCAACATATTCTTTCTTTAACTTTCTTCACTTTTTCTTTGATTCTTAAAGCATCACCATGTGACCCAGTCACATCGTGTATCAAGAATCTCATAATAGAAACTTAACAGAGTTAGATAGTGGACTTTACCTGAAGTAGAGTCAAACTTATTGACTTTAACATCCTTAGGTAAATTTGGCAGCTTCGCAACCAATGCTCCTTTCTTTGGCAATATAAACATATGGACCCTTTGATAATGGTACACGGGACTATCACAGACTTAGCTTTTCTCTTTACCATTTGGTCAACCGAGTTGACTATGGCCGATCCCTTTCCATTGGGAAGAGAATGCTTTCCTGGATTTCCTGTGTCACTATTGTCAATGTCCATCAAGTTTTAAGGAAGTTGATCTTAATGTTGGATTAGTGTCTAAGTCCATAACTATTTTGGTATGTACTTGACCCGGTGGTGCATGGTCCTTTTGGGTTGCCTTCACCAAAGCAACTTGATTGGAGAAATAAATAGAGAGAGAGGTTATTATGATTTATTAATATGTTATAAGAATAATATATTAAAGGAGAAATCATATTTGTTTAATTAATATTGGTCAATAATTAATTAAGAATTAATTTTGTGATCAAGTGTAATTAATTAAACTAGAGGGGCTGAATTGTAATTATGTGATAGTTACAAAATAAGGTAAGGATTATCTTAAATATAGGGTGAACAAATTTAAGGAGATAATGCCTTAGAATTTGACTAGGATAAGGGTTTCTAAGACTTATCTTATGGTTGCTTGGTGGGCAAGCAACTAGATAAGGATAAAGACTAAAACCCTAATCTTTACACCTATATAAACCCCCTAAGGCTCATGAATTCGTCCAAGCCTTCCCAAGAAGTCCTAAGGACAAATTCCTACCTCTCTCCTCTCTCTTTATACCTTCTCCATTTGCTTTTGGTGGTTGTAAGCCATTAGAGGAGTGACACTTGTGACTCTAAGCCTTCCAAAGTCAATTCAAGGAGGAATTAGGATTGTTATTGCTACATAACAATCAAGGTAATATCATAAACCTAATTATATGTTAATATTGATTTCCATATGCTTCAATTAGGGTTTATAGTCTTGAATTCAAAGCATGTACAATAGAGAAACCTAGATCCAAGCATTAGAGTTTGTATGAGCACATAGGATGTCTTATGACCAAAACCCATTAGTGGTATCAGAGCCTTGATTGGTTTCTATTGTATTGATGCTTGATATGTTTGAAAATTTCGAATTTTGTGTTTCTGGAGGCTAGACTTGCCGAGTCCATAGATGAACTCGCCGAGTCCATGCCTGACTCGACGAGTCCGCTCGTCAGATGGAGGGTATTCCAGGATTTCTTGCTGTTTTTGCTTATGGATAGTTACCTTATCATGTTAGATCAATATTAATCCGATTATATGATATATTTGACTATAATTTTGATCTAATTGAAGATATTTATCAAATAATAAGATAATTGTTTCCTTATAAGATAATTGATTAATTATTTTGAGTAAATTGATAAATTGTTTTGCAAGAAATCATTAAATAAATCAAATGTACATAATTATGTGATTAAATGTTAATTTGAATTATTTGTTATTTGATCCTTGTTGTTATGAAAGGTTTCATATTTTCCCCTTAAGGTTTTATAGTTTAAATTTGAACCCCAAAAGTTTTGCTGTTTTGAAATTTAAATAGTTGAAACCCTAATGTTTTGAAAAAGGTTTCAAAACTTGCCCTCAAGTTTTGGAATTTAAATTTTGATTAAATGGTTTAATTTTGATGTATATTTAAATTCTAAACCCTAATGTTTGAAATGTTTCAAAACTTGCCCTCAAGTTTTGGAATTTAAAAGTTGATTAAAAGTTTAATTAGGAATGTTAAATTCTAAAACTCTAGTATAGTTTTGAAAAAGTTCAAATCACGCCCTTATGGTTTTATTAATTAATTAAGGTGTATAATTAAAAGAGGTTTAATAAATCCATAAAAGTTTAGGTTTACAATTTAATTGAATTAAAAGTATAATCGTTAAATTAGACCACCTAGTATTTTAAAAGTGTAAAATACACCCTATACTATATATATAACATTAAAAGTCTAACATTATATATGTATGAGTAAAAGTCAGTCTTACCGTTAGTAGGCCTCATTCACGAAGCTAGTCTATAAGAGGTGTTTAAGGAAATTGCCTATAAAATGACGATTGAATGGGTATCCACTCTTACCCACCGCACTCTTGCCTAGTGGAGGGTCGTTAGCCGAACGGGTAGGATAGGACGAAACCTTCCATTATAAGTATAATGAAGTATAAAAGTAACTAAATGTTTTCATAAAATTCCCTATCTTAGTTACTTAGGCAAAAGTGAATTGATGCAATTCCATGAAATTACACTTTGTGCCCTTGCGAAGACATTAGTGGAGCGTGTGTGGTTTACCGGCACACTAAATGGTTCTAAGCAAAGGTAGCAAAGGGTGACTCAATGTTTGTCATAGTTCGGTGGAGTGTGTGTGGTTTACCGACACATCGAATAGGTGACTGTAACATGTGAGGGCACCATGTAAGTTTCCATGGTTATTCACACCCGCTTTGTGATCCTCGGCACCCCAGTCACAAACTAGAGGGGCATGTCGAGATTTAAACATGCCATTGAAAGTTCAATGAATCTCAAAGGATCTAGGAGTTTTTCATAGATTTAAAACTTAAATTTCTTTTTCGTTTTTTGTGGTGGAAATTAGTGAATCATCATTTACTTACCTTCAAATGTTCTGCAATTACGGTTACGGCATCCCTCTCCCGAGTTGTGGAACATTGTGTTGGGTACTAGCCTTAGTATCTCATTTGGGTGATTTACTAAGGACTCAATCAATCAACTTACTTGAATTCGTTTTCTCCCGTATTGTAGATGTCAAAGTTTGACAACTATGGTCTTCCCAAATCCCATGGAACAAGCGTTCCACATGAAGATGATATTCCATGATTCGATTGAGGAACAAGAGATCATGCTTCACTTCCTCCTCCTCCTCCAATTATTCTCCCTAACCCACAAGTTCAAAGGCTTGAAAAGTTCAAGATCACTCAAGCCATTTTGGCAAGTAAACATAAAGAAGGAAAGTCGGTGTGTGCAAACGTCCTAGGGATAAGTCACACATTGATAGGTTAAGAATGTTGGAATCCGTTGTCTGTGAGGAAATGGCTGTTGATTGGGTTCTTCAGTCACTTCCTAACTCATATGGTGAGTTCATAAGAGAGTACTATATGATGAACTACGACGTGGCCCTTATAGATCTCACCTATATGCTTATTGCTGCTGAATCTGTTGGGTTTTGAGCAATCTAACACTTCCTAAGTGTGCATGCAACCCTAATAAACCTTGGATCTATGTTTGTCTAATACATGCAAAATAATAATTTTCCAAGGTTCCTATCCTATCTAACATGGCATGGGGAACATTTAAACATAAAAGAGTTAGATGAGATTACATACCTTTTTTACGAGATTGATTCTTTGGAGTTTGAGAGCCAAGCACCAATAATGTGAATGCCTCAAATGGAATCACAAATCACCACAAACACTTGGAAAACTTTGAGAGAGTGTACACACACTTATATTTTCGGCCACACACAAGCACACACACTAGTGGCTATTTCATGCAACATAAGCATGCTTATATAGTGTACATGGTTAGGGTGAATCCCTAATAACCCATGACCTTTCCTTTTCCAAGGACCCATGGGTTAAAAGCTCCATGGATCATCCATGGACTTCCATCCAAGCCTAGCCTATTAACAAATGAGTGTTAGCCCACATCATATAAAACCAATAGCCCATAATCTAATTAGTCTTCCTTTTAATCTCTAAATTAGTTCATAATTAATTTAAGACTAAGACTAATTAAATAACATAACTTCATATTAACATATTATAACTTATAATATTTTAATAAACATATGTGTATAACTCTCATAAAATTATCCATAAATTGATCGGGTGAAGTGCAACCTAAATGGACCATGCCGGGTCGGGTCAAGTATATACCAAATAAGTTATGGACTTAGACACCTTATCCTACAGACTCCCACTTGGATAAGTCTAATAACTGTATTTGCCTATATAACTTCAGGAACCAACCAACAATCGTAGCTCTCGAAAACTCTGTTGAACTATGAAGCGCCATTTTAAGACAAGTGATCATATAATCCTCTGTTCTCATGATATCAGCCGGAAAAACACATGGAACTATGTCTTGCTTATTGTCTGGCAGTTGTTTCTCGATTTCCGATTTGTTTGACAAAGAACTTTACTGAACACATTAGTTTAGTTCTGACCGGGCCCGGTACACGGGTCAACACAAAATCATCGAGGGGCCCAGATATCGCTTCTACTTCTAGAAGGAACAGATAAACTTCGACTCATATGCTTGTTCTACTACTTGTTGAATTGTACACAAAGGCACGTTTTATAACATCAAGTTACTGATGCGTTTACATGCAATCAATGCACAACCAACTCATAGGTAGCGACTCATATTTCTAGGTTTGAAGACTTATATGATATTATCGTCTCACGATCACTCGAGATAAATTCCATGAAGTGATACAAGTGAGCGTGGGTTTATACCAATACTCATAACTTATGAGTACTCATGAACGTTGCAGCAACCATTGCCATGTCTAAACACCTTTAGCCATCTACAAACCCAATTCATGACAATCTTGATTCATACCTACTTTCGATGTATGACCGATTGTGGAAGTTTGAATAAATTAATCATTCTAGAAGTCAAAACATGCAAAACTGAAACAATAGTAAATAATTGACAATGACAGTAACATTTTACTCATAAATAAATCACAAATTTTATTCAGCATCAAATGTCGATTACATTTTACAAGTTTCAGGAAAACTATCTAATCTGTAAAACTAATATCGTCCCTCAGCCCGATGCGCCTCGCATGCTGAAAATGCTTCACCCTTGTCAGTCCCTTCGTAAGGGGATCTGCAGGATTCTCATCTGACGATACCCTCTTTGCCACGAGGAGTCCTTCTTTAATCTTGTGTCTTATGAAGTGATATTTTTTGTCAATGTGTCGGGATCTGCCATGATCTCTTGGTTCATTGGCTAAGGCAACCAAACTATTGCTGTCACAGAAAATCTCCATAGGTTCTTTAATAGCTGGTACAACTCCAAGGTCTCCGATGAAGTTCTTCAGCCATATCGCCTCCTTCGCTGCTTCACTCGCTGCTATATACTCTGATTCACAAGTCGAATCAGCCATCGTCTCCTGCTTGGAACTCTTCCAAGAAATTGCCCCTCCATTTAAGGTAAAGACCCAGCCCGACTGAGAGCGGAAGTTATCCCTATCAGTCTAAAAATTGGCATCACTATACCCTAATACTCTCAAGTCATCACTCCCACCAAGGGTAAGGATCCAATCCTTAGTCCTCCGCAGGTACTTGAGAATGTTCTTTACCGCGGTCCAATAAGCCTTGCCAGGGTTCCCTTGATACCTGCTGACCATGCTCAAAGCAAAAGCCACATCAGGGCGGGAACAAGTCATAGCGTACATGATCGAGCCAACAGCGGAAGCATACGGTAATTGGCTCATCTCAGCTATCTCTGCCTCTGTACTCGGACTCTGAGTCTTACTCAGATTGGCATTGCTTTGGATCGGTAAATCTCCTTTCTTGGAATTCTGCATGTTGAACCTTTTCAACACCTTATCCAAGTTGGTACTCTGACTAAGTCCAATTAGTCTTCTACTCCTTTCTCTTAATATCCTTATCCCTAGGATATAGGCAGCCTCCCCTAGGTCCTTCATAGCAAAGCACTTCCCAAGCCAGGACTTAACCTCCTGCAATGTTGGGATGTCATTTCCTATAAGTAGTATGTCATCCACATACAGTACCAAGAAGCTAACTATACTCCCACTAGCTCTGACATACACGCAAGACTCATCTTCACTTCTCGAGAAGCCAAACTCTTTGACCTTCTCATCAAAACAAAGATTCCAGCTACGAGATGTTTGTTTTAATCCATAAATGGACTTCTCAAGCTTGCATACTCTATTAGGGTACTCTGCACTGAAAAAACCCTCTGGCTGATTCATGTACACATCCTCAGCCAACTTTCCATTAAGGAAAGCGGTTTTGACATCCATTTGCCATATTTCATAATCATGAAATGCAGCAATGGCTAGCATAACCCTAATAGACTTAATCTTTGCTACCGGCGAGAAGGTTTCATCATAATCAATACCCTGAGTCTGAGTAAAACCCTTCGCAACCAGTCGAGCCTTATAAGTATGCACTTTTCCTTCCATGTCGGTCTTCTTCTTGAAGATCCATTTGCACCCGACTGTTTTACGGCCTGGTACATTGTCAACCAAGTTCCAAAGTTGATTGTCATACATGGACTGTATCTCGCTGTCCATAGCCTCCTTCCATTTAGCAGACTCCGGGCCTGCCATGTCTTCCTTAACACTGCTAGGTTCATCCAAATTTACCAGTGTACTATCGTTGATAAACGTATCACCTTTCGTAGTAATATGAAAGCCATAATAAAACGAAGGTGTGTTCCTAACCCATGTGGAACGCCTCGGAGGTACAGACATGTCAGCTTGCTCAACAGGAGTTTCCTCCTCAGGTTGATTGCTAGTGTCTGAGGTTCCTTCACCAATTACTTCTTGAATTTCTTTAAGATCAATTTGCCTCCCACTGTCTCCTTGGCTTATAAATTCTCTCTCACGAAAGACCCCTCTTCTCGCTACACAGACCACATTCTCACTGGGTCTGTAGAAGAGGTAACCGAAGGATTTCTGTGGGTAGTCGATGAAAATACACCTTTCACTTCAGGGTTCGAGCTTATCATGAGTCTCACGCCTCACGAAAGCCTCGCAACCCCAAATCTTGATGTGGTCCAAATTGGGAACCTTCCCAGTCCACATCTCATGAGGTGTTTTGGTAACCTTCATTGTAGGGACTAGATTAAGGATATGGGCGGCAGTCTCTAAGGCATACCCCCAAAAAGAGATTGGTAGCGAAACTCGACTCATCATAGAGCGAACCATGTCCAACAAGGTTCGATTATGCCTCTCAGCTACACCATTCAGCTGTGGTGTCCTGGGAGGAGTCAATTGTGAGACAATCCCACACTCCTTAAGATAGTCAAGGAACTCGGTACTAAGATACTCACCACCTCGATGGGATCGAAGCATCTTAATGTTCCTGCCCAATTGATTTTCTACTTCCTGTTTGAATTCCTTAAACCTTTCAAAGGTTTTTGACTTATGTTTGATTAAGTAGACATACCCATATCTACTAAAATCATCAATAAAAGTCACATAATACCAATTAGCATCCCTTGTGGCGGTTTTCAATGGCCCACATACATCAGTATGTATTAGGTCCAACAAACCCTCACCCCTTTTACAAGTTCCAGTGAAGGGTGATTTTGTCATCTTTCCAAGTAGACAAGATTCACAACTATCATCCGATTTAAGGTCGAATGACTCCAAGACTCCACTCTTTTGGAGTTGGCCTATGCGTTTCTTGTTTACATGTCCAAGACGACAATGCCACAATGATGCTTTATCTAGGCTAGTAGAAGAATCAATATACAACACATTATTTCCTAAGTTGTCTACAATCGACACAGTTTCATACACACCATCACAAGGTAACGCTTTAAAATAAAACACATTTTTAAAGAAAGCATTAATACCACCATATTCATTATCAAACGAAAAGGTAAAACCTTGTTTGTACAAAGCATGAAAAGAAATAATATTCCTCGCCATTTCAGACGAGTACACACATTTATTCAAATCTAATTTTAACCCATTATTAAGAAACAAAGTATAAACTCCAATCTTGGAAACAGGTGAAGCCTTCCTATTCCCCATGATCAAGTTTATCTTCCGGTGCTCCACATTCTCACTTCTTCTTAGGCCCTGCAAATCAGAACATATGTGAATACCACATCCTGTATCAAGCACCCAAGAGTTAAAATATGTTGAGTAATTAGACAATATAGTGTAAATACCTGCATGGGTGGGTTTCACTTTCCCATCCTTTAGATCCTGCAAGTACTTAGGGCAGTTTCGCTTCCAGTGTGCCTTTTCATCGCAATAGTAGCATTCAGCATCCTTGGGAATGGCAGAAGGAGTGACAGAACCACTCTTGGTCTTCGATGAGGAACCTTCAAGATACTTTCCCTTGGTACCCTTCGAAGGGTGCTTCCTCTTTTTCCCTTTGCCTTGCCCGATAGCCAAAACAGGGGTAGATGTTGGAGTAGGAGTAGTAGAGGTAACAACCGCCTTTCCCTTAAGACCGGTTTCAGCGGTCTTCAAGAGTCCTTGAAGCTTGTTGAGGGTAACTTCCTCCTTGTTCATATGATATGTCATACGAAATTGGTCATAACAAGAAGGTAAGGAGTGCAAAATGATGTCAATTGCCAACTCCTCAGGGATGTTCACATTCAGCTTCAGCAAACGGTCCACATACCTTTGCATCTTTTGCATGTGAGCCGTGACGGAATCACCGTCATTCATGCGGGTAGTTATTATGGAGGAGATTATTTCATACCGCTCCTGACGAGCACTCTGATGGTACCTTTCCATCAGGTCTTGGTGCATCTCAAAAGGGTAGAAATCTTCATATGACTTTTGGAGCTCGTCTGTCATCGTGGCCATCATGATACATGCCACCTTAGTAGCATCTCTCTCATGTGTCCTGAATTCATCGATCTCCTCAGGAGTAGCAGTAGACTCATCAAGCTCTTTTAACTCCTTATCGAGGACATATTCCTTTTCCTCAGAACGAGTAACCATCCTGATGTTCCTAATCCAATCCATGAAGTTGGAACCATCAAAGATGACCCTCCCACAAAGATTCATGAGAGAGAAAGAACCAGTTGGGTTAGAGCCTGAAGCATTAGTGTTGGAAGACATCTGAAAGAAGAAAGCAAGTTTAGATTAGATATATAGAATCCTTAATAAGACACCCAAATGTAATATTAAGGCTAGGACCCAATCACAATATATTATACTTAGAAGAGGGATGCCGTAATCTAAGTAATAATATACTTGAAAGGTAGGTGAATGACGATTTACCAATTTCCACCATGAAAAACAAAATGAATTATTAGGTTTTAATTGGATTTGAAATTCCTAGATTCTTTTGAGATTCATTGAACTTTTCAATGGCATGTTTCAATCTCGATTGTGCCCTTCAAGTTTTGTGACTGGGATGTCGAGGATCACAAAACAAGGTATGAATAACCATGCTAATTCACTTGGTACCCTTAATATTATCACCTAATCAATGTGGCGATTAACCACACACGCTCCATTGATCTATGACAAACATTAAGTCACCCTTCGTGATCCTTACTAGTCCAAGTTAGTGTGCCGCTTAACCACACACGCTCCACCAACGACTTGGTAAGGTACAAAGTGTGAATTCCATGGACTAGCACCATGTTCACATTTTTCCTAAAATAAATAAGATTGGGAATTACAAAGGTTTAGTTACTTTATAATAATCATTATACTTGTAATGAGGATTTAAAGTCATTGTCCTACCCGTTCGGCTAACGACCCTCCACCAGTCAAGCAAGCGGTGGGTGAGAGTGGACACCCATTAAGTTGCAATTTTATAGGCAACAACCTTATACCCACCTTATAGACCGGTTTCGTGAATGAGGCCTACTAACGGTAGAACGACTTATTCTTATACATATATAATAATTAACCATTAATGTTATAAATAGTATAAGGGTTGAATTTTAACTATTAAAACTCTAAGGGTTGGAATTAAAGTTTATTAAAGTGTGTGAATCTTTACAAATTCCAAAACTTGAGGGCAAGTTTTGTAACTATCTAAAACTTTTCATTTCATAACTTATGAATTAAAGGTTCATAAAAATGAAGACTCTTCATTTTCATGTAACGTATGTGTTTAAATGTGTGTGTTAAAGAAAAGTGACCTTTGGATATCCATTATTTGAGGACAAATTATGGACTCCATTAAAACACATAAATGATCAAGAAATAATTCTAAACAATTCAGCAAATAATTCCTATCATCTTCTAAATTCATAAGAACATGAACATGATCATCAAAATTTCAAGAATTATATGAACACATAAAAATCATGGAATTTTGATATATGCTATTGTAAATGGATTAGAACAACCATTACACCAACTAAAACAAGTTTTAAAACACCAAAACAGTTTAGGATAATGTTTCTAGTCCATTTCCAGCAACTAAAGTCGAAAATCTGCACTCTGTGGCTCCTACTCGTCGAGTGCATGAACCTACTCGGCGAGTAGGTTGAAGATACACATGAACTCGGCGAGTCCCCCCATGGACTCGGCGAGTTCATCAGGCAGACATCAAGTTTTTCGACTTTTTCAACTATTTTGCATCAAGTATCAAACAAACAAGCCTAGGCTCTGATACCACTGTTGGGTTTTGAGAAATCTAACACTTCCTAAGTGTGCATGCAACCCTAATAAACCTTGGATCTATGTTTGTCTAATACATGCAAAATAATAATTTTCCAAGGTTCATAACCTATCTAACATGACATGGGGAACATTTAAACATAAAAGAGTTAGATGAGATTACATACCTTTTTGATGAGATTGATTCTTTGGAGTTTGAGAGCCAAGCACCAATAATGTGAATGCCTCAAATGGAATCACAAATCACCACAAACACTTGGAAAACTTTGAGAGAGTGTACACACACTTATATTTTCGGCCACACACAAGCACACACACTAGTGGCTATTTCATGCAACATAAGCATGCTTATATAGTGTACATGGTTAGGGTGAAACCCTAATAACCCATGACCTTTCCTTTTCCAAGGACCCATGGGTTAAAAGCTCCATGGATCATCCATGGACTTCCATCCAAGCCTAGCCCATTAACAAATGAGTGTTAGCCCACACCATATAAAACCAATAACCTATAATCTAATTAGTCTTCCTTTTAATCTCTAAATTAATTCATAATTAATTTAAGACTAAGACTAATTAAATAACATAACTTCATATTAATATATTATAACTTATAATATTTTAATAAACATATGTGTATAACTCTCATAAAATTATCCATAAATTGTTCGGGTGAAGTGCAACCCAAATGGACCATGCCGGGTCGGGTCAATTATGTAACAGCCCGGAATTTCAGGTATTGTTTTAAATCTATTTTTGGGACATTTTAGGGAGGGACTCGGCGAGTTGGTGCCTGACTCGCCAAGTAGGACCGCAGGCTTGGTCGCGGATGCGCGACTGGACTCGACGAGTCCAGATACGGACTCGGCGAGTCGACGCTGTTCAGCAGAAACCCTAGCCGTTTAGTTTGGAACGTATATAATGCCTCTTGAGCCGTCACTGTACGTTTTTTTGGCCGATTGTGAAGAACATAGCATCTGTGGACGACTAGAGGAGAAGGGAAGGCTATTGGGGACTTTGAGGAGATTGTTAGGCAAGAAGAGGCAAGGTTTTGGTCAAAGGAAGATCAAGAGGATTGAGTTCTGAAGGTTGGGGACACAGAGATCACGTTTTCAGGTAATACTCGGCCCATTTCTATTGTTTTGGTGGTGAGCACGAATCTAGGGTTCATGAAACCCATCTAGTGATTAGATAGATTATAATGTTGTTCCCGAGCGTTTAAGTCCCAGTAATAGTATGTTTAGAGGTCCAGGAAGTCCCATGTATATATATTTCGGAACCATGCGGATTACAGGAGGCAGTTGATCGACTGCATGGCATGGACTCGCCGAGTCCAATGATCAGACTCGGCGAGTAGCTTGAAGATCCGCTGGGACTCGCCGAGTTGTTCTTCAGACTCGGCGAGTAGCTTGAAGGTTCATTGGGACTCGCCGAGTTGTTCCTTAGACTCGGCGAGTGGAGTCGGGGTGGCCCCGCGATTCTTCCACGAGGATCTCGTCGAGTCAGGAAGGATACTCGACGGGTAGAAAGGGGAGCAACAGGGAAGTTGGGGAGGACATCTAGACTCGCCGAGTCGCCTTTGCACTCGACGAGTCTGGTCAAGTTGACCGTTGATCAGAATTGACCTGCATGTAATTCCGTAGGGTCCATTGTCTTGTTCGATAAGATCATTAATAAGGGTATATGGTATTATAGGGAGTCTGCAGTTTGGCGGATCGAGTGCGAGTAGTTTCAAGAGTTTATAGCTTACATACTACGAGGTGAGTCTTCTCACTATACTGTACCCGGAAGGGTTTGACTGTATGACCGGAAGGTCAGATATGATATGTGATATGTATGATATATGTGATAAGTTATTTGTTATCTGTGCGCTATGTATGTTATGTGGGCCGGAAGGCGATTATGTTATGGGCCGGAAGGCGTTGTGTTGAGGACCGGAAGGTTAGGGCCTGGAAAGGCGTATGTGTGTAAGTGTATATTGGGGAACTCACTAAGCATTTATGCTTACAGTTGTTGTGTATGTATTTGAGGTACTAGTGAGGACCGTGGGAAGGCGCCGGCGTGATCGATACACACTGAAGAATGCTTTTATGATCTTGGGATTTTGAATATATATATTTGACAGAATACTTAAACTATTTATGCCTTGTTTTGAATGGAAATAACTATATTTTAAAAATGAAAAATTTGTTTGAAAATTTGCGTTGTTACAATTGGTATCAGAGCCTTGGTTTGAGGGATTCGGGTGCACCTTCGGGCGTAACTGAACTCAAGCCGAGGATTTGAGGAAACTTTTCTTAAATAAAGGCATAAACTTTTGTAAATGGTTTTGTGGTAAGCAAGAAAGAAGCAGTGTGTACGATCAGTCAGCGCCCGAACGGTAAAGATCCCCAAAATACCTTACAATATTATATGATATGAATTGTTATGCATGCTAGAAGACTAGGTATTCATGATAGGACTAGAGTGGCCTGATTTGTGATGCCTTAGTCTAGGGAAGTTTGCCTATATGAGATGCGTTGCTAGTATGCGGGTAGATAGTGCATATCAGAAGTAGAGTACTCACTATCCGGAGTTTGGGGAGGAGGACTTGGGATGAACGCTGATGCGGTGTGGTCGGTAGTATTGGGCCCGTACTACCGAAGACACCGGGTCAGTGGGAGGCCCAAGTAAGAATCCCTGGATATCGGGGACTGAGTAGGGTTGCGTATCGAGTACAATTATACTCGGTGGAGTCTCTGATAGTTTTATGTTGTATTTCAGAGACATCATGGTTAGACCACGCCACGGAGCGAGTACGAGCGGTGTGAGTGACGAGGATATTCGTCAGATGATTCACGAGGAGGTGGCGGCCGCGATCTGGGCTGAGATCCCGGAGATGTTTGGGTCTATTAAGACCACCCTGATGGAGACATTCGATGAGCGGTACGCCGCGTTGACTGAGGCTGCAACCGCTGCAGCTACCGCAGCTGTGGCCGCTGCCAGGCCACAGGGAGGTGACTCGTTGCTGTTCCGAGAGTTCAGCAACACGAAGCCACCGGAGTTCGATGGGACACAGGATCCGATTGCGGCGATGAGGTGGATCGCGGACATAGAGGGGTGCTTCTACACGTGTTCATGCCCGGAGCACCTGAGGGTACGGTTCGCTTTGAACCAGCTCCGTCTGGGAGCGAAGGACTGGTGGAAGTTCGTGACAGCGAACTTCACTATGGCAGAGACTACAACGGTGACATGGGAGGGGTTTACTACCATGTTCAGGGATGAGTACGTTCCCCCGGTGGAACGGGAAAGATTGGTTCAGGAATTCTTAACCTTCAAGCAGGGTACTGATTCGGTGGCGGCGATCACGCGGAAGTTTCATGAGAGGGCGATGTTTTGCCCCGAGTTGGTGGCCACAGAGCAGGCTCGGATGAGCCGGTACTTGGGTGTTCTGAGGAGGGAGATCCGGGAGTTTGTGTCAAACTCCACTTATCATACTTTTACTGAGCTTCAGGCGAATGCCAGGAAGCGTGAGATCGAGTTGGAGACTCAGGCCAGGGAGGAGGCCGAGTCTCAGCAGGCAGACCGGCGGCCGGCTCAGTCTCAGCCGGCAGCCAAGCGGATCAAGTCCGCCGATTCGAGGACGGGAGGTTCGAAGAGCCGCACTTGCGGAAAGTGCGGCAAGGGTCACGATGGGGCGTGTCGAGCCGGTGCTTGCTACAAGTGCAGCAAGCAGGGGCACATTGCTAGGGAGTGCCCCAAGGGGTTTATGGTTTGCTTTCATTGCAACCAGACCGGCCATCGAAAGGCCGAGTGTCCGCAGCTTCGTCAGGGATCTGCACCTATTGCTAGGACTACTGAGACTCGACCGGTGAAGGTCGAGGCCCCGAGGGCTCGTGGGAGAGCCTTTCAGCTGACTGCGGAGGAGGTCCGCGCTGCGCCCGATGTCGTGGCAGGTATGTTGTAATTCATGTATTTATTTTAAATGTCGAGATGTTATGCTTATGTTATTATATGCGTAGGTACTTTCCTTGTGAACTCTATGCCTGCCTTAGTGTTATTTGACTCGGGTGCGAGTAGGTCCTTTGTGTCCTTAGCCTTTAGTCAGCATATCAGCGTTAGTCGTGAGTCGTTGAGTCGACCTTTGAGAGTTTCTATAGCTGACGAGAAAGTGATTTGTGCTACGGAGGTTCTTCGGGGATGTGTACTAGAGATTTTCGGGGTTGAATTCCCGATTGACCTGATTCCTATTGCGATGGGTGATGTCTGTGTCATCGTGGGCATGGACTGGTTGGGCCGATTCGGCGCTGTCATCGACTGTGAGCGTCAGTTGGTGACTATACGAGACCCTAGCGGGGGAGTTCTTTCGGTGTACGGTGAGGGTACCCACTCGGGATCAGCTTTTTGTTCGGCCGCTAGGGCGAGGCAGTGTCTACAGCAGGGCTGTAAGGGTTTTGTGGCGTATGTGATGGATACGCGGGAGGTTTCCGAGAGACCGAAATCAGTTGAGGAGGTTCCTGTGGTGCGCGAGTTTTCAGATGTTTTCCCCGAGGAGTTGCCGGGAGTACCTCCTGTGAGGCAAGTAGAGTTTGGTATCGATCTAGTTCCGGGGGCCGCGCCTATTGCTAAAGTGCCTTATCGTCTTGCACCTCCAGAGATGCAAGAGTTGTCCTCGCAGCTCCAGGAGTTGCTAGGGAAGGGATTCATTCGGCCGAGCAGCTCGCCATGGGGAGCACCTATTCTGTTCGTCAAGAAGAAGGATGGTTCACACCGGATGTGTATTGACTACCGGGAGTTGAACAAGGTGACGGTCAAGAACCGCTATCCGTTACCGAGGATCGATGATCTATTCGATCAGTTGCAAGGGGCATCTTGGTTTTCCAAGATCGATTTGAGATCAGGGTACCATCAGGTAAGAGTACGGGATGAGGACGTTCAGAAGACAGCATTCAGGACGCGATATGGGCATTATGAGTTTGTGGTGATGCCTTTCGGGCTCACCAATGCTCCGGCTGTGTTCATGGATCTCATGAATAGGGTATGCAGACCGATGTTGGATCGGTCATTTATTGTATTTATCGACGACATTCTGGTGTATTCTAGATCTAGAGAGCAGCATGAGGAGCATTTGAGGGAGGTCCTCGAGGTATTGAGGTCGGAGAAGCTTTATGCAAAGTTCTCCAAATGTGACTTCTGGCTGCGGGAGGTCCAATTTCTAGGACATGTTGTTAATCAGGCAGGGATATTGGTTGATCCGGCCAAGGTGGAAGCAGTGATGAGTTGGGAGGCACCGAAGTCACGTTCCGAGATCAGAAGTTTCCTTGGGTTGGCGGGGTACTATCGGAGGTTTATTAGGGACTTCTCCAAGATCGCGGTACCGCTCACCAGATTGACCCGGAAGGGTGTTGCATTCTCATGGGGACCCGAGCAGCAGACCTCCTTTGAGACACTTCGCCAGAGGTTGTGCGAAGCCTCGGTATTAGCTCTCCCAGAAGGGATGGAGGATTTTGCGGTGTATTGCGACGCGTCGATTTCGGGACTGGGTGCAGTGTTGATGCAGAGGGGTCATGTGATAGCGTATGCGTCGAGGCAGCTGAAGCCTCATGAGGCGAGATATCCCACGCATGATTTAGAGTTGGGGGCAGTAGTGTTCGCTCTCAAGATTTGGCGTCACTACCTGTATGGGGTTCGATGTACGATATATACGGACCATAAGAGCTTGAAGTATTTGATGGATCAGCCCAACCTAAATATGCGTCAGAGGAGGTGGTTGGATGTGGTCAAGGATTATGATTGTGAGATACTGTACCACCCAGGCAAGGCTAATGTGGTAGCTGATGCGTTGAGCCGCAGGGCGGAGAGCACTCCATTGCGAGATGTATGCTTGAGACTGACTGTGATGACTCCAGTAATGGATGCTATTCGTGGGGCGCAGGCCGAAGCTGTGCGACCAGAAATGCAGAAGAAAGAGCGGGTCGTGAGAATAATTTCAGAGTTCGTTAAGGATGGGCGAGGGCTTATGATGTTTCAGGGTCGGATTTGGGTACCGTTTATGGGCGGTACGCGTACTACTTTGATGGAGGAGTCTCATAGATCGAAATTCTCGATTCATCCCGGTGCTACGAAGATGTATTTGGACTTGAGAAAGGAATATTGGTGGCCTTGTATGAAGAGAGATGTCGCATGGTTCGTTGAGAGGTGCTTGACCTGTCGTAGGGTTAAGGCCGAGCACCAGAGACCGCATGGCAAGTTACAGCCATTGGAGATCCCCGAGTGGAAGTGGGAACAAATCACTATGGATTTCATCACCAAATTGCCTAGGATTGCCAGGGGAGTTGATGCAATTTGGGTGATTGTGGATAGGTTGACAAAGAGTGCACACTTCCTTGCCATCAGTGAGAGTTCTTCAGCGGAGAAGTTGGCAGAGATTTATGTGAAAGAAGTGGTATCTCGGCATGGGGTGCCGATCTCGATTGTGTCAGACCGCGATGTACGTTTCACTTCCAGGTTCTGGAAGAAATTCCATGAGGAGCTGGGTACTAAACTGCATTTTAGTACCGCATACCATCCCCAGACAGACGGTCAGAGCGAGCGGACGATTCAGACATTGGAGGACATGCTTAGAGCGTGTGTGTTAGACTTCGGGGGTAGTTGGGATACGCATTTGCCTTTGGCTGAGTTTTCCTACAACAACAGCCATCATTCGAGCATTGGTATGCCACCTTTTGAGTTGTTGTATGGTAGGAGGTGTCGGACTCCCATTTGCTGGGGAGAGGTGGGACAGAGAGTGATGGGCAGTACAGAGATCGTACTTCAGACGACCGAGCAGATTCAGCAGGTTAGGCAGAGGTTATTGACCGCCCAGAGTCGACAGAAGAGTTATGCGGATAGACGCCGGTCCGAGCTGGAATTCCAGGTTGGTGACTTCGTTCTCCTGAAGGTTTCTCCCTGGAAGGGAGTGATCCGGTTCAGAAAGAGGGGCAAATTAGGGCCCCGGTTCATAGGTCCATTTCGGGTAATTGCAAGAGTAGGTCGGGTAGCTTATCGGCTAGAGTTGCCAGCAGAGTTGGGACAGATTCATAATACCTTTCACGTTTCACAGTTGAGGAAGTGCATAGCCGATGAATCGGCAGTGGTTCCGTTAGAGGATATTCAGGTGGATGCGAGCCTGAATTACGCCGAGAGACCAGTAGCAATCAGGGATCGGAAGATCAAGGTTCTGCGGAACAAGGAGATACCTCTGGTGTTGGTTCAGTGGCAACATCGGAAGGGATCGGAGATGACCTGGGAGCCGGAGCGTGAAATGTGGGAGCAACATCCGGAGTTATTCGCAGAGTGAGACTTCGAGGGCGAAGTCTAGTTCTAGTGGGGGAGAGTTGTAACAGCCCGGAATTTCAGGTATTGTTTTAAATCTATTTTTGGGACATTTTAGGGAGGGACTCGGCGAGTTGGTGCCTGACTCGCCGAGTAGGACCGCAGGCTTGGTCGCGGATGCGCGACTGGACTCGACGAGTCCAGATACGGACTCGGCGAGTCGACGCTGTTCAGCAGAAACCCTAGCCGTTTAGTTTGGAACGTATATAATGCCTCTTGAGCCGTCACTGTACGTTTTTTTGGCCGATTGTGAAGAACATAGCATCTGTGGACGACTAGAGGAGAAGGGAAGGCTATTGGGGACTTTGAGGAGATTGTTAGGCAAGAAGAGGCAAGGTTTTGGTCAAAGGAAGATCAAGAGGATTGAGTTCTGAAGGTTGGGGACACAGAGATCATGTTTTCAGGTAATACTCGGCCCATTTCTATTGTTTTGGTGGTGAGCACGAATCTAGGGTTCATGAAACCCATCTAGTGATTAGATAGATTATAATGTTGTTCCCGAGCGTTTAAGTCCCAGTAATAGTATGTTTAGAGGTCCAGGAAGTCCCATGTTTATATATTTCGGAACCATGCGGATTACAGGAGGCAGTTGATCGACTGCATGGCATGGACTCGCCGAGTCCAATGATCAGACTCGGCGAGTAGCTTGAAGATCCGCTGGGACTCGCCGAGTTGTTCTTCAGACTCGGCGAGTAGCTTGAAGGTTCACTGGGACTCGCCGAGTTGTTCCTTAGACTCGGCGAGTGGAGTCGGGGTGGCCCCGCGATTCTTCCACGATGATCTCGTCGAGTCAGGAGGGATACTCGACGGGTAGAAAGGGGAGCAACAGGGAAGTTGGGGAGGACGTCTAGACTCGCCGAGTCGCCTTTGCACTCGACGAGTCCGGTCAAGTTGACCGTTGATCAGAATTGACCTGCATGTAATTCCGTAGGGTCCATTGTCTTGTTCGATAAGATCATTAATAAGGGTATATGGTATTATAGGGAGTCTGCAGTTTGGCGGATCGAGTGCGAGTAGTTTCAAGAGTTTATAGCTTACATACTACGAGGTGAGTCTTCTCACTATACTGTACCCGGAAGGGTTTGACTGTATGACCGGAAGGTCAGATATGATATGTGATATGTATGATATATGTGATAAGTTATTTGTTATCTGTGCGCTATGTATGTTATGTGGGCCGGAAGGCGATTATGTTATGGGCCGGAAGGCGTTGTGTTGAGGACCGGAAGGTCAGGGCCTGGAAAGGCGTATGTGTGTAAGTGTATATTGGGGAACTCACTAAGCATTTATGCTTACAGTTGTTGTGTATGTATTTCAGGTACTAGTGAGGACCGTGGGAAGGCGCCGGCGTGATCGATACACACTGAAGAATGCTTTTATGATCTTGGGATTTTGAATATTTATATTTGACAGAATACTTAAACTATTTATGCCTTGTTTTGAATGGAAATAACTATATTTTAAAAATGAAATTTTTTTTTGAAAATTTGCGTTGTTACAATTATATACCAAATAAGTTATGGACTTAGACACCTTATCCAACAGAATCAGTAATGATTTGGCGCAATAGAAAAGCAAAGTTGATTGGTGAATCTGCCTTCGAGACCTCTTTGGATATAGACAATGGCAACGAAAGACATGCTATGATCGAAAAGTTTGATCATAAGAGAAAGGCAATGTCTGAAGTAGTTCCATGTGCTGTTCCAAAAGAGTCGGTTTGTTTTATTGCCAAGAGAAGGGGCATTGGAGACGAAGCTGCCATATTTACCTAAGAGATCTAAGAGATGGGAGAGTCGAAACGTATGGCTCTAATTTAGGTAAAATCCATTGACTAACTCTTTTAAGCTTCATTCTAGATTCTGAATACATAATGTGATAAGATTACAATTGATGTTTTGTAGGATCGAAGAAAAGAATGGAAGCTTAAGGGAAAAAGTGAGCAGAATCTAACTGTGAAGGAATGGATTTCGATTGCATTTCTCAAAGATTAGATTCTTGAGCTACTACTTAGAGTTAGAATTAGATTGATAAGAAAGATGTATTAGCATAAGTTTTTCAATGAGTTGCATTGTAAGGACAAATTTTTTCCGCAATAAAATAAATTTTGATTTTGAATTTTATTTATTTATCCTTACAATGGCGTGTATGAAAAATTGATGTTAAAATGTTTCTATTATTAGCAATAATGGATTTGGTTCTTATTATGTTATTTATGGAAAGTCGAGAATTTACCAAATAGGGAGAGTTTCTCATCGCCCAAGTTTCAATTGGACAGAAATTTGGAATCATGCAACTTGGTTGCACGATGAATGAGAAATTTCATATTTGGAAATTAGACTAATTCGTTGACAAGGTGTCGAGTGAAGGACTAGGAGATCGAGTACACAAAGTTGTGTGTTGATCAAGTTCACCATAAGAGTAACAAAGATATTCGTCATGATTTGCTAAAGGTTTAGTAAATATGATTATACTTACAAGATTAGGTGTAATTCTGAATTGATTAAAGGGTTTAGATCAATAGCAGAACGAATAAGAAGAATCAAGTAGGCAGAAAGATAAAAGTTTCTCCATTCTAAGAAGAAGGGAGAGTACCTTTTATGCTTTATGATAGGTCTTAATGATTAAGAACCATATCTCAATTGATCCTCTAAGTGAGTCTTAGTACAATTGTATGTTTAAGAAGAGGAATCAAGAATTGAAGAAATGGTTAAATCAAAAAGTCAATCATACTTCGTTCCAAAACAAGTCTTAAAGTTAAGATTGTGACATTGAGTGAATAGTATTAAGAAGGTTTATAACATTCATCAATTATGGAAAGTTGTGATGTCTTGGATAAGACAAAGACCAACTAAGACCAAAATTATGAAGTGTTTTGTTTTGATAAAAGCTACACTAACTCTTGAATATTTGTTGTCAAGAAATGTTTTGACAAGAGAATCTTATATGTCAAGGAGTCAGTGGGAGCCTTAATGGTCTTGAAAGGTTTCAAGAACAAATCAAATAAACCTTAATGATCATCACTAGCACACGAGTTGAGGTTTACAACCTATCATGATGACATTATTTTGTTTCTGTGCTATTCCAATTGAGTTAATTATGCATGTGAGTTCTATGAGTTCTCATTTTGAACGCATAAAAGGCAAAGCACCTTAATCAATGAAAGGTACATTGATACGAAAAGGTGAGCTGCTTAACTACTTGGAAGACATGGTGGGCAGCTGTGCTACCATAAGGCAAGAAATCGAGATTAAGAAAGTTTGATCCATATGAGTTTGAATTTGTCGTAAACCTTGGTTTTAACAAATTCACATGGATAGGAACACATACACCGTTTAAGTCTAAGTGTCATAAGATTTCCTCCTTCATGAAAATGATTGTGAGGAAGTGCTTTCACTAAGAAAGATTTTAAGAAGATAGTGATTGTAAAATTGCATTCTTGAATTCGATTATGGTTACGGTATCCCTTTCCATAATTTGAATTGTGAGGTTTGGCAATTAGTCTTAATTGTTTAGACACACATATGAACTATCTAAAGAAAAAGTGTATAAGAAGCCTTGATAAAAGATTATCAAAGCACTAAGTATTAGAAACATGAACTTAAGAAATTCAATAAGTATTGATTTTTTGAAAGTTAAGATGTTTATGGAATACATGTCGAAGCTAGTGGGAGCATAAGTGTTATGTTTTATAATAATCATCATGATAGTGGGAGCATAAGTGTTATGATTGTATGATTGCAAAGTTAGCAATATTAATTATAGAAAACAAGAGTTATACCTTGCAAAGTAGTAAGGGTTATAAAGTTGTTTTGCTATAATTAAGGGAGAGAATATTATGCTTCATTTCAAATATAAAGGCTTAGGTTGAGAAATGTTAATAAATTTAGTCAAAGGTACATAGTGTGTTCTTAAAATTTCGATTATGATTACGACATTCCTCTTCACAATTCGAATTTTGAGAACATAGCAAATAAAACATTATGCGTCGTGTCCCATACGCTTCGGGTATAGGATCGATTGCAAATGCTTTAATGTTTGACTATTCTAAAATTTCCAAATGTCTAGCGCATTTTGAGGGAAAAGGGACTAGAATCGGTTTTGAATAAAATGATTAAACAACTATCAAAGGACAATCCAAAGTTCGACGAGGATTGGTCGCTTATGAGTAGTTGGAAGTATAGTATTGGAAAATATGGAAATGTTTCCATATTGGATGGACCATATCGACATCATTACGAATAGATAAGATTCTATTAAGAATGAGTTGTCATATGGAAAATATGGAAGCGTGTCCATATTGGGAATTGAATATTGAAAATCTATGACTAGATTAGAAACTTCTATGCAAAAGGATGTTCAAAGAATGTACT
This sequence comes from Lactuca serriola, assembly GCF_051521515.1. Taxonomy (NCBI): domain Eukaryota; kingdom Viridiplantae; phylum Streptophyta; class Magnoliopsida; order Asterales; family Asteraceae; genus Lactuca; species Lactuca serriola. The sequence goes on from NC_136410.1 coordinate 196,725,805, forward strand.
TTGAGTGAGAGACATCACGTCTATGGAATTGTCTTGTAACAATCTCCAATAGAGGACTTTGTAATATCATTGGCAATAGTATTTGTGACTTTGGTGCAGTGACATTACGAAAGGATAGTTGCATAGAATGTTAGAATCTAGCATATTCTATAAGTAGCAAGAATTTGACATTCTTTCACTAATGGAAAAAGGATTTGGAGTTGTGAAATGAGAATGATTGGAAATGTGTTCAATGTGATCTATTTCACAAAGTAAGAACCATAGGTAACATTGTGTGCATGCTAGGAGCATGGGACAAGTGTTGTAATTCAAGTAAGAAGTTGATTAACCGAAACGACAAATAATGAGTAATCAATATGGTGATAAATAAAAGGTGTTTTATTTATGCTCAAAGGGTTGAGGCCATATGGGATTAGTATTATTCTTGTGTTTCACATTTCCATGTTTTGACTTCCAGAATAATTGAGTTTATTAAGAATAATCGAATTATTCAAACGGGCCACAGTCGTTCATATGTTGGAAGTAGATATGAATGAAGACTGTCGTGATTTGGTGTGTGGATTGTCTAAAGAGCATTAGACATAAGCAAATGTTTGCTGCAACGTTCATGAGTGCTTATGAATGTGATTTGAGCATTGGATTAAACCCACGCTCACTTAGATCACTCCATGAATTGTATCACGAGTGATTGGTGAGACGATAACATCTTATATTCTTGAAACCGAGATGTGTGAGTTGTATCTTGCGAATCGGTTGCACATTGATAATATGTAAACACACTAGTAACTTGGTGTTATAAAACATATTGTTGTTTGTGATTCAGTGAGTGAGTGCAAGCAAGCATTGTATCAAAGTTTATCCGTTCCTTTTATCCAAAGTAGGATAAAAGCGATATCTTTGGGCCCATCGATGATTTTGTGATGACAAACGTAAATGCTCGGCCGGGCTAGGGCTAATTTGATTTGTTCAATTAGTCAGTCATCATAAATCGGGAATCGAGATATAGTACAAAGAGAATGATTTGAAATCATATCTCATATGATATCTAGAATGGAGGAATATATGATCCCTTATCTAAGGACACGCGTATTTGATATGATCAGAGTTGACAACGACTTTGGAAAGCTACGATTGCAGATCCGGATCCGAAGTCATACACAGAATATTTGTTAGACTTATCCTAGTGGGAGACTGTTGGATTAGTGTCTAAGTCCATAACTATTTTGGTATGTACTTGACCCGATGATGCATGGTCCTTTTGGGTTGCCTTCACCAAAGCAACTTGATTGGAGAAATAAATAGAGAGAGAGAGAGAGGTTATTATGATTTATTAATATGTTATAAGAATAATATATTAAAGGAGAAATCATATTTGTTTAATTAATATTGGTCAATAATTAATTAAGAATTAATTTTGTGATCAAGTGTAATTAATTAAACTAGAGGGGCTGAATTGTAATTATGTGATAGTTACAAAATAAGGTAAGGATTATCTTAAATATAGGGTGAACGAATTTAAGGAGATAATGCCTTAGAATTCGACTAGGATAAGGGTTTCTAAGACTTATCTTATGGTTGCTTGGTGGGCAAGCAACTAGATAAGGATAAGGACTAAAACCCTAATCTTTACACCTATATAAACCCCCTAAGGCTCATGAACTCGTCCAAGCCTTCCCAAGAAGTCCTAAGGACGAATTCCTACCTCTCTCCTCTCTCTTTATACCTTCTCCATTTGCTTTTGGTGGTTGTAATCCATTAGAGGAGTGACACTTGTGACTCTAAGCCTTCCAAAGTCAATTCAAGGAGGAATTGGGATTGTTATTGCTACATAAAAATCAAGGTAATATCATAAACCTAATTATATGTTAATATTGATTTCCATATGCTTCAATTAGGGTTTATAGTCTTGAATTCAAAGCATGTACAATAGAGAAACCTAGATCCAAGCATTAGGGTTTGTATGAGCACATAGGATGTCTTATGACCAAAACCCATCACTTAACACATAGATAAGATCATTAAGGGTCTTGTCATAGTCTGTTTCATAGGTGTCCCAAAGGAACTCACTATGTGACATAGAAAGCGATTGAACCACCAACTTTCTCAAGACTTTGACACCCAACTCTCCCGGCTTGTCAGTATGTGACTACATCTCCAAGACGTGACCACACCTAGACCTTGCCTTGCCAATTGGGCTTGAGTGACCTTAAACTTTTCAAGAACTTGTGGGTTGGGGAGAATAATTGGAGGAGGTGAATGAAGTATGATTTCCAAGGGACATCATCTTCATTTAGGAAAGCTTGTTTCAAGAGATTTGGGAAGATCATAAATGTCTAAACCAGACATCTTTTAGGAGATATTCAAGATAGTTGATCTTCAGTCCTTAATATGACACCCAATATGAAATATTAAGGCTAGGACCCAACAAACTATTTTATAAATTAGAAGAGGTATGCCGTAATCCAAGCTATAAAATATTTGAAGGTAGGTGAATCACGGTTCACCAATTTCCACCAAGATAAACGAAATGTATTATGAGGTTTTAATTGGTTTTTGAAACTCGTAGATCTTTGAGATTCATTGAACTGTTCAATGGCATGTTTCAATCTCGAGTGTGCCCTTCAGGTTTTGTGACTGGGATGCCGAGGATCACAAAACAAGGTGTGAAGTAACCATGCAAATTACATGGTACCCTTAAGTGTTTACCCCTCAATCGATGTGTCGGTTAACCACACACACTCCATCGATACTATGATAAACATTAAGTTACCCTTTGCCTACCTTGTTAAATATGAGTTAGTGTGCCGGTTAAACAAACACGCTCCACTAACCGACTAAAACAAAGTGCAAAGTGTAATTTCATGGATTTGCACCTTATTCACATTTTCCTAAGTAACTGAGATTGGGTATTATTAAGAGTTTAGTTACTTACTATTTATCATTAATACTTTTAATGAAGGGAGAATTATAGTCCTGTCAAACCCGTTCGGCTAACGACCCTCCACCAGTCAAGCAAGCGGTGGGTGAGAGTGGACACCCATTAAGTTGCCATGTTATAGGCAACAACCTTATACCCACCTTATAGACCGGCTTCGTGAATGAGGCGTACTAGCGGTAAGACTGACTTTACTCTTATACATATATATATATATATATTATTAACTTATAATATTATAAAGTATAAGGGTTGAATTTTAACTTTTAAAATTCTAAGGGCTAACTTGGAATTAAAGTATTCATAAGAGACAACTTTACAAATTCCAAAACTTAAGGGCAAGTTTTGAAACTATTCAAAACTAATTAATTCCATAACTTATGTGTTTAAAGTAGTTTTAATCCAAAAACTCTTCAAGTTCCATAACTTGAGGACAAGTTATGGAAGACTTTAAACTAATAAAAGAATTAACTTTTCTTTATTTTATAACTTATGGAATTAATTAAGGGTACACTTTATTTATTTATTTATTTATTATTTAATGAAGAGACTCTTGATCCTCCATAAGTTGAGGACAAGTTATGGAGTCATAAAACCATTTAATTAGAACTAGACACTTCATTTTGTAACCTTTGCCAACTTTTATGAGTTTTATGAAACTTAAATGTGACTTTTCATATAACTTGAGGACAAGTTACAAAAACACATTTTAGAATCAACTCTTAGATTAATTTGGATTGAAAACAACTATTTCACTCAACTTTCTATTAATCTAGGCAACTCATAAGAACAAGATAATTCAAATCAAAGTTTTTCATGTAATTAGTCTAAACCTTAAACTAATACAAAACATGAATCTATTGACAATTATCTTTGGAATTGGATTAGCATGAACATTACCACATCAAAAACAAGTTTATAAGACCAAAAACATCTTAGGGTAATGTTCCTAGTCCAATTCCAGCCAAAAAAGTCGAATTTATGTTGTCTGGGGGTCCAACTCGTCGAGTGCACGAACCAACTCGGCGAGTTGGATGCATTTTTCCTTGGACTCGGTGAGTCTGCTGGGCAGACAGCATCAAAACTCGATTTTTCAGCTACTTTTGCAAGTATAACAAGAAAACAAGCCTAGGCTCTGATACCACTGTTGGGTTTTGAGCATTCTAACACTCCTAAGTGTACATGCAACCCTAAATACCTTGGATCTATGTTTTCTCTATTATACATTCAAATAAGAACTTTCCAAGGTATTATCCTAATCTAGCATACAAAACAATAAATATAACAAGATAGAATACATACCTCTTTGATGTAGAAAGTCTTCATGAAGCTTGAGTGCCTAGTGCCCCAAGTGTGACACCTCAAATGGTTCACACAACACCAAATACACTTGGAATAACTTGAGAGAATTCTACTCTTCATGAAATCGGCTAGCCCTCTCTAGAATGATCCTAGTCGCCGATTTTGTCAAGAATAAGATCTTTATATAGTGTTACAATTATGGTAAACCCTAGTTGTCATGACTTTCCATTTCCTTGGATCCATGGGTTCAAATACACCATGGAGGATCCATGGACCATCCTATGGGTTTTAGCCCAACTTGATTATCCATGGAGCATTAGCCCACTATACAAGTATGGATGATTTACACAATTAACCCATATATTTAATTAGTCTTCTTTTGATCACTTAATTAAGCCTAGATTAATTCTTGATCAATACTAATTAAATAATCTTATTATTCTTATTATTAATATACTAGAACTTATAATATATTAATAACCATAAGTGTCTTATTTCTCTCATTATAGTCTATCCAAGTGCATGATGCCATGCAACCCAAATGGACCATGTCGGGTCGGGTCAAGTCTTACCAATTATAGTTATGGACTTAGACATTAATCCAACAGTTGGTATCAAGGAGTTAACTATCATACTTTTAGAAGGCGGGGACTACTTGTTAAATTATATTGAAGGCAGGGACTACTTGTTAAATTATTGAGACTTAATTTGAAGAGAGTTTGAATGCTAAGGGCTGAATGGTAACATATGGACTTCATTTGGAAGTAATTTGTAGAGGAGGGGCTGTTTGGTAACTGTTGGATTTACAACGAAAAGAATTACAAGAAAAGGGGTGAAACCGGTAAATATAAGAACAGTTTTGAGAAAATTTTTATGGAGAGGGATTGGTCTTGGCATTATAGAAATTTGTTTATAGGGACCGGGTATATAACCCATCACCCTTACGGGAACCCTAACCCTAATAGAAGCAATCGGCTGCCACTCCCACTTGTAACTCCAGCCGCCATCAGGTTCGTTCCTCTGGTTCGTGGCTACCAAAATCACGATCGTCTCCAGTCGAAGTCTCTCCCGCCAGTGAGAGCTGTCAACCCCCACTGCTACCGTCATCGCTCCAAATCGCTGACAAGAATCACGAACACCTCTTTGCTACTGTTGTTGTACTCGGTGGGTTTTGCACCACCATTTTCCTCCTCCGATTCTCTCTGACGACCTTCATTCCTCCCCCAACGCCGGATTCGCTCAAGATTGTTGTGGAGTGGTGGATTTTGAGTGTCACTGTTCATCCGCTTTACTGCCACCAATTCCTTTTCTCTTTTTCTATTAGACGCTGCCCCCGGCTGAATGTCGTGATCGCCGCCGCTAGTGCTACTCTTGCCACCTTGCAATGTGGCTGACGCGCCTTTTCAGCCGCTCACTGACCCTTGCAAGCCACCAAGTGGGTGGTTCCCCCTTATATTAAAATATGTAGGCTTGAATGCTATTGTTGCAAGTTGTGTATGTCGAGATTGTGTGATGGCTTGGCCAGAAAATTGAAGAAGTCCACAGCCACCACCAAGAGGTGGTGGCTACCACGATGCACCACCAGTGGCCACCACAAGGTGGCTGTGTGTGTGTGTGTTTATCTATTTATTGCGTGTTTATTTTTTTGGGTTAAAGCATCATAAAATGTAATTAGAAAGTGGAATAATTAAAAAAAAAAAACTCAAACCACCACCGTAAGGTGGTGGCTATCGCCTCCTGCCACCACCAGCCGCCATGTTGGGTGGCGGTGCGCTTAGTTGTATTTGGATTGCTTTTGGAATGCTTGGACTCGAGTGGACTAGAACCCTAACCACCAATATGAGGTGGTGGCCGCCGCCGTGAGCCGCCGTTGACCATCACTATCTGGTAGTGGGTGGTGCCCCACTTGTGAAACCCAAGTGGGCCTATTGAAACCCTAATCGGCCTAAGGACTTATCTATTGGGCCTAATTGGGTTGTGAGGGGTTAGAAACCCTAATTAGGGTTTAGAAAACCCTAATTTTGGATATGGGCCTTGGACTTATTGGGACCCTCATTAGGGCCATTTTAATGGAATTGTGAATTACACCTGATCACACAATGTGATTTATCTAGTAGATTGATGGACTTAATGGATTAAGTCCTAAAAGGCTTAAGTAAGATACACTTAACCCTAATCGTTATTTTATGTGAAAACCCTAATTTCGCTTGGGCTTTGTGTTGGGCCTTTCTATTGGGCTTTGGTAATTGGGCTATTAATGAGTCATCCAAAAAACAAGCATAAGGACTAGAATAATTGAATGGACTTTAGGGTAAGGCCCATGTAAGAGGTTTGGGCCCAATTAGGAAAATTAGGCCATAATTGGGCCTTTATGATTATAAGATATTGGGCCATTAGAAATGCCAAATGTTTGGACTGGACTAAAAGGTTGGGCCTTCGAATAAGACCATGTAAAGGTTTGGGTCCAATTTGGAAAATTGGGCCATAGTTAGGCCTTGGTTCATTATTAGACTTTTGGGCCTTGGGCTTGATTCAAGCGAAGTTAGGGGTAAAGTAGTCTTTTACCCCAAGCATGGACTTATGGATATGTGTTGGGACCCAATTATTAATTGGGTGTTATTTTGATGTTCACAGATTCTGGAATCTGTCATCCAGCAACTAGGGTTTTGTCAACGGGACCTCATCTGTGTGAGGTGAGTTTTCCTCCAGTAGGAACGAGTCGAAGGCACCAATTCTGGCCCATTTATGTATATTAGTATATACCAGGCTTAGGCCTGATGTTTGGGTTAGCCTGATGTAGCTTGTATGTTTCGGACTTCGGTCCGATGCCTGGGGAAAGCCATAGGAATGTTTGTATGCATGATTTCTTAGTGATTCTTGCATGTACTTGTTTATGTGTTCCGGACTTCGGTCCGATATCGCGGAAAGCCCGAGGAAAGTTAAGCTTATATGTTATGTGTTATGTGTTCCGAACTTCGGTCCGATGTCGGGGCTAGCCCGAGGAAGCTTTACATGATTATGTCTATGTTTATGTGTTATATGCTTCTTGAATGTTATATGTATGCTAGATTTCGGTCTGATGTCGGGCGGAGCCCGATGCCGGACTTCAGTTCAATTTCATGCGGGCCTCAATGCTAGATTCGTCCGATGTCGGGTGAGGCCCGATGCAGTGGGCTAGGCCCTAGTTATGTTTATGTTATTTGCATTATTGATGTGTTATATGTATACCGGATTTTGGACCGATGTCGGGCGGGGCCCGATGTAACGGGCAAGGCCTAGTGTATGGTATGTGGTAGTATGGGGATCTCACTATACTTCGTCCATACAATTTTCATTTTGGTTTCAGGTACTTTAGCTAGCAAAGGGAAGGGCTTGGGATGATCGCATGGCACACACCATAGTTTTCTAGCCTAGGAGATTTACTCTAATATTTAATATGTGATTTTGATATGTTGACAGATATTATTATATTTTGGGATTCATGGTTTATGATTTTATACTATGGTGATGATATTTAGGGCTTTAATAATGATTTAAAAACAAAATATTTGGACCGTGTTTTTGGGATGTTTCAAGTTCGTATCCGAGCCTTAGTTTTAGGGATTCATGCACACTTTTAGGTATGTCTGAACTCAAACTGAGGAATTGTTATAGAAGTTTTCAAAAGAAAAACAATGTTTATAAAGTGATTTTGATACAAGAAAAGAGTTTTAGAAAAAGAAAAAAGAATTGTTGAAAAAGAGAAAAGGCTGTGGTGCATGCAATCAGCCGAGCTCAAGTAAGTACTCCCAAATTACCCATACAAGTTTATGTTATTATATGTTTATTGGATTTATGAGAACAACATGCTACATTAGGACTAAGGATCTAGGAAGGATGCCTTATGTGCCTGCTATATGTGTATCAACTTAATGAACTGCATGCTAGTACAGATTAGACAGTATGATAGCTTGATTAGTATATGGTTGATTATGTGTACTCAATGCTCGAATGTTTCTTGCTTTGTGCTTTAAGGAGTTCTAGTTGTCTTTTACTAACTAGTAAACGAATATGCTAACTTACATATTGTGAGGACTAAATAATTTCAGAAGGTTAGGTCTAGCTCTATTTCGCAGCTCTTGTTTGAGTCCAACCGTTGAAGGGTAGGATCTCTCATTCGAATAATTATCTAGTCTGAGTGATATGTAAAAGTATTCACGAGTTATTTGAGGGAAGATAGTAGTTACTTCTTATGCAGCTGATGGCGGAGAGTGGATTTGTGATTACCCTAGGGCAAGCCTAGGATGTGAGTATCAAAGAGTAATAGCAGTAGAAGGGACTTGGTGTGTAACAACGTAAATTTCCAAAAAAAAAAAAATTAACACAATAAAAACTTGTATCATAATTCTCAAAACACATGTCCCAATTGTTAACAAAAGAAAACACAATCCCAGAATCATAAAAACAATCTCATGCCTGTGTGTACAATCATGTCGGTGCCTTGTCACGGTTTTCGGAACTACCTAAGCACATAACACATAACACGGTAAGCATAAAAGCTTAGTGAGTTCCCTTAAATACCACACATAGCACATTAGCCACTCAAGGCTATTACTCAATTAGACCCTTTGGTCAATGTGTCTCAGTGGGACCTTCCATCCCCACAACTCTGATGGACCCTCTGGTCCCTCAAATCAGAATCTCAATATAATACAAAGTAAGTATATCACAAAACAAATAACAGAATATCTCAATACATAGCACATACACATAAGACCCTATGGTCACACATAAGTTACCACTCAAGGTATGTATAGTGAGAAGACTCGCCTCGGGAAATCTCAGAAAGTCTCGAACTCGAAATACTGATCTAGCCTCCGCCTAATTACACAAAGGAAATTACCTCTAATTAAAATTGATTCTCAAAGGCTAGACTAATCCCTTCATATAATCTCTCAAAAGGGGAAAATACCATTTTACCCCTCCACTGGTCCAAATGTCTAAATGTTGACCAAACCCTAAAAGTCAACGAAAGTCAACTCCAGTCAATGGTCCAACCTTGACCACACTCGTCGAGTGCACTCGGGTGACTCAACGAGTCCATGTGTGTTCTTTGAATCATCCTAAGGCCTCACTCAACTCGCCGAGTTAACATTTTACTCGATGGGTTACCACTGATCACGAATCCCGGAGCAACACGATACGACTCGTCGAGTCCTCTCATGGACTCGGCGAGTTTTCTCCATGAAAATGCTGAAACAACCTTTTAATGTTAGATCTATTTATAACTTATAGATCTGACCTTCTAACACCCAAAAGTCATGTAAAGGTCCCATCTTTACGTTCATGCATCGCACATATGGCTCTATTTGATGAAATAACTCATAAAATGGTAACCTAGACTCAAAACTCTCATGGGACTGCATAAAGCTAGATGATTGGGACTCTTTGGACCTCTCAAGGTCCATATCCAAATTCTATTCCTCATTGGGACTCCATATGTTCAATATCCCAACTAAAGAAATGGTAAAGAAACCCTAGATTCATGGGTTCAACAATATTCACGAAAATAGGCATGGATTCATACCTCAAACAACAACCATTGATGAAGTGATAGCAGATCTAAGCTCCTCAATCAGCCTAGCTTTGAATCCCCTCCTTCCTGCTTGTAAGAATGCACAAATGGTGAAGAATAAGCTCTTTCCCTTACATTCTATTCTCTCTAGTTCGTTAGAGTTTCTCAAGTGGGTGTGTGTCTGCAAATGAAGGCCATAAATGCCTTTAAATAGGGCTCAGGCCCGAAAATTTAGGGTTTTTGTCAACAGCGCAGACTCGTCGAGTCGACTCTCCAACTTGTCGAGTCCAATCATTAATCTGGGTCATCAATCGCGATCCAACTCGATGAGTTTAGGTGCCAACTCGTCGAGTCCCTCTTCTCATCTCAAAACACATATTGGAATTACGATACCTAGAAATCTGGATGTTACATGGTGGAGTCAAGGCAATTATTGAGGAAAGTACAGATAGATGTGGAAGGTAGTATGGTCCCATACTACTGAAAGTAGAGGATCCGTACTCGAATCTAGGAAGGGTGAGATAAGACCAGGGAACTTGTAGTGTGTGACATCCCTTGAGTTTTGACGAGTATTATGGTAATTATGAAGGTATATTTCCGAGTATGGTGGCACTACGTGGTAGACCAAAAGGCAGTTCTGGTGTCGACGAGGGAACATGCTCGGACCCTGGAGCCGGATAACATGATGGTCAGATGAGGGAGTTTATTCCATCTGAGAGTATGCACAGTATCACTTACCATACTCCTGTGATCTTTGGTATGATCAGGGAGGGCATTTCAGATATTTGTGATGTGGTACATAATGCATTCTGCACTGAGATAGCAGTCATGATAGGGACACGTACGTTGATGTTCAGGAATTCATAGCTTGAGAAGCTATAGATTGTCATGGGGGTTAGGTACTCCATTGTTAGCAATAGATGGTTGGCAGATGTCGCCAATGCTTTTTGTACCAACCCCAGTCTTGAAAGGGGACAAGATCCAACTTACTTCCTGTCTCCTGAAGGACAGAGCACGTCATTAATGGAAAGAGGTTGGTACTAAGTTGCGTGATGATGTGGTCGATGTTATGTCATGGGATGACTTTTCGACCAGATTCTAGGCAAAATTTGTCCAGGCGATTGAGGTGCAGCTGTTGTCGCGAGAATTGTTAGATCTCCGCCAAATTATTGAGACTGTGACAGAGATTGCTGCCAAGTCTCGTGAAAGAGCTTAGTTGGTACCGTAGTGTGCAACAGATGAGGAAACGAAAAAGGTAAGGTATCATGACATACTGCAGAATGATACCAGGTTGATCGTGAGTAGCTTGGGGTGTGAGACCCTGAATGATATGACTTCTAGAGCCCGAGAATGGGATACTGACTAGGTACACATTGGGAAGAGGGAACCAGATCAGTTTTTTATATTGAAGGGTCTCGGAAGGAGACCCAAGATTTCGGATCAGCTTTTGAGAGGCTAGCAGGGCCAAATTTAGTGCAATACTTCTATTTGTGTTTGAATTATATTTTCAAGAGATGTCGTATGCCAATTGCATACCGAGAATCATTAACGGATAGTGAAAGATCATTTCCCTAATTGCAGGATTGGGAGCGTACAGCGTCATCTTGGTTTATTCCAAGACTGAGGAGGGGCACGAGGAGCACCTGAGAGCGTTCTAGAGACTCTAATAAGGGAGATAATTTTTTCAAAGCTCCCCAAATGTGAGTTCTAGTTGCGCGAGGAGCAATTTCTTGGGCACGTTATCAACCAGAAGAGTATACTAGTCGATCAGGCCAAGATAGAGGTCGTGATGCAGTGGGAGATTCTGAAGTCTCCAACTGAGATTCAGGGTTTCCTGGGTTTAGCGAGTTATTACCGGAGATTTATTCGGGACTTCTCCAAGATTACAATTTCTTTAACCCAACTGACCAAGAAGTCAGTGGCCTTTCTTTGGGGACCTGAGCACCAGGAAGCCTTCAAGACTATCAGACAGCGGTTGTGCAAGGCACCGATCCTCACCCTGATAGAGGGTGTGGAGGACTTTGTGGATTATTGTGACGCTTGGATCATGGGCATGGGTGCGGTACTGAAGCAGCGGGGTCATGTGATAGAAGGCCTTAGGGAATCAGGTTGGCGATTCCAGTCAGGACTTGAATTCAGTTGAGTGTTAGGCTAAGCACATTTTCGACCCAGTATGGAAAGTGTTGTAAGTCGGTGGGTGTAGTAGTAGCATTCACTAGCAGTGTTAGAGTGTTCTAAGTCTGAGGGTGTAGCCGTAGCCTTCTCTAGCAGCCAGATAGTGTGAGAAAGTGTTACAGGTGTAGCTGTAGCATTCACTAGCACCCAGATAGTCCTAGAGTGTTGTAAGTCTTCGGGTGTAGCCGTAGCATTCACTAGGTTAGTAGATAGCATGAGCATGTTGTTACAACGCAGAAGGAATAGCGGTACCACGAGTTCGGGTGTAGCAGTGAGGGCGCGGCAAATCCACGGATTTGTTTATGGATTTCCTAAGAGGGATTAGACCTGGCTGATCTAGTGATAAGACTGTAGAAACGTCACTACAGTTATGAGATTAGGGAAGCAATGGATTGCTGTGACAACCCGAAATTTCTTTTGTACGACCTGTTTAAAAATAAATCAATTTGGATTTATTTTTGATCTCGTTAGTATCATTTTGGGTCGAACTAAATATTCTAAGCTCAGTACAATCAAGGTTTGGGTCTGAGAACGAGCTTTTCAAAGTCATATCGTAGCATTCGAGCCGAACACCCCTTCGAGAGGAGTGTATGGCCACAAACTCGAGTATACGGCCGTACACCCCCCACCCCACCCCTTAGCCAAAAACTCTACCCTATAAATAGGGTAATTAGTCTTCATTTCATCCTTTACCCACTCCAAAGACTTTCTCTCTCTACTCTCTCTCTCTCTCTCTACCATCGATTTTGGCTCAAGAATCCTCAAGATTGTAAGTAATTCTTCACCTTGATTATGTTTCAATCCCTTATCTAATGATGAATTCATGTTTCATCTCAAAAATTTCATCATGTGCTAGATTTTCTCTCTCACTAAGAACACCAAGAACACACATTAGTTCTTGGTGGCTAAAAATCTCATTCCAAGCTTCCTAATAGTAAGCAACTATCTCCTATGCTTGATATCTATTAGAAACCTTCAATTTTCACCTGGAAGTCGACCAAAAATGCATGAGCATGAAGGTTTTACGGCTGTAAACCCATGTGTATGGTCGTACACCGCTCATTGGCCATAAACCCTAACATTTAGTCAAGGATTGACCTTAAACACCACTTTTAGCTATGCATGGGACTTAGAACACTTCCAAGAAGCTAGAAAGGACCTAGAAACACCATGAATCACACTTTTCCTCAAGTGTTTACGACCGTAAACTCATGGGCCGAAAACCCATAGGCCGTAAACCCATGGACCGAAAACCCTATTTCACAGTAAACCCCTGACCATACACACTTGATTACGGCCGCAAACTCCCCATCTTCAAATCACATGTCATTCTAACACTTAGTTCAAGTGTCTCCTAGTCCCTAAGGAGATTTCCTTCCATAAATAATAATATTATACCCACATCTAATACATGTATGTGCTACTACATGCAAAATAGGATCCGTTTTTGTCCGAGGTTTCTTTTGGCACTCAACATTCCTACAGACTTACCTTTGGATTTCCACATAAAAACTGTGAGTTCATACTCCTGCGCTTTTATGATATTTAAATGTTTTCTGGGGCAATACAAGTAAAAGAACAAGTAATCTTGTGTTCAAATATATTATTTGTCTTAATATATTACTGTTATCAATATACAGCGAATCTAGAAATCAATTTTACACAATGCGTTAGGATAAGAACCACACAAAAGTCTTTTTCAAAACCAATGAAATGAACTTACGAATCATTAAACCAAAAGTATTATCTTATAAAGATTTCTTAAATATCAAAAAGGGTTTTTCGTGTATTATTATTCATAAAGTCGTCCTCTTAATTGTGAGACTGTCCTTTGGCTCTTAAAACTTAACCTAAGTGGAGAACTACCCTTATGAACCATAATTTCCTGGAGGGAAAGCGTGGATTTTTTGTATAGTTCTATACGAGACTGACTATCCCGCACCTGACTACTAGCTAAACTCGGACCGCTAGGTCTATGGGTGACAAATGTTATAAAGGATTTCGGCGTCCGTTTCACGTCCAGTCAAGTTTAAGTATGGTCCTAAAACTCGCCAACTGAACGATTCTTTTACGTAATAATAACATACCTCTCCTAAATAATTGCTTTAATAATATAAGAGTAATAATTATACCCCACGATTTCGAATCCATTAAAGCTAAAATCTCACGTATTCTAGGGAAAATAAGGGATTTTCCCAGCCTCAACCTCTTCCTGGTGGTAGCAAGGGTTTTCAAAAAGGAACTATGTATAACCTATATAAGTATGGTAGATACTTATACCTTCTGATTTAAAACGATTAATTCAATAGTTTTCACTTAAGGGAAATATACGATTTTCCCATGGTAATCATCAATATTTTATATATAGCTGATCTATCATTCAACTAACAAACTTTCATTATTGATTTGATGATTCCTCAGTTTATACATAACTAGTATGAACCAAGAAGTTATAAAAGAAATGGGTTTAATCATGCTTTTCATAAGAAAATGGGATTTTCCTGAGGAACACTTTCAACTAGTATCAAAGAGTCATTGTTCTTAAGGGTCATATATTTTACAGGTCAGTATGAGATTTTCTGGGAAAAATATTGCACTTTTTCAAAAGAACCGAGAACTGTTTTTCCTAAAACAAAATGCTTATGAATTCACCAGCTTTATGCTGATATTCATTCAAAACTTACTTGTATTCTCAGGGCCCTAGTAGACAAGTACACTCCCGAAGTTTTGTGAAGATTTCTTAGCACCAAATTACGACTCCTGTTGTCTTTTTGTACTTTCCTCGATGTTCGAATATGTAATGTATAAAATACTTATGTAAAACTTTTACTTATTAATGCAATCGTTGGATGTACTTTGATTACTATGATGCATGTGTTGTGATACTTACATGACGTCATCCGCCCCCGAACGTTTCTGCCATTCTGGTTTGGGAGTGTGACAGATTGGTATCAGTGCCTTGTTTATAGTGAACTCAGTATATCAATCATAAAAGATATGCAACTATAAACACAATGGGATAAAAACACTCTGACCAAGAATTATACTTTAAAAATATATCATTATGTTATAAAAGTATAAATATATATATACCGAATATGTATATACTAGAACAAGAATCATAAGAAGAACACAATAAAAATATTTGGAAGTTGTACACTGCGGTTAAACCTGAGCAGTTATGTAATCATGTCTAGGATCAATATAGCCTGATCAACTATATATATTTGAGACATGACCAACATGCGCTTGGGAGTGATTGTAGTGTTGCAACAGCTCTAAAACTTACATAAATACTCAAAAAATTCTAGAATCAAACATAACGGTTTAAAATACTATAGGAGTATTTTAGTTACTATAAGATAACAACAAAGTACCGATGATGCAATTACAACACTATAGAAGTAGTACTAAACTAAGCGTCTGTTAGCTATCTCTTTACCCCCATTCTCGTGTAGATAGCATGGCAGGATTTCATCTCCCTGGTGACCCGTGCTTTCGCAACCAAGGAAATGGTGGATGGATGGATGATGAGCCAGAAGAAGAACCTGCAATCCCCTTATATGATCACTCCGCCGAGAACGATTCGGAGGGTTCCGACACCGAACTCGAAGTCAATAATCTACCCCTGGTGGCTCCAGTCATAAATCCTAACGCTCGTCCGGTTTTTCAAGGCCTGATGCCTCCATGGGTGGAAAGCTTAGAAGCATGGAGTAAAGAGTTGAATCAACCCATGCCCTTCAATGGAGATAGAAGCTTCTACGATCTGAGTGCAGGAGGCTCAGTAGACAGAGTCCTACCAATCTTGGTCCGCAGGGTTGCTCAAAACGAAATACAGGGTAGGGCAACCCTCAATAGAATCATGGAAGTCGATGCCAATGCGAGAATGCATACAGTTCGCACCATCCATCTTGAAGATGCTCATGAGAGGGTATGAGAGACAACGAGGTCCTGCGACGAGAGCTTGCTGCAACTCGAGCTGAAGTCATAGAACTCCAAGTTTGCCAAAGAGTATTCGAACAACACCTTCTTGACATGGAGCGCCAGCTGGCTAAATTAAGGATCAGTTCGAGGAGTGCTCGCCACTAGTAGGAAATACTCTACTCATCCTTTCTTTTAGTTAAGAATAGCCTTCCTACTTATGCTCTATGTATCAACTTTTCCCGTGAACGTCTCTGTATTGCAAGTTCTGTTTTACTAGTTCTTCATGCTGTCAAATTTTCCCTTTGTTGGTATGTTGTAGACCTACTCGTAGGTTAAAATTTTCCTAGCTCAGTGTAATCTTAATACCAACTATAGAGACAGTAGTCTTAATTCAGTTAAAGGTCATTGTCAGCAAAAATATATGTTAGATCGGTAACATGCGAACCAAGTAACTTCGTCAAAATCACACCATTATTTCATCTTCGAAACGTATTCATAGGCTGTACTCGTACCCTAGATGATCACTCTTTTTCCATCAATGTCATGCCATTATCCATAAGGATCTTCGATGTTATAATAGGCATGGATGGTTTGAGCCTCAATCACGCTAATAACCTCTATTTCGAGAAATCGATTTGTCTCAATCTTCCCTCTGGAGAAGCCTTCACCATTTTTCGTGATAAACTCAGGTTGAGTCTTTGTATTATTTCATGCATCAAAGCCCAGGAGTACCTACAGAAGGAATGCTCTGCATTTCTAGCTAATGATGATGAAATGCAAAAAGTTAAAGACCACGATAGCTTTCCCCGAAGTCTACAATTTTCTTGACATCCTTCCCAAAAATCTTCTAGGGATTTCTCCCGAGCACTAAGTCAAGTTTCGTATCGACTTAATCCCTGGAGCTACCCCTGTAGCCAAACCTTCATATCGTCTAACGCTGGAAAGAGTGCAAAAATTTTCTAGTCAGCCCAATGAACTGATCAGCAAAGGATTCATAAGTCTATGTTATGTGAACTTTATTATGAATTATTTTCAAATCCTTTCGAATAAATTGGAAATCAATGTTCACCAATCAAAGGTAACTTAGTTCGGATGACACTCAGTCCCTAACCATTCTAGAGGCTTACTCCCATTCCTATTAGGACCACATCATAGGGATGTGGGTCGAATCAATGAGAACCAGATGATAGAACGGGTAATTTTCATATATATATGTATATATATATATATATATATATATATATATATATATATATATATATATGTCTGCATTTAGAATATATCCGGAGGCGACCATTGTTGCTCACAAGCTCCTTTTCTTGACAATTAGCAAATCATGCCTCCGAAGAAACTTAATCAACCCACCAGTAAAACGCCAATCCTTCAGATGGAATCAACCACGTTCCAAGCTACCGTCACACCAGCCATAGTAGCCGCTATAGCTATCCTTAACACTAACAACACAAACGTGTGTGCAAACGTTGATGACAATCCTAATCTTGGTGATAACCAATGTCAACAACTAGTGCCTACTAGAGAAGGCACACCTGACCTCAAGCCTAATACCCTAAAACAGAAGTTCAAGAACGAGAAAGGGAGTTGTTCAACCCAAGTACCTACTGAAAGGAAACGAACTCGGGCAGTCAATACCCCTGTTAACTCTGCTATTCATACACAAACCACACCCTACTTGGGAAACCTCCCGTACTGCAGCGAATGCAACTACCATCACTATGGATTATGTCGAGTGTTGCATTGCGCTAAATGCAACAAGAAGGGACACACCGTCCGCACCTGTAGGACCCCAGTCAAGATCATCACTCCGACTACCAATGATAGGGCTAGTCCAGCGTGTTACCGATGTGGTAGAGTAGGACATTTCAAGAGAGACTGTTCAACAGAGAAGAACGGAGGGGAAGCAGGAGGAGTTTGACCCCAGAGAAATGGGGACACATCAAATAACTCTGCTATATTTTGGTAGGCTTTCAAAACCCCAATAATTTCCTATAATTCTGATTACTCTTTCGTTCAAATTAAATTCCAACATTCATACAAGCTTTGAAGCCCTAACGGGTAACTATGATGGATTAATGTATACGTCATGGTCGGTCATACATAACTAGTATGCACCAAAGGACTATAGAGAGACCTAGTAAGGATCGTTTCACGAAAGCACATGATTTCAAAGTACCAGAACCCTCGTACTAGTAGTACCTGCCAACTTCTAACCAAAACAGGAAACATCAGAAATATACACCCCGAAGCACCAATGTTCTAAAAAAACGCACCATCCGAACTAACGTAATGCGCGATTCTACGATGCCATTCCGCTTTGTCCGACTAAGTCTACTTCATACCAAACTTGTACGTTCCATTAAGGAGACCCTTCGACTTAAACCACTCGAACTCTAAAATTCATGTCACTCATAATGACAAACTAGATGAAAACTTCGAAAAGTACATCTCACATCCAGAACCCCCAAGTACGCACGCGAAGAGTATAAATTCCACCCGCAACTTTCCTTAAGCTTCCTTGGTAGACAATTTTGGAATTACCATTCGGGCAATAAGGCCATTTCCGACGCAGAGGTTAGGAACAAATCCGGTTAACCATTCCATGAAGAATGTACATACGAGGGTGGTATATAATTAAGATTCTAGTGACTTACGATGTGTGTGTCCGCCTTATCTCCTGTTCCTTGTTTGGTTGCGGACCTAGGGAGGAGTCACTAATCCGACCGTCTTGTCAATCTTAATTGTATACGAATTTTGTACACAGAACAACAAGGGAAGAACCAGGCATGAATCTTACCGCGAACTTCAAGTCGAAGACTGCTCAAGACCTCAAAAAAGGGGGCATTCCACCAGTTGGTTGAGCACGATAGAACCAGCTAAGCCTACCCACCCTTCACAGATTAGAACAGCAGATACAGCAGTACAGGTCCACCAAAACATCCAATGAGAATCCGAATTCACAAGAGAATGCAAAGGCTTATGAAACCCAGGTACCATACCGATCTTAGGAAAGTGTCTATTTGATAAGAAATTGTGATACCCTTAATCTATTCCAAGTCCAGGAATTATATTCCATGTTTGAATTTCGGGACAAAATTTCCTCTAACGGGGGGATGATGTGACAACCCGAAATTTCTTTTGTACGACCTGTTTAAAAATAAATCAATTTGGATTTATTTTTTATCTCGTTAGTATCATTTTTTGTCTAACTGAATATTCTAAGCTCAGTACAATCAAGGTATGGGTCCGAGAACGAGCTTTTCCAAGTCATATCGTAGCATTCGAGCCGAACACCCCTTCGAGAGGAGTATATGGCCGCAAACTCGAGTTTACGGCCGTACACCCCCCACCCCACCCCTTGGCTGAAAACTCTACCCTATAAATAGGGTAATTAGTCTTCATTTCATCCTTTACCCACTCCAAAGACTTTCTCTCTCTACTCTCTCTCTACCATTGATTTTGGCTCAAGAATCCTCAAGATTGTAAGTAATTCTTCACCTTAATTATGTTTCAATCCCTTATCTAATGATGAATTCATGTTTCATCTCAAAAATTTCATCATTTGCTAGATTTTCTCTCTCACCAAGAACACCAAGAACACACATTAGTTCTTGGTGGCTAAAAATCTCATTCCAAGCTTCCTAATAGTTAGCAACTATCTCCTATGCTTGATATCTATTAGAAACCTTCAATTTTTACTTGGAAATGGACCAAAAAAGCATGAGCATGAAGGTTTTACAGCCGTAAACCCATGTGTACGGTCGTACACCCCTCATTGGCCGTAAACCCTAGTATTTAGTCAAGGATTGACCTTAAACACGTCTTTTAGCTATGCATGGGACTTAGAACACTACCAAGAGGCTAGAAAGGACCTAGAAACACCACGAAACACACTTTTCCTCAAGATTTTACGGCCATAAACTCAAGAGCCGAAAACCCATAGGCCATAAACCCATGGGCCGTAAACCCATGGACCGAAAACCCTATTTTACCGTAATACCCTGACCGTACACACCTAATTACGGCCGCAAACTCCCCATCTTCAAATCACATATGATTCTAACATTTAGTTCAAGTGTTTTCTAGTCCCTAAGGTGATTTCCTTCCATAACTAATAATATTATACCCTCATCTAATACATGTATGTGCTACTACATGTAAAATAGGATTCGTTTTTGTCCGAGGTTTCTTTTGGCACTCAACATTCCTACCGACTTACCTTTGGATTTCCACATAAAAACTGTGAGTTCATACCCCTACGCTTTTATGATCTTTAAATGTTTTCTGGGGGAATACAAGTAAAAGCACAAGTAATCTTGTGTTCAAATATATTATTTGTCTTAATATACTACTGTTATCAATATATAGCGAATCTAGAAATCAATTTTACACAATGCATTAGGATAAGAACCACGCAAAAGTCGTTTTCAAAACCAATGAAATGAACTTACGAATCATGAAACCAAAAGTATTATCTTATAAAGATTTATGAAATATCAAAAAGGGTTTTTCCTGTATTATTATTCGTAAAGTCTTCTTCTTAATGGGGAGACTGTCCTTGGGCTCTTACAACTTAACCTAAGTGGAGAACTACCCTTATGAACCAGAATTTCTTAGAGGGAAAGCGTGGCTTTTGTGTATAGTTCTATACGAGACTGACTATCCCGCACCTGACTACTAGCTACAGTCGGACCAGTAGGTCTATGGGTGACAAATGTTATAAAGGATTTCGGCGTCCGGTCAAGTTTAAGTATGGTCATAAAACTCGCCAACTGAACGATTCTTTTACGTAATAATAACATACCTCTCCTAAATAATTGCTTTAATAATATAAGTGTAATACTTATACCCCACGATTTCGAATCCATTAAAGCTAAAATCTCACGTATTCCAAGGAAAATAAGGGATTTTCCCAGCCTCAACCTCTTACTGGTGGTAGCCAGGGTTTTCAAAAAGGAACTATGTATAACCTATATAAGTATGGTAGATACTTATACCTTCTGATTTAAAACGATTAATTCAATAGTTTTCACTTAAGGGAAATATAGGATTTTCCTAGGGTAATCATCAATATTTTATAAATAAATGGTCTATCATTCAACTAACGAACTTTCATTATTGATTCCATGATTCCTCAGTTTATACATAACTAGTATGAACCAAGAAGTTATAAAAGAAATGGGTTTAATCATGCTTTTCATAAGAAAATGTGGGATTTTCTTGAGGAACACTTTCAACTGGTATCAAAGAGTCATTGTTCTTAAGGGTCATATATTTTACTAATCAGTATGAGATTTTTTGGGAAAGATATTGGACCTTTTCAAAAGAACCGAGAACTGTTTTTCCTAAAACAAAATGCTTATCAACTCACCAGCTTTATGCTGATATTCATTCAAAACTTACTTGTATTCTCAAGGCCCTAGTAAACAGGTACACTCCCGAAGTTTTGTGAAGACTGCTTAGCACCAGACTGTGACTCCTGTTGTCTTTTTGTATTTTCCTTGATGATCGAATATGTAATGTCTAAAATACTTATATTTACCCCAAACATCAACACGTAATAATTCAAAGCAACTACTAGTTTTTATTGAACTTTTTGGAAAGGAGGCCTAGTGTGCTTAACTTTAATACAAGAATTGCAAACTCTATTTTTAATTCTGGAAAAATATTTCTAAGAATCTAAATTGATCTAACTTTGAACTGGAAGCGTGAACCAATCTGTTATGCCATAATTCAACATCAGATGCTATCATCATAGCTCTTCTCTACTCTACAACCAATCTCATTCGGTCTTAACCACGACCGTACTCACCTTCGTCAATCAGCTTCTCCGAGTGTAAGTCCTACATAAAACATCGTTTGGGAAGAATGTTACCACACATTGTAAATCGTTAGTCAAACGGCTAACTGATTGTAAGTTACAATTAAACTTGGGATATGAATAACTTTGTTGATTTTACTGTTATTTTTCAAAAAAAAAAAAAAACAATTGACCTTTCCTTCCACGAGTATAGTCTCGCCATTAGGGATGGTAACGGGAGTTTCAAGGAACTCACTTCTTATGTTTGTAAATAGTCCTTTGTTGCATGTTATATCCTCAGTTGCTCCTGAGTCAACAATCCATGCATCATCTAGTTCAACTTTACCAACCATGTTGACTTTTGGTACTTCATTGTCGCTAATTTCTTCCTTGGAGAAGTGTTTGATTAGTTTTTGATATTGCTCCGATGATAACCTGGATATAGGGCTAGTGTTTGTTTCAACATAAGTTGCTTTAGTCTTGTTCCTCTCAATCTTCCCTTTGCCTGTCCTCCATTCCGGGTAGCCAATTTTTTTAAAGCACCCATCTTTATTGTGACTGTTCTTTGCACAAAAGTACACACTTCTATTTCTTCATCGTTGTTTTGTTTTGAATCCTTTGAAACAAAATTATTTTTCTACTAGGTTGAGTTTGTGGGCATCTCCTTTCATCCAAGGCTAAAAGCTTGGAACGTGGTTATATCAACAAATGGCTTCTTCATTGCAGAAATCGCCCTTTGCTGCTCATCTTCTACAATAAGATGATAAGCCGTTCCTAGGGTTGGTGTAGGTTTCATGGAGAGGATTTGGTTTTGATTGTGGAATATTCATTATGGAGTCCCATAAGAAATTCATAAAGCCTTTCGTTTTTGGGTTAATACCATAAAATCCATAAGTTTTACATCCCAATTCTAAATTAGCCCTAAATGGATTTTTTTGTGTCTAATTAGCCATTATGTATGTGTTGACTTTTGCCTCAAACCCTGTTAGCCGGTTTTCGCCAGTTACCCCTTTACAAATAAGAGTTTTACTGTTAAAAACCCATCTTCCACCTCCTACGTCTACATTCTCCGACTTCTTCCACGCATCAACTTCTTCATGGCTAGTTCATCTACAGGGTCTACAGGGTCAATGACTTCAGGATTTCAAAATGTTAATGTCAATTTCAGGAACAGAAACAACCCCATGGTTTTGTGTCATTGTGGTGTTGAGGCTAGCTTCTCAATTTCATGGACGGACAAGAATACTGGAGGAAAATTTAGGGGATGCACCAACTACAAGCTATGTTCTTCACTCTTTGATCCAATATAAAGTTTTGTTATGGGACTAAGGGCAAATTTGTCATAAAAATGTGCAGGATCCTTCCAGGTATTTTAAGTTCTTCATGTGGTTGGACCCACCTTTGCCTAGTGAAGATTACAAAAACCTCATGTACCAAATGCATTTAGCTCTAGTTGGTATGGTTGATGGCAATGCTCAATTGGAACAGGTGAATGTGGATCAAAATAGGAGGTTGATGTTGATGATGAAGCTTATGTTCATCATGGTCATGCTATTTGCAATGATGTTGGTAACAGGGATTGTATTGCTGGTGAGATTATAGGAAGTTAGGAAGTTAAGTTCAGTGTTTTGTGAAGTTGTTGGTTAGGTGAAATTGTATTAGATGCTTATTTTGGCACAGTTGTAATAGCATCTTAAAACATTTTGATGGTTGTAATATGGATACCTTTGTAATACATAGTCCTATGGGACAGTTAATATGAAAAGCATTAACCAGAAATTGACAATTTACTATCCATTACAAACTGACATAGAAATTTGAACTTACTACAAACCACAATCTTTATAAACATAATAGCCAAATATATACATGAAGGGTAACAATCAGAACCAAACTTCCAATTTTACAACAATGTTTACAAGCTAAAAGATGATTTCCCAAAATGAGAATGTTACTACAATTTACAGTCAAAAGATAACATGTTGTCAACAAATTGGAAGCTTGTTACCAAAAGATGCCTTCACAAAAAAGGGCTATCAAAAGATTTATGCCCAATTAACCCCCCGTCCATAACAACATCAGTCCAATGTAAGTTCTTTCTCAATTGTTGAACCACCTACATCTGGATCATGCATTGCTTTTTACAACTTAATCTTGATAATTCTTTTTGAGGGCTTCCTTTTTCTTACCAACGGATCTTGTGTTTCTTGACTGGTCTCTTCATCAACTATACTCTCAACCAACATCTCATTCCTCTCTTTTGTCAAATGTGAATAAGAAATTAACATAAACATATTATCACATAATGTTCAAGAAAATTGTGTTAATAATTAAATTTATAACTACACACCTTATTAAAAGCTTCAACAATTTCCCCATGATCATATCCAGATGCCTGTAGATCTTTAATATTTTCAAAATCTTCATGGTCAAGCTTTTCATGGCAGGTAAGTACAACTTCATCAGCACCTGCCACATTTTGACTTATACTACCATGCGTAGCCCCTATTCTCCCTACATATTTGATCTTACCTCCCCTCCTTTCCATCATCTTCATTCTCTTCAAAGGAGAAATTGACTGATCAACATCTATCATCTTACCTGCTTCCTTTGATGTGCCCTCAACAACTTTCATCTTTCCCTCACTTGCTTCTTTTGATGTGTGATCAACAACTTTATTATGTCCCTCATTTACTTCTTTTGATGTGCCCTCAACAACTTTCTTCTTTCCCTTATCTACTTTCCTTGGTGTCTTTGCAATGTTCACAGCTAAATTCCTTCCCCCATCTCCCTTTGGTCTACCATTTTTCCTTTTAGGGACAGGGTCACTTGGACCTTCTCCATTCTTACAAGATAGCTTATTATGGCCAAGTTTCCTACATTTCCCACACCTAACAGTCCTACTAACAAAATTATTATCAATGTATAATAATTAAACAAATTGACAGTATAATTTACCTTGTGCTGATCGGAAATAACCACAAGACCCCTACTACAATCAAGGTCAAGATCCGCAACTAACAGCTCAATAAAACAAGTCCAATTATCTTTGTTATCTACATCAATCATTGCCCATGCTATTGGATATACATGATTGTCTGCATCTCTTCCAACAGCAGTCAAAAGTTCTCCCTTGATCTGACCCTTTAGGAAACAACCATCCAAACCTAGCACACGTCTGCAACCCCTATTCCAACCATCCTTAAAAGCCTTTAAGCACACATAAAACCTTTTGAAATAGTTCATGCCACTTGCATTAGAATCTACTCCCACCTTACAAGTGCTCCCTGGGTTAGACCTGAGGATTTCTGCAGCATAGTCCCATACCTTTGCATAATGTTCTTCTAACTTACCTTCTATCATCTCTCTTGCCTTTGTCCTAGCCCTGTGACATTGCCCCTTAGATACATTTACTGAAAACATCCTAAGTACATCTTCCTTCATCTCAGTTAATGTCATCTTTGGCTTCATAATAATATCCTTCAGGTAATGTTTGGCCAACCAGTTATAACTAACCAAAGTTCCAAAATTAAAATTTCTAGCACATAGATGTATGTTACATATAGATTTAATCTGAAATGTTCGTTCATTATACTTCCAAGCAACATAAACTCTAAAGGGACATCGGTCTTTTTTATATATTTTCCCACACCTAGCAATCACTCTATGCCTATCACTCTTCATAACCCACAACTGATATCCATTAGCTACTGCATAGTTAGTTAATGCAAACCTGAGTTGACAAGGGGACTCGTCACACTCTCTGACTATAGGCTTCATTTGTTTCCAATGTATGTCTGGATCATGAACCCTGTACTCTACACCTACTTCACCGTCATTTTGATCATCAATATGATCATGTTCTGGATCCTTAACACCAACTTCCTAATCATCATCTCCCATTCCATCAAGAGTCCTCCTTAGCATATTTTCATCATATAATATGTTAATAAATGGGTCATCAGACAGATTTGAGGTTGGTTTAAAGGTCTCTGGTGCAAAATCCAGGAAAGACAAATCTATGAGATCATCATCAGAGTCCTCGTCCCTTACATAAACCTTTTCAGGCCCTTTCACCTTTTTAGTTCTGAATGATGAAGCCATCTGTTCAAAATGAAAAATTATACTTGTAAGTGACACTATGGAACTCGATTATGTAAGATAAGAACACACATACACATCAATTTCTTATTGGCACCCCATGTACCTTTCTACTTTAATGATTTTCAACTTCAAAATAGAAGCTTTTTTGCATGCAACAATGGTGTAAGAAACCCTTTTCAAACCCTTCTTCTTCCTAAGACCAACTACTTGAAACCCTTTTTTGATGCAAGATGTTTCTGTGAAAAGTGATATTTGGTGGTGTATGAACGATCGAATAGTATAGGAGAATGGTGACCGGCTGCGTACCTTGACCTGTTGTTAACCGGCTGATAAAATGATTTTGAAACGGGGTCACAATTATTTAGGCTAATTAGACACAAAAAATCCATTTAGGGCTAATTTAGAATTGGGGTGTAAAACTTATGGCTTTTATGGTATTAACCCTTCTTTTCTCTTGGACTCGTTGAGGCATTTTCTTACTTCGCATGTGAAAACGATGCAGGTACATTGTGGAGTTGGAGACACGGTTCGAATCTCATCCTAGAGACCTTGTAGTTTAGTGTAGTAGGTGGATACAGACATGCCGTCGTGACGCTTGATTATGAGAGATTGCTTCAATTTGTATGCGCTAGGGCGCTTTCTTTACCGAATCTTTCCTTAAGGTTGTCCCAAATTTCCTCTAAAGTGTACACATACTTCACACTGGATCTAATTCCATTCTCCATAGTTGTGGTTAGCCACCCTTTGATAATCGCATCACATCGCATCTGAGGCATGTATTCTTCTGATTCCTCTTTTGGTTTTTAAGAGTTCCATTGATGAACCCAATTTTATTTTTGGTAAATAGAAAGTTTCACATCTCTTACACCTGGTCGTTGTAATTGTTGTCGGTGAGAATACCGTTCGCCTGTAATTGTCAAGGGTAATCTGAGGAGTAGAGGTAATAAAGAGAATTGGAATCGATGGTTCCTTCTTGTTTCTTTCCTACCGATTCCGACTTGTCTCCTCCTGCCATCGCTGGAGCTTCTTATCACAGGTACAAGACCCACTCTGATACCATAAAAGTTTTGATGGCTCAATCGTATTATCTTTCATACCACAAGCAAGACATTTAAATACATGAAGAATCATTATGGAGCAAGGAAACAAAAGAATCCTAATCTAGAAACAAATAGGAAACGATAAACAAAAGGGAACCGACTTTAGAAAAGAAATTAAATAAGGAGTGTTTCCTTTACATAGATATTAATATTTAAAAATAACACAAACATATATTTATAGTAAAATTTGTAATCCCTAAAATTTGATCCAAGTAATCAAGTTTATTAGTTTTTTCTTAGTTGAAGTTGTATTCTTCATTATTCGGTTATCTAATTTAACAACACACACACACACACACACACACACACACATATATATATATATATATATATATATATATATATATATATATATATATATATATATATAATTTGTTCCTTTTTGTTGATGCATTGTTACCTGAAATATCACTCTTATAATTTTTTTCTATTTTAATTTTCCATGTGTCTATTTAAATTTTGTAGAAATTTTGTTTAAAGTTTTTTTATACAATCTATGGATATTTTTATGTTTGTAAATTCATTAAACTTATGATAGTAAAAATTAAAATTTAAAAATTGTCTTTGTAAAATTTTCATACTAAAATAGAAAAATAAAAATTCTAAATTCTCCATTGAAGATCCACGGTCCACATTAGGGTGGGGCGACAATTTATTTAAATTTTTTTGATAGAAATAAACATTACACGATGATTCAAGTATAGAGATGGAGATTGGGGTCACCGCTATTCCAAGACCTTGTTCCAATCTCTATTTTCCAATTTTATATTCTTGATTAGCAAATTCGCTGAGATGCAACGTATAATCATCCATGTTTATTCTAAACTAGTGTGTTACCGTTAGTGCTTAGTATAGTTTACAATATAATTTTTTATGCAAAATAGGAGAAAGTTTTGTGGAAAATGAGTATAAAGATATTTCAATTTCCAAAGAATTAATCAATTAACTTACATATAAAACAAGTAATGTGTTGTTTTGAGTTTTTCTGTTCTACAATAGAACCGAAACCAAATTTAAAATATCAATTTTATGAAAACTAAAACTGTAACTGCTAGTTATTTCAAAAGGTCCCGTTTTAGTACCGTTTCCAATGTTTGGTATGGTTTCGGCTTTGTTACACGTTATTGTTGCGTAATAGAAAAGGAGGCCTTAAACTAAACACAGATATTGTACATAAAAATCTGAAAATATAATAATGTTTGTTCTATTCTTTTTCAACGATTCTTGCTTCTGTTGAATGTTTAAAGCAAGTGGTATTACGTATTCATGTTCAAATAAGTCCATTGTGACATTGTGTGGGAATAATTGTGTAGCTGCCCGCCTGTCCGCCTCTTTCACATTTAGCAGAATGGCTGGCGGCTGGCGGCTGCCGTTGAAGTTTTTGTTGCCGATTTCGATTTGTTAATTTTGGCATACGGTCAAGGTCATGGGCAAGTTTGTTTTGTCAAACTTTGGAATTCTTTTGAACGATATATTATTTAAAAGCACAGTTAAATAGATAACTGTTTTGAGTGATTTATAAATAAACAAAACGATTTAAGTTATATTTTACCTCCGATGGTAAAATGAAAAGCTCGAAAAGAAACAAGTTGAATTTTTGGAAAAGTATATTCGTAATGTATACTACTTGCTAAATCGAGTTATTCGGCAAATTAAACCAAATATATATATATATATATATATATATATATATATATATATATATATATATATATATATATATATATATATATATATATATATATATATATATATATATATATATATATATAGAAGAGTTATATAGAAAATAAATGATTAGGGCAACACATATTTGAACCAATGAAAACATGACAACACATCACTTCCACAATAACTTCCACAATACATTGCTTGTGAAGAAAGAAATGGACACGTGCCATTTGATTATTGGTTCCGGTAGATGTGATATATATATATATATATATATATATATATATATATATATATATATATATATATATAAAGGAGGGTTCAATTGAGAAAAAAAAGGTTGGGAATGTGAGAATCATTCTCAGCCACTCATTTATTTTTGCCGCAAAAGCCTCCATCGTACCAGCAGAAGTGGGAAAGGAATAGACATGTGTTTTCGAACAAAACATGTTTCCTTAAACTATGTTAATCATTACCTTAATCTATACAAAAACATAGTCTTTTCGATTTTTTCAATTTTTAAGAAGCTATTTTTATCGAAAAATGATTTTAAATATACCAAAATTCATGATTTTTTATTCTCTACAAATAGACATCCATATTGATATAGTTTTAAGATAAAATAAAAAATTTATTTTTTTTATATTTTCAGCTATCGTTATTCAAAAGTGAATAAAAATGAATCAGATTTTTACTACAGTACATTCGTTATTCAGTTATGAATAAAAACTATGATTAAGTTTTTTTTTTTACAGTTTAAGTATCATTCATATATGAATATAACATATAATAAACATAGTATATTCATATTTAAATATTAGACGATGCATTCACTTATGAATATTACATAGTATATTCACTTGTGAATATTAGATGGTATATTCACTTATGAATATTAGATAATATTTTAATATTTGAATATTACATAGTATTACATGACATATCACATGTGAATGTTACATAGTATATTCATTTGTGAATATTAGATGATATATTCACTTATGAATATTACACAGTATATTCACATATGAATATTACAAGGTATTTTCACAAATATATATAACTTTTATATGTTATTCACATATGAATAACATACAGACTTGCATATTTGGTTTTTTGTTTTAATAATCATATACCGAGAAAACATATTCATATATGAATATAACGTGCTAATTTAGTTCATGCATTTCATCAAACAGTTGGAGTCCATACAATTTAACTTTTTTTAAAAATGTTAGAAACATGATATTTTGACTATTTAAATCTACAAAAGAGTAGATTGATAGAGAATTATATGAAATTTTTCAAAAAAAAAAAAAACGATTTGATATTTTTCTAACCTCAATTTTCAAGTTTTATTTGATAATCGATGTTGAATGAATGAATGATATGGATTTTTGTTGATTATCGATGATGTTGATCTAATAACGCTGAGAGTATAATTAATCATAGATGTTGAAGGTCTGATCGTATTCAAGCACAATTGAAGGTTGAATTAAAAGAATCAAAAACGAATTTTTGTTGTTAACTGTTGAATCGTGTTGATTATTGACGAAGATCGATGATTGATTAGCACTGGATGATGTTGATGATGATTTAACTAAAGAAATCTAGATGATTGTTGAAAGTTGGAGAAGAAATTTGGATGATGAACGATGAATGGGTTTGAACTACAGATATGTATTTGAGATTGAAGGTTGTTCTCATATTTACAATTTTGCCACTGTGTCTTTTTATGCTTGAATAAAATGAGTGGCTGAGAATGATTCCCCCATTCTCAACCTTTTTTATTTTCTCAATTGAACCCACCTCTATATATATATATATATATATATATATATATATATATATATGTATGTATAGATATATATATATATATATATGTATATATATATATATATATTTATATATATATATATATATATATATATATATATATATATATATATATATATGGGTTCACGTGATACGGCTTAATTTTGTGAGGCCGTGAGACGTAATCCTAGACACTTATTTAGTAGATAAAACAAAATGTTAGGGTATAAATGTTGTAATATGTCGAAGTGTTAGTTATGTTGTTACGAAGGATCTTTAGTTTTCGTAAGAAGTGTCTTCGGATGTAATGTTATAATTACTAAGGCATTTTAATGAACTGTCTTAATGTCTAATCCTTAGTATTTTTATTATGCTTTTGTTCTCCTATAAATAGGGGTCTGTACTAAGTGAGTTAGTAACTTTTACTTCACTCTTTTACAGATTATTCCTTTGTACTCTGTAAAATCAAAAGCATAATATGAGCTGAACAAATATTATATTTACTCTCGTGTTTATCGTATTTCTTCTTTCTGAATTCTAAATTGAATTGATCTTAAACTCGATTACATATCTCATCAATTGGTATCAGAGCAGGAATCCTTTCTGTGATCTGATTTTCATACGATCAAAAAGGTTTTTGAATCTACTGTTTGATTCAAAAAGTTTCCGTCCTTTTGGAAATTGAAAAATTCTTCTTGATCTCAATCAAGGATTTGATTCTGCAAAAATATTTGTTAATCGAGTGCTCGTTGTGTAATTCTGATTTGAATTATACAATTTGATTTCAAAATTCTCAAAAGTTTTGTATCATCTTGAAATTTTTGTCCGTACAACAATGGCGTCATTCAATCTGAATTCGATGACATCATTTTCTCATTTGCTTGGATCATCAACAAAAATTCCAATGCTTATTCCAGAACATTATGATCAGTGGGCAGATCGTATGGAAGATTACTTGAACGGATTGAATGAAGAATTATGGAAGTGCATCACAGGAGAAATCAATCAACCTGCACAAGTTCAGCCAATCGGAATGTCTTCAAGTAGTTCGGAAGTTGATAATCAAACCGATCGTTTAAAACGACTGGAGAAGAAATGCATGATGGAATTAAGAGGTGCGTTGCCTCCTGTTGTGTACAATTATGTCAGAACATGCAAAACAGCTAAAGAAATCTGGAACAATCTCAAAGACAAATTTCAAGGAAGTGAAAAGACGAAGATCACATCTGTGAAACAATGCCTGGTGGAACTCAAAGATTTCAGACAAAAAGAAAATGAGTCTATTGAAGCATACTATGATAGGTTCAACGAGTTAATCTATCGTTGTAATCGTTATAGTATAATAAGGTCACCAATGGAGTACAATTTGATATTTGTAATGGGACTTCGAAAGGAGTGGAGAAGTGTAAGTATGATGGTGAAAAATCAACAGAGTTTTGATACTTCGACTTTGAATGACTTGTACAATCAACTAAAATCTCATGAAAATGAAGTTAATGAAATAGCTGAGGAAGCGATAGCAAGTCTTGGTGGTCCATTGGCTCTAGTTTCGAAGGTTTTAGAAAGAGAGAATGAAAAATCGAAGTCTGATGAAGAAGAAGGTTTTTTGATGAATTCTGATGATGAGGCTGTTGCATTTTACTCAAACAATAGAGTAAAGAAATTTTTTAAGAAACCTTTTAATCCAAAGAAGTCATCAGATTCGAAGGGTAGTTTTGAGAACAAAAACAAATTGGATGAAAAGAAGAAAGAAATGAAGACACATTCGAAGAATGAGATGGAACAAATGAAGATGTTATTGAAAGGTGATACAGGAATTAATTGCCATTATTTCTATGGAGCAAATCATTTGGCAGTAGATTGTTTGTTGAGGAAGAAGGAGGAAAAGAAAAATAAAACAAAGGATGAAGCATACTACACTGAGAAACTGGAGGAAGTAAAGAAGAAAGCAAAGAATTTGTCATTGGTGGCTCATGGAGAAACTGAATCAGATGGAACATATCGAATATGGTCTTCGGGTTCAGATGATGAAGAGATGAAGAATCCAACTCATGGAGCTATGTATGCAAAGATGGAAGAGGATTCAGATGATGAACAGACTGACGAAGTGTGTGGGCAATGCTTCGTTTCAAAGTCTACTGACAGGTCGCCCATGACTACCAAGGTATGTAACATTCTTGAATCTTTTAACATTCCAGTTTCTACATATAATTCTGAGTTAGTATCTTTTGATGAAACTGTTAGTTACTTTGATTCAATCGTTGAGTCTGCTAGCAATGAAGCGAAAAAGTTAAGTGATCAATTACTAGAGACAAGAAAAATGTTGGATTCAAAAGTCACTAGGATTGATTACTTAGAATTGCAAGTTTCAAATATCATGGAGGATAGAGAAAAATTAGCAAAATAAATAAACTTGTTGTTAGCACAAAGAAATATTTTCTGTAATTCAGCAAAAAGATTGTATGGAAAATTAACTGAGTTACATCATTCGTGTGAAACAAGTAAGGAACAACATAGAAAATTACTACCATTTTTTGCTTATGATAGAGCTAAGGTTGATAGTATTTCATATGATTGTGAAAAAGAAATTTCTGATTTCAACAAAGTTTCAGATGATACGTTTAGATTTGGAATTGCTAAAGTCGAAGACTATCTTGATGCTAATGATTTAGTAAAAATTGTAAATGAGACCTTATCTAAATCAGAACAACTTCGAATTTTGAAAAAGGCTGAGAATTCTACATGTAATTGTGAAACTGATATTGCTGATATTGAAGATAATTCTGATAATATTAGTGAAATTAGTGATTTAGAAGATGTAGATTGTTCTCAATTGTCTGTCATAAATGTAGCAAATTCATTTAAAGGGAAAGAAAAATGTGAAGATTTATTAATAAAAATTGAAACTGATAAACCCTCAACTTCGAAAGTTTGTGATATGGAGTTTGTGGAAATACATGAGAGTCAAACTGATGATAGTGACAATGAGGAAGAAAATACAAATTCAAAGCAAATTCAAAGGTCGAAAGAAATTGAAATTCCTCGAGTGGTTGTTGATCAAGTCTATTTGGATACACAAGAATTTGAGAAAATTCTTAGTGAAAAAGGTGCTCATTATCTTGAATCGAATACTGTTGTTTATCCAATCTTCAAATGCACTGATGATATTGTGTTCCCAAATCAAGTCTTCGTAACAACAGGTAATGTTGAAAACATAAAGTCTGAATTCAAAAAGATGATTGAGGAAGACAATATGCAAACTTCAAGTGAAGGATTCTTTTCAAATCAAAGTACAGTTGAAAACAATCTTACAAAGAATTCATATAAATTTCAACATCAAAAACCAAAAAGAGTATGGGTTGAAAAATCAAAAGCTGAAAAGAAGAAAGTTAACCCAACTGAAAAGGTGTTTACAAAACATGAAGGTGTTAAAATAGATGTTAAAACAATCAACAAAGCAATAAAGTTAAATTCAAAAGAATTTAAAGCTCAAGTTGAAAATTTTTCAAAGGAAAATAATATTTCGAAACGTCAAGCGAGAAAAACAATTTTTTGGCA
The DNA here is from genome assembly GCF_051521515.1 of Lactuca serriola. Lineage (NCBI taxonomy): Eukaryota > Viridiplantae > Streptophyta > Magnoliopsida > Asterales > Asteraceae > Lactuca > Lactuca serriola. Next base: position 196,759,758 of record NC_136410.1, read on the forward strand.
AACTGTTGAGCCATCAAAAATGAGATCAACAAATTTTTCAAAAAGATGAAAAGCTTTTAAAGAAAAATCAAAATCTCAAATTTTTGAAAAGAAAAATGCTTCGTTTTCAAATAATGAATCAAAAGTTTCAAATGAAATACAAACAACAATAACAAGAAAAATTTTTTAGAAAAAAGTTGGAATACAGACTTCAAAGTTTCAAAACAAGACATCTTATCATGAATCATATCTTTCAAAACCAAAAGTTGATTATGTTCCAAATTCAGCAAAATGTTATAATCCTTTGAAGAAACAAGCTGACAAAGTCTCATATGTAAAGGGAATAACAACAAAAAGAAATATTGATCATTGGTTGGAAGGAAAAGGAAAAATATACCAATCAAGTAAGTTTTCGAAAGAACAAATACAAGAAGCATATGACAAATATGCTAATCCTTCAACGAATGGTAGTTCATCATCCAAAGAGTCAAATATACCAGTTAAAGTTTGGCAGCCGGTCACAAAAGCAAAAAGTGAAAAATCACAAACTCAAGATGCGAAGGGTGTAATTAGTGAAAATTTGAAAATAATAAAAACTCATATATCTGACCCTTCGAATGAAAATGTTAGATTTATTGACAGTTTCAAAACCAAAGTTTGTGATTGGGTTAATGGTTGTACTTTACAATTGAATCACAAACCTAATATGAATGGACCCAACAAAGCTTGGGTACCTAAATTTTTCCAATGATCGCAGGTACTTTGTGACGAGCAATATGATAACAAATGGTATATTGATAGCGGTTGCTCATGTCACATGACTGGGAAGAAGGACAACTTGCATGATTTTCGAAGCCTGGAAAATGGAGGAGTGGTTAAGTTTGGCAATAATCACAAATGCAAAGTCAAGGGTTATGGAAATATAATGAATGGAAATTTCACTATCAACAGAGTTGCATTTGTTGAAGGTTTATAACACAATTCGATAAGTGTTTCACAACTTGTTGTGGGCACTGGCAATCAAGTTCTTTTTAATGAAGAAGGAAGTGTCATTTTGAATGTTAAGATAAAGGAAGTTTTACTTAAGTCAAAAAGAAAATGTGATATGTTTACATTGGATATTGTTCCTATTGTTGGCAAACCTGCTGTGTGTCTACTTTCGAAGGCTGCTGCTGATGTTAGCTGGTTATGGCACAGGAGATTATCACATCTCAATTTTCGAAACATCAACAAACTTTTCATACAAGATCTGGTAAGAGGTTTACCCATTCTTAAATATGATAATGACAGTTTGTGTGCAGCTTGTGAAGTAGGAAAACAACACAAACAAGGTCATCCTATCACAATAGATTCGAAGATTGTTGAAACCCTCGAACTCTTGCATATTGATTTATGTGGTCCTTTAACAGTTGATACTCTTAACAAGAAAAGGTACATTTGGTAATTGTAGATGATTTTTCAAGATTTACGTGGGTTTATTTTCTCAGGTTAAAATCCGAAGTTCCACAAATGATGATTGATTTTATCAAGAAGATGGAAGTTTCATTGAAGAAGTCAGTTCGAAAAATTAAAGGTGATCATGGAACTGAATTCAAAAATCGTGTCTTTGATTCATTTCTGGTGGAAAAAAGGAATTTCGCATAATTTTTCATCTCCTTATACACCACAACAAAATGGTGTAGTTGAGAGAAGAAATCGATCATTATGTGAAGCTGCAAGAACAATGTTCGCTTATTCGAATTTACCTCAATATCTTTGGGCTGAAGCTGTTTCAACTTCATGTTTTACACAAAATCGATCATTCATTCATAAACGGTTTAATGTTACTCCTTATGAAATCATCAATAATCGAAAACCTAATGTCAAATTTTTCCATGTTTTTGGATGCAGGTGTTTCATAATGAATCTAAAAGATAATCTTTCGAAGTTTCAAACAAAAGCAGATGAAAGAATTTTCTTGGGATATTCACACAATTCAGTTGCTTATAGAGTGTTAAATAAGCGAACTCGCAAAGTGGAAGAAACTTTTAATTTGACATTTGATGATCATTACATTAAAAAGTCTAATCATAAATTTGCGAATTATCCTATTCTGCAAAATTCTTCAAATATAAATGATTCAATTGAAATAGATGATGTTAATTATGATTCGATTTTTGGTATTTCAGATCAAGCAATTGATGCAGAAAGAAATGTAACTGATAATCAAACATCAGAAAATTCGAAGCATAACAATGATTCAATTTCGAATTTGAATCTAAACCCAAATGAACAAGTTGATGATCCAGTGGAGGGGGAGCACTTGGATTCAAATATTTTTGTTGAGGGGGAGCGTTATAGTGAAAGAGATAACATGTCAACAAATGTTAATGTCGAAGAGGAGCCAATTCTTGAAGAAGAACCGATCAGTGAACCAGAGCAAAATATCGAAATGGAGTCAATCATCGAGGGGGAGACAATACTTGAGAATAATCCAATTCTTGAAGAAGAACATTTTGATGATGCTGATGATTCAATTTCCATAAATGAATTAGAAACAGATGTTATGTTCGAAGATGCACTTTTGGATTTTGATCCTAATTATCCACCATTGGATAAATGGACAAGAAATTATCCAAAAGATCAAATTCTTGGTGATCCACAAGCAGGTATAATGACAAGAGCACAACTTCATGCACGAAAATGAGGTACTAAATAATCATCAAGAGTTATGCATGTTTAATGTTTTTATTTCCAAAATCGAACCAAAGACAGTTAAGGTTGCAATGGAACACTCTGATTGGGTTGTTGCAATGCAAGCTGAATTGTCTGAATTCGAAAGAAACAAGGTTTGGAGATTAATTCCAAAACCTGATGATGTGTCAATTGTTGGACTCAAATGGATTTATAAAAACAAATCTGACAAAGATGGAAACGTTATTCGAAATAAAGCTAGACTTGTTGTTAAAGGATATTCTCAACAAGAAGGAATTGATTACGAAGAAACATTTGCCCCTATCGCAAGACTCGAGGCTGTTCGTATTTTTCTGGCTTTTGCAGCTCATAAAGATTTTGATGTATATCAAATGGATGTAAAATGTGCATTCTTAAATGGAGAACTCGAAGAAACGGTATATGTTGAACAACCTCCAGGTTTTATAAACACAGAACATCCTGATCATGTTTATATTTTAGATAAAGCTATATATGGGTTAAAACAAGCACCAAGAGCATGATATGCAACTCTGACATCATTTTTGAAACAATCTAAATTTAAACAAGGCTAAGTTGATCCTACTCTATTTCGAAAGAAAATTGGGAATCATCTGATGCTTGTTCAAATTTATGTTGATGATATAATTTTTGGCTCAACTGACCCTACTTTATCTAAAGAATTCGAAGATCTGATGAAAAGCAAATTTGAAATGAGTATGATCGGCAAAATTAATAACTTTTTGGGTTTCAATATTCGTCAAAACAGGGAAGGCATATTCATTAATCAGGAGAAATATATGAAGAATTTGTTGGAAAAGTTTGGAATGACGAATAGCACAAGGTTACGAATACCAATGGCAACGGGCATAAAGCTAAATCCTTCGTTAGATAAATCTGCTGTTGATATTACTTTGTATCGAAGCATGATTGGGTCTTTATTGTATTTAACTGCAAGTAGACCTGATATTATGAATTTTGTTTGTAATTGTGCAAGGTATCAATCAAATCCACATGAACTACATCTCACTGCAGTAAAGAATATTTTCCGATATTTGAAAGGCACTACTTCGTTAGGATTGTGGTATCCTTCGAAAACAGGGTTCTTTGTACAAGCTTATTCGGATGCGGATCTTGGAGGATGCAGTCTTGATCGTAAAAGCACAACTGGTGGGTGTCAATTGCTAGATGGAAAGTTGGTCAGTTGGCAATCGAAGAAGCAAACATGTGTTTCAATATCAACCGCTGAAGCTGAATATGTTGTTGCAGGTGCGTGTACATCACAAATAATTTGGATTCAAAGTCAATTAAGAGATTATGCAATCAATATGAAAAGATTCCTTTATATTGTGATTCACAAAGTGCAATAAGAATTTGTCATAATCCTGTGCAGCATTCGAAGACCAAGCACATTGCTCTTCGATATCATTTCATCAAAGATCATGTTGAAGATGGTAATATTGAAGTTCATTTTGTAAAAAAAACGGAACAATTAGCAGATATTTTTACACAGGATTTGGATGAAAAATCGTTTCTTCGTATCCTAGAAGGATTGGGAATGATTGATGGAAATTCACTTCAAATTGATAAAAGCGAAGAGTGATGGTTCTGAATCATTTGGTGTATGGACGGAAAGGGTGATTCAGTATTCATAGGTTACTGTTCATGGTCAACGCTTCGAACGCTTCGCATTCGGAAGTTTTATTTCTTGTTGAAATAAATAGTCAGAGGTTACTGCTCAAGTCAATGGTTTGAATGCTTCGTATTTGTACACATTTCAACTAAGGTTAGTTTGTAGTTTGTTTAATTTTTTTTATGAAAAACCTGAAAAATCAAAAATATTTTCTTTTATTGAAAAATTAAAAATCCAAAAAGATTTTGTTTCAGTTTGTCTTTAATTTTTTTTTTTGAAAAAGTACAAAAATACCAAAAATATTTTTCATTTTTTAGTTTTAACATGTGTATTGTGAGTTTTGTCAAGTTTCAAATACGAAGGATTCATGCGTCTCGTTTTGAAGGAAAGGTATGATCTCGATACATTTTGGATTAGTTAGGATGTCCCTAGAAGCATGCTGCTGCATGTTGTCTCAAGCCTCGTATGATTCTATGTATGGGAAATGAAAGCCTTGATGAAATTATCTCATGAAAATTTCTTCCCAACAAGGCTTGTATTTGCCTAAATCAAAAAGAGCTACCTTACTCTTCTCAAATGAGTTAAGAGTTTTCTGTTTTGTCCAATATAACAGAGGTACCCTTCGATTCTTATCCAATCTTTTTAAACCAAACAATTCTTACATTCTAAATATTCGAAGAAATTTGTCCTTGAGGTTTTGGATCAAACCAATCAAAACCTTGACAAATTACAAATCTGTGTTTATGATCTAATATCATGAGTCCGTGATTGAAGTGAAACCCAAAATATCACAAACCTTAAGGAATTGACGGGGAACCATGTTCCAGATCTTACAAAGAATTTATTTCAATACCTTTTATACTCCAAATCATATTCATTTCTTTTGAGTGGTCTTAATCAAACATTCGAAAACTATGATGTTTGTTCCCAACAAGATCCAGCATAAATGTTTTTATGAATATGATTTCCGTGTGAGTATATTTTCAAAATCCTAGTTACTTTGAATATCATTCGCAACCAAGTTGTCACTAACTAAATTGGTTATACAACTAATTTTGTTTACAATTTCTCACCTTATATTAAGGTTGATATGTAACGAAATTTTCGAAGCCACCCATTTGACCTATAAAAGAAACCCTTCGAAACTTCTCTACAAGTTATCGATTGTAATTCACGGGAAACCAAACAAGCTATTAATTATCTCTCTTGATAATTTTCGAAGATATTTTGGAACACAGCACACACGAAATCCTTGAGGTTTGAGTAACACCAACTTAAACTGATGATTTCAAAATTCTGGCAAATGACTTCGCTTTTTAAACCTCAAAGTGAAAGAGCCTGACCTCTATTCCGAAGGCATCCGACGGTTACAATTCTTTTGGGGAATACCAAACAGTCCTATCTCTTGATGACGCATGGTGTATGATAAGCGTGTAAGGCGTGTTGACAGTTACGATTGTTACTTTTTGATGAGTACATTCCGTTTTTCAAGGTGCCATGTCAGCAAGCATTTATTGTATCCCGCTTCAAATTCAAAATTCTAGGGTTACATATAAAAGGGCAAATCAGAACTCCATAACACTTTATGAGATCAAACTCTCTGAAACACAAAATTCTCTGTGCAATTCATCTTCTTCATACGTTCTTTACTCAAAATCATCTTCAATGGCGACTACTTCCTCACCAACTACAGATGAAATCATCAGTGTTCCGATTCTGAAGATCCAGGGTTCCAACTACCAAGTCGAATCGAATTTGTCAAAGTATCCGGAAGAACTTCACATGCTTGTGGTTGCTTTACAAAATTCAGTTCTGTCCAAAGTAATGTTTGACTCATTTGCTGCTCTGATGTCCTGGTTATCAAAGGCAGGTTCTACTGCATCATACAACAAGGAGACTGGGTGTGTGGAATTCACAATGGTTACAGATACAAGAATTAGGGTCTCCAAGCGGTTGTTTTGCAAGATTTTGGGAATTCCGAATTCTGGCCCTTATGATGAACTTACTTCTTCACAAGTGGTGTTTATGTTCATTGAGATGGGTCATCAACCTCCATTGACGCGTATTAGTGACTTCAAGAAGTCGGGGTTACCAACAATCTGGACCTTTTTGTTTGGCATCTTTCTTAGATGTCTTACTGAAAGAACTGTGGGACTGGATAAAGGAAGGATGGAGGTTTATGCAATGGTAGCTGGGTTGTACTACGATTTGAATGTTGATTACTCTAAGCAATTATGGACAGAGTTCATAACAAGTATTTCGAAGACAAGTGCTAAGCAAGGGATTTCTTGTGCACGATATTGGAGTCTGATAGTCCAATATGTCTATCAGAAGGAGAAAATCGAAGTTCTGGATTACGAAGAGAAAGCAGTTTTCCACATGTATGGTAGTCCGAAGGAGGTACATGATGATCCGGCTATCTTTACCATAATTGCTCGAATTCCGGATGCAATGCTCAAGAAGGTGGATCCCACGAATAATGTGTTGGTGTCATATTTGCAATCTATTGACACAACTGTTGTTACTGGCATGTTACAACAAGAAGAGAAGAAGAAATCGAAGAAATCCAAGAAGACAGAGGGTGAGTCTTCGAATAAAGGGGTGAAAGAAGAACCAAAGAATCAAGAGCCAAAAGCAACATCTCAAACTGTCGAAGAGGTGTCTCCTGTTTTAACTTCAGTGGCTGATACACCAGTTATCGAAGCCTCTCCATCAAAAGAGACAATTCCTTCGAAGACGGGGGTTTTTCGAAGAATAAAAATCAAAAGAAAATCTCAGTTGGTGAAGAAAACACAGGTTACTCATCAAGGGGTCACCGTTCGAGAAATTCCAGCTCCGGTGTCTCCATCTTCTAAGAAACGAAGGGCTGAAGATATGGTGAAATTTTTAAAGAAAATCCAACGTATCGAAGAAGTGGATCAAGTTCATGAGACTCCTGAAGATGAAATTCCTAAAGAAGTAGAGATTCTTCAGTCTACTGAAATTTCGAAGCCTGCTGATGTAAAGCTCATTGAACCAACGTCTTTACCTCAGGTTACATCCAGAACTGATTCTCCAACATTTCAATCTATTATGGATCAACCTTTCACCACTATCTTCTCAACACAATCAACCGATCCACCCAATCCATCCTCACCTGTTGCTGAAACCATGGTTGTTGATGAGGAAACTGATAACGAAGGTTTTGGAGGAACATTCGAAGCTCTTTCCTTTGATAAAGATGAAGAAGATTTCCCTGACCATATGCTGATGACAATGAAGCAGTTCAATATTTTGAATTCAAAATTGAATTCTATATTGCAATCTCAAGCGGATGTGGGAAGTGCTGGAATCACTATCATGGAAGTTGATTCCATAATGAAGGAAGTGGAAAGCAGGGTTATTTCGAAGGCATCAGGGTTAATACGTGATTCTGAAAGCTGAATTCTCTGAGATCTGACTTTCTGAAGGAGGTGAAAGATTTGAAGGCTGTTACGAAGGAGCGTCATGTGCTCTTCGTACAAGAAGTTAAGAAAGTTCGTGAAGATGTTAATATGCAGATTCGTGAACTTCGAGAAGAAATGACGAAGGAGGTTATACATTCAACAAGGGTATGAATCAGCACATCAGAAGATCGACATTATTTGTGATGCGGTCGTTCAGTGTGTTAAAATGTTCGAACAAATGAATCCCCAGATGATCTCTCTTTCAGCCAAAGAAGAACAAAACTTTGGAGAGTTGGTCAAATTGTTGAAAGAACTTCAAGACTTATCTTCGAAATCTTCCTCTCCAATAATTTCTCAAGAGTTTCTTTCTCAGAAATTCATACATTTCGAAGCCATCCTACAAAAACACCTTGCTCCATTACTTCGCATTTCAAGCCTTTTGCCGAACGTATCAGATGCCCCACCTACTGTCACAGGGGTGCAAGGGGGAGAAAAGGTTGGTCAAGCAAAGCCTGGGGAACATGAGAAGAAAACTAAAGATACGAAGGTGGTAGGAAAGGTATTTCCTTCGAAAATTGTTGTTAAGCCAACAATTGTTTCAGCTGCTCCAGTCATTTCAACTGTGACTACAACTGTTCCAATTTCAAGACCTATTGCAAAAGGTATTGTAATTGAGAAACAGAATGATGGTTCTTCGTCAAAGAATGTAGCTCCTTCGAATGTTAAAGACAAGGGAAAAGGAGTCTTGGTTGAGAAGTCTAACAAAGAGAAGAAAGCTGAGGTGGCAGCTGAGGTTGAAAGAATGAGGCATGTTGAAAGTATAATGCGACAAAGAGCTCTGGAAGGTTCAAATGTTGATAAGGGTGATCCTTCGAAGATATACAATTACGAAACAATAGAATCCAGGGTGATGTTCGATCACATGTATTCGTTTGAAAAGATTCCGAAGAAGAGCTTTGTGGTGACAAATACTGATTATGGTCAACTTGATTTTCCTATCAATGAGATGATGTTCGTTATGCCACAGTTCAAAGCTGAGACAAAGTCTATGGATATCGAAGAGGGAAAGAAGATGAAGATTCGATTTCACGCAGTATTAGCAAAGGCTCAAGAAGAAGTTTGGTTCTTGGAGAAGATTAAGAAGGTGATATCTATAAAAAGGGATGTCATTTTCGAAGGGAAATTTCAAAATCTTAAATATGTTGTGGCAAGGGCAAGTGGAAAATTACAAGAGTTTACTGTGGCGGACTTTCCGTTGATGAACACTTATGATCTCATCAATGTTGCCCTGATACTTAAAGACAAGTCCTTCTCTTTTCTCCATGAAACAGAACCAGATGTTTTCAGTCTTGGGTGTAGGCACATAAAAATATTGTTGGAGAATTATTTTGAGTGCTTAGCTCAATCTGATGTCGAACTTGCTACTGTTAAAGGCTTCGACATAACTGCACCAATGGCTCCTACGAAGAAGTAGGTTGAGTTGAAAAAGTACGAAGACGGTGAAATATGTTAGAAGCCATTGGGGATTGTCTTTGCAGGAAAAGATAAAGCTGGAAGAGCTAAAAGATTCTTGTTTCAAACTTCTAAAGTGGAGAGATACACAAATTCACAATATACGAACTTAATTGTTCGTATGAATCATTGCAAGAAGAATTCAGAAGGGGACAAGAAGGAGATAAAGAAAGTTATCTCTTGGTACATGGAAATCCGAAGAGTGCTGATGTATGCCGTTCAACTACTAACTTCATGAAGACTTCGACCTTTATTCCAAAGGGGGAGATTGTTAGGGTATAAATCTTGTAATAGGTCGAAGTGTTAGTTATGTTGTTATGAAGGATCTTTAGTCTTCGTAAGAAGTGTCTTCGGATGTAATGTTATAATTACTAAGGCATTTTAATAACTGTCTTAATGTCTAGTCCTTAGTATTTTTATTATGCTTTTGTTCTCCTATAAATAGGGGTCTGTACTAAGTGAGTTAGTAACTTTTACTTCACTCTTTTACAAATTATTCCTTTGTACTCTGTAAAATCAAAAGCATAATATGAGCTGAACAAATATTATATTTACTCTCGTGTTCATCGTATTTCTTCTTTCTGAATTCTTAATTGAATTGATCTTAAACTCGATTACATATCTCATCACAAAAACATTTTTAAAATTCAAAATAATTGAAATTTTCGCATTTTCTTTTTCCAATATTATTTTCGAAATATATATTTTCCAAAAAAAAATACCAAAGAAATTTAAAAAAAAAATACAAAAAAATACATTTTTTTACATATTCTAGTAATATTCTATTAAGAATATTTCACATATTTTAAAAAAAAAAAAGAGATTTTTTTATTAGTTTTTTATTATTTTAGTTAATTTAAGTTCCGAAAATAATATTTAAACAAACAATTTTTGGATTTTTCCATTTATTTTGCATTTTAAAATTATTTTTTAGAATATGTACAGTGTAATATTGTATTAGAATATTTCACGCATTTTAAAATAAAACAGGATTTTTTAATTTAATTTAATTTTTTTTAGTTAATTCAAGTTCCGAAAATAATATTTAAAAAAAGATTTTTTGGATTTTTCCATTTATTTTGCGTTTTAAAATTATCTTTTATAATATGTACAGTGTTATATTCTATTAGAATATTTCACGTATTTTTCAAAAAAAAAACGGGATTTATTTTATTTATTTTATTTTATTTATTTAATTCAAGTTACGAAAATAATATTTAAAAAAAGAATTTTTGAATTTTTCCATTTTTTTGCATTTTAAAATTATTTTTAGATTTTGTCTCACGGTCTCACAAAATTAGAATGGTCTCAAATATATATATATATATATATATATATATATATATATATATATATATATATATATATATATATATATATATATATATATATATATATATATATATATATATATAAGGGTTCAATTGTTAAAAAAAAGGTTAAGAATGAGAGAATCATTCTCAGCCAATCATTAATCTAAGCGTAAAAGACATGGTGGCAAGCTTGTAAATATGATACTAACCTTCAATTTCGAATATGTAACTGTAGAGAATTAAATACCAGTTCAAACCAATCCTAATTGATCGTTCATCATCCAACTTTCGTCTCCAACCTTTAACAATCATTAAGATTTCTTCAATTAAACCCTCATCAACATCATCTAGTGTTAATCAATCATCGATCGTCATCAATAACATGTTTATCAACATCATTCAACAGTTGACAACAAAAATTATTTTTTGGTTCTTTTAATCCAACCTTCAATTCTGCTTAAATACGATCAGATCTTCAACATCTACGATTAATTATATTCCCAGCGTCATTAGATCAACATCATTGATGATAAAAAAATCCACTTCATATCATTCATTCAACATCGATCATCAAATAAAACTTCAAAATTGAGGTTAGAAAAAGATCAAATCGTTTGTTTTTTTGAAAAATTTCATATAATTCTCTATCAATCTACTATTTTACAAGATTTAAATAGTCAAAGTATCATGTTTTTAACATTTATAAAAAAGTTAACATGTATGCACCCCAACTGTTTGATGAAATGCATAAACTAAATTATCACATTATATTCACATACGAATATGTTTTCTCACCCGAATCAGTATATAATTATTAAAACACAAAACACATATGCAAGTATGCATGTTATTCATTTGTGATAACATATAAAAATTATAAATATTTGTGAAAATACCTTGTAATATTCATATGTGAATATACTGTGCAATATTCATAAATGAATATATCATATAATATCCACAAGTGAATATATTATGTAATATTCACATGTGATATAATATGTAATACTATATAATATTCACATATGAAAATATCATTTAATATTCATAACTGAATATACGATATAATATTCACAAGTGAATATACTATGTAATATTCAAAAGTGAATGCATCATCTAATATTTAAATATGAATATACTATGTTTATTATATGCTATATTCGTATATAAATGATACTTAAATTGTAAAAAAAATTAATCATACTTTTTATTCATAAGTGAATAATGAATGTAGTATAGTAAAAACCTGATACATTTTTATTCATTTATGAATAACGATAGCTAAAATAAAAAAAATATTTTATCTTAAAACTATATCAATATAGATGTCTATTTGTAGAGAATAAAAAATAATGAATTTTGGTATATTTAAAATCATTTTTCAATAAAAATAGCTTCATAAAAAAATTTAAAAAACGAAAAAAAAAACTATGTTTTTGCATATATTAAGGGAATGATTAGCATAGTTTAAGGAAACATATTTTGTTGGAAAACACATGTCTATTCCTTTCCCATTTCCACTGGTAAGACGGAGGTTTTGCGGCAAAAATAAATAAGTGGCTGAGAATGATTCCCCCATTCTCAAACTTTTTTATTTTCTCAATTGAACTTACCTCCCTCTCTCTCTCTCTATATATATATATATATATATATATATATATATATATATATGTGTGTGTGTGTGTGTGTGTGTGTGTGTGTATTAGTTATTTATAATAGAATAAAGTCATTTAATAGTCATGTTTTTAGATTCATTCGGTATATAAATATACCAATTTTATATATAATACTTGTGGACAGGCCTATAAAAAATGGTAAATTGTACCAATTGAGACCAGATGCTCATGTAATCCATCACAAAGTCCACGTATGAGGTCAATCACGGATCGCTAACAATACTTTGAGTGTGCTAGGCTTTGAACCCTGAACATCTTGTGTAAAATTTCACAAATGAATCATTAGACTTCGATCGCAGGGGCTCATATAAGCACGCAAGAACACAGACTTGAGAATTTTGAGGGTAGGTTCTAGAGGTAATGGAGAGGGAGACTTATTGAGGATATTAAGGCTAAGAATTTATACCTTGAATGCAGGTTCCCTATAACATTTCAAAAATCATGACAAAAAATTTCATTTTTAAAACCATCCCAAAATCCACAATTTTCACAAAACATTGTTTCCATAACTAAAATTATGAATCAGAGTATCCCAAAATCATAAGTCAAAAAAATCTAGGATGAAATGCACAATCACACCTTCTCCTTGTCGCTATCCTCTGATGTACCTGAAACTATAAAATCAAATTGTAAGACAAAGCTTAATGAGTTCCCCCAAAGTCCCCCCCACCCAACACATACACAACTATATAGATAACATCATGCATACATGAACCTTTAGCATGACTGGACCGCCTCGCAAGGCCTACAACCTATCTAGACCGCTCTCCGGTCCTTCGGCCTGACTAGACCGCCTCGCAAGGCCTACAACCTATCCGTTCTACCCTGGGTATCTTGGCCTTCAGCACAAAGTAGGGCCGCCTCAACCCAATAGAACAATAACATGTCGGCATATACAATAACCAGCAAGTACAGGTAATCATAAAAATCTAACAATCTAACATCTAATGAGTGAATATTGGTAATCATACAGATCTACTAGTCTAACATATATCCAGCATAACCTTATCTTACATACCAGGATATATAACCTAATGGGTCGACATTGGTGCATTCGAGCAACAAGTACAGTTAGGAAAATTCACCTTACAGTCTGAATGATAACTAAACTAATCACTACTCCAAATACCGTCTCTACAGTAAATCAAACATGGTCAACGTTCAAAAATCAAAGGTCAACATTAGACCAAGTACGCCCTGCTTAATCTAGACTTACTCCCTGCGTAGAGTATTGCTTTGCTTTTACGGGAAAACACATAGCTATGCGCAGTGTACCCATATGTATGCCCTATGTACTCATGTTGAAACGAAACTTCCCATTAAGTGCTTAATACATAAAGTTAACCATCCGATTCTCAAATATGGTTCCTAATAGCTCCATAATGGATAAAGTTTTCAAAGTTATCCATTAGGATGGTCCAAACAAACAAGATCTAGTCTTTAAGTCTAAAAGGGACCAAAAATGCATCTTTTTCAACTTAATCCATTAAGTCCAAGTCTCCAAGCTTCAAATCTGACTCGGTATGTTGTTTAGATAGATTCCAACTTTATCCATAACAAGGTCATAAATTTTTTGTTGGGTTTTAAGTATTATAACACTCGTATGGTGCTCTTACAACCCTAATAGCTTTGGAGCTAAGTTTACTCAAGTTATACATGCAACAAAATTATCCAAAGCATAAAACCTATCTAGCATACAAATTTGGTAAATAAATCAAAAAACTAGTTTGAAGAATACCTCTTATTTGTAGCTTGTAGTTTTGTCCTTTCAGGAGCTTAGCACCCTAAGTGTGATGCCTCAAATGGTTCACAAACACCATGAACAAAGGATGACTTTGAGATAGAGGCTAGACACTCCAAAATCGGCTATCTCTCTTCCTAGAACACTCAGGGCAACTGATTTTGGCTAAGCAATAACACATGTATATTGTTGGATTCCAAGAGTCATGGGTAAACTCTAATCTATACACTTAGGTTATGATCCATATCTCATGTGGTCTAACTCTTCATGGATACTTACATCAACTTAGTGTTGGATTAATGTCTAAGTCCATAACTATAATTGGTAAGACTTGACCCGACCCGGCATGGTCCATTTGGGTTGCATACCATCATGCACTTGGATAGACTATAATGAGAGAAATAAGACACTTATGGTTATTAATATATTATAAGTTCTAGTATATTAATAATAAGAATAATAAGATTATTTAATTAGTATTGATCAACAATTAATCTAGGATTAATTAAGTGATCAAAAGAAGACTAATTAAATATATGGGTTCATTGTGTAAATCATCCATACTTGTATAGTGGGCTAATGCTCCATGGATAATCAAGTTGGGCTAAAACCCATAGGATGGTCCATGGATGCTCCATGGTGTATTTGTACCCATGGATCATGGAAATGAAAGGCCATGTCAATTAGGGTTTACATGGTGTAACCCTAACTATATAAGCATCTTATTCTTGACCAAAATCGGCCACTAGAGTGTGAAGTGAGAGGGCTAGCCGATTTCATGAGTTGTAGAATTCTCTCAAGTTATTCCAAGTGTTTTGGTGATTGTGATTCCATATGAGGCTTCCACACTATTGGGGCTAGGCACTCAAGCTTCATGAAAACTTTCTACATCAAAGAGGTATGTATTCTATCTTGTTACATTCATTGTTTTGTATGCTAGATTAGGATAATACCTTGGAAGTTCTTATTTGCATGTATAATAGAGAAAACATAGATCCAAGGTATTTAGGGTTGCATGTACACTTAGGAGTGTTAGAATGCTCAAAACCCAACACTTAGCCCATCATGAATCAATAGCCCAAACAACATATATATCATTGATTTACATAATCAGTCCCCGTTAATTTAATTAGTCTCTTTTGATCACTAAATTAATTCCAAATTAATTCTTGATCAATACTAATTAAATATTATGATTTCTCAATTAATATATTATACTTATAATATATTGGCAAATCATAAATAGCCTTTTTCTCAAATATCCATCCTATCAGATTGTTATGGTGAAGGCAACCCAAATGGACCATGCTACTCTCGGGTCAAGTACATACCAATTATAGTTATGGGCTTAGACACCTAATACAATAGTCTCCCACTTGGATAAGTCTAATAACTATTATTGCAAGTATGACTCCAAAATCCCGACTAGAAATCGTAACTCTCAAAAGCCGATGCCGAACTTTGACCTAGTCAATGATGCATCCATTAGATAAGGGTTCATATATTCCTCCATTCAAGATATCATATGAACTGAGACATGGATTATTATCATTCTCTCTGTTCATGTGCTGTTTCCCAATTTTCGCTTTATGATGACTGACTAATTGATCAAATCAAATCAGTCCAGGCTTGGCCAAGCGCTTAGGGTTGTCCTCACTAAATCATCGAGGGGCCAACATATATTGCTTTTATCGCTCTTAGGGTAAAAGAAACGGATAAACTTCAACTCATATGTTTGCTCTATTTGCTCATCAAATTACACACAACTATACGTTTTATAACACCAAGTTACTGGTGTGTTTTCATATTTTCAATGAGAAACCAACTTGCAAACTAGAACTATATGTCCCCGTTTGAATAATATAAGGTATTATCGTCTCACAATCACTCGTGATAAAATCCATGAAGTGATTCAGACAAGCATGAGTTTAATCCAATACTCAAATCTTATTATAGGAGTACTCATAAACATTGCAACAAACTTGTGTTATATCTAACACTTAGACAATCTACAGACAGATTCATGACAGTCTTGCCTCAAAACCTACTTATGTGGATGTTTGAATAACATTATTATTCGGGAAGTCAAAACATGCAAAGTGAAACACAAGAATAATCAAATCCAATATGTTCTCAAAACATTTGAATATAAATAAAACACCTTTTATTTAATCACCATATTGATTACACATTATTCATTGTATAATGTTTCAATTTATCATAAAAAACAATAGTCACCCCATGCTCCAAGCATGCACACTATGTTTATCTATGGTCCTTACTTTGTAAAATAGATCAACTGTAAACATTTCCAATGACACTCATTTTATAATTCCTCGTCCTTATCGTAAGTGTAAGAATACCAAGTCCTTGCCACTTATTGTAATATGCTAGATTCTAATATTACATGAAGTGATCCTTTTATAATGACTATGTATACAAGTCACAGAGACTTTGTGAATTGCAAAACTTTCCTTTGGAGATTGTTACAAGATAATTCCATAGATACGAAGTCTCATATTCAAAGCACATTCCTTTGAACATCATTCTTGCATAAAAGTTTCTAACTTACTCATAGATTCTTGATATCCAATTCCCATTATGGAAACTTTTCCATAATTTCCATATGACTATCCATTCTTAATAGAATCCGATCTATTAAATTTTTTATCAATATGGTCTATTCATTACTATACTTCCAACTATCCATAAGCAACCAATCCTTGGTAAACCTCAGATTGTCCTTGATGGTTGTTTAACAACTTTAGTCATATCAGGTTCTAGTCCTTTTTTCCCTCTTAATACCCTAGGCATTTGGAAAATTAGAACACATGAATATTATAGCATATGTAATCGATCCTATATCCAAAGCATATGGGACACAATTCATAATGTCTTACATAAAGACATGATACTTGACCAGTCTTTTGCTATAATATTTCCATATATGGAATTTCCTTATGTTGACTCATTTCAACATAACATTTACATATGTTTATGACTGAATTAAAATTTCAATCAAAGCTTTTAGATTCAAAATGATGTATAAGTATCCTCTCCCTTACTATAATGAAACAACTTTTAAAACTTTGCAACTTTTCAAATTAGAAATTTGTTTCCTATAAATAGTATTGCTAACTCGCAACACTTACCATAATAATTATTCTCCTACTAGCATACCAACTATTTTGTTACTAGCATAGTGTTTATGCTCCCACTAGCTTTGACATGTATCCAAAAGCAACTGAACTTCTAGAAATCAATACTTTATTAACTTTCTTACCAAAATTCAGATTTTTGATACGAGGTGCTTCGATAAGCTTTATCTAAGCTTATACACCTTTTATTAGAAAACTTATATGTGTGTCTAAACTATTCAAAACTTACAACAATAAATTCTGAATGTTCAAACTATTTGCCTTTTCTCATAACTCAAACTATGAAGAGGGGTGTCATAATCATAATCTAATTTGAGAATGCAAATATCACAATTGCTATCTCCTAAAAATCTACTCAGTGAAGGCGTTTCCTCACAATCATTTTCATGAATTGGAGAGAAACCTTATGACACTTAGATTTTATGGTGTATGTGTTCCTATCCATGTGAATTTGTCATAACCATAATCATAAGAAATGGTTAGTGACAAATTCAAACTTATATGGACTGAACTTTTTCAATCTAAATTTCGTGCCACTTGGTAGCACAAGGGCCTACCATGTCTTCCAAGTTTTTGTGCAGCTCACCCCTACTGATCAATGAACTTTCACTGATCAAGGTGCTTTGCCTTATGAAAACAATTAAGAACTCATAGAATTCACATGCATAGTCAACTTTAACTGGAACATGAACAAAAACAAAAATATGTCAACGCAATAGCTTACAAACCTCAAGTCGTGAGCTAATGATTAACAATAGGTTTACTCTTGATTAGTTCTTGAAACTCTCAAGATCCTTAAGACTCCCATTGACCTCTTGACATATAATACTCTCTTTGTCAAGAAACATTATTTGACAAACAAATATTCAAGACTTAGTGCGAATTCTTTTTAAGAAAAACACTTCTGAGAATCGGTCTTATTGATCATTTTTTTATCCAAAACATCACAACGTACCAACTTCAAATGTACAAGAGTAGAAAACATTTTACTCTTCATTTGATAAGTGTTATAAACCTTTCATAAGATTATGTCACTCAAGGAACAATCTTGGAGTATGACTCTAAGACTTGATTTTGGAACGAAGTATGACTCATCTTCTTGATTTAACCATTTCAACAATCCCGGATTCCTCTTCTTAGCCATACAAATGAAGTAAGGTGTCTTTAGAGGATCAAATGTGATATGGTCTTCATAATCATTAAGTTAATCATAAAACACGATAGTAAAGTACTCTCCTTTCCTTTTATATTGGAGAAACTTTTATCTTTCTGCCTAATTGATTCTTCTTATTCGATCTGCTATACATTGAAACTTTTCCAATGATTCAAAATTATACTTAATCTTGTAAGCATAACCATATTTACTAAACTTTAGTAAATCATGACGAATAGTCTTGTCGTTCTTTGTGGTGGACCTGACCAGTTCACAACTATGTGTGCTAGATCCCCTAATCCTTCACTTTACTCACATATACATGTGAACAAGGAATTAGTCTTAATTTCTCAAAGATGAAAATTCACATTCATCATACAATACA
Organism: Lactuca serriola; assembly: GCF_051521515.1. Taxonomy (NCBI): domain Eukaryota; kingdom Viridiplantae; phylum Streptophyta; class Magnoliopsida; order Asterales; family Asteraceae; genus Lactuca; species Lactuca serriola. The sequence continues at coordinate 196,778,424 of NC_136410.1, forward strand.
AGTTGCATGATTCCAAGTTTCTGTCTAATTGAAACTTGGTGATGAGAATCTTTCCTTATTTGGTAAATTATGACACTACCACAAACGAAAGAATCTAATCCATTTTCTATATTGCTAACAATATATAAACACCAAATTTTCACAAATGCCATTACAATGAAATATAAAATAATCAAAATTGTTCTTTATTGATAGAATGCGGATAACCTTGTCCTTACAATGCAATTACAAATGAAAACTATTTTTCCTAATCAATCAATCACAACTCCTAGCATCAGCTCAAAAATCCGATCATCAAACCATACGATTGAAATACATCTCTTCACGATCAGACTCAACATGCTTTTCCTTTAAGCTTCCTTTGATCCTACAAAACAACATAATGTAATCTTATCACATCATGTATTAAGAATCTACAAATAGGAACTTAAAAGAGTTAGATAGTTGACTTATCTAAAGTAGAACCATACAATTTGATTCTACCATCTCTTAGATCTGTCAGGTAGTCAGGGTAGTTTCGGTTCCAATGTCTGTTTTCTTGGCAATAGAAACAAACTCTTTTGGAATGGTATACGAGACAATCACATACTTAACCTTTCTCTTTGATTCTTTCCCATTGGGAAGAGATGAATCTTTTGGACTTCCAATGTCGCCATTGTAAATGTCAATGGAAGTTTGGGAAGTAGATCTTCCAATCATATTTTCATTACCTGTGCACAAAACCATTGCAGATTCAGCAACAACAAGCAAATAGGTAAGATCAATAAAGGTCACGTTGTGAGCTGTTATATAGTAGTCTTTAATAAAATGATTATACGACTCAGGAAGTGACTGCAGAACAAAGTCAACAACCAACTTCCTTGACACAACAACTCCTAACATTCCAAGCCTATCCATGTTTGACTTCATCTTTAAGACATGTTCACACACATACCTTCCATCTTGGTGTTTGCTTGCCAATAGGGCTTGAGTGACCTTGAACTTTTTAAGTTGACGAACACGTGGGTTAGGAAGAACTATTGCAGGAGGTGGAGGAAGTGAAGTATGATTTCTGGGAATATCATCTTCATGAGGAAAGCTTATTCCATAAGATTCGGAAAGACCATAGTTGTCTGACCTAGACATATATAATAGGAGAAATTTAAGCTAGTTGATTTAAGTCCTTAATATAACACCCAAAATGAAATATTAAGGCTAGGACCCAACACAATATTCTACAATTCGGAAGAGGGATGCCGAAATCCACTTGTAAAATATTTGAAGGTATGTAAAGGATGATTTACCAATTTCCACCATGAAAAATGAAAATGAATTTTAGGTTTTAAATGAATTGAAATCCCTAGATCTTTTGATATTCATTGAACTTTGCAATGGCATGTTTAATCTCGATTATGCCCTTCAAGTTTGTGATTGGAATGCCGATGATCACAAACAAGGTGTGAATAACCATGCAAATTAGCTTGGTACTCTCCAAGTCATTTGTCAACTAATCAATGTGCCGGTTAACCACATACGCTCCATTGATCTATGATAATCTCCAAGCTACCCATTGCCATCCTACATTAGTCCCAGATTAGTGTGTCGGTTAACCACACACGCTCCACTAATGACTAATAAGGTGCAATGTGTAGTTTCATGTGTTAGCATCAAATTCACATTTTTCCTAAAGTAACTAAGATTGGGAATTTATAAGGATTTTGTTACTTTATAATTCATTATACCTATAATGAGGGATGTCCTGTCAAACCCGTTCGGCTAACGACCCTCCACCGGTCAAGGAAGCAGTGGGTGAGGGTGGACACCCATTAAACCACCATTTTATAGGCAGTAACCTGATACCCTCTTATAGATCGGCTTCGTGAATGAGGTCTACTAACGACAAGTCTAACATTTTACTTATAGATATAATATATTAAACTTTTAATTTTATATAGTATAAGGGTGTATTTTAACCATGTAAAATACTAGGTAGTTTAATCTGTTAATAAATTAAACTTTTAATTTAATTAACTTTAAACCATATGATTATGGACTTATTAATCTTCTTTTAATTAAACACTTTAATCAGTTTAATAAAGTCCATAATGTGTAATTGAACTATTCGAAGCATCTAGGTCATTAAAAATTCAAAATTAAAACCATTTAATTAACTTTAAAGTTGTGAACCCAAGAGATGCATCTTTTGAAATCTTTCAATTACTAGGTGTTTTAGAATTCAATATTAAAAATTAAAAACTTGTAATTAACCTTTCAAATTCCAAAACTTGAGGGCATGTTTTGAAACTCTTCAAAGCCTTTTGGATTCCAAAACTTGATGACAAGTTTTGTAACCTTTCAAGACTCTTGAATTCCATAACTTAAAGAGTTAATTTGTTTCATGAATGAGATTTTTCAAGTTCCATAACTTGAGGAAAAGTTATGAAAGCTCTTCAAGAAACATTTAGATCAAACTTTAAACTAATAAAATAATCATATTATTTTATCTGTTACTTAATTGATATAATTCAACTCTTGTAGCAAAATGATTCCAATTTTACAAATATTTAGTTTCCTAAAACCAAGTAATTATCTTAAAATTTGGCAATCTTAATGTTATTGGATGGGGATAATCATTACCATACCAACAAAATCAAATTTTATGAACTAAAACATTTTGTGGTAACGATCCTAATCCAAAACAGGCCAAAAACTCGAAAATCCTGCCAACAGATGATCCAACTCGTCGAGTCTGATAATGGACTCATCGAGTTCATCACTAATGAACATGGACTCATCGAGTTCATGTATGGACTCCTCGATTCCATCAGTCAAAGGGTACTTTTTCAGGTTTTCCATCTTTGAACAATTCACAAATGCAACTATATAACAGAAAACCAACAAGTCTCCGATACCACTATTGGGTTTTAAGTACTATAAAACTTCTATGGTGCACATACAACCCTAATAGCTTTGGATCTAAGTTTTCTCAAGTTCTACATGAAAATAAATTATCGAAAGGATAAAACCTATCAAGCATACAAATTTGGTACATAAATCATAAAAGTAGTTAGAAAAATACCTCTTATTTCTAGCTTGTAGTTTTGGCCTTGCAAGAGCTTAGCACCTCAAGTGTGATGCCTCAAATGGTTCACACACACCATGAACAAAGGAAGACATTGAGATAGAGGATAGACACTCCAAAATCAACTATCTCTCTTCCTAGAACACTTAGGCCAATCAATTTTGGCTAAGGGATAACACATATATATTATAGGATTCATAGAGTCATGGTTAAACCCTCATCCATACACTTAGGTTATGATCCATATATCATGTGGGCTAACTCTTCATGGATACTTACATAAACTTAGTCCATCATGGATCAATAGCCCAAAAAACATATATATCACTGATTTACATAATCAGTCCCCGTTAATTTAATTAGTCTCTTTTGATCACTAAATTAATTCAAAATTAATTATTGATCAATACTAATTAAATATTATGATTTCTCAAATAATATATTAAAATTATAATATATTGTAAAATCATAAATAAACTCATTCTCAAATATCCATCCTATCAGATTGTTCTGGTGAAGGTAGCCCAAATGGACCATGCTACTCTCGGGTCAAGTACATACCAATTATAGTTATGGGCTTAGACACCCAATCCAACATTTTCAGCATCTAAATTTTATGCACTAAAATGACCAAAAAGTGGAAAATAGGAGAAATACCTATATCTATCAAATCAATAAGCAAGTTAGAAGCTTTTAACTCACAATGGTCCAGGAATAATGTAATCTTGTTGGATCTATACTTAAACTCTTCATCTATACACTTTGTCACCACCTTGCGCTTCAGGATTCAACCTTCTAATGGAAATATTAGATCACAAATGAACCAAGGCCCAAAAACAAGTGAGAGGGGGCTAGGGTTTCTCATGGAATGTTCTTCGGTGATGAAGGCTGGTAATGAGAGGGTTTCCCATAAGTTAGAGCCTTTAAATAGGCCTCAAAACCAAAGATTTAGGGTTTTGATCTGCCTAGATTATGCCATGCGTAACCTAAATTACGACCTGCGTAATTCATTAAACCCTCGATACGCCCTACGTAACTTGAAATTATGCCTTGCGTAACTTCAACTTCAAACAACCATAACTTCTTTATTTCAACTCTGTTTTCGGTGTTCTTTATATGCATGGAAAGGTCTTGAAGAGTCCGATAATCCTGTTTAGTTCCTTTTGAATTAAATACCAAACTGAAATTCTTAATTCATGAATGAAGTACAAAACATCACTTTTCCCAATTTAACCCTTCACTCCAAAATACAAACTAAGAGCTTGCATCACATATCCAATATTATCCACATACAATAGGGTACAAACCCTATTTCCTTGAAGCCGAAGGCGTCTTCTTGATCCATTTATTATCTGTAATTCCGAAAAAAAAACTTCTCGAAACAGGATGTTACAACTCTTCCCCACGTATACTGGATTTCGTCCTTGAAATCCATCTTGGTTAGAATCTATGAAACAAAGCCAACATATTTCATAAGCTCCCTCTAACCATTTTGAAATCAAGGCATATTATAAAGAAAACTCAAGAAACTACTCAATAACCCACAACTTTCAACAAACAGCCCAATCACTTGAAAATACTTTATTGGAGCAACTTTCTTTCTCTCCCTAACTAGATGATGATCATCCACTATTCATACATATCCTAAATCTCTGACCAGGAATACCACCAAACCGAGTATAACCACACTCAAAATATTTCGATCAATAATTTCAACCAAAGTTGTAACATCTTGTTTGAGGACATTCTTAATTTAGAATTTGAGGACCATAATACAATCAGGTAAAGGCCATGGACTTCAATGTAGTGGATTTTAGACTCTATTAGAGGTGTATGATGATGATAAGTGATTTAAACCTTCGATTGTTCGACAAAAGTTAGGGGTAAAATGCTGAAGGTTATGCTTGAGCTTTCTTGCGTAAAATAAGGATTTTATTTAGGGATGTTTTTAGTAATAACTATCAAGATAGAATTTTAGAGCTTGTCGACACCTTTCCATGGATATAAAGGTCATTGAAAGTGGATTTGAGATGAAGAAGTTATCGTTGTTTAAGTTAAGTTGGAAAAAGGAGTCTGGCAATACGTTGGGCATACAATAGGAGTACGCCGAGAATATTGCCTGAGGGGACACGTGTTTTTAGAGGTTATCTTGGGCGTAAATAAAGGTACACAGGCTGTACCGTTGTTGTGACAAACCCCTAGTTTCATGATTTTGAGCCCTATTTAAGGACTCTAACTCCTTGGGGTCCTTCATAACATCAACTTCCACCCTCTTGAGCCTCTAACTCGAAACCCTACCCCTATAGAGAAAATCTTGAGCCTTTTTATGTGTTTTAGGTTTATTTTGGAAGAAAGAGAAGTCCAAGCTTGTTGATTCTTGAAGCTCCAATTTGTGCATCCATAGCGTTCATTGCTTTTTCTCAACTCCATAAGGTATAAAGTTTGGAACTTGAGGATTCATTTGTATGATCGAGCTAATGTTGGGTTTTATGAATTTTTTGTCCCAAAACCTTGGTCCTTGTGAGTATGGACTACTCCAAATCATTTTAGCTATCCTTTTGGACGTTTTTACATGTCTGGTGTCATAAAAATGCAAGCTTCCACATTTCCTTTCATTTATGCATTAGTTATGGAGTTTTTAGAAGTTAGAGTTTTGGAATTAAGCTCTATTTAGCCATGTTAAGGCATAGAGTTGGATACTTTATGGATTAGAATTCATTTTAGGGTCAGATATGAGGTTGTAGTAAAGTGTTTTAACGATTAATGGCTTAAATCTTAAGATGTGGGTTTTAGCCGAGTACACTGAGCGTAAATATGGTTATGCCCAACATAGCTAGGTAAGAACCTATTTCTTAGCTTATGTGCTCTTACGCCCAACATAGGGCCTTGGTATGCCACACATAAGGTCTAAGGTGTTGACATTTAACTTTTTGACTATACATACACAAATGGTATTTTACCCAAATTGTAGATTAGACTTTGCTTGGCACCAGTTGTGTATGGAAGATTTACCTTAATTGTTAATTAGGGTTATTTGGTGCAATTAATAGGTGGAGTGTAGTTGCGATAGTTCGAGTGTAAGTTTTATTCTTCTTTTATACAAGGTGAGTCTTCTCACTATACATGCATGTGTGGTAATATATACATGCTGATCAGCTGGGTCTTATTTGTTGTTAGTGTGTTATGTGTTACTGTGTGTACTAAGAATTCAGGTAGTCTCCAGGTTGCCAATAACCAACAGGGTGTGTTGTTTTCCCACTAAGACTTCGGGTAGTCTCCAGGGTTGATGATAGCCTATAAGGCGTGTTGTTTCCCCCCTGAGACTTCAGGTAGTCTCCAGGGTTGCTGATAACCTATATCTATTTAACCGTGTTGTGTTGTATGTGATATTTTGGGAAAAAATCACTAAGCATTGTGCTTACGATTTGTGGTTTAAATGTTTTCAGGTTTTCTTCTACTAAAGGAAGGGCACAGCTCGATTGCATCGCATCCATGGGAGATTTGTGCACATGATAACTTTTGATGATACTCTGATAAATGGTTTGAGTTAAATGGTTTATCTAAGTTTTTCGTAAATTGTGAAATTATATAATTACTTTTTTTTAATATTTAAAATTTGCGATACGTGCAATCAGCTGAGCTCAAGTAAGTATTTCCCAAAATACCTATACGTGTTTTATGATTGATGTTTGGTATGAGTATATGCCAATTGCATACTAGATTATGGCTAACGATTTGCTCAGTGTTGCATGGTAGGATGCCTAACTATGAGAGATGCTTTATGTTTGTTGTGTGAGCTGGTAGTGATGCATGCTAGCCACTAAAGATCTTAAGGAGATTCTGAGATAGGACTCCTATTTATGCAATGCTTTTAGTTCTAGATTCTCGAATATTGCTTGCTTTATGCTTTGTAGGAATCATATTGATGTAAGTTACTATTATGTGAATATGTTAAATCACAGGATGCAAAGGTTAAATGATCTTAGAGTGGTCGAGTTGACTGTATTGTGCACCTCTCGTCTGAATCTAACCGTTGTAGGGCTGGGTCTTTTGGTCAAAGGACTATTTATGTTTTGTTACATGTAATTATATTAATGAAGTAGTTAGCTGACATCGATGGGAGTCCTTCAGCAACTGATGGCAGGGTGAGGAGGGAATCCTATGAGATCCTAGGAGCGTTTTAGAGCGAGTGGTGTGTTGTTTAGTACATTTTAGAAGGTATCATTATGAGGAAGTGAGTTAGAGGATTTGGGATGATTCCAAGGAGCGTACGCATTGGTGTGGAAGGTAGTATTGGGCCCGTACTACTGAAAGCACATGATCCGTACTCGACGCAAGGAAAGTCCCGAAAATTCTAAGGAGTTGGATGAGGGTAGGAACATGCTTTGGCACCATGAATCCGATGAAACATTTTTGTATATATAAGACGGGTTTGGTGATTGTTTGGGCCTTAGTGTCCATGTTAGTTTGGGATTGGATGGTGTAGATCTAGATGAGTAGTTGATTTTGAGGTCTTGAGGGACTTGCTAGAGGTAGTGCCATTCTGAGTCATGGAACTCAAGGAAGGAGTGATTGGGATGAGTGGCTTGAGGATTGTAGCCTGAGGTTGAGTGAACGGCTGATGGCTTATGATTTCATTTTCTATGACGAGGATTTTGTTCTTCCAGTTTGCTATGTTGGAAGAAAGAGAGAGCGAGCATATGATTTTGGAATTTGGAGGAAGATCTGGTGGGGGGAAACTAGATGGTTGTGGTATCTGAGACAAGGGTGGAAAGAGAGTAATTTTTGTAGAGACTATACAAGATGAGGACCAGGGGTATGCCTTCTTTGAATTCAGTTAGAGCATGTTCTGGCAGGTTGTTCCAGGTGACCAGGAGAAGTGAATCGGGAACGAAAACTTCCATTGTCTACGTTGCATCTTAACTATGAGGATGATGCCTCTTGTTTTTATGATTGATTCTTGAGATAGAGTGATGGTCAGGGATTCATAGGTGAAGTGTGTTGTAATCCATTTGTTCATGGATGGAGAATCGGTGCTATGAAGGGACTATCAGAGTTGTTTCTTGTGCATCTGCATGGGATTCCTTATGATAGAGGCAATTATGATTGGGAAGTTCCAAGGTCTCCATCTAAAATTTAGAATGTTTTTGATTTTTATGGATCTTTATTTGGGAGATCCTCTTGCATTGTGTTATACATTCGAAGTGTCAGGGATGGTATGTATTTGGCTGAGTCGATTAAAGTGTGGTTTTCCTGCAATGCCAGTTGGTAATAATGATGGGTTTGAACAATAAGAACTTTCCTATGAGCACATACAAACCCTAAAGCTTGGTTCCAGGTTTCTCTAACTGAACATGCATTATATCCAAGACTTTCATGGCTAGATCTAATGTAAACAAACAATAAAAACATATGAAATTAGATCTAGAAGAATACATTGAGTTACTTGCTTGAAAACTTCTTCTTCATGGAGCTTAGAGTCACAAATTTCACTCCTCTAATGGCTTACAAACACCAACTAGCAAGAAGATGATCTGAGAGAGAGAGAGGGGTGAGAAATCGGCCCTAGGGTTCCTTGCCTTGCATGAGTGCTGATTTCGCTCACCTTATGCATCTATTTATACTATAAGCTCCTAGGGTTTAACCTTTAACCCAAATTGGATAACTTAGCCTCAAAGCAATCCAATAACCCTTCTAGATAATGCCTTGGACGATTTCTAGGTGATCCACATCCTTAAAATCGTCCACCCTATATCCATAAGGATTCTTAGCCCAAAATACAACTATCACGCATTTGATAGTTTATGCCCCTTTATTCAATTAATCTCTTTAAGTCACCAAATTAATTCCTAATTAATTTATGACTTATATTAATCAAATAATATTATCATTCCTTTAATATATTATTCTTATAATATATTAATAATAGTCTTCTCTCTATATAAATCACCCTTTCAAGTTGCTATGGTGAAGGCAACCCAAAAGGACCATGCACAATCGGGTCAAGTACTTACCAAATATAGTTACAGCCTTAGACACTAATCCAACGGTCTCCCACTTGGATAAGTCTAGTAACTATAAATGCAAACAAAATCCAATTAGCAATCGTAGCTCTCAACGACGCTGTCAACTCTGATCTTGTCAGTATCCTGTCCTTTAGATAAGGGATCGTACAGTCCTCTGTTTTGATATCGTACAGACGATCTCATGAAACATAGTCATACTTATCATCCAGCAACTATTTTCTCGATCTCAGATTTATTCGACATAGAACTTTATTGAACACATCAATTCAGTCCTGACCGGTCCCAGCACATAAGTCAAATCAAATCATCGAGCGGCCGTGATATCGCTTTTACCCTCTTAGGATAAAAGTAACAGATAAACTTCGAATTATATGCATTTACTTATCGACTAATCAACTATACACAACAATTCGTTTTATGACATCAATTTACTGATGCGGTTTCGCATTATCAATGTACAACCAATTAGTAAATAATAAACCATATATCTTGGTTTTAAGACCATATGATATTATCGTCTTGCGATCACTTTAAAGTGATTCCAACAAGCGCGGGTTTATTCCAATGCTCCAAACTTGTTCATAAGCACTCATGAATGTTGAAACAAACCTTTGCTATGTATAATACCCTTTAGACAATCTACACACCAATTCATGACAATCTTCTTCATATCTACTTCCAACATATGAACGATTGTGTACTGTTTGAATAATTCGATTATTCTTAATAAACTCAATTATTCTGGAAGTCAAAACATGCAAAATGAAATAATAGTTAAACAATTAACATAAGACAGTAACTTTACATATAAATAATACTCTTTTATTTAATCATCAAATGTCAATTACATTTATCTATTACATGTTTCTAAAACTATCTAATCTAAACTAATATCATCCTTCATCCCAATACTCCTAGCATGTTGCAAGTGCTTAACCCTGCTCAGTCCCTTCGTAAGAGGATCTGCTGGGTTATCTTCTGATGATATCCTCTTAGCCACGAGTTGTCCTTCTTCTACTCGATGTCTAATAAAGTGATATTTTCTGTTGATATGCCGAGATCTACCATGATCCCTCGGTTCCTTGGTCAGGGCAACGACTCCTTCATTATCAAAGAAAATTTCCATGGGCTCCTTTATGGCAGGCACAACTCCAAGGTCACCAATGAAGTTCTTCAACCATATTGCCTCCTTTGACGCTTCGCTCGCTGCAACGTACTCTGATTCGCACGTTGAATTAGCTACAGTTTCCTGCTTGGAACTTTTCCAAGTTACTGCTCCTCCATTAAGGGTAAAGACCCATCCTGACTGCGAACGGTAGTTGTCTATGTCGGTCTGGAAACTGGCGTCACTATACCCTCGCACCTTTACATCATCACTCCCTCCGAAGACTAGAAACCATTCCTTGGTCCTCTGAAGGTACTTAAGGATGTTCTTGACCGCAGTTCAATGTGCCTTGCCAAGGTTCCCTTGATATCTACTAACCATGCTCAAAGCAAAGGCCACATCAAGGCGAGTACAAGTCATAACATACATGATCGAGCCAAATGTGGAAGCATAAGGTACTTGACTCATCTCAGCTATCTCGTCTTCGATACTCGGACTTTGAGTCTTACTCAACTTGCCATTACCTTCTTCGAGTTTTCCATACTAAAACGTTTTAGTACCTTATCTAAGTAACTATTCTGACTAAGTCCTATTAGTCTGTTACTTCTTACTCTCACTATCCTTATTCCTAAAATGTAGGAAGCCTCTTCGAGGTCTTTCATAGCGAAACACTTTCCAAGCGAGGACTTAACTTCCTGCAGAGTCGGGATGTCGTTTCCCATGAGCAGTATGTCATCGACATACAAAACGAGGAAGCTAACTATACTCCCACTGGTTTTGACATATACACATGATTCATCTTCTCTTTGTACAAATCCAAACTCTTTGACTTTCTCATCAAAGCAAAGATTCCATCTGCGAGATGCTTGCTTAAGTCCATGAATGGACTTTTCAATCTTGCACACTCTATTAGGATGCTTGGCATCAACAAAACCCTCTGGCTGACCCATGTAAACATCCTCTGCCAACTTCCCGTTAAGGAAAGCGGTCTTGACATCCATTTGCCATATCTCGTAATCATGAAATGCAGCAATAGCTAGCATCACCCTTATAGACTTTATTTTTGCAACTGGTGAGAAGGTATCATCGTAGTCAACTCCGGGAGTTTGAGTAAAGCCCTTCACAACCAATCGCGCCTTATAAGTGTGTACATTCCCATCCATGTCGGTCTTCTTCTTGAAGATCCATTTGCACCCAACTGTCTTACGTCCGAGAACATTTTCAACCAAATTCCAAACTTGGTTGTCATATATGGACTGAATCTCGTTGTCCATCGCCTCTTTCCATTTCGCAAACTCTGGGCCTGCCTTGGCTTCCTTATAGCTATTAAGTTCATCTAGATTTATTAGTATATCATCACTAATATACATGTCCCCTTCAGTAGTAATATGAAAACCATAAAACTGGGGTTGAACTCTAGCTCTTTCGGAACGTCTAAGAGGTAATGACTCGTCAATCGATTTAACCAGAGTTTCCTCCTCGGGTTGAGCGCCAGCGATAGAGGTTCCTTCATCACTCGACTCTTGAATCTCTTCAAGATCAATCTTCCTCCCACTGTCTCCTTGGTTTATGAGTTCTCGTTCTCGGAAAACCCCTCTTCTCGCAATGAAGACAACATTGTCACTCGGTCTATAGAAGAGATATCCAAAGGATTTCTTCGGGTAGCCGATGAAAATACATCGCTCACTACGAGGTTCGAGCTTGTCGTGAGTTTCTCGTCTTACGAAAACTTCACAACCTCAAACCTTGATATGTGCCAATGAGGGAGCTTTCCCTGTCCACATCTCGTGAGGTGTTTTGGCAACCTTCTTTGTTGGGACTCAGTTAAGGATATGGGCGGCAGTCTCTAAGGCATACCCCCAAAATGAGATAGGTAGTGAAGCACGACTCATCATAGAACGAACCATGTCTAACAAGGTTCGATTGTGCCTTTCTGCCACGCCATTCAACTGCGGTGTCCTAGGTGGCGTCAATTAAGAAACTATTCCGCATTCCTTGAGATATTCGTGGAATTCAAGACTTAGGTACTCTCCTCCTCGATTGGATTGAAGCATCTTGATCTTCCTGCCCAATTGATTCTCCACTTCATTCTTCAAATCTTTGAACTTTTCAAATGTTTCTGACTTGTGCTTGATTAAGTAAATATACCCATATCTACTATAATCATCGGTAAAAGTCACGTAGAAGCGGTTTGCATCCTTTGTGGTGGATCTAAAGGGCCCACACACGTTGCTGTGTATGAGATCCAATAAACCCTCACCCCTCTCACAAGTGCCAGTGAAGGGTGACTTGGTCATCTTTCCAAGTAAACAAGATTCGCACGTGTCATCTTCCCTAAGGTCGAATGACTCCAACACTCCATCCTTTTTGAGTTGGGCTATGCGCCTCTTGTTCACAAGTCCAAGACGACAATGCCACAAGGATGCTTTATCCATACTATTGGAAGAATCCATACACAACACATCATTTCCTAGGTTATCTACAACCATAATAGTTTCATAAATTCCATTACAAGGCATGGCTTCAAAATATAAAACACCATTTAGATAAGCATAAATTGAACCATTCTCATTATTAAACGAATATCTAAATCCTTGTCTAAATAAGCCATGAAAAGAAATGATGTTTCTTGCCATATCTGGCGAGTAGCAACAATTATTTAAATCTAAACCTAATCCATTACTAAGCTTCAAAGAATACACTACAAATTTGGTGACATGCAAAGATCTTCTGTTTCCCATGATTAGATTTATTCTTCCTCGCTCCACATCCCTATTTCTTCTTAGTCCATGCAAATCAGAACAAATGTGGTAACCACATCCTGTATCAAGAACGCAAGAAATAGCATGAGATGAATCATTAGATTTAATTGTGTAAATACCTGCAAAAGACGGCTTGATCTTCCCATTCTTGATGGCTTGCAGATATTCTGGGCAGCTTCTCTTCTAATGCCCTATTTTGTGGCAATAGTGGCACTCTGCCTCCTTTGGGTTAGAGTTGGGCTTAGCAGGGCCATCTTTGGTCCCACTAGAAGAGGAGCCATCTTGGGACTTTCCCTTGTTGTGGCTCTTTGACGGAGCCTTCCTCTTCTTCCCCCTTCTTTGCCCAATAGCCAAAACAGGGGCAGCGGGTGGTGTGGGAGTTGGTGCAACAGACTTTTCCTTGAGGTTGCTCTCGGTCGTCCTTAGGAGTCCTTGTTGTTTGCTTAGGGTGACCTCTTCTTTGTTCATGTGGTAGGTTATCCTAAATTGGTTGTTGCATGAGGACAAGGAGTGAAGAACAATGTCGATAGCCAAATCCTCCCCAAAGTTAACATTTAACTTGCAAAGACGATCAACATATCTTTTCATCTTTTACAAGCGCACGGTTAACGATTCTCCATTTCCCATCTTAGCGGTGATCATGTTGGTGATGATCTCATAGCGCTCTTGCCTCTCGCTTTGGTGGTACCTCTCCATCAAGTCTTGATTCATTTCATAAGGATACATGTCCTCATAGGACATTTGGAATTCTTGGTTCATAGTGGCTATCATGATGTAATGGACTTTCGTTGCATCACGTGCATGGGTCACAAAGACATCCATCTCTTCGAGAGTAGCGATTTCTGGGTTGACCTTCTCGAGCTTTTCGTCGAGGACATACTCTTTATCCTCTTAGCGTGCAACGGTACGAATGTATCTTATCCATTTGCTAAAGTTTGTACCATTAAAGGTCACCTTTTGGCAAAGACTCATTAACGTGAATGAGTTAGCAGCAGCGTTGTTCGCGTTCGACATCTACAAATAGAAAGGACAAAGTTGATTATTATTGAATGCCTAATTAAACACCGAAAATGAAAAATTAGGGCTAGGACCCAGCAACATTATTCACATATTAGAAAAGGGATGCCGTAATCCAACATGCAAATAATTTGGAGGTAAGTGAATGACGATTCACTAATTATTCACCATGAAAAACATAACCTTATGTTTTAAATGCATTGAGAATTCCTAGATTTTTCATTGAGATTCATTGAACCTTTCAATGGCATGTTTAAATCTCGATATGCCCCTTTCGTTTGTGACTAGGATGTCGAGGATCACAAAGTGGGTGTGAATAACCATGCAAATCTACATGGTGCCTTCATTGTTACAATCACCTATTCGATGTGTCGGTAAACCACACACGCTCCATCGAACTATGATAAACAATGAATCACCCTTTGCCACCTTTTCTTAGAACCAATTAGTGTGCCGGTAAACCATACATGCTCCACTAACTTCTTAGCAAGGGTGCAAAGTGTAATTTCATGGGATTGCATCAATTCACTTTTCCTAAAGTAACTAGGATTGGGAATTTTTAAAAAAACATGAAGTTACTTTATATTTTAACATTATACTTTTAATGAGGAGACAGAGTTACCCTATCTTACCCGTTAGGCTAACGACCCTCCACCAGTCAAGCAAGCGGTGGGTGTGAGTGTACACCCATTAAACGCCATTTTATAGGCAGCAACCTTATACCCACTTTATAGACCGGCTTCGTGAATGAGGCCTACTAACGGTAAGACTAGCATTTTAATTATACTTATATGTTAATTAAGCCTTTAATAATATAATAGTATATGGTTGAATTTTTAACTTGTAAAACTCTAGGGGTTGAAATTTAAATTCTTCTAAATTAAACCATTAATCAAAAAATTCAAATTTCAAAACTTTGGGATAAATTTTGAACTTTTCAAAAACAATAGGGATCAAATAACAAATAATTCAAATTAAACAATTAATTTCATAATAGTCCATATTTGACTTAATCTTATTTTGGTCATTACATAATTACCAAATAATCTTAAATAGTTCATATTTATTATATAAATAATCAATATTTAAAAGATTTGAATTTATCTATTGTTATGTCAAGGATAATCATTAAATTAGGTTAAAATTCGGATTTTTACATAATAAAACAATTTAGGTATCAATCCAAGACAAAACAGCAACAAAATCCCGAATTATCCTCTGTATGATGCTCGCACTCTCCGAGTCAAGCTTTGGACTCGCCGAGTCCAAACACTGACTCGCCGAGTTGGGTCGGACAGTTAAGCATCACATTCAATTAAAACCAATCAACGCTCTGATACCACTGATGGGTTTGAACAATAAGAACTTTCCTATGTGCACATACAAACCCTAAATCTTGGATCTAGGTTTCTCTAATTGAACATGCATTATATCCAAGACTTTCCTGGCTAGATCTAATGTAAACAAACAATAAAAACATATGAAATCAGATCTAGAAGAATACCTTGAGTTACTTGCTAGAAAACTTCTTCTTCTTGGAGCTTAGAGTCACAAATGTCACTCCTCTACTGGCTTACAAACACCAACTAGTAAGAAGATGATTTAAGAGAGAAAGAGAGAGAGAGAGAGAGAGAGAGAGAGAGAGAGAGAGAGGTGAGAAATCGGCCCTAGGCTTCCTTGCCTTGCATGAGTGCCAATTTCCCTCACCTTATGCATCTATTTATACTATGAGCTCCTAGGGTTTAACCTTTAACCCTAATTGGATAACTTAGCCTCAAAGAAATCCAATAACCCTTCTAGATAATGCCTTGGACGATTTCTAGGTGATCCACATCCCTAAAATCGTCCACCCTATATCCATAAGGATTCTTAGCCCAAAATACAACTATCACGCATTTGATAGTTTATGCCCCTTTATTCAATTAATCTCTTTAAGTCACCAAATTAATTCCTAATTAATTTATGACTTATATTAATCAAATAATATTATCATTTCTTTAATATATTATTCTTATAATATATTAATAATAATATTTTCTCTATATAAATCACCCTGTCATGTTGCTATGGTGAAGGCAACCCAAAAGGACCGTGCACAATCGGGTCAAGTACTTACCAAAGATAGTTACAGCCTTAGACACTAATCCTACAAATAATTCAAACCTAAATGGGATAGAACTAGGTATGCTACTTGGAGGATCATCAATTTGTTCGAGTTCATGGTTCCATAAGAATGAGTTATAGGAATTGACGGTTCGTATATGCAAGACTTTGGTTCGAGACGAGGGTGCAGAGTAAGTTGCCATTAAATGTATATGCTCGGCAATACATGATTTGCTTTCGTGACAGGAAGTTGCTGGTCAAAAAGCTTGTTGTAGTCATTTGTCCCTTTCGGGGATGTCAATGAACTAATTAAGAGGTGGTTAGGTCGCTTGGGTTGAGTATCAGTTGATTAAAGGATTTGGCAGCTCGAGGTATAGATTGCTACATATAGCCTAAGATAAGTAGTGGCTGATCTGTCAACCAACTTCAGAGTTCGGTATGTGTAGTTTCACATGGGTTAGTTGAATAGAAAATTAGATTGTTGGATTGTTGTCAGCGCATTCTAAATCATTGGTTGTTTCTTGTTTCTCGTCAATAGTTGGGATGCTTTGAAGGTTTGGAGCTACATAAGATGGAGGTCAGTTGACATGCCAACCTAGCATCAAGTTCTGTTTATGGTATATCATTCCTTCTAGGTACGTTTGCCCTTAATTGTGGGGATATGGAATTAATGTATATACAAGACTCGGGTTTGATTCGATAGTAAGTAGAGCATTTTAGTGATTATCTATATGTTCCAATTACGGGTCTACAGGCTCCTTTTCATCAGTTAAGATTATACAAGGATGTGCAATTGCATCACGGACAGGTACTTAGGATACGACAATCTTTTGTTGAGAGTAGTAAGGTGCTTAATATGGTTTGGGGTATGGGCACCCGATATTGTTGGGTCATGGGATCTTAGTCTAGTAAGCACATAAGGCATCCTCCCTAGATCCTTAGTCCTAATCTAGCATGCTGTTCTACTAACTAATAATCATAACATAAACTTGTATGGGTATTTTGGGGTACTTACTTGAGCTTGGCTGATTAAATACACCACACCCCTTTTCCTTTTATCAAAGTTCTTTTCTATCTGAATTCTTTTTGCTTTTCTAAAACTGTTTTCTTTCTCAAAACTCTTTTTACAAAAACTGCCTTTTCATTTTGAAAACCTTTATACCAATCCCTTAGTTTGAGTTCAGACACGCCCGAGGGTTGTCCGAATCCCTCAAACCATGTCTCTGATACCAACTTATAACGTCCCAAAAATCCGTACTAAAAACTTTTCTCTAAATCATTACTAAAACCGTATTCATAAAAAAATATCATAAACCATAACAAAATTCAGAGTATTAATTTCCAAAACATATGTTCATTATCAGAGTAAAACATCCCAGGCTGTCTAATCTATGGTGTGTGGCATGCGATCACTCCAAGTTCTTCCCTTCGCTACTGGAAGTAGTTGAAACCAAAACTGAAAACCGTAAGAACAAAGCTTAGTGAGTTTCCCCAACCTACCACATACCATGCATAAACACATACTGCACATACTGGGCCACGCCCGCTATTCTGGGCCTCACCCACACCTCGGCCCTCGCCCGCTACAATGGCCCCGCCACTCCAGGCCTCGCCTGGCTTCGAGCCCCGCTCGGATACATATCTGTTTCTCCTAGGCCCTGCCTGTCTCTGGGCCCCGCCCGCTAGCCACATAATACAAATAGCATATAACACATAACTGAACCTACCCTACTGTATTCTTGTCCTTAGGCCTCGCCTGTATTGGGCCTCGCGCCTGTCCTATCACTAGTGAGTCATGGAACCCCGTCCAAGCTCCTACTGTAAGTGAGATATGGGCCCATGCCCACACTCACTCCAAACCTATATTGGGCCTCTCCTTTGCTCTGCTACTACTGAGATATCGAACACCGTCCATACTCTACTATCGGTGAGATTCGGGACCTCGCCCACACTCACCTTCCTACCAGGCACATACATGCATCACACAGACAACAAGTATAACTATCATGCAAACGATTCCTTGGGTACCCGCCCGCTAACATTGGACCTCGTCCTGAATATCATACTAGCATATTATGCTTAGGGCTAACCCCTGGGTCTTCCTACTCATAACTACATGGGCTGGCATTGTGGCTGTAGACCCATCCACAAAAAAAGGAAACTCACCTTGAACTGCTGAACTTGCTGACAACCCTCTGGATGCTGACCGACAATTCTCTGAACCGCTTCTCTGCTAGCTCCCCGAGCTACCAATATCAATGCAACACTTAGTCTAACTGTCCTCTGAAATTCAACTAAGTCAACTCTGGTCAAAGTCAAAGTCCTAGTCAAAGTCAACCTTCTAGGTCAATCCTACTCGCCGAGTCTGCCTACTGACTCGCCGAGTTCCTAGGCTCAGAATCCTTCCATTCGCGGCTCGACTCGCCGAGTCAACCCCTGACTCACCGAGTCTACCGATTTACGAGTCCTTCCCTATCCAACTCACCGAGTCTCCACTCAACTCACTAATTCGATTCTTAACTCGAAGGCTTTAGGTTTCGCAACTTGACTCACCGAGTCCAAGGCAATCTTCAACAGACTCGCCGAGTTATTCATCCAACTCGTCGAGTTCCTCCTAATCTTCATACTACTCGCCGAGTCAATTCAGTTCTAATCCATACAGTGGCTTTTCGAGCCATGCTGGCGCTCCAATCTGCAGATCCACTCTTCCCAAGTCTATTCCTCATGTAAAGTTGGAAACTTTACGTGATGGGCTTAAAACACTCTAGGGCTAGGGTTGGGGCAAAGATGATTTACCAACACATCAAAAACTGATACTTTATGGGTCTCCAGGCCAAGACACACCTGGAGCTGAAGGGATTCAACTTAGGGACGTCCAAATCCCGCAATGCATCATACTTGGTCCAAAATCTCATAAAGAGGGACATGAAGAGATCCAACAATAACAAGGCAAGGAAGGAACATGATTACCAAAACGAGCAGCTAAAGAGATGAATCTTCTGGATCCACAACCTTCCTCTTGAACCCTTAACTCCTTCTTCTCCTTCTAGGCTACAAGAAAACTCCAACTCCTTCAACAATGGGTCACACACTAAAAGAGAGCACTAGGGTTTCGTGGGATAGCTCCTGGACAATGGGGGCTACACTGAGATGCTTAAATTGGGTACAAGTCCCGGAACTAGGGCTTTCCCAAACCAGACCAGACTTGTCGAGTCAGTCTCCCCGACTCGTTGAGTCGGTCACCTAAACCGCGACACGGATCACGCTCCGACTCGTCGAGTTCCTCCCTGGACTCGACGGGTTGACCCTTTGACTTAGGGTTTTCTTTCCTTTCTTGGCCTTTCTGATCTTGGGTGTTACATTACTCTTCAAGATTCAAAATTTCAATGGATAAATAAGCTCATAAATGATGTTAAGGCCCAAAAAACAAATCTGAGGAACCTAGGGTTTCTCAAGGAATGTTCTTAGGTGATGGAGGTTAGTAATGAGAGGGTTTAGCATAAGTTAGATCCCTTAAATATGGCTGAAAACCAAATATATAGGTTTTTGATATGCCTAGACTATGCCATGCGTAACCTAAATTACACCCTGTGTAATTCATTAGCGTAACTTTAAATTACGCCTTGCATAATCAAAATCCTATTTTCCACTTCAACTTCAAACATCCATAACTTCTTCGTTTTAAATCGATTTTATATAAACGGAAAAGTCTTGAAGAGTTCCACATTTCTATCTAATTAATATTTTATTTAAAACATACCGAAATAAAATTCTTAATTCATGAAAGAAGTCTAAAACATCACTTTTACCATTTTACCCTTTGACTCCAAAATACAAACCAAGAGCTTGCATCACATAACCAATATTATCCACATACAATAGGGTATAAACTCTTTTCCCTTGAAGCCGAAGGCCTTTACTTGATCTATTTGTTGTCTATAATCCCAAAAAACAAACTTCTAGAAACAAGGTGTTACATTCCCTTAATGTGAAATTGTTGGATCTGATGGAGGTTTTGAGGAAAAGAGAGTTGATATATCGTGTATCCAAGAGACTAGGTGGAAAGGGGGAGAAAGCTAAAGACTGTAATGAGTATAAGTTATATTATTCAAGACTAGATAACGTAAGGAATGGAGTGGGTATTTTGTTGTCGCTTAAGCCAAGCACAACCTTGTTGAAATTACAAAATATTGAGATTGGTTCATGTTGATAAAGTTATACTACGGGTGGAGGTGGTGATTGTTATGTGTGCTTATACTCCACAAATTGGGTTATGAGAAGCAGTTAAGAGAGCTTTTGGGATGATTCGAATGAGATGATGAGTAGTATTACATAGGAGCAACATGTAGTACTAGGGTAGCTTCAAAGGGAATATAGGAAGAGAAATAGATAGGTATCCATGTGTACATTGTGGCATTGGTATTGGAACCAAAAATGACAAGGGTGTTCTCTACTTAAGTTTGTTGTGGAACACGATTTAGTAGTATTAAAGTCCTTTTTATAAAAGAGGGATGTCCATTTGATTACCTTCCAAAGTGGGTGACATAACACTCAGATTAAATACCTTCTATTGCGAAGGATGGATCGTAGGGCATGCAAAAACTGCAAGGTGATTACTGGTCATGGTTATGCTTCTGTAGTGCCCATACACTATATACACATTATACTTATATAGTTTCAATATCACCATTTCATTCCCTGACTCACAAGTCTCCTCTCTTACTTGGTAAAGTCTTCTCTTTTTACCATGCTAGCACTTCTCATCCCAAACCATTTGATGCTTAGGTAACTTCATGATTCTATTGAATCACAATAATTACCATGTGTTTGTAGTGCCCATACAATGCACTCACATCATACTTATCTAGTTTTAATATTACCACTTCATTACCTGATTCACAATTATCTTTAATTACAACCCAAATTCTCAACATCATAATTTCATGGGTGTTCATCTTCTTTAGTCTTCAACTTCTGTTGGGTTATTTAATGTGTTGTGTAAAATTGTTATGTATGTAATTGTTCTTATGTTAATGGATTGGGCATGTCCATCCGTGTATATGGTTTTCTAAGGTTAGACTATTTAATGTGTATGCGTGTATCGTTTTAGGGTTATCGTTTGTATTACCCTACCTAGCTCTCACAGAGAAGTTCATGCTGAACTCTTCTAGAGCTTTGAAAATATTAAGCATTCAACACATCATTAATCTTTGTTCTTGTTGTTTGATTCACTTTACTGTTTAGAATCTACCGATCTTAAGTTTATTGTTTCATCAATTGCTATCACAGTAGGAGATTGGGTAACTCGTACACTAATCTTCTGTCGAGTTCTGTTAGGGTTTGAATTTTTATTGGACATGTCTTGTCATCTTCATCGTTTCTATCCATTGTAGATATCAGATCTAAATCTTATTTATACCCTAAACTCGATTATTGTTTTACACATCGGATTCTATACCAGTTTATGTGAGTCTCTAAATCATGCTGCACGAAAATCCCCATACTCTTTCTTTCAATCTATCCAGTAGCATCGGATCTACTACCAGGATCCCAATCCTCTTCCCACAAGATTATGAAGTCTAGTCCTTGCAATTCGAAGCCTATGTTCTTGGTCTTGAAGAACACGTCTCAACCATATTTCAAGCAATGACACAAGAGACGTTTTCTCACACAGCAACCCAAAATATTATCAAAACTCAAGTTGAATACAACACTCCTCTTATTAAACACACAAATATTCCTCATGATGAAAAAGACAAGTTTCAGAGTAACATCAAGGTGTTGAGAATAATAAGGTTTGTTCTTCCACTAGATACTTTTCTTCTAGTGAGTGCATGTGAGACGACAAAGGAAATCTGGGATAGGTTAAAGGAGATTTATTGAAGTGATACCGATTTGGAACAATTAGTTAAAACATTTCTTCTATCAGAATTTGGTGCTTTGTTCAAAAGCCAGAAGAATAACTTGATCAAACATTAAATCGTTTTAATCATCTTTTGAGTAGGAAGTTAAAACACAACATCAAGCGTGAAATAATAGAGCAAAAAGCTATACTTATGAATAGATTGAGATTGGAATGGAAAGCAGTTGTATCCATAGTAAAAGCTCATGAAAAGTTCAAGAGCTATAGTTTGGTGAAGCTTGTGGGAATTCTAAGATCCCACGAACATGAAGTGATGAAGGATGTGATTCTTGTATCTCGCATGTGATCGTTTGCCCTGGTTGCGAAGGGTAAAAAGGTAGCTGAACAAGATTATGAATCCAACCTTTAAGATTGTGATCTTACAAAAGAATAATATGCTCTGTTAGTGTCTAATCCCAAGAATTTTGCTAAAAAGAACTTTGGACATTTCAAGAACAGGAATAGGATAGGAAACTACAGTTCAGACAAGCCAAAAGATGAGAGCTTTAAGAACTCTCAAATGGATGAAGAAAAACAAGAGAAGAAGTTGTTGGGAGATTCTGGCTATGATTGCAATTACTGTCATGGAAAGAATTATTTTGCTAAGGAGTGTATGTTAAGATGGTTGAATGAGAAGAAGGAGGTTGAGAAAGATGAAGCCTGCTATCTTCAGAAGATAGAGGATTTGAGGAAAAAGAGTGTTGGGACTGCGAAGCCTGCTTTGATTATGCAGGAAGGTAGAGACGAAGATGGTTGTGTAGAAGTATGGTCTACAGATTCTGAAGATGATGAGGTTCAAAAGACTACACATGATGGATATTTTGTTGCAAATTAGGAAGCTCGGGAGTATGAAGGAAGATGTCTAATGGTTTAGAACAGGGTCTCAAAACAGAGTGGATACGCGTCTGGTGGCGGACAGCTCTCTAAAAATTGTTTTGCTGCGAGACCTGTTTGTGAATAGGTGAGTGAATGTGATAAGGTCATCAACTAGGTACACTATATAATCTAATATCTTAATATTATTGTTACTCGTTACGAATCCAATTTAGATGATTTAAATTATACTGTCTCTAATTTTAGTGATAGTTTAAAGGGAACACGTCTAAGCAATTCTAACCTAAATGATCAAATTAGCAGGATAACAAATAAAGTGAAGAGAGAAGAATGTGGATAGAGAGGTTGGATTTAGAGCTATCTAGGTCAAAGGATGATGTCATTTATCTTAAGAAAGATAATTTACCACTTTTAAAACAAAGAAACATTGTCTCTTTAATTGAAAAGCGTTATAATTAAATATTATTAAACTGCATCTTGATTGCGAAATAGGTAAGAATATACATAACATGATTTTAGCCTTTCTCAAACTGAAAGAGGATGAAATCGATGCAGAGTGCTATAAGTGTGAATATATTGTGTCCACTGATTATGTTTCCGATTCATACAAAATTGGGCTTGACAAAATAGAAGCGTATATTCAGTCCAAGGAACACAAGAATATGTTAAAACAAATGTTGGATGATAAGGATAAAGAACAAATTAAATCTCATACCATGCAAAATTTTGACGCATTGTGCACAAAATTAAGTTCAGAAAATACTTTTGATGCTAAAAATGTTTCTGAATTTGACGAAAGCGACATGAATGAGATTTCTATAGAGGATGAGATAGATGGTTCTGCTTTTGCACAAAATGAGGCTGAACCAAAGAAAATGTTGAGTTTTGAAAATTCAATTGAATATATTCGTGTTGTTGAAAATAAAGGTTTAGAAGTTTTAAAAGCTAAATCCATAGTTTTTCTGAAAGTACAAACCATCCTTAATCAAATTTTTGTAAAAACTGGACTGGACAAAACTGATACATCAGAACTGACGTCCATTGTTAATAATAATAATGCTGATGGTTGTGATGAATTTTTTTGGTCTTGACCAATAGACAATGCAGACGAAACAAAAGTTCTTTCCGAAATGAGCTCATGGAAAACAAAAGGAAAACACGTTTCAGAACCACTGAATCGTGTTGATCTTCTCTACGATCAGGTAGGGCCAAGTGGCACTAAGAATGTTCCCACTAAAATTTCTTCTGATCAACATGAAAAGCCGATCAGAAAAGAGAAACCTAGAACAAACATTCATAAGTCAGTTGAGAAACTCATTGCAAAGAAATGACAACTAAATGCTAAATATAGGAAGAACTTGCAATAAAGAAAACAATTTTGGAAAAACAAGAATTCCAATCAAAATTCTGTTAATTCAAAAGATATTTAGTTCAAAATACGAACTCTTATCATACTCAGAAACCGAAAGCTAATCCTTTTTCAAAAACAAAAGTTTCAAAACCACACGTTTCAAAACCTCAAATTTCAAAATCTGTTGAAAAATCAAAATCCAGTTGTCATCTAAAAACAAATTTTTCAAAATCTGTCAACACATCAAAAGATGTTAAGGGCAACAGTAAAGTGGTTTCGGAAAAAAAGATTTCTCTCGAGGAATACGAAACTAACTTGAAAAAGGAGGAAAAAGCCTTTGCAAAGAGAATGGCTAAGAAAGACAAAGAATTTATCCAACATAAATCAAATGTGGTTGAAATTAATCTTGCTAAAAATAAAATAAAGGTTTTTGAAATATTCAAAGGGGAGAATAGTATTTTGCTAAAAAGAACCTTCTGGTTTGATACACATATAACTTTTCCTGTTCTTAAGAAATCCTCACAAGGACCCAAGAAGGATTGGGTTCCAAAATCTCTTTAAATTTTGTAAGTAATGTGTGACGAACAATACGACTCTGAATGGTACATCAACGGTTGTTCGTGTCACATGACTGGAAGGAGAGAAGAACTGAGGGAATTCTGATCGTTGAAGGATGGTGGTAAAGTAAAGTTTGGAAACAATGCTACAGGAGAAACTAAAGGATATGGGATGATTACGAATGGTGAATTCTTCATTTTGAAGGTGGCTTATGTGGAAGGGCTGCAACATAACTAATAAGCGTTTCTCAATTAGTTGTAGGTACAGGGATGAAAGTGTCATTTGATGATGAAGGATAATAGATTATTGAGAAGAAAACAAACATAGTGATTCTGAAGTCCAAAAGAAAGGGAGAGATGTTTCCTTTGAACATAAAACCAATCATCAGGAAGCCTTCTATTTGCCTACTTACGAAAGCATCTTCGGATGACAGTTGGCTATGGCACTAAAGGCTCTCGCATCTGAATCTCAAGGACATCAACAAACTTGTACTAGGCAATCTTGTGTGAGGTTTACCACTTTTGAAGTTTGAGAAGGAACATCTGTGTGCTGCTTGTGAGTTGGGAAAGCAAAGTCTTAAAAGTCACTCGACTATTATCATTACCAAAGTAATCGAACCACTAGAATTGTTACACATTGATCTTTGTGACCCATCTACCATCGATAACATTGGTGGTAATAAGTATATTCTAGTTATAGTTGATGATTTTTCTAGATTTACTTGGGTTTACTTTCTTAGATAGAAATCAGATGCTACTTCGAAGCTAAAGGATTTCATCAAGCAGATCGAGCTTCAATTGCGAAAGCCTGTCCGGAAAGTTCGCAGTGATAACAGTTCTGAATTTTAAAAACCAAGCGTTTGAAGAATTATTAACTAAAAAAGGAGTTTCTCACAACTTCTTAACTCCTTACACTCCTCAGCAGAATGATGTCGTTGAAAGAAGAAATCGGTCCCTTTGCAAAGCTGCAAGAACGTTGTTATCATTTACGAACCTTTCGCTTTATTTCTGGGTTGATTCCATCGGAACTGCCTGTTTCACTCAGAATCGCTCTTTAATTAATAAAATATTCTTAGTCCCACCCTATGAGATTCTAAAAAACTAGAGACATAATATTAATTTCTTTCATGTCATTGGTTCCAGGTGTTTCATATTCAATTCCAAAGAGCAACGAAACAAATTTGATGAGAAAGCAGATGAAGGAATCTTCTTGGGGTAGTGTTTAACTTCTAAGGCATATAGGGTTCTAAATAAAACGTCAAAAGAGATAGTGGAAACCTATTATATCACCTTTGACGATAATTATCTAAAGAAGTATCAGAAGGCTGACTGTCAAGCTAAAGAAATCTTACTTTCAACAAATTCGATGACGATTCCTCTGTCAAATCTTTATGAGGAATTCATGAATTTGTTTGATTAGCCCGAAAATTCTATTTCTTCAGAATAAAATGCAGCAGATAATAAGGGAGATGAATTGAAGAAAATCATTGATGATGCTACTAAAGATCTTGGAAATAAGCCACTCCTTCCGAAGGGTTATGACATTCCACCTCATCCACAACCTGCTTAAGCTCCATTCTAGGGAAAGGATTCTACTTCAATCTCCATATTTGATACACTTGTTGAGGGGGAAAATTCAAATCCCAAAGTCAATGTTGATATTCCGATCCAGGGGGAGAGTCCGATTCCAAACGTAGAGTCACATGTAAACTTCCAGGGGGGGGAAACGAGAATGAAAATAATGACTCTAACGCTCAATCTAAATTCAAAGATGTGAATATTGAATTGGATCCAACCTCTGATACGAACTATCCTCCATTGACCAAATGGACCAAAGATCATCCTAAATCTCAAGTAACCGGAGCAGCTTCTCCAGGAGTTCTCACAAGAGCTAAACAAAAAGCAAATCAAACTGCATTATTGTCAAAAATGGAATTTTACATGTTTAATTCGTTCATCTCCGAAATTGAGCCGAAAACTGTAAAGATTGTTCTTGATCATTCTGACTAGGTGCATGCTATGCTGGAAGAGCTTAACGAGTTTGACCATAACAAAGTATGGAGATTGATTCCAATTCCGAATGATGCATTTGTGGTCAGATTAAAATGGGTATTTCAAAATAAGCTTGACAAAGAAGGCAACGCTATTCAGAACAAGTCATGATTAGTAGTGAAAGGATACTGTCAGGAGGAAGGTATAGACTATGAGGAGACATTCGCACCAGTTGCAAGACTAGAATCTGTCTGGATTTTCCTTGCCTATGCACCACATAGGAATTTTGAAGTCAATCAAATGGACGTAAAATGTTTTTTTCTGAAAGGAGAATTAGAGGAAACAATTTATGTGGAATAGCGACTAGGTTTCGTAAATGTACAATATCCAAATTATAGTTACATTTTGGATAAGGCTATGTATGGTCTAAAACAAGCACATCGTGCATTGTATGAAACCCTAACTCGATTCTTGAAATAATCCAAATTTAAACAAGGTTCGGTTGACCCAACCTTCTTTTGCAAGAAAGATGGTGACCATCTGATGTCGTCTAAATTTATGTTGATGATATCATTTTCAAATCCACTAATCCTAGATTAACAATTGAATTATGTAAACTGATGGAATCTAAATTTGAGATGATCTCAATGGGTGCTATTAACTTTTTCCTTGGTTTAAATATTAGATGAAGTTCGTAGGGTATATTCATCAACCTGGAAGCCTACACGAAGACCTTGCTTGCAAAATTTAGAATTGTGGGAGATTCAAAGTTCAAAGTTTCAATGGAATTCGGAATGAAACTTACATCATCCTTAGATAAGCCAGCAGCATATATGACTCTTTATCAAAAAATGAATGGATCTTTGATGTATCTAACATCTAGTCGTCTAGATATAATGTTTGCTATTTGTTATTGTGCCAGGTTTCAGGTGAATCCATGTGAACAACATATGACTGCTATGAAGAATATTCTCCGATACCTAAAAAGAACCACCTCTATCGAAATATGGTACCCTTCTAACTCAGGATTCTTTATGCAAGCATACTCTGTGTAACATCCACAAAATTCATAAAAATATTTAAACTTTTTCAAACATCCAAAACCCACCAGTTATTACAAATTGATTTCAAAATACTTTACCATCAGAGAAATCCCAAAAATCATAATCCAAAATGTAATGAGGCCTACGATGAAGCCTTCGCCTTTCCGCGATCAACAGAGGTACCTGAAACATAAATCCGAAAGTGTAAGTCTAAAGCTTAGTAAGTTCCCCCCAACATACCAAACCATACAAACTAGAACAATATCATGAACACACAGTATGCATATAGAGCCTTTAGCCTGACTGGACCGCCTCACCGGGCCTTAAGCCTATCTGGACCACTCACAGAACCTTCAGTATGACTGGACCGCCTCATCGAGCCTATAGCCTATCTAGACCAATCTTCAGGCCTTCGGCTTGACAGGTATGCCCCGTTGGGCCTTCAGTCTAACCGGGCAGCCCTGTGTCTGTTAGCCTTCAACACATAGTAGGACCGCCTCAACACACCCGACATCACAATATAGTTGGATTAGTATCTAAGTCCATAACTATATTTGGTGTGTACTTCACCCGATTGTGCATGGTCCTTTTGGGTTGCCTTCACCAAAGCAACTGGACAGGATGATTTATGGAGAGAGAGAGAGAGAGGTGTTATTATGGTTTATTAATATATTATATGAATAATATATTAAAAGAGAAATCATATTAGTTAGTTTATATTAATCAAGAATTAATTAGGAAATTAATTATGTGATTTAAAGAGATTAATTGAACTAAGGGGACTGGTATCGCCAATTATAAGATAGTTGGATTTGGGCTGTGGATCCCTATGGAAATGAGGGGGAGGAAAGTAGAGTGGAAGCCCACTCAGATTTCATCCAAGGCCTTATTCCAGAAGGTTTTTGCAGCTGCTTAGGGCCTAAGCTATCCAATTATGGTTTTGACTAAAACCCTAGTATCTCAGCTATTTAAGGACCCTTAGGGCTACAGATTTGGACCACCCTGAGAAACCATAAAGTTACTATAGCTGAAATTGTTCCTCCTCACCCTCTCTTCTCAATTATCTTCTTGCCTTGGTGCTTGTAAGCCATTAGAGGTATTACACTTGTGATACTAAGCTCATGAAGATTGAAGATTCTTGCTGTTATCAAAGTTAAACATCAAAACTTGTATCAAATGTAGATTTTGAATCTTATAGTATGCTAGTTTAGGGTTTACAAGATTTGGATCAATTTTTATGTACAATAGAGAAACCTAGATCCAAAGCTTTAGGGTTTTGTATGTGCGCATAGGATTGTTTTTTTTGCTCAAAACCCATTAGTGGTATCAGAGCCTTTCTTGGTTTCTATTGTATTTGATGCCTGGTGTGTTTATGCATTGCTTAAAATTGATTTTTATGCCATCTTCTTGAGATAATCATCGAGTCCTATGAGGTACTCGACGATTAGGATGAACTCGACGAGTTCTGTAAGGGACTCAGCGAGTCGGGCTATCACGCAGACGGTTTTTTGGGATTTTGGTTTATTTTGACTTGGGATAATTACCAAAAATATTTTTGATTAATAAAATCCGAATATTATTGATTCTATGTGATTATCTTAGTCAAAATAAAATATATTTATCATTTAATTAGATAATTATTGCCTTATATGATACATCTTCTTATTTGAATTATTTTATCAATTATCTTGCATGAAATTGGATTAGGTCAAAATTAGATAACCACCAATTAATTGTTTAATTGTGATATTTGAATTATGATCTAGATAGTTTTGAAATGTTTCATAAACTTTCCCTCAAGTTTTGGAATTTAAAATTTTTGATTAAAATTTTAATTTTGAAATAATTAAATTCCAAACCCTAGAATTTTACAAGTTTAAAAGTCAACCCTATACTATTATAATATTATAAGAATAATTATTATATATGTATGAGATAAATGCTAGTCTTACCGTTTGTAGATCTCATTCACGAAGCCGATCTATAATGGGGGTATAAGGTTGCTGCCTATAAAATGACAGTTTAATAGGTGTCCACTCTCACCCACCGCTTCCTTGATTGATGGAGGGTCGTTAGCCGGACGTGTAGGATAGGGCAACTAATTCCTCATTAAAAGTATAGTGATTAATAAAGTAACTAAATGTTTTTATAAAATTCCCAATCTTAGTTCCTTTAGAAAAAAATGTGAATTCGATGCTATTCCATGAAATTACACTTTGTACCCCTGCTACGACATTAGTGGAGCGTGTTTGGTTAACCGGCACACTAATTTGGATCTAAGCAAAGGTGTCAAAGGGTGACTCAATGTTTGTCATAGATCAATGGAGGGCGTGTGGCTAACCGGCACATTGATTAGGTGACTGTAACATTGAGGGCACCATGTACATTTGCATGGTTATTCACACCTTGTTTGTGATCATTATTATCTTTGTCACAAACTTGAAGGGCATATCGAGATTTAAACATGCCATTGAAAATTTCAATAAATCTCAAAGGATCTAGGAGTTTGAAAACATTTAAAACTTAATTGCTTTTGTTTTTCATGGTGGAAATTAGTGAATCGTCATTCACTTACCATTAAATTATTTTGTTGTTTAGATTACGACATCCCTCTTCTAAATTGCAAATAATGTTGTTGGGTCCTAGCCCTAATTTCTTATTTGGGTGTTTAATTGGGGATTCTTATCTAATCAAACTTTGTCTCTTTTCTTTTTTAGATGTCTAACCCAAACAACAATGCTTCCGGCTCAAGCTCTTCTGGTTGATTCTCACTCATGAATTTGTATGGGAGGGTGATCTTCGACGGAAACAATTTTAATGATTGGATCTGCAACATAAGGATGGTCACCTGCTACGAGGACAAGGAGTATGTCCTTAACAAGGTGCTGAAGGAGGTATATGTCAACACGGCTACTCCCAAGGAGATCGCTGCCTTTGAGGCCCATGAGCGTGATGCAATGAAAGTCCATTGCATCATGCTGGCAACCATGACTGCTGAATTCTGAAAGTCTTACGAGGACTTCTATCCCTACAAAATGCATCAGGATCTACTAGATAGGTACCACCAGAGTGCCAGACAGGAGAGGTACGATATCATCACTTCGTTGATCACGACCAATATGAGGGATGGAGAGTCTGTCACTACTCATCTATAGAAGATGCAAAGGCATGTCGACTGCCTACTGAAGATAAATGTTAACTTCGATGAAGAGTTGGTGATTGATATCATTCTCCACTCCTTGCCTCCTTGCTACAACCAGTTCCGCATGACCAACCACATGAACAAAGAGGAGGTCACATTGAGCAAGCTTAAAGGTCTGTTGAGGACTATTGAGAGCAACCTTGAAAGGACCTTAGATCAATCAATCTATCAAACAATGACTAATAATAAGAACAGAACACGAAATATCACAAAGAGCTTTCACTAAGAATGATAATCTCACAAAGAGATTATTGTTCGCACAAAGCGGCTATTAGGGTTTGTGAAAGATAACCCCTTCACAAACCCGTACAAAAGATTATATAGAACTATTATAGACAATCCCTACAAATCAGGGATGTTCCAACTAACTAATATATGATAACTATGGAAACAAGATAAATACAAAATCTGTTACATATAAGACAATATATATATATACTGAATAACTTTTCTGTTGACGCTGATGCTGATGCTAACACTGATGCTGATGGATCAGTTTCAAACATCATCATATTATAAGGTTCGACCTTACAATCTCCCCCAATATGATGATGTTCAAAACAACAGCTATACGAGAACACCTTTGGACAAAAATTCTTCATACTCAGCTTCAGCTTCTATTTTCACAGGCCAGTAAGGACTATCCAACAGCTCCTGTCTTCTATTCAGCAGTTCCATAGCAATCAGTATTTGAAACTCTCCAGATAAATCTTGATGACTCATGCACATTTGTCTTAAGCCAACAAGATGTGCTGTTGGAGCTCTTGGAATTTTTGTGGTGCCCTCAAAGCACATTCTTCTGTTTTTATCGAGATAAAACATTCCATGTTCAGGAATTGAGATGAACTTATGTTGAACTGGCTCAACACCGATAGGAAGAGAGTTGTTTATCCCTTCAGCACCAAAATTTAGAGCCAACACATCTTCGCCATCAACTTGAAATCTGGTCCTTCGGATTCTAGGAACTGAGGAACTTTGGCCTTGTTGCTGAGAATGTTGTATAGAAACAAGATCCAAACGCTGAACTTTCTTGATCAGTAGATGGAGAGCACATGTCAATTTAGAAGAGATAGCTGAAGTTTGCTTGGATGCTAATTCAAGCAATTCCATCCATTTAGAATATCCATATCTTATCAGCTCATCCATCTTGACAACTTCAGTGTATGGATGTTGAGGACCTTGACGAGTGAGCAGTAATGTAAGAATTTGCTCATTACGAGGTTTAGAAGCTTTAACTTTGATGCTTTTATCACTACTCACTCGTCATTTAAGAACATCTTGAAACTTCTTTCGATCAATCCTGTCAAGAATATTTTCAGTCCTTGACTTGCTGTTACTGGGAGGAGGCTGGGAAGATTTAGATTTGGACTGATATTCTAAGAACTTCTGCATCTGAGCTTCAAAGGATCCTTTGACCTGAAGCTGATGCTGGATGAGAGATTCATCAGCTTGAGCAATATTCTTTAGAAGCTGAGCTTGATTGGCTTCATCAAGAATTTGCTTAACTTGATCAGGAGACATGTCCCATTCAGCTGCTAAGTTGGATATGCTGACTATGGACTTAGGTTTCTTGCTAGGCAGAGAAGTATCAGTGTGTGAAGAAGCCAAATCAGTATCTGCTGCCTTGCGCTTGCGAGATAGAGGTTGAGTATCCTCACTAGCTACATCTGAATCTTCTCCTTGGACTGGTATAATAGGATCAATGAATTTTATATCTAGCATTTTACCTTCATCATCATGTTCATCTTCATTATCCTCTGAGACATCTCCTTTAGCTGGAATAGTGGGATCAATAAAGTTCATGTCCAGGATCTGACACTCATCATCATGTTCATCATCATGCTCACTAGCTTCAGCAAGCTTTTTAGTATCTGTTGGTCTATCAGGTTCCTCAGCAACTAGTTTATCAGACTTGTGCATCGTCTGTGGGTGCTTAGTCTGGACTAAAGTGTTGTCCGTAGATCCAAGCTCAACATATTCAGTGTCTCCCTCTTTTGGATCAGACTCGTGCATCGTCTGTGGTGGCTCAGTCTGGACTAAAGTGTTGTCCGTAGATCCAAGCTGAACATATTCAGTGTCTCCCTCTTTTGGATCATCATCAGTGTCTCTCCCATTTTGATCATCATCAGTGTCTCCCCCTTTTTGATCATCATCATTTTGTGGGTCAGGGGAAGAAGTTGGCAAGAGAATTTCCTTCAGCTGATGTACATCGGCCTCAATTCGTAGAAGACGCTGACTCATGTCCCGAGTCAGTGTCAGAAGCTCATTAAATGCTGAGGCCGGTATATGAAGGAATGAAGTACCTGGAACTTCTTGTAAGTGAGGTTGCACCCCCAGAGAAGGTTGATCTCCCTGGAATGGGTTCTCCCCCTGAGATGGTTGCTCCCCCTGAGATGATGGCTCCCCCTGGGATGGTTGCCCCCCTTGAATTAGTGGCTCCTCTTGAGCTGAGTGAACTCTCTCAGTGACAGAGAGAGTGTGATGAGAAAGTTGAGGGGAGAGATGACTACCATCCTGTGATTCAGCTTCTTGATCAGCATGATCTTCATTGTTACCATCAGCTCTTTCATCAGTATCAGCGGTTAGTGAAGGAACAGTATATGGATTTGCAATCCATTCTCTCATCCGATCAGAGATGCCGATGTCAGTTTCCAATGGATCATCCTGATACATTCGTACTGACAAGCGTGCGCATTGGATGGGGTTTCCAGGGTGTGAGTAGTAAGCTTAAGCGAAAAATTTATCTAGCACAAGAGCAATCCAGCGTGGAAAGGGGACATGATCAGCGCGTACATTTGCACGAAGAAGTTGAACAAGTTGATCAAAGTAGAAGGCCCCATAATCGAGTCGTTTGTTGAGAAGAAGAGAACATACGACTTGTTGCTCATAAGTGCTCAGTTGATCACCACTACAAGATTTGTGACCCACACATTTGCACAGAGCACCGGTGAAGAACTTCCATCCTGGAGTCATACATTGACGCAGAATGAGAGCTGATCGAGTACCAGCCTTTGAGTGATCATAGCCCAGTTGATCAAAGAGACGTCGACAACGTTCAATAGGTGGAAGCTCAAAGAAGGGTTCAAAGATTAGTAATCTGAGCGCAGCACTGAGAAGGTCAGTGGTAATAAAGACTGAGTGTCTTCCACGGCCAATAGTTCCGGAGATGACGTTGTTTTCTTCATTGATTGTTGCAGTGTAGTAGAACTCACAAACTTGTTCGGGAACGAACTCTGATGGAACGTCACTAATTGCGTATCGGAGTCGGCAGGAGACTAAGAAATTAACAAACTCATCAAGTCCGAGACCTCGATGAACATCTGGAATATCAGGGTTGAAAGCTACGTTGGTGGCTTTGATGTGTATGGGAAGAGGAGGAGAGTTTTGAGCTGGAACAACTCTTCTTGAAGTGGAGGAGAAGGTGAACAGTGATGCCGCCATTGAAGAAGTTTAGGATTCTAGGGTTCTTTTTTTAGGCGAGAGAGAAGATTGAAGAAAAGTAAAAAGGTTTGGGGAAGAGCTGAAAAGGTTTAAATAAGGAATGAAATGGTAAAAGTAATGATTATCTTTAGCGAAAATAATTGCGTATCTTGCCTGACTGTCAAATCAAAAAATAGTCGTTGGGTAAATAGAGTCGTTGTACCAAAGATGAAACGACAATGAGTGACTACGGAAGCGCTGAGATTGCTATCACGGAAAGTTACATGCTGAAAGATAGTGTGTCGTCAATTCAAGGTACAACTTGCTTGTTTAGGATTAGCAAGGTGATTGGTGCGTGTGATAGATACTGTTTTAATTATCTAACCATCGGCACAGAGTGTCGAGTCTTTATCAGTGAGTGGTATTTCTTACTGAATCATTAGACACTGAGTGAGAAGAAGGTGAAGAGAGGATTGTTGTGTGTCATAGACACTGGTGTTTTGGTCTAACCATCGGCAAAGATTGTTAGATTCTCATCAGCATGTGTTTTGTCACACCGAATCACAAAATCAGTGTAAGATTGGTAAGAGTGGATAGTTGTGTGTGATAGAACTTGGTGTTTTGTCTAACCATCGGCAAAGATTGTTAGATTCTCATCAGCATGTGTTTTGTCACACCGAATCACAGAATCAGTGTAAGATTGGTAAGAGTGGATTGTTGCGTGTGATAGAACTTGGTGTTTTGTCTAACCATCGGCAAAGAGTTTTAAGTTGTTATCAGTGTATGGTTTAATACAGTGAATCATTCAACTTTAGTTTAGAAGATTTGTAGAAGAGAAAGAGATAAGAGATCATACAGTGTACTCAGCATGCTAAACATCATCAACGCATCATCATCAGTACAAAAAAATATTACTGTATAAGAGAATAACAAACATCAGTAAAACAATTTTTCAATCGAGCGTGAGCCCCTTTCCATTCATATGAAACATTCTGAAACACCACGTTATTGCACTTGATATTTCCATATCCTTTAGTGAACCCCTTTCCATTGTCTCCGTATGTTACTGCAGGACCAGTTTTCTTGACATAGTCTTCCAGGAGAGACTTGGATCCAGTCATATGTCTTGAGCAACCACTATCTAACTACCAAATATGCTCCTGACCCTCCAGTGCTGAGAAACTAGTTAGAACACACTGACCCATTGGAAGATGGGTCATTCACAAAGTTATTTGACAATATATTATAGCACTCTTTAGGAAGACAGTTTAAAGAATTTGATTTAAGAGTCCATTTTTCATTTCTAACTTTGATGTTATCAGCTCTTAATGATGTTTTATCAAACTTGCATTCACTGATTTTGTGATTCGAATCACCACACCTGTAGCAAATTCTAGTACCAAAGTTTTTCTTGGTAAACACATTTTTAGATTTAACACATTTATATTTTAAAGATTCACCAAGTGAACTTTGAGTTCTTTTATTTAACATTGAATTACTAAAGAATTCAGTGTCAGAAGAACTACAATCAGTGATGGATGAGGAGTTGACATCAGTATCAAATTTAGACTTATGTACTGAAACACTGCAATTAGGATATTGTTCAAGTTGTTCATGAACAGCATGAAACACTCTATTTGAGATAGGAAATGCGATAATATTTTCAGTGAGAGGATTTGGTCTCACAAGATGTGCAGGATAAGAAGTAGGATCAATTCCAGTAATTTCAATATTACACTCAGTAACACCAATAGAGTCAGTAACACAGTGTTCATCAACGAGACTCTAATTAATAAAGGTGTTGCTGATAAATGTATTTTTGAAACTATCTTTTAATTCATTTATGGAATAAAATTCATATTCCTTTTCTTGAGATTTAAAAACTTTTTCTGCTTCAACAAAATTTCCCCCAAGGATTTTCTCACATGAGTGAGGTATTTGAGCAGAAATAACATAATTAGCATTTTTGTGAGATTTAGCCCAAAGTTTTAAAACATTTTGTTCTTTGTTCAAAAGATCTTTAACTTTATCAATTTCAGCAGATAGTGAGGAATTTGATAAACTAGTAACTTTTAGAGTTTCCTGAGTAGTATTAATAATGTTAATTTTTAAGGATAGTTCAGTTTTAAGAAGATCAATTTGATTTTTCATATCTCTTATGGTTTGATTCTTCTTAGAATTAAGAACACCCAAATACTCAAACATTTTGATTTTTTCATTCATTGAATATGAAACAAAGTTTTGAACCTGATACATTGAAGGAGAATCAGTGTTGTACTTCCTGGAGTTTTCCACTGCATCATACATATCAGCATCAAATGAACTGATGCTGATTTTACATTCATCAGTGTCTTCTATCTTGACCATCAGACACTTGACTTCATCATCTGATGACTCCTTATCAGTCTTCCATTTTTCTTCTTCAGCGACAAGAACTTTATGTTCCAAGTTCTCTGCTTTTAGTTTCTCAACCAGCTTGTTGTACTTCTACTTCCAGTATTCATCCGAGCTTTGTGTTCTTTGTTTGCATTCTTTTGCAAAATGATCAGTGCTCCCACAGTTAAAGCACTGAGCTTTCCCTTTCCTATCAATACCATGCTTTTTATCAGTGTCTGATCTTTTTGAAGATTTCCCACTCATCTTCTTCTGAAACTTTGAGAAATTTCGGCCTGATTTCTCAAAAGTCTTCACAATCAAAGCTGCACTAGCCACAACCTTTTCAAGATCATCAGTGTCACTTTTAGAAGAATCAGTGTCTGAATGGTTTTCAGTGTCTGACTCTGACACTTGCTTTTTGTTTGAAAATAAAGCTACTGATGACTCACGCTGAGAATCCTTCATCAGCTCCTTTCTCTGAAGCTTGGATTCCTCATAGTATCGTAGGTTTCCATAGAGACTTTGTAAGTCCGTAGTATTGATCTTCTCACTATTTTTCAGCACATCAACATGGTTGTCCCAACCTGCACCTAGAGAATCCAAAAACTTCTGCACTAGAACAGTTCGATGCTTCAACTGATCTAGTCTCCGCAGATCATTAACAAGAGTATTAAACCTGTTAAAGGTTTGAGTCAGGGTTTCACCTTTCTTTGCAAAAAAATGTTCATACCTTCTATTTAGATCATTTATTTGAGTAGCCTTGACTTCTTCAGTGCCTTCAAAAGATACATTCAGTGTATTCATCATCTCTTTTGCTGAGATGCAATTATGAACCAGCCCAAAGATATTGTATGGCAAAGCATAGCTGATTGCAGCCCGAGCACGAACATCAAGACCATTCTTTCTTTTGTCATCTGCCATCCAGTTTTCTCTAGGTGTTTTCTTCATCGCACCATCAGGAACGTTGTTTTTCAGGGGTTGATACATCGGAATATATGGACATTTTTCGATGATGTCCAGCATGTCTTCATCTACCGACTCTAATGTATAGAGAGCCTTTATTTTCCACATAGCAAAATTTGTCTCATCAAACGAAGGAATTTTAGCAGAAGGATGATTTGATGAGTTTGAAGAAGAAGAGGATGAAGCCATTTGTTTGATAAAAGAAACCTGCTCTGATACCAATTAAAAGGACCTTAGATCAATCAATCTATTAAACAATGACTAATAATAAGAACAGAACACGAAATATCACAAAGAGATTTCACTAAGAATGATAATCTCACAAAGAGATTATTGTTCGCACAAAGCGGCTATTAGGGTTTGTGAAAGACAACCCCTTCACAAACCCGTACAAAAGATTATATAGAACTATTATAGACAATCCCTACAAATCAGGGATGTTCCAGCTAACTAATATATGATAACTATGGAAACAAGATAAATACAAAATCTGTTACATATAAGACAATATATATATATATATATATATATATTGAACAACTTTTATGCTGACATTGATGCTGATGCTGACACTGATGCTGATGGATCAGTTTCAAACATCATCATATTATAAGGTTCGAACTTACAAACCTCAATGATAAATCCATTGCACCAACTCCGACTGCTACAGTTGCCCCTGTCTAGGCTATTGGGTAGGGGAAGGGTAAGAAGAGGAAGGATCCTTCAAAGGGCCACCATAATGGAAAGTCCCATGATTGCACCCCTTCTATTGGAACCAAGGCAGGTGCCGTTGCACCCACCTCCAACAGAAAGGATGCAGAGTGCTACTATTTCCATGAGAAGGGGCATTGGAAACGAAGTTGCCCAAAATATTTGCAAGATATCAAGGATGGAAAGATCAAGCCATCCTATGTAGGTATTCATACTATTCAATCTAATGATTCATCACATGCTATTTCTTGGGTTCTCGATAGAGGGTGTTGATTTCACATTTGTTCTGATTTGTAGGGCCTAAGAATAAATAGGGATGTGGAGCATGGGAAGATAAACTTGATCCTGGGGAGTAGAAGAGCATCGCCTATCACCAAGATTGGAGTTTACTCTTTAGTGCTTAGTAATAGATTAGGACTAGATTTGAATAACTGTTGCTATTCTCCTGAAATAGAAAGAAACATCATTTCTTTTCATGGTTTGTATAGACAAGGATTTAGATATTCATTTGACAATGAAAAGGGTTCTATTAACGCTTATCTTAATGGTGTTTTCTATTTTGAAGCATTGCATTGTACTGGAATATATGAAACTGTGATGGTTGTAGAAAATTTAGGAAATGATGTGTTGTGTATTGATTCTTCCAATAGTTTGGATAAAGCATGCTTGTGGCATTGTCGTCTTGGACATGTCAACAAGAAACACATGGCCCAACTCTAAAAGGATGGAGTGCTGGAGTCATTCAACCTTAGGGACAATTAAGTGTGCGAGTCGTGCTTGCTTGGAAAGATGACCAAGTCACCCTTCACTGGTACTTGTGAAAGGGGGGAGGGTTTATTGGATCTCATACACACCGATGTGCGTAGGCCCTTTAGATCCACCACAAGGGATGCAAGCCGCTTCTATGTGACTTTCACCGATGATTATAACAGGTATGGTTATATCTACATAATCAAGCACAAGTCAGAAACCTTGGAAATGTTCAAAGAGTTTAAGCGGGAAGTGGAGAATCAGATGGGCAGGAAATCAAGATGCTTTGATCCAATCGAGGTGTAGAGTACCTAAGTCTTGAATTCTACGACTACCTATATGGATGTGGAATCGTTTCGCAATTGACGCCTCCTAGGACACCACAGTTTAATGGTGTAGCTGAGAGGCGTAATCGAACCTTGCTAGACATGGTTTGTTCCATGATGAGTTGTGCTTCGCTACCTATCTCATTCTGGCGGTATGCCTTAGAGACTTCCGCCCATATCTTTAACGTAGTCCCTACAAAGAAGATTGCCAAAACACCTGACGAGATGTGGACAGAGAAAGCTCCCTCGTTGGCACATATCATGGTTTGCGGTTGCGAAGCTTTCGTAAGACGAGAGAGTAACGACAAGATCGAACCTCGTAGTGAGCGGTGTATTTTCATCGGCTACCCACAAAAGTCCTTTGGATATCTATTCTATAGACCCAGTGACAATGTTGTATTTGTTGCGAGGAAAGGGGTTTTCTGAGAGCGAGAACTCATAACCCAAGGCTACAGTGGGAGTTAAATTGATCTTGAAGAGCTTCAAGAGTCAAGTGATGAAGGAACCTTTAACACTGGCGCTCAACCCGAGGAGGAAACTCCGGATGAACCGATTGACGAGTGCTTACCTCTTAGATGTTCCACTAGAGTTACTGTTCCACCTGTGTTATATGGTTTTCATATAACAAGTGAAGGTGTTATGTTTATTAGTGACAGTAGACTAATAAATCTGGACGAACCTAATAGCTACAAGGAAGCCATGGCAGGCACGAAGTCTGCAAAATGGAAAGAGGGTATGGACAGCAAGATTTTGTCCATGTTTGACAACCAATTTTTGAATTTGGTTGAGAATGTACCAGGTCGTAAGACGGTCGGGTGCAAGTGGATCTTCAAGAAGAAGACCGACATGGATGGGAAAGTACACACTTATAAGGCGCGATTGGTTGCGAATGGCTTTCCTCAAACTCCCAGAGTTGACTATGATGAGACCTTCTCACCAGTTGCTAAGATAAAGTCTATTAGGGTGATGCTAGCCATAGCAGCGTTTCTTGATTATGAAATATGGCAAATGGATGTCAAAACTGCTTTCCTTCTTGGGAAGTTGGCTGAGGATGTTTACATGAGTCATCCAGAGGTTTTTGTCAATGTGAAGCATCCTAATAGATTCTGTAAGCTTGAGAAGTCCATTTATGGATTGAAGTAAGCATCTCGTAGGTGGAAGCTTTGTTTCGACGAGAAAGTCAAAGAGTTTGGCTTCCGGCGAAGCGAGGATGAGTCATGTGTATATTTCAAAGCCAGTGGGAGTATAGTTAGCTTCCTCGTATTGTATGTCAATGACATACTACTCATAGGAAATGACATCGCGACCCTGCAGGAAGTTAACATTGGATTAGGTGTCTAAGCCCATAACTATTATTGGTATGTATTCGACTCGAGAGTAGCATGGTCCATTTGGGTTGCATATCATCAAGACAATTTGCAAGGATGGACTTTTGAGAGAAGGTTATTTATGGTTTATTAATATATTATAAGTTATAACATATTAGTGTGAAATCATATGTTTTAATTAGTATTCATCAAGAATTAATTTGGAATTAATTTAGTGATCAAAGAGACTAATTAAAACTATAGGGACTAATTATTGTAATTAGTTATATTTATATGTGTTGGGCTTATGATCCATGTTGGACCAAGTTTATGTATGAATACATAAAGAGATGGGCCACATGAACCATGGATCATAAAATCCATAGATATGGGTTTGGGTTATACCCATGACTCTTAGAATTCAACGCGTATAAATACATATGTTATGACCTAAAAACTGCCACTTTTAGAGTGTGTGCATGTTCTTGGAGTTCATGAACGTTTTAGAGTGCATGGAGATTCTCCCTGAAGTCCTACCTTTGTCCTTGATGTGTTGTGACTTCATTTGAGGCTTCCACACTATTGGGGCTAAGTTCTTAAGGCCAAATACATCCAGACCTCCAGCCACGCACAAAAGGTATGTTACACTATCTAGTATTTTATGTAGATGTATGACAATTGCATGCTAGATATAGGTTCAATACCTTGGAAACCATTTGCATGTATAATTAGTGAAAACATAGATCCAAGGTATTTAGGGTTGTATATGCACCATAGGATGTTGTAATATACCAAAACCCAACAGTGGTATCAGAGCCAAGGCTTGTTTTCATGTTATACTTGCTGAAATGGATGAAAAATCGAAAATTTTGGCTGTCTTGGCACTGGACTCGCCGAGTCCACTGATGGACTCGCCGAGTCCATGAAGAAATTCATCCAACTTGTGGAGTTGGTTCATGCACTCGACGAGTTGGACCCCCTGACAGCATATTTTCGACTTTTAAGGCTGGAATTAGACAAGAAACGTTATCCTAAGCTGTTTTGGTCCTGTAAACCTGTTTTTGATGTGGTAATGTTTATGCTAAACCAATTTCAAAGATAATTTTCAATAGATTCATGTTTTGTATTAGTTTAATGGTTAGACTAATTTCATGAAAATTGTTTGACTTGAATTATCTTGTTCTTATGAGTTGGTTTAGATTAATAGAAAAGTTATGTGATAATTTGTTTTCAATACATATTAATCTTAAAGTTGTTCATGAAATGTGTTTTTGTAACTTGTCCTCAAGTTATATGAAAAGTCACATTTATGATTTTTCAAACTCATAATATTTCCATAAGTTAGGAAAAATGAAGAGTCTTATTTTGTTGAATGATTTTAAAGTCTTCCATAACTTGTCCTCAAGTTATGGAAACTGAAGAGTTTATCCACTAAACTACTTTAAACTCATAGGTTATGAAAATGAAGAGTTTTTTTCCTTAAATGTTTTTAAAGACTTCCATAACTTGTCCTCAAGTTATGGAACATGGAGAGTTTTTTTTTTATTAAACTACTTTAATTCATAAGTTATGGAATTGAAAAGTTTTGAATTATTCAAAACTTGCCCTCATGTTTTGGAATTTGTAAAGTTTCCCCCCATGAATACTTTAGTTCCAAGTT
Organism: Lactuca serriola; assembly: GCF_051521515.1. Classification (NCBI taxonomy): domain Eukaryota; kingdom Viridiplantae; phylum Streptophyta; class Magnoliopsida; order Asterales; family Asteraceae; genus Lactuca; species Lactuca serriola. Next base: position 196,820,892 of record NC_136410.1, read on the forward strand.
AGCCCTTAGAGTTTTAAAAGTTAAAATTCAACCCTTATACTATTATAATATTAATAGTTAATACTTATATATATATATATATATATATATATATATATATATATATATATATATATATGTATAAGAACAGAGTCAGTCTTACCGTTACTAGGCCTCATTCACGAAGCCAGTCTATAAGGGGGGGGTATAAGGTTACTACCTTTAAAATGGCAGTTTAATGGGTGTCCACTCTCACCCACCGCTTCCTTGACTGGTGGAGGATCGTTAGCCGAACGGGTTTGACAGGACTATAATTCTCCCTTCATTAAAAGTATAATGATAAATACTAAGTAACTAAACACTTATTAAATTCCCAATCTTACTTACTTAGGAAAATGTGAATTTGCTACTAACCCATGAAATTCACACTTTGTACCTTACCAAGTCGTTGGTGGAGCGTGTGTGGGTAACCGGCACACTAACTTGGACTAGTAAGGATAACAAAGGGTGACTTAATGTTTATCATAGATTGGTGGAGCACGTGTGGGTAACCGGCACATCGATTAGGTGATAATATTAAGGGTACCAAGTGAATTTGCATGGTTATTCACACCTTGTTTTGTGATCCTCAGCATCACAGTCACAAAATTTGAGAGGGCACACTAAAGATTGAAACATGCCATTGAAAAAGTTCAATAAATTTCAAAAGATCTAGAAGTTTCAGATCCAATTAAAACCTAATAAATTATTTTGTTTTTCATGGTGGAAATTGGTGAATCGTCATTCGCCTACCTTCAAATATCTTATTGCTTGGATGACGGCATCCCTCTTCCAAGTTATAAAATATTGTGTTGGGTCCTAGCCTTAATATTTCATATTGGGTGTTATATTAAGGACTTAAAAAGCAACTAACTTGAATATCTCCTATTTTAGATGTCTAGTTTAGACATCTATGATCTACCCAAATCTCTTGGAATTTCACTTCCTCCATCCGCTCCAATTATTCTCCCTAACCCACAAGTTCAAGGTCACTCAAGCCCTATTGGCAATCAAGATCGATGTGTGATCACATCTTGGAGATGAAGTCACATATTGACAAGCCATGAGAGTTTGGTGTCAAAGTCTTGTGAAAGTTGGATGTTCAATCACTTTCTAAGTCACATAGTGAGTTCTTTTGGGACTACTATGTGACAAATCATGACTTGACCCTTAATGATCTTACCTATTTGCTTGGTGCTTCTGAGTCAGCAATGATTTTGAGCACCGATGAAGCAAATTTGAATAGAAGATCGACTTCCCAAACTTTCATGGACATTGACAATGGTAACATTGGAAATCCAAAAAAGCTTTCTCTTCCCAATGGAAAGGGATCCGCCATAGTCAACTCGGTTGACCAAATGGTAAAGAGAAAGGCTAAGTATGAGATAGACTCGTATACCATTCCCAAAGAGTCCATATGTTTTTGTTGCCAAAGGAAGGGCATTGGTTGCAAAGCCGACTATTTACCTGAAAGATCATAAGGATGGTAAAGTCAAAAAGGTTTTACTCTACTTTGATTAAAATCCACTATCTAACTCTATTAAGTTCCTATTCCGAGATTCTTATTACATGATGTGACTGGGTCACATGTTGATGTTTTAAGAGTCAAAGAAAAGAGAGGAAGCTTGAAGAAAGTATATGATGATTCTGATTGCGAAGATGGATTTCGATCGCATGGTTCGGTGATCAGGATTTTGAGCTGTTACTTAAGAGTTGTGACAGATTGCTTAAGAATAGATAACAACAAGTTTTTCATATGGATTGTGAGGATAAGTTTTTCTGCAAAGTTTTAAAATAAACGAAAAGGGTTTTGTTTTTATTTATTTTAAAATATCCTTACAATGACGTTTCTGAAAAAGTGTTGCTTATATGATTCCATTAAAAAGAATATCGGTAAGTGGATTTGATTCTTTCATTTGTGGTAGTGTCTAAATTTACCAAATAAGGAAAGATTCTCATCACCCAAGTTTCAATTGGACCGAAACATGGAATCATGCAAGTTGTAGAGTATGATGAATGAGAATTCTTAGCTTTGGAAAATTAAGACTAAGTCCTTGGTCACATGTGTATGTGAGTCAAGTGAAGGACAAAGGGATTGGTACACTTAGGTGTGATGGGTTTTGGCCATATGAAGATTCCTATGTGCACATGCAAACCCTAATGCTTGGATCTAGGTTTCTCTAATTAAACATTCTTTGAATCCAAGACTTCTAATGACTAATTAGGTATAAGAACAATACAAAATCAGATCTAGAAGTTTACCTTTGAATCTCTTATTTGATCTTGTTATCTTGGAGCTCTAGAGTCACAATTGTCACTCCTCTAATGGCTTACAAACACCAAAATGCAAGGAGGATGATTTGAGAGAGAGGTTAGGGATTAGAAATCGGCTAGGGTTTTTTTGCTCTAGCAGAGGTGCCGATTTCCCTTGCCCTAGGGGTCTATTCATACTTGTAAGGCTCCTAGGGTTTCACCCTTAAACCCTAGTTGAATAATCTTTCATTAAAGCAATCCAAATCCTTTTCATGATAATGCCTTGGACGAAATTGAGGCCATCCCAAGCCCTAGAATTCGTCCAACCCTTATCCCTTAAGGATTTACAGCCGAAAGTGCAACTATGAAACAATTGATTGTTTATACCCTCTTATTTAATTAATCTCTTTAAATCACCAAATTAATACTAATTAATCTATGACTTATATTAATCAAATAACAATATTATTATTCCTTATATTATTCTCATAATATATTAATAATATCTATTCTCTCAAAATAAATCATCCTGTCAAGTTGCTATGGTGAAGGCAACCCAAAAGGACCATGCACAATCGGGTCAAATAGTTGGCTAATATAGTTGCAGCCTTAGACACTATTCCAACAGTCTCCCACTTGGATAAGTCTAGCAACTATATGCACAAGTACAATCCGATTCGCAATCGTAGCTCTCAAAGATGCTATCAAACTCTGATCTAATCAATCTTGTCCTTTAGATAAGGGATCATACAGTCCTCTGTTAGATATAATGCTGACAATTCTATGGAATGATTAGTCTACCATTTAGGTTTATCGATCTCTGATTTATTTGACATAGAACTTAATCGAACACATCAATTTAGTTCTGACCGGGCCCGGCACATAAGTCAAATCAAATCATCGAGCGGCCGAGATATCGCTTTTACCTTCTTAGGATAAAAGTTACAGATAAACTTCGACTTATATGCATTTACTTATTCATTAATCAACTATACACAACAATGCGTTTTATAACATCGAGTTACCAATGCGTTTTCGCATTATCAATGTTCAATCAATTAACAAATAACAAACCATATATCTAGGTTCTCAGACTATATGATATTATCGTCTTGCGATCACCCTATTATATCATATTCCATAAGGTGATCCCAGCAAGCACGGGTTTTTTCCAATGCTCAAAACTAGTTCATAAGCACTCATGAACGTCGCAGCAATCTTTTGCTACGTCTAATACCATTTAGACAATCTACGTACCAATTCACGACAATCTTCATTCATATCTACTTCCAACATATGAACGATTGCGGACAATTTGAATAATTCGATTATTCTTAATAAACTCAATTATTTTGGAAGTCAAAACATGCAAAATGAAACAAGAGTTAAACAATTAACATAAGACAGTAACATTACTCATAAATAAAACTCCTTTATTTAATCATCAAATGTTAATTACATTTATCTATTACACGTTTCTAATACTATCTAATCTATGCTAATATCATCCTTCAGCCCAATGCTCCTAGCATGCTGCAAGTGCTACTCAGTCCCTTCGTAAGCGGATCTGATGGGTTATCTTCTGATGATATCCTCTTCACTATGAGTTGTCCTTCTTCTACACGATGTCTAATAAAGTGATATTGTTTGTCGATGTGTCGAGATCTACCATGATCCCTCGGTTCCTTGGTCAAGGCAACCGCTCCTTCATTATCACAGAAAATCTCCATGGGCTCCTTTATGGCGGGTACAACTCCAAGGTCACCAATGAAGTTCTTTAACCATATTGCCCCCTTCGATGTTTCGCTCGCTGCAATGTACTCTGATTCGCACGTTGAATCTGCTACGGTTTCTTGTTTGGAACTTTTCCAAGTCACTGCTCCTCCATTTAGGGTAAAGACCCAGCCCGACTGTGAACGGTAGTTGTCCCTGTCGGTCTGAAAGCTGGCGTCACTATACCCTCGCACCTTCAAGTCATCACTCCCACCAAGGACTAAGAACCATTCCGTCTTCCTCCGAAGGTACTTAAGGATATTCTTCACCGCAATCCAATGGGCTCTGCCAGGGTTCCCTTGAGATCTACTAACCATGCTTAAAGCAAAGGCTACATCAGGGCGAGTACAAGTCATAGCGTACATGATTGAGCCAACTACGGAAGCGTATGGTACTCGGCTCATTTCAGCTATCTCAACTTCGGTACTCGGACTTTGAGTCTTACTCAACTTGACATTACTTTGTATCGGTAATTCTCCCTTCTTCAATTTTTCCATACTAAAACGTTTTAGTACCTTCTCTAAGTAAGTGTTCTGACTAATTCCTATTAGTCTCTTACTTCTTTTTCTCACTATCATTATTCCCAAAATGTAAGAAGCCTCTCCGAGGTCCTTCATAGCGAAGCACTTCCCGAGCCAGGACGTAACCTCCTGCAGAGTCGGGATGTCGTTTCCTATGAGTAGTATGTCATCAACATACAAAACGAGAAAGCTAACTATACTCCCACTGGCTTTGACATATACACACGATTCATCTTCGCTTCATACAAATCCAAACTCTTTGACTTTCTCATCGAGGCAAAGATTCCATCTGCGAGATGCTTGCTTAAGTCCATAAATGGACTTCTCAAGCTTACACACTCTATTCGGATGCTTCGGATCCACAAACCCCTCTAGCTGATCCATGTAAACATCCTCAGCCAACTTTCCGTTAAGGAAAGCGGTATTGAAATCCATTTGCCAAATCTCATAATCATGAAATGCGGCAATAGCTAGCATCACTCTAATAGATTTTATCTTCGCAACTGGTGAGAATGTCTTATCATAGTCAACTCCAGGAGTTTGAGTAAAGCCCTTCGTAACCAATCGCGCTTTATATGTGTGTACGTTTCCATCCACGTCCGTCTTCTTCTTGAAGATTCATTTGCACCCAACGGTCTTACGTCCGGGCACATTATCAACCAATTTCCAAACTTGGTTATGATACATGGATTGGATCTCGCTATCCATTGCCTCTTTCCATTTCGCGGACTCCGGGCCTGCCATGGCTTCCTTATAGCTATTAGGTTCCTCAAGGTTTATTAGTGTACCATCACTAATATACGCGTCCCCTTCGGTAGTAATATGAAAACCATAAAACTGGGGTTGAACTCTAACTCTTTCGGAACGTCTAAGAGGTAAGGACTCGTCAATCGGTTCAACCGGAGTTTCCTCCTCGGGTTGAGTGCCAGCGGTAGAGGTTCCTTCATCTATCGACTCTTGAATCTCTTCAAGCTCGATTTGCCTCCCACTGTCTCCTTGGCCTATGAGTTCTCTCTCTCGGGAAACTCCTCTCCTTGCCACAAATACAACATTGTCCTTCGGTCTATAGAAGAGATATCCAAAGGATTTCTGCGGGTAGCCGATGAAAATACATCGCTCACTCTGAGGTTCGAGCTTGTCGTGAGTATCTCGTCTTACAAAAGCCTCACAACCCCAAACCTTGATATGTGCTAACGAGGGAGCTTTCCCTGTCCACATCTCGTGAGGTGTTTTGGCGACCTTCTTAGTAGGGAATCGGTTAAGGATATGGGTGGCAGTCTCTAAGGCATATCCCCAAAAAGAGATTGATAGTGAAGCACGACTCATCATAGAGCGAACCATATCCAATAAGGTTCGATTACGCCTTTCTGCCACACCATTCAATTGTGGTGTCCTAGGTGGCGTCAATTGTGAACCTATTCCACACTCCTTGAGATAATCGTGGAATTCAAGACTTAGGTACTCTCCTCCTCGATCGGATCGAAGCATCTTGATTTTCCTGCCCAATTGATTCTCCACTTCATTTTTGAACTCTTTGAACTTTTTCAAAAGTTTCTGACTTTTGCTTGATTAAATAGATATACTCATATCTACTATAGTCATCGGTAAAAGTCACATAGAAGCAGTTCCCATCCTTCGTGGTTGATCTAAACGGTCCACATAAATCAGTATGTATTAGGTCCAATAGACCCTCACCCCTTTCGCAAGAACCAGCGAAGGGTGACTTAGTCATCTTTCCAAGCAAACAAGACTCGCATGTGTCATCTTCCCTAAGGTCGAATGACTCCAACACTCCATCCTTTTGGAGTTGGGCTATGCGTTTCTTGTTGACATGTCCAAGATGACAATGCCACAAGGATGCTTTATCCATACTATTGGAAGAATCTATATTCAAAACATCATTTCCTAAGTTATCAACAATCATAACAATTTCATAAATTCCATTACACGGTATTGCTTCAAAATAAAAGACACCATTTAGATAAGCCAAAATAGAACCATTCTCATTATTAAAAGAAAATCTAAAACCTTGTCTAAACAAACCATGAAATGAAATGATGTTTCTAGCCATTTCTGGCGAATAGCAACAACTGTTCAAATCTAAACTTAAACCATTCCTAAGCACTAAAGAATACACTCCAATCTTGGTCACAGGCAACGATCTTCTGTTCCCCATGATTAGATTAATCCTTCCCTGCTCTCCATCCCTATTTCTTCTTAGTCCCTGCACATTAGAACAAATGTGGTAACCACAATCGGTATCAAGAACCCAAGAAATAGCATGAGATGAATCATTAGATTTAATTGTGTATATACCTGCGAAAGACGGCTTGATCTTTCCTTCCTTGATGGCTTGCAGGTACTCTGGGCAGCTTCTCTTCCAATGTCCTATCTTGTAGCAATGGTGGCACTCTGCCTCCATTGGGTTAGGGTAGGGCTTAGCAGGATCAACTTTGGTCCCACTAGAAGAGGCACCATCTCGGGCTTTAACCTTGCGATAGTTCTTAGACGAAGCCTTCCTCTTCTTTCCCTTTCCTTGTCCAATAGCCAAGACAGGAGCAGCGAGTGGATTGGGAGTTGGTGCAACAGACTTGTCCTTGAAGTTACTCTTAACGACCCTCAAGAGACCTTGGAGTTTGCTTAGGGTGACCTCCTCTTTGTTCATGTGGTAGGTCATCCTAAAATGATTGTGGCTTGGAGGCAAAGAGTGAAGCACCATGTCGATCGCCAAGTCTTCCCCAAAGTCAACATTAAACTTGTGAAGACGGTTGACATACCTTTTCATCTTTTGCAGGTGCACGGTAAGAGACTCTCCATGACCCATCTTAGCAGAAATCATGTTAGTGAAAATCTCATAACGCTCTTGTCTCGCGTTTTGGTGGTATCTCTCCAATAAGTCTTGATGCATCTCGTACGGGTACATGTCCTCATATGACTTTTGGAATTCGGAGTTCATAGTGGCTATCATGATGCAATGTACCTTCGTTGCATCACGCTCATGAGTTTCAAAAGCGGTCATTTCAGCCGGAGTAGCGATTTCATGGTTGATTTTCTCGAGCTTCTCATCGAGGACATACTCCTTATCCTCATAGCGAGCAATAGTCCGAATCTATCTTATCCATTCGCTAAAGTTCGTCCCATCGAAGGTGACCTTTTGACAAAGGCTCATCAATGTGAATGAACTAGCAGCAGCGTTGTTTGCATTCGACATCTACAAATAGAAAGGACAAAGATAGGTTAGAATATGAATCCCTAATTATCACCCAATAAGAAAAATTAGGGCTAGGATCCAACAACAATATTTACATATTAGAAAAGGGATTCCGTAATCTAACATGCAAACAATTTGAAGGTAAGTGAATGACGATTCACTAATTCTCCACCATGAAAACCTAACTTTAAGTTCTAAATGAATTTGAGAATTCCTAGGTTTAGATGAGATTCATTGAAACATTTCAATGGCATGTTTAAATCTCGATATGCCCCTCTTGTTTGTGACTGGGATACCAAGGATCACAAAGCGGGTGTGAATTACCATACAAATTCACATGGTGCCTTCATTGTAACGATCACCTATTCGTTGTGCCGGTAAACCACACACGCTCCATCGAACTATGATAAACAATGAATCACCCTTTGCCACCTTCGCTTAGAACCACATAGTGTGCCGGTAAACCACACACGCTCCACTAACTTCTTAGCAAGGTGCAAAGTGTAATTTCATGGGATTGCATCAATTCACTTTTCCTAAAGTAACTAAGATTGAGAAATTTTTTGAAAACATGTAGTTACTTTCTATTTCATATTATACTTTTAATGAGAGGATGAGGTTGCCCTATCCTACCCATTCGGCTAACGGCCCTCCACCGATCAAGCAAGCGGTGGGTGTGAGTGTACACCCATTAAGCGCCATTTTATAGGCCGCAACCTTATACCCACTTTATAGATCGGCTTCGTGAATGAGGCCTACTAACGGTAAGACTAGCATTTTAGTTATACATATACATATATATATATATATATATATATATATATATATATATATATATATTAATCTTGTAATATTATATTAGTATAGGGTTGTATTTTAAACTTGTAAAATTCTAGGGTTTGAAATTTAAATTGTCTAAATTAAACTTTTAATCACAAAACATAAATTTCAAAACTTGAGGACAAGTTTTAAACATTTAAAACATGGAGGATCAAATAACAAATAATCTTAATTAACAATTAATTCCATAATTATCCATATTTGATTTATTTAAGATTTCTTGCATAATAATTTACCAATTTAATCAAAATAATTAATTACCACATAAGGAAATTAAATATTTTATTAATTGATAAATATCTTTAATTAGACCAAGATTATAGTCATATATATCAAAAAATCGGATTAGGATTGATCTAATATGATAAAGGCAAGTTTCCATAAGATAAATATCAACAAATCCCGAATTTGGCCCTTCCTGACGCTCGGACTCGCCGAGTGCACCATGGGACTCGCCGAGTCAGGCCAACTCGCCGAGTCCACAATGGGACTTGCCGAGTCCATGACTCAGAAACATAAAATTCGAATTTTTCAAGCAAGATTCAAACAAACAAACAACAATTTAATAGAAACCAATCTAGGCTCTGATACCATTGATGGGTTTTGGGCATATGAACATTCCTATGTGCACATGCACACCCTAATGCTTGGATCTAGGTTTCTCTAATTAAACATGCTTTGAATCCAAGACTTCTAATGACTAATTAGGTATAAGAACAATACAAAATCAGATCTAGAAGTTTACCTTTGAATCTCTTGTTTGATCTTGTTATCTTGGAGCTCTAGAGTCACAATTGTCACTCCTCTAATGGCTTACAAACACCAACAAGCAAGGAGGATGATTTGAGAGAGAGGTTAGGGATTAGAAATCGGTCAGGGTTTCTTTGCTTTAGCAGAGGTGCCGATTTCCCTTGCCCTAGGGGTCTATTTATACTTGTAAGGCTCCTAGGGTTTCACCCTTAAACACTAGTTGGATAATCTTTCCTTAAAGCAATCCAAATCCTTTCCATGATAATGCCTTGGACGAATTTGAGGCCATCCCAAGACCTAGAATTCGTCCAACCCTTATCCCGTAAGGATTTACAGCCCAAAGTGCAACTATTAAACAATTGACAGTTTATACCCTCTTATTTAATTAATCTCTTTAAATCACCAAATCAATACTAATTAATCTATGACTTATATTAATCAAATAACAATATTATTATTCCTTATATTATTCTCATAATATATTAATAATATCTATTCTCTCAAAATAAGTCATCCTGTCAAGTTGCTATGGTGAAGGCAACCCAAAAGGACCATGCACAATCGGGTCAAATACTTGCCTAATATAGTTGCAGCCTTAGACACTATTCCAACAAGGTGTGCACTGATCAGGTCCACCACAAAGACTATTCGTCATGATTTACTAAAGTTTAGTAAATATGAAGAATTAAATTAGGCAGAAAGATAAAAGTTTCTCAAATCTGAAAAGATGGGAGAGTACTTTAGTATCATGTTTTATGATCATCTTAATGATTAAGATACCATATCACAATTGATCCTATAAGGACATCTTAGTGCATTCTTATGGTTAAGAAGAGGAGCCATGATTTGCTGGAATGGTTAAATCAAGAAGATGAATCATACTTCGTTCCAAAAATAAAGTCTTAGAGTCATACTCCAAGATTGTAACGTGAGTGACACATCTTAATAAAAAAAAAGGTTTATTAACACTAGTCAAATGTAAGAGTAAAATGTTTTTTTCTACTCTTGTACATTTGAAATTGGTAAGTTGTGATGTTTTGGATAAAACAGAGAGCAACTTAGACCAATTTCCTGAAGTGTTAGTCTTGATAAGAATCCGTACTATCCCTTGAATATTTGTTTTGTGAAGGAATAGTTATTGACAAAAGAGTCTTATATGTCAAGAGGATAGTGGGAGTCTTATCCTCAACATTTAGTGTAACTAGAGTCTCCTAGAGAGAGCATGTGATTTGTTAATAGATCTATTCGGGACTGACAATCCCACATCTAAACTACTAGCTACAGTTAGGCAGGCATGACTAGGGTGACAAATATCATACCGTATGATGCCTGAAGAATGTCGCTAAGGTCATCAGTGATATCAAGCATGGTTATACGAACTCACAATAGTATAAAGTAACCTTTGTTTATGGGATTTCATTCTTCATTAGTTTTATTTTAATTAATAAAACTACTATACATTACACTGGACGATTCTACAGATACAATACTTGGTTTTATTTTAAATAATAAAACTACTATACATACTGGTGGTGACCATGGTTTTCAAACAGAACATACATTACTTACTGGTAGTAACTAGGGTTTTCATACAAAAAGTTTTCATTCAAAACAATGATGTACAATACAGATGATGGTAACCAGGCATACGAACTAATACATTATACGCTACTACATAACACTGTATCAAACATATATCTTAGAAAATATTGGATTTTCTTGGGAAGCATACAAACATTTTTACACAATTCAATGACAGGTTTTCACTACAAAAACATTCTTATGAACTCACCATCTTAATGCTGATACTCTTTCGAAATCGCTTGTATTCTCAGGAAATCAATAAACAGGTACTCCCCCAACATTTTGAGAAGACGGAGCGTTTAGAGTCACGTCTTTTATATTTTGTTATACCTTTGATGTATACAAACTATGTATCAAATAGTTGTAAATATTCATATCTTAATGTAATGGTTGTGTTTACTTTGATTATTATGATGCAATTGTTGTGATACTACACATGACGTCCTCCATCCCCGAACGTTTCTACCGTTCTGGTTCGGGGATGTGACAGCCGATCCCTGCCTACCAAACCAAACCCTGAACCTAGTCTGCTGCCCTCTCCATAAATTACTAGTTCACCCCCACTTGGGGTTTGAACTACCACACGCTGACCCTTGCATTCGATCATGGCACCGAATCGACTTAGCTAGTCCATATCCACGATCACACAACATCCCCCATAAGAATCGGAATCAAATCGATCAGAAAGGACACTCTGAAGATCTCTAGAACACATCCCTGATAAACCGAATAAGCAGAAACCCCGTGCTCATTGGCGATAGAAACTCGCAACGGACACTCCAACTCCCCCATGGCCAAAGTAAACTCGCTACCGAAGGACTAAGAAATAAAGGACCGAATCACACCCGAGTCAAACAATATTAACGTAGGCAAAGAGTTCACTAGGAACGTACCTAATAGAGGTATAAACATATGACCACAATACAATCATAAACAACAAGATAAGAGATAAAGACATACCAGCCATAACATTAGGTGTCGCTTTGCCCTCCTCGATAGTGAGCTGGAAAGCGCGAGCTCGAGCACTCAGGGATTCCGCCCTACCCTGAATCCTATCAATAATCCTCAGCATAGCTGGCATGGGGGCTTGTGTTGGCTTAGAAGCAAGCAACAGACAGTTAGTCCTCACATGGACAACATGATCACAATGGTAGCAAATCTTCATACTCTGAACCAAGGTTAACATATGGCAATCCCTCGTAAAGTGGCCCTCCTTGCCACATTTGTGGCACACACCACCGGATCGACAAGCTCTAGCATGAGCCTTCCCGGACTTCCCACAAGTGTGGCCTCGCTAGCCTCCAGACCTAGAGTCGGTGGCGTTTAACCGCTTCGGTGCCCGCTGCAACCATGTCGGGGCCTGCCTAATGTTCTTCTTGAGCATGCTCAGATAACGATTCATCTGAGCCTGCTCAGAAGCAAGCTTATGGAAAAACATCTCCCTCTCAGTAAACATCAGGGTGATCCCAGTCACTGACTCCGATCCCTGCTTTAGGTCCAAGAACTCCTAAGCCAACCTCTCTCGCTCAACCCGAGAAATGTAGCAAGTGCGAAAAATCTCCATGAACTGATCCCATGATGCTACAGCTCTCTGCTCATCAGATTACGAACCTGTAACAAGTCTCCACCAGTCCTTCACTCCGGACCTCAGGAGGTTCAGTGCGCACCTGACCCCTCAAGTCAGTAGGGCATGAACATGTGAAAAAGCGTCCATTAACATGAGATAGCCACCTCATGGATATGATCGGGTCTTGAACTCCATCGAATGTCGGGGGCTTCGTATTATTGAAGTCTCGATATTGAAAAGCCTGACCTGCCCCACCACCTGCAGCCGCCATGGCTATGGAGGCTGCAGTGGCAACCGTCTCAACAATAGCTGCATAACGCTCATCAAAATACTCAACCATGGTGGTCTTAATAGACCCAAACATCTTTGGTAACTGATCCCAGAATAATTCAGCAACCTCATCATGCGGGATGTCCTGAATCCTGGTATCCTACTCATCTGACCAACGGTCCCTAGCAATGTTGGCCCGCCCTGACTGCCAGTTCCTGATCCCGAACCAGATCTAGTCTCAAATCGCCTCATAGCTACCATACTGAAAATACACCAGGAAGATATTAGTCATTCCATATAAATAATGGGGAACTAACTCCAACCAAATCCCTAGGGGTTGTGACTTCCTTGCTACGCGTATGAGTCCCATGCTTTCAATAGTACGGGCCCATACTACCTTCCACACCTACTTATATTTGTCTCAAGGATCATCACAACGCCCAAACAATGCTTGGAAGCATGCTATACACTCAATCGTCACTCCCTAGAGGGAAGGCTAAATATCTCCCGACTGGCCGATTTGCCCCACACAACTCATTCATGAAACTTCCACCAACCCTGCAGCACTCGTGTATGCTAGCCATACATAAAACTGGACCCTATAGACTTTCGAATATCTAATCCTACCCTAAGCCCTTCATCAAATAAGAACAGGAAATAAGGCCAAACCAAACATTCCCAGGCTATAAGATCTTAGTTATATATAACCATGGTACATACACTAAGCAACGACAGTAATGATTTCAATTTCATAAAAGAAAGGTCCTAGGCTATCATACATAATATAATCAGGCAATTCTATCATGCAATTCTTGAAGATCCCTAACCTATTACTAGCATGTTAATTTATCATATCACAATCATCAAACAATAATATGGAATTTTGGGGGTCTACTTACTAGCTCCGGCTGATTGTATACATTGTATCCTCCTTTAGTATTTTGAAAACTGTTTAAAATCATTTTTGAAAATCTTTTCCAAAGTTTGAGTCTGGATTATGACTGTTCCTCCAATTTACTCAAACCAAGGCCCTGATACCAACTTGTAACATCCACAAAATTCATAAAAAAAAAAATTAAACTTTTTCAAACATCCAAAAAGCACCAATTATTACAAATTGTTTTGAAAATAGTTTAACATCAGAGAAATCCCAAAAATCATAACACGAAATGTGAGGAGGTGCACAATCAAGGCTTCGCCTCTCTGTGGTCATCAGATGTACCTAAAATATATATATTCAAAACTGTAAGCCCAAAGCTTAGTGAGTTTCCCCCAAAATACCACACCATAAAAACTAGAACAATATCATGGACAAACAATATGCATATAGAGCCTTCCGCCTAAAAGGACCACCTCACTGGGACTTCAACCTATCTGGATCCCTCACAGAACCTTCAGCATGATTAGACCGGCTCATCAGAACTACAACCTATCTGGACCGTTCTCCGGGCCTTCGGCCTAACTGGTACGTGTAAAGTCCCTAATCTGCCTGTGTATCAGTCAGATCCGTTTGATGGTGCGGAATCCCAATCAAACGGATGATGTCGGATCAAATAGAAGAGATGGAGAAGAAGAATAATAATATGAATCTTCGTATGAATTTATATGAATTAACGTTCCAGATACAAAAGATTCACACACACATAAAAGCTCCTGTTTCTCTCTGGCCATAATCTCTCTAGTGTTCGTCAATCTCTACTCCTCACCCTAACACCTCTATTTATACGTGGAATATGGGCCGGAAACAAATGGGCCGTAAATGAGTTTATGGCCATAAGGTGTTTACGGCCGTAAACTAGGCCATAAAATCATAAAATATTACACAAAAATACAATTGCCCAGAAAAGTAAAGTATAAACCGTATTTTGACCCAACAATCTCCCCCTTGGTTTATAGCTTTCTTTTCTTAATGACCCAACAAGCTCCCCCTAAAAAGTAGTTGGCTTTCTTGATAATCTTCATTAGGAACTTGGCTTCAACTTTAACCTTCGATTTCTTCACAGCATCAGGATGAACATATGAATCTTCAATGAATGACTTCATCTTGAGCGGTTGAGCATTTCTTCAGAGTTTGGCATTGAGCGCATGTCGGGTGAGGAGGCTTTACGTACTGATTCTTGAAAGATAATGCTTTCAGCTTGAGAATCTTCAGAGAGAACATCAGAGAAAACTAAACTTCTAGATCACTTCAGAAGGTACAAAGATAGCAGCAGACTGATTGAGGAGGCTTCAATGCAATCCGTCACATAATCTTCAATTGCAACTTCACCTTGCTTCTGGGGTTGAAGGATTGAATGTTGAAAGAATGATCTTCATTTCTTGCTCCTTCGAATGCGAATTCTTCGATGCTCACGGACAAAGCCTTTGGCTCAGAAATCTTCAACACAAACTCCATGAGTCTAATCTATACCTGAAATCAGTTTTCAAGACAAAACAAAACTAAAAGAAAACTTAGCACACAAATTAAAATAAAAACAAAAATATTTTTGGATTTTTGATTTTTCTAAACAAGAAATAAAATAGAAATAACCCTATTTTTGGATTTTTAATTTTTTTGATTTTTCTTTGATTTTTGAAATTTTTAATTTTTTTTATTATTTTTAATTTTTAATTCACCCCTAATATTTAAATTAGAAGAAACTATGACAAATTTAACAAAAATAAAATGATATCTAACTTTAAGAGAGATTTGGGATCAAAGTTTTTAGACAGCCTTTATCCACTTGTCGATACCTTCCATATTCACATCTTTGTCTAGTCGATCGTCGGTATTGTTGTCCACTTAAACACGAAAAATTTGTGACAGATTTAGGACATACTATTTGTTACAAGACAGGGTGAACTTAAAATCCTAAAATTTATATCTGATCCTAATTCCTTAGATACTATATCTTAAGGACCATTCATCTGACGACGACCAGGGATATTGTTGTCCACCTAAATTGAGCAGCGAGATCTATAGACAATCTTTGAGTGTTCAATTTTAATTATACTGGAACGTGTTTCCTGCTTCCTGATATGCCCCAGCCATCAAGAACTTCCAGAGTACTCCTTACACTGGGTGAGCAGACAACCATTCAGAGAGAGAAGAGATTCAGAATTCTATTACTAACTACTTCAGAGGGGTTGAGAAGAAGAAGGTTGCATATGCTGTGTACCAGGTCGGATTAGAAGTCGCGCAAAGGAGACAGCATATGGCTAACAGATGAGAAGTATTTCACACATTTATATATAGCCTGCAGAGAAATAGAGTCGCATATGTTGTGTACCAGGTCGGATTGGAAGTCACGCAAAGGAGACAACATATGACTAACAGATGGAAATAAAGAAAATGATATTCTACAGACCTAATTTATCGGAATTTACCAGTCGCCCCATCCAACCGAAATTAAGGACAGAATCCGCACATCGAGGAAAAGTTAAGCCACGGTTCCAAGTATGGGTTCAATTAATGTGACAAGTAGATTCCCATATATATCTCCCTGCTCAACCTATCCAAGCGTCATATTGTCAGGCTGAACGTATCTAACTAGGTCAAGATTTGTCAAGTCTATAAATTTCCTAAGTTCAACTCTCCCTAGTCAAGTCCATTTAAAATTTTTCGTGCCTACCGACGCATCAAGTCAGAGCATAGACCCTTCAACTTCGGGTACGTTACGCAGACTCAGGTTGCCTGTTATCACTTGTTAATTTCATTTCCCAAAACATCTCCCTCAAGCACATTTCATTTACACCATTTTTTTCTGATTTTGTAATGTTTTTGGATTTTTTTTTTAAATTTTCTAATTTTTGTTTTGTTTATATTTCTCCCCCTGAATTTGTGCATAGGAGGGAAACGAAAATAAATGCGCAAATTTGAACTGTCCTAAAGCAAAAATTAGTCTTTAAAGCGAATCAACTTAAGACAAACTCAGGAGTATAGAGAAGCAAACGCAAACCGTAAGTCACCGATTGAATTTGCATCCAGAAGGTCTGAGAACAGCACACGTAATCTCAGAACAGATCCAAAAATTCTTCATGTCGTTAAGCACGAACCCCATGTGATCCATTCTTTTCTTCCTTTACCGCAAAAGGACACATACTCTCAAACAAAGGTCTAAATGTTGTACAGTTGAGAGATGTCCCCTATCAAGTGCCAGGAACAGCCACTACCAACAAACCGAAGTCTGATAATATGCCTCCATAGCTGCTCCGACACAGAGCGGGATCAGTTGGTCTTTGGAACCCAGTCCATTTTGAAACTGGGTCAACCTTTGTCATCAACGCACGATACCCTCTCCCATGACATATCCTGCTTGTCACAAACAGAAGACGATGAAATATTAGAGTCATTAGACGATTTGGGAGTTTTCACCTTTGGTACCCATTGGTAGTTGGGTTTAACCCATTTCTTTTTCGATCCGATGGGTGCCTCGGCACTTGATTTGGAACTTGAAGCCGGTTGCCGAGATGACTTTGACCTAACCGGTCTTGGCTTCACAGGAGCATCTCTTGAACTGGGCTTCTTGGCTGACATTTCCTTCTTGTTCTTGGGATTCGAATGCTTGGCCTTGTGCGCATTCCAGTCATCATGGTCTGAACGTGACCTTGAGGGGTTTCTTTTGGAGTATCTCCCTCTTGGTGCGTTCTGCCAGCCTTGTGCGTAGTAGGGAACATACGCACGATTAGGATAATTTCTGGCAATGTGTCCAGGTGTTCCACAGTGAAAACATGTCCTTTTCTTCACTGGGGAGTTGTCTATTCCTGCCCCTGGTAGCGTATCCTTGCCTCGTTTCTTGTTGTTCCCACATGCACACTTGCCACAAGAACTCTGTTGCGTTGGAATTGGTGGCCTGTATTTTTCAACTGCAGGTTGATCAGAAGCAGTTGAGTACGAAGCAACAGATTCAGAGTTCAATGAGTCATCGGTTTGTTCAATATTGTTCTCCTTGTTCTCATCCTCTGCTACTTTACCTGCACATGTAACAGAAGCATCAGTATTTTCAACATTAATAACCCCTCCTGACACAAATCCAACTGGTTTTCCGTATTTAAGATGTGCCTCCCTCTCAATTTCTTCTTGTTTCATAGGGATAGATGTGTAGTTATGATTGTAAGGAGGAGGTACACTATCATACCCTAGTCCCTTGTTTTGATTCCTTTTAAACTGCATGCTTTGGTCTATCATATTTGCAACAACCTCACTTGAGAAATCATATTTTCTAACATCAAGTTTGGCGGTTTCAAACTTTCCTTTCAAATATTCAACTTCAGCCACTAGCTCAGCATTTTGTTTGACTACATAATCATAGTTTTCACATTTGTTACTGTAGTCTTCCTGAAGTTTCCGAAAGTCCTTGGTTTTTGCTTCCAACTCAGCCTTTAGGGGTTTCTGTCCTTTCCTGAGTTGATATCCTTCATATCTCAGGTCCTCAACTTCTCTTTTAAATAACTCAATTTGTTCTCGAAGAAACTTAATCGTATCTTCACATGATTGAGAACATGAAACTTCACATGAATGATAACATGACACTTCATTGACCGGAAGGTTTACAGAACTCTTTAAAGCGTCAAGCTCTTCAATTACTTCAGCAATACTAAGACGATTGAGATCTTTTGTCTTCTTGATGACAGCTATATTCATATCCCACGATTTCGGAAGTGAATTCAATAGCTTTTTGTTTATCTCATATTTTGTCAAAAAGATCCCAGCAATATTCATCTCAGTAGTGAGTGTAGTAAATCGCTGCAACTAAGTTTCGAGGGTTTCTCCAGGGATAAAATCGAAAAGGTTGAAATTTTGTCTTAACGTCTTCTGACAACACTCTTTCATGTTTTCAAATTCCCTCGTAGACCTTAAAATCAATTAAAAAAACTAGAAGCTAAAATAAAACTTAAAAGTCAAAATAAAAAATCAAACTCAAAAGTCAAACATGAAAAAGTCAACCTTGAAAAAGTCAAACTTGAAAGTCAAACCGAAAAGTTAAATTTGAAAATAAAAAAATTAAACGAAAAAGTCAAAGTTTAAAGTCAAAGGTGAAACTTGGAAGTCAAAATCAAAATTTGAAATAAAAAGTC
This sequence comes from Lactuca serriola, assembly GCF_051521515.1. Taxonomy (NCBI): domain Eukaryota; kingdom Viridiplantae; phylum Streptophyta; class Magnoliopsida; order Asterales; family Asteraceae; genus Lactuca; species Lactuca serriola. Next base: position 196,839,736 of record NC_136410.1, read on the forward strand.
AAAAATAATGTAACGACCCGTCTCCGGTATGATAATTCCTTGGTATTTATTTTGAAGTTTTGCAAGAGGGACTCGGCGAGTTCATAGCCTGACTCGCCGAGTAGGGTCGGGATTTCGAGCACGTGTTAGCTGGCGACTCGGCGAGTCCATATTCTGGACTCGGCGAGTCTGTCTGTCTGGGAGAAACCCTAAATCCCCGGGTTGCCTACTATTTAAGCCACCTTTTATGCTTTAAAACCCTTTCTAAATCTAGTTGATGCTTTTTCTCAAGCCTTATGTTGATATGGAAGCCCTATTATGCCAAGATATCTTTAGATCTGTTTATTTAGGAGTTGTAGAGCCCAGATCTATTGCCTTTATGGAGCTATTTTGCATATTAACCCTAGATCTACCCCTTTTAAGCATCTTTTAGCCTTTATTCCCTTGTTCATGTGTTTGTACACGTAAAGTTGGAAACTTTACGTGGTAAATCAGCTTATTGGACTCAGATCTGTCATTTGTATGGTTTGGATTCGAGCAGAATCGAGTGTAAAATAGTTGCATGGCGGTGACTCGGTGAGTCGGAAGAACGACTCGGTGAGTCGAGTCGCGAGTCCCCGATTTCTTCCTTTTGAGCGGTGTCGAGTGGAACCAGTGAGTAGTGGAGTGGACTCAGCGAGTTTGAGGGTAGACTCAGTAATGGAGGGACTCAGCGAGTTGTTCATACAACTCGGCGAGTCCAAGGCAATCTTCTTAAACTCAAGAACAACTCGTCGAGTTGTTCATATGACTCGGCGAGTCGGATGAAGATTTTCTGAGTTTTTGGATCGAGAGGGTACTCGTCGAGTCGATGTCATACTCGACGAGTGGCCACGAGTAGGATTGAGAAGTGAGGTTAGAGACTCGGCGAGTTGGCGGCCCAACTCGGCGAGTGAGGTCAACTGAGGGTTGACTTTGACCGAGAGTTGACCTTGACCGAGAGTTGACTTTGACCAAGGGTAAAAGAGTCATTTTACCCAGTGCAGTGTTTAGTATTTGATTGAGTGTGTTTATGGACTTGTAGCCGGGGAGATACCGGAGCAGCAGCAGTTAGCTTCCAGAGCCATATACACAGCAGCCAGTTCATGAGGTGAGTTTCCCTTCAGTAGGAACGGGTCTACGGCCACAATGCCGGCCCGTTTAATTATCAGTAGTTCCGAACTTTGGTCTGATGCAGTAGTTAAAGTGCTTGATGTCTTTGTGATACAAGCATGTTTGTGTTATGTGTTCCGGACTCTGTTCCGATGCAGTATGCAGTATATGTGATTATAATAGTTGTTATGTTTTATGCTATGCCATGATCAGTCAGTTCCGGACTTCGGTCCGATGCAGTCAGTTCCGGACTTCGGTCCGATGCAGTTAGTTCCGGACTCTGGTCCGATGTAGGGGACAAGGTCCCAGTCAGTTCCAGACTTCGGTCCGATGCAGCTAGTTCCAGACTTCGGTCTGATGCAGTGGGCAAGGCCCAGTATGTGCTTTATTTATGTATTGTATGGTATGTGGTAGTTTGGGGGAGCTCACTAAGCTTCGTGCTTACAGTTTCAGTTTTGGTTTCAGGTACTTCCGCAAGTAGAGGGAAGAGCTCGGGATGATGGCATCGCACACACCACAGCTTCAGCTTTTATCCTGGGAGTTGATTTAGTTTTTGAGTGTGATATGACATTGATATGATACAGTTTTCCGCACAGTGTTTTTGTTATGTTTGAGATATATCACGTATGGTTTTATGATATGACACTCAGATTATGGGTTTTAGTTATATTGAAAAATGAAATTTTTGGGTCGTATTTTTGGGTCGTTTCAAATAAAATAAAAACAATTTATTATTATTATTATTATTATTATTATTATTATTATTATTATTATTATTTTAATTTTGGATGAAAAAGGAATTTAAAATTAAAGGAAAATCAAATTTGGGCTGAAAATGACAAAGATGCGAAAGATTGGTGCGAGTGGGAATGGTTAAGTTTAAAGTATCGGAATGAAATCAACAAGTGATCTGTTGGAGGAGTTGGCAAGGCGCGTGACTGATTGTAGACTGGATCCAGGTTCGATCCTTGCAGCCTTCAAAGTCGTTCTCTTTTTTTTTTATTGAAGCGCTTGTAGGAGCCGCAAACCACTTAGCCGAGCCGTGATCCAAGCCGAGCTGAAAGCATTCGATCCGCAAGCCGCCGAGCCGAGCCGAAATCCGAGCCAATCTGCCGAGCCGAGCCGGAAACCCTAACCGTAAACACTAACTCCGCCGCCGGCCGTGAACTGTTTCTGGCAGTAAGCTCCGACCGAAAACCCTTCAAGATTACGTGAAAAACAGCGATTTTTCGACTTTGAAGCTCCAAAACTCGATCAAAAACCCCTTTTTATGAAAAACACGAAGAACAAACCCCCCTTATTTTTGCGAGATCTATCCAAAAACGCAAAAATATTTCGAAAATAAGATCAAATAATGCTCCAAATAGAGTTTACGGCCCAAGAACTCGGTGTTTATGGCCGTAAGCTTGGACCGTAAACACCAATTATTCAGATTCCAGACGAAACAATAATCCTTTTGACTGATACAACTTGGCTTTGATACCAATTGTAAAGTCCCTAATCTGCCTGTGTATCAGTCAGATCCGTCTGATGGTGCGGAATCCCAATCAAACGGATGATGTCGGATCAAATAGAGAGATGGAGAAGAAGAATAATAATATGAATCTTCGTATGAATTTATATGAATTAACGTTCCAGATACAAAATATTCACACACACACACATAAAAGCTCCTGTTTCTCTCTGGCCGTAATCTCTCTAGTGTTCGTCAATCTCTACTCCTCACCCTAACACCTCTATTTATACGTGGAATATGGGCCAGAAACAAATGGGCCGTAAATGAGTTTACGGCCGTAAGGTGTTTACGACCGTAAACTCAACCGTAAACTAGGCCATAAAATCATAAAATATTACACAAAAATACAATTGCCCAGAAAAGTAAAGTATAAACCATATTTTGACCCAACAGTACGCCCCACTGGGCCTTCAGTCTATCCGGGCCGCCATGGGTCTGTTAGCCTTCAGCACACAGGTGGACCGCCTCATCCCACCCACCATCCCAATATCACATAATATCAAATACTAGCTAGCATATACAATAATTACACATGCCTAATAGATCATCAAACATATCATCATCCTATACTATGATACAGATGTAACCGATCACTACACATAACACCATACGATAAGCAGGATATAATCAAAAGGGTTGGCCTTGGTGTCTTTAACCCACAAGTGCAGTGAGGAGAACTCACCTCACAAGTAGTGTTAAACCGGTAAGATCAAATCCCAACTCCAAGACTCCGCTTCAGACTCAACAACCTATAACCACCATAAACATTTTATCAAGACCTGCAAATACCCAAAATACCATCAAGTCAAACTTGGTCAATCACGGACAAGGTCAAATTTAACAGTCATGGTAAAAATCCATGGTCAACAGTCCATCTTGACCACACTCGTTGAGTGCGTCTATCAACACGTCAAGTACCTTCAGTACTCAGAAAAACGAGAAAAACCTGAACTAACTTGGCGAGTTGTTAGAACAACTCGTCGATTTTCTACAGTATCCATTAAATGGGAAAACCCGATTTAACTCGCCGATTTGGCTAGGTAACTTGTCGATTTCTCTTAGTCTTAAAGCATTCAGCGAAATTCTTAAGTGAATCTAGTGCCACAAACCACAGGTCTGGTTCCTTAGAACTCAAATATCACGTAAACTTGCTATCTTCACGTCCATGCATGGCATTAAGATGCTAAAACACTAAAACAAAGCTTGTTAAGGGACTTAGAGCATAAAGGAGGGCCAAGACTTGACAGAGTTGGCGACTTTAAGTCATAGCTTCATAACATGCTCAAATCCAGGAGTCGTCCCAAAATAAGCTAATAATGGCCATAAACCTTCAAATGAAGAGATCTAGCGAAAGGATGATCAAGATATCGACTATATACTTTAAAATGGTTGCAAAAACAATAAAAATCCCGGATCTAAAGCCTAACTCTGAATTAATCCTCTTCAAGCTTCAAGATCCTTGCAAAAGAGCACCAAAACTCACACACACTTAAAATGAGAGATGAGGCACGGATCATGGTTTCTCTGGATTGAGGGGAAGATAAGGCATGCCAACAATGACTCATAAAGTCTTTAAATAGGGTGCAAAGCCCTAAAATTTAGGGTTTCATATTCATCCTTCAACTCGTCGAGTTGGGCCCTTCTGATTCGTTAAGTAGATCATGAAAAAGGCGCAGTCATCAAAACCTTACACGACGAGTCGGCACCTACCAACTCGTCGAGTTACCCTGAAAATATAAATATATAAAGCTTTAAATTCATACCTGAAGATTGTGATGTTACACTCTGATGTTGATCTTGTTGGATGCGATTTTGATTGTAAAGGTACAACCAGAGGATGTTAGTTTCTGAACGACAAACTAGTCAGTTGGCAATCTAAGAAGCAAACATACGTCTCCTTATCCACTGTTGAAGCTGAGTATATCGCTGCTGCATCGTGCAATTCACAAGTTGTTTGGATTCAATGTAAGCTTAGAGATTACAGGATATATATATTAAGAGGATTTCATTATACTACGACTCAGAAAGCGCAATTCGGGTTTGTCATAATCCAATGCAACACTCTAAGACAAAACATATTGCACTTAGATATCATTTCATTAAGGATCACGTTGAGAATGGAAACATTGAAGTACACTTTGTAAGATCCTCTGATCAATTAGCTGATATCTTAACAAAGGCTTTACTAGAAACGATGTTCAACCGTATTTTACAAGGTCTTGAAATGATAGAAGCTAATTTAGTTAAGAAATCCTTTTCATAATCAGGTTTTACTATTCGCATCCGAGCCTTCGGAATCATTCGGATTTTACTGTTCACAATCCGAGCTTCGAAACAGTTCAGTGCGCACTGTTCATCTGAGTTTTGGAACACCTCTATATTCTTTGTATATTATGTGTTTTCTGATTGATTCCATAGCAACATGATAGGTTGATTTATTGAGAAAGAGGTTGAGAAATCATATCATTTAATTATTATTGATCATAAATTAATTTGGAATTAATTTAGTGATCAAAAGAGACTAATTAAAAGAATGGGGACTGATGATGTAAATTTGTAATAGTTGTAGTTTGGGCTAATGGATCCTATTGGTATAAGATGGACAAAAATCTATGGGGAGCCCAAAGAGTTTTCATTTAAGGCTTAAAATATTAGAGTCCATGTGTTGCTTAGGGCCTACGTAAGGGAGTTAGGGTTTCCAGTTGAAAACCCTAGTAAGCCTCAACTATAAAAGGAACCCCAAGGCTCCTAAAATCGGCCACTTGATTCCTTAGAAGAAACCCTGGCCGAATTGTGAAGCCTCCACCTCTTTCTATTTTTCATCCATTTCTAGTTGAAGTTTGTGACTCCATTAGAGGTGCAACAATTGAGGTACTAAACTCTTGAAGGTCAAGATCTACAATCAACAAAGAAAAGGTATTCTTCTAACCTTTTTTAGTTATCAATTCTGAAAATTGTATGCTAGATTTGGGTTTTTCTTTGGACAATTCAATTTGCATGTATAACTTGAGAAAAACCTAGATCCAAAGCAATTAGGGTTCCATCTACACCATACGAATGTTGTAATGCTCAAAACTCATCAGCGGTATCAGAGCTTAGGGTGTTTTCTGTTATATGATGCAATTGTAATGTTTTCAAAGCGGAAAAAAATTTCAATTTTGGTTTCTGCCAGATGAACACGACGTGTTCATAGTTGAACATGAAGTATTGAGCATCATGATGTGGCATGGCCTGTCATGACGTGGCATCAGGTCTGCTGGTAGATTTTTCGGATTTTACCATAAATTAGATAAGGATCACTACCTTAAATTGTTTTAATTGTTAAATTCCGAAGTTTATGATAAGGTAATGAATATCCTCATCTAGTTACAAGATAATGGTCAAATTTTAATATAATCTTCTAAATCATATGATTAGTTTAGTTATTTAAAATTTGATCTAGCAGTTTTGAAAAGTTTCAATACTTTCCCTCAAGTTTAAGAATTTATATTTGATTAAAAGTTTTAATATTGAAATATTAAATTATAAAACCCTAGTATTTTAAAAGTTTAAAATACAACCCTTAAACTATTAAAATATTAAAAGCATATATATATATATATATATATATATATATATATATATATATATGTATAAGATGAGTGGGTCTTACCGTTAGTAGGCCTCATTCACGAAGCCGATCTATACGGGGGGGTATAAGGAAACTGCCTATAAAATGGCGGTTGAATGGATGTCCACTCTCACCCACCATTTTATTGATTGGTGGAGGGTCGTTAGCCGAACGGGTAGCATATGACATTAATTCCTCATTCATAAGTATAATGAAAATTAAAAGGTAACTAAATGTTTTTATAAATTCTCAATCTTAGTTACTTTAGGAAAATATGAAAATGATGCTATTTCATGAAATTACACTTTGCACATTGTCAAGTCATCAGTGGAGCGTGAGTGGTTAACCAACATACTAACTTGGACTAACAAGGGTGGAAAAGGGTAGTTCAAGAATTATCATAGATCAATTGAGCGTATGTGGCTAACCAGCACATTGATTAGGTGGTAAATGACTCGAGAGTGCCAAGCTAATTTGCATGGTTATTCACACCTTGTTTGTGATCCTCGGTATCACAGTCACAAACTTGAAGGGCATAGTCGAGATTAAACATGCTATTGAAAAGTTCAATGAATCTAAAAAGAATCTAAGAATTTAATTTCATTTAAAACCTAATTTTTCATTTCATTTTTCGTGGTGGAATAGGTAAATTGTCATTTACCTACCTTCAAATATTTTGCAATTGGATTACGACATCCTTCTTCCAAATTGTGAAATATTGTGTTGGGTCCTAGCCTTAATATTTCATTTGGGTGTTATATTAAGGACTCTTTATCTAATCAAAACTTTGTTCGTTTTTTTGTTTCAAATCTCTGGCTGAAACAACACTTCTAGCTCGAACAACAACTCCTCAAGCTCATTTTCTCTCTTGAACATTTGTGCTATGGTCGCCTTCGATGGATCCAATTTCAATGATTGGATTCGCAACATCCAAATGGCCCTGCGATATGAAGAAAAGGAATGCATTCTCGACAAGCAAATCAACAAGATTGATGAAACCAAATCTACTTCTAAAGAGATAGTTGAGTATAAGGCTCGTGAGAAGGATGCGAAAAAGGTGTCGTGTATCATGGTAGCCACTATGACTCCTGAGATGCAGCGGTTTTATGAGGACTACTGGCCCTACGATATGTGCCAATATTTGATGGAAAAGTACCATCAAAGTGCATGTCAAGAAAGGTACGAGATAGTTTCCTCGTTGATAACAACCATGATGAAGGATGGACAGTCCATCCCAAGCCACTTCCAAGAATGCAAAGATATGTGGATCGATTACTCAAGTTGAATGTCAACTTTGACGAAGAGTTAGTGATTGAAATAATCCTACACTTTTTACCTCCTTGTTATAACCGGTTCAATATGACTTATCATATGAACAAGGAGGAAGTCACCTTGAGAAAACTTCAAGGTCTGTTAAGAACTGCTGAAAGTGGACTAAAAGAGAAAGGTGACGAGTCCATCCATGCTGTTGTTGCTACCCCAGTCCTAGAAATTGGACATGGGAAGGGAAAAAATGGCAAGATCCCTCTAAGAGCCATAAGGGAAAGTATCATGATGGAGCTTCTTAAAGTGGATCCAAAGCTAAAGCTGGCTCTGTCCCTCTTGTGTCTGATCCCAAAAAAGAAACGTGCCTCTACTATCATCAAAAGGGGAATTGGAAATAAAGCTGCCCTAAATACTTGCAAGACATCAATGATAGGAAGATAAAGCCCACCTTCGCAGGTATTTATAATATTCTATCTAATAACTCATCACATGCTAATGATTGGGTCCTTGATACAGGATGTGGTTTTCACATTTGTTCTGATTTGCAGGTGCTAAAAGAAGTAGGGATGTAGAGCATGGAAAGATGAACCTGATAATGGGGAATAGGAAATCGTCGCCTGTCACCAAGATCGGGATTTATTCTTTAATGCTTAGTAGTTGGTTAGGATTAGAATTAAAGGATTGTTGCTACTCATCAGAGATGAGGAGGAATATTATTTCTTTCCATGGTTTGTAGAAACAAGGTTTTAGATTTTCATTTAATAATGAAGTTGGTTGTATTAATGCTTTCTATAATGGTATTTTTTATTTTGAAGCATTGCCTTGTAATGGTGTATATAAAACTGTGATGGTTGTATACAACTTAGTAAATAATGTGGTGCATATCGATTCATCTAATGGTTTAGACAAGGCATGCTTGTGGCATTGTCGTCTTGGACATGTCAACAAGAAGCGTATAGCCCAACTCCAAAAGGATGGACTCTTGGAGTCATTTGACCTAAAGTCCAATGACACATGCGAGTCTTATTTACTTGGAAAGATGACTAAATCACCTTTCATTGGTACTTGTTAAAGAGGTGAGGGACTATTGGATCTCATACACACAGATGTGTGTGGGCCCTTCAGATCCACCACAAGGGATGCTAACCGCTTCTATGTGACCTTCACCGATGATTATAGCAGATATGGATATATCTACTTAATCCAGCATAGGTTGGAAACCTTTAGAAAGTTTAAAGAGTTTAAGCAAGAAGTAGAGAATCAATTGGGCAGGAAGATAAAGATGCTCATATCCGATATGGGAGGTGAGTATCTTAGTATCGAGTTCCACGACTATCTTAAGGAGTGTGGAATTGTTTCACAATTGACGCAACCTAGTACACCGTAGCTCAATGGTGTGACTAAAAGGCACAATCGAACTTTTTTGGACATGGTTCGTTTCATGATGATTCGAGCTTCGTTACCTATCTCATTTTTGGGGGTATGCCTTAGAGATTGCCACCCATATCCTTAATCTAGTGCCAACTAAGAAGGTTGCCAAAACACCAAAAGAGATATGGACATGGAAGGTTCCATTGTTGGCACATATCAAGTTTTGGGGTTGCGAGGCTTTCGTAAGACGAGAAACTCCTAACAAGCTTGAACCTCGCAGTGAGCGGTGTATTTTCATCGGCTACCAACCAAAATCTTATAGATATCTTTTCTATAGATCTAGTGACAACGTGGTCTTCGTAGCGAGGCAAGGGGTTTTCCGCGAAAGAGAACTCATATGCCAAGAGGAAAATGGGAGGCATATTGATCTTGAAGACATTCAAGAATCAAGAGATAAAGGAACCTCTAACACCAACGCTCAACCTGAGGAAGAGATTCTTGTTAAACTAGTTGACGAGTCATTGCCTCTAAGACGTTCCAGTAGAGTTAGTGTTCCACCTGTGTGATATGGTTTCCATAAAATATCCAAAGGTGATACGTTTATCAGTGATAGTACACTGATAAATTTGGATGAACCTAATAGCTACAAGGAAGCCATGGCAGGCCCAGAGTTTGTACAATGGAAAGAAGCAATGGAAAGTGAGATTCAATCAATGTATGTCAATCGAGTTTGGAACTTTGTTGAAGATGTACCTGGTCGTAAGACGGTCGGGTGCAAATGAATCTTCAAGAAGCAGACCGACATGGATGAAAAGGTGTATACATTCAAGGCACATCTAGTTGCGAAGGGATTTACTCAAACCGTAGGGGTTGACTATGATGAGACCTTCTCACCGGTGGCCAAGATCAAGTCTATTAGGGTTATGTTGGCTATTGCTGCAATTCATGATTATGAAATTTGGCAGATGGATGTCAAAACTGCTTTCCTTAATGGGAAGTTGGCTGAAGATGTTTACATGTTTCATCCAGAAGGTTTTGTAGATGCTAAGTACCCCAATAGAGTATGCAACCTTGAGAAATCCATTTATGGATTAAAGCAGGCATCTTGCAGATGGAATCTTTGTTTGGATGAGAAAGTCAAAGAGTTTGGATTTTCGAGAAACGAGGATGAGTCTTGTGTGTATGTCAAGGATAGTGGGAGCATAGTTAGCTTTCTAGTTTTGTATATGGGTGACATACTACTCATAGGTAGGGGTGAGCATGGTGCGGTTTGGTGCGGTTTTAAGGCCAAACCGAACTGCAAACCGTACGGTGCGGTTTTTGCATTCTTAAAACCGTTGGGTGCGGTTTTGCAACGGTTCGGTTTTACGGTTTTTAAATGCGGTTTCGGTTTGTATCGGTGCAGTTTCGGTTTTAAACCATGTCTAAACTTTAATGCAATTTTTTATGTTTATTGGTACGGTTTTTTAAAAGCGTAAGAACATGTGACTACTCTCACAAACTAATTAATAATCGAAGGTTCGTTAACTTTGTCTTAATTTGTTACAATCTTATTACACATATCGATTAATACGTTTGGTTAACAATAAAAAATTTGTTTTGCACACCATATAGTCTTACACAAAAACAAAGTAAACATATAATAAATATATTATCGTTTATAAGTATTTTAAATAGCCTATATATAATATATATTAACTGATTTATTAATATACATGCTTGCGGTGCGGTTCGGTTTTTGTGGACCGGTTTTTTGGATAAAAACCGCACCGCACCGTTGACCTTCGGTTTTTGCAAAAATTAAATCCGCACCACTGGTTTTTACATCGGTTTCGGTTTTTCGGTTGCGGTTTATTGTGGTTTTACCGGTTTTTCTTTAGTCGGTTCGGTTTTTGCTCACCCCTACTCATAGGAAACGACGTCCCGACCTTACAGGCGGTAAAGTCCTCGCTTGAGAAGTGTTTTGCAATGAAAGATATAGGGGAACCTGCTTATATTCTAGTGATAAGGATTTTGAGAAATAGGGGTTGAAAACTGATAGGACTCAGTCAGAGTACTTACTTGGACAAGGTGGTAAAATGTTTTAGCATGGAGAATTCCAAGAAAGGAGAATTCCAAATCCAAAGCAATACCAAGTTGAGTATAACTCAGAGTCCGAGTACCGATGTCGAGATAGCAGAAATGAGTACAGTGCCATATACTTCCACCGTTGGCTCGATCATGTATGTTATGACATGTAGTTGCCCTGATGTGGCTTTTGCATTAAGCATGGTTAGCCGATATCAAGGGAACCCGAGTAGAGCTTACTGGATAGCAGTGAAGAATACTCTCAAGTACCTGCGAAGGACTAAGGACTAGGTCCTTACACTTGGTGGGAGTGATGACTTGAGAGTGACAAGGTATAGTGATGTTAGTTTTCAGACTGACAGAGATAACTTCCGCTCTTAGTCGGGCTGGGTATTTACCCTAAATAGAGGAGTAGTTACTTAGAAAAATTCCAAGCAGGAGACCATGGCCGATTCAACATGTGAATCGGTGTACATAGCAGCGAGCGAAGCGTCGAAGGAGACGATATGGTCGAAGGACTTCATTAGAAGCCTTTGAGTTGTAACAGCCATAAAGGAGCCTATCGAGATTTTCTGTGATAATGAAGGAGCGGTTGCCTTAACCAAGGACATATTGATAGAAAATACCACTTTATCAGACATCGGGTAGAAGAGGGACTCCTACTAGTCAAGAGGGTATCGTCAGAGGAGAACCCAGAAGATCCCCTCACAAAGGGTCTGAGCAGGGTTTAGCATATGTAGCATGCTAGAGCATTGGTCTGAAGGACGATATTAGTTTACTATCTTGTGTCAAGTATTTACTATTGTGTCACTTCTACATGTTTTACTTCCTAAATAATTGGATTGTTCAAATTATCCACAGTCGATCATACTTTGGGAGTAAGTAATGAGACAAGACTATCATGAATTGGTTTGTAGATTGTCTAAGTGTTTAGACATAGCAAAGGTTTTGTTGCAACGATTCATGAGTACTTCTGAAATATGATTTGAGTATTGGATTAAAGCCACTCATATGAATCACAAGTGATTATGAGACAATAATATTGTATAATCTTTAAACTGAGATATATGAGTTGTTTTTTATGAGTTGGTTGTCTGTATCCACACGATATTTTGCAGGATGGAGGATTATATGATCCCTTATCTAAAGGACGCGTCATTTGACTAGGTCAGAGTTCGACAACGGCTTTTAAGAGCTACGATTGCTAATCGGATTTTGAAGTTGCATTGCAGTTATAGTTATTATACTTATCCAAGTGGGAGACTGTTAGATTAGGTGTCTAAACCCATAACCATAATTGGGATGTACTTGACCCGATAGTAGCATGGTTCATTTGGGTTACCTTCACCATAGCAACTTGATAGGATGGTTTATTGAGAAAGAGGTTGACAAATGATTTATTAATATATTATAAGAATAATATTTTAATTGAGAAATCGTATCATTTAATTAGTATTGATCATAAGTTAATTTAGTGATCAAAAGAGACTGATTAAAAGAACGGGGACTGATTATGTAAATCAATAATAGTTGTAGTTTGGGCTAATGAGTCCTATTGGTATAGGATGGACGAAAATATATGGGGAGCCCATAGAGTTTTCGTCCAAGGCTTACCATATAGGAGTCTATGTGTTGCTTAGGGCCTAAGCAAGGGAATTAGGGTTTCCTGTTGAAAACCCTAGTAAGCCTCAACTATAAAAGGAACCTCGAGGCTCCTAAAATCGGCCACTTGATTCCTTAGAAAAAACCCTGTTCGAATTGTGAAGCCTCCACCTCTTTCTCTTGTCCATCCATTGCTAGTTGGTCTTTGTGACTCCATTAGAGGTGCAACAATTGAGGCACTACGCTCTTGAAGGTAAAGATCTGCAATCAACAAAGAAAAGGTATTCTTCTAACCATATTTAGTTATCAATTTCGAAAATTGTATGCTAGACTAGGGTTTTGCTTTGGATAATTTAATTTGCGTGTATAAATTGATAAAAACCTAGATCCAAAGCAATTATATTTGCATGTGCACCATAGGAATGTTTTAATGCTCAAAACCCATCACGTAATTCAACGGGAAACCATACAAGCACTTCTGAATCTCTCTTGATTCCGAAGGAGGAGATCCCTGCCCCGGATCAATCTGAACTTCATGTCAGTTTCTAATTGACATCATAACAATCGCACAAATATAAGTTTTATTTATTTTTCTTTGGCACACTATTGCACAAAAATCTTTATGATTTTTCAAAGTCAGGTTCTAATTTATGTTGATTATTATTATTGAGAATTCTATTTATGGATGATTGGTTGATTGTTCCAAAATTTCAAGCTGAAAATGCGGTTTCTTGGAGATAAGATTTCAAATTAAGGCACGTCTTTTTTCACCGTATGACATCACACGTGCCACTTATTACGTCACCTAACATATACAGCTGTCACGTATTTCTCGGCTACTTTACATGGATATGGGAACGTTAAAGGCGGATTTTTCTCTCCACTTATCATAGACGTATAAAAGGAATTTAACGGTTTAATTCTCTCACCGCTCTCTTAAAGAATTCAAACTCTCTCAAAGCAAAACCCTTTTCTCTCTCTACTGTTCATCATTGTCTCCACTACTTCCATGGCTGGTTCATCTGAGACTACCTCGTTTGTTGATCAATCTGCTTCCTTGATGATGTTGAATGTGAAGTCTCACCAAAACCTTACCCTTGATCCTGATTCCTCTCGATATCCTAAAGCTTTAAGGCCTATGATCGAATATCTCCGTTTCTCACCACTGGCTCAAACATTAACCATGGTTGAATTTGTACCCTTGGTTCATCTGTTGAAGGCATATACTACTGCAAACTACATTAAGGCTGAAGGGATTATTACATTTGATATTACTTCTCACAAGACTTCGATTTCAAAAGCTCATTTCTACAGATGTATAGGGTTTACTGCTACTGAAGGGCTGGTTGATCCTAACTCAAATTTTCTTCTACACTGATTGAGATGTTCTACCAAATAGGATTTATTGGCAATATCTCATTTCTATCAAAGTTTAGGAAGTCTAGTCTACCTCCTATGTGGAATGGGCTTTTCAGGTTGTTGTTCAAAGAGCTTATCTGAAAGGGTTACTAGGTCTGATAGTGCTTGTAAGTTATTTTACACCTTAATATATGGTCTTTACACAGGAATCAATTTGGACTATGGCGCTATTCTTTAGACTCAACTTGTTCACAACATTGTTGCTTCTACACAGCATTTTGAGATCTCGTGTGCTCAGTTTTGGTCTGTCATCGTTAAGCGAGCCCTGACTCACTTCCAGGTTTCAGTCGTAGAAGATTCGGTTATGGCTACAATTCCAATTCTACAAACGTCCTCTTTTGTAACATTTTATCCAACCAAGTTCAGCTTTGTGGGTTATATTCCAGAAGCCATGTGGTTAAATGTTCCGACTGACAATGTCATCGTGAATGAGTACCAAAAGCATCCTGCATCTGGTGTTCGACCCATGACCGAAGACCTCGATAAAGCTATTGAAGAGGGTACCAAAGCAAAAAGGGGAGGCAAGAGAACACTAAAGGGTACTCCTTCGAAAGTAGTACCAAACCGGAGAAGGTCAAGAAGCAAGCTCGTAAACCGAGATCACCTTCTCCAATTGCTCAAAAGCCTTCTGAATCAAGAACTCACTCAGATGTTCGGAGGAATGAACAAGTTCAGAAGGAAGTTGAGGATATAGCTGCAACTTCGGAACCATTAGTCTCAGAACCAACTCCAACTAAATCTATTCCGAAGTTATCATCTCCGATTTCAACTTCTGTTCCTTTAACAAATGATTTATTTCACATGCCCACTCCTCCACCTTCTCCGACTACCACTTCATCTCCAATTATAACCACTACACCTATCACCATTGCTCCATTACCAAATTTTTCTATTAGAGTTTCTCAGCCATAAATTTTTGTACCTTTATCCACTCCGTTGTATACCGACTCAATAGCAACCACAACCACCATCAGTACTCCGATGTTAACTGTCAACGTATCTGATATTGGGGCATATGATTTTGGTGTTACTGTCGGTCCAAGAACTTCAACAGCTTCTCCTCTACGTGAAGATGATCCAGATGTCCTATATAGGGATGATCAAGATGATGTTTAGAATTTCGTTTTTAGCCTATTCACAGTCCATCAAGAAAGCGATGATGACGAAGCCCTAATGACAAAAGGGCAGTTTAAAACTTTGACTGAAAAGTTGGAAAAGATTTTGGAGTCTACCAAATCTTCTTGATTTATAAGTACATGTTACAGTCTTATCAAGCCACTGTGGAAATGCTAACCAAAGAGAATGCGAAGGTGCTTGCTGCCTCAACCAAGACTATTAAGGCATATGAGAAAACCATTGTTGATAAGACCTAAAAAGTCGAAAAACTACATGCTGAAGTCAAATAGTTTATGGCTGATTTTTGAAGCTCTGGTGATAAGAACACTGAAGAAGCCAACAAAGTCATTACGAGTCTTGGAACTACTTTATAAACTGAGAGAGAAGCCTTTTCTCATGTTCGAGGTGAACTACAAACTGACACCTCTGAGATGATTGTTTCTGTTATTTCGAAGATCGAGCAGCTTCAGAAGGATCTTGCTACTGAGAATGCCATCATGGATAAGTTGGCTGCGAAGACTAAAAAGGCCAAGGTTCTTTCCCTCAAGCTCAACTATGTGAATAAACACTTGGATGATCTGGAGTCTGAGAAAGCTGTCATCAAAACCTGTGTTTCCGAAATTAATCAATATATGAATCATATGGTGGAAACTCGGGATTCCATTCTTACCGTTTTGGTTTGCCAACACCTAACCGAGAAGCTCAAGCCAATTTTTTCCATGTTAAACTGCAACAAAGGGCGCAACATGTTAAAGAGAAAGAACAACCTAAGTGTCAGGCTAAGAAGTCTACTGATGAACAACCTAAGCCCCTAATTAAGAAGCCTATTGGTGACCAACATGAGGAAAAACCAAAAATAGATCTGAAGGTTAATGAAGCTTCAATCTAAAAGGAAAGAAAAATCGATTGATGATGATGAAGAAGAAGAACTTCTTTTGGAGGGTGAAAAACTGGTAAGGAAGAAACGAGACAAGGTGCTTGATGATCTTCTGATTCTTTGTAAAGAACTAGAAGCAAAGGAAGCAAAAGCTAGAGTTGCGAAAGTTACTCTTGCGACACAGATGTCACTGTTTCCTCCATGGACTCTTGAACGAATTCAAAAGGAAGCGATAGACCACCCGAACGTTCATTGGTTGGAGCCATCGGTTTCTTTTAAACTGAACAATACTTCTGATTCTCAGCTTGACTTTCCTCTCACTTCGAAAGCCTTCCTATTCTGAGGCTTTTAACATATTCAAAAAGGTCTACTTTCAGACTACGATGTCAATAATAAGATTTTCTCATTTTATCTCAAGCATGGTCAACCTCAGTACAAAATATGGAGCTTAAAGAAGATGGTCGCTGTGAAACTTTATACTCCTTTTCCAGCTGAACACTTCACAAATATCAAATTCAAAGGTTTTCGAGGAGCAGATCGTGTTGAAGAGGATTTGACACTTGCTGATATACCCTATATGAATCCGAATGACTGGATTTCGTTGTTTCTGATCTTATCAAAAGATGAAGTAAAGTACGAGCCGATCATTTCTCATCTAAGAAGAATGTTGATTTGCTACATTCATGAAGTAGCAAATGTTGAAATCGTTTTCGTATTGTAGAAGAAACAAGTTGTGAATCCGTAAGAAGATACAACTGACTTTGAGAAGAAAACTGGGTACAATTAAGAAAGCAGATTAGAGAGTGGTATATCAAAGAAGCGAGGGTGATAAAGTTTAAGAAGAGTTTGTTCTTTTACTAGACAAACAATTATACTCCACTACATCGTTGAACCATATCATTGACATAACCGTAGCATGCAAAGTAAGTAATGAAGGAGATCTGAAATGCTTCTGTGATATGATTAAGTGGTATATTATCATTTAGAACACATTTCTAATGACCAAGTTGTACAAGGTTCAGAAGGTTCAACATTGAAGAATCTTGTTTTCTTTATTTCACACAAAGGGGAGATTGTTGGGTTTTTAATATGTTGTGTCAAATTTTTATGTACATAATTAGTATTATGTTAACGGATTGGGCCTGTCCATCCATGTTTATGGTTTGCTTGTGTTAGACTATTTAATGTGCATGCATGTATCGTTTTAGGGTTATCGTTTATATTGCCCTACCTAGCTCTCACAAAGAAGTTCACTCTGAGCTCTTCTAGAACTTTGATAATATTAAGCATTCAACATATCTTGGATCTTTGTTCTTGTTGTTTGATTCACTTTACTATTTAGAATCTATCGATCATAAGTTTATTGGTTCATCAGTTGCTCACAAGTCAACTGTTATGACCTTCACACTTCTTCTTACCAACTTTATACTTGATACATCAAAAGAAGTATTTTCACATACATACTCATCTCTTACATAGGAAAGTCGCACACTCTTAATGCTTCTAACTTCTCATTTCTCTATGACACTTGGTCATCTCATCCTCTACTAGGATTGCACCCACAATGTGATTCTTGAAGCGGGTCATATCGATATTTGTTCTCCAACAAGTACATACAAACTTGAATGCAACGCCTTGCTATTTCATCGCATGAAATCGATCGATCTGATTCATATCAGTCTTTATTCATAGTTGCTCCCACAACAATGAGTGACCATGAAATGTCATCTCTTTTCGATATGTTTTCTTTTTCTAAAAGCAAAACCACAACAAATAAGTCAGTTTCGATATCCATCACATCAAATATCATTTGTCATGGTTTTTGTTTTATCAATATTTAGGGTTTTTTGTTTTTTGGTTCATCACATTATTTTTTTTCTTTGGTTTCGGCTTTTATATGTCTAACGATTTCATTGAGATGCCATGTGTATGTCAGTTACTTTCTAAACTACTTGATTAACTAATAATCATTGTTTATGTTATGGTTGTTACAATTTCATTTGTTTTGCATGAAGATTTATGAAAAATTATCCAGAAAATGACATGGAAATTGTAAATTTGAAAGACATTCAAATCTTCAAAAAAAATAATAAATTAAATTACATAGAGCGAAGGGTTTTTGGAATTGGGTTTTTCTTGGATCAATTACAATAGACCGAACTAAATCTAATATTCCGGTTTTACAAGGACCAAATGTGAAGATTTCTTCAAAAACAAAAAAGTATCTTCCATTTAGTCGTTGAAAACTATTTTCTATTTTTTTTTTAAGTTTTCAGATAATAAATAGAGTTTTGGTTTTCCATTTTGAGTATATACTTTCTAAAAACATGGGTGTGTATGGGTGTGTACGGATGAGTATGTGTGTGGATGATGGTGAGAATAAGGTTGACGATGAGGATGAGGACGTGTGTTTATATTTTAAAAACTTTTAAAATTAATTAAATGTGTAAAGGTTTTTCATTTTTTTTCTTGTTTATGTTTCGGTTTTGGGTTTTCTACATAGTGGTATCAAACTATCAATTAATAAATAGGCCCTAAAAACACAAATATTAATAATTAATAAAATATATGTATATGCAACGACAAAGATGCCTGCTCCATTTCTTTCAACGAAACTCGAATTCTTTATTCCTGTGAAATTTCTTTTAGCATCAGATATCAAGTATTCATGTTCAAATAAGTCCATTATGTGGAAATAATTGTGTACCTGCTTCACCTCTTGACGTTTACAACTTGTCCACCGTTGAAGTTTAAGCACACCATTTCCTAGCGGTTTCGGTTTGTTAATTTTTGTGTACGGTCATGTCTTTTGCAACTTTGGAATTGTTTTTATTTATACAATTTTTAAATCACCAATTAGTAAAAATGACATTTTTATTGAGAAATTTATATTTAAATGAGTTGTTTCGAATTATACATTTTTATCTTCGGTCGGTAAAATAAAAAACTTTAACTGTAAAAGTAACAACTCAATCGCATTGAAACTTGTCCAAAGAGAATTTCTAATATATAATTTTTTTAGAATGATTTACATATATGCATACACTAATAATCTATTAAATCTACACCATTTTTCTACAATAAAAATTAAACGTTTAATCTTTGGTTAAAAGACATTTATCCGTCAACTATTGATACCATTAGGTCAAACGTCCTTTAATTAATATATTTTTCTGATTGTCTTTAATTTATAAATTATATAACAAAAGAAATGAAATATTTGTTTGCAGGTTAACCCAACCTAATCTATTTCGACTCGTATCGAAAAGCTAGTTTTTTGGAATGAATATCTTCCTCAAGGTAGCGGTGACCTCAGACTATCAGGATGGAGTCAAGAGGGATACGGAGACGAGTGTAAACAAGATGTAAATCGGTTGACTTAATTGCATATAACTTTTAAAGTCATGGCCTCATGGGCGTTGTGTATACGGTATTTGTGGGACGTGACTATGACATAATGTTCGTTTTTATTCTTATGGACTTATTTACTAGGATCATGTACCCATCAACTTTTTAAAAATCTTTTATTATGAAAACTGAAATTTTTTTTTTGTAACATCCGATCCTCAAATCTATAAACTGTTATAATAATCATATCAAAAAACTATATTCAAAGTTATAACTAGCCTACAATTTGAAACTTATACAATATTCAAACTTTGCATCTTTTGAACCACTTGTAAATTTCTTTACTTAACTTTTCATATATTCTGTTTTACAATAGTTCAAACTTATCAGCTTTCTATCAAGGTATAAGATAAGTTATTATACTTGATTCTTGTGTTTTCTTTATTGCAAGATTCAACCCATTCAAGAAAGTCGACAAAGAGGTGATTATGAAAGTCTAAAATGATAAGCAAAAGGAAACAAAAACAGTAACCACAATCTTAAAAGTTAAAAACATAAAAGTCCAAGTCGTCTCCCATTTGTGTGCATTCTTATTCTACCCGGCTCACTCTACCAAATTCTAAAGTACGCATTTATGCGTTCACTTGCGTATGACTGATGTCATTAGCATGCTTTTAAATTCTTTTATGTAAAGTTACATCAATACAATGAAAATATGTTTTTAAATCAGCTGTTTTTATTATAACAAATTAGTTGTGGACTTTTATTTTTATGTATATTTGGATCAAATTTGTAAAATGTCATCGTTTACTATAATGGATTTAATATGGATTTGTGAATATTTTGCATGACAAATTAATGGAGTTGTCAAACTTTGACTATTCGTTGATGGGATTTAAAGATAAGTTGTCCCACACTTCAATTCAACGTGTAAATAGGAAATACAAATACAAATCTAATTAGTTTGTAGATATTTTGCAAAACGTATCTTAAAAACAAAAACTATAGTTTGTTATATTTTTAAACTTTTTAATATTTTTTTAAATAGTTTATATAATGTCTTATTTTTTCATAATTCTTTTAGTATAAAATTTGAAAATTATATATTTTTTAATTGATAGCACTTTTTATTGATGAGATTTATTAGTTTTGTAATCATATCATTACACATCATTATCAATTCAGAGTTTAATAAGTGATGATCATTAAACTGTAAATAATATAACAAAATGTTTTTGGCTAGAACATATATGGATATTGATTTTTAATTAAAAGTATTAAAAAAATTTCTTTATGATATATTATGCTAAAAGGATTAAAATTTTTAATTTATTAAACTGTGAATGATCAGTTACCAAGATTCATAATGTTTTTGGGAAGTGGGAGAATACACATTTACAATTTGATGAGGGGTTATGTTATAAGTACCTCCCTTGATTAATTTTACTTCTCCTAATAGCAATCTAATCCACGTTTTACATCAATCTAATGCACATTTTACATTTAATTTGACATTATTTTTTTTATTTTTTGTTTGTTTTTTCCTTTTTATTTTTTTTATTGTTTTTCCTTTTTATTTTTTCTATTATTATTATTATTATTATTATTATTATTATTACAAATATAGATAACTAAATAAAATTCGGACAACATTTTAAAATTCGGACAATTTTATAAAGTTTTAACGACTATATAAAATTGAACAAAAGTAAAGTTTGTTTTCAATTTGCATAACGCACCACTTAAATGTAATAACAAACGAATTAATATATTCACGAGAAATAAAGACAAACTTTACTTTTATTCCGTTTTATATAGTCATTTGAATTTTATTATGTCGTCCAAATTTATAATGTCGTACGAATTTTAAAATTTCATCCGAATTTATAATGTCATCCGATTTTAAAAACTGATTTATAAAATATAAAATAAAAATGAATTGAAAACCGATTTTATATAGCAGTTCGAATTTATAATGTTATCCGATTTATAAAATGTTGTTCGAAATTTATAATAATAATAATAATAATAATAATATTAAAATATATAATAAAAATAATTAAAAACCGATTTTATATAATCGTTTGAATTTTATAACGTCGCCCGAATTATAAAATTTTGTTCAAAATTAATAATAATAATAATAATAATAATAATAATAAAATTAAAAACAACAAAAAAACAAAATAGAAAAAAAAACAAAAGACAAAAAATCAAATCAGATCGGTGGAATTGGAAAAGGGAGGGGTACTTATAGAAAATCCTTTTGATGAGTTAATAGTTTTAATTTTATACATTTTGTGTTATACAAATAGATATAAAAATCGTTATATTTTCATTGAAATACAATTTATGTTACACATCATAAGTTTTATTAAGCAATATATATATATATATATATATATATATATATACACACACACACACACATTATAAGAATCATATTAAGAAAATATACGAAAAACAAAAAAGAAAAAAAGGCTGAGACATGTGTCTAACACATTTTCCTTAAAACAAAAATATCCGCTACCGGATATTTGTTCCCTAGGATACAACGTCTAGAAGTGGTTCTTTTAAACCACCAGAACTCTCAATAGGTCTAGATTACTTAGATACATCAAGAAATAAAAGATGAAGTCAAGAAGAAGAGAGTATCGTTGCACTCTTTGGTATGTGTCAAGTAGTTGTAGAACTGTTGTATTTATACTACAACTCATAACAAATTAATTGACATTAAACACAATTGGTAACTGACATTATATTAAATGTCATTCTTAATTACGAACTATAACGAAAAAATAAACATTAATTTTTTATTATACATCATTCAACTGCTTAACTTTGGTGATTAGTTTCAGTTCACCAATTACTTTTCCAACAATCCCCCATATGAATTGAAATCGATTAAATATTTTCAAGCTACTTAGATAAAATCCAACAATTGAATCATGCATATGATAGGTAAGTGTTACCCTTGTGAACATTCCCTTAAGAGATATATTTATTTTACTAGTTGACCAATAGATTCAATGTCCTTGAACTATTTTGTTGTTTGTGTAAATAATCAATATGATTCTCACATGATTATACCTGGCCTAGTTAGGTTCTCGTTAATGTGTTTGTATGGTCATGGACATTTGTTTGGTTCTGTATGAGCTCTTAGGAATGTATGCCCATACAATTCTATTTGAAGCGACCCCACTTCCCTATCACATAGATGATTCTATAATAATCATTAAAAGCTAATTTGTGATGCTTTTCATCTATGAATATAAAATTAACCCGCATCATTGTTTTTTTTAGGAATCGGTTGGGGTTAACCCCTACAATGATTCACAAATTTTATATGCAAGTAGGTTGTCCCGTTGAACCTAGATATTAGGATCTCCAATCAACTAGGTTGGGTTTTCCTTCAGAATAACTTATTAATGTATGGGTTTTAGTCTCATTCCTCATAATGACCTATTATTCCAAACATTTCGTTAGCGGATCCACCTTCTTATCTTGACTTTATCTAGTCAATAAAGGTAATTCATCTTGAGAGCCGTTGTTGAATGGTGTTTTGTCGTTAACTAATATGTCTAGACTCACTATTATTTACATCATCATGTACATATATAGGAGTAATTGGCTCATCATGGGACGTCTCCCAAGAACTTATAAATCCCTTTAGTTCATTGTCCAACATTGGATAAACTCTCAAATTTGTTCTCCTATATTTTCTAACAAATGTAGACCATTATCAATATGGTTATTACTACACCATAATTACCACTACTAAATATGCATAATTATGTCAACTTAATACGATAAGCATATGCACTACATGTATTTGTGAATTCACAATAACATTGGCCATATGTAATTATGAATATACCATACATGATTTTCCTTGCAAATATCGTATTTTTCGATGCAATTACTTTCTCTAACCATCTACTTGTAAAATTATTAAGGCATCTTATCATAAGGATTATACTATGCCATAACTAGCATTTTTGGCTAGGAAATTCTATATATGTATGATCAACTCTTGATGCATCTTATAACACTAAGGTTGATGTTATACATGTTATTCATCTCAAAAACAACTATTCAAATCAAAAAGTCACTCGTGAAGCCATAAACCTAATTCAATGCACTTCACTCACTTGACTTTAGGCTAGTGACCCTAACTTCTCGGTTCAAACTCTTATTGGACCAAGATCCTCTTATTAGGCCTAAAGGGCCAATAAATCCTCAACTTGATTATTTTGGGTGAGGATACCTCATTTGGGCCGTAATTGGACCCACTAAGTAATAGCATTTTGGGCCATCAGACTCATCATGGGCCTTATTCGGCCAAAAACCATCTTCCTTGGTTATAATGGGCCGAAAACCCACATCCTTACCCTTTTTGGGCCATAAACTCTCATGTAGGCCCACATAAAGAAAATCCCTAATGGGCCCATGAAATTTAAGACCAAAATCTAAATTCCTTTTTCCTCTCCTATTCTCAAAATTTTATATAAAAAATAAATAAATAAAGGGAAATGTGGCTTGGGCTATCATGGAGACACCTCACTATTACATGTTGAATATCCATGCACTATAACCACCATACAACTCGACATTCTTATACTTCTATGCAACATCTTTTCTCACTTCTCTCTTCTCTTCATATTCTCGACCACAGGAGCTTCCACCACCCTCTTCATTTCAACATACTTCAACTCCCATTTCTCTCCAGATCTACAAAGAATTCACTCATCCTTCCTCTTCAAATTTTGTGTGTGCTAGTGTGTGTGTTTTAGAACACTTCGTCAAAGTTTATTCTTGGTAAGATACTCTCTATTCAAGGTGTTTAACTTCATTTTATGACAAACCCTTCACTCACTAACACTTCATTTCATCCTTCTTGTTCTAGATCTCTCTAGGAACCGAAAATCTCATCAAAGGAGCTTGCTAGGCCGAAATCTCCTTCGATCTTATCTTCAAAACCGAATCCATCACCAATGTGAGTTCATACCCCCCTTGTTTTCGGTTTTAATATGTTTTTGGGGGAGAATACAAGTTGTTTTTGTGTTAGATCTATTTATTCATGCATGTATATGTGTGTTTTCATGTTATATGCTGTGATTATGTTATGAAAACATGCTAAATCTTCACCAAGCTCGAAATATCTACTAAACTTGGTGATGGTTGTAAACTAAACCATCTTATGTGACTTACTATGAATTTGAAAGGATTAAATATGCTAAGGATGTTTGAAAACTAAATAAAAACAATATAAGGGGCTATTTTTGATAAATAAACAAAAAGTGAGGTCCTTATGTTAACTTACGGTTTTGGGGAGGACCAAAAGAGTCATTTTTTTGATAAAAATGGATCTTTATGATATTGATGGTTTTAAAAGGGCCAAAAGTGTTAATTTTCACAAAATAGGCTTCTATTTCGACCTTCACGGTTTTTAATGGGCTAAATTTATCAAGTTTCACAAAAATGGGTCTTATTTAGAAACTCACGGTTTAATGAGCCTAAAAAGGTAATTATTGACTTTTTATGGATGAAATTGTAATTTTAAACAAACATGGCCCAAAAATGTAAATTTTCGGTTAAATGGGCTGAAATGTCATTTCTAGTAAATTTGGGCCAAAAATATTATTTCTATTGAAAGTGGGTTGAAAATGTCATTTTATACAAAATAAGCCCTTAAAAGTAAACTTGTGGTCTTAATGGATCTAAAGTGTCATATTTACCAAAAATGTGCCTTAATTGTAAATTTTCAGCTTAATGGGCTAAGAATGTCATTTTTATAAAAAAGTGTGCCCTTTTATGTCATTTTGGTAAGGAATTGAGCTAAAACAAGCAATATAATAAGAAACGGGCTAATTACATCATTCTCACTTTTATTGGGCCTTGTTTAACCATTTTCATGTTATTGGGCCTTCGTGATCCCTTTACATGCTTATTGGGCCTGATACATTCGTCATATGTTTATTGGGCCTTAATGACCCATTTACATGCTTGATAGGTCCTGTATACTCCTTACATGTTTATTAGGCCTTGTTAACCCATTTACATGCTCGACGGACCTTGGATACACATTTCATGCTTATTGGGCCTCATTCATTTGTATACATACCCATTAAGACTTGTAACCTAAATACATACATGTAAACATTATTAAAAACATTAAATGGTGTGTTACAATATTCGCATAAACATAATTAAGGTTCTTGTGAGACGTTCTTTCATTCATACCTACCTAGTGTACAACCTTTAGTTCTGTAGTTATAACCAAAGTCTCCTGGAGGGAGAACGAGAGTTTGTGTATAGATCTATACGGGGTTGATAGCCCCGCACCTGAGTTGTTCGCTACAGTCAGACTAGGCTAGTCTAGGGTGACAAACGTCTTACCTTAAACAAGTCGATGCCTGAAAAACATCATGCCAGACAGATCAGTCATATCAAGCATAGTTATAACGACTCACATAGAAATTAACTCCACTGTAAATTTATGGAATACATATACATTTGTGGCGATACAAAAATCATACATACATTGTTACTCAGTCTTAGGGTTTTTAGACCACAACACTTTTACAAGCAGAAAATATTGGATTTTTTGGGAATCATACTTTATACACTACCTTCTACTTAGAACATAAAATATATGATTTTTTTGGAATATTGTCTTTATACATTTTCAAAACAGAAACACACATGCTCTAATACAAGACTTGACACAAAACTTTCAAACCATTTTACAGAAAATATCTGATTTTTTTGGTGCTTACAAAGTGAGACAAAACTTTTCATACAAACATGCTTATGAATTCACCAACATTATATATGTTGACCATTTTCAAAATAACTTGTATTCTCAGGAAATCGTTAAGCAGGTTGGTCACCAAGAACAAAATGGATTTTGGTGTATTTTTGTTATCATCATACACTTATATAATCCAATACACTTATGTAAACAATGATGGTTGTATTATTGTGTGTGTGATGATGATGTTGTCTTGATTCAATTATTTACACTATGATGATATTACAAGATGAAGTCACCCAACCCCGGAGGTTTCCTCCGTTCTGGTTCGGGGGTGTGACATACTATGTTATAAAATAGAATAACACTTTAAAGTGTCATTTATATGGATCTATTTCATTACACCTATTGATGTTGAGAGACATATTCTAACTTTTGTTACTCGCTATTCCAAAGCTTCCTTTAAGTCAGAAAATGACTTTATTACTTACACATTTTGCTGCTTTCCCTCGGGTAAGGTAACTGTTTGGCAGCTCCATGTAGATTTTTACTTCTAAATCTATGTTTAGAAGTTGTAGTTTCATATCATAATGACATGCTTCCAAATTTCGAGAAGCTATAGCCACATATAGTTATAAGAAAAGAGTATATATATGAAATTAATCAAGGCATTCTTATGTTTGTAATCCAAACATATATTTCAAATATGCCATAAAATCTTGTTTCTCATTTGGAAATCCACTAAATCGTGATGATTTCATTCTTTCTCCAACTCAATAGTTTAAAAGATAGAACCATTGTTAGTTTTTACAACTTAATCCAAGATGATCTTCTAAGAAATGATCATATGATTCCAATTTTAGAATACTCATATTTCCTTTTATATTCCTTTCAACTTCATGTTGAATGTCTAAATATTCATCAAAACCTTTATCTTATTTTGATGAATTCCAACCAATGTTATTGGATTTAATGGAAATGGCTCTTAGAGTATAGAAGTATCATTTGATTCTAAATTTCTAAACATGAAATCAGTACATATTTTTGTTGAATCCACATGTAATTGTGTTAAAACCTATTCTAATGTTTTACATATCTACCTGCTTTCATTTTCCTATTGAAAATCCATTTATAGCCTAGTGGTTTACATACCAAAGGTATATCCATTAACTCTCGTGTGTAAATTTGCAAGTGGAATCCATTTCACTTTTAATTGCCTTTTTCATTAAGGTCTCTCAGAGGAAGTGAATTCCTTTTTTAAAGTTTTAGTATCTCTTTCAACCATATACGTGTATAGATCATCTCCATATAATTTCTCATATTATATCCATTGACACCATCATGATCTATTTCTTCTTCATGTGAAAATTATTTGCACCTAGTTTTTTTAGGGCACATGTTTTTGCTTTATCAAGACATGGAAACACATTTTCAAAGTATGATGCATTTTTGATTCCATTATCGTGCCTTTACGAATATTCGATTAGAGTCGTGTATAGGAAAATCATATGCACAATTGTTTTATGTATAACCAATAAAGATGCAACCAACAATCTAGTGTCCAATCCTTACAACCTTGGGGTTAGGTATAATAACCTTTGTGAGATACCACCACACTCGAATGTATATGTAAGATGGTTTTATACCCAACCATAACTTGTATGGTGTTTCATTTAATTTCTTTTGTGGTACTCTCCCCTACCCCCCACATTGAGGGTAGCAACCCAAAACTTAACAACACAACATTCATACAAACATGCTTATGAACTCACCAACATTATATATATTGACCGTTTTCAAAGTAACTTGGATTCTCAGGAAATCGTTAAGCGGGTTGGTGACCAAGAACACATGGATTTTGTTGTATTTTTGTTGTCATCATACACTTGTATTTTGGAATGCAATTTGTAATCTAATACTGTTATGTAAACAATGATGGTTGTATTATTGTTTGTGTGATGATGATGTTGTATTGATTCAATTATTTACACTGTGTTGATATTTCAAGATGAAGTCATCCAACCCCCATACTTTTCTACCGTTCTAGTTTGGGGGTGTGACAGATTGCTATCAAAACAATGTTTATAGTGAACTGGGATATCTAATCATACAAGATATGCAACTATAAATTCATTGGGACTAAAATACTATGAACAAAAATAAAATACATACCTATGTGTGCATTATTACAATAACAATAAAAGTCTTTGGAGGAATTGAACATCGCGGTTAAACTCGGGCAGTTATTTAGTTGTATTGGGAGTAAATATAGCATGATAAACTATATTTATTCAAAATACGATCAACATATGTTCAGGAGTGATCGTCATGGGCAGTGAATCTAGAAACTTACCAACCTTGTATCCTAAAGGTTTTAAGGAACTCAAACATAAACTATTAAAATACTATAGGAGTACTCTTACATGCTATCCATTTTTTTCCCACATTCATATAGTTCTGTGCCTACTCTACGGCTGGATTTCATCACCACGGAGATCCTCACTTCCCCAACCAGGGGAATGGAGGATGGCTAGAGCCGAACCAGAAGAGGAACCAGAAGAAGAACCCGATGAAGGACCAGCATAACCGGTGGTTGACTCTGAGGAGGAGGAGTCTGACGGGGATGATGCAGATGACTCGGACGTGGAGTCCAAAGTCATCAATCCACCATACGTAGCTAGGGTGCCCCCGCATAGGATGGGTCCCAACATCCCTACGCCCTCATGGGCACATGAGATCTGGAGGTGGAGTCGACAGTAGGAGGTGCATGCCCCATTTGGAATGAACCGGAACTATTACGACCTGAGTCACTGTGGACCTGCGGATCGAGCCCTGCCAATGATGGTTAGGAGGATGCATGATATTGGTGAATAGGCACAGGCAACCGCCGGTCAGATGGTTGCAATGAGAGCTTCGGTTGAGCGTACAGAGAGAATGACTCATGAGGTGGTTAGAGCCTATCAGGCAAGACAGGTTGCGTTAGAGGCCCGGTTACATGCCGCCGAGCATCATCTGGCCAGACTTCAGGGTGCATCCACCTCATCATCAGCACCACCAGACACTTCCTGTCCCGACTAGTTTCAGCTCCATCCACTACCACTATTTTTATGGTTCTCTTTTATGTACTATTGTACGTAGGACCGACTTTATGATTAATTGACTACACTACTCATAGAGTTGTTATGCTGACAAATTTTCATTATCTCTATGTATTGTACGCCTTACGAAGGCAAATTTTCATGCATTGTACTACAAAGTTATTGTTAATGAAATCGTTCTATGTTTTATTCGTGACGTTATCTGCTATGTGTTCTATTTTCCTTGTTTCATGATATTCTATTAATTCACTTATATGCACAACCGAACCACCGAAACCATTATATGCCATTGAAACTTGAAACCACGGACTACCATGTACTCACCATCTTTCTGTTCCACGATAGAAGATGCCTCAAAGACCGATACACGAAAACAACATGGCACCACCACCACCGCCGCCTCCGCCGGAGGTAGACTCTATTGCATTCCTGGCAACAGTATTAGTTGCGGTCACCGTAACATTGGCACATATTCATAATGGAAACAACGGTGGCGGTAATGGTCAAGGAACTAGGAGCTCAAACCAAGGAATAAACCAAGGGCCTACAAAATTCTACACCTACAAAGATTTCTCAAATGCCAAGCCTTGAACATTCAACAGAACTGGTGGCATGATAGACTTGAAGCGTTGGATTGAAAAGACCGAATATGTCTTTGAAATTTGCGAATGTTTAGAGGAATGCAACGTGAAGTTTGCAGCCTGCAGATTTGTTGACCAAGCCCTATCCTTGTGTAATGGTCATGTGAAGGCATGACTTTGCCAGTCGCAAATGCTATGCCTTGGGGAGAGCTTAAAGAGATGTTGATAAAGAATACTGTCCCCATGGGGAAGTACATAAACTAGAGCAAGAGTTATTGAACCTTACTGTGACAACTCGAAATTTCTATCTTATAACAAACCCTGCATTCAATCAAAGTCAAACTTACTTCTGCTAACGTTTAGCACTTTTGGAGTCAATTTGGGTGTTTTAATATTGAATACATCAGAAGTAATTATAGATAGTATACTCTAGAGTTAAATGTGCAACACTTAAGTTTCAAAACTCCATGAGTTTGGAGTTTACAGCCATAAAATGGAGTTAACAACCGTAAAATCTAAGGTATAAATATGACACTTAGTCATTTTATGTCATTTTTACCATTTTCAAGCCTAGAACTCATTCTCTCTATAGTATCATCCGAGTTCTTCACTAGATTTTCAACTTGGTAAGTGTTTCCCTTCTTGATTAGTTGATATAGTTCAATATCTAGTGTTTGTACATGATTTCATCCATGAAATCTCTTCATTTGATAGATCTTCAAGTGTTCTTCATTTCACCAACAACACCAAGAACACACTCGAGTGTTCTTGAGCCTTAAACACCCTTACAAGCTTCATTTGATAGATCTTCAAGTCTTCTTCATTTTACCAAGAACACCAAGAACACCAAGAACACATACTAGTGTTCTTGAGCCTTAAACACACTTACAAGCTTCTATATTTTAAGTACTCTTGTCTTAGCTTGTTTTATACTTGAATCAACTAGTTTACACCTAGAAAACATGAAGAAAACAAGATCAAAAGGGTGTTTACGACTAAGGAACCTCCTTGAACCGTAAACCCTAATTAAGGGTGCAAATGAACCCTAATCCCTTCCAAAGACTTGGGACCAAGTCTAGAACACTTCCAACATAAGCTAAGGACCTTAAAGTTTGAAATGGTACAAAATACCATGAGTTTACGGCCGTAAACTCATGGAGAAATGGTCCTTGGATCGTAAACGCTAGTTAGTGGTGCAATGGTCCAACCATTCCTTCCTAAGGCTTAGAATTGATCATAGAACAATTCATGATGACTTATTAGACCTTATAACACAACTTGGTACTTAATTCCAAGAGTTTATGGCCATAAACACATGGGGAAATTACCCCTTGGCCGTAAATTCATGTGGTAATTACCATGGGCCAGAAACTTCAATGTAAAGCCCTACAACCCTTAGATGCAACCCTTTTGTATTTATAAAAGTTGAATCAAAGTGTTTTCCATGTTTTAGGGTGTCTATACTTGCTTAATTAGTGGTATATTCACTAATTAGATACATATATGTGTCATTATATGCTAAATAGGATCCGTGTGTTCTCAAGTCTTCATTTGACTCTTAGCATCCTATCCCGATCTTACACTTGCATCACTCACTTTAGGTGAGTTCATACCCCTTAACTTATCTTTTAAATGGTTTTAAATGATTTTATGGGGGGGGGGTACAAGTATAAAACATGTTAGTTATATAATCAATCACATGTGATTTATAACTATGTTTCAAACAAAGGATTTCATACACTTCAGCTGTGTTTCAAATAAATGATTTCTTATACTTTAAAACTGACATCAAGTCATTATTATTTATTGTTATACTCTTTAAAATGTATTACAAAACATCTTTTAAAAGTTTTAGTTTCATCATTCACTTAACCCTTTGTACAAGTTGAGCAATGGGTTTACATTCATACTCAGTAACAATTCAAGACGTACATATAAATTATTATAGGTATAATTTATGATTCATAGAACATTTTTACACAACTCAAGTATACTAAAGTACATAGTTATTCAATAACAAGTTAAGAATACTAGTAAAGAACATACTATCAATCATTCATTCCTGAATGATTGGGTTTTCATAACTAAAATACATGTAACGTTTATATACTTGTTATGAAACTATTGATACAGGTTGTTTACTTCATTTTAAACAATATAGTTAAGTCCTGATATTATAAACAGAATCTCCAGCAGGGGATTGAAACAATATGTATGTAGATCTATATTGGGATTGACAATCCCACACTCAGGCTGGAAGCTAAAGTTAGGCATACATGCCTACGAGTGACAATTGTTATCAATAGTTTTCAATGCATTCATAGCATTGGGTCAGGCCATCTAGTTAGTATGGTTATAGTAACACATATAAAAGATATTACCAATATGTTAGTGTATAATTAGCCAAGCATAAGTACAATTCCAGAACATTGAATTACAGACAGAACGGGTTTATAAAAACGAAACTACTTTTCATGTACTACATAAAATATATGATTTTCTACTAAATATTCATCTATTCAACAAAACAAGAAGAATTCTCTTAACATAAATACTTATGAACTCACAAGCTTAAATGTTGATCTATGCTTTTAAAATAAATGTATTCTCAGGTCATCAGTAGACAGGTACCGATGGCAGGTTTTGAGAAGACGGAGTACAGTCAAGGCCCTTCATTTATTTTGATCATTCATTTTTGGTGTCTAATACATTAAAAAGAACACACATGTATTATAAATTTACTATTAATGCAATGGATGATGTTGTTGCTTGTTTACTACTTTGCATTGTTATGATACTTTACATGACGTCCTCCACCCCCGAACGTTTTCCGCCGCTCCGGTTTTGGGGTGTGACAGATTGGTATCAGAGCTTTGTTTATAGTGAGTCGAGTATATCAATCCATAAAATATATACAAACTATAAACAAAATGGGATTAAGATGCTCTGACCAAGAGTATATACTTTTAAATAGTAAAATATTTAAATAAGTATACATACCTGCATTCATACTAAAATCGGTGTCACTAAGACAGAACAAAAGTATTACGATTGTTGAACATCACATGTAGACTCGGGGACGTATGGTCAGTTCTAGGAGTAACATAGCCTGATCAATTATGTTGGTCCGAGAAGTAATTAGCATATGCCC
The DNA here is from genome assembly GCF_051521515.1 of Lactuca serriola. Classification (NCBI taxonomy): domain Eukaryota; kingdom Viridiplantae; phylum Streptophyta; class Magnoliopsida; order Asterales; family Asteraceae; genus Lactuca; species Lactuca serriola. The sequence goes on from NC_136410.1 coordinate 196,872,622, forward strand.
GAGAATCGTTGTAATGTGGCAAGAAGTCTAAAAACTTACCAATGAGAACATTAGATCAAAACAAAAACTTAAAATACTATAGGAGTATTTTGTGTTACTATAATTTCTGATTTGAGAACTAAACAGGTCCTTATTAGTATGTCAATAGTTGCTGAGTGCATACACTACGGTTATATGTTACTAGGTGCAATAGACTCAAAATCTGTGATCTTTACTTTACGTCATGTTACTAGGGTCACTTATTCGAATGTCTATCCTATTTTGGTAACATATGACTGGTTGCACTACGTAAATTTTGGAGTAACTGATAAATATCATCTTATAATTATCTTAGTTAGTACATTTATTAACTAATTCTTTTACCCCTACTTCTCACGTAGATATCATGGCTGGATTCCATATCCCTAGAGACCCGTACTTCCCAAATCAGGGCAATGCTGGATGCCTAGATGAAGAGCCAGAAGAAGACCATCCAATCCCTTTGGATGATCACCTCACAAAAAGCTTTTTGGATGGTTCTGACTCCGAACCAGAAGACAAAAACCTACCTCAAGTAGTTCAGAACCCAAATCTTAACACCTGACCTGCATTTCAAGGTCCTACACCCTTGTTGGCGAAAAACTTGAACCGATGGAGTGATGAGCAGGGTCAGCCCTTACCCTTCAATAGAGATCGAAGCTTTTACGATCTTAGCAAAGGAGGCTCGGCTAACCGAGTCCTTCCCATTATTGTCCGCAAAATTGCTCGAAATGTCGAGCAAGGTCTGGCAGCCATCGACCGAGTCTTGGAAATCGACGCCAACTTTGGCGTTAACACGGTCCGCATTCGCCAACTCGAAGCGGATATGGAGAGGACTAGGAGAACCAAAGAGGTTCTGCAGTAGCAGCTAACTGCATCCCAAGCTGAAGTTAGGGAACTTCGAGCTCGGCAAGAGGTGTCTGACAGGCGCATGAGAGACATGGCACGCCGTCTGTCTGAGTCAAGGACTCATTCTAGTGGTTCTCATCATAGATAGAACCTACACGACTTCCTTTTTTGGATATAACTTAGTTATGTAATGACTCTAGCTCAATTTCCTAACTATGTTAAGACTTTGAATCTGTTAAGTCTTGTTAGGTTGTAACTCGGTCAAAATTTCCATACTTTCGATATGATGTACGATCTATTCATAGGTCATTTGTTATCAAACTCGTTATATATTGAATATCAATATAATTGGCAGTCATCAAATCACATGTGAGAACCGTTATTCAAATACTCTCATTTATCTATTCAGAAAGCCATACCCTCATTTGCTATCGAACTATGGTGACTTAGCTCTCAAGACACTTTCATTTCTATACTATTGGATTTTTATCATTGTTTTTATCTGTTAAGCTTGAAGTTGAAATATGCCTTCTTGCAGAAATCCAAGACGTAACAACATTAACGAAGAACCGATACCACCACCACCACCACCACCTCCTCAGTTCGACGCTGCTATGTTCCAAGCAGCTGTCACGGTGGCTGTAGCGGCTGCCATGTCACACATCAATACTCCTATCGCTAGTGGATCAGGAATTGGTGAACCTCTTTCCAACCATGGCGAGAGTCATGGGCACTCCCAAGAGTGCACCTACAAAGATTTTACAAATGCCAAACCCATAAATTTCAATGGAACTGGAGGCGTTATGATATTAAGGCAGTGGATAGAAAAGACAGAAGCAGTCTTTGAAATCTGCTCCTGCCCAGAGAACAACAATGTCAAGTTTGCTACTTATACCTTTTCTGGCAGGGCTTTAAATTGGTGGAATGGCCACGTTAAGTCATTGACTCTAATAATGGCAAATTCGATAAGCTGGGAGAACTTAAAAGCCACGCTGATGAGAGAGTATTGTCCACGAGGGGAAATTCAAAAACTCGAGCAAGAACTCTGGGGTCTTGAAATGGTTGGTTCTGATGCATCAACCTATACTAATAGATTCTGTGATCTGGCAATTCTTTGCCCGGATATGGTTTCTCTTGACAACAAGAAAATAGAGAGATATATTTGGGGATTGTCACCCCAGATTCAGTCAAGTGTGTTAGCATCAAGGCCTGTTACTTTTGACAGCGCCAAAGAACTGGCACAATCTATTATCGACCATGGAAACTACCAGAACTCAACGATTACTACGCTCGAACAACAAAAGGGAAACAACAACAACAACAACAACAACAACAAGGGTTGGAATAAGAGGAAAAGTGGGTGTTCGCAAGAATCCTCAAAGAAACAACAACTAGTTACAATCAATGCTGCTACTATACCTCCTGTTGTCCCTGCTAATCCCTTACTAGCTAAGCCTTATGTTGGTAATCTACCTAAGTGAAACAAGTGCAATTTTCTCCATAACAGAAATTGTTGAGAGATGTTGTGTCGTAACTTCAACAGGAAAGGGAATACCGTTCGATTTTGTAAGTCACCATCCCAACCGATTAACCAAGTACCTGCTGGTGGAGTAGGCCAAGCTTGCTATGGTTGTGGCGAGGTTGGTCATTTCAAGAGTGACTGTCCAAAGGCAGGAAATGCTGGCAGAGTGGGAAGAGTTCTGGCTATAGGCCACGACGAAGAAGTAGCTGATCCTACGACAGTTACTGGTACGTTTCTCCTCGATAATTCATATGCATGCATACTCTTCGACAGTGGAGCAGAGAAAAGTTTCATAAATCAGCAATTTGCACACTTAATCAAACAAAAACCACGTGCACTAGAGGAATCATTCACTATAGAAATGGAAAATGGGAAAACGGAAAGTACTAACAACATATACATAGGTTGTACTCTAACTCTAGATTGTCATTCTTTCCCAATCGACGTCATGCCGTTCCAAATTAAAATTTTCGATGTCATAATCAGCATAGATTAGTTGAGTCTTTTTCGAGCCGACATCATGTGCTTTGAGACAGCAGTTCGACTTAACCTCCCTAACAATGAATCCCTCGTTATCTACAACAACAAATCAAGTACGAATCTTCGCATCATTTAATGTATTCAAGCTCAGAAGTGCTTGCGAAAGGAATATCATGCATTCCTTGCGCACGTCGTCGATACGAGCCAAAAAGTGAAAGACATTAAGACCATTCCAGAATTACGTGACTTTCCCGACATCTTTCCAGAAGAACTACCAGGGTTACCACCGCAGCGTCATTTTGAGTTCAGAATCGAATTAGTTGCAGGGGCTACCCCAATAGCCAAATTGCCTTATCGCCTGGCACCAGTAGAGATGCAGGAACTTTCCAGTCAGCTTAACGAACTTCTCAGGAAGGGATTCATTAGGCCAAGCTTCTCACCATGGGGAGCATCAGTCTTGTCCGTAAAGAAGAAAGATGGATCGTTTCGTATGTGCATTGACTACAGAGAACTGAACAAGCTTACTATAAAAAATCGTTATCCTCTATGGCTCTTTGACGACTTGTTTGATTAACTTCAGGGAGCAAACTACTTCTCAAAGATGGATCTAAGATCTGGGTATCACCAGCTACGAGTGTTAGAGGAGGATGTCCCCAAGACAGCCTTCCGAACTCGTTATGGACACTATGAGTTTGTAGTGATGCCATTCGATTTAACCAACACACCAGCTGTATTCATGGATCTGATGAATAGGGTGTGCCGTCCTTACTTGTATCAGTTCGTTATCTTCTTCATAGATGACATACTTATCTACTCCCGGAGTAAGGAGGAACACAGTCAACATCTACAGAAAGTCTTAGAAACATTACGACCGGAGAAGCTCTATGAGAAGTTCTCCAAATGCGAGTTTTGTATTTGAAGAGTCGAATTTTTGGGCCACTTCATTAGTAAAGAGGGAATTTACGTGGATCCTTCCAAAATCAAGGCCATTGAGAAGTGGCCAGCACCGAAGACACCTACATAAATTCGTCAATTTCTAGGTCTCGCTGGCTACTATCGCAGGTTCATACAGAACTTCTCTAGCATCACGAAACCACTTACCACAATGACCCAAAAAGGCGTGGCCTTTGACTGGGAAGAGAGACAAGAGAACGCGTTTCAAACACTGAAGCAAGCTTTATGCACCATACCGTTACTATATCTCCCCGAAGGGATAGAAGATTTCGTTGTGTATTGCGATGCATCCAACCAAGGTCTTGGTTGTCTTCTTATGCAAAGAGGAAAGGTCATCCCATCAGCTTAAGACACATGAAGTAAACTATACAACACACGATCTGGAGTTAGGAGCAGTTGTATTTGATCTGAAGATTTGGATACACTACCTATATGGTACCAAGAGTACTATCTTCACAGACCACAAGAGCCTTCACCACATATTCGATCAGAAGGAGCTCCACATGAGACAATGATGGTGGGTCAAGCTACTCAATGACTACGAATGTGAAATTCGTTATCACCCAGGCAAGGCCAATGTAGTAGCTGACACGATGAGTCGGAAAGAATTCTCTGGTAGGAGGGTCAAATCTCTGATTATGACTATCCATTCACACTTGTCCACACAAATTAAGGAGGCTCAACTTGAAGCCTTGAAACCTGAAAATGTGGCGAGTGAATCCCTGAGAGGGATGGATAAAAACATAGAAATCAAGGGTGGCGGAGCCTTATATCTCATGGATCAGATATGGACACTGAAACACGGTGGCTTCAGAGACTTGGTCATGACCGAAGCACACAACACTAGACATTCTGTCCACCAATGTTTATATAAAATGTATCTGGATCTTAAACAGTGGTATTGGTGGCCTAACATGAAAACAGAGATTGCTACCTTTGTAAGTAAATGCCTTACTTGCGCTAAGGTTAAGGCCGAGTACCAGAAACCCTCAGGATTACTACAACAACCGGAGATACCGGAGTGGAAATGAGAATGGATTACTATGGATTTCATAACCAGGTTTCCCAAGACAACGGGTGGAATTGATACCATTTGAGTCATCGTCGGTAGATTGACGAAATCCGCACATTTCCTACACATCAAAGAGACTGAAAAAATAGAGAACCTTACAAGAATATACATTAGGGAAATCGTACGACTGCATGGTGTTCCCATATCCATTATCTCCGATAGAGATAGTAGATTCACTTTGAGGTTCTGGCAGTCGCTACAAAGTTCCCTAGGAACGAGGCTGGACATCAGTACAACCTACCATCCATATACCGATGGATAAAGTGAGAGAACTATCCAAACCTTGGAAGATATGTTGAGAGCTTGTGTGATCGACTTTGGGAAGGCATGGGATACTCATTTACCCCTTGTCGAGTTTTCCTACAACAATAGTTATCACACGAGTATAAAGGTTGCTCCATTTGAGGCCCTCTACAGCTGAAAGTGCCGATCTCCTCTATGTTGGGATGAGGTGGGTGACACCCAGTTAGCTAAAGGACAAGTTCCTAAAAGCACTCTTGCGGGTCCGGAGATCATTCAGGGAACGACAGAGAAGATGGATCATATTCATGAACGATTGAAGGCCTATAGAGACCGACATAAAAGCTATGCAGACAAGAGAAGGAAACCTTTGGAATTCCAGGTGGGAGACCGTGTTCTTTTGAAAGTATCACCGTGAAAGGGCTTGATACGCTTCAGAAAGCGTGGAAAGCTAAATCCAAGATATGTAGGGCCTTTCGAGATTCTCGCCAGAATCGGCCCGGTAGCTTACAAACTCAATCTACCGCGTGAACTCAGAAACGTAAATTCTACTTTCCACATCTCGAACTTGAAAAAGTGCCTATCTGACGAGACTCTTGTAATCCCACTCGACGAGATGGATGTCAATGAGAGCCTCAACTTCGTGGAAGAACCTGTAGAGATCATGGACCGAGAGGTCAAACAAATGAAAGAAAGCCGTATCCCGATAGTGAAGGTTCGCTAGAACGCCAAGCGAGGACCTGAATTCACTTAGGAGCACGAGGATCAAATGAAATTGAAATTTCCTCATATTTTTACTAAGTTATTTGTAACTACTTATTTTCTTATACTCTAATTTCGGGACAAAATTCCCTCTAACGAGGGGATGATGTGACAACTCGAAATTTCTATCTTATAACAAACCCTGCATTCAATCAAAGTCAAACTTACTTCTGCTAACTTTTAGCACTTTTGGAGTCAGTTCGGGTGTTTTAATCTTGAATACATCAGAAGTAATTATAGGAAGTATACTCTAGAGTTAGATGTGCAACACTTAAGTCTCAAAACTCCAAGAGTTTGGAGTTTACGGCCATAAAATGAAGTTTACTGCCGTAAACTCTAAGGTATAAATATGTCACTTATTCATTTTATGTCATTTTTGCCATTTTCAAGCCTAGAACTCATTCTCTCTCAAGTATCGTCTGAGTTCTTCACTAGATTTTCAACTTGGTAAGTGTTTCCTTCCTTGATTAGTTGATATACTTCAATATCTAGTGTTTGTACATGATTTAATCCATGAAATCTCTTCATTTGATAGATCTTCAAGTGTTCTTCATTTCACTAAGAACACCAAGAACACACTCTAGTGTTCTTGAGCCTTAAACACACTTACAAGCTTGTATATTGTAAGTACTCTTGTCTTAGCCTGTTTTATACTTGAATCAACTAGTTTACACCTAGAAAACAACAAGAAAACAAGATCAAAAGGGTGTTCACGGCCAAGGAACCTCCTTGGGCCGTAAACCCTAATTAAGGGTGCAAATGAACCCTAATCCTTTCCAAAGCCTTGGGATCAAGTCTAGAACACTTCCAACATAAGATAAGGACCTTAAAGTTTGAAATGGTAGAAAATACCCTGAGTTTACGGCCGTAAACTCATGGAGAAATGGTCCTTGGACCGTAGACCCTAGTTAGTGGTGCAATGGTGCCACCATTTCCTAAGGTTTAGACTTGATCATAGAACACTTCATGATGAGTCGTAAGACCTTATAACATAACTTGATACTTAATTCCAAGAGTTTACGACCATAAAATCATGGGGAAATTACCCCTTGGCCGTAAACTCATGTGGTAATTACCATGGGCCATAAACTTCAATGTAATGCCCTATAACCCTTAGATGCAACCCTTTTGTACTTATAAAACTTGAATGAAAGTGTTTTCCATTTTCTAGGGTGTCTATACTTGCTTAATTAGTGGTATATTCACTAATTAGATACATATATGTGTCATTATATGCTAAATAGGATCCGTGTGTGTGTGTGACACCCAATTTTTTTTGCAAAAATTTTAAACTTTTAAAACCCATCTTAAATTAAATTAAAACAACTGAAATAGTCATAACATAATCCATCAACTTAATAATCATATAAAATAAGTGCGGAAGTAATAATAATAATAAGGTCCCAACAAAATAACTAGTAGCGATGTCCCGATGCTCCATGTCAAGCCTTAGCCTCTTTAATCTTAGCACCTGAAAAGTTATAAGAGAAAAACGTAAGCACGAAGCTTAGTGAATTCAAACACAGACATTGTACTAACATTCATATTTACTAGCCCTAATCCATTTTCCAATTATAATGATAAAGACAAAGAACGAATCAATGTCTATATTACGAGAAGGACTTGTAGGTTTGAACCGCACCGGAAAGATCCCGTATCATTTGGCCCTAATCACCGCACCTCACGAAGAGTATTACGTTGGTGATCTTACCTACCCACCGCACCGGTAAATCCGTATCCTTTGGTGGTGTCCCCATATCCATAATTAGTTACATACAGTGCACATGTACGAATTAAAACAATACTTATATAGCATGCTTTTATAATAAATTCAAATAATCACACACGAGCTAACTAGCAAACACAATCATCAATACAACGATGTGAGAGAACTCACCTTGAGTGAGTATTAAGGATGGATAACAATCAAATAATGCTACCAAGCTTGAGCAAACTTCAAAACCTCGCCTAAGAAGGACTAAAGGTTAGAAACGAGAAGTAATGAAGCTATGAGTTGAGAAAAGAGTAATCACAGCAAGGTCTCTAAAACAGACCTGCTGTTCAAAACGGATTTACTCTAAAATCTAAAACAGAAACATAGCTTTAACTAAATTTTATAGGAAACTATGATTTCTCAGGATTCCATAACTATAAAGAACTCATTCTAACTCCAAAAGATGAATTAAATATGAATTTTACAAAATGGTGTATCACTTCTGTCTCCAACAATACAGTCAAGTGATGTTGGCCAATTCTACCCAACTTGTGAGTAGAATTCGTCCAAAAGAAAATTAAGAGAAGTAAAGGACATACAAGTGAAAGTCTCAGAGTTGGAATTGAATGAAAAGAATCTCTCAAACTCCAGATATAAAATTCACATTGTGGACAATCACAGCACTAGCAAAAGCTGGTGACTTCCCACTGACCTGGAGTGTGGATCCATTCTAACCAATTTATAATTGGAAATAACACCCCATATTATCCAGATATTAAATTCATAATATAAGGAACATATAGAAACTTGGAATCACTCTGGATCCTTTTCCAAGCCTTAGAAATGATGGAAACAAAATGACATATCAGAACCGACCCGGATCAGACCTAACAGCAAAGATGCCATTCTTTCACATAGATAAAGCCCTTATCAGTGAGGTTGGCCTTCTTAAGAAAGTTAGCCAACTCAATTTTTGAACTTTTGGAACTGGTTTGGGGTCCGTTTGAGTTCTAGAGCTCCAGATATGATTTTTACAAAATGAATACAGATCTGATGGAAAACAGAATCGTAGCCACCCGTGATTCCTTTTTGGCTTATCCATCCTTCTCCTTTTGAAACACATTTTAAGATGTGTTCATCATCCCAATTCAGTCCCCATGATAATGGTGGTACTAAAAAGGGTTAGGGATCATTAGGATTTCATTTAGCCACAAGGATGTAATAATAATCAACATGAAAATAAACATAAGCACATAAAATCATCATTCTCCCTTTTAGGGTTTCCATGATCTTTTGCCACATGTAATCCCTAGATCCATCATCCACCATATATGGGGTGAAGATAGGATCTTGAGATGATGTATAACATACAATTACAATAAAATAAGAAGGAGAAGAGGTGAAGATGAAATCATAAAACTAGAACAAGGTTATGAATCAAGTCGTAAGAAAGGATAAGGAGGTTCATACCAATAAGAATCAAGGCTGGAAATGAACAAGAATTAAGCTCCAAACAGCCCCTTGGCTGCTCTTGATCCCAAAGAGAGAGAGAGGGACGATTTTTGAGAGAGAGGGAGGGTTTAGAGTGTTTTCCTTGTGTGTGTTCCAAATGATTCAATTTACACATTAAGTACTATTAACTAGATGGACTTTGCAAATAGGCCCATAGCCCATGGACTTCAATAAAAGGAGTTTACAAGATGATCAAAAGAGTCCAATAACATAAGAAATTAGACATTGGTTAAATAAATTAACCCAAGGTTACAAGGATAATTAAATTAAAATAACCAAACGTACCGAGAAAACCCGGGGCGTTACAACTCTCCCCCACTAAGAACGGACTTCGTCCTCGAAGTCAACACCTAGAAACAGATCCGGATAATGAACCCGCATCTCGCATTCCGGTTCCCAAGTCCATTCCGAACCCTTCCTATGTTGCCACTGCACTTTAACCAGGTTTATAGTCTTGTTGCGAAGAGCTTTCGTCTTTCGTTTTAAAATAGCGATTGGTTTCTCAACATAATTGAGACGCTCGTCAATTTGTATGTCCTCCAGTGGTATCACAACGGTCTCATCAACAACGCATTTTCGTAACTAAGACACGTGGAACGTATTATGAATTAGACTAAGCTCGTCAGGAAGCTCTAAACGGTAAGCCACCTTCCCCACATGAGCTATGACCTTGTAGGGTCCAATGAATCGGGGTCCGAGCTTTCCCCGCTTCCGAAATCGAATCACACCTTTCCAGGGGGAAACTTTAAGCAACACATAATCTCCCACCTGGAACTCAAGATTGGAGCGTCTTTTGTCGGCATAACTTTTCTGACGACTGCTCGCTTTGACCAAATGATCCCGAATCACTTGGATTTTCTCCGTAGTCTGTAGCACGATATCGGTACTCCCAAGTACCCTCTGCCCAACCTCGCCCCAACAAACGGGCGTCCTGCACTTCCTCCCGTACAAGGCTTCATACGGAGGCATTTTAATGCTCGAGTGATAGCTGTTGTTATAAGAAAACTCAGCTAGATGTAGATGGTCATCCCAACTACCCCCAAAATCAATCGCACACGCCCTAAGCATGTCCTCCAAGGTCTGAATCGTCCGCTCACTCTTCCCGTCTGTCTGCGGATGGAAGGCGGTACTAAAATGTAATCGTGTGCCCAATTCCTCTTGAAACTTCCTCCAGAACCGAGAGGTAAATCGGGTGTCTCGATCGGAGACGATAGAAACGGGCACCCCATGTAATGAGACAATCTCCCGAACAAAGATCTCGGCTAATTTCTTCGCCGATGAGCTCTCCTTTATAGCCAGAAAGTGAGCACTCTTAGTCAAACGATCAACAATCACCCATATCGTATCTGATCCTCGGGCAGTTCTAGGAAGTTTTGTAATGAAGTCCATGGTTAGATGCTCCCATTTCCATTCAGGAATCTCTAATGGTTGCAACTTCCCATGCGGTTTCTGGTGTTCCACCTTGACCTTCCGACAGGTCATACATTCTTCCACAAATCGAGCCACATCATTCTTCATTCCATGCCACCAGTAAGCCTCATGAAGGTCCCGATACATTTTAGTAGCACCAGGATGGATAGAAAATTTTGACTTATGAGACTCATCCATTAGGGTTTTCCGATTTCCCCCAGTATATGGGACCCAACCCCTATCGTAGCGAGTCAGCAAACCCCGCCCGTCTCGTTCCATCTTAGGCAACTCTTTCCCAATCTTCTCACGCCTGATGTTTTCCTCCAGTATTGCCGTCTTTTGGGCGTCCCGGATTAGATCCAACAAAGACGACACCATCATGATCCGGAGACACTTAGCTCGAATCGGTTCGGCAGATTGTTTACGACTGAGAGCATCAGCTACCACATTAGCTTTACCGGGGTGGTAGTGAATTTCACAATCATAATCTTTTACCATATCCAACCCTCGGATCTGCCTCATATTCAAATCCCGCTGCTCGAACAAATATTTTAGACTCTTATGGTCAGTGTATATGATAAACTTCACTCCATAGAGATAGTATCTCCAAATCTTAAGAGCGAAAACAACAGCCCCAAGCTCCAAATCATGAGTGGGGTAGTTTCGTTCGTGGGGTTTCAGCTGTCGGGAGGCATAGGCTATCACCCTATCTCGTTGCATTAACACGGCACCAAGACTTTGAAGCGATGCATCACAGTAAACCACCATATCCTCAACCCCATCAGGTAAGGCCAAAATCGGAGCATCACACAATCGTTTCCTTAGCTCATCAAACGCCAGCTGCTGCTCCGGGCCCCAAACGAAATTCATTGATTTCTTGGTCAATCGGGTGAGTGGTAAGGCGATTTTAGAGAAATTTTCAATGAACCTCCGGTAATAACCGGCTAAACCCAAGAAACTGCGAATTTCAGAAGGTGTTTTTGGAATCTTCCATTGTTTAACCGCATTAACCTTGGCTTGATCGACCTTAATACCGTTTTCTCAATGTTAGAGGGTGAGTACGGAATGCTGTTTTCTCAATGTCTTCTTCACGAACCCGCATCTGATGGTAACCGTAACGTAAATCAATCTTGGAAAACCAAGATGCTCCCTGAAGCTGATCGAAAAGATCGTCAATACGTGCCAACGGGTACCTATTCTTTATCGTGCGCTTGTTTAGCTCCCTATAATCAATACACATTCGCTGGGATCCATCTGTCTTCTTCACAAAGAGAATAGGAGCACCCCAAGGCGAGCAGCTTATCCGTATAAACCCTTTATCACTTAGTTCTTGAAGTTGATCTTGGAGCTCTTTCATTTCAGGTGGTGCCAAGCGGTAAGGAGATTTCGCTACCGGAGTCGCACCTGGCACCAAATCAATGCGAAACTCCACTTGCTGAATAGGTGGAAAGCCAGGGAGTTCCTCTGGAAAGACATCGCTGAAGTCGGAAACGATAGGAACGTCTTCTAGTGCTATAGCAGAAGAGCAAGAAGCCATAGCCAGGCGGGGAATGTCCCCCTGAATAATAAGTTCTCCACCTCTAGGGTTTCTAACGCGAACTTGCTTCTTACGACAGTGGATTTCCGCATCAAACGCATCAAGCCAATCCATGCCTACGATAACGCAGAGCTCTCGCATCGCAATAGGGATAAGATCAATAGGGAATTCAACTCCAGAAAACTCGAGAGTGCAACCCCGATAGACATCGGTGACAGAAATAGTGCGGTTGTCGACAACATCGACAACCATTGGGTGAGCCAATTTTCCGATACTACGCCCCAAACGATTAATAAACGTGTGAGATACAAAAGAATGGGTAGCACCGCTATCAAACATAACAACATCGGGCTTGGAATCTAGCAAATAAGTGTCTGCCAGTGTCGTTGTAATCACCGGCTCCTCCACAGTCATCTGGTGAGCACGACCTCGTGTCACCATAGTGGTTCCCTTAGAGGATGATGCAATTGCAGGATTTGTACCCCTGTCTCCTTTACCAGTCTTCAACTTCGGGCATTCAGGCTTCTTGTGTCCCGTCTCGTTGCAGTGATAGCAGACGAGAACTGCAGAAGTAATATGAGGAACTGCACTCGCAGGGGGAGCCCTACAATTCTTCCGATGATGCCCTGGCTTTTTTACAGTTGTAGCATATCAACGGATTTTTCTCGCCCTGACTTGAAGACGGCCTGTACTCATACCTTGACTTACCACCCTGCTTTTGCTTTTTCTGGGCATCTCCGGATGTCTTGGAGGAGGTGTCATTGGCCTTCCTCTTGGTCTGAGTCTGCAACTCGATTTCCCTCCTCCTCGCTGCATCCATGATCGGGATAGAGTCGGGAACTCCTGCATGCTAACGAATTCCCGAATCTCGATACGTAGGATGGCCGCGTACCGGCTGACTAACCAGGCCGCGTTCCCAGCAAACGAGGGGCAAAAAGATAGCATCTCCAAGAACTTGGCGTACAGGTCACTAACGGATTCAGTAGTCTGCTGTAAGGCCATGAACTCTTGCTGCATCCGCTGCTGCTCCACCTTAGGCACATATTGTGCCTCGAACCTCTCCACAAATTGGGCCCAAGACATGGCCCTCACTTAGTCTTCGTTCAATAGGGCGGTGATGGTGTTCCACTATGTCTTTCCCCTTTTTCACAGCTGATTCATGGCGATCACTGCTTTGTACTAGTTCGGACACCCAACACTTATGAAGGCGCCCTCAACATCTGACACCCAGGGCTTAGTAGCAACTGGGTCGGATTCACCATTCCAAAGAGGAGAGCTACACTTGTTGAACTTCTCGAAGTAGTATGCCGAATCCTGAACAGGCAGAGACAGTAATGCCGCTCATCCAGAAGAGCACCGAATTGGTTGATTATGTCGTTGGTCACACCCGGGATTAGTTCGTTGAAACCGTTATTGAATTCCTCAACGACAATATCCCTAACTTGCTCCATTTGGAGCTGATTAAGTCGAGCAGGCGGAGCCATTGGTATCCACAGAAGAAGGAAAATCTTAGAAACAATTCAGTCTAGATATTTCTAGGAAGACAAAACACTCAGCTTGCCGAAAATTTTTCAACCTTGCCCCGACTCGAAACCGGCACCGATGTTTCAAATAGTAGGGGCCCTTCTACTACCTTCCACACAAGTTCCAATTTCGCATTCGCGTCTAGTTTCAAAATTTCCAGTTCGCTCTAGCCGTTAATTTTACAACTCTCTCACATGTTAACACTAACTAAGTGTGTAATCTAATATTTTAAGGCTAGTAGAATCCAATTCATCGTCAACAATTTAACATAAACATTTAACATAAGAAATAAGGCTTACTTGGCTGGCTGACTGGTACACCGCGACATCTTTCACTACTAGTCTTCAGAAAGTTTGAAAAATATTTTAAAAAGAAAATAAACTCTTATAGAGCCTCAAATTTGAGTCTAGAACATCCACAAGAATGCCTAGTTCCCTCAAACTGTGGCTCTGATACCAACTTGTGACACCCAATTTTTTTTGCAAAAATTTTAAACTTTTAAAACCCATCTTAAATTAAATTAAAACAACTGAAATAGTCATAACATAATCCATCAACTTAATAATCATATAAAATAAGTGCGGAAGTAATAATAATAATAAGGTCCCAACAAAATAACTAGTAGCGATGTCCCGATGCTCCATGTCAAGCCTTAGCCTCTTTAATCTTAGCACCTGAAAAGTTATAAGAGAAAAACGTAAGCACGAAGCTTAGTGAATTCAAACACAGACATTGTACTAACATTCATATTTACTAGCCCTAATCCATTTTCCAATTATAATGATAAAGACAAAGAACGAATCAATGTCTATATTACGAGAAGGACTTGTAGGTTTGAACCGCACCGGAAAGATCCCGTATCATTTGGCCCTAATCACCGCACCTCACGAAGAGTATTACGTTGGTGATCTTACCTACCCACCGCACCGGTAAATCCGTATCCTTTGGTGGTGTCCCCATATCCATAATTAGTTACATACAGTGCACATGTACGAATTAAAACAATACTTATATAGCATGCTTTTATAATAAATTCAAATAATCACACACGAGCTAACTAGCAAACACAATCATCAATACAACGATGTGAGAGAACTCACCTTGAGTGAGTATTAAGGATGGATAACAATCAAATAATGCTACCAAGCTTGAGCAAACTTCAAAACCTCGCCTAAGAAGGACTAAAGGTTAGAAACGAGAAGTAATGAAGCTATGAGTTGAGAAAAGAGTAATCACAGCAAGGTCTCTAAAACAGACCTTCTGTTCAAAACGGATTTACTCTAAAATCTAAAACAGAAACATAGCTTTAACTAAATTTTATAGGAAACTATGATTTCTCAGGATTCCATAACTATAAAGAACTCATTCTAACTCCAAAAGATGAATTAAATATGAATTTTACAAAATGGTGTATCACTTCTGTCTCCAACAATACAGTCAAGTGATGTTGGCCAATTCTACCCAACTTGTGAGTAGAATTCGTCCAAAAGAAAATTAAGAGAAGTAAAGGACATACAAGTGAAAGTCTCAGAGTTGGAATTGAATGAAAAGCATCTCTCAAACTCCAGATATAAAATTCACATTGTGGACAATCACAGCACTAGCAAAAGCTGGTGACTGCCCACTGACCTGGAGTGTGGATCCATTCTAACCAATTTATAATTGGAAATAACACCCCATATTATCCAGATATTAAATTCATAATATAAGGAACATATAGAAACTTGGAATCACTCTGGATCCTTTTCCAAGCCTTAGAAATGATGGAAACAAAATGACATATCAGAACCGACCCGGATCAGACCTAACAGCAAAGATGCCATTCTTTCACATAGATAAAGCCCTTATCAGTGAGGTTGGACTTCTTAAGAAAGTTATCCAACTCAATTTTTGAACTTTTGGAACTCGTTTGGGGTCCGTTTGAATTCTAGAGCTCCAGATATGATTTTTACAAAATGACTACAGATCTGATGGAAAACAGAATCGTAGCCACCCGTGATTCCTTTTTGGCTTATCCATCCTTCTCCTTTTGAAACACATTTTAAGATGTGTTCATCATCCCAATTCAGTCCCCATGATAATGGTGGTACTAAAAAGGGTTAGGGATCATTAGGATTTCATTTAGCCACAAGGATGTAATAATAATCAACATGAAAATAAACATAAGCACATAAAATCATCATTCTCCCTTTTAGGGTTTCCATGATCTTTTGCCACATGTAATCCCCTAGATCCATCATCCACCATATATGGGGTGAAGATAGGATCTTGAGATGATGTATAACATACAATTACAATAAAATAATAAGGAGAAGAGGTGAATATGAAATCATAAAACTAGAACAAGGTTATGAATCAAGTCGTAAGAAAGGATAAGGAGGTTCATACCAATAAGAATCAAGGCTGGAAATGAACAAGAATTAAGCTCCAAACAGCCCCTTGGCTGCTCTTGATCCCAAAGAGAGAGAGAGGGACGATTTTTGAGAGAGAGGGAGGGTTTAGAGTGTTTTCCTTGTGTGTGTTCCAAATGATTCAATTTACACATTAAGTACTATTAACTAGATGGACTTTGCAAATAGGCCCATAGCCCATGGACTTCAATAAAAGGAGTTTACAAGATGATCAAAAGAGTCCAATAACATAAGAAATTAGACATTGGTTAAATAAATTAACCCAAGGTTACAAGGATAATTAAATTAAAATAACCAAACGTACCGAGAAATAAATTAACCCAAAGCCAACAACCAAGGAGCAGGAGGATCAGGCAGGGTCCTGACATTGGGTCAAGGAGAGGTAGTACAAGAGCCGACGGTTGTTACTGGTATGTTTCCCCTCAACAACACTTACACATGCATTCTATTTGATAGTGCGACTCAGCGGATTTTCATGAGTAATAAATTCAAACACTTAGGGGCTGTTTGTTTTTTTTTTTTTGAAGAGCTGCGCAACCACTTTTGTCTGCGCCGCGCAGACAACGCGGAGACATATGCCCTTGCAGAGTGTTTGTTTTTTGGAAGTGCGCAGACCAAAAAACGTCTGCGCGAGGTCTTCCTGGCGCAGACATAGGCCACTGTCTTCAAAAGTCTTCAGACCTCATTTTAACCTAAAAAAAAAAAGACCATCCATTTTTTTTCTCTCTTTTTGCTGAAAATGCATTTTTAATGTTTATGACATGAAATTAAGTTTAAAAAATTAATTTATTTCAATAGCTGCAGACGTTAAAAACAAACAGTCTTCTTATTGCAGACTGCAGACATTTGGTCCACCTCTTCTGCCGTAGAGGTTTGCAGATGTGGTCCGCAGACTGCAGACATTTTGGCTTCAAAAAAACAAACAACACCTTACTAAACCAACAACCCCAGAAGCTAAGTGAAGCCTTCACGATGGATGCACGTTAACATTAAACAACCACTCATTTCAAATAGATTTGATGCCAGATAATATTAGGAGTTTTGAAGTGATAATAGGCATGGATTGGTTAAGCCTCCACCATGCTGATATTATGTCCACGAGAAGGTCGCTCGCCTTCACCTTCCCAATCGTGAAACCCTAATCATCTACGGTGATAAACCTGGCGCCAATCTTTGCCTTATCTTGTGCATCAAGGTAGAAAAATGTCTACACAAGAAAAATTATGCCTTCCTCACCCATGTTGTGGATAAAATAAAAGGGAAACAAACATCAAAGATATCCTAGTGGCATGTGACTATCCGGATGTATTTCCTGAAGACCTTATGGGAATACCATTAGAAAGGCAGGTCGAATTTCCAATTGATCTAATATCGGGAACCGCATCAATTGCCAAATCACCCTATAGGTTAGCTCCCGCTAAAATGCAGGAGTTATCAAGTCAATTAAGTGAACTCTTAGACAAAGGATTAATCAGGTCGAGCTTCTCACCCTGGGGAGCTCCGGTCTTGTTTGTCAAGAAGAAGGAAGGATCCTTCAGAATGTGCATCGACTATCAAGAGTTGAACAAACTCATGATCAAAAATTGCCATCCACTCCCATCTAACTTCACAAATCAAGGAAGCTCAATTGGAGGCACTGAAACTGGAGAACACCGTCAATGAAGCACTACGTGGAATGGATAAGAATCTTGAAGTCAAAGAAGACAAAGCTCACTATTTCATGGAATGTATCTAAGTCCCAAAATTTAGAGGATTCAGAGATGTAGTCATGAATGAAGCGCACAAGACACAATACTCCATCTATCCAGGTTCTGATACGATGTACCTGGAAATTAAACAACATTATTGGTGGCCAAGCATGAAAGCATAAATTGCCACTTACGTGAGCGAGTGCCTCACTTGTGGCAAGTTTAAGTGGAAGATCAGAAGCCCTCGGGATTACTATAACAACCTAAAATCCCCAAGTGGAAATGGGAAAGGATCACAATGGATTTCATAACCAAATTACCCAAGAAAGAAGACGAATTGGATGCTATCTGGGTGATTGTCGATAGGTTAACCAAATCCGCCCATTTACTGCCAATAAAGAAGTCATACAAAATGTAAAGGTTAATGCGAATTTATATAAAGGATGTGGTGAGACTTCATGGGGTGCCTATATCTATTATCTCAGATCGATATAGTAGATTTACTTCACCATTTTGGCAGTCGCTCCAGAAAGCATTAGGAATGCAACTGGATATGAGCACTGCTGATCACCTTCAAACCGATGGCCAAAGCGAGCGAACCATTTAAACACTTGAAGATATGCCCTGAGCATGTGTGATTGATTTTGTCAAGGCATGGGATACCCATTTGACCTTAGTCGAGTTCTCCTACAATAAAATCTATCACACGAGCATTAAGGTTGCTCCTTTCGATGCATTGTATGCCCGGAAATGTAGATCACCTCTTTGCTGGGCTGAGGTGGGAGACACTCAGGTGGAAATAGGGAAAACACTAAACAACACACTTAGAGGCCCCGAGATTCTCTGGGAAATGACAGATAAAATAGCTCAAATCAAGGCACGACTCCAAGCGTCGCGAGATCGAATAAAGAGTTATGCTAATAAATGACGAAAGCCTCTGGAATTTCAAGTCGGCGATCGAGTGCTATTGAAGGTCTCTCCATTGAAAGGGATGATCCGTTTTGGGAAGCGAGGAAAAGTAAACCGCGATACATCGGACCATTCGAGATTCTTGCCCGAATTTGTGTGGTGGCTTATAAGCTGCATCTACCAGCGAAGCTCAGCGACGTACACCACGTGTTCCATGCGTCGAATATGAAAAAGTGCTTATCAGATGTAACCCTCGTCGTTCCTCTGGATGAGATTGAAGTAAATGAGAATCTCATGTTCGTCGAACAGCCAACTAAGATAATGGACAATAAAGTGAAGCGTACAAAACAATGCAACCTTCCGATTGTGAAGGTTCGATAGAACGCAAAGTGCAGACCAGAATTCATAATGGAACACGAAGACCAAATGATGCAAACGTACCCTCACCTTTTCTCTAGTTCATAAGAATAACTTTCAAAAGAATTTCGGGACGAAATTCCCTCTAACCGGGGGGGGGGGGGGGGATGTCACAACTACCATTTTTGGCTAGGAAATTCTATATATGTATGATGAACTCTCGATGTATCTTGTAACCCTAAGGTTGATGTTATACATATTACTCATTTCAAAAACATCTATTCAAATCAAAACTCACTCATGAAGCCATAAACCTAATTCAATGCACTACACTCACTCAACTTTGAGCTGGTGACCATAACTTCCCGGTTCAAACTCTTATTGTACCAAGATCCTCTTATTGGGCCTAATGTGCCAATAAATCCTCAACTTGATTATTTTGCATGAGGATACCTCATTTGGTCCCTAATTGGACCCATATTCACTAAGTAATAGCATTTTGGGCGATAAGACTCATCATGGGCCTTATTGGGCCAAAACCATCTTCCTTGGTTATAATGGGCCGAAAACCCACATCCTTACCCTTTTTGGGCCATAAACTCTCATGTAGGCCCACATAAATCAAAAATCCCTAATGGGCCATGAAAATTAAGCCCAACATCTAAATTCATTTTTCCTCTCTTATTCTAAAAAAATTATATAAAAAATAAATAAATAAAGGGAAATGTGGCTTGGGCTATCATGGAGACACATCATTATTACATGTTGAATATCCATGCACTATAACCACCATACAACTTAACATTCTTATACTTCTATGCAACATCTTTTCTCAATTCTCTCTTCTCTTCATATTCTCGGCCACAGGAGCTTCCACCACCCTCTTCATTTCAACATACTTCAACTCCCATTTATCTCTAGATCTACAAAGAATTCACTCATCCTTCCTCTTCAAATTTTGTGTGTGCTAGTGTGTGTGTTTTAGAACACTTCATCAAAGTTTATTCTTGGTAAGATACTTTCTATTCAAGGTGTTTAAATCCATTTTATGACAAACCCTTCACTCACTAACACTTCATTTCGTCCTTCTTGTTATTAGAACTCTATAGGAACCGAGAATCTCATCAAATGAGCTTGCTAGGCCAAAATCTCCTTCGATTTTCTCTTCGAAACCGAGTCCATCACCAATATGAGTTCATACCCCCTTGTTTTCGGTTTAAATATGTTTTTGGGGGAGAATACAAGTTGCTTTTGTGTTAGATCTATGTATTCATGCATGTATATGTGTGTTTTCATGTTATATGTTGTGATTATGTTATAAAATGACTTTATTACTTACACATTTTGTTGCTTTCCCTCGGGTACGGTAACTGTTTGGCTGCTCCATGTAGATTTTTACTTCTAAATCTATGTTTAGAATTTGTAGTTTCGTATCATAATGACATGCTTCCAAATTTCGAGAAGTTATAGCCACATATAGTTATAAGAAAAGAGCATAGAAATGAAATTAATCAAGGCATTCTTATGTTTGTAATCTAAAAATATATTTCAAATATGCCATAAATTCTTGTTTCTCATTTTGAAATTCACTAAATCGTGATGATTTCATTCTTTGTCCAACTCAATAGTTTAAACGCAGAACCATTGTTAGTTTTTACAACTTAATCCAATATGATATTCTAATAAATGATCATATGTATCCAATTTTAGAATACTCATATTTCCATTCATAGCCCTTTCAACTTCACGTTGAATGTCTTAATATTCATCAAAACCTTTATCTTATTTTGATGAATTCCAACCAATGTTATTGGATTTAATGGAAATGGCTCTTAGAGTATAGAAGTATCATTTGATTCTAAATTTCTAAACATGAAATCAATACATATTTCTATTGAAACCACATGTAATTGTGTTAAAACCTATTCTAATGCTTTTCAGATCTATCTACTTTCATTCTCCTCGTGAAAATCCATTTATAGCCTAGTGGCTTACATACCAAAGGTATATCCATTAACTCTCGTGTGTAAATTTGCAAGTGGAATCCATTTCACTTTTAATTGCCTTTTTTCATTGAGGTCATTTAGAGGAAGTGATTTCCTTTTTGAAGGTTTTTGTCTCTCTTTCAACCAAATACGTGTATAGATCATCTCCATATAATTTCTCATATTGTATCCATTGACACCATCATGATCTATTTCTTCTTCATGAGAAAATTATTTGTACCCAGTTGTTTTTGGGGCATATATTTTTGCTTTATCAAGACATGTAAACACATTTTCAAAGTATGATGCATTTTATTATCGTGTCTTTACGAATATTCGATTAGAGTTGTGTATAAGAAAATAATAAGCACTACTGTTTTATGCATAACTAATAAAGATGCAACCAGTGTCCAATCCTTACAACCTTGGGGGTAAGTATAACAACCTTTGCGAGACACCACCACATTCAAATGTATTTGTAAGATGGTTTTATACCAAACCATAACTTGTATGGTGTTTCATTCAATTTCTTTTGGGGTACATCCCCCCTCCCCTACATTGAGGGTAGCAACGCAAAACTTAACAACACAACATTCATCATATCCTTTAAGGTATGGTTTTTCCTTTCTACGATTGTATTTTTTCTATCAAATAAAATTCAATAATTTTATGTCTTATACCATGATTAGCACACAAAAAAATTAAACAAGTATTTAAATAGTGAAATATATTCACCTCCATAATCACTTCATAGTAATTAAATATTTTTGTTGAGTTGATTCTCAACTTCACTTTTATACACTTTCAACTATCTATAATTTCATCTTTATTTATCAGTAAATAAACATAAGATTGTTTAGTGTAATCTTCAATAAAAGTGATAAAGTACTTATTTCCACATTTAGATGGATTTGAATTCATAGCACACCATTTGTATGAATTAATCCAATGGGGTTCAATTGTCCTTTCAACGAACATGAATGATTGTCATGTTAACGATAATTCAACAAAAGTGTTACATTTATATTTTGCGTCTAAATGAATGCAAGGGTTGTGTTCAATTTTATTAACCGATTTAATGTGTCTAAATTAACATGTCTAAGTCTAGCAAGCCACATGTAACACCAAGTTCCAAGCATAAGACATTGTGGTAGCCACAACATTGTGATGATAGCACCATGACATGGCAACACTTGGTGAAACACACATTCTTCTTGAGTGACACAAAATGGCAAGATATTGTCCATGACGTGGCATCCATCTACATATAAAACACTGATTTTTAGAGCTTTAAGCCCTATTTAAGGAGTGCGATGGCTAGGGTTTGCACACCCTCAGCCTCTATCACCACCCTTTCACCCTAAACAAAGCCTAGCCTCTAATGTTGACTTTTTGAAGCTTTTGGTAGTTATTTTGGTGACTTGAAGGAGAAGAAGGTGTCAATTGAGTGTAGATCCATCAAGCAAGCTCATCCTCTATATTCTAGCACATATTATAGACCAATGTGAGTCTTCAAGATCTAATATTTATGTGCTATGTTTGTAGATCGAGACCTTTTATGCCATGTTCTTTATGTTTGGCTTAATTAGTGTGGTGGGATCCCATAAAGTTGGCAAATTTATGGATCCTTGTGATCCCCTTGAACTTATATGTTGCAGATCTGAAGTATGAATGAGTTTTGATTCCTTGCATGAGGTTTTGATCTTATTTTCATCATTTTTGACCTAGTTGGAGTTCAAGACATCTATTGAACATGCATGTCTATAAAGTACCAACTTTTATGACTCATTAAGTGAGAGGAATCCTTTTAGAAAGTATAAATAGTTAGATTGAAGTATTAAGATCTTAATGCATTAATCAGGACTGAAATGTTCCAACAATGTGGATGGTTAACGTCCGTGACATGGCGTTAAGTGGTCTTCGTGACTGTTTTGTCTTGAGGTCACCACGATGTGGCAAATTCTTAGCCACGACGTGTTGACCAAACTTATGGACTTTTAATCGTTGACTTTGACTTTTAACTTTTGACTTTTTGACCAAATTTGAATTTAGGTCTATTTAAGGGATTTAGGTTGTAGATTAAGATTTGGTCCCTTATTATTGTTTAGGTGAATTGTAGTACCATTTCTTGGATTGTGTAAGATGTTCTATTTATCTGTTAGACATCAAGGTGAGTTTTGTCACTATACATTATATTGTAGTATGTATCCTTGCGTGCAGGATGTTTGTATGTTGCAGTGATTTGTTAGATTGGTAGATCTGTTATGATTACATGTATTGTTGGTTACTATTGGTTGGTTTATTTTTTGATTTGTTTTCATATGTCTACAAATTGTGGTTTGGTTGAGGCGGTCTTGCTTTGTGCTGTAGGCCAACATACCTGGGTGGTCTAGTATACTGTAGGCCTGGTGAGGTGGTCCGATCAGATTGTAGGACCAAGGGAGTAGTCCAACTACTATAGGCCTTGAGAGGTAGTACAATAGACTTTAGGCTCATTAGAGCGGTCCAGACATCTTGTAGGCTCATGAGGCGATCCATGCAGCCTGAAGGCTCGTGTGTGCATGCATTGTATATGTTTTATTATGTAGGGTATTTTAAGGGAACTCACTAAGATTTAGCTTATAGTTTTGGATTTAAATGTTTCAAGTATTTTAGAAGATCGGTGGAAGGCAAAGGCGTGATCGTACATATCATCCTGCTGATTTATGTTTTGAGAGATGATATTAATACTTTGATTTTTATGGTTTTTGCTTTGAAATAATGATTGAATACTTTATGGATTTTCTGAATGTATTTTTAAAACAAAATTTTTTTACTATAGTTTTTGGAATGTTACAAGCTGGTATTAGAGACCTGGTTTGAGGGATATAGATGAGCACTAGTGGGATTCCAGACTCAAACTATTGCTCTGCAAAAATATTTTTCATAAATAATTTCTAAAATAACTGAAAGAGAGGATGCGATGTGTACAGTCAGTTGGAGCTCAAGGAAAAGTTATTCCCTAATAAACCCACACTTGTTATATGTATATTATTGATATATTAAAACTACATACTAGTTTATAGGCTTGGGATCTTCAGGAATTGCATAATAGAATTTTCTGATTTATGATGCCTGATAGCCTATCGGATTTCATGTTATGCCATCTAAAATTGAAATTATTATTGTTGTTGTTTAGTTTGTGCATCATTACGGTACATAACTAGGATTTTATAGCCTAATAATGCTTGATTTAGTCTTACTTCCTACTCCTTATTTGGTTGTAGGTTTAGGGTAGAATTAAATATTCGAATGTCTATTGAATTTGGTGTTATGCATGATTAGAATACATAAGGCAATTGTAGAGTTTGTGAAGGTTTCATGAGTTGGGTGGCTGATTGTTAGAGTGCCAACAATAGTAAGGAGATGATAGTTACTCTTAAGAGAGTGAGTATAGGGTGTATGCATATTCTAGTTGATTTGGCCCAAGTAGCCCAGGATTTTTTTGGCAATCCTCCGAGACAAATATAGGTAGGTGTGGAAGGTAGATGTGACATCCCCATTTTCACGGCCAGAAAAGACCAGTTTTGTTTATGCTTTGTTTGAAAATCAGAGTAAGATTTTAAATAAAAGTATTCCGGAATTAGTCCCAAAACAAAATATGATAAAGATTTATCAAAAGCATTTCCAAGGAAATGTATTTCATTAAAAGAATTGGGATATCATGTTTGATACAGATCAAAAGCATAAACAGTACAATATAAGCCTTACTACATTATTTCGTATCTACAAGCCTATATTCGTAATCCCTCATCCCAAAACATCACATCTATGCTCATGCGCCACTACCTGTAATACAAGAAACTGAGTGGGTCAGGCTGGGGAGCCTGGTGAGCACATAGGGTTTTCAACCCACAATAAATAAGTTTATTAATTTCATCAATCAACAATAACCCGATTACCCATTCCCGTTGTCTGCACTTTACGTCCTTAAACACCTATCATAAGGGACCTATCCTAAGGATCATCATTGAGATGGACACTACTGCTAAGGGGATTCCTTAGCAATAAATGTCCTAAAGGCAACCATGTGGGGGATGGAGTACATCGGTGAACACATCGTTCATAAACACCTATAGGTTGCGAGCCTGCTAGTGTTCCACTGGACTGTCTAGAAGAGTCCGTGGTCGTCATCCATACTTCGCTAGATGACAGAATCAACAACATCAACATCGAGGCCTCTCATCATTTTATCACATCACCTATTACATTGTGACAACCCGAAATTTCCATTAGGTCAAACCCTAAAAGTCAACCACTTCGTATCATAAATTAATGTCATTATTTCTTATTTTTAAGAAATATAAAGTTCGTTTGATTATTTTAATATTATTTTTAAACGAACGGGTGAAAGAAAGTGCCATCTCGGGGTTTTAATTTTAAAAAGCACAAACACTTCGCGTATTAGAAACACCTGACCAAACTTTTATGTTTTGGGTTGAGAAATCACCCAAAACCGTGAATTCATACCTATGTATGAGTTTACTCCCCAAGAAGTTAGTCATTTGTGTTTACTCCCCAAATGTCAAAAGAGTAAACTCCAAAAACTCTCTTAAGTATCATCCTAGATTTAATTCCAAATCTTCAATCTTGTAAGTGTTCTAACCATTTCAAGTTACTAAGATACTTAATCTAGTGTTTGTGCATCTATTCATCCAACCATTTATGTATTTTGTCTAGATTTTCCAAAACACCAAGAACACACACTAAGTGTTCTTGGCCTTTTAGCTCAAATCAAGCCTTCTAATAGTAAGTGCTTCCATCCTTGAGTGTTATTAAGCTAGTATTACAATTAAACATCAAGAAAATTTGTCAAGAACACAAGGATATAGGAGTTCACGGTCCAAGGAGATGCTTGGGCCGTAAACACCATAAAGGGCACCAAAGTGTGCCTAAGTCCTTATCTAAGCCCTAGTTTGATGTTTAAGCCTTCCTTGAATTGATTAAACCTTCCTTTGATGTATCTAAGCCTTGTAAATTGCCAAAATCGAACATTTATAGGTGTTTACGGTTTGGAGATCTACCAAAGCCATAAACACCCTAATGTATGCTTAAGTTGGTCATTTTCCTTCCTTAGGCTTAGAAACCAGCACATATACTTACCTAATTGTGTTAAGGACTTGAAAACATGGCAATACCCTTCTCCATAAGGGTTTACGACAGTAAACCCAAAGGAAAATGCCATGAGGCCGTAAACTCCTCAAAGGGGGTGTTTTGTTGCCATAGTCCATTCCAAAGGCCAAACCACTTAGTAGAATTGCTTCAAAAGGCTTACTAAACCACAAAACAACACCTAGTCATTAGGACTAGAGTTTACAATCGTAAACTCTAGAGTTTACTGCCGTAAACTATTTGAGTCATGGCCATCAAAACCGTAAACTCCAAGGGAGTTTACCCTTGAACCCTAAACACCCTAGCTTTGCCTTACCAACACTTGGATGCAATCCTTGTGATCTTTAACACTTGAATTAAAGTTTTTTCATGTTCTAGAGTGTCTCAACTTATTTTATTAGTTGTAATTTAGCTAATTAGTTATATATATGTTCATTATATGATAACTAGGCTCGTGCGTGTGTACAAGTCTTCATTTGTCACCTAGCACCGTACCCGACACTTCCATCCAATTCACTCACCTCAAGTGAGTTCATACCCCTTTAATTAACCTTTGAAATACTTTTAAATGTTTTAAATGCTTTTATGGGGGGGGGGGTGAATACAAGTTGAATACTTATAGTTAATACATCAATCACATGTGATTAATAACTACAAAACCAATGATTTTACTACTATTCAAATTGTTTATCAAAATGTTTTACTTCAAACTGCTTTACAAACTCTTTTACTTATCAAATACTTTTACTTAAACTTTGTTACACTTATTATAAATTGCATGCCCGTATACGTATATTTATATAAGCAATGTTTAAAAGGCTTAGGAAGGTCGTCCGCCCTGTTTCCTTTTCCTCGATTTGGATGTGGTCTGGTGGGATATCGGGTAGCCGTCCGAAGGTTGTTTCAATATTAATTATAAATCATGTGTACATATATAGGCATAAAAGTGCTTCCATATTCATGCATACTAGTTACATCGTTAGTAAGTTACCATCGGGGTAGCAAAGGATCATACTTATACTCTTGCTACATTACATTACTATGAGTACATATACAACTATACTAGGAGAAGAACATATACAAACTATACTAGAGGAAGAACATATACAACTATACTAGAGGAAGAACATATACAACTATACTAGAAAGAGAACATATACAACGATACTAGAACGAGTAACAATACATTACATATACATATATACATTGACAAAAGTGTGATCCACTGTATCGGAGCATGCCTTAAATGTCATGGACCGAGTTGTAGCTAGAGTCTCTTAGAGAGAGAGCGTGAGTTTGCATATAGATCTATACTAGATTGACTATCCTACACCTTGCTGCTAGCTACAGCCGGACCTACAGGTCTGCGGGTGCCAAACGTCATTTCTTTTTACGACCATACCTTTGTCGTTGTTACCAGTCGATAGTATGGTACAATTAATCACATGATACCTTAATATAAATCCAGTTTAAGGTAGTTAGTACAACAGTAGTTCCTATAATAAAACACTACAGTACTACAGTAATTTACCCTTTACATATATTTAGTGATTATTTCACTTAAACATTAATGTACAAACTATATTTTGTTAATGATAGTTACACTTGGGAAATTACACACTTTTACAATAAATGAACATACAAAACAGTTACGCCTTGGTAGAAAACTACTTTTAATAGAAAATATAGGTTTTTTTTCTAAGAGATTCAAACTTTTACAAACACTTACAAACATCTACATACTTTTATCATCAGTGTTTACAAACTCATGCTTAGAACCATGTTCAAACGTTTGATACAAACAACGACACTAAAATACTTATGAACTCACCAGCTTAATGCCGATAAACTCTTTCAAAATAACTTGTATTCTCAGGTCGACAGTAGACAGGTATTGAGACCAGCTTTTGAGAAGATGGAGCGCATCCAAGGCTCATCTTATTATTTTGATTTACTTTTTTTGGGGTCCATAACTGTACGGAACACACTTGTTTTAAATTTATATATTTAATGCAATGGATGATGTTGTTTGCTTATTTACTGTTATACTGTGTTGTGATACTTTACATGACGTCCTCCGCCCCAGAACGTTTCTGCCGTTCTTGGTTTTGGGGTGTGACAGATTGGTATCAGAGCATTGTTTATAGTGAATTGAGTATATCAACCCATACAAGATTTACTAACTATAAACCCATTTGGGATTAAAACACTCTGACCAAGAGTCTATACTTTAAATATTAAAATATTTAATTAAGTATACTAGTCTGCATTCATACTAAAATTAGTGTCACAATGACAAGAACAAAAGTATTACGATTGTTAAATATCACAAGTGAGCTCGGGGATGTATGGTCAGTCCTGGGAATGGCATAGCCTGATCAATTATGCTGGTCCGAGGAGTGATTAGAATATGCCCTAGAATGGTAGAGATATGTTAACAAGTCTAAAAACTTACCAACAATACCACAAAGAGATCAGTAGAACCTAAACTTAAAATACTAAAGGTGTATTTTGTGCTACCACTAGCTACTTATATACTAGATTCTTATACCTCTCTTCTCGCGTAGATCTAAATGTCTGGATTCTATCATGTCGACCCATACTTTCCAAATGAAGGTAATGCTGGGTGGATCGAAGAAGAGCCCGATGATGAGCATCCAATCCCTTTGGATGATCACCTCGCAGAAGGCTTTTCTGATGGATCTGACTCTGAGCCTGAAGTCAACAACCTACCGCCAGTAGGTCAAGCCCCAAACAACAACCCTCGACCCGCTTTCCCAGGTCCCACTCCCTTGTGGGCAACCAAGTTGAATCAATGGAGCGATCAACAGGGTCAACCCTTACCATACCTTGGGGACCGAAGCTTTTACAACATCAGCGAAGGTGGTTTTGCTGACCGAGCTCTGCCCGTCATTATCCACAGAATAGCTCGTAATGTTGAGCAAGGTCGAGCAGCCATCGACCGGGTCATGGAGATTGATGCCGAATCTGGTGGCAACACGGTCCGCATCCGCCGTCTTGAGGAAGAAATGGAATGGACCAGGAGAACCAATGAAACCCTGCAACAACAGCTGGCTACCTCCCGAGCCAAAGTCATAAAACTTCGAGCCCGTCAGAGGGCTCATGAACGATACCTTCAGGAAGTGGTTCGTCAAGTGGCAGACCTCAGGGTTCGCCCGAGGAATTCCCATCGCTGTTAGAAGATGTCTAGTACATCTTTGTCTTTTGGTTAAGGAATAGACTTTAATATCTGTGCTCTAAGTAGCACTTGTCTGTAAAATATTCCTAACTTTCAGTACTCTAACTAGGAATCTAGGAACTGCTAAACTTTTCATATGGTATGATGTAAGACCTACTGTTAGGTCGATTTTCCCTGAACTTATTGCATCAGTAATACCAGTATTAATGACAACTACCTAATCTGTGGGAAAAATTTGTTCACTTGTGTTTTCCTACTAATATTCTTTGTTGCGATCTCAAACACTCATTCAATAGTTGGGATATGGTTAGTTAGTCCATGTATCACTCTCACCTCACTTACAATCGATTCCTACCACTTTGTTTATCTTTATAAACTTATAGCAGAAAGATGCCTCCTCGCAAATCTCCCAGGAATAACCTTGCACCTCCACCTCCTCCTCCTCCGGTCATCGATACTACAGCCCTAAATGATGTCGTAGCTGCAGCAGTGACAACTGCCATGGCTCAATATCACTCTACTGATGCCAGTAGAGGTGGAACCCGTGTTGAATCAAATCATGATGAAATCCCTGTGCGCTCGAGAGAGTGCTCCTACAAGGATTTCACCAACTGCAAGCCGAAGTCCTTCCATGGAACCGGCGGAGTCATTGCCCTCTCGCAATGGTTTGAGAAGACTGAAACAGTCTTCGAAATTTGTTCATGCCCTGCTGCGAGCAAAGTCAAATATGCCGCATGTACCTTTAAAGGAAAAGCTTTGACGTGGTGGCACGGCCACATTAAAGCGCTAACTCTCGTAGTGGAAAATGACATGGGTTGGGAAACCATGAAGGACCTCATGATAGAGGAATACTGCCCGAGGGGCGAAATCCAGAAATTGGAGCAAGATCTGTGGAGCCTAACCATGAAGGGCTCCGACGTAGTCTCATATACCACCAGGTTCAGCGAACTGGTGGCCCTCTGCGCCAGCATGGTTCCCACTAAAGGGAAAAAGATCGAGAGGTACATATGGGGGCTAGTGCCTCCGTGTCAGGGGAATGTCCTATCATCAAACCCTGCTACCTTCGATAATGCCAAGCGACTGGCACAACAACTCATTGACCATAGAGTCAAAGCCCCAGCAGCAACAACAACCTTAGCCATCTTGGAACCCTCCAAACCCGCTGACACTAAGCGGAAGTTCTAGGAGGAAAAGAAGAAGAAACAACGAGCTTCCAAAAAGTAGCAAATTGTGGCAGTACATGCCGCAATAACCCCTGCTACTGCTATTACTCCAGTGGGGCAGTATGCTGGAAATTGCCTAAGTGCGGCAAATGCAATTACCACCACAACGGCCCCTGTCGTGAAATGCAGTGCTCTAACTGCAACAGGAAAGGACATACCATCTGTTTCTATAAATCCCCGGCGAGGCCGATCACCCAAGTCCCCGGCTCTGGCACGAGCCCGACCTGCTATGGATGTGGTGAAGCAGGCCGTTATAAGAGGGACTGCACTAAAGCGAAGAATGTTGGAGGAGCATGGAGGGTACTAGCAATAGGCCATGGGGAAGCAGTTGCTGACCCGACAGTGGTGACTGGTACGTTTCTCCTCAATAACTCCTATGCATGCATTATGTTCGATAGTGGAGCGGAGCGAAGCTTCGTGAATCATAAATTTGCTCGCATGCTTAAACAACAACCGCACACACTTAAAGAACAATTCACAGTAGAAATGGCTAATGGAAAAACAGAGAGCACGAATAGCATATACTTAGGTTGTACCCTAACTCTAGATAACCATTCATTCCCAATCTACCTTATACCGGTCTAGATTAAAAGCTTCGACGTTATCATCAGCATGGATTGGATAAGTCTTCATCGCGCCGACATCATGTGCTACGAGAAAGCAGTCCGTCTAAACCTCCCGTCTAACGAAACTCTTATCGTCTACGGCGACAAAACCGGTGCGAGTCTTCGTATTATATCAAGTATTCAAGCACAAAAGTATCTACGTAAAGAATACCATGCATTCCTTGCTCACGTCGTCGATACGAGCCTCGAAACAAAAGAACTAAGGAACATCCCAGTAGTGAGCGACTTTCCTGACATCTTCCCAGAAGAGCTACCAGGATTACCTCCGCAATGACAGGTCGAGTTCAAAATCGACTTAGTCCCAGGAGCTACCCCAGTAGCCAAGTCGCCCTACCGATTAGCACCAGCAGAGATGCGAGAACTATCTGGTCAACTTAACGAACTGCTCAGGAAGGGCTTTATAAGACCAAGTTTCTCACCTTGGGGAGCACCGATCTTGTTCGTTAAGAAGAAAGACAGATCATTCCGTATGTGCATCGACTACAGAGAACTCAACAACCTGACGGTCAAAAATCGTTACCCTCTGCCTCGCATAGACGATCTATTTGACCAACTGCAAGGGGCGAACTACTTTTCCAAAAATTGACCTAAGATTTGGATGTCACCAGTTACAAGTGCTAGAGGAGGATGTTCCGAAGACAGCCTTCTGAACTCGTTACGGACACTATGAGTTCGTGGTGATGCCATTCAGATTGACCAATGCGACCGCAGTTTTCATGGATCTGATGAATCGAGTATGCCAACCTTACTTGGATCAGTTCGTTATTGTCTTCATCGATGACATTCTGATCTACTCCCGATGTAAGGAAGTGCATGGCAATCACCTGCGACAAGTTCTAAGAACTTTACGAACGGAGAAGCTTTATGCGAAGTTCTCTAAATGTGAATTCTAGGTCCGAAGAGTCGAATTCTTAGGACACGTCGTAAGCGAAGAGGGAATCCACGTGGACCCATCCAAAATTAAGGCCATTGAGAACTGGTCAGCACCAAAGACGCCTACTAAAATTCGCCAATTTCTAGGTCTCACTGGCTACTACCGCAGGTTCATACAGGACTTCTCCCGAATTGCGAAACCTCTTACGACACTGACCCAAAAAGGTGTAGCCTTTGACTGGGAAGAGAAACAGGAGAGCGCGTTCCAAACGCTCAAGCAATCCTTGTGCACCGCACGTATACTTATTGGAATAGTGTCTAAGGTTGCAACTATATTTGGCAAGTATTTGACCCGATTGTGCATGGTCCTTTTGGGTTGCCTTCACCATAGCAACTTGACAGGATGATTTATAATGAGAGAAGAAATATTATTAAAATATTATGAGAATAATATATGGAATAATAATATTGTTATTTGATTAATATAAGTCATAAATTAATTAGGAATTAATTTGGTGACTTAAAGAGATTAATTGAATAAAGGGGCATAAACTGTCAATTGTATGATAGCTGTATTTTGAGCAGTGATCCTTAATGGATAAGGAGTGGACGGTTTTAGGGTTTGGAAGGACCTAGAAATCGTCCAAGGCTTATCAATAAGGAGATTGGATTGCTTAGGGCCTAACTTATCCAATTAGGGTTTAAGGGTGAAACCCTCGAAGGCTCACTAGTATAAATAGACCCTTAGGGCTAAGAAAATCGGCACCCCTTGTGATTGGAGAAACCCTGGCCGACTTTTCTTACCCCCCCTCTCTCTAATCATCCTCTTTCTAAGTTGGTGTTTGTAAGCCATTAGAGGAGTGACATTTGCGACTCTAAGCTCCAAGGACAAGAAGATTCAAGCAAGCAATTCAAGGTAATCTTTCAGATCTGATTTCATGTGTTATGATATGAATGTTTTCTTTAGATCTATCAATCAAAGTCTTGGATACATTGCATGTTCAATTAGAGAAACCTAGATCTAAGCATTAGGGTTTGTATGTGGACATAGGAATGTTCTTATGGCTCAAACCCATCAGTGGTATCAGAGCCTTGATTGGTTTCTATTGAATTGATGCATTGGTTGCTTGATTGTTGATTGCAAAATCGTTTTTGTCCTTCTGCCTGATGAACTCGGCGAGTACCATATTGTACTCGGCGAGTAGGCCTCAACTTGGCGAGTACATTCTGGTACTCGGCGAGTTCGAGCGTCAGAAGGAGCTAGTTTCAGGATTTCTTGTTGTTTATCTTATGGAAACTTGCCTTTATCTTAATGGGTCAATATAAATCCGATTTTAACATATATTTGAGTATATCCTTGACCTAATTAAAGACATTTACCAATTAATTGAATAATAATTTCCTTATGTGATAATTGATTGATTATTTTAATTGAATTGGTGAATTGTTTTGCAAGAAACAATTAGATAAATCAAATATGGATAATTATATGATTAAATGGTTAATTTAAATTATTTGTTATTTGATCCCTCATGTTTTGAAAAGTTTAAAACTTGTCCTCAAGTTTTGAAATTTATGTTTTGTGATTAAAAGTTTAATTTAGACAATTTAAATTTCAAACCCTAGAATTTTACAAGTTTAAAATTCAACCCTATACTAATATAATATTACATGATTAATATATATATATATATATATATATATATATATATATATATATATATATATGTATGTATGTATGTATGTATAACTAAAATGCTAGTCTTACCGTTAGTAGGCCTCATTCACGAAGCCGGTCTATAAGGTTGGTATAAGGTTGCGGCCTATAAAATGGCCCTTAATGGGTGTACACTCACACCTACCGCTTGCTTGATCGGTGGAGGGTCGTTAGCCGAAGGGGTAGGATAGGGCAACTCTATCTCCTCATTAAAAGTATAATATGAAACACAAAGTAACTACATGTTTTTCAAATTCCCAATCCTAGTTACTTTAGGAAAAGTGAATTGATGCAATCCCATGAAATTACACTTTGCACCCCTGCTAAGAAGTTAGTGGAGCGTGTGTGGTTTACCGGCACACTAATTGGTTCTAAGAATAGGTGGCAAAGGGTGATTCATTTTTTATCATAGTTCGGTGGAGCGTGTGTGGTTTACCGGCACATCGAATAGGTGATTGTTACAATGAAGGCACCGTGTAGATTTGCATGGTTATTCACACCCACTTTGTGATCCTCGGTATCCCAGTCATAAACGAGAGGGGCATATCGAGATTTAAACATGCCATTGAAAAGTTCAATGAATCTCATCGAAAAACTAGGAATTCTCAATACATTTAGAACTTAAGGTTTTGTTTTCATGGTGGAGAATTAGTGAATCGTCATTCACTTACCTTCAAACTTTTTGCATGTTGGATTACGGCATCCCTTTTCTAATATGTAAATAATGTTGTTGGATCCTAGCCCTAATTTTTCATATTGGGTGATAATGAGGGATTTTAAATTCTAATCAATCTTTGTCCTTTCTATTTGTAGATGTCGAACGCGAACAACGCTGCTTCTAGTTCATTCACATTGATGAGCCTTTGCCAAAAGGTGACTTTCGATGGAACGAACTTTAGCGAATGGATAAGATACATTCACATGATTGCTCGCTATGAGGACAAGGAGTATGTCCTTGACGAGAAGCTCGAGAAGATCAATCCAGAAATCGCTACTCCGGCTGAAATGACTGCTTTTGAGACTCATGAACGTGATGCAACGAAGGTTCATTGCATCATGATAGCCACAATAAACGCTGAATTCCAAAAGTCCTATGAGGACATGTATCCGTACGAAATGCATCAAGACTTATTGGAGAGATACCATCAAAACGCGAGGCAGGAACGTTATGTCGATCGTACACTTGCAAAAGATGCAAAGGTATGTCGATCGTCTTCACAAGTTGAATGTCGACTTTTGGGAAGATTTAGCTATCGACATGGTGCTTCATTCCTTGCCTCCGTGTTACAATCAATATAGGATGACCTACCACATGAACAAGGAAGAGGTCACCCTAAGTAAGCTCCAAGGTCTCCTAAGGGTTGCTGAGAGCAACCTCAAGGACAAGTATGTTGCACCCACTCCCAATCCACATGCTGCTCCTGTTTTGGCTATTGGGCAGGGAAGGGGCAAGAAGAGGAAGGCTCCGTCTAAGAGCCACCACAAGGGAAAGTCCCAAGATGGTTCCTCTTCTAGTGGGACCAAAGTTGATCCTGCTATGCCCAACCCTAACCCAAAGGAGGCAGAGTGTCACCATTGCCACAAAATAGGGCATTGGAAGAGAAGCTGCCCAGAATACCTGCAAGCTATCAGGGAAGGAAAGATCAAGCCGTCTTTCGCAGGTATTTACACAATTAAATCTAATGATTCATCTCATGCTATTTCTTGGGTCCTCGATACCGGGTGTGGTTACCACATTTGTTCTGAATTGCAAGGACTAAGAAGAAAT
Organism: Lactuca serriola; assembly: GCF_051521515.1. Taxonomy (NCBI): domain Eukaryota; kingdom Viridiplantae; phylum Streptophyta; class Magnoliopsida; order Asterales; family Asteraceae; genus Lactuca; species Lactuca serriola. Next base: position 196,908,123 of record NC_136410.1, read on the forward strand.
AGGGATGTGGAGCATGGAAGAATAAATCTAATCATGGGGAACAGAAGATCGTCGCCTGTGACCAAGATTGGGGTGTATTCTCTAGTGCTTAGTAATGGATTAAGTTTAGATTTGAATAATTGTTGGTACTCACCAGAAATGGCAAGAAACATCATTTCGTTTTATGGTTTGTTTAGACAAGGATTTAGATTTTCTTTTAATAATGAGAATGGTTCAATTTATGCTTATCTAAATGGTGTCTTATATTTTGAAGCAATGCCATGTAATGGAATTTATGAAACTGTTATGATTGTAGATAACCAAGGAAATGATGTTTTGTGCATGGATTCTTCCAATAGTATGGATAGAGCATCCTTGTGGCATTGTCATCTTGGACATGTCAACAAGAAGCGCATAGCTCAACTCCAAAAGGATGGAGTGTTGGAGTCATTCGACCTTAGCGAAGATGACACATGCGAATCTTGTTTACGTGGAAAGATGACCAATTCACCCTTCACTAGCACATGTGAAAGGGGTGAGGGTTTATTGGACCTCATACATACCGATGTATGTGGACCCTTTATATCAACCAAAAAGGATGGGAACCGCTTCTATGTGACTTTTACCGATGACTATAGTAAATATGGGTATATTTACTTAATCAAGCAAAAGTCAGAAACGTTTGAAAAGTTCAAAGAATTCAAAAATGAAGTGGAGAATCAATTGGGCAGGAAAATCAAGATGCTTCGATCCGATCGAGGAGGAGAGTACCTAAGTCTTGAATTCCACGACTATCTCAAAGAATGTGGAATAGTTTCACAATTGACGCCACCTAGGACACCGCAATTGAATGGTGTGGCAAAAAGGCGTAATTGAACCTTGTTAGACATGGTTCGTTCTATGATGAGTCGTGCTTCACTACCTATCTCATTCTGGGGGTATCCCTTAGAGACTGCCGCCCATATCCTTAACCGAGTCCCTACTAAGAAGGTTGCCAAAACGCCTCACGAAATATGGACAGGGAAAGCTTCCTCGTTAGCACATCTCAAGGTTTGGGGTTGCGAGGCTTTCGTAAGACGTAATACTCACGACAAGCTCAAACCTCGTAGTGAGCGATGTATTTTCATCGGCTACCCGCATAAATCCTTTGGATATCTCTTCTTTAGACCGAATGACAATGTTGTCTTCGTTGCGAGGAGAGGGGTTTTCCGATAGCGAGAACTCATAAGCCAAGGAGACAGTGGGAGGCAAATCGAGCTTGAAGAGATTCAAGAATCGATTTATGAAGGAACCTCTACTGCTGGCGTTCAACCCGAGAAGGAAACTCCGGTTGAACCAATTGATGAGTCCTTACCTCTTAGACGTTCCGAAAGAGTTAGAGTTCAACCCTAGTTTTATGGCTTTCATATTACTACCGAAGGGGACACGTATATTAGTGATGGTACACTAATAAATCTAGATGGACCTAATAGCTATAAGGAAGCCATGGAAGGCCCGGAGTCTGCAAAATGGAAAGAGGCAATGGACAGCAAGATCCAATCCATGTATGACAACCAAGTTTGGAATTTGGTTGATAATGTGCCCGGACGTAAGACCGTTGGGTGCAAATGGATCTTCAAGAAGAAGACCGACGTGGATGGAAATGTACACACATATAAGGCGCGATTGGTTGCGAAGGGCTTTACTCAAACTCCCGGAGTTGACTATGATGAGACCTTCTCACCAGTTGCAAAGATAAAGTCTATTAGAGTGATGCTAGCTATTGCCGCATTTAATGATTATGAGATTTGGCAAATGGATATCAAGACTGCTTTCCTTAATGGGAAGTTGGCTGAGGATGTTTACATGGCTCAGCCAGAGGGTTTCGTTGATCCGAAGCATCCAAATAGAGTGTGTAAGCTTGAGATGTCCATTTATGGACTTAATCAAGCATCTCGTAGATGGAATCTTTTCTTCGATGAGAAAGTCAATGAGTTTGGATTTGTACGAAGCGAAGATGAATCATGTGTATATGTCAAAGCCAGTGGGAGTATAGTCAGCTTCCTCGTTCTGTATGTCGATGACATACTACTCATAGGAAGCGACGTCCTAACACTGCAGGAGGTTAAGTCCTGGCTCGGGAAGTGCTTCGCTGTGAAGGACCACAGAGAGGCTTCCTATATTTTGGGAATAAGGATAGTGAGAGAACGAAGTAAGAGACTAATAGGACTTAGTCAGAATACTTACTTGGATAAGGTACTAAAACGTTTTAGTATGGAAAACTCAAAGAAGGGAGTACTACCGATACAAAGTAATGCCAAGTTGAGTAAGACTCAAAGTCCGAGTATCGAAGCCGAAATAGCAGAAATGAGCCGAGTACCATATGCTTCCGCAGTTGGCTCAATCATGTATGCTATGACTTGTACTCTCCCTGATGTAGCATTTGCTTTGAGAATGGTTAGTAGATATCAAGGGAACCCTGGCAGAGCCCATTGGATTGCGGTCAAGTATATCCTTAAGTACCTTCGGAGGACCAAGGAATGCTTTTTAGTCCTCGGGGGGAGTGATTACTTGAAGGTGCGAGGGTACAGTGACGCCAACTTTTAGAACGACAGGGACAACTACCGTTCGCAGTCGGGCTGGGTCTTTACCCTTAATGGAGGAGCAGTAACTTGGAAGAGTTCCAAGCAGGAAACCGTAGCTGATTCAACGTGTGAATCAGAGTACATTGCAGCGAGCGAAGCATTGAAGGAGGCAATATGGTTGAAGAACTTCATTAGTGATCTTGGAGTTGTGCCTACCATAAAGGAGCCTATGGAAATTTTTTGTGATAATGAAGGAGCGGTTGGCTTGACCAAGGAACCAAGGGATCATGGCAGATCTCGTCATATCGACAGAAAATATAATTTCATTAGACATCGAGTAGAAGAAGGACACCTCGTGGTTAGGAGGATATCATCAGAAGATAACCCAGCAGATCCGCTTACGGAGGGACTGAGTAGGGTTAAGCATTTGCAGCATGCTAGGAGTATTGGACTGAGAGATGATATTAAATTAGATTTGATAATTTAAGAAACTTGTAATAGATAAATGAATTGACCTTTGATGATTAAATAAAGTAGTATTATTTATAAGTAAAGCTACTGTCTTATGTTAATTGTTTAACTATTGTTTCACTTTGCATGTTTTGACTTCCAGAATAATTGAGTTTACTTAGAATAATCGAATTATTCAAATAATCCACAATCGTTCATATGTTGGAAGTAGATATGAATGAAGATTGTCATGAATTGGTGTGTAGATTGTCTAAATGGTATTAGACATAGCAAAAGTTTGCTGCAACGTTCATGAGTTCTTATGAACTAGTTTTGAGCATTGGAACAAACCCGCGCTTGCTGGAATCACCTTATGGATTGTGATGAAAAGGTTGATCGCAAGACGATAATATCATATGGTCTTAAAACCTAGATATATGGTTTGTTATTTGTTGATTGGTTGTACATTGATAATGCGAAACCGCATCAGTAAATTGATGTTATAAAATGCATTATTGTGTATAATTGGTTAATGAATAAGTAAATGCGTATAAGTCGAAGTTTATCTGTTACTTTAATCCTAAGAAGGTAAAAGCGATATCTCGGCCGCTCGATGATTTGATTTGACTTATGTACCGGGCCCGGTCAGAACTAAATTGATGTGTTCGATTAAGTTCTATGTCATATAAATCTGAGATCCAGAAACCAACTGTTGGACAAATGGTTCCATAGAATTGTCTGCATAATATCTAAACAGAGGACTGTACGATCCCTTATCTAAAGGACAGGACTGATAAGATCAGATTTTGACAGCGTCTTTGAGAGCTACGATTGCTAATCGGATTATGCTTGTGTATATAGTTACTAGACTTATCCAAGTTGGAGACTGTTGGAATTGTGTCTAAGGCTGCAACTATATTTGGCAAGTATTTGACCCGATTGTGCATGGTTCTTTTGGGTTGCCTTCACCATAGCAACTTGACAGGATGATTTATAATGAGAGAAGAAATATTATTAATATATTATGAGAATAATATAAGGAAAAATAATATTGTTATTTGATTAATAGAAGTCATAAATTAATTAGGAATTAATTTGGTGACTTAAAAAGATTAATTGAATTAAGGAGCATAAACTGTCAATTGTATGATAGTTGTATTTTGAGCAGTGATCCTTAATGGATAAGTGGTGGACGGTTTTAGGGTTTGGAAGGACATAAAAATCGTCCAAGGCTTATCAATAAGGAGATTGGATTGCTTAGGGCCTAACTTATCCAATTAGGGTTTAAGGGTGAAACCCTAGGAGGCTCACTAGGATAAATAGACCCTTAGGGCTAAGAAAATCGGCACCCCTTGTGATTGGAGAAACCCTGGCCGACTTTTCTTACCCTTCTCTCTCTCTTTCTAATCATCCTCTTGCTAAGTTGGTGTTTGTAAGCCATTAGATGAGTGACATTTGTGACTCTAAGCTCCAAGGACAAGAAGATTCAAGCAAGCAATTCAAGATAATCTTTCAGATCTGATTTCATGTGTTATGATATGAATGTTTTCATTAGATCTATCAATCAAAGTCTTGGATACATTGCATGTTCAATTAGAGAAACCTAGATCCAAGAATTAAGGTTTGTATGCGGACATAGTAATGTTCTTATGGTCAAACCCATCAATAGTATCCCTCCTCAAAGGGATAGAGGACTTCGTAGTCTATTGCGATGCATCGAATCAAGGGCTCGGGTGTGTTCTGATGCAGCGAGGTAAGGTCATCGCCTACGCCTCGAGACAGTTGACGACAGACGAAGTTAACAACACGACCCATGATCTTGAGCTAGAAGCAGTCGTTTTTGCTCTGAAGATCTGGAGACATTACTTGTACGGAACGAAAAGCACTATCTTTGCCGACCACAAGAGTTTACAACACATATTCGATCAGAAGGAGCTCAACATGAGATAACGATGGTGGGTCGAGCTACTCAGTGACTATGAATGTGAAATTCGTTATCATCTGGGTAAAGCCAACGTAGTAGCAGACGCCCTAAGCCGGAAGGAATATTCTGGTCGAAGAGTCAAGTCGTTGACAATGACTATCCGTTCACACTTGTGTAAACAAATTCAGGCGGCCCAGCTTGAAGCCATGAAACCTAAAAATGTGATGAGTGAATCCCTTAGAGGAATGGATAAAAATTAAGAAGTGAAGGGTGGCGCAGCCTTATATTTCATGAATCGGATCTGGACACCGAAGCACGGTGGTTTCCGAGACTTGGTCATGACCGAGGCGCACAACACTCGGTATTCCGTCCACCCAGGTTCAGATAAGATGTATTTGGATCTCAAAAAGTTATACTGGTGGCCTAATATGAAAGCAGAGATTGCTACCTTCGTAAGTAAATGTCTTACTTGCATAAAGGTTAAGGTCGAGTACTAGAAGCCCTCCGGTTTATTACAACAACCAGAGATTCCAGAATGGAAGTGGGAGCAGATCACTATGGATTTCATAACCAAGTTGCCCAAGACAACGGGTGGACTTGATACCATATGGGTCATCGTCGATAGATTGACCAAGTCTGCACACTTCCTGCCTATCAAAGAAACTGACAAGATGGAGAAACTTATGAGAACATACATTAGGGAAATCATATGACTACATGGTGTACCTATATCCATTATCTCCAATAGAGATAGTAGGTTCACCTCAAGATTCTAACAATCGCTACAACATTCCCTGGGAACAAGGCTAGACATGAGCACAGCCTACCATCCACAGACCGACGGACAAAGTGAAAGGACCATCCAAACACTGGAAGATATGTTGAGAGCCTGTGTGATCGAATTTGGAAAGGCATGGGATACTCGTTTACCCCTTGTCGAGTTTTCCTACAATAACAATTATCACACGAGCATCAAGGATGCTCCATTTGAAGCCCTCTACGCCCGAAAGTGCAGATCCCCTCTATGTTGGGCTGAAGTGGGTGATACCCAATTAGCTAGGGGGTAAGTTTATGACAGTACTCTCACAGGTCCAGAAATCATTCGGGAAATGACTGAGAAGATCGTTCAGATCGCGAATGATTGAAAGCCTCTAGAGACCGACAGAAGAGCTACGCTGATATGCGAAGGAAATCATTGGAATTCCAGTTGGGAGACCGAGTCCTTCTTAAAGTCTCACCCTGGAAGGGCTTGATATGCTTCGGTAAGCATGTGAAGCTTAATCCAAGATATATAGGACCCTTCGAGATTCTCGCAAGAATTGGCCCTGTAGCTTACAAACTCAATCTACCCGACGAACTTCGTAACGTACATTCTACATTCCACGTATCTAACTTGAAAAAGCGTTTATCTGACGAGACTCTTGTAATCCGACTCGACGAGATCGAGATCAACGAGAGTCTCAACTTCGTGGAAGAACCAGTAGAGGTCATGGACCGAGAAGTCAAGCAGACCAAGCAATGCCGTATCCCGATTGTGAAGGTCCGCTGGAACTCCAAGCAAGGACCAGAATACACTTGGGAGCGTGAGGATCAGATGAAATTGAAATACCCTCATCTTTTTTCTTAGTTGTTTGTAACTTTTATTTATTTAGACTTTAATATCGGGAAGAAATTCCCTTTAATAGGGGGATGATGTGACAACCCGAAATTTCCATTCGGTTAAACCCTAAAAGTCAATCACTTCGTATCATAAATTAATGTCATTATTTTTATTTTTAAGAAATATAAAGTTCGTTTGATTATTTTAATATTATTTTTAAACGAACGGATGAAAGAAAGTACCGTCTTGGGTTTTTATTTTTAAAAACCGCAAACACTTTGCGTATTAGAAACACCCGACCAAACTTTTATGTTTTGGGTTGAGAAATCACCCAAAACCGTGAACTCATACCTATGTATGAGTTTACTCCCCAAGAAGTTAGTCAATTGTGTTTACTCCCCAAATTTCAAAAGAGTAAACTCCAAAAACTCTCTCAAATATCATCCTAGATTTAATTCCAAATCTTTAATCTTGTAATTATTCTAACCATTTCAAGTTAGTAAAACACTTAATCTAGTGTTTGTGCATCTATTCATCCAACCATTTATGTATTTTGTCTAGATTTTCCAAAACACCAAGAACACCAAGAACACACACTAAGTGTTCTTGGCATTTTAGCTCAAATCAAGCCTTCTAATAGTAAGTGCTTCCATCCTTGAGTGTTATTAAGCTAGTATTACAATTAAACATCAAGAAAATTTGTCAAGAACAAAAGGATATAGGTGTTCACGGTCCAAGGAGATGCTTGGGCCGTAAACACCATAAAGGGCACCAAAGTGTGCTTAAGTCCTTATGTAAGCCCTAGTTTGATGTGTACGCCTTCCTTGAATTGATTAAACCTTACTTTGATATATCTAAGCCTTGAAAAACACCAAAATCCAACATTTATAGGTGTTTACAGTTTGCGGATCTCCCAAAGCCATAAACACCCTAAAGTACGTTTTAGTTGGTCATTTTACTTCCTTAGGCTTAGAAACTAGCACATACATTTACCTAATTGTGTTAAGGACTTGAAAACATGGAAATACCCTTCTCCATAAGGGTTTATGGTAGTAAACCCAAAGGAAAATGCCATGAGGCCGTAAACTCCTCAAAGGGGGTGTTTTGTTGCCCTAGTCCAATCCAAAGGCCAAACCACTTAGTAGAATTGCTTCAAAAGGCTTACTAAACCACAAAACAACACCTAGTCATTAGGACTAGAGTTTACGACCGTAAAATCTAGAGTTTACTGCCATAAACTCTTTGAGTCGTGGCCATCAAAACCGTAAACTCCAAGGGAGTTTACCCTTGAACCCTAAACACCCTAGCTTTGCCTTACCAACACTTGGATGCAATCCTTGTGATCTTTAACACTTGAATCAAAGTGTTTTCATGTTCTAGAGTGTCCCAAATTATTTTATTACTTGTAATTTGGCTAATTAGTTATATATATGTTCATTATATGATAACTAGGCTCGTGCGTGTGTAAAAGTCTTCATTTGTCACCTACCACCGTACCCGACACTTCCATCCAATTCACTCACCACAAGTGAGTTCATACCCCTTTAATTAACCATTGAAATACTTTTAAATGTTTTAAATGATTTTATGGGGGGGATACAAGTTGAATACTTATAGTTATTACATCAATCACATGTGATTAATAACTACAAAACCAATGATTTTAGTACTATTCAAACTGTTTATCAAACTGTTTTACATCAAACTGCTTTACAAACTCTTTTACTTATCAAATACTTTTACTTAAACTTTGTTACACTTATTATAAATTGCATGCTCGTATATGTATAATTATATAAGCAATGTTTAAAAGTCTTAAGAAGGCCGTCCGCCCTGTTTCTTTTTCCTCGATTTGGATGTGGTCTAGTGGGATATCGGGTAGCCGTCCGAAGGTCGTTTCAATATTAATTATATATCATGTTTACATATATAGAAATAAAAGTGCTTCCATATTCATGCATACTAGTTACATCATTAGTAAGTTACCATTGGGGTAGCACAGGATCATACTTATACTATTGCTAGATCAATGAGTCAGTTCATTCATGAGTTAATACTTCTTACTATGAGAACATATACATTACATTACTATGAGTACATATACAACTATACTAGGAGAAGAACATATACAACTATACTAGAGGAAGAACATATACAACTATACTAGAGGAAGAACATATACAACTATACTAGAGGAAGAACATATAGAACTACACTAGAGGAAGAACAGATACAACTATACTAGAAAGAGAACATATACAACGATACTAGAACGAGTAACAATACATTACATATACATATATACATTGAGAAAATTGTGATCCGCTGTATCGGAGCATGCCTTAAATGTCATGGCCCGAGTTGTAGCCAGAGTCTCTTGGAGAGAGAGCGTGAGTTTGCGTATAGATCTATACTAGATTGACTATCCTACACCTTGCTGCTAGCTAAAGCCGGACCTGCAGGTCTGCGGGTGCCAAACATCATTTCTTTTTACGACCATACCTTTGTCGTTGTTACCAGTCGATAGTATGGTACAATTAATCACATGATACCTTAATATAAATCCGGTTTAAGGTAGTTAGTACAGCAGTAGTTCCTATAATACAACACTACAGTACTACAGTAATTTACCCTTTACATATATTTAGTGATTATTTCACTTAAACATTACTGTACAAACTATATTTTGTTAATGATAGTTACACTTGGGAAATTACACACTTTTACAATAAACGAACAAACAAAACAGTTGCGCCTTGGTAGAAGGCTACTTTAAATAGAAAATATAGGTTTTTCTGAGAGATTCAAACTTTTACAAACATTTACATAATTTTATCACCAATGGTTACAAACTAATGCTTAGAACCATGTTCAAACGTTTGATACAAAGACCGACACTAAAATACTTATGAACACACCAGCTTAATGCTGATAAACTCTTTCAAAATAACTTGTATTCTCAGGTCGACAGTAGACAGGTACCGAGGCCAGCTTTTGAGAAGATGGAGCGCATCCAAGACTCATCTTATTATTTTGATTTACATTTTTTTGGTGTCTATAACTGTACGGAACACACTTGTATTCAAATTATATATTTAATGCAATGGATGATGTTCTTTGCTTATTTAATGTTATATTGTGTTTTGATACTTTATATGACGTCCTCCGCCCCAGAACGTTTCCGTCATTCTTGTTTTGGGGTGTGACATACATCTACCCATGTTTTACCCCAACATTTTCGTAGATACAAAATACATATAAGTTTAAATCATTGAAAACATGTATAACAATGTTCATCCAACATATATAGTAAGTATTCAGATAATATGCACACATAGCACATAATTTATATAAAATACTTCATATCTATGTGTAAGCTGAAAGTAACTATGCACTCACCTGAAAGGTGGTGACTCAGCACTCGGACAGCGCTTCGATACTCTCAAAACGATTTTCCTTCGATAAAACCTAGTACCAATACCACTAGGGTTTAGTCTAACGATAACCGCGACAAATTAATAGTCTGACTATTATTATTATTATATAAGCGTTAATAACACTCAATATAACTCATAATAATAGCCCAAATAATTATGTTAAGGACCTAATAAGATTACTATAATTATTTGAAAGCTATATTAAAAATTGTGTAAGCGTAGCTTACTTATAGTGGATTTTAATAAAAACCGGAACTTTATTTGGAGCAGCGTTTCGAAACCGAAAGGCTCTTTTTCTCTGGACTCCGGGAGCCTCGGGGCTTCCTTAGGGTGCTAGGGGTTTTACCTAGGGCTTAGGGTGGGTTTAGAGCACTTAGAGAGAGAAAGTAGTGAGAGAAGTAAGAGAAATGGTGTGAAAATGGAGGCAGCCCTCGCAACTATTTATAGGCGCGAAGCCTCGGATTTACGCTGGGCGTACCGCGGGTACGCTGGGCGTACTCCTCGGATAAGGATGCCAGCCGAAGCCAACTGTCTTGCACTCATCTCGGAAGGAATAGAACGAAGTTACGTGGGGCGTAACTTCTTCGTACGCGGGGCTAAATAGTGAGGGTGACGCGTCAAGATCCGAAGCGAAGCGTTGGTCAGCAAGCAACGGCTGAGATTTGGCCACGTCATCTTAGTTCGCAATTTTTCCTTCTCGACTTCTAAAAATCATAAATTTTGCATATGAGCTCCTTTTTCAACGTTATTTATATCCACACGAAGGTGGGAACGTACTCTACAACTTTCGTTTAGACTCCGTCGGCTAATTTTGACTCAATTTTAAATTTTATATTATTAACAGGCCGGGACAGGATTGGTCCGTTAAATCTTCATAACTTTTTCATCCGGCGTCTGTTTTCGCCCATATTATTCTCGTTACGCTACTCTTAACGAGATCTTCAATTCTCGTTTAGGTCGTGTCGGCTAAAAATCACTCGATCTAATATTCGAATTTCGGGTTGTACACTGCTAATCCGAAACTTCGACAAATCATAACTTCTTCATACGAAGTCAGATTTGGACGTTCTTTTTTTTTTGATGTTCTTAGTTTACCATATTCTACGAATTTCATTTAGATCGCTAAGGCTAATTCTCGCTCTATCGTAAATTCACTATTTACGCTTCCCGGTATCGTGCCGGTTCTATCGAGAAACATCGACGGGTCATAACTTCTTTGTTATAACTCGGATTTCGGTGTTCTTTATATCCCCGGAATCCTTGTTTCGACCACTACAACTTTATGTAAAGATATCGGGCTTATCTCATACTTTAATTTTGACGCTTACTTTTATTCTTTATTAATTATACATTTATAATTAAATAATAAGCACATAAATACACATAATTCACATAATACTCAAATATTTCATCTTTATTACTTCAAAAAGAGTTACAATAGTTGTCCTAGACTATTACATTGTTAAAAATGCTTAGCCCCGAAACCCGGGCATTACAATTCTCTCCCCCTTAGGATGATTCCGTCCCGGAATCATGCATTAGCAAACAGATATGGATAGCGACTCATCATGTCATCATCTGTTTCCCAAGTGAGATTCGGCCCATTCGAATGTTTCCATCGGACTAGCACTAAGTCGACCATCTTGCGTCGTAACTTCTTAGTCTTATGGTCAATAATTGCCTCAGGCTCTTCGATCAGCCTTTTATTCTCATCCATCCTTAACTCTGAGATTGGAATTATATCGGGAACTTCTCCCATGAATTTCCTCAAATAACACACATGGAAGGTGTTATGTATACCATCGAGTTCTTCGGGCAATTCCAGCTTGTAAGCTTGGTTCCCAATCTTCTGAAAACTTTGAACGGTCCAATAAACCTTGGACTCAACTTCCCTTGTTTCCCGAATTTTATAAGTCCCTTCCAAGGTGACACTTTTAGCAAAACCGAATCCCCAACTTCGAAGGTTATTGGTCGTCTTTTCTTGTCAGCATAGCTCTTCTGACGATCCTGAGCTGCTAACATTCTTTCTCTAATCACGTTCAACTTCTCAGCAGTCTCATGGACCATCTCGGGGCCCATACAAGGCTTGATAAGGTGCCATCTTGATGCTCGAGTGAAAACTATTGTTGTAGGAAAATTCTACCAAAGATAAGTGCTCGTCCCAATTCCCTTGGAACTCGAGGGTACATGCTCTCAACATATCTTCCAGTGTTTGAAACGTTCTTGCGCTCTGACCAACAGTTTCCATATGATAAGCAGTACTCAAACACAACTTTGTACCCAACTCTTCTTGTAGACTCCTCCAAAACCTCGACGTGAAATGACTATCACGATTTGATACGATTGTAAGAGGAACACCGTGAAGTCTTACAATTTCCTTCACATAAGCATTTGCGAGCTTATCCATAGACCACTTCTCATTGGTTGCTATGAAGTGTGCACTCTTGGTGAAATGATCCACGACTACCCAAATCATGTCGTGTCCGTTCTTCGTCCTTGGCAGTTTAGTCACAAAATCCATGGTGATGTCTTCCCATTTACCCATGGGAACAGGTAAAGGTTCTAAACTCCGATACGGTTTCTGATGTTGTGCCTTAACGCTTGCACATGTCACACACTCGACCACAGACTTTGCAACATCGAGCTTCATCGTCGGCCACCAGTAGTAGGGTTTTAGGTCCCTATACATTTTAGTGCTACCGGGATGAATCGAGTACATGGTCTTGTGTGCTTCTTCGATCAGAAGATCTCTTATTTCCCCCGTCTTAGGTACCCAAATCCGATCTTAGAATACCTTCAGTCCTCGACTGTTTGTATCGAACATTAATGTTTTGCCCAAACGTTCTTCCTTTCGGTCATTCTTCTCTAAAGCTTCTTCTTGAGCTTTCCTGATACTTTCCACAATCGTCGAGACAACTTCGATTCTCAACGCTCTTGGCCTTTTCCTTTCAAGGTTGACTTTCCGACTAAGAGCGTCAGCAATAACATTTGCTTTACCGGGGTGGTAAAGTATCTCACAGTCGTAGTCCTTGAGTAACTCTAACCAGCGTCATTGCCTTATGTTCAGTCCTTTCTGATTAAAGAGATACTGGAGACTCTTATGATCAGTGAACAACTTGCACTTCATGTCGTAGAGGTAATGCCTCCATATTTTTAAGGCAAATACTACCGTTGCCAACTCCAGATCATGAGTGGGGTAGTTCTTTTCATGTTCTTTCAATTGTTAAGATGCGTATGCTATCAACTTTTTTCTTTGGGTCAGAACACAACCCAAACCGACTCCATAAGCGTCACTATAAACCGCTAAATCTTTAACTCCATCGGGTAGAAAAAGTATCGGTGTTTCATATAACTTCTTCTTTAGCTTCTCGAATGCCTCATCGTGTTTTTCAATCCACGTATACATAGCTCCTTTATGGGTCAAAGCTGTTAACAGACCAGCTGTCGAAGAAAAGCCTTGGATAAATCATCGATAATATCCGGCTAATCCCAGAAAGCTTCGAATCTACATGGGACTCTTTGGACTTCCCCACTTCATCACAGCCTCGATCTTTGCGGGGTCAACCATTATCCCTTCTTGGTTAACCACGTGACCCAAGAACTGGACTTCTGGTATCCAGAAGTCCCATTTGGAGAACATAGCATAAAGCTTCTCCTTCTTCAATACTTCCAACACTTCTCGTAGATGCTTGCCATGCTCCTCCTAGCTTTTCGAGTAGATGAGAATGTCGAAGATGAACACTATCACGGATTTATCGAGGAATGGTTTACAAACCCTGTTCATCAAATACATGAATTCTGTTGGAGCATTGGTTAGTCCGAATGACATAACCAAGAACTCGTAGTGTCCATATCTTGTTCTGAATTCAGTCTTCTCAATATCCTGATCTCTCACTTTCATCTGATGATATCCCGACCTAAGATCGATCTTTGAGAAGTAGCTCGAACCTTGCAGCTGATCGAATAGGTCATCAATCCTCGGCAATGGATACTTGTTCTTCACCGTTGCCTTATCCAGATCTCGGTAGTCTATACACATTCTCATGCTTCTGTCCTTCTTCTTCACGAATAACACCGGAGCTCCCCAGGGTGATGAACTAGGTCGAATGAAACCGTTGTCCAACAGCTCCTGAAGTTGCGTCATGAGCTCCTTCATCTCCGTCGGTGCTAATGGGTAAGGTGCCTTTGCTATTGGTGTTGTGCTTGGTAACAATTCTATACGAAACTCCACTTGCCTATCAGGTGGTAATCCGGGAAGATCTTTAGGAAAGACTTCCGGATAATCACACATAACTGGTATATTCCGCACCTCTTTCTTCTCCTTCTTAGCATCGATTATGAACGCCAAGTATGATGCGCATCCTTTGGACAAACATTTCCTGGCTTTCATCAAGGAGATGATTCCAGAATTCACTCTACGTTTGTCCCCGTACACCATAAATGATTCCTTTCCGGGTGGGTTTACCCTTACTATTTTCTTTCGGCATTGAATCTTAGCATCGTTGGCGCTAAGTCAATCCATACCCAAAACAATGTCGAAACCATTTAATTCTATGGGTAATAGCTTTTCATGGAATTCGTTTCTGTTTAGGTCGATGACGATGTTCCTAATACGATTACTAACAGGTACGAATTTGCCACTGGCAACTTCTACAATCAGGGCATTATCTAGTTTTTCTACAGGAAATGCTAATTTCCCACCAAATTTATGTGACACAAAGGAGTAGTTGGCTGTTGAATGTAATATTACATTTGTAGGCAAACCATTTACAAGAAAGGTACCTGAAGCGACGTCTGCTACCTCCTTCGCAGGCTCGAGCGTCATCTGGAAGGCTCTCGCCTTTGGCTTCGGAGGTATGTTGGGTCTTCCTGCCTCCTTCTTCTTCGGGCAGTCCTTCAAAATGTGTCCTTCTTCATTACATCCATAACAGGCCTTCTGGATGAGGGTGCATTCATTGGCATAGTGCCCAGGCTTTCCACATTTGAAACAAGTAACCCCTCCGTCACACTTCCCAGAGTGCTTCTTCTTACACTTGTCACACCACTTCGCTTCTGATCCTCTTCCCCTCGAACCAGACTTCGAGAATCTAATCTTCTTGTTGGACTTCGAGGATCCATCGAATTTCCGTTTCTCACCAACCTTAGCCCTTTCCAGACCTCTTTCCTTTTGTTGGGTCTCCACATTCTTAGCTACTCGAATGGCTGATTTCAGAGTGGTTGCCAGCTTGACTGTTGGGCCAAAGTCAGTCGGCAGTCCGTTTGCGAACTTCTTAATCTTGGAAAGTTCGGTTGGCACTAGGTATGGGAACAACTTCATCTTTTCCGTGAATGCAACAACATAGTCATCGATGCTCATTCTCCCCTTCTTCAAATTTTGGAACTCATTGTTTAGATCAATCAGATCTATCTTAGAACTGTATTGCGCCTTCAGTTGTTCCAAGAACTCATCCCATGACATTTTCAGAGCTTCTCCTCGTGGCATTGTATCTGCCAATAGCTTCCGCCAACTCAAGACTCCAGTTTTCAATTGCCTCACAACGAAGACAGTCTTCTCCTTCTCGCTGCAGTCGCACCTCTCAAACACCATCTCCATCTCGGAGATCCAATCCATAATCTCAACAGGCTTTGGGCTTCCTGAGAGACTTGGTGGTTTCGCACACAAGAAATTTTTGTACATCCGCCCATCCTTGTTGTTTCTCCCTTCTGGGCCATCCCTTTGCTCACCTTGAGTCCCTACTTGACTCACTTGGCGGCTGTAGTTCCCTTCCTCAGATTGCTCGGGAACTGGCTCGGTCGGCTCAACATGTATGGTAGGTTCGTCCCTATTTTCGTGGAGCATCTGTCTCATTTCTTCCCTTTGATCAGCTAGCATAGCCTGAATTATGGCTTCAACTCCAGCCATGGTGACTGGCTCAGGTGCAACTTCTTCTACAACAGGTATTCGCTGAACCACTGGGGGTTGATTCCTATCTCCATTTGCGTTTACGTTTCCGCTACGGGTCCTTGCCATCTTGATCTATACACCGAATAAGGTCAATTTAGATTTTTATTTAGGATAGACGTTTAAATCGTCCATATCACTCCGAAATGTTTACATGCTAGTTCTAATATCGTAGTCGTACGTTTAGAATCAATATATCCGAACAAATAACATCATATCATGCACAAAGCATTTAGCACATAAAAGCATTTTAGGCACAATTCCTAAAATAAGCTAGTGCTCACACCTCACAATCATCGCTTAGCATTCTAAGTTTAAGTCTAGAAATCCTACAAATTCCTAGTTCGCTTAAACTAATGCTCTAATACCAACTGTGACATCCCCATTTTCACAGCTAGAAAAGACCGGTTTTGTTTATGCTTTGTTTGAAAAGCAGAGTAACATTTTAAATAAAAGTGTTGCGGAATTTGTCCCAAAAGAAAATATGATAAAGATTTATCAAAAGCATTTCCAAGGAAATGTATTTCATTAAAAGACTTGGGATGTCATGTTTGATACATATCAAAAGCATAAACAATACAATATAAACCTTACTCCATTATTTCGTATCTACAGGCCTATATCCGTAATCCCTCATCCCAAAACATCCGTTCTATGCTCATGTGCCACTACCTGTAATACAAGAAACTGAGTGGGTCAGGTTGGGGAGTCTGGTGAGCACATAGGGTTTTCAACGCATAATAAATAAGTTTATTAATTTCATCAATCAACAATAACCCGATTACCCATTCCCGTTATCCTCACTTTACGTCCCTAAACACCTATCATAAGGGACCTATCCTAAGGATCATCATCGGGATGGACACTACTGCTAAGGGGATTCCTTAGCAATAAATGTCCTAAAGGCAACCATGTGAGGGATGGAGTACACCGGTGAACACATCATTCACAAACACCTATAGGTTGCGAGCCTGTTAGTGTTCCACTGGACTGTCTAGAAGAGTCTGTGGTCGTCATCCATACTCCGTTAGATGACAAAATCAACAACATCAACATCGAGGCCTCTCATCATTTTATCACACATCACCTATTACATCTACCCATGTCTTACCCCAACATTTTCGTAGATATAAAATACATATACAGTTTAAATCATTGAAAACATGTATAACAATGTTCATCCAACATAGATAGCAAGTATTCAGATGATATGCATACATAGCACGTAATTTATATAAAATACTTCATATCTATGTGTAAGCTGAAAGTAACTATGCACTCACCTGAAAGGTGGTGACTCAGCACTCGGACAGCGCTTCGATACTCTAAAAACTATTTTCCTTCGATAAAACCTAGTACCAATACCACTAGGGTTTAGTCTAAAGATAACTGTGACAAATTAATAGTCTGACTATTATTATTATTATTATATAAGCGTTAATAACACTCAATATAACTCATAATAATAGCCCAAATTGTTATTTTAAGGACCTAATAACATTCCTATAATTATTTGAAAGCTATATTAAAAATTGTGTAAGCGTAGCTTACTTACAGCGGATTTTAACGACAACCAAAACTTTATTTGGAGCAGCGTTTCGAAACCGAAAGGCTCTTTTTCTCGGGACTCCGGGAGCCTCGGGGCTTCCTTAGGGTGCTTGGGGTTTTACCTAGGGCTTAGGGGGTTTATAGCACTTAGAGAGAGAAAGTAGTGAGAGAAGTATGAGAAATGGTGTGAAAATGGAGGCAGCCCTCGCAACTATTTATAGGCGCGAAGCCTCGGATTTATGTTGGGCGTACCGAGGGTACGCTAGGCGTACTCCTTGGATAAGGATGCCAGCCGAAGTCAGCTGTGTCGCACTCATCTCAGAAGGATCAGACCGAAGTTATGTAGGGCGTAACTTCTTCGTACGCGGGGTGTAATAGCGAGGGTGACGCGTCAAGATCCGAAGCGAAGCCTTGGTCAGCAAGCAACGGCTGGGACTTGGCCAAGTCATCTCAGTTCACAATTTTTCCTTCTCGACTTCTAAATTTCATAACTTTCGTATACAAGTTTTTTCCGACATTCTTTATATCCACGCTAAGGTGGGAACGTACTCTACAACTTTCGTTTAGACTCCGTCGGCTAATTTTGACTCGATTTTAAATTTTATGTTATTAACAGGCTAGGACAGGATTGGTCCGTTAAATCTTCATAACTTCTTCATTTGACGTCCGTTTTCACCCATATTTTTCTCGTTACGCTACTCTTAACGAGATCTTCGATTCTCATTGCTAAAAATCACTCGATCTAATATTCGAATTTCGGGTTGTACACTGCTAATCCGAAACTTCTAAAAATCATAATTTCTTCATACGAAGTCAGATTTGGGCGTTCTTTTTATCGATGTTCTTAGTTTAACATATTCTACGACTTTCGTTTAGATCGCTAAGGCTAAATCTCGTTCTATCGTAAATTCACTATTTACGCTTCCCGGTATTGTGCCGGTTTTGTCGCGAAACCTTGACGGGTCATAACTTCTTCGTTATAACTCGGATTTCGGTGTTCTTTATATCCCCGGAATCCTTGTTTCGACCACTACAACTTTATGTAGAGATATCAGGCTTATCTCACACTTTGATTTTGACGCTTATTTTTATTCTTTATTAATTATACATTTATTATTAAATAATAAGCACATAAATAAACATAATTCACATAATACTCAAACATTTCATCTTTATTACTTCAAAAAGAGTGACAATAGTTGACCTAGACTATTACATTGTTAAAAATGCTTAGCCCCGAAACCCGGGCGTTACAGTAGTATGGGTCCATACTACTGGAAGCACATGACCTATATGTGTATCAAGCAAGTCACAAATTCTGAGGAATGAGTGGTCGGGTAGTGATGTGTTAGGTTATAATGTGATTTTCTGAAATGTTTTGGTTTAATTTTAGTCTGGTGACTACAAGAGGTCCAAGATTTAGTGTAGATGGCCTGGAGAGTCCAGGTTTGGGTAAAGACGAGATCCGTGAGTTGATAACTACTTATGTGACTTTGGTAGTCAGGGTGGCGATCCCAGAGGTGTGCGGGTCTATAAGGACCATGTTGATTGAGATGTTTGATGAGCACTATGTTGCCGGCACCGAGGCTGCAACCATCACAATTGTAGACTTCAGGGAGGAAGGTCTATATGGTATTGGGAGTTCAACAACATGAACCCTTGGATTTTTGATGGGGTTAAGGACCTGATTGTTGGTATGAGATTGATATCTAATGTTGAGGGGTGTTTTTACACATGTTCATGTACGGAGAATCAAAAGGTGAAGTTTTCACTGAAATTTCTTCGCCTGGTGGATAGGAACTGGTGGAATTTTACCACTCGGAGTCTTTCTATTGTAGAGCGGGTATCGGTGACATGGGAGCAATTCATTGATATGTTCCATACTAATTATGTTCCATTGGCCGAGAGAAAAAGAGAGATAAATAGATAGATATTATCCTAGGAGTATCTGTGGTTGAAGCAGACGACATAATCATTGATAGAGATAGCCAATATGCTTACTGAGAGAGCCCTTTTTTGCCTTGAATATGCTACTTCTGAGAAGGATCATATGTCACGATACTTGATCATGCTCAAGAATGAGATTCATGAGTTTGTGTTGACCGATTAGTATCGTTTCCTTTCAGATTTGCATCCATTTTCCCGAAGAAGAGAGATTGGGATTGGGTTGTAGGTGAATGAGAAGAGGCAGGACCTAGTTTAGACTTAGTCTGCATCTAGAGCATTTCAAGCCCACTGATTTACAATCCGAAGGACAAAGAGGCCACACTTGTGGCAAGTGTGGGAAGGTTCATGATGGTGTTTATCGTTCAACGACTGGGTACCAAAAATATGGCAAGGAGGGCCATTTTTGGCCAGATATTGTTGTCAACAACAATAGCCCTCACATCAAGGAACTTGAGTTTGTTATCATTGTGATCCGGTTGGCTATATGAAGGCCAACTTCCCATTACTTCCTGCTACGCCCGTGTAGGCACCGAATCCTACTACTCTTCATATGATGGAAGGTCGTCAGGGGATATGGCCCCGAAGGCCAGAGGGCATGTCTTTCAGTTAACTGCAGAGAAGACCATGGTGGCACCTGACGTCATTACTGATATGTAATCATTTATAATTTGTCAAGTTAAATTTTTGTATGTTTATATTTATTCTTACAATACGTACCTTCTTAGTGAATTCATTTCTCGCTCTTATGGTTTTCAACTCAGGTGTGAGTTGGTCATTTATGTCTCAATCTTTCAGTAGGGATTTTGATATAACCCTTTAGGAGTTAGAGTGTCCGTTGCAAGCTTCCATCAACAATGAACATAAGGTTTCTACTTCGAGCATTTTTCTTGATTATATTTTGGAGATATTTGGGGTCCCTACCCGATTGACCTGATTTCAATCCCTATAGGAGATGTATGTGTGGTAGTAAGGATGGATTGGTTGAGCAGATTTAGAGTTATGAATGATTGTGAAAGGCCTTGTGTGGGGTAGAACCGCAAGTGAGGGAGAACTAACCTTTTATGGAGTGGGTACACGGGTTGGTTCAACTTTTGTTTCAGATACCAGGGCTAAGTAGTGTCTACAACATGGATGTTCAGGTTATATCATATGTGTGGTGGACACTTAAGTTGAGGGGAAGAAGTTGGTTTTGGATGTGCCAGTGGTTAGGGACTTTGCAAATCTTTTCCCAGAGGATCTACCCGGTGTGCCACTTGTGAGGCAGGTGGAGTTTAGGTACAACCTGATCCTAGATGCATCACTGATTACTAAGGTGTTTTATTGTCTCACACCACTAGAGATGCATGTTAGGTAAGCAGTTTATCCGATTGAGTAGTTCACCTCGGGGAGCGTAGATTTTGTTTAACAAATAAGAATGATGGTTCTCATCAAATGTGCATAGATTACCGAGAGTTGAATAAGTTACTAGTGAAGAACCGTTACCCACTTCCGATGACAGATGATCTTTTTGATAAATCAAAGGGTGCATCTTAGTTGTCTAAGATTTATTTGAAGTCGGGATACCATCATATTAGAGTTAGAGAGGAGGATGTGGAGAAGACATGTAACATCCCAAATGTCAAGTATCATTATTATTCCATTAGAGTTCACGTTTTAAGGTCTACTAAACAATTTGACGCTGTGACTCGTCGAGTAGCAGCGGGTTAGAACACGTCATTTAATGAGTGACTTGACGAGTCGGCATGGGGGACTCGACGAGTAAGAGTTAGCAGAGGAAACCCTAAATTTTAGGATCTTTTCACCCTATATATTGGATCATTAGGGCCTCCCACTATCCTCTATCACCCCTTGAGAGCCAGAAACCCTAATTTCCGTGAGTGTGAGCTTGGAGAGTGTTTTGGAGCTTTAGCAAGTGATTTTTGTGAAAGAAACTTGTAGATCAAGAGGCTAGCATCAAGGATTTTTTGTGCATCTAGAGTCTACTTTAGTTTGGGCATGTTTTGGAGGTAACAAGTTGTTACCTTGACCTCTTTTCTTCTAGAATCTTTCATATGTGAAGTTTAGGGATTTCTTTAGCTATTCATGAAGGGATTATGGTATGGGAGCTAGATCTGAAGTTGAAACTTCAGATAAGAACCTCTTTTGAGTCCTAATTTCATAAAGTTCTTAATAGGGTCATGAAGGAACCCTTGTTTATGTGTAAAGTTCCATTTACAGCTTAAATGTGGAATTTGAGTCATGCAAATACGTAAAGGTAGCAACTTTACGTTGCTAATGCACTCTAGGGATGTATATCTACTGATTGGAACAAAGGGATATTTCAGAATCACTAGATCATGAGAGTATGCGTATGGAATCGAGGAATCTGGGAGATGATTCGGCGAGTCGGGTATGATTTTTGTCCAAATTAGTCCCGCATGGACTCGACGAGGTCTGAGAGATGACCCGGCGAGTCAGATTGAATTTCCAAGCACTAGATCGCGTATCGACTCGGCGAGTCTGCTAGAGACTCAGCGAGTCGAGTCGAGAAATTCTAGAATCCGGAGGAACTCGAGGTAGAGAGAGTTATATTCAGCAAATAGGTCAATAGGGACGGTTGACCATTGACCAATGACTTGATTTGACTATGGGATGTCTTGTACCTCCCTAGAGTATTTTGGTAATTTTAGTGATTATTGAGTGGACCACTTGTGGGTACAAGCAAGGTGGGCAGAGCTATATTTGGAGGTGTGGGCAATATCATTTTGAGTTGCTAGCAAGGTGAGTTATCCTCGCTATATCAATAAGGTCTAAGGCACCAAGGCCGGCCCTTTAGTTGTTATCTTGGTTATAGTATGTTGCATGTGGTTACGATCAGTTAGATCGGTATCAAAATAGACAATATGTTGTTATGCTCTTATGATCAGTTAGCATTGGTATGTTAGTGACCTGGTTAGGTTGGTGCTCTGGTTATGAGAGATTGCTATGATCGATGATCTGTGATAAATTTATATCTGATATCTTTTATGCCAAGTATATGTTAGTTAGATGCACATGGTTATTTGCTTGATGTTGGGTTGAGGCAGTCCTGCTTTTTGCTGAAAGCCAACATACCCTATAAGCGGTCCGGATAGACTGTAGGACCGTATGGCGGTCCAGTCATACCGAAGGCTCGGGATAGATCCAGATAGACTGTAGGCCCTGCAAGGCGGTCTAGTCAGGACAAAGGCCCAGTATGCATGTTGTTGATTATCTGTTATTGATATGGTATTATCGGTGTGGTATTGGTATTTTGGGGGTAGCTCACTAAGCCCTCGGGCTTACAGTTTCAGTTTATTGTTTCAGGTACTTCCGGAGATCACGGCAAGGAGAAGGCTTAACCGTACCGCTCCTTATCCATGTGATTATGTTTTTTGGACAATCTGATGAATAATATTTTGAAAACATTTTGTAAAACACTATTTGGTTTCATGGTTGAAAAAGTTTAAATTTGGCTTAAAATTTTTTGTATGTTACAAGTTGGTATCAGAGCCTTGATTTGAGTGAATTGGAAGAACACTCGTGTGAATCCAATCTCAAATCAAGGAAAATTTTTAGAATAAATCTTAAAGTGGTTTTCAAAATAAGGGATGGAGGATGCAGAGTGTACGATCAGCCGGAGCCAGTAAGTAGACCCCAAAATACTATACAGTTATTTGATGTTATGATCTGTTAGAACAAAATGCTAGTGCTAGGCTAGGGATCCTCAAGAATTGTATGATAGACTTCCCTGATTATATGATGCTTGCTAGCCTAGAGTTTCTTTTATATGGAATTGACATCATTACTGTAGTTGTTTAGTGTATGCATCGCGACCGTGCATAATAAATATATTATAGCCTGAGAAGGTTTGATTTGACATTAGGGTTGGATTGGATATTCGAAAGTCTATCGGGTTCAATGTTATGTGGGGCTAGCATACGCTAATGCAGTAGGGTTTGTGGAAGTCTCATGGATGGATGGGTCGTGAGAAGCTGTGAGGCCAGTTGTGAGATAGTTTCACCTTCCTATAGGAGTGAGGGTTGAGCGCTCGCTATGTTGATGCCTATTGTTAGGGTGTTGTGGTGATACTTGAGACAAATATGGGTAGGTGAGGAAGGTAGTATGGGCCCGTATTACTGAAAGCACTGGACCCATACACGTAGCAAGGAAGTCGCAACCTCTAGTGTTTGTGGAAATTGGTGTCCCGATATTATGTTGTTTATCTGACGTCTTGGGTATATTTTCAGTATGGTGATGACAAGACGCTTTACGACTGGATCAGGATCTGGATTAGGGGGCGTAGGCTCGGATGTGCCTATTGCACCTGAGCTCGTGGTGCAAATAGAGACAGAGGAATTGGATGCCAGGATTCGGGAGATCCTACATGATGAGATTGATGTTGCGTTCCAGCGCAACTACCAGAGATGTTTGGGTCGATCAAGACCACTATGGTCGAGTACTTTGATGAGCGTTATGCCGCCTTAGCATAGACGGTTGTCGTGGCAGCCACATCGGCTGTAATAGTGGTGGGGGGTGGAGGAGGAGCCAACCTCTAGTGTTTGTCGAAATTGGTCTCCCGATATTATGTTGTTTATCTGATGTCTTGGGTATATTTTCAGTATGGTGATGACAAGACACTTTACGACTGGATTAGGATCAGGATTAGGGGGCGTAGGCCCGGATGTGCCTATTGCACCTGAGCCCGTGGTGTAGATAGGGACAGAGGAATTGGATGCCAGGATTTGGGAGATCCTACATGATGAGATTGCTACTGCGTTCGAACGCAACTACCAGAGATGTTTGGGTCGATCAAGACCACTATGGTGGAGTACTTCGATGAGCGTTATTGTCACACCCCAAAACCATGAATGGCGGAAACGTTATGGGGCGGAAGACGTCATGTACATTATCACAACAATGAATAGTAGTAAACAAGGAACAACATCATCCATTGCATTAATAATATAATTTCATACCATTGTGTTCTGTCAAGTTATATATAAACCAAAATATACATATCAAAATAAAAGACGAGTCTTGAACGAACTCCATTTTCTCAAAACTTGGCACCTGTACCTGTCTACTGGTGACCTGAGAATACAAGTTATTTTGAAAGCAAGTATCAACTTAAAGCTGGTGAGATCATATGTATATTAGTGTCTGTGTTTGTATGAAAGCATTTGGAAGATGTTTTGTAAGGTGTTTTGTAAAATGTTTGAACTCTCCTAGAAAACCCTATGTTTTCTACTAAATGTAGCCTTCTACCAAGGAATCTTGTATTTGTGCGTGTCTCTTGAAAGAGTGTGTATTTTCCCAATATTGACTATCATTAACCAAAAATATAGTTTTTACATTATCGTGCTTCGTGTGAATATTCACGAAGTGAATGAAATGGTAAAAATCATATTACCGTAGTATTTGTAATAAGTGACTACTGCTGTACTAACTACCTTAGACAAACTGATATTTAAAGTAACATGTAATCGACTTGTATCCTGCTACCGACTCTAGTAAAACGACGATGTAAGACGCATTAAGAAATGACATTTGGCATCCGTAGACCTGCAAGTCCAACTGTAGCGAGCAACAAAGTGTAGGATAGTCAATCCAGTATAGATCTATACGCAAACTAATACGCTCCCCGAATTAAGGAGATTCTAGATACAAAAACGGTCATGGAAGGTAGTGCCATGCCCTGTTTAACGGCTTACATAACTGCATGAATGTATATGTAATGAATGTGCTAGCTGTAATGTGTGTTGTTTCTCAGTCTAGCCTGTATGTACTGTAATGTTCTGCGTGTGCTAGCTGTAATGTGTGTTCTCTCTCTATATTGCATGTATAGTAATGTACTTTGTGTACTAGCTATATTGTGTGCTCTCTCTCTATCTAGCAAGTATTAACTCATGAATGAACTGACTCATTGTATGTTTCATTGTTCTAGTAATAGTTTAATATCTTCCTAAACTAGAGGGCCGATTCTTGCGAGAATGTCGAAAGGCCCAACGTACCTTGGGTTTAGTTTTCCATGCTTTCCGAAGCATATCAAGCCCTTCTAGGGTGAGACCTTCAATAGAACACGGTCACCCACCTGGAGTTCTAATGGTTTCCTACGTTTATCCGCGTAGCTTTTCTGTCGGTCTCTAGAGGCTTTCAATCGTTCACGTATTTGAACGATCTTCTCCATTGTTTCTCGTATGATCTCCGGACCTGTGAGAGTGCTGTCAGGAACTCGTCCTTTAGCTAATTGGGTATCACCCACCTCAGCCCAGCACAGAGGGGATCTGCACTTTCGGCCATAAAGGGCCTCGAATGGAACAGCCTTTATGCTTTTGTGATAACTGTTGTTGTAGGAAAACTCGACAAGGGGTAAATGAGTATCCCATGCTTTGCCAAAGTCGATCACACAGGCTCGCAACATATCTTCCAAGGTTTCGATAGTTCTCTCACTTTGCCCATCGGTCTGTGGATCGTAGGCTGTACTCATGTCCAGCCTAGTTCCTAAGGAACTTTCTAATGACTGGCAGAACCTTGAAGAGAATCTACTATCTCTGTCCGAGATCATGGATGAGGGAATACCATGCAGTCGTACAATCTCTCTAATTTAAGTTCTTGTAAGTTTCTCAATCTTGTCTGTTTCCTAGATAGGCAGGAAGTAGGCAGACTTGGTCAATCTTTCGATGATGACCCATATGGTATCAAGTCCACCCGTTGTCTTGGGAAACTTGGTTATGAAATCCATAGTGATCCATTCCCACTTGCAATCCGGTATCTCCGGCTGTTGTAGAAGACCGGAGGGTTTTTGGTATTCGACCTTGACCTTGGCACAAGTAAGGCATTTACTCACGAAGGTAGCAATCTCTGCTTTCCTGTTAGGCCACCAGTGTAACTTTTGAAGATCCAGATACATCTTATTTGACCCTGGGTGTACGGAATAACAAGTATTGTGTGCCTCGTTCATGACCAAGTCTCTAAAACCACCGAGTTTCGGGGTCCAGATCCGGTCCATGAAATAATAAGCTCCGCCACCCTTAACCTCCAAGTTCTTATCCATCCCTCTCAGGGATTCACCCGCCACGTTTTCAGGCTTCAAAGCGTCGAGCTGAGCCGCCTTAATTTGTGTGGACAAGTGAGAATGGATAGTCATAGTCAATGATTTGAATCTACAACCAGAATATTCCTTCCGACTTAGGGCGTCAGCTACTACATTGGCTTTACCCGGATGATAACGAATTTCGCATTTGTAATTGCTAAGTAGCTCGACCCACCGCCGTTGTCTTATGTTGAGCTCCTTCTGGTCGAATATGTGTTGTAGGCTTTTGTGGTCTGTAAAGATCGTGCTTTTCATACCGTACAAGTAATGTCTCCAGATCCTCAGAGCAAACGCAACTGCTCCCAGTTCAAGATCGTGGGTTGTATAGTTGACCTCATGTGTCTTCAGCTGTCTCGAGGCATAGGCGATGACCTTACCTCGCTGCATCAGAACACATCTGAGCCCTTGATTCAACGCATCGAAATAGACAACGAAGTCCTCTATTCCTTCAGGGAGGGATAGTATTGGTGCGGTGCACAAGGTTCGTTTGAGCGTTTGAAACGCTCTTTCCTGCTTCTCTTCCCAGTCAAAGGCCACGCCCTTCTGGTTCAGTGTTGTAAGAGGTTTTGTAATGCGGGAGAAGTTCTGAATGAACCTGACATAGTAGCCAGCGAGGCCTAGAAATTGTCGAATTTTTGTAGGCGTCTTCGGTGCTGACCAGTTCTCAATGGCATTTATCTTGGAAGAGTCCACATGTATTCCCTCTTCGCTAACCACGTGCCCTAAGAATTCGACTCGTCGAATCCTGATTTCGCATTTCGAGAATTTTGTGTAGAGCTTCTCTGAACGTAATGTTTCGAGGACTTGTCGTAGATGTTGACTCTGCTCCTCCTTACTACGAGAGTAGATAAGTATGTCATCGATGAAGACGATGAAGAACTAATCCAAGTAAGGACGACACACCATATTCATTAAGTCCATGAATACAGTGGGTGCGTTTGTCAATCCCAACGGCATCACTAGCAATTCGTAGTGTCCATAACGAGTTCGGAAGGCTATCTTTGGAACATCCTCCCCTAGCACTCGTAGTTGGTGATATTCAGATCTCAAGTCGATTTTCGAAAAGAAATTCGCCCCTTGCGGTTGGTCAAATAAATCGTCGATCCTAGGCAAAGGATAACGATTTTTGACGGTCAGCTTGTTGAGCTCCCTGTAGTCGATGCACATACGAAACGATCCGTCTTTCTTCTTGACGAACAAGACTGGAGTTCCCCATGGTGAGAAGCTTGGTCTTATAAAGCCCTTGCTGAGCAGTTCGTTAAGTTGACAGGACAGTTCTTGCATCTCTGCAGGTGCTAGACGATAGGGCGATTTGGCTACGGGGGTAGCCCCTAGAACTAAGTCGATTCGGAACTCGACTTGACGTTGAGGAGGTAATCCTATTAGTTCTTCTGGAAAAATGTTGGGAAAGTCACGTACTACTGGAATGTTCTGAATGTCCTTCGTTTCTTGGCTCACATCAACCACATGAGCAAGAAATGCTCTACATTCCTTTCGCAAGAATTTCTGAGCTTGAATGCTCGAGATTATACGAAGGTTTGTGCCGGGTTTGTCGCCATAAACTACTTGGGTTTCGCCAGACGGTAGATTAAGGCGAACAACCTTTTCGTAACACATGATGTCGACACGATGAAGACTCAACCAATCCATGCCGATAATGACGTCGAAACTTTTAATTGAGATCGACATGAGATCAATCGAAAATGAATGGCTATCTAAATTTAGGGTACACCCTATGAATATGCTGCTAGAGCTCTCTGTCTTGCCATTAGCAATTTCTTCTATGAACAGTTCTTTAAGTGTTCATGATTTTTGGTTAAGTAATTGAGCAAAATTTTATTTCACGAAACTCCTCTCCGCTCCACTATCAAATAGAATGCATGCATAAGAGTTATCGAGAAGGAACGTACCAGTGACCATTGTAGGGTCGGCAACTGCTTCCTCATGGCCTATGGCCAGAACTCTTGCCGCTCCACCGGCAAACCCTGCCTTCGGGCAATTTCTTTTGAAGTGGCCTACCTCGCCATACCCGTAGCAAGTTTGGCCCACTCCAACACCGGGGGCTTGGTTGATTGGCTTCGCCGGAGCTTTACAGAAACGGGCAGTGTGCCCCTTCCCGTTGCAGTTCAGACACTGAATCTCCCGACAGGCACCGACGAGATGGAAATTGCATTTGGGCAAACTTCCAGCGTACTGCCTTACCGGAGCAGCCGTGGCAGGTGCTATCGCAACATGTACTGCCACGAACTGCTGCCTTTTGGCAGCCTTAGCCTTCTTTTTGTCATCCCAAAACTTCTGCTTGGAATCAGCTGTTCTTGTGGATTCTAAGATGGCCAGGGTAGTTGTTGCGGCCGGCGTACGAACCCCGTGGTCTCTGAGCAGCTGTGTCAATCGTTTGACACTATCAAATATAGTTGGGTGTGATGCCAATACATTTCCTTGGTATGGTGGAATCAGCGCCCATATATACCTCTCGATTTTCTTTCCCTATGTAGGAACCATGTTGGGACAGAGGGCCACCAGTTCACAAAATCTGGTGGTGTAGGCCACTACGTTGGAGCCCTTCATGGTTAGGCTCCACAGTTCTTCCTCCAGCTTCTGGATCTCGCCCCTCGGGCAGTACTCCTCAATCATGAGGTCTTTTAAAGTTTCCCAGCCCATAACATTAGCCACTATAAGAGATAGCGACTTACCATGGCTATTCCACCATGTTAGGGCTTTCTTATCAAAGGTGCAAGCAGCGAACTTCAACTTGCTCTCCTCCGGACAGGAGCAGATTTTGAAAAACGATTCGGTTTTCTCGAACCATTGCGAGAGGGCAATGACTCCGCCAGTCCCTTTGAAGGACAATGGCTTGCAGTTGGTGAAGTCCTTGTAGGAGCACTCTTTCAAGCGCATAAGGATTTCACCACGAGTAGATAGGACTATGGTTCCTCCTCCAGTGGAACCTGATGAATGATATTGAGCCATGGCTGTAGCCACAGCCGCAGCTACAGCAACATTTAGAGTTGTCGTGTCAAACTGAGGAGTAGGTGGTTGAGGAGGAGGAGGAGGTGGTGTTTCATTTTTAGGGTTATGCCTTGGGTTTCTGCAAGGCGGCGCCTTTGTTATATAAGTTTACGAAAACAAAAACATTGATAAGAATTTAGTTGAAAGGTTGATAAGAATGACTCATGGCCTAACTCTCTGTAGTCCAACAGTACACTTGAATAACACGACTAATTGTAAACGAAAGCATGTGGATATAATTTTCCATGAGACTAGATATCTGTCAATAAAACTGGAATTACAGATGTAACGAGTTCGGAAAAATGACCTTGAAGTAGGTCTTACATCAACCAGAATCGGAAAATTTTGGCAGACTACAATCTAATCAAGACCTAACGGGTCCAAGATATACTAATGTAGGAAACTAGACTAAAGTTTTTACACTAACTAGTTTATATCTAAAAGAAGAGTTGATGAGAATCTATCAGTGACGAGAACTACCACAGTGAGTTCTTGATCCTGACAGAAGACGTTCTATGTCCCTCATGCGCCTATTAGCTCTTGCTTGCTGAGCTCGAAGTTCTCTGACTTCAGCTCGGGTTTCAGTGAGTTCCCTCTAAAGAGTTGCATTGTGGACCAGAGTCCTTTCATGAGCAGACTCTAGCTGGCGAATGCGAACAGTGTTAATGCCAGAGTTGGCGCCAATCTCCATGACTCGGTCGATAGCTACTCGCCCCTGCTCTGTGTTCCTAGGAATTCTACGAACTATGATTGGTAGGACTCTGTCAGCAGAACCTCCCTCAGTGAGGTTGTAGAAACTTATGTCTCCATTGTAGGGAATGGGTTGACCTTGTTCCTGACTCCATCTATTCAAGTTTGTGGCCCACAGAGGTGTGGGTCCTTGAAATGTTGGACGAGGGTTTAGGTTCTGAACACCCAGGGGCAGGTTATTAACTTTTGGCTCTGAGTTAGAAGCATCAGAAAAGCCTTTAGCTTCATGATCATCCAAAGGAATTGGGATGGTTGGGATAGTACGGGTCTTCGGGGATATGAAATCCAGCCATTTATCTACATGAGAAAAGGGATAAAGAAATAATTCATAGACTATCTAACTAGATAATTATAAAATGATCTTTATCAGTTACTCCAACACTTGTTTAGAGCATACCAGTTATGTGTAACTCATACAAGATAGGCTTTTGAATAAGTGACCCTAACTCTAAGCCCATAACCCAACAAGGAACAGGGAGTAAGGCAAAGATCACAGATTCTAAGTCTATTACATCCTAGTTACATATAACCTAAGCGTGTCTACTAAAAAACTATTGACATACCAATAAAGACCTTTAGTTCTCAGATAAGTACTTATAGTAACACAAAATACTCCTATAGTATTTTAAGTTTACTGTTTAGTTCTACCGTTCTAGTTGTAGAAGTGTTGGTAAGTTTTTAGACTTGTTGCAACCTCACAACCATACTTAGGCACATGCTAATCACTCCTTGGATAATGTAGTTGATCAGGCTACATCTTCCCAGGGTTGACCATATGTATCTAAGTCTACTTGTACTGTCCAACAATCGTCATACTTTTGTTCTGCCCTAGTGACACTGATTTTAGTATGAATGCAGGTATGTATACTTGGCTAAATATCTTATTATTAAAAGTATAAACTCTTTATCAGAGTATTTTAATCCCGCTTGTGTTTATAGTTCGTATATCTTTTATGGGTTGATACACTCGATTCACTATAAACAATGCTCTGATACCAATCTGTCACACCAAAAAACCATGAACAGGGGAAACGTTCTGGGGCAGAGGACGTCATGTACAGTATCACAACAATGAATAGTAGTAAACAAGCAACCACATCATCCATTGCATTAATAATATAATTTCATACAATTGTGTTCTGTCAAGTTATATAGACACCAAAATATAAATATCAAAATAAAAGACGAGTCTTTGAACGAACTCCGTCTTCTCAAAACTTGGCACCTGTACCTATCTACTGGTGACCTGAGAATACAAGTTATTTTGAAAGTGAGTATCAACTTAAAGCTGGTGAGATCATAAGTATATTAGTGTCTGTGTTTGTATGAAAGCATTTGTAAGATGTTTTGTAAGGTGTTTTGTAAAATGTTTGAACTCTCCTAGAGAACCCTATGTTTTCTACTAATTGTTTCCCTCTACCAAGGCATCTAGTATTTGTGTGTGTCTCTTGTAAGAGTGTGTATTTTCCCAATACTGACTTGTTGGGTTTTGAGGATTCTAACACTCCTAAGTGTACATGCAACCCTAAATACCTTGGATCTATGTTTTCTCTGTTATACATGCAAGTATGAACTTCCAAGGTATTATCCTAATCTAGCATACGAAACAATGAATATAAGAAGATAGAATACATACTTCTTTGATGTAGAAAGTCTTCATGAAGCTTGAGTGCCTAGTGCCCTAAGTGTGACACCTCAAATGGTTCACACAATACCAAATACACTAGAAATAACTTGAGAGAAACATGAACAATCCTTGAAATCGTCTAGCCCTCACACTCACACATTGTGCATGATTTCTTGTGCCATGGGATTCTTTTATATGGTGGCTATTAGGGTTACACCATGTAACTCATGACTTTACTCATTCCTTATGCATCATGGATTTTAACCTCCATGGGGCATCCATGGGTCACCCCATGGACTTAGTCCAACATAAGGAATCTTGGATCACAAGCCCACACATATAAGAATGAATGATTTACACAATCAACCCATATATTTAATTAGTCTCCTTTTGATCACTTAATTAATTTCAAATTAATTCTTGATCAATACTAATTAAATAACCTTATTAATATATTAGAACTTATAATATATTAACAAACCTTAAGTGTTATTTCTCTCATTTTAGTCTATCCAAATGCATGATGCCATGCAACCCAAATGGACCATGCCGGGTTGGGTCAAGTCTTACCAATTATAGTTATGGATTTAGACATTAATCCAATAGTCTCCCACTTATATAAGTCGAAAACTATTATTGCGTATGAATTCAAGAACTGACTGGCAATCGTAGCTCTCAAAAGCTTCTGTCGAACTCTGACCTTGTAGATGAACTCTGACCTTCGTCAATGACTTGTCCATTAGATAAGGGATCATATATTCCTCCATTCTAGATATCATATGGACTGAGACATGGATTATAACCATTCTCTCTGTCCATTTGTTGTTTCCCAATTTCCGATTTATGACGACTGACTAATTGAACAAATCAAATCAGTCCTGGCCCGGCCGAGCACTTCCATTTGTCATCAACAAATCATCGAGGGGCCCACATATATCGCTTTTATCCCGAAGGTAAAAGGAATGGATGAACTTCGACTCATATGGCTTGTTCAACTACTTGTTGAATCATACACAAAGGCACGTTTTATAACACCGAGTTACCGAATGCGTTTTCGTGCAATCAATGTACAACCAACTCATAGTAACAACTCATATCTCTAGGTTTGAAGAATACAAGATATTATCGTCTCATGATGACTCGAGATAAAATCCATGAAGTGATTCCAATGAGTGCTGGTTGAATCCAATACTCAGAACATATGAGCACTGATGAGTGTTGTAGCCCTTTGTCCAACATCTTAAACCTCTACAAGCCAACCCATGACAGTCTTGATTTATATCTACTTCCAACATATGACCGACTGTGGATGGTTTGAATAACTTAGTCATTCCGGAAGAATAACCTAGTTTAATCTGGAAGTCAAAACATGCAAAATGAACCAGAAGAATAATTGAATCCAATATGGTATCAAAACCTATGAACATAAATAAAACACCTTTTATTTATCACCATATGATTACACATTATTCATTGTATACTGTTTCAGATATCAACTTTATTCTTGAATTTAAAACAATAGTTGTCCCATGCTCCAAGCATGTACACTATGTTTTCTAAACACTAGTCATGTCATACACCAAGTCTGCATACTATGTTTGTCTATGATCTATACTTTGTGAAATAGATCAATTAAACATAACTACAATGATCCTCTTTCCACAGTCCCAAATCCTTACTGCAAATGCAAAAATTCCAAATTCATGCGATTTACTGAAATTTGTTAGATTCTAAACTTAAATGCATTGATCCTCTTGTAATGATTATGCACAAAGTCACAAGGACTTGACAAAAAACATTACAAAGTATTCCAAAGGAGATCAACTCCTTGGAAACATCCTTCTTGCATTAAGTTTCCTTAATCTTACATAGATTGAAAATTCTAACTTTGAAACATATTCAGATTCATTTTGACTATCACTTCTGAACAAGAGTTGCCTCCTTACAGATTATGTCAATATGGTCCTTCCAAAATTATCACTATACTTCCAACTGTCCTTGAGCACCCAATCTTTGGTAAACCTTAGATTGTCCTCGACAATTGATTAATCCTTTTAGTCATATTCAATTCTAGAACTTTTCCCTTCTTAATGCCCCAAGCATTTGGAAAATTTTAGAAAGGATGAATATAGCACATGTAATCGATCCTATATCCGAAGCATATGGGACATGATTCATGATATCTCACATAAAGACTAAACCAGTCTTTTGCTATAACATTTCCATTTCTATTTGCAAAGTTTTCATAATTCAGATTATGAAAAGGGATGCCGTAATCATAATTAAATTTTAGAACGCAAATAATGGACCCATATACAGAATTTTCTTCTGTTGATCCATTCCAACATGAAATTCATATATATATATATATATATATATATATATATATATATATATATATACCCTTGACTAAATACGATTAAAACCTCAATGTAAGCTTTTAGATTTGAGATGAAGTATAATTTCCTCTCCCTTAATTATAGCAAAACAACTCTTTCCCAATTGAAACTTTTGTTTTCTATAACTAACATTGCTAACTTGCAATACTTATCATAATTATCATGCTCCCACTAACATGATGCTTATTAGCATGACACTTATGCTCCCACTAGCTTTGACATGTACTTAGAAATCAGCTGACTTTCTTACCAAAATTCAGATTTCTGATACTAGATTGTTTTGATAAAACTTTATCAAAATCATACACCTTCCCTTAGACAGCTCATAGGTGTGTCTAAACAATTATGAAGAGGGATGTCGTAATCATAATGTTTAGACCATTTTGCCACTTCTCACAAGTATAGGTTAGTGTGCCGGTTAACCACACACGCCCCATTAACGACTTTGAGAATGCAAATATCTCAATTTCTATCTAGCTAAAATCTACTTAGTGAAAGTGTTTCCTCACCATCATTTTCATGAATCGGAGAGAAACCTTATGAAACTTAGATTTTTATGGTGTATGAGTTCCTACCCATATGAATTTGTCAAAACCATAATCACAAGACAAGGATAATGACAAATCAAAACCGTGACATCCCTAATATCTCGGCCATAAAAGACCAATTTTCATTTATGCTTTTAAAATAATTTCAGAGTAAATCCTTTTGATGTGAAAGAGTTGCGGAATTTGTTCCCAAAAACAGAACGTGATAAAACAATGTTTACCAAAGCATTTCATAAAAGAAATGTATTTTCATTATATAATCAAAACTCGGGATGTCATGTTCCGATACAGACCATAAAGCATAAATGATAACATTACAAGTCATTCAACAAATATATACATATACAGACTTGTAAACAAAACAACTTGATGGTTCATCCATCTTATGCCCTTGCGCCACTTCCTGTAATACAAATAAACTGAGTGGGTCAGGCTTGGGAGCCTGGTGAGCATATAGGGTTTTCAACACACAATAAATAATTCTTTTTAATTTCCACCAACCAAAAATAACCCAATTACCCATTCCCCTTATTATCACTTTACGTCCCTAAGACAACTAACAGAAGGGACCTAGTCTAAGAATATTTCACCGGGGCGACTACGCATGCTTCGGCGGTTCCTCAGCAATATAAGTCAAATAAGGCAACCATGAGGGGGATGGAATACAGCGAATGAACACCCAAGCTCATTAACACCTACAGGTTATGAGCCTGTTAGCGTTCCACTGGACTGTCTAGAAAAGTCTGTGGTCGTCATCTAAATTCCGCTAGATGACTGGATCAAAACAACATCGAGGCCTCTTATCTGTTTATTAAAAACCAACTATCTACCCATGTTCTACCCAACATATTAGTAGATAAAATATACATTTTGTTACATAGTTTCAAAACCTGTATAGCATGCTCAATCAATACATTTTCCACATAACATATGAGGCACACACACATAACACGTATTTCATAGAGAAATAATCAGATCTATAAGATAGAAGAAAGTGAATATACATTCACACACATAACAACAAAATATACACATAACACGTATTTCGTAAAAAATACTTCATAATTATGCGTTAGAAGAAAGTAACTACACACTTACTTTATCAGAAGATGATCGGACAACACTACGGCTTGCAGAAGTAGTAATCCTCAGCAGATCTGGAAGATCTCTACAAAAACCAAACTTCTCGTGGGTAGAGCTTCGGCTCGGGAATCACACTTCTATGGATCTTCGGGCTTTGGGACTTGCTTCGGGTCTCGGGGTTGATACCGGGGCTTCAGGGGTACTTCTTTGCACGTAAATCGAGATAATATGAGAGAGAGAAAAGAGAAAATAGCAACCCTAAACGGTTGGCCCTTCAAATCTATTTAAAGGGCAAATTTGGCCCTTGCCACGTCGTAGCAACCTTTTTCCACGTCGTGGGCTTGGTCGTCACTGCATGCGTCATCCCAAGTTGCATCTGGGGGCCTCCCGGAGGTGTCAGTAGACTTGCCACGTCGTGGTCTCTGACACAGCTTTGGGGTTCGCGCCCCGAACTTCAGAAATTCATAACTTTCGCATACAAACTCCGTTTTCAACGTTCTTTATATCGACGCGAAGGTGACATTATGCTCTACAACTCTCGTTTAGACTCCATTGGCTAATTTTGAATGGATTTTTAATATATTATAAGTATATTACTTATATAGTATTTTTAGTAGGCCGGGACAGGAAAACTCTATTCGAAATTCATAACTCCTTCATCTGAACTTCGTTTTCGTCTGTCTTTTTATCGTTGGACTACTATCAATGAGATCTTCAATTCTCATTTAGAAATTTTTGGCTAAATATCACTCGATCTCTATTTCGAGAATTCGGGCTGCATACCGCTAAGTCGAAACTTCGAAAAATCATAACTTCCTCATACAAAGTCAAATTTTGGTGTTCTTTTCATGCACGCTCTCGGTTTATCTAACCCTATGACTTTCGTTTAGATCACTAAGGATAGATATCACTCTATCTTAAATTCATATTCTACGTCATTCGGCGTTGTGCCGGTTCTGTCGCGAAACTTCGACAGGTCATAACTTCTTCGTTATAACTCGGATTTCGGCATTACTTATATCTCTGGAATCCTTGTTTCGACCACTACAACTTTATGAAAAGATATAGGGCTTATCTCACACTAAAATGTTGACGCTTATTTTTATCCTTTATTAATTATATCTTTATAATTAAGTAATAAGCACACAAATACACATAATTCACATAATACTCAAATATTTCATCATTAATACTTCAAAAAGAGTAACAAGGGTTAACCTAGACTATTACATCAACGAAAATGCCTAGCCTGGAAACGCGGGCATTACAATTCTCTCCCCCTTAGGATGATTCCGTCCCCGGAATCACACATCAACAAACAAATGCGGATAGCGACTCAACATGTCACTCTCCGTTTCCCAGGTGAGATTTGACCCATTCGTATGTTTCAAACGGACAAGCACTAATTCGACCATCTTGCGTCGAAGCTTCGTAGTCTTTCGGTCAACAATTGCGTCTGGTTCTTCAATTAACCTCTTGTTTTCATCAATTCTCAATTCAGAAATTGGAATTATATCGGGAACTTCTCCCGTGAACTTCCTCAAATAACACACATGAAAAGTGTTATGAATCCCATTCAATTCTTCGGGTAATTCGAGCTTGTAAGCTTGGTTCCCATTTCTCTGAAGACTTTAAACGGCGCAATAAACCTTGGACTCAACTTTCCCCTTTTACCAAATCTTATAAGTCCCTTCCACGGTGAGACTTTAAGCAAAACCGAATCTCCAACCTGAAAAGTCATCGGTCTTTGCTTCTTGTCAGCATAGCTCTTTTGACGATCCTGAGCTGCTAACATTCTTTCTCTAATTATAGTCAACTTTTCAGCGGTTTGATGGACCATCTCAGGACCCATAAACTGCTTTTCCCCAGCCTCCAGCCAACAAGACGGCGTACGACACTTTTGTCCGTACAAAGCTTGATAAGGTGCCATCTTTATGCTCGAGTGGACACTATTACTGTAGGAAAACTCTACCAAAGGTAAATGTTCATCCCAGTTACCTAGGAATTCCAGGGTACATGCTCGCAGCATATCTTCAAGTGTTTGTATTGTTCTTTCACTCTGACCATCAGTCTGTGGATGGTAAGTTGTACTTAAACATAACTTGGTACCCATTTCCTCTTGTAGACTTTTCCAAAACCTTGAGGTGAAACGGCTATCACGATCCGATACAGTCGTTAATGGAAAACCGTGAAGCCTCACAATTTCCTTCACATAAGAATTTGCAAGCTTTTCCATAGACCATTTCTCATTGGCTGCTATGAAATGTGCACTCTTAGTGAATCGATCAACGACCACCCAAATCATGTCGTGACCACTCTTCGTTCTGGGTAGTTTAGTGACAAAATCCATCGCAATGTCTTCCCACTTACCCATAGGCACAGGTAAAGGCTCTAAACTCCCATATGGTTTCTGATGTTGTGTCTTTACTCTCGCAAAAGTCACACACTCAGCCACATACTTTGCAACATCAAGCTTCATCGTCGGCCACCAGTAGTAGGGTTTTAGGTCCCTATACATTTTAGTGCTACCAGGATCAATCGAGTACATGGTTTTGTGAGCTTCTTCCATCAGAAGATCTTTGATTCCTCCTGTCTTAGGTATCTAAATCCGATCTTGGAACACCTTCAGTCCATGATTGTTTACACCAACGTTTTGCCCAAACGTTCCTCCTTTCGGTCATTCTTTTCAGAAGCTTCCTCTTGAGATTTCTTTATACTTTCCACAATGGTCGAGACAACTTCAATTCTCAACGCTCTTGGCCTTTTCCTTTCAAGATTGACTTTCCGACTGAGAGCATCAGCAACAACATTAGCTTTACCGGGATGGTAAAGTATCTCACAGTCGTAGTCCTTGAGTAACTCCAACCAACGTCGTTGCCTCATATTCAATTCTTTATGATTAAAGAGATATTGGAGACTCTTATGATCAGTAAAAAGTTTGCAATTCGTGCCATAGAGGTAATGCCTCCATATTTTCAGAGCGAAAACTACCGCTGCCAACTTTAAATCATGAGTCGGGTAGTTCTTTTCATGCTCTTTCAGCTGTCGAGATGCATACGTGATCACCTTTTCTCTTTGGGTCAAAACACAATCCAATCTAACCCCAGACGCATCGCTATAGACAGCGAAGTCTTCAACTCCATCGGGTAGAGAAAGTATCGATGTCTCGCATAGCTTCTTCTTTAGCTTCTTGAATGCTTCTTTATGCTTATCACTCCAAGCATAAGTAGCTCCTTTGTGGGTCAAATCTGTTAATGGAGTAGCAATCGAAGAAAAGCCTTGGATAAACCTGCGGTAATATCCGGCGAATCCTAAAAAGCTTCGGATCTCCGTGGGACTTTTTGGTTGTTCCCGCTTCATTACAGCTTCAATCTTTGCTGGATCAACCATTATCCCATCTTGGTTGACGACGTGACCCAAGAATTGGACTTCACGAATCCAAAAATCACACTTAGAGAACTTTGCATACAGCTTCTCCTTCTTCAAGACTTCTAACACTTCTCGTAAGTGTCTGCCATGCTCCTCTTGGCTTTTCGAATAAATCAAAATGTCGTCTATGAACACTATCATGGATTTATCAAGGAACGGATTACAAACCCTATTCATTAAATCCATGAATGCTGCCGGAGCATTGGTTAGTCCAAACAACATAACCAAGAACTCGTAGTGTCCATATCTAGTTCTGAATGCAGTCTTCTCAATATCTTTCTCTCTTACTTTTAGCTGATGATATCCTGACCTTCGATTGATCTTCAAGAAATAGCTCGAACCTTGCAATTGATCAAACAGGTCATCAATCCTTGGCAACGAATATCTATTCTTTATTGTTGCCTTGTTCAGCTCTCTGTAATCAATGCACATTCTCATACTTCCATCTTTCTTCTTCACGAATAACACCGGAGCTCCCAGGGCGATGAACTAGGTCTAATGAAACCTTTGTGCAATAATTCCTGAAGTTGCATCAGTAGCTCCTTCATCTCCGTCGGCGCTAATCGGTAAGGTGCTTTAGCTATTGGCGTGGTTCCTGGTAACAAGTCAATTCTGAACTCCACTTGTCTATCAGGTGGTAATCCAGGAAGATCTTCCGGAAATACTTCCGGATAATCACACACCACTGGAATACTCTGCATCACCTTCTTTTCCTTCTTAGCATCAATCACGAATGCTAAATATGATGTACATCCCTTGGTCAAACACTTTCTGGCTTTCATTAGGGAAATGATTCCAGAATTCACTCTGCGTTTGTCCCCATACACCAGAAACGAATCTTTCCCTGGCGGGTTTACTTTAACTAACTTCTTCTTGCATAAAATTTCGGCATCATTGGCGCTAAGCCAATCCATTCCCTGAACGATGTCGAAACCATTAAGCTCGATAGGCAATAATTCCTCGTGAAACTTATTCCCATTAAGGTCGATTAAGACGTCTTTCATACGATGGTTAACAGGTACAAACTTGCCACTAGCAACTTCGACTAATAAAGCATTATCTAGTCTATTCACAGGCAAAGCTAGTTTTCTACGAAACTCATGCGAAATAAAGGAGTAGTTGGCTCCAGAATCAAACAAAATTTGAGCAGGTAATTCGTTTACGAGAAAGGTACGTGAAGCGACATCAGCTTCATCTTTCGCAGCTTCAAGTGTCATCTGGAAGGCTCTCGCCTTCGGCTTTGGTGGAATGTTGGGCCTAGCTGCCTCCTTCTTCTTCGGACAGTCTCTCAAAATGTGCCCCTCTTCATTA
Organism: Lactuca serriola; assembly: GCF_051521515.1. NCBI lineage: Eukaryota > Viridiplantae > Streptophyta > Magnoliopsida > Asterales > Asteraceae > Lactuca > Lactuca serriola. Next base: position 196,948,762 of record NC_136410.1, read on the forward strand.
CAACCAAAACACATCCTTTTGTTGTTCGGACACTCATTGGAAAAATGTCCAACCTTTCCACACTTGTAGCAGGTTACATTCTCGCTACATTTCCCAAAGTGCTTTTTCCTACACTTATCACACCACTTCGCTTCACCTCCTTTTCCTCCTCCAAACTTTTTCGAATCAGATTTCGAAAATTTGCCTTTCTTACCGGAACCAGATGTTCCCTCAAACTTTCTCTTCTCACCAACCTCAACCTTGTCGGTGGTTCTCCCCTTAATCATGTTCTCAACAGACTTGGCTGCCCAGATAGCTGCCTCTAGAGTATGTGCCTGACGTACTGGCACCTCGTACTCCCATGGGAGTCCCTTGACATACCGGTCCACCTTTGTCAGCTCATCTAGAACGATGCGCAAAGAAAACTCCATCTTATCTGTAAAGTTATTAGTGTATTCATCAACTGACATGCTGCCTTTCGTCAATGCCAAAAACGTATTCTCCAACTCCAACAGATTTTGAGTTGAGCAGAACTTGCGCTTGAACTGCACCAAGAACTCTGCCCATGTCAATTGCAGCGGCTCATTAGGGCTTAACGTCTTCCTTAGAGTGTTCCACCAACGAACGGTCCACCTCGGAATTGACGCACTGCATAGATAGTCTGCAACTTGCCTCTGCAGCCACAAGTCATGAAGGCTAACTCCATTTCGGAGATCCAATCCATAACTCCAATCGGATCCTCCTTTCCATTGAAGGTCGATGGTTTGGAAGTTAGAAAGTCCTTGTACTTGCATCCCATTCCATCATTCCTTCCATCATGGTTGTTTTGCTTAACTATCGGTGGGTTGGCTTGACCAACAGACCCACTGAAGTTTCCACCTACCGAGTGCCCTTCATTTAATTCGGGCTCTTCCACACGAATAGACAGTTCTTCATGATTCTGTTGAAGCAACCGCCTAGTTTCATCCATCTGATGATCCAACATTGTTTGAATCATCATTTGCACACCAGCCATGGTTATTGGCTCAGGTGCTGCTGCTACGACATGTATTTGTTCAATCACTGGTGGTTGATTCCTGTTTTCATCAGCATTTCCAACTCCACTTCTTGTTCTCACCATTTTGATCTACACACCGAATATGGTGAAATTAGATCCTCAATCACGATAGATATTCAAATCATCCTTATCACTCTGAAATGTTTACATGCTAGTTCTAATATCGTAGACGTACACTTAGAATCCTACACACATAAGGTTTCTAGATCAGGTCGGCAACACACCATAGATCCGAACAAATAATATCATATATGGGAACATATAAAATTTAGCACATAAAAGCATTTTAGGCAATTTTCCTAAAATAAACTAGTGCTCGTGTCTAAAAAATCACAGACACACATCTCAAAATTTCACTTAGCATTTTAAGTTGAAGTCTAGACATCCTACAAATTCCTAATTCGCTTAAACTAATGCTCTGATACCAACTGTGACATCCCCAAAATCTCGGCCAGAAAAGACCGATTTTCATTTATGCTTTTAAAATAATTTCAGAGTAAATCCTTTTGATTTGAAAGAGTTGCGGAATTTGTTCCCAAAAACAAAATGTGATAAAACAATGTTTACTAAAGCATTTCATAAAAGAAATGTATTTTCATTATATAATCAAAACTCGGGATGTCATGTTCCGATACAGACCATAAAGCATAAACGATAACATTACAAGTCATTCAACAAATATATACATATACAGACTAGTAAACAAAACAACTTGATGGTTCATCCATCTTATGCCCTTGCGCCACTTCCTGTAATACAAATAAACTGAGTGGGTCAGGCTTGGGAGCCTGGTGAGCATATAGAGTTTTCAACACACAATAAATAATTATATTTAATTTCCACCAACCAAAAATAACCCAATTACCCATTCCCCTTATTATCACTTTACGTCCCTAAGACAACTAACAGAAGGGACCTAGTCTAAGAATATTTCATCGGGGCGACTACACATGCTTCGGGGGTTCCTCGGCAATATAAGTCAAATAAGGCAACCATGAGGGGGATGGAATACAGCGAATGAACACCCAAGCTCATTAACACCTACAGGTTATGAGCCTGTTAGCGTTCCACTGGACTGTCTAGAAAAGTCCGTGGTCGTCTTCTAAATTCCTCTAGATGACTGGATCAAAACAACATCGAGGCCTCTCATCTGTTTATTACATACCAACTATCTACCCATATACTACCCAACATATTTTGTAGATAAAATATACATTTTTATACATAGTTTCGAAACCTGTATAGCATGCTCAATCAATACATTTTCCACATAACAGATGAGGCACACACACATAACACGTATTTCATAGAGAAATAATTAGATCTATAAGATAGAAGAAAGTGAATATACATTTACACACATAACAACAAAATATACACATAACAAGTATTTCGTATAAAATACTTCATAATTATGCGTTAGAAGAAAGTAAATACACACTTACTTGATCAGAAGATGATTGAACATCACTACGGCTTGCAGAAGTAGTAATCCTCAACAGATCTGCAAGATCTCTACAAAAATCGAACTTCTCGCGGGCAGAGCTTCAGCTCGGGAATCGCACTTCTCGGGATCTTCGGGCTTTGGGTCTCGGGGTTGATACCGGGGCTTCAGGGGTACTTCTTTGCATGTAAATCGAGATAATATGGGAGAGAGAAGAGAGAAAATAGCAACCCTAAACGGCTGGCCCTTCAAATCTATTTATAGGGCAAATTTGGCCCTTGCCACGTCGTGACAACCTTTTTCCACATCGTGGGCTTGGTCGTCACTGCTGCATCTGGGGGCCTCCCGGAGGTGTCAGTAGACTTGCCACGTCGTGGCACTGCTTGCCACGTCGTGGTCTCTGACACAGCTTTGGGGTTCGCGCCCCGAACTTCAGAAATTCATAACTTTTGCACACGAACTCCGTTTTCGACGTTCTTTATATCGACGCGAAGGTGAGATTATGCTCTACAACTCTCGTTTAGACTCCATTGGCAAATTTTGAATGGATTTTTAATATATTATAAGTATATTACTTATATAGTATTTTTAGTAGGCCGGGATAGGAAAACTCTGTTCGAAATTGATAACTCCTTCATCTGAACTCCGTTTTCGTCTGTCTTTTTATCGTTGGACTACTATCAATGAGATCTTCAATTCTCATTTAGAAATTTTTGGCTAAATATCACTCGACCTCTATTTCGAGTATTCGGGCTGCATACCACTAAGTCGAAACTTCGAAAAATCATAACTTCCTCATACGAAGTCAGATTTGGGCGTTCTTTTCATGCACTCTCTCGGTTTAACGAACCCTACAACTTTTGTTTAGATAAGGCTAGATATCGCTCTATCTTAAATTCATATTTTACGTCATTCGGCGTCGTGCCGGTTCTGTCGCGAAACTTCGACAGGTCATAACTTCTTCGTTATAACTCGGATTTCGGCATTACTTATATCTCCGGAATCCTTGTTTCGACCACTAAAACTTTATGAAAAGATATAGGGCTTATCTCACACTTTAATTTTGACGCTTATTTTTATCCTTTATTAATTATATCTTTATAATTAAGTAATAAGCACACAAATACACATAATTCACATAATACTCAAATATTTCATCATTAATAAAAAGAGTTACAAGGGTTAACCTAGACTATTAAATCAACGAAAATGCCTAGCCTGGAAATCCAGGCGTTACAAAAACTCATATGGATTGAACTGAATCTTAATTTCTTGCACCTGGTAGCTCAAGGGTCTGTCATTGTTTCCAAGTTGTTGTGCAACCAATTGAGAACTCTAAAAACTCATATGAAAAGCCAACTTTAACTGGAATGGTCACAGAATATGTCAACATGATAGGTTATAAACCTCAAGTCGTGTGCTAGTGAATAACTTCAGGTTTTAATTTTGTTTAGTTCTTGAGACTTTCAAGACCTTTAAGACTCCCACTGTCCTCTTGACCTATAAGACTCCCTTTTCAAACATCCAAGAGATAGTGCGGATTCTAATCAAGATAAACTCTTCACATAATTGGCCTTAGTTGGTCTTTGTTCTATCCAAAACATCACGACTTACCAATTTCAAATGTACAAGAGTAGGAAACTTTAACTCTTACATTTGACAAGTGTTTTAAACCTTCTTTAAGACATGTCACTCAAATTACAATCTTGGAGTATGACTCTAAGACTTGTATTGGAATGAAGTATGACTCATCTTCTTGATTTAACCATTTCAACAATTCAAGATTCCTCGTCTTAGTCATAAGAATGCACTAAGATTTCCTTAGAGAAATAATTGTGCTATGGTTTCTTAATCAATAAGATGATCACAAAACTGATACTAAAGTACTCTCCCATCTTTTCAGATTTGAGAAACTTTTATCCTTCTGCCTAATTTGATTCTTCTTATTCGCTTTGCCATACATTGGATCCTTTTCCAATGTCTCAGAGTTACACTTAAGCTTGTAAGTATAATCATATTTACTGAGCTTTAGTAAGCCATGACGAATAGTCTTATCGATCTTTTGTGGTGGACTTGACCAGTGCACAAGAATGTGTACTCGATCCCTTAGTCCTTCACTTGACTCACACATCCATGTGAACAAGTAGTTAGTCTTAATTTTTTTTCAATGCTTGAAAGTTCTCATTCATCATGCTTTACAACTTGCATGATTCCAAGTTTCTATCCAACTGAAACTTGGGTGATGAGAATCTTTCCTTATTTGGTAAATTTAGACACTACCACAAATGAAAGAATCAAATTCACTTTCCAATATTGCTATCAGTGGAATCTTATAAGCAACAACTTTTCACAAATGCCATTGTAAGGATACTTAAAATAAATAAAATCAAAACCTTTTTCTTTTAATTTAAAACTTTGCGGAAAACTTATCCTTACAATCCATATGAAAACCTTGTTGTTATCTATTCCTAAGCAATATAAATATCATAACTCTTAAGTAATAGCCGAAAATTCTGATCACCGAACCATGCGATTGAAATCCATCTTCGCGATCAGATTCAACATGCACTTAATAGAGTTATATAATGGACTTTACCTGAAGTAGAGCCAAACTTATTGACTTTAACATCCTTAGGTAAATTTAGCAGCTTCACAACCAATGCCCCTTCCTTTGGCAATAGTTACCTATGGACCCTTGATAATGGGACTATCTCAGACTTAGCCTCTCTCTTTACCATTTAGTCAACCGAGTTGACTATGGCCGATCCCTTTCCATTGGAAAGAGAGAGCTTTACTGGATTTCCAATGTCATTATTGTGAATGTCCACAAGTTTTAGGAAGTTGATCGTAGCAAATAGATAAGATCATTAAGGGTCTTGTCATAGTCTGTTTGATAGGATTCCCAAAGGAACTCACTATGTGACTTAGAAAGTAGTTAAGGCACCAACTTTCTCAGCACCTTGACACCCAACTCTCCCGGCTTGTCAATATGTGACTACATCTCCAAGATGTGATCACACATAGACATTTGCTTGCCAATAGGGCTTGAGTGACCTTAAAATTTTCAAAAACTTGTGGGTTAGGTAGAATAACTGGAGTAGGTGAAAGAAGTATGATTTCCATGGGACATCATCTTCATTTAGGAAAGCTTGTTTCAAGAGATTTAGGAGGCTCATAAATGTCTAAACCAGACATCTTTTTGGGAGATATTCAAGATAGTTGATTTAAAGTCCTTAATATGACACCCAATATGAAATATTAAGGCCAGGACCCAACAAACTATTTTATAACTTAGAACAGGGATGCCGTAATCCAAGCTATAAAATATTCGAAGGTAGATAAACGAAATGTATTATTAGGTTTTAATTGGTTTTTGAAACTCCTAGATCTTTGAGATTCATTGAACTTTTCAATGGCATGTTTCAATCTCGAGTGTGCCCTTCAAGTTTTGTGACTGGGATGCCGAGGATCACAAAACAAGGTGTGAAGTAACCATGCAAATTAGTTGGTACCCTTAAGTGTTTACCCCTCAATCGATGTGCCGGTTAACCACACACGCTCCATCGATACTATGATAAACATTAAGTTACCCTTTGCCTACCTTGTTAAATATGAGTTAGTGTGCCGGTTAACCACACACGCTCCATCGATACTATGTAATTTCATGGATTAGCACCTTATTCACATTTTCCTAAGTAACTAAGATTGGGTATTTATAAGAGTTTAGTTACTTAGTATTTATCATTAATACTTTTAATGAAGGGAGAATTCTAGTCTTTGTCCTACCCGTTTTGCTAACGACCCTCCACCGGTCAAGGAAGCGGTGGGTGAGACTGGACACCCATTAAACTGCCATTTTATAGGTAGTAACCTTATACCCCCTTATAGACTGGCTTCGTGAATGAGGCCTACTAATGGTAAAACTGACTTTACTCTTATACATATATATAAATATTATTAACTTATAATATTATAAAGTATAAGGGTTGAATTTTAACTTTTAAAATTCTAAGGGCTAACTTGGAATTAAAGTATTCATGGGGAAAACTTTACAAATTCCAAAACATGAGGGCAAGTTTTGAAACTATTCAAAACTCTTGGATTTTCATAAGTTATGAGTTTAATTAAAATTTTAAAAACTTTAATTAAGTGACTCTTGAACATCCATAACTTGAAGACAAGTTATGGAGTTATAAAACAATTTAATGAGGAAAAAGACTCTTCATTTTGTAGCGTATGGAAACTTTTTATGAGTTTTAAGATTCAGAAATGTGACTTATAAGTTACATAAACACATTTTATGAACTTCTTTTAGATTAATTTGGATTAAAACCATCTATCACATAATTTTATTCATTAATCTAAATTCACTTATAAAACAAGGTAACACAAAAAACTTTTGGTGATCCATAACTTATTCTTAAGTTATGGAATCCTTTAAAACATTAACACCAAATTTTGTAACTCCAAAAAAACTTTGAATCAATTTTTTTTAAAACCTTTTCATATCCATAACGTATGGAGGATTCAAAAAATAAAACTCTTTAGATCAAACTTTTAAAACTAATAAAATAATCATATCATTTTATCTTTTATTAAATTTGACCCAATTCAACTCATAAAGCAAATTATTCAACTTTTACAAATAATTAGTTTTTCACAAGAATAAGTAATTATCTTAAAATTTGACAAACTTCATGTTTTTTTTCCTTTTTTTTCAACTTTGAAAATAAAATATTTGCATCAATATAACAGAAAGCAACCTGTGGCTTTGATACCACTGTTGGGTTTGAGCATTCTAACACTCCTAAGTGTACATGCAACCCTAAATACCTTGGATCTATGTTTTCTCTATTATACATGCAAATATAAACTTCCAAGGTATTATCCTAATCTAGCATACGAAACAATGAATATAACAAGATAGAATACATACCTCTTTGATGTAGAAAGTCTTCATGAAGCTTGATTGCCTAGTGCCCCAAGTGTGAGACTTCAAATGGTTCACACAACACCAAATACACTTGGAATAACCTGAGAGAAACTTGAACACTCCTTTAAATCGTCTAGCCCTCACACTCACACATAATGCACGATTTCTTGAGCCATGGGATTCTTTTATATGGTGGCTATTAGGGTTACACCATGTAACTCATGACTTTACCCATTCCTTATGCTCCATCGATTTTAACCTCCATGGAGCATCCATGGGTCACCCCATGGACTTAGTCCAACATAAGGAATCTTGGATCACAAGCCCACATATATAAGAATGAATGATTTACACAATCAACCCATATATATATAATTAGGCTCCTTTTGATCACTTAATTAATTCCAAATTTATTCTTGATCAATACTAATTAAATAACCTTATTAATATATTAGAACTTATAATATATTAACAAACCTTAAGTGTTATTTCTCTCATTTTAGTCTATCCAAATGCATGATGCCATGCAACCCAAAATGGACATGCAGGGTCATGTCAAGTCTTACCAATTATAGTTATGGACTTAGACATTAATCCAACATGACTATCATTAACCAAAAATATAGTTTTTACATTACCGTGCTTCGTGTGAATATTCACGAAGTGAATGAAATGGGAAAAATTATAGTACCATAGTATTTTTAATAAGTGACTACTGCTGTAGTAACTACCTTAAACCAATTGATATTTAAAGCAACATGTGATCGATCTGTATCCTGTTACCGACACTAGTAAAACGACGATGTAAGACGCCGTAAGAAATGACATTTGGCACCCGTAGACTTGCAAGTTCCACTGTAGCGAGCAACAAGGTGTAGGATAGTCAATACAGTATATATCTATACGCAAACTCATACGCTCCCTAATCAAGGAGATTCTGGATACAAAAATGGTCATAGCAGGTAGTGCCATGCCCCGTTTAATGGCTCACATAACTGCATGAATGTATATGTAATGACTGTGCTAGCTGTAATGTGTGTTCTTTCTCAGTCTAGCATGTATGTATTGTAATGTTCAGCGTGTGGTAGCTGCAATTTGTGTTCTCTCTCTATCTAGCATGTATAGTAATGTACTATGTATACTAGCTGTATTGTGTGTTCTCTCTCTATCTAGCAACTATTGAATCATGAATGAACTGACTCATTGTATGTTTCATTGTTCTAGTAACAGTTTTAGTATCTTCCTAAACTACCCCTATGGTAGCTTACTAGCAATGTATGATCAAGTTTGTATACCCTTGCTTCCCAAAAGTATAGAACTGATTGAAGGAACTTCTATGAATATGTATGTATACATGATATACAACAAATATTTAAACGACCTTCGGACGGATAACTGATGCCCTAAAGCCACATCCAAACATGTAAAAGGAATTAAAGCGAGCTGGCCTTCCTAAGTCTTTTAAACATTGCTTATATAAATATACATACATAGACATGTATTTGACAATATATAAGTATGAAAGAGTTTAAGTAAAAGTATTTGACAAGTAAAAGAGTTTGTAAAACAGTTTGAAGTAAAGCAGTTTGGTAACACAGTTTGAAAAGTGAGAAAAACCACTTGTTTGGTAGCTATTAATCACATGTGATTGATATACTAACTATAAGTATTCAACTTGTATTCCCCCCCCCCACCCCATAAAAGCAATTAAAAACATTAAAAGATTGATTTAAGGGGGTATGAACTCACTTGTAGTGAGTGGTTTGGATGAACGGATTGTATAGGATGCTAAGTGTCAAGGGAAGACTTGAACACACACACGGATCCTATTTAACATATAATGATACATATATGAATATAATTAGTGTTTAAAACAACTAATTATTGAATTTGGACCACCTTAGGGACTAGCAAACACTTATATTTAAGTGTTACAACCATATGTGATTGTATATAAGGAGTATTTGGCTACACAATGGAGTGTATGGTCAATACACACACTATAAGTGTGTGTGCGGCCAGTGTGTGTGTGTGGCCGTACAAATAGTGTTCTTGGTGTTCTTGGCTAAAGATGCTACCTTTTATGAAGATCCTCAAGGATATTTGGATGATACTTGAGAGGATTTTGGGTCCTAGCTTTGTAGAAGTGTAGAAAGTGTTCCAAATGGCTAAGTGTTCTATATATAGGGAGAGTGTGCAGTTGGGATGGGTGTGTGGCCGCACACACCTTGTGTTAATGTGATTGGCTCAAATGCAAGGCGATACACCCACAATACTTATCCCATGACTCTTACCCTGCTTATACTAGGCTTTAAACACTCTATTTGTCTCCAAACAGTGCTAGAAAATAGTAAGCATACGAGTTTAACTTGATAAGAAATGAAGAATGTAAGCTAGAAATTTTCGGGTTGTCACAGTTATGCAGTCTTAGAAGAGACGGCTGCCGCGATAGCCACATCGGCTGTAACAGCGGCAGGGGGTGGAGGAGGAGCCAATCGGGGTTTCTAGTATCAGGACTTCGATAACATGAAGCCCCTGACATTTGATGTTACACAGGATGGGATCAGGTCTATTAGGTGGTTGTCCGACGTGGAGGGCTGTCTCTTCACGTGCTCGTGTCCTACTGAACAGAAGGTCAGGTGTGCTCTAAACATGCTGAGGCTTGGGGCCAAGGACTTGTGGAGATTGACGACTGGGTCGTACACCGATGATCAGAGAGCTACTATTTCATGGGAGCTGGTCAAGGATATGTTCCACACCCACTACGTTCCACGTTTGGAGCGGGAGCGACTTGCTTATGAGTTTTTGAGATTGAGGCAGGATGGACAGTCAGTGATGGAGATCACCAACATGTTCACAGAGAGGGCTATGTTTTGCCCAGAGTTTGCTTCCGAGCAGTGTCAGATGACCCGTTATCTGAGTATGCTCAGGACTGATATTTGTCAGTTTGTTGTTACGCAACGTTATGATACTCTTCTAGATCTTCAGGAAGTGGCGAGTGGGCATGAGTTGGAGATAGAGCTGCAACTGAAGGAGCAGCGTCAGGTTCCGGCATAATCTCAGCCGGCACCTAAGCGGTCTAAGACTGCTAATAATAGGACCGGAGTTCAGTAGAGTCGCACTTGTGGAATGTGTTTGTAGGGGTCATTCTGGAGTTTGTCGAGCAGGTGGTGGGTGCCATAAATGTGGCAAGGAGGGGCACTATGCCAGGGACTGTCGCCAGTCCACCCCTCTGGCAGATATTAGGATATGTTATCAATGTCATCAGGTTGGTCATGTGAAGACCAATTGTCCGTGACTCGCCGCCAAGTCGGCGCAGGTTCCTGCACCAGCTACGTTGAGGATTGCGGATGGGAGGCTAGTTAAGGCGGAGCCTCCAAAGGCTCAGGGGAGTGCCTTCCAGCTCACGGCCGAGGAGGCCAAGGCAGCACCAGATGTGGTTGCTTGTATATTTATATTCTCTATTTCAGTTATCATATCTCTGTTATGCTTATCTGTTGTACTTATGTTTAGGTACATTTTTAGTGAACTCTTTGACTGCATTGGTTTTATTCGACTCGGAGGCGAGTCGGTCGTTTGTATCTCAGACTTTCAGTAGCGGGTTCATTGTGCCGGTAGATGAGCTTGAGTGTCCATTGCAAGTTTCTATCATCAACCAACTCAGAGTTTCTACTTCTTCAGTATACCATGGATGTGAGTTAGTGATTTTCGGGGTATCTTTCCCGATAGATTTGATTCCTACTCCCATGGGCGACATGTGTGTAATCGTGGGGATGGATTGGCTCGGTCGATTTAGCACTATGATCGATTGTGAGGGACAACGAGTAGCAGTTCAAACCCCAAGTGGAGGAGAACTCGTGGGATATAGTGAGGGCACCAGAATAGGATCAGGGTTTTGTTCGGCTGCCAGGGCTCGGTAGTATATTCAGCACAGTGGTGTAGGTTATTAGCGTGTGTGGTGGATATGCGGGTCACGGATCAGACTTTAGTTTCAAAGGGCCCGATGGTTAGAGAGTTTGTTGACGTGTTTCCGGAAGAGTTACCTGGAGTGCCCAAGGAGAGGCAGGTGGAGTTCAGGATTAGTCTAGTACCGGGTGCGGCCCTATCGCTAAGGCGTTGTACCGTTTGGCACCGCCAGAGATGCATGAGCTTTCATCTTAGTTGCAGGAGCTGATGGGTAAGCAGTTTATTTGTCTGAGTAGTTCGCCATAAGGAGCACCGATCCTTTTTGTCCGGAAGAAGGACGGTTCGCACCGGATGTGCATTGATTATAGGGAGTTGAACAAGTTAACTGTGAAGAACCGTTATTCAGTCCCGACGATATATGATCTCTTCAATTAGTTGCAGGGTTCATCTTCGTTTTCCAACATCGATTTGAGATCCGGGCATCACCGGGTCAAGGTGAGAGATGAAGGCGTGGAGAAGAACGTGTTTTAGACCCGTTATGGTCATTACGAGTTCGTGGTGATGCCGTTTGGGCTAACCAACACGCCGGCATTGTTCATGGATCTGATGAATTGGGTCTACAGACCGATGCTTGATCACTCGGTCATAGTGTTCATAGATTATATTTTGGTGTATTCCAAGACCAAAGAGCAGCATGAGGAGCACCTCAAGGAGATATTGGGTGTTTTGAGACGAGAACGGCTTTATGCCAAGTTCAAGATGTGTGAGTTTTGGTTGCGAGAGGTCCAGTTCCTTGGGCACCTCCTTAAGCAGGAGGGGATTTTGGTCGGTCCAGCCAAAGTTGAGGTGGTTATGCAGTAGGAGATTCTGAAATCTCCCTCAGACATCAGGAGCTTCTTGGGATTAGCAGGGTACTATAAGAGATTCATTCGCGATTTCTCCAGGATTGTAGTACCCCTCACTCATCTAACGAGGAAGACGGTGGACTTCTAGTGGGTCCCTGAGCAGCAGAGGGCGTTTGAGACCCTCCGACAGTGTTTATGCGAGGCACGAGTGTTGACACTCCCCGAGGAAGTTGAGGATTTTGTAGTATTCTGTGATGCATCCATCACAGGTTTCGGGTCAGTCCTCATGTAGAGAGGACGAGTGATAGCCTATGCATCGCGGTAGCTGAAGCCGCATGAGACGAGATACCCTATGCACGATCTACAGTAAGGAGCGGTGGTTTTTCGCTCTCAAGATTTGGAGGCATTACCTATATGGGGTCCGTTGTACCATATACACTGTAACGCCCGTAGAGTCGGGCAAGTCAATTTAGAGACAATAACCATAAAAATGAGTTTTTTATGGAAGATTATTTAGAAGTAGTAATCTTAACCAAGTTTAGTATATGTTACAAGGGTTCCATACTTTATATCTTATAGCTAGAAATGCTACCTTTTAAGATGAGATTAGAACATGAAGGAAATTATAGTCTGTTCCGGAAGACTCTAAGAGACTTGAGTCAAAGTATTGCAACATACGATGATAGGTCATTAGAATATGACACATCGTTCCATTGTAGTAATAAAAGAACTTATCTTACGTTCGTATCCTGTGAGGATCGAGATTGTGATTTGAAGGTCATAATTTGGAGTGTAACGTGAGATAGGGAGAAAGTGCAAGATCAAGCACCGCCTGCAGTCAAGGAGTCTAAGAGTTAGATACTCGTTTGAAGCAACATAGAAGTTATAGTTATTACCTAGGATGAAGAGATAATGTATGGAGTCATTATACAATCCTGTTTCATTGATGATTCTGGTACGTAATCATCCTAAAGGGGAGATAATTGTAACGCCCGTAGATTTGGGCTAGTCAATTTAGAGACAATAAGCATAAAAAACATGAGTTTTTTGTGGAAGATTATTTAGAAGTAGTAATCTTAACCAAGTTTTAGTATATGTTACAAGGGTTCTGTACAAATAAAGAACGCTGAAATCCAATTTATAACAAAGAAGTTATGGCCCGTTGAAATTTTATGGCAAAACCGGCACGCCACCGGGAGACGTATATAGTGAATTTACGATGGATGAGTTTTCACCCTTATAAATCTAAGCAAAAGTTGTAGTATACATTAAATCGAGCACATAAAAAAAAGAACGCCCAAATCTGACTTCATATAAGGAAGTTATGAATTTTCTAATATTTGGCATAGCAGTGCACGGCCCGAAACTCGAATTTTAGATCGAGCGGTTTTTGGCCTACGCGACCTAAATGAGATTTGAAGATCTCATTAATAGGAACTCAAGGATAAGAAGAAAGACGAAAATAGAGTCCGTATGAAGGAGTTACGAATTCTTCTCCATCATTTAACAATCTAATTTCCTCCTACTGTTAAATTTAATATCGGTCGAGAATTAGCCGACTGAGTATAAATGAAAGTTGTAGATCTTTTTTTACATACGTGTGGAAAAAACGAACGTCGAAAACAGAGCTCGTATGCGAAAGTTATGAATTTTTAAAAATTGGCTGATTTCCACCCTTTGTGCAATGCCACTTGTCAGCACCAGGTTGTGCCTGGCTGTCTCTAGTGGGTCACGACGTGAATTTATGTGTCACGACATGAAATGGCCTCCATCCCCCCTATAAATAGAGCTGCCGGGTGAAACCAATTCCTCACACCATCCTAATCTAATTTCTCTCTCTAAAACTTCTCTCTAGCTCCTCTTAAGCCACTTAAAGTCTAGGTAAACCCCCTAGCACCCGAAGGAAGACCCAAGGCTCCGGAGTCCCAAGAAAAAAGGCCTCCCGGCTCAGGAACGCTGCTCCAGCGAAGACCGGTTTTCGAGAAAACTTGCTGTATGTGAGCTACGCCTACTCTATCATTAGTATTAGTTATGTTTCAATATAGTAATGTTATTAAGACCTTATAATAAGTGTTTAGGCTATTATTATGAGTTATTTAAGTGTCATTATAATATATTTTAACCACTCACGGTACGGGGAATCTGGTTTGGAGGGCCACTTTGGTTGCTGGATTCAGAAGTGCTTTTATGCCGAAATGATCCTTCCCTCCGGTGTTTCATGTCTGACCCCTGTCTGTACATTGTGGTTGAGAAATATTGTTTTTTTCTTATATAATAGTAATACTAGCAAGACTATTAATTAGTCTCATCGAGCATTAGACTAAACTCTAGCGGTAATGAAACTAGGTTTTGTCCGAGGAAGATTGTTTTAAGAGTAACGAAGTGCTGTCCGAGTACCGTGTCACCACCTTTCCAGTTGAGTACATGGTCCCTTTCATCTTACACATATATATGAAGTATTTTATATAAACTACATGTTATGTGAGCATATTATCTGTATAATTGCTATCAATGATGGATGAATGATTTTACACAAGTTTTATATGATTTAAACTATATATGTATTTATATCCAAATAAGATGTTGCGTAAAACATGGGTATATGAAATATGAGTTGGATGATGAGTTGAGAGGTGACATAGACCATGAGATAAGGGTGAGAGGTGAACAATGAGAGAAGCCTTTTACTCAAATGATGGACCCGCCATCTAGCAGAGTATGGATGACAACCAGGGACTATTCTTGACAGTCCGGTGGAACACTAGCAGGCTCACAACCTGTAAGTGTTGTGATCGATGTGTTGACACGGTGTACTCTAAACCCTGGTGACTATGTAATGTAGTTCCTGTTGTATAAACCCTGGCGACTAAGAGACTTAGTGCCTAAACCCTGGCGAGTATGCGACATAGTGCCAGTTGTATAAACGCTGATGACTATGAGACTTAGTGCCTAAACCCTAGAGACTATGCGACATAGTGCCTGTTGTATAAACCCTGGCTACTATGCGACTTAGTGTCTGTTGAGTAAACCTTGGCTATGATGAATTTCGTGCCAATTCCTTAGGATGATCCTTAGGAATAAATGAACGAGGAATAGCTAATTCTTAGGGTAGATCGTTAAGAGTAAAGAAGATAATTGGGATGGGTAATTGGGTTAATTGTTTGATGATTAAACATAATAATTATACTATTGTGGGTTGAAAACCCTATGTACTCATCAGGTTTTCCAACCCGGCCCAGTCAATTTATTTATATCACAGGTGTTGATATGAAGTGACATTACATTGAGAGATTTAGGAGATATAAATCACTAGTGATAATGAATGTAAGTTCTGTTTATGCTTATGTTACTGTATTGACGATGACATCCCAAATGTTTTAAAATGAATAAACATACTTTTCTTTGAAAATGATTTGATAACGTATTTATCATGTTTTACTGGGAACAAATTCCGCAACATTTTTATTAAAAGAGGTACTCTGATTTTTATAAAGCATAAACAAAATCGGTATTTTCTGGACGTGAAAATGGGGATGTCACAGTTGGTGTCAGAGCATTAGTTTAAGCGAACTAGGAATAAGGATTTATTTCTACACTTAAACTTAGAATGCTAAATGATGATTGTGAGGAGTGTGTCTAATATCTTTTAGGTAGTACACTTGAATACACACAAGCAGTAGCGTATTTAGGGAAGATGCCTAACATGCTTTTATACGCTTAATAATTTGTGATGCTTTATGCCATCGTTTGATCGGATCTATGGTCTGTTGCTGACAGGATCTGGAAATTTTATGTGTTCAAATTTCTAAACGTTTAATTACGATATAAGAACTGGCATATAATTTTTCGAGGTAATAAGGATGAATATGCGTCTAAATCTTCGTGTATCTATATTTTCGTCTCGATACACCGAACGCCAGCTTTGGTGTGCTAAACATCATGGTGAAGACTCGTAGTGAATTGAGTAAATGGAGGAAATGAGAAGTCTTACGATAGTGAATTATATGTATCGGAAGATATCGTAAGAGTGATATCTTTCCTTTATAATGTGTCTAATAAATAATACCTCTAGTACGAGAGAAGTACACCTTCTATTAGCAAAAAGAAAGATTTGTTGTATAATCCATGAAGTTATCCCATCGTCTGACGTTTCCATCACCAACTGAGTGATGCAAAATTGATGATTGAAGATATACATGGAAGAAGTCCTAGTAGATGCTAGGGAAAATTATATGATTGTTTGGACACATTTGTATGTGTTAAAATTGTTTATGTGATAATGACTTGGAGAACTGCCAGACAATACTTGGGACGAGTATGAGTAGGTGTGAAAGGTAGTAGAGGCCTACACTACCGGAAGCACATGACTCACACTTGGATCAGGAAAAGTCACAAGGTTACCAAGAAGCAAGTAATTGATACCATTTTATTCAAGTATGTCGTTACCATTGTTTCAGTTATGAAAAAGAAGATTGTTGTTATTTCGACCCTAGTGGTCATATCGAATTTGGTCCGACTACGACGAGTATGTTACATGGTTCTGAGAACCAACTTCGATGTAGCACCTAACTTAAGCCGGGAGAATTAATCAAGGAGATCAGTAGAGGTATCACGACGGTTGCTTGTAGCTAGAAATGCTACCTTTTAAGATGAGATTAGAACATGAAGGAAAGTATAGTCTGTTTCGGAAGACTCTAAGAGACTTGATTCTAAGCATTGCAAAATACAATGATAGGTCATTAGAAGATGACATTTCATTCCATTGTAGTAATAAAAGACCTTATCTTATGTTCGTATCCAGTGAGGATCGAGACTGTGACTTGAAGGTAATAATTTGGAGTCTAACGTTAGATAGGGAGCAAGTGCAAGATCAAGCACCGCCTGCAGTCAAGGAGTCCAAGAGTTAGATACTCGTTTGAAGAAACATAGAAGTTACAGTTGTTACCTTGGATGTAGAGATACTGTATGGAGTCATTATACAATCCTGTTTCGTTGATGAATCTGGGACGTAATTATCCTAAGGGGGAGACAATTGTAACGCCCGTAGATTCGGGCTAGTCAATTTAGAGACAATAAGCATAAAAAAATGAGTTTTTTATGGAAGATTATTTAGAGGTATTAATCTTAACCAAATTTTAGTATATGTTAAAAGGGTTCTGTACAAATAAAGAACGCCGATATCCCAGTTACAACAAAGAAGTTATGGCTTGTCGAAGTTTTATGGCAAAATCGGCACGACACTAGGAGACGTAAATAATGAATTTACGATGGAGGATTTTTTAGCCTGATAAATGTAAACAAAGTTTGTAGTATACATTAAACTGAGAACATAAAAAAAAGAACACCCAAATCTGACTTCGTACGAGGAAGTTATGAATTTTCTAATATTTGGCATAGTAGTGCAAGGCCCGAAACTCGAATCTTAGATCGGGCGGTTTTTGGCCTACGTGACCTAAATGAGAGTTGAAGATCTCATTAATAGGAACCCAATGATAAAAAGACAGATGGAAACGGAGTCCGTTTGAAGGAGTTACGAGTTCTTCGCCGTTATTTAACGGTCTAATGTCCTCCTACTGTTAAATTTAAGATTGGTCGAGAATTAGCCGACGGAGTCTAAATGAAAGTTGTAGATCTTGTTTTTACCTATATGTGGAAAAAAATAACGTCGAAAATGGAGTTCATATGCTAAATTTATGAATTCTTAAAAATTGGCTTATTTTCACCATGAGTGTGATGCCACGAGTTAGCACTAGGTTGTGCATGGCTGTCTCCAGCGGGTCACGACGTGAATTTATGTTTCATGAAATGAAATGGCCTCTAGCCCTCTATAAATAAAGGTTCCGGGTGAAACCAATTCCTCACACCATCTTATTCTACTTTCTCTCTCTAAAACTTCTCTCTAGCTCCCATTAAGCCCCCTAAAGTCTAGGTAAACCCCTTAGCACTCGAAGGAAGCCCCGAGGCTCCCAGAGTCCTGAGAAAAAGGTCCTTTCGGCTCGGGAATTCTACTCCAACAAAGCCTGGTTTTCGAGAAAACCCGCTGTAATTGAGCTACGCCTACCCTATCTTTAGTATTGCTTATGTTTCAATATAGTAATGTTATTAGGACCTTATAATAAGTATTTAGGTTGTTATTATTAGTTATTTAAGTGTCGTTATAATATCTTTTAACCACTCGTGGTATGGGGAATCTGGTTTGGAGGGCCGCTTGGGTTGCTGGATTCAAAAGTGCTTTTATGCCGAAATGATCCTGGCCTCCGGTGTTTCACGTCTGGCCCCTGTCTGTACATAGTGGTTGAGAAATATTGTTTCGTGCTTATATAATAGTAATACTAGCAAGACTATTAATTAGTCTCTTCAAGCAATAGACTAAACTCTAGTGGTAATGATACAAGGTTGTTTTAAGCATAACGAAGTGTTGTCCGAGTACCAAGTCACCACCTTTCCAGGTGAGTGCATGGTCCCTTTCATCTTACACATAGATATGAAGTATTTTATATAAACTACATGTTATTATCTGTATAATTGCTATCTATGCTGGATGAACAATTTTTTACAAGTTTTATATGATTTAAACTATATATGTATTTATATCCACATAATATGTTGGGTAAAACATGGGTACATGAAATATGAGTTGGATGATGAGTTGAGAGGTGACATAGACCATGAGATAAGGGTGAGAGGTGAACAATGAGAGAAGTCTTTTACTCAAATGATGGACCCGTCATCTAGCAGTGTATGGATGACAACCACGAACTATTCTAGACATATCAGTGGAACACTAGCAGGCTCACAACATGTAAGTGTTGTGAACGATGTGTTCACACGGTGTAATCTAAACCCTGTTTACTATGTGATGTAGTGCCTGTTGTATAAACCCTGACAATTAAGAGACTTTGTACCTAAACCCTGGCGACCATGCGACGTAGTGCCTGTTGTATAAATGCTGCCGACTGTGAGACTTTGTGCCTAAACGCTGGCGACTATGTGATATAATGCCTGTTGTATAAACCCAGGCGACTATGCGACTTAGTGCCTCTTGAGTAAACCCTAGCTATGATGGATTTCATGCCAATTCCTTAGGATGATCCTTAGAAATGAATGAACGAGGAATAGCTAATTCTTAGGGTAGATCCTTAAGAGTAAAGAAGATAATGGGGATGAGTAATTGGGTTAATTGTTTGATAATTAAATATAATAATTATACTATTGTGGGTTGAAAACCCTATGTACCCACCAAGTCTCCCAACCCGACCCACTCAATTTATTTATATCACAGGTGTTGATATGAAGTCACATTACACTGAGACATTAAGGTTATATAAATCACTAGTGATAATGAATGTAACTTTTGTTTATGCTTATGTTACTGTATTGACGATGACATCCCAAATGTTTTAAAATGAATAAACGTACTTTTCTTCCGAAATGATTTGATAACGTATATATCATGGTTTACTGGGAACAAATTCCGCAACATTTTTATTAAAAGAGGTACTCTGATTTTTATAAAGCATAAACAAAATTGGTTTTTCTGGCCGTGAAAATGGGGATGTCACATACACGGATCACAAGATTTTTAGGCACATCATGGATCAGTCGAACCTGAATACGAGGTAGCGCAGGTGGCTGGATGTAGTCAAAGACTACGACTGTGAGATCCTTTACCACACGGGTAAAGTGAATATGGTTGCGGATGATTTGAGTCACAAGTCAGCTGGGTCTTCTACCTTAGCAAGGTGCATGAGGATAGCGTTGGATTCCCCGCTTGTGACCTTGATTAAAGATGCCCAGTTTGAGGGCATGCAGCCAGAGAACTGGAAGTTGGAAAGGGTCAAGGGCGAGAGCGCCCGGTTTGTTCAGGATAGTCATGGATTATTGACCCGATACGGTCGGGTTAGGGTTCCGATAACTGGTGGGGTCAGGCAGACAATAATGGAGGGGGCTCATAAGTCTCACTTTTCTAAACACTCGTGGGCCACCAAGATGTATCGTGATCTGAGTTTGAGTTACTGGTGGCCATGTATGAAGCAAGAAATCGCATGGTATGTCGAGAGGTGCTTGACATGTAGGATGGTCAAGGCCGAGCATCAGAGGCCGCATGGTAAGCTGCAGCATCTAGAAATTCCCATGTGGAAATGGGAGCAAATTGCGATGGACTTCATTACGAAGCTGCCGAGGACGTCGAAGGGGTTTGAAGCTATTGTTGCGTTTTGAGCATTCTAACACTCCTAAGTGTACTTGCAACCCTAAATACCTTGGATCTATGTTTTCTCTATGATACATGCAACTATGAACATCCAAGGTATTATCCTAATCTAGCATACAAAAACAATGAATATAAAAAGATAGAATACATACCTGTTTGATGTAGAATGTTCGCAAGAAGCTTCAGTGCCTAGTGCCCCAAGTTTGACACCTCAAATAGTTCACACAACATCAATTGCTTTTTGAATAACCTTGAGAGAAATGTAGAACACTTGAAATCGGCTAGCCCTTCTCACTCTCTACATAGTGGTCGATTTTTCCAAGAGTATGATCTTTATTTAGTGTTACAATTAGTGTAAACCCTAATTGTCATGACTTTCAATTTCCTTGGATCCATGGGTTCAAATACACCATGGTACATCCATGGAGTATCATATGGGTTTTAGCCCAACATGATAATCCATGGAGCATTAGCCCACTTTACAAGTATGGATGATTTACACAATCAACCCATATATTTAATTCGTCTTCTTTTGATCACTTAATTAATTCTAGATTAATTCTTGATTAATACTAATTAAATAATCTTATTAACATATTATAACTTATAATATATTAACAAACCTTAAGTGTTATTTCTCTCATTATAGTCTATCCAAATGCATGAGGCCATGCAACCCAAATGTACCATGCCAGGTCGGGTCAAGTCTTACCAATTATAGTTATGGACTTAGACATTAATCCAATAGTCTCCCCCTTGGATAAGTCTAAAACTATTATTATGTATGACTTCAAGAACCAACT
Organism: Lactuca serriola; assembly: GCF_051521515.1. Taxonomy (NCBI): domain Eukaryota; kingdom Viridiplantae; phylum Streptophyta; class Magnoliopsida; order Asterales; family Asteraceae; genus Lactuca; species Lactuca serriola. The sequence goes on from NC_136410.1 coordinate 196,969,941, forward strand.
GGCAATCGTAGCTCTCAAAAGCTTCCGTCGAACTTTGAACTTGTAGATGAACTCTGACCTTTGTCAATGACTTGTCCAGTAGATAAGGGATCATATATTCCTCCATTCTAGATATCATATAGACTGAGACATGGACTATAAATCATTCTCTCTGTCCATTTGTTGTTTCCCGATTTCCGATTTATGACGACTGACTGATTGAACAAATCAAATCAGTCATGGCTTGGCCAAGCACTCAATGTGTCGTCGCTGAATCATCGAGGGGCCCACAGATATTGCTTTTATCCCGAAGGTAAAAGGAATGGATAAACTTCGACTCATATAGCTTGTTCTGCTACTTGTTGAATCATACACAAAGATACGTTTTATAACATCGAGTTACCAATGCGGTTTCGTGCAATCAATATAACCAACTCATAGTAACAACTCATATCTCTAGGTTTGAAGAATATAAGATATTATCGTCTCATGATCAGTCGTGATAAAATCCATGAAGTGATTCAAATGAGCACGGGTTGAATCCAATACTCAGAACTTATGAGCACTCATGAGCATTGTAGCAAAACTTTGTCCACCAAATTGGACCTCTACAAGTCAACCCATGACAGTCTTGATTCATATCTACTTCCAACATATGACTGACTGTGGATGGTTTAAATAACTTAGTCATTTCGGAAGAAAAACCTAGTTATTATGGAAGTCAAAACAGGCAAAGTGAAACACAAGAATAAATGAATCAAATATGGTATCAAACCCTATTAATATAAATAGACCACTTCTATTTATCACCATACTGATTACTCATTATTCATTGTTTCGGTTTTATCACTTTTATACTTGAATTAAAACACTAGGTATCCCATGCTCCAAGCATGTACACTATGTTTTCCAAAACAATAGCTTTGCCATACACCAAGTATGCACTCTATGTTTATCTATGATCCTTACTTTGTGAAATAAACCAATTGACCAAACTTTCAATGATTCTATTTTCACACTCCCAAATCGAAATCTTGTTAGGATTTAAACTTAAATGCCCTACCCTTTTGAAATGAATGTGTACAAAGTTACAAAAACTTGTCAACAACCATTACAGGGTGTTCCAATGAAGACCTACTCCATGGACACAAAGCCTTATGTTCAAAGTATGCATTGCTTTGAACATGCTTCTTGCACTAAGTTCTTTCTAATCTTACACAGATTGCTTCTATCTATAAAGACAACTCTATATTCCCATTTTGACTACTACTTCTGAACAAGAGTTGTCTCCTTTCAGACTATGTCAATATGTCCCTTCCAAAATTCACACTATACTTCCAACTGTCCTTGAGCAACCAATCTTTGGTAAACCTTAGATTGTCCTCAACAATTGATTAATCACTTTAGTAATATCCAATTCTAGACATTTTCCTCCTTAATGCCCCAAGGCATTTGGAAAATTCAGAAAGAATAAATATTATAGCACAAGTAATCGATCTTGTACCCAAAGGAAATGGGACACGATTCATGATGTTTCACATAAAGACATGGTTCTAGATGAGTCTTTTGTCATAATAATTTTTGGTTTGCCATATTCTCAAAATTTTACTATGAAAAGGGATGCTGTAATCATAATCGAATTTTGAGAACGCAATATATAGAATTTTCTTAAGTTGAACCAATCCAACATGAAATTCATATATATATATATATATATATATATATGTATATATATATATATGTATATATATATATACATATATATATATATACATATATATATATATATATATATATATATATATATATATTCTTGACTAAAGGTGATTAAAATCTCAATATAAGCTCTTTAGAATGATTATAAACTCAATCTAAGCTTTTCATAATTGAAATGAAGTATAATTTCCTCTCCCTTAATTATAGCAAAACAACTTTTTCAACCCCTACAACCTCACGGATTGAAACTTTTGTTTTCTATAATTAACATTGCTAACTTGCAATACTTATCATAATTATCATGCTCCCACTAACATGATGATTATTAGCATAACACTTATGCTCCGACTAGCTTTGACATGTACTCAGAAATCAGCTATTGACTTTTTTACCAAAGTTCAGATTTCTGATACTAGATTGCTTTGATAAGACTTTATCAAAATCATACACCTTACCTTAGATAGCTGACAGGAGAGTCTAAACAATTTCAGAACTATGAAAAGGGATTCCATAATCATAGTCTCAATTGGTAAGACCTTTGCTATTTCTCATAAGTCCATGTTAGTGTACACAACTAACGACTTTGAGAATGCAAAGATTACTATCTACTTAAAAAATCTACTTAGTGAAAGTGTTTCCTCACCATCATTTTCATGAATCGGAGAGAGAACTAATGACACTTAGATTTTTATGGTGTACGAGTTCCTACCCATATGAATTTGTCAAAACCATAATCACAAGACAAGGTTAGTGACAAATCCAAACTCATACGGATTGAACTTGTGCAATCTTAAGTTCCTGCAATTTGGGAGCACAAGGGCCTGCCATAGCTTCCATGTAGCTGTGCAACCAATTGAGGACTCTAAGAACTCAACTGCAAAGCCAACTTTAACTGGAATGGGCACAGAAATGTCAACACGATAGGTTATAAACCTCAAGTCGTGTGCTAGTGAAGAACCTCAGGTTTTATTCTTGATTAGTTCTTTAGACTTTCAAGACCTTTAAGACTCCCACTGTCCTCTTGACATATAAGACTCTGTTGTCAAATATTCAAAGGATAGTACGGATTCTTTATCAAGACAAACACTTCACAAAATTGGCCTAAGTTGGTCTTTGTTTTATCCAAAACATCATACCTTACCAACTTCAAATGTACAAGAGTAGGACACTTTTACTCTTACATTTGACACGTGTTTTTAAACCATTCTTTAAGATATGTCACTCAAGTTACAATCTTACAGTATGACTCAAAGAATTGTTTTGGAACGAAGTATGACTCATCTTCTTGATTTAACCACTTCAACAATTCATAACTCCTCTTCTTAGCTATCATAATGCACTTAGAGGATGAATTGTTATAAGGTCTCTTAATCAGTAAGATGATCATATATCATAAAGTACTCTCCCATCTTTTCAGATTTGAGAAACTTTTATCCTTCTGCCTAATTTGATTCTTCTCATTGGTTCTGCCATACATCGAGACTTTTCCAATGCTTTAGAATTATACTTAGACTTATACGTATAACCATATTTACTAAACTTTAGTAAATCATGACGAATAGTCTTATCGATTATTTGTGGTGGGTTTGATCAGTGCACAAGAATGCATACTCGATCCCTTAGTCCTTTACTTGACTCACACATCCATGTGAACATGTAATTAGTCATAATTGTTCAATGCTTGAAAGTTCTCATTCATCATAATGTACAACTTGCATGATTGCAAGTTTCAGTCCAATTGAAACTTGAGTGATGAGAAATTTTCCTTATTTGGTAAATTTAGACACTACCATAAATGAAAGAATCAAAACCATTTTTCCATTATTGCCATCAGTGGAATCATATAAACAACAATTTCTTTCACAAATGCCATTGTAAGGATACTTAAAATAAATAAAATTAAAAACTTTTCTTTTATTTTAAAACTTTGCTGAAAGACTAATCCTTACAATGCAAATGTATATGAAAACTTGTTGTTATCTATTCCCAAGCAATTTATCATAACCCTTAAGCACCTGCTCAAAATTCTGATCATTAACCATGCGATCGAAATCCATCTCCGCGATCAGAATCAGCATATACTTCCTTCTCCACTTTTTCTTTGATTCTTAAAACATCATTATATGACACAGTCACATCATGTAATAAGAATCGCAGAGTAGAAACTTAACAGAGTTAAACAATGGACTTTACCTGAAATAAAGTCAAACCCATTGACTTTACCATCGTTAGATAAGTTTGGTAGCTTCGTAACCAATGCCCCTTCCTTTGCCAATTTAACATCTGAGCTCTTTGATAATGGTACATGCGGCTATCACAAACTTAGCATTTCTCTTTACCATTTGGTCAACAGAGTTGACTATGGCTGATCCCTTTCTATTGGGAAGAGAATGTTTCTTTTTCTGGATTTCCAGTGTCTTCATTGTCAACGTCCAAAAAGTTTTGGAAGTCGATCTTCTAATCAAATTTGCATTACTAGCCTTCCAAATCATTGCTGATTCAGCAGTACCAAGCAAATAGATAAGGTTATTAAGGGTCGTGTCATAGTTTGTTTCATAGGAGTCCCAAAGGAACTCACTATGTGACTTAGAAAGCGATTCAACCACAAACTTTCTCAAGACTTTGACACCCAACTCTCCCGTCTTGTCAATATGTGACTTGATCTCCAGGATGTGATCACACCTAGACCTTGCCTTGCCAATAGGGCTTGAGTGACCTTGAACTTGTGGGTTAGGGAGAATAATTGGAGGAGGTGGAGGAAGTGAAGTTCCAAGAGATTTGGGAAGACCATAGATGTCTGAACTAGACATCTTTTGGGAGATATTCAAGTTTAGTTGATTTAAAAGTCCTTAATATAACACCCAATATGAAATATTAAGGCTAGGACCCAACAACCTATTTATAACTGGAAGAGGGATGCCGTAATCTAAGTTATAAAATAGTTGAAGGTAGGTAAATGACAATTTACCAATTTCCACCATGAAAAATGAAATATAATTAAGTTTTAATTGGATTTGAAACTCCTAGATCTTTTGAGATTCATTGAACTTTTCAATGGCATGTTTCAATCTCGAGTGTGCCCTTCAGGTTTTGTGACTGGGATGCCGAGGATCACAAAACAAGGTGTATAGTAACCATGCAAATTACTTGGTACTCTTAAATGTTTATCACCCAACCGATGTGCCGGTAAACATCACACGCTCCACCGGGCTATGATAAACATCACCCAACCGATGTGCCGGTAAACATCACCAACCGACTTAAGCAAAGTGCAAAGTGCAATTTCATGGGTTAGCTCCTTATTCACATTTTCCTAAGTAACTAAGATTGGGAATTATAAGTGTTTAGTTACTTAGTATTTATCATTAATACTTTTAATGAAGGGAGAACTTATAGTCTTTGTCCTACCCGTTCGGCTAACGACCCTCCACCAGTCAAGGAAGCGGTGGGTGAGAGTGGACAACCATTAAACTGCCATTTTATAGGCAGTAACCTTATACCCCCCTTATAGACCGGCTTCGTAAATGAGGTCTACTAACGGTAAGACTGACTTTTACTCTTATACATATATATTATTAACTTTTAATATTATAAAGTATAAGGGTTGGATTTTAACTTTTAAATTTCTAAGGGCTAACTTGGAATTAAAGTATTCATTAGTGAAAACTTTTCAAATACCAAAACTTGAGGGCAAGTTTTGAAACTATACAAAACTAATTAATTCCATAGCTTATGTGTTTAAAATAGTTTTAATTAAAAGACTCTTCAAGTTCCATAACTTGAGGACAAGTTATGGAAGACTTTAAACTATTAAAGAATGTAACTTTTCTTTATTTTGTAACTTATGGAATTAATTAAAGTTACATATTTTATTACTTAATGAAGTGACTCTTGACTCTCCATAACTTGAGGACAAGTTATGGAGTCTTAAAACCATTTAATGAAAACAAGACTCTTCATATTTGTAACCTTAGCCAACTTTTATGAGTTTTAAGAAACTTTAATGTGACTTTTCATGTAACTTGAGGACAAGTTACACAAACACATTTTAGAATCATCTCTTAGATTAAAATGGATCAAAAACACATAATCAATCCACCTTTTCTATTAATCTAAGCAACTCATATGAATATGGTAATTGGAATCAAACTTTTTCATGTAATTAGCATAACACTTAAACTAATACAAATCATGAATCTATTGACAATTATCTTTGAAATTGGATTAGTATGAACATTATCACTTCAAAAATAAGTTTATAAGTCCAAAAACAGCTTAGGGTAATGTTCCTAGTCCATTTCTAGCCAAAAAAGTCGAATATATGTTGTCTGGGGCTCCTACTCGTCGAGTGCATGAACCTAGTCGACGAGTATGATGATTTTACTCATGGAATCGGCGAGTTCATCAGTGGACGCGGCAAGTCCAGTGCCCAGAAAGCCAGAAAATCGATTTTTTCAGCATTTTTCAGCAATTTGCATCAAGTATAAGAGAGAGAAAACCTGGTCTCTGATACCACTGTTGGGTTTTGAGCATTCTAACACTCCTAAGTGTACATGCAACCCTAAATACCTTGGATCTATGTTATCTCTATTATACATGCAAATATGAACATCCAAGGTATTATCCTAATCCAGCATACAAAAACAATGAATATAACAAGATAGAATACATACCTCTTTGATGTAGAATGTTCGCAAGAAGCTTGAGTGCCTAGTGCCCCAAGTGTGACACCTCAAATGGTTCACACAACATCAATTGCTTTTGGAATAACCTTGAGAGAAATGTAGAACACTTGAAATCGGCTAGCCCTTCTCACTCTCTATATAGTGGCCGATTTTTCCAAGAGTATGATCTTTATATAGTGTTACAATTAGTGTAAACCCTAATTGTCATGACTTTCCATTTCCTTGGATCCATGGGTTCAAATGCACCATGGAGCATCATATGGGTTTTAGCCCAACTTGATAATCCATGGAGCATTAGCCCACTATACAAGTATGGATGATTTACACAATCAACCCATATATTTAATTAGTCTTCTTTTGATCACTTAATTAATTCTAGATTAATTCTTGATCAATACTAATTAAATAATCTTATTAATATATTATAACTTATAATATATTAACAAACCTTAAGTGTTATTTCTCTCATTATAGTCTATCCAAATGCATGATGCCATGCAACCTAAATGGACTATGTCGGGTCTGGTCAGGTCTTACTAATTATAGTTATGGACTTAGACATTAATCCAACAGCTATATGGGTCATCGTGGATCGGTTATCCTAGAGTGCCCATTTCATGGTTATTTAGGAGACTTCGTCGGCTGAGAAATTGGCCGACATATACGTCCGTGAGATTGTTTCTCGCCATGGAGTTCCGGTCTCCATTGTTTCTGACCGAGATGTCAGGTCTACCTCCTGTTTCTGGAAGAAGTTCCATGTGCACCTGGGTATGCGGATGCACTTTAGTACAACGTTTCATCCTCAGACCGACGGGCAGAGCGAGCGGACCATTCAGACCCTCTAGAATATGTAGAGGGCATGTACTATTGACTTTGGAGGGAGTTGGGATTCCCATCTGCCTCTTACAGAGGGTGCTTACAACAACAACTATCATTCTAGTATTGCCGCCCTGCCTTTTGAGCTGTTGTATGGTAGGAAATGTAGAACCCTGGTATGTTGGGGTGAGGTTGGACATAAAGTGATGGGTCGGACGGAGGTAGTTTTGCATACTACCGAAAAGATTCAGCAGATCAGACAGTGGCTTCAGACCGCCCAGAGTCGACAAAAGAGTTACGTAGATAGATGTCGATCGGATTTGGAGTTTCGGGTTGATGACATGGTACTCTTGAAGGACTCACCCTTGAAGGGCGTGATTCGCTTAAGAAAAAAGGGAAAGTTGGGTCCCCGATATGTTGGGCCGTTCAGGGTCATCGCCTGAATTTGTAAGGTGGCGTATAGGTTGGAATTGCCGGATGAGCTCAGCCGGATTCACATCACCTTTCAGGTTTTGCAATTTCGGAAATGCATTATGGACCCAGAGGCAGTGGTGGCACTCGATGACATTCGGGTTGATGAGCAGCTAAATTATATTGAGAGGCCAGTTGCTGTTCTGTAGAGGAAAGTGAAAGTCCTGGACAACAATGAAGATTTAATGGGAGCATCGGAGGGGATTCGAGTGGACATGGGAGCCAGAGGCTGAGATGCGGGAGCATTACCCAGAGTTATTCACTACAGCATACTTCGAGGACGAAGTCTAAGTTAAATGGGGAAGAATTGTAACATCCCGACCATCAGGTATCATTATTATTCCATTCGAGTTCATGTTTTAAGGCCTACACGACGAGCTGACGTTGTGACTCGTCGAGTAGTAGCGGGTCAGGACACATCATTTAATTAGTGGCTCGACAAGTCGACATGGGGGACTCGATGATTAGGAGCTGGCAGAGGAAACCCTAAATTTCAGGGTTTTTGCAGCCTATATATTGGATCATTAGCGCCTCCCACTGTCCTCTATCACCCATTGAGTGCCAGAAACCCAAATTTTCGTGAGTGTGAGCTTGGAGAGTGTTTTGGAGCTTTAGCAAGTGATTTTTGTGAATGAAACTTGTAGATTAAGAGGCTAGCATTAAGGATCTCGTGTGGATCTAGAGACTACTTCAGTTTGGGCATGTTTTGGAGGTAACAAGCCGTTACCTTGACCTCTTCTCTACTAGAATCTTTCTGATGTGAAGTTTAGGGCTTTCTTTAGGTATTCATGAAAGGAATATGGTATGGAAGCTAGATCTGAAGTTGAAACTTCAGAGCTGAACATCTTTTGATCCCTAAGTTCATAAAGTTCTTAAGAGGGTCAAGAAACAACCCTTGTTTATGAGTAAATTTCCATTTTAAGCTTAAATGTGGAATTTGAGCCATGCAAATACGTAAAGGTAGCAACTTTACGTTGCTAATGCAATCTAGGGACCTAGATCTACTGATTAGAACAAAGGGATAGTTTAGAATCACTGGATCATGAGAGTATGCGTATGTACTTGGCTAGTCTGGGAGATGACTCGGCGAGTCGGGTACGGTTTTGTCCAAATTAGTTCCGCATGGACTCAGCGAGGTCTGGGAGATAACCTGACGAGTCAGATTGGATTTCCAAGCAACAGGTCGCGTATCGACTCGAAGAATCTGTTAGAGACTTGGTGAGTGGAATCGACAAATTGTGGAATCAAAAGGAACTCGAGGCAGAGAGAGTTATATTCAGCAAATAGGTCAACATGGACTATTGGTCATTGACCAGCGACTTGATTTGACTATGGGATGTCTTGTACCTCCCTAGGGCATTTTGGTAATTTTAGTGATTATTGAGTGGACCACTTATAGGTACAGGCGAGTTGGTTGGAGCTATATCTGGAGGTGTGGGCAGTATCATTCCGAGCTGCTAGCAAGTTGAGTTATCATCGCTATATCAAGTGGGTCTAAGGCACCAAGGCCGACTCTTTAGTTGTTATCTTGCTTATAGTATGCTGCATGTGGTTATGATCAGTTAGATCAGTATCAAAGTAGATAGTATGTTGTTATGCTCTTATGATCCGTTAGGATTGTTATGTTAGTAACCTGGTTAGGTTGGTGCTCTGGTTATGAGAGATTGCTATGATCGATGATCTGTGATATAGTTATTTCTGATATCTGTTATGCCAAGTATATGTTAGTTATGCATACATGGTTATTTGCTTGATGTTGGGTTGAGGTGGTCCTGCTTTTGTGCTGAAGGTCAACATACCCTCTGAGTGGTACGGATAGACTGTAGGCCCGTATGGCGGTCCAGTCATACCAAAGGCTCGAGATAGATCCAGATACACTGTAGGCCCTGCAGGATGATCCAGTTAGGACAAAGGCACAATATGCATGTTGTTGATTATCTGTTATTGAGATGGTATTATCGGTGTGGTATTTGTATTTTGGGGGTAGCCCACTAAGCCCTTGGGCTTGCAGTTTCAGTTTATTGTTTCAGGTACTTTCGGAGATCATGGCAAGGCGAAGCTTGACCGTACCGCTCCTCATCCATCTGACTATCTTTCTGGGACACTATGATGAATAACATTTTGAAAACATTTTGTAAAACACTATTTGGTTTCATGGTTGAAAAAGTTTAAATCTAGCATAAAATTTTTTGTATGTTACAAGACAGTTTTCGAAATCAATATGGACATTATGAGTTGGTAGTGATGCCTTTTGGTCTCACCAGTACACCTACAACATTCATGGATTTGATAAATCGGGTATATAGGCCGATGCTCAATCATTCAATCATTATGTTCATTGATGATACTTTTGTCTACTCGAAGAGTAGGGAGCAACACAAAGAGAACCTGCAAGGGTTACTTGAAGTGTTAAGGAAGGAGAGGCTATATGTCATGTTTTCCAGGTGTGAGTTTTGGTTGTGATAGGCCCAGTTCTTGGGGCACGTCGTCAATCACATGGGGTTTTGGTCGATCCGACTAAGATCGAGGCAGTTATGTAGTGGAAGGTCCCAAAGTCTCCATATGAGATCTGAAGTTTTCTTGGGTTGGCAGGTTACTATCAGAGGTTTAGCCAAGATTTTCCAAGATTGTTGTTTCTCATACCCGCTTGAAGAAGAAGAGTGTGGATTTTTGTTGCGAGCCTAAGCTGCGGACCGCATTTGAGACTTTGAGGCATAGGTTATGTGAGGGTCCTGTATTTACCCTTCTAGAGGTTGTTCAGGATTATGTAGTGTATTGTGATGCTTCTATCATGACTTTTGGGGTGGTAATCATGCAACAGGGTAGAGTTATTGCATATGATTTGGCGCCACCATCATTATGGGGTTCGTTGTACCATAAGATATCTCACGAGGCTAGGTATATGACACATGACTTGGAGTTGGGGACAGTAGTGTTTGTGCATAATATTTGGTGCCATTATCATTATGGGGTCCATTGTACCATCTATAAGATCACAAGATCCTGAGATATCTAATGGACCAGCCAAATTTGAATATGAGGTAGCCTAGATGGTTTGATGTGGTTAAGGATTATGGTTGGATGATAGTTTATCATCCAGGGAAGGCCAATGTAGTCGTTGATGCCTTGAGCTACAAGGTGAGTAGTACCCTATTCAAGGATGACCATCATTTCACCGCTGTTAAATTTAATCAGGCAGGCTCAAGTGAAGGGAATAAAGAAGGAGAACTGGAAGAAAGAATAGTTCAAGAGTCAGGTTAATAGATTCACCATGACAAGTTTAAGTTCCAATTTCCAGTGGCATTCGAATGACATTGCTAGAGGTAACACACAAGTTGTAACATCCTGTTTCCCGTTATTTTTTATTTAAGGGCCATGGACCGGAAGTCTATTGTGTAAAAGATTTGGGCCTTAAGGTGGTAAATATTAAACCTTGTGGAAGAAGGTGATGACGGTTGAGAGGTCTAACCCTTGAATTGTGTTTTAGGTCGAAGGGTAAAAAGGGAATGTCATAGGTCGAGTTCTGGCATGAAATATGGATTTTTGCTTGAGAAGTTTTTAGTCCAAGATATTTAGATAGTATTGTAGAGCCCTTCAACACCTTTCCATTCTTATAAAGAACGTTGAAAATGGTATTGGAACAAAGTAGTTATGACTGTTTGAAGTTATGATGATTTTTAGGTTAGTCACATACGTTGGGCATATAGGGAGTATGTTGGGTGTACTAGGGCATCCTTAGTATGCAGGGCATACCACGAGTGCGTCGGGTGTACGAGATCAATGCCTAAACCCTATTTTCGTGGTTTGAGCCTTATTTAAGCTCCTTAACTTCCCCAAACCCACTTCATTCTTAGCCTCCACCTATCCAACACCCTCTCTTAAAATCCTAACCCTATTTTGTGTTGGATTTTGTATGCTATAACATCCTATGGTGCATATACAACCCTAAATACCTTGGATCTATGTTCTCTCTAATTATACATGTAATAGTGTTTCGAAAGCGTTAAGCCTATAACTAGCATGAAATTGACATAAACAATATAAAATACTAGTTAGGATGACATACCTTTTGTTGTATCTTGAAACCTTGTAGTATTTGCCCTTAAGAGCTTAGTGCCTCAAGTGTTGCACCTCAAATGGAATCACAACACATGTAGGACAAAGGATGACATTTTGAGAGAGAATTCCATTGACCAAAATCGTCCATCTTTCTCTAAGAATAGAAGCACACGAAATTGATCATGAAGTAACATATTTATATTTAGGTGTGACATCCCCAAAATCACGGCCAGAAAAGACCGGTTTCATTTACGCTTTTAAAATAATTTCAGAGTAAATCCTTTTGATTTAAAAGAGTTGAAGAATTTGCTCCCAAAACAAAATATGATGAAATAAAGTTTAGCAAAGCATTTCATCAACAGATGCATTTTCATTATATAACAATATTCGGGATGTCATGTTCCGATAAACTGGTGGTGTTTTCCTTTTCTTGGAAGGCTTGGAAGCATCCTTTTTGGGGGTTCTTTGCTTTTTGGTGTTGCGGGGGCGATGAAGACCAGAAACTTTATGCTTGCGTCTTTGTGAAACATTGGAGAGAGTTGTGGAGGAGGTGGGGTAGGAAGTTATGGGTCAATACCTTCCGTAGCCTCAATGTGGTCTGAGACATCAGCAGTCTCAAGACCTATGATAGAGAGAATGTGGGTTGGGAGTCTGCGAATTGGTCCAAAATTGATTGATCAGATGAAGGGTTGTACCTTTTGAGATCCTTGGTGACAGTGAAGTTGATGTCACTTCCCATGTCGATGCCTGCGTCCGCATGAAGGTATGCAATACAAAGGGACCAGAACCTTGCAAAAGTGAGTTCGGATGGGTTCTCCCTTGGGCTCTTTTTGAGAATGTATTGAAGAAAATCAATCCAAAGAGTCTGTCCGTAGTTCACGTCGCGACCGGTGAAGATGCTCCATACCAGTTCCAATAGCTTGAGTCCTATATTATCCGTTCCTTTGGTTCTACCGGATAGACTGCGGATGAAGAAGTGGCACACGAATTGCCAGACCGCAGGCAACTGGTTCTTCTTGAATTCACCGATACCTTTGATCCTTTTCTGATATCCCATTTGGTAGAGAGCTGAGGTAATGTCTACCATTGATGGGGAGAAAATCTTGATGGAGGGATGAACAAGAAGGTTAATGGCTGTGAGAAACTTTTCTTTGGACAGAATGACCAAAGAATCATTAACTAGGTTAAGATGAACTTCTTGGGGATTATCAAGTGGGCGATAGGCCGAGAAGGCACATTTGAAGAGGGTTGAGAATGGAACAACATCTGCGAAAGCATCGAAGGGACCAAACAGAGGGTGATTCTTCAGGAATTTGATCATGAGTTTCGTAGGAACATTGTAGAGAGGGTGCTCTTCAAAGACAGCTCTGAAATTGCTTTGAAGCTATTGTGGGAGAGTCTGAACCAGTAGGGTTCACTGATCCAAAAGCCTTGGATTGTTTCTTCAAGACATTTGATTTCACCATTGTTGAGAGTTTGAGAAGGCTTTGAAGAAAGCAAAAGAAGGTTGAAGGTTTAAATAGCGTAAACTATTCTTTGTGGAGACGAAGGGGTTTTATAGTGGCTTAAGGGAGCGGGAAATGTTTATGACCTAAGAAAATCGGGGTAAAAACGTTTGGGTTTACCGTTTGAATTAGGGTTTTTAATCTCAGCCACATATGAATAAAAAAGGGAGTAAATCCGTTAGGTAAAGTGGAAGTTGAAATGGATGTGATGTTCTGGGGTAATAGGAAAAGACATATTAAAAGGATTTGATTTGGAAAATCTGTCTTTTCATCATCATACCCATAATAGGTCTGAAACGAGGTTTAGAGAAAAAGAATGAGACAGTTTCTCAAGGAATGTTTTTATTTAATGTTTTATTTAAAGAAGGATCATTAAATAGAGCACCATGTTTTTTTTGAAGTAATGAATAGTCTGAAAACCAATTAATGTAATTGCGGATGAGCACATCATTGCTGATGGATCCTTTGCCATTGCGGATGAATACAGTGGAAGAAACTGAGAAGATCCCTTGTACAATAAGTAGGTAATAACACACAAGAGGGACCAGTGAAAGATAAATATCATATATGGTTGCGGTATATAGACTGCTGTACACAGAATATACCAAAACAATTTATTATAAATAACTCTCAGTTAGGACCGCAATAGAGACGAAGGATGGTCTGCGGTACCTATCAATTCAAGAAGAATTGAGGGTCCAGATTCATCATTCCTAACATTTGTAAGAATGCGTTGAGTTTGTTAGGGTCAAGTGCTTTTGTGAATACATCAGCAATATCTACATGAGTAGGGACAAAGATGAGTTCAATGATACCTTTCAGAATGTGGTCTTTGATGAAGTGATACCGTAGTTCAATATGTTTGGTCTTGGAGTGTTGTATAGGATTATGAGAAATCACTATGGCAATTTCAGAGTCACAGTAGATTGGTATCTGCAACATTCTATACCTGTAGTCTAACATTTATGTCTTCATCCATAGAACTTGACAACAACAGCTGCCTGCGGCCATATACTCGGCTTCTGCGGTAAACAATGATACACAACTTTGTTTTCTTGAGGACTAGCTGACGAGTCTTCCTCCCAGAAAATGACATCCACCTGAGGTACTTTTTCGATCAAGTTTGCATCCGGCATGATCCGCATCAGTAAATGCTTGAAGACTGAAGTCATTGCCTGCGGGGTACCATAGACCAAGAGATTTGTTTCCATTCAGGTACCGGAGAATTTGTTTGGCTGCGGTCATATGTGACACTTTTGGGTCAGCCTAATACCTTGCACATACACCATTTGCAAAGACAATGTCTGGTCGGCTTGCGGTGTGGTACATTAGAGAGCCAATGATAACTCTATCAGTCTTGTGATCCACAAATTCGCTAGAGGGATCAGCAGAGATCTTATAACCGAAGGCCATGGGGACCTTAGCCGAGGAACAATTATCCATAGAATATTTCTTCAATAGTTTTGTGGTGTATATCTCTTGATGAATGAATATCCCTTGCTGAATTTGTTTGGCATGAAGACCTAGAAAGAAATTAATCTCTCTACTCATTCTCATTTGGAATTTGTTAGTCATGAGCTTAGCAAATTCATCCACCATTCCTTGATCTGACGATCCGAAGATGATATCATCCACATATATTTGTACAAGCATAACGTGGTCACCATTTGCTTTTCTAAATAGAGTGGGATCAATCACTCCTCTTTTGTAACTTGAATATGTTTGGTTAATGTTTAAGTCCATAACTATAATTGGTAAGACTTGACTAGACCTGGCATGGTCCATTTGGGTTGCATGGCATCATGCATTTGGATAGACTATAATGAGAGAAATAACACTTAAGGTTGGTTAATATATTATAAGTTCTAATATATTAATAAGGTTATTTAATTAGTACTAATCAAGATATAATTTGGAATTAATTAAGTGATCAAAAGGAGACTAATTAAATATATGGGTTGATTTTGTAAATCATTCATTCTTATATATGTGGGCTTGTGATCCACGATTCCTTATGTTGGACTAAGTCCATGGGTTGACCCATGGTCCATGGAGGTTAAAATCCATGGAGCATAAGGAATGGGTAAAGTTATGAGTTACATGGTGTAACCCTAATAGCCACCATATAAACGAATCCCATGGCTCAAGAAATCGGGCACAAGTGTGTGAATATGAGGGATATACGATTTCAAGGAGTGGTACATTTCTCTCAATTCATTCCATGTGTATTTGGTGTTGTGTGAACCATATGAGGTGTCACACTTGGGGCACTAGGCACTCAAGCTTCATGAAGACATTCTACATCAAAGAGGTATGTAATTCTAACTTGAAATATTCATATGAATCAATGTTATTATGCTAGTTAGGATGAATACCTTGGAAAGTTCAAATTTGCATGTATAATAGAGAAAAATAGGTCCAAAATATTTTGGGTTGCATATACACTTAGGAGTGTTAGAATGCTCAAAATCCAACAGTGGTATCAGAGCCATGGGTTGTTCTATGTTATATTGATGCAAATGTTTTATTTTCAAAGTTGGAAAAAAACATGATGTTTGTCAAATTTTAAGATAATTACTTGTTTTTGTGAAAAACTAATTATTTGTAATATTTGAATCATTTGCTATATGAGCTAAATTAGGTCAAATTTAGTAAAAGATAAAATGATATGATTATTTTATTAGTTTTAAAATTTGGATCTAAAGAGATTTTTGAAACATCCATAAGTTATGGATATGAAAAAGTTTAAAAAAAATTGATTCAAAGTTTTTTTTATGGAGTTACAAAAATTGGTGTTAATGTTTTAAAGAATTCCATAACTTGTTCTTAAGTTATGGAACATGAAAAGTTTCATCATTAATCAAACATTAAACTCCATATGTTATGGACTCCAAAAGTTTTTTTGAATTATCTTGATCTTATGAGTTGCTTAGATTAATAGAAAAGTTGATTGATTATGTGTCTTTAATCCATTTTAATCTAGCAATTTATTCTAAAATGTGTTTGTGTAACTTGTCCTCAAGTTACCTGAAAGGTCACATTTAAGTTTCTTAAAACTCATAAAAGTTGGCAAAGGTTACAAAATGAAGAGTCTTGTCCTCATTAAATGGTTTTATGACTCCATAACTTGTCCTCAAGTTATGGAGGTTCAAGAATCTCTTCATTAAATAATAAAAATGTGTAATCTTAATTAGTTCCATAAGTTACAAAAAAAAAAGTAGAGTTACATTCTTTAATAGTTTGAAGTCTTCCTCCAGTTATGGAACTTGAAGAGTTTTTTTTAATTAAAACTACTTTAAACACATAAGTTATGGAATTAAATAGTTTTGAATAGTTTCAAAACTTGCCCTCAAGTTTTGGAATTTTTAAAGTTTTCCCATGAATACTTTAATTCCAGGTTAAGCCCTTAGAATTTTAAAAGATAAAATTCAACCCTTATACTTTATAATATTATAAGTTAAGAATATTTATATACGTATAAGAGCAAGTTGTCTTACCATTAGTAGGCCTCATTCAAGAAGCCGATCTATAAGGCGGGGTATAAGGTTACTGCCTATAAAATGGCAGTTTAATGGGTGTCCACTCTCACCCACTGCTTCCTTGACTGGTGGAGGGTCGTTAGCCGAACGGGTAGGACAAGGACTATAATTCTCCCTTCATTAAAAGTATTAATGGTAAGTACTAAGTAACTAAACACTTTGAAATTACCAGTCTTAGTTACTTAGGAAAATGTGAATGTTGTGCTAATACATGAAATTAGACTTCGCACTTTGGTTAGGTCAGTTACTAAAGCGTGTGTGGTTAACCGGCACACTATATCGTATTTAACAAGGTAGGAAAAGGGTAACTTAATGTTTATCATAGTATCGATGGAGCATGTGTGGTTAACCGGCACATCGATTGAGGGGTAAACACTTAAGGGTACCAAGTAATTTGCATGGTTACTTCACACATTGTTTTATGATCCTCGGCATCCCAGTCACAAAACCTGAAGGGCATACTCGAGATTCAAACATTCCATTGAACAGTTCAATGAATCTCAAAAGATCTAGGAGTTTCAAATCCAATTAAAAACCTAATAAATTAATTTCGTTTTTCATGGTGGAAATTGGTGAATCGTCATTCACCTACCTTCAAATATTTTATACCTTAGATTACGACATCCCTCTTCCAAGTTATAAAATATTGTGTTGGGTCCTAGCCTTAATATTTCATATTGGGCTGTTATATTAAGGACTTTAAATCAACTATCTTAAATATCTCCCAAAAAGATGTCTAGTTCAGACATCTATGATCTTCCCAAATCTCTTGGAACTTCACTTCCTGCACCTCCTCTAATTATTCTCCCTATCCCGCAAGTTCAAGGTCACTCTAGCCTTGTTGGCAAGCAAGGTCTATGTGTGGTCGCATCTTGGAGATGAAGTCACATATTGACAAGCCGGGAGACTTGGGTGTCAACGTCTTGAGAAAGTTGGTGGTTCAATCACTTTCTATGTTACATAGTGAGTTCCTTTGGGACTCCTATGAGACAGACTTTGACAAGACTTTTAATGATCTTATCAATTTGCTTGGTACTACTAAATCAGCAATGATTTGAAAGGCTAGTAAAACAAAGATGATTAGAAGACCGACTTCCCAAAACTTAATGGACATTGACAATGGTTGCGTTGGATACCCAGTAAAAGCTTTCTCTTCCCAATTGAAAGGGATTGGCCATAGTCAACTTGGTTGACCAAATGGTAAAGAGAAAGGCTAAGTCTAACATTGTCCCATGTACCATTCCCAACGGGTCCATGTGGTTCTATTGCCAAAAGGAAAGGGCATTGGTTGCAAAGTTGTCAATCTTACCTGAAAGATCATAAGGCTAGTAAAGTCAATAAGTTTGACTCTACTTCAGGTAAAGTCCACTATCTGACTCGGTTAAATTTCTATTCTGAGTGTCTTATTACATGATGTGACTGGGTCACATGTTGATGTTTTAAGAATCAAAGTAAAAGTGAAGGAAACTTAAAGAAAGAGTATGTTGAATCTGACCGCGACGATGGATTTCTATCGCTTGGTTGAAGATTGAATTCTTGAGCTACTTCTTAGGAGTTATGATAGATTGCTAGGAATCATGTAATAGCATAGTTTTCATTTTCAAGTTGCATAGTAAGGAAAAGTTTTTCCTCATTTTAAAATAAATAAAAGTTTGTTTTACTTTATTTTTATCTCCTTACAATGGCATTCATGAAAACTTGATGTGTGTATGTTTATAGCAATATTGGAAATATGAATTTGATTCTTTCATTTGTGGTAGTCTCTAAATTTTCCAAACAAAGAAAGATTCTCATCACCCATGTCACACCCCCAAACCAGACGGCGGAAACGTCCGAGGGCTATTGTGACTCAATTGAATACCATCACAATGAATATACATGAAACATAACATTATACATCACCAAGCATTGAAATATTACAACTGGTAGCATTTACATTCAGTATATTGATCCATAATATTACATGCCCAAAAGTAAATTGTTCGATACTAATTAAACAAACAGCAAGACGTTACTGAGTACATTTTTCCTTTTCGATTTACCTGTTGTATGCTTGTTTGTTTCTATAAATGTAAAAATACAATTTGTTAAACTTGGTATACAACTCGTAGGTGTATGAATTGAAAACCCTAGGAAAACCCGATGTTTTCCTAATACTTTGAATCAAGCGTTTTATATTTTGTTATTTCGTTGTGACGTGTGTATTCTTTGAGTCCCGGTGACATTGGATTAATTATGGATTGTGAATTGTTATAAACACACATTAATGAAAATGACTAGTTTACAACTATACAAACGATCCCTTAGGCGTCGTTCGCACTATTCACTTAATCCAATCACCCTGACTTCTCATAGCCCCACAACCGAGGAGGAAAAGAGGGTGCAAAGCACCCTATATTTCCATAAGTCGTTCAAGGCTATCGTGAATGCGAAGGACCCTTAGCCCGACTCGCATTGGTGAATTCTCGACTTCGCTAGCAGTACCAAGGACCCTTGGGGCCCAATTGCACAAAAGCCATTGAAAGTCCTTTTACACAAAATTAGGTCATATAAGACCCAACTACATGTAAGCGAGTTTCCTTCGGGCCTAAAGATCATGTCATTGGGCTAGCTAGGCCTAACAAGCACGATTTGAAACTTTCGGGCCCAAAGATGGTGTATCGACGTCTGGTGTATTTCCCACGTGTGTATTGACTTCCCGAAATTTCTGCGTGTGTATTGAAATAGCGTCATGTTATTAAGTTCAGATTCGTTATTGATTCGAGACCGAATCAATTCGTTCGATAACGATTTTTGGTGTTGTGGGTGTATTGTATTTCATCGATAGTCGTGGCACTAGTATTCCATCCTAACAGTCTTATTGTTTAGAATCACTAAAATTTTTCTTTTGCAGCCCCTTTTTTTGGATAAATTTACAATTTTGGCCCTTTATATAAAAGAAATTTTCGTTTTAGTCCTTAAATCATTTTTCTTGACACTTTAGTATCAAAGCTTATTGAAAGGGTATTTTTCAGCTCAAGTCTATTTAAAAAATAGTTTTAGTCCCTCAAGATGAAGTTTTCTCGGTTGAAACCCCATTTTTCGCAAATTTTAGATTTTTGGCCCAAAATAGAAAATCTTTGCATCTTTAGTCCCTTTTGCATATGAAAAGTATTTTTGACCCTGGAAATGGACTTGGAGCACTAGTAGTCCTCTATTTTACAGAAAACTATAGATTCAGCCCCTCTAGTTTGAAAATCTCACAATTTGGGCCTTGTTGGGTCGAAAAGTGCATTTTTGGCCCATTAGGTTTAAAATTTTCCATTTTAGCCCATCAAAAGAGTAATTTTCAAGAAAATACATTTTTGAAACTGTTTTAACTCATCTCAACCATCAGAATTTGTATTTTGTCATTTTGGGCCCTTTAGCTTTATATTTTTAACATTTAAAGTCCAAAAATGGGATTTTAGTCCAAAGAGGTTCATATTAACCAACTTGCTTATGTTTCTAGAGTTGATTTGTATGAAATAACATGATTTATACTTATTTCATTCAACATAATGTAGAACTCGGTTTTGAGTTCTTTTTGACTAGATCCAACACCATAATCACATAAGAACATGTAAATAAACATAGAAATCACACAAAGCATACATATACTCATAGATCTACACATTTGCTTGTATTCTCCCCCCACAAAACTTATAAAAACCGAAAAATAGGGGGTATGAAGCTCACCTTTGCTTGTTGTTTTTGGCTTAGAAGGAAGAAATGAAGAAAACTTGATCCTAGCAAGCCTCCTTGGAAGATCTCGAACTTAAGGAGTTTTCTTGGAGTATGATCACCAAAACTTGTTTAGAATAAGTGATCTTACATGAGAAAGGAGTTTTGTAACTTAGACATGTGAAAACTTACCAAAGGATGATGATTATCTTGTGTAATCCTCTTGAAACACAAGCAAAATTCCAAGATTTTTGGATGAAGAAGAAGAGATGAGTCTTGAGTGATTTAGAGAGAGTTTTGTGGTGAAGTGTGTGTGTTTGGGAGTCTCTCGGCTGAAGGAAAGAGAGGGAAGGGGAAGAGAAGTGAGTGAGGTGATGTGTGCATGGACACATGAGTTAGTGCATGGAGATCCAAGAGGTAATAAAGAGGTGGCAATTGATAGTCAACCCTCTTCCATGTTGGGTTGTTGGGTCGAGAAGTGGAGAAAGGAAAGGAAGAATATTGGGCTTCTTATGTTTAAGCCCATATTATGACTTAATTATGAAATTTTTCGGCCCAAATAAATCAAGGAATGATTTTTATGATCCATTAGGGCTATATAAATTTGTTGTGACCCAATAAGGTCCATTAGGGTATTTTATTTCATTCTAGGCCCAATATGGCCCAAAATATTGAATTAAATGGAAATTGGTCCAATTAGAGTTCATTTAAGAGTTCTAAACCCAAGATGGTCAAATTGGAAGCTTATTGGTCCATTGGGCCCAATAAGGAAGTCCTAGTCCAAAATGGACCTAAGCAAGAACTTTTAGGGTTTCCAATTGCTTATTGACCATTTGTAATACTTGTATGGTGTATTGGATTGAAATTTTGTTGTAATAGAGTAAGCATCATACATGCTCTTAAGTTTTTGATTCAAGATTTTACTTGAGTGTTGTGATTACAAGACACAAAATTTCTAGTTGTGACATCATCCCCCCGTTAGAGGGAATTTTCGTCCCGAAATTCTGTTTGAAAGCTAGATTTGAGAATGCTAGAATAGGTGAGGGTACTTTTGCTTCATTTGGTCTTCGCGTTCCCACGTGAATTCTGGTCCACGCTTTGCGTTCCACCGTACTTTCACGATCGGGATGTGACTTTCCTTAATACGCTTCACCTCCCTGTTAATGATTTCAATAGGCTCTTCCACGAACAGGAGATTCTAGTGGATTTCGATCTTGTCAAGGGGAATGACGAGTGTTTCATCTGATAGGCACTTCTTTAGATTAGAGACATGGAACACAGGGTGTACACTGTTTAGCTCTGCGGGTAGTTGCAGTTTGTATGCCACTTGACCTATTCGGGCGACGATTTCGAAAGGTCCAATGTATCGTGGGTTCAGTTTTCCTCGTTTCCCAAAACGAATAAGTCCTTTCCAGGGTGAGACTTTTAACAGTACTCGATCCCCGACCTGAAATTCTAACGGCTTTCGCCGTTTATCGGCGTAGCTCTTTTGTCGGCCGCGCGATGCTTGCAATCGAGCTCTGATTTGAATGATCTTTGCCGTGGTTTCACGAATGATTTCCGGTCCCGTTAGCGTCTTGTCCGACGTGATTGATCTTGCTATTTGGGTGTCGCCTACTTCAGCCCAACATAATGGTGATCTACACATACGACCGTATAGTGCATCGAAAGGAGCGACCTTAATGCTCGAATGGTAACTGTTGTTATCTGAGAATTCGACTAAAGGTAAATGGGTATCCCAAGACTTCCCAAAGTCTATCACACACGCGCGAAGCATGTCCTCGAGCGCTTGAATCGTTCGTTCACTTTTGACCATCTGTTTGTGGATGATAAGCGGTGCTCATGTCGAGATGAGTTCCCAGTGCTTTCTGGAGTGATTGCCAAAAACGTGAAGTGAACCTACTGTCTCTGTCCGAGATAATAGACACTGGCACTCCATGGAGTCTCACGATTTCGTGAATGTATAAAAGTGTCAATCTCTCCATCTTGTAGGATTCTTTTATTGGCAGGAAATGGGCAGATTGCGTCAGTGGGTCGACTATTACCTATATGGTGTCTAGTCCATCCGACGTTTTAGGTAGTTTGGTCACGATATCCATAGAAATTCCTTCCTATTTCCACTCAGGGATTACTGGTTGCTGCAATAACCCCGAGGGCTTCTAGTACTCCACCTTTACCTTGGCACACGTAAGGCACTTACTAACATAGGTGGCGATTTCATGTAAATGTATATAGGAAGATGTATGCACGTAAAGTACTCATGTAATGTATTCATATAAGGTACTCAAGTAATGTATTCATGTAAGGTACTCATGTAATGTATTCATGTAAGGTTCTCATGTAATGTATTCATGTAAGGTACTCATGTAATGTATTCATGTAAGGTTCTCATGTAATGAATTCATGTAAGGTACTCATGTAATGTATTCATGTAAGGTACTCATGTAATGTATAGTGTATACTCATGAATGAACTGACTCTGATGAAGGGTGAAAACTATATTATCAATACATATAAAAGAACATAAGTGTATAGATATAACTTTGTTCAAGAGGGTAAAAATGGTTTTGCAAAACATCTATGAGTTTTGAACAATAATTAACAATTAATTGATGTCATTTTAATAAACATTTCATAAGTAATACATTTGATAACAAAGTATTTTTAAGATAGAAAACCATTTTATGCATCACATTTTGAAGTATGTGAAATCTGCTGGATGAAAACATAGTTATAAATACATATGAAAGATTTGATAACATGCTATTTTCTACTTGTATCCCCCCCCCCCAGTAAAGCATTTAAAATCATTTAAACATTGATTAAGGGGTATGAACTCACCTGTAGATGGTGATTTGGATGTACTGAACGGTGTCGGATTGTTAGGTGTCAAGTGAGGACTTGTACACACACTATGATCCTAATGAACATATAATCACACATATATGCACCCAATTAGTCTTAAACTACTAATTGTGAATGTTAAGACATCCTAGAAGATGATAACCACTTTAGATAAGTGTTATAAGCCCTAAGGATTGCATCTAATTTGTTGTGGGACAAGGCTAATGGGTTTAGGGTTCCAAAGGACCCTATACATGAGTTTACTCTCCAATAAACCTCACACAAGGAGTTTACGGTCGTAAACCCTTTGGTTTACGGCCGTGAACTCCTAAGCTTGGTGTCATTTTGTGTTTTGAAGTTCTAAATGATCCTTAAAAGCATTCCTACTTGGTGGATTAATTCTTGGAAGGGTTTAGGGCGCTAATAGACTCCTTTGAGGAGTTTACGGCCCCAAGGCCAATTCCTTTTAAGTTTACCACCGTAAACTCGTATGGAAGGTGTGTTTTTATGCTTTCAAGTCCCAAGCTCATGTAGGATAGGTTCTAGACAATTATCTAAGGCTAATGAAGGCCTTAGGCACATATTGGTACCCTTCCTTGATGTTCAAGGCCCAAGAACCATAACAATTGGAGATTAGGGCTGTAATCTCTCTTTGGGAGGGGTTTTTGATGTTTTAAGGTCCCTATATTAACTAGGAATAAATAGAGGCTATTGTCCAAGGCTTTAGGAGTGATTAAGGCACTCTTTGGTCTTTGAGTTTGGTGTTCACGGTCCAAGAACTTCTTGGGCCGTGAACACCTAAACCTTGGGGTTCATGGTTGATTCCTAGTCCTAAATACACCTACATACATGTCTAAGGTAGTTACTTAACAAGTGGAAGGGACTAGGCATGATTTAACCCTTATAAAAGAGTTTACTCCCCAAGTTGTTATTGGGCGGTAAACTCCCGAATCTTGTAGTTTTGCTATGTAATCTATGTTATTAAACACATTATAAGCCATATAATACAACTAGAGAGGGGTACTCACAATTTAACATGATAACCCTAAGATCCGTGAGAGACAAAATGGCTTTTCTCTAGTTCAAAATGTAAATAATGAATGAAAATGGTTCAGAATTCTATATATAGTCCTGGGATTTTTGGCAGAAAATATTTTATTTCCGAAATGAATTCTAATATAATAGAGTTTTGGAATAACAGAGTTGTACGAAACCCTAGTGCATCCACTCTCCTGATATGTCATTAAGTGTAAACCCTAAAATGCTCAAACTTATACGGAAAAGTCAAAAAATTTACTGTGACTGTTATAACCTCTATTGACTTGATAATGTTCGTACAAAATGGAAATTTTGGGTTGTCACAACCTTGAACTTTTCAACAACTTGTGGGTTAAGGAGAATAATTGGAGAAGGTAGAGGAAGTGAAGTATGATTTCCAGTCCTATTAATGCACAACATAGGGATTAATCGTTCACCTTGATCGCCATGTGGGATATCATCTTCATTAGGAAAGCTCTATCCAAAAGGACAAAGAAGATCATAGTTGTCATAACTAGACATCTATGACGGATAAATTCAAGCAAGTTGAGTTAGGTCCTTAATATAACGCCAATATGAAATATTAAGGCTAGGACCCAACACAATATTTTATAACTTGGAAGAGGGCTGTCGTAATCCAAGGTACAAAATATTTGAAGGTAGGTAAATAACGATTTAGCAATTTCCACCGTAGAAAACAAAAAATAATTTTAGGTCTTAAATGGATTGAAATTCCTAGATCCTTTGAGATTCATTGAACTATTCAATGGCACGTTTAAATCTTGATTGTGCTCTTCAAGTTTGTGAATGGGATGCCGAAGATCACACATACAGAGTGAATAACCATGCAAATTAGCTTCGTACACTTAATGTTACAACCACCTAATCAATGTGCTAGTTAACCACATACGCTCCATTGATCTATGATTCACTTCGAGCTACCCTTTTCCATGCATTGTCAGTCTTAGATTAGTGTGCCGATTAACCACACATGCTCCATTAACGACTTAACAAGGTGCAAAGTGCAATTTCATGGGTTAACACCAAATTCACATTTTCCTAAAGTAACTAAGATTGGGAATTTAATAAAGTTTAGTTACTTGATATATATCATTAGACATTTAATGAAGGGAGAATTAATGTCATGTCCTACCCGTTCGGCTAACAACCCTCCACCAGTCAAGGAAGCGGTACATGACAATGGACACCCATTCAACTGCCAATTTATAGGCGGTAATCTTATACCCCCTTATAGACTGGCTTCATGAATGAGGCCTACTAACAGTAAGACTGACTTACACTTATACATATTTATATAAATATTAACTTTTAATATTATAATAGTATAAGGGTTGAATTTTAACTTTTAAAATTCTAAGGGTTTGGATTAAAGTATACATGGGGTGTTAACTTTACAAATTCCAAAACTTGAGGGTAAGTTTCTAACAATTCAAAAACTTTTGGTTTCCATAACTTATGAGTTTAATATGGTTTTTATGAAAGACTTTTCAAGTTCCACAACTTGAGGACAAGTTATGGAAGACATAAAACTATTTTATGATGATATTAAAAACAATACCTTTCATTTATTTCGTAACATATAAATCTTAATGAACTTTTAAAGGAAAAAACTCTTCATTTTCCATAACTTGAGGACAAGTTATGGAGTTCATAAAAACCATTAAGATCAATTATTCCAATTAACACAATAATCAAATATTTTTTTCAATGATCCAGATCAAACTCATAAGTAAAGATAATTCACATCAATAATTTTCAAGAAATTAGTTAATCAAATAAGCTAATACAAATCTTGAAACGTTGACAATTATCCTTTATTTGGATGAGGATAATCATTACCATAGCATCAAAATCAAATCTACACTCAGGAATGTAAACTCGTCGCGCCCCTTGATGCTCTCGACGAGTCCAAGATAATCTTCAAGAAACTCGACGAGTCACCTAGTGGACTCAATGAGTCTTGCTGACGGAATGTAGAAATTCGATTTTTTGCTCCGAAAACCAATAACAACATCAAATATAATATAAACAACCCATAGCTCTGATACCACTTTTGGGTTTTATATACTACAACACCTTATGGTGCACATACACCCCTAAATACCTTAGATCTATGTTTTCTCTACTTATACATGTAATAGTGTTTCCAAAGCATTAAGCCTATAACCAGCATGCAATTGACATAAACAATATAAAAGACTAGTTAGGATGACATACCTTTTATTGTAGCTTGAAACCTTGTAGTATTTATCCTTTAGAGCTTAGTGACCCAAATGTTACACCTCAAATGGAATCACAACACATCTAGGATAAAGGATGACATTTTTAGAGAGAATTCCTTTAACCAAAATCGTCCATCTTTTTCTAGGAATAGAAGCACACAAAATTGATCATGAAGTAAGATATTTATATGTAGGATTCCAAAGGTCATGGGTAAAACACAAATACATAGCCATGGGTTTTATGATCCATGGTACATGTGGCCTAACTCTTTATGTATTCATACATAATCTTAGTCCAACATGGATCATAAGCCCAACACATATAAATATAACTAATTTACAAAATTAGTCCCCGTCGATTTAATTAGTCTCTTTTGATCACTAAATTAATTCCAAACTAATTCTTGATCAATACTAATTAACTCATATGATTTTGATATTGATATATTAGAACTTACAATATATTAATAAATCATAACTAATTCTTGATCAATACTAATCGGGTTAAGTACATACCAATTATATTTATGTTCTTAAACACCTAATCCAACATTTTGAGCCTTGTAATAAAAAAGAAGGTGTGTTTAAGTGCTTTGGATTGTTCTTGGTAAACCTTGGAGAAGAAGTAACTCATTGAAGTAGAAATGGTCTCATTGGAGCTTGTAGATCCAGACCATTTTCACCTTGATCTTTCTTCTTGAGGTATAAAGTTCAAACCTTGAAGATGAAATTGTTAGATCTAGCTAGGTTAGAGTGTTATGAGCTTTTCGTCACTTTAAGTGCATAAAATTTGGAACTTCAAGGTTTGTAACCTTGTTATGGATAAAGTTGGAAACTGTATCCGTCTAAACATCATGTTTATTCAGATCTCATGTTTGGAGACTTTCGACTTAACGGACTAAGTTGGAAAAGTTGCACTTTGGGTCCCTTTATGACTTAAATAGTGGATCATTTTTTGTTGGGACCATTCTAATGGATAAAGTTAGAAACTTTATCCATTATGGAGCTATTAGGAACCATAAAAATGTGATCTTGGTCCTTTTATACCTTCCATGATGTCTTAATGGATTAATATGTTAGGTTTTTAGCTTTTGGACCTTCCCTAGCCATGGAAAGTCATAAAGGTGAAAACTTTATGACTTAAGACAGTGTTTTGAGGCTAGATCTGAGTTTGGGTGAAAAGTCCTTAAGGGATTAATTTCTTAATGGAAAGGATGGAACCAACTCGAGTACGTTGGGTGTTCTAAGCCATCCCATGTACGCGAGCCGTAAGTTGAGTACGCATGGCGTAGTCAGCTAGCTCTGGACTTTGACTTTTGTTAACTATGTTGACAGTTGACTTTTTTACCAAGTTTGACTTTAGATCAAACTTTAGGGTTTTGATTGGTGATTAACATTTTATATGGTTATGGAGTTAGTGGATCTGCAGGAGCAAGAAGTGTAGCAGGGAGCATATCACAGTGTTCTCGAGTTTCTTCCTTTTAGGTGAGTTTCACCGTACTGTACCTGTGGGTTGAAGGCACTAATGCCGACCCACTAGTTTTGGTTATATATTAGTAAAGGGATGCCTTAGGGAATGTATATAGTCATGTAGGATAGACTGAGGACTCTTGAACTAGGCTCTATAAACTATTCCTTGTTTAGTTGTTGTTCTTGAGTAGGATCACCGATCCAGGTGTCTATCTCACCTCTAAGTATATATGGTCATGCAGTCCTTTAATTGTTGATATTTAGTATGCTGCTATGCTGTAGTGATCTCTTATATCTTTTTCCTGGTATCGAGTATGTTGATATGATGTAGTGATCCGTTAGATCTATATCCTGGTATCGAGTATGCTGCTATGATGTGGTGATATATTAGATATGTATCCTGGTATCGGGTATGTTGCTTTGCTGTAGTGATATGTAGAACTGTATATTATATGTACTTGCTAGTTATCATCTAGTGGATTGTGCTAGGGACTGCCTGTGATTATGTAGGATAGTCTAAGAACTCTTGATCTAGGATTTCTTGCCTATTCCTTGTTTGGTTGTGGCTCTAGAGTATGATCATCTGTTCAACTGGCTATCTCACATCGGGTTACTTATGATCCTATGGAGGTTAGCTAGTAAGGAGACTGTATGATATGAGAGGAACAGTAGGCGGTAGTGCGCTATATGATTGATATTTGCATGTATCATGTGCCTACTTGATCCTTGAATGTTTATATGTCGACATATGGTAGTAGTGGGCTAAAGTGGTCCTGATTTTACCGTTAGGAAAGGATACCCGGTGCAGGCTGACTATAATCTGAAGGCACAGAGCTTAGGGAGGAGCAGTTTGGTTGAGGCAGTAGGCCAATAAACCCTAGTATTCCGACACGGATTGACTGAAGGCCTACGTCTGGCTGAAGGCCCAAAGAGCGGTCGTTATGCATGCTTGTATTTTTATCGTATCGGCTATTTTGAGGGAAACTCACTAAGATTTGTGATTACCCAGTTGTTTATTGCTTCTAGTATCATCAGTCATCATGGGAAGGCGAAGGCATGACTGTACACATTCATCAGCAACAATGAAGATTCCGCGCTTTAATATTACTATGATTTTTATAAATGTATTTCGAATAAATGGTGTTTTGCGTATCAGATTTATAAATGGGAAGATTTACTTAAATAATGAAAATTTTTGGTTGTGAAAACAGGACGTTACAAGTGTTGGGTTTTGAGAATTCTAACACTCCTAAGTGTAAATGCAACCCTAAATACATCAGATCTATGTTTTCTCTATTATACACGCAAATATGAATATTCCAAGGTATTACCCTATCTAGCATACAATCTTTTGATACTTGGGTAATATAACAAGTTAGAATACGTACCTCTTGATGTAGCTCGACTCCTTGACGCTAGAGGGCCTAGTGCCCCAAGTGTGACACGTCAAATGGTTCACACAACATCATCAACACTTGGAATAACCATGAGAAGAAGACACTCATGCTCAAATCGGCTAGCCCTCATATATGTATCGCTGGTACCAATTTCTTGAGCTAAAGAGATCCTTATATAGTGTGCACATTAGGGTTACACCATGTAACCCATGACTTTACCCATTCCTTATCCTCCATGGGTTTTAACCACCATGGAGTATCCATGGGTCACCACATTGGTTAAACCCAACATAAGGAATCATGGATCATAAGTCCACATATATAAGAATGAATTATTTACACAATCAATCCCCATGTATTTAATTAGTTTCTTTTAATCACCAAATTAAGTCCAAATTAATTCTAGATCCATATTAATTAAATAACATGATTTCATATTAATATATTAGAACTTATAATATATTAATTTGTCACAATTGTCTTTTTCTCACAAATGGTCTATCCAAATGTTCCGTTGCCATGCAACCCAAATGGACCATGTCGAGTTGGGCCAAGTACATACCAATTATAGTTATGGACTTAGACACTAATCCAACTACAAGTTTGTATCAGAGCCCCGGTTTTAGCGAATTAGAGGAAGACTTGTCTGAATCAAGTCTCAAGCTAGGATCCGAGAGTTTTTTCAAAAGTTTTTTGATAAATAATTTATAATAAAATGATTGGATTATGGACATGGGCTCGGTCTGTTGTCGTGTTCTTGTTTGATTGTTGTCTTGGGATCAGAAACATGGACCTTGATCTAACTTTGGTATTACATGAATATGAGATGTGTACAGTCAGCCACAGCTTGAATATGAGAGTGGTTCCCAAAATACCCATACTTTTTATATGCGTTGAGTTCTTGATTTTGTTGATATCATGTTTATAATAGAACAACATGCTAGTGATAAGTTGGACATCTTTAGGAATTGCATGATAGAATTACCTGATGTACGATGCATGATAGCCTAGGAGTTCCTCTTGTATGAAATTGACATCATTACTACAGTTTCTGAGTGTATGCTTCATAGTTATACATAAATAAGACTTCATAGCTTTGGAATGTTTGGTTTTGTATTATTTTTTATTCCTTGTTTGGGTGTGGGTTAGGGTAGAATCAAGTATTCAATTGTCTATATGATCTAGTGTTATGTAAGATTAGCATACATGAGTGTGGTAGGGTTGGTGGAAGTTTCATGGGTGGGTATAAACATGAGTAAACAGCCAGATCCAATGTGTTTTGCCACTCAAAAGAGAGTGAGGATAGGATATATGTGTATCTTAGTTATGGTATTTATGTTGGGCGGTTATGATGACGTTGAGACAAATATGGGTAGGTGTGTAAGTTAGTATGAGCCCGTGTTACTGAAAGCACATGACCTGTATTTGTAGCAAGGAAGTAACAAACCCCAAGGAATCGAGTCTAGTCTTGCAACTGTTGCAATGTGTAATGTACCATTCTGATATATTCTGGTTTATTTTTAGTATGCTGTTTACGAGAGGATCTGGTTTTGGGTCTAGAGCGAGTGGATAGGATAGGCCAGGGTTGAGTGATGATCAAATTTGGGAGATCATTGCCACTAAGGTGGCTGACGATGTTTGGTGGTTTATTGTAACATCCCCATCTGGAACGTATCATAATATTGTCCTCTTTGGACCATTCATCACGAGGACTTCCCAGGGAGTCACCCATCTCGGTACTACTCCCACCCGAGCACGCTTAACTATAGAGTTCTTATGCGATCTGTTGCCCTCACGGCTTCAAAACACGTTATGACAAAGAAGGTATCCACACCCCTTCTAAGTAAATGTTTCGTGCACCTTCCAAGCCAATGTGGGATCAGGTGCAACCCACCTTTTGTAATATCCCAAAAGTACAGGCCAAAAAATTCGTTTTTAATTAAGTCATTATAAAGCCATGAGTAATAAAACATCCATAATAACATGTCATGTCAAAAACCAAAGTAGAAATAATCAAAACATGTTATCATAAAACAATATCAGAGTGTAATCCCCAAGAACTCATGTGCGGAAATATAGTGTGATGCGCTGCGATCAAGCCAGCTCCTTTCCATTGAAAACGAAGTACTCGACACCAAAA
The DNA here is from genome assembly GCF_051521515.1 of Lactuca serriola. Taxonomy (NCBI): domain Eukaryota; kingdom Viridiplantae; phylum Streptophyta; class Magnoliopsida; order Asterales; family Asteraceae; genus Lactuca; species Lactuca serriola. The sequence goes on from NC_136410.1 coordinate 197,001,545, forward strand.
CTGAAAACCGTCAGCACAAATCTTAGTGAGTTCCCCCATCATACCAATTACCATACATAACACATACTGCTAGACATATATGGGTGCTTGCCTCCTCTTCGGTCTATTTCAACCGGATAACTGCCTAGCATATCTCAGTGCTGCCCCCCCTTCGGTCTATTTCAACTGGATAACTGCCTAGCATTACTGGGTTCTTGCCTCCCCTTCGTTCAGTTTCAACTGGATAACGGGGACTATTTCACCCCTATCACTACCACATAATAACATAACATAAACATACTACTAGGAATGCATGGGTTCAGACGACCCCGTTGTTATCTTTCAACCAGTGTCTAGGGACTATTTCACCCTTACTACTACTAACATGTAACACATAGCATCCTAGCATACAAACATAACAAATAAGAGTACACCAAATCATTATCACAAAGACAATTAGCTAACAAACAAATCCTACTAATGGGCCGGCATTGTGGCCTTAGACCCACTCCTAATGGAAGATAACTCACCTCGAATGCAGAAGCTTCCCGAAGAAATCCTTGCTGCTGCCTTGTTCACTTCCCGAGCTATCAATACCAATCAATATACCCAATTAGCAATTGGTTCCCATACCAAAATCCTTAATCCATGCATGGGGTAAAATGACCCGACCCGGCATGGTCCATTTGGGTTGCATGGCATCATGCATTTGGATAGACTATAATGAGAGAAATAAAACTTAAGGTATGTTAATATATTATAAGTTCTAATATATTAATAAGATTATTTAATTAGTATTGGTCAAGAGTTAATATAGGATTAATTAAGTGATCAAAAAGAAGACAAATTAAATATATGGGTTGATTGTGTAAATCATCCATACTTGTATAGTGGGCTAAGACTCCATGGATTATCAAGTTGGGCTAAAACCCATAGGATGCTCCATGGTGTATTTGAACCCATGGATCCAAGGAAATGGAAAGCCATAACAACTAGGGTTTACCCTAATTGTGACACTATATAAAGATCACATTGTTGGGAAAAATCGGCCACTATGAGTGCTAGAAAGGGCTAGCCAATTTTTATGAAGTGTGAATTTATCTCAAGTCATTCCATGTGCATTTGGTGTTGTGTGAGCTATTTGAGGTGTCACTTTTGGGGCACTAGGCACTCAAGCTTCATGAAGACATTCTACATCAAAGAAGTATGTAATTCTAACTTAATACATTCATATGAATCAACGATATTATGCTAGTTAGGATAAATACCTTGGAAAGTTCATATTTGCATGTATAATAGAGAAAAACATAGATCCAAGGTATTTAGGGTTGCATGTACACTTAGGAGTGTTAGAATGCTCATAACACTTCAGTGGTATCAGAGACTAGGCTAGTTTTTTGTTGTTATACTTGCAAAATTGGCTGAAAAATCGAAGTTTAGAGCTGTCTGCACAGGAGACTCGCCGAGTCCATGAAGGGACTCAATGAGTCAAAGGCAAAAACCATCCAACTCGCCGAGTTGGTTCATACACTCGACGAGTTGGACCCCCTGACAGCATATATTCGATTGTTTTGGCTAGAATTGGACTATGAACATTACCCTAAGATGTTTTTGGACTGATAAACATGTTCTTGATGTTGTAATGTTCATGCTAATCCAATTTCAAAGATAATTTTCAATAGATTCATGTTTTGTATTAGTCTAAAAGTTATGTTAATTACATGAAAAAGTTTGATGTGAATTATCTTTGTTCATATGAGTTGCTTAGATTAATAGATAAGTTAATTGATTATGTGTTTTCAATCCATTTTAATCTAAGAGTTGATTCTAAAATGTGTTTTTGTAACTTGTCCTCAAGTTATATGAAAGGTCACATTTAAGACTCATAAAACTCATAAAAGTTGGCAATGGTTACCAAAAATGAAGAGTCTTGTCCTCAATTTATGGAGGTTCAAGAGTCACTTCATTAAGTAAGAAAATATGTAACCTTAATTAATTCCATAAGATACAAAATAAAGGAAAAGTTACATTCTTTTATTAGTTTAAAGTCTTCCATAACTTGTCCTCAAGTTATGGAACTTGAAGAGTCTTTTATTTAAAATTACTTTAAACACATGAGTTATGGAATTAATTTGTTTTGAATAGTTTCAAAACTTGCCCTCAAGTTTTGGAACTTGAAAAGTTTTCACTTATGAATACTTTAATTGCAAGTTAGCCCTTAGAATTTTAAAAGTTAAAATTCAACCCTTATACTATATAATATTATAAGTTAATAATATTTATATATATATATATATATATATATATATATATATATATATATATATATATATATGTATAAGAGCAAGTCAGTCTTACCATTAGTAGGCCTCATTCACAAAGTCGGTCTATAAGGGGGTATAAGGTTACTGCCTATAAAATGGCAGTTTAATGGGTGTCCACTCTCACCCACCACTTCCTTGACTGGTGAAGGGTCGTTAGCCGAACGGGTAGGACAAGGACTATAATTCTTTCTTCTTTAAAAGTATTAATGATAAATACTAAGTAACTAAACCTTTTATAAATACCCAATCTTAGTTACTTAGGAAAAAGTTAATACGGTGCTAATCCATGAAATTACACTTTGCACTTTGCTTAAGTCGTTAGTGGAGCATGTGTGGTTAACCGGCACACTAACCTGGACTTAACAAGGTAGGCAAAGGGTAACTTAATATTTATCATAGTATCGGTGGAGCGTGTGTGGTTAACCGACACATCGATTAAGGGGTAAATATTAAGGGTACCCAGTATATTTGCATGGTTACTTCACACCTTTTTTTGTGATCCTCGGCATTCCAGTCACAAAACCTGAAGGGCACACTCGAGCTTGAAACATGCCATTGAAAAGTTCAATGAATATCAAAATATCCATGAGTTTCAAATCCAATTAAAAACTAATAATATTTTATAGCTTGGATTACGGCATCCCTCTTCCAAGTTATAAAAGTATTGTGTTGGGTCCTAGCCTTAATATTTCATATTGGGTGTTATATTAAGGACTTTAAATCAACTATCTTGAATATCTCCCAAAAAGATGTCTGGTTTAGACATTTATAATCTTCCCAAATCTCTTGAAACAAGCTTTCCTAAATGAAGATGATGTCCCATGAAAATCATACTTCTTTCACCTCCCCCATTTATTCTCCCTAACCCACAAGTTCAAGGTCACTCAAGCCCTATTGGCAAGGCAAGGCCTAGGTGTGATCACATCTTGGAGATGAAGTCACATATTGACAAGCCGGGAGAGTTAGGTGTCAAAATCTAGAGGAAGTGGATGTTCAATCACTTTCTAAGTCACATAGTGAATTCCTTTGGGACTCCTATGAAATAAACTATGACAAGACCCTTAATGATCTTATCTATTTGCTTGGTGCTGCTAAATCTGAAATGATTTGGTGTACTATTAAAGCAAGTTTTATTAGGAGATCAACTTCCCAAAACTTTATGGACAGGGACAATAGTTTTCACACCCCAAAACCGAGAACGGCAGAATACATTCTGGGGTGGAGGACGTCATGTCAAGTATCACAACATATGCAGTATAGTAATCAAAGTACAACAACCGTTGCATTAATAGTAATAATTTTACATTGGTTACATTTCATAGAAATATCAAAGTAAATACATAGAATAATATAGATGTAGCGTGGTACTAGGCTGACTTCACAAAAGCAACCAGGATGTACCTGTCTATCGATGACCTGAGAATACAAGTTATTTTGAAAGTGAGTATCAGCATTTTTACAATGCTGGTGAGTTCATAAGAATTTAATGACGTTAGTATAAACACGCATTTTTATTCAAAATAACCTCATGAAAGATGGTAGTTTAGAATCTACAGAGTATTAGAATTCTTTCCAGAAAATCCCATATTTTCTAAATAAAAACAGTCTTCTACCAAGACCCGATTGTTTATGTTTAAAAAGTAATTTCCTCAAAAGTACTATCCTTTTCAAAATATAGCTTTTACATTAAAGGAGTTATGAGAAAAGCCTCAAGTAAAAATAATGAGGGAAAATCCTATTTTTCCTCAGCAGGAACACTACTGGTTTAATAGTAAATAAAACTTAGAATCCAGGTGGGATGCCTCGCAAAGCTTAAAGGTAAATAAATCAAAGACTTCAGGCAGGACGCCTTGCAAAGTCTAAAAAGGTAAATAAATACATTGACTCCATCAAGGTATCGAATGGACAATACGCCTATAAATGTCTAAAAGGATCAAATACAGACCCCAAGATGGTGTTGAATGAACAACACGCCTCGAAAGGTCTAAAAGAGTAAAATACAGACTCCAGGATGGTATTGAATGTACAACACGCCAGGCTCAGTCTAAAATATCCTTTAATCCTAAATGGGTTGGTTTAAAGGTTTATAACATGACCGGGTATATAACCAGGAAAATAGATTAATATAGTTTCATATATATAAAATACCGTGATAATTCTTATTACCTTAAAGCCATGAATTATAAGGTAAACATAAAGATACTCGTAACCATACTGATTGACAATCGAATACTTGACGACCTGCCGGCGTCGGAATGAATGTGACATTTGTCACCCCTTGGCTTGGTCGGTCGAGATTGTAGCTAGTAGTTAGGGTGTGGGAGTCTGTCCAATATAGATCTATACATACAATGCCCGCTCTCCCTCCAGGAGACTCTGGTTACCAACTTGAAAACGGTGGAATCCGTGTCCTGAGGATGTATCTCGTATTTCAAATTCTATTATAAGTATTGGAATAATGATATAGACTCACGAATGAACTGACTCCTTTAGAATTCTCCGCACTAGAAAGGGTAAATAGAGTCTCCTAACTATTCCTATAATAGTTACTAACGTTTCAGGTATATGAATAATGGAAGGATGCCTTTACTACCCAAAGGAAATGAACTGGTTGATGGAAACCTTTATGACTATATATGTACACATGATATATAACTAATAATTAAATGACCTTCGGATAGATAACTGATACCCTAGAACCACATCCAAACAAGGAAAAGGAGGTAGGGCGACCTAGTCTTCCTAAGTCCTTTAAACATTACTTATATAACTATACATATACGGGCATGCATTCAATAAAAAGCATGAAAGAAACTTTGGTAAAACCTTTGGAAAACTTTACAATTAATAATTTATGACTTGATGTCAATTTATAAAAAAAGTTTGAAAACCTTTGGAAAGTATTTGGAAATCTTTGATAATCTAAAAGAGAAACTCATACTTTAAAACAAGATTTGAAAACCTTCGGCTGGATAAAGCAGTTTGACAAGCAAAATCTATTTTGCTATACAGTTATTAATCACATGTGATTGATCTAATACCTGTATAGTTCAACTTGTATTCCCCCCCCCCCCCATAAAAGCAGTTAAAATCATTTAAAAGGTTAATTATGGGGTATGAACTCACCTGACGTGGGTGACTCGGATGGTCGGACGATATAGGATGCTATGTGTCAATTGAGGTCTTGAACACACACTTGGATCCTATTTAGCAAGTAATGATACATTTAAGTATCCAATTAGTCATTAAATAACTAATTAAGCAAGTAAGGATGTCTTACTACAAGAACACACTTTGCTATAAGTGCTAGGAGTACCAAGGGTTGCATATAAGGAGAGTATGGACTCAAATTGGAGTTTACTCCTCAAAGGGTGGCCCTTAGGGGTGTTTACGGTTTTCATACCACTTCCCCCATGAGTTTACGGCTATAAACTCATGGAAGTGATGTCATTGGATGCTCAAAGGTCTTAACTCACTCAAGGAATTATGCTAGACTCAAATCAAGGGCTTAGGAAGTGATTGGGGCTCAAAATGGACACTCTTTGGAGTTTACGGTCCTTGGACCACTCCTTTCAAAGTTTACGGCCGTAAACACATGAGTTTATGGTCGTAAACTCATGTTAGTCCATTTCTTTTGTGCTTTGGTGGTTCTAGGCTATGTAGGCAAGGTTCTAGTCACTTATACAAGCATTGGAAGGTGTTAAGGGCACTTAAAACCCCTTAGAAGGTTTTTATGGTTGTGGGAGACCTTCCCAAACCTTAAACTCATCTTTGTCCCTTCATTTCATGTTCCTGGGGTCCCTAGTTCATGCAAGTAAGGCTCTACTGCATTACACAACCATTTGAAGGCATTGGGGGCATCTAAACACCTTTTGGAGGTGTTTACGGTTTCGGGATGGCCTCCCCAAACCGTAAACCCATAAGAACATGGGGAAGATGATGATTTTCGGGTGTAAGAAAGTTCCTACTAAACACACAAAAAGCTAGGAAGGTTTACTTCCCGTTGTGAAGTTCGAAAGAGGTGATTCTTGATCAAACCCCGATTTGTAGAGAGAGAAAGTAGAGAGAGAAGGTTCCTAAACTGTGAAAAGGTTGGGATGAAACTCACTCAACCCTTATATAGGGTCGATTTTATGACCTGGGTGGGGGTCCACCCAACACCAACCGCAAACAAGTTTTTTTCTTTTTTTTTTTTTTTTTTTTTTTTTTTTTTTTTTTTTTTTTAAGCACGACAAATTTTAAATTATACCTCCTTATTTTTGTTTCGCTTCATGAATATTATTTAAAATATTCTCACGGGCTTAAATCCGGCCAAAAATATTTTGGGATAAATTTGGCTAATATTTGAAGTGCTTAAATACTGAGATAAAACAAATGGAAATTTCGGGTTGTCACAATAGTGACATAGGAAATCCAGAAAAGCCTTCTTTTCCCAATGGAAAGGGATTGGCCATAGTCAACTTGGTTGACCAAATGGAAAAGAGAAAGGCTAAGTCTTAGATAGTCCCATGTACTATTATCTAAGGGTCCATATGTTTCTATTGCCAAAGGAAGGGCCTTTGGTTACGAAGCTACCAAACTTACCTATAAATGGTAAAGTCAATAAGTTTGACACTACTTCAGATAAAGTCCACTATCTAACTCTGCTAAGTTTCTATTTTGAGATTCTTGATACATGATGTGACTGGGTCACATAGTGATGTTTTAAGAATCAAAGAAAAGTGAAGGAACTTAAAGAAAGAATATGCTGAATCTTATCGCGTAGATGGATTTCTAACGCATAGTTTGAAGATCGGATTCTTGAGCTACTTCTTAGGAGATTTTGCTTAGGAATAGATAACAAAAAGTTTTCATATGGATTGTAAGGATAAGTTTTTCCGCAATGTTTTTAAAAAATAGAAGGAAATTTTTGATTTTATTTATTTTATGTATCCTTACAATGGTGTTTGTGAAAAAAATTGTTGCTTATATGATTCCATTGATAGAAAGAGTGGAAATATCCTTTCATTTGTGGTAATGTCTAAATTTAACAAATAAGGAAAGATCCTCATCACCCAAGTTTCAATTAGACCGAAACTAGGAATCATGCAAGTTCTATAGCATGATGAATGAGAGTTTTTCATCTTTGGAAAATTAAGACTAGTTCCTTGTTCACATGTATATGTGAGTCAAGTAAAAGACTAAGGGATCGACTACACATTCTTGTGCACTGGTTAAGTCCACCACAAAAGATCGATAAGACTATTCGTCATAATTTACTATAGCTCAGTAAATATGGTTACACTTACAAGCTTAAGTGTAATTCTGAGACATTGGAAAAAGGTTCCAATGTATGACAGGGCGAATAAGAAGAGTCAACTTAGGCAGAAAGATAAAAGTTTCTCAAATCTGAAAAGATGGGAGAGTACTTTAGTATCAGTTTTTTTGATCATCTTAATGATTAAGAAACCATAGCCCAATTAGTTCTAAGGAAATCTTAGTGCATTCTTATGACTAAGAAGAGGAATCTTGAATTGTTGAAATGGTTAAATCAAGAAGATGAGTCATACTTCGTTCTAATACAAGTCTTAGATTCATACTCCAAGATTGTAACTTGAGTGACATGTCTTAGAGAAGGTTTAAAACACATGTAAAATGTAAGAGTAAAAGTTTTCTACTCTTGTACATTTGAAATTGGTAAGTTGTGATGTTTTGGATAAAACAAAGACCAACTAAGGCCAATTGTGTGAAGTGTTTGTCTTGATTAGAATCCACACTATCTCTTGAATATCTAACAAGAAACTCTTATATATCAAGAGGACAGTGGGAGTCTTAAAGGTTTTGAAAGTCTCAAGAACTAATCAAGAATAAAACCTGAAGTTCTTTACTAGCACACGACTTGAGGTTTATAACCTATCGTGTTGACATATTTTGGGCCCATTCCAATTAAAGTTGGCTTTGCATATGAGTTCTTAGAGTTCTCAATTGGTTGCACAACAACTTGGAAGCAATTGCAGGCCCTTGAGCTGTCACGTCGCAAGAAATTAAGATTGAGTTTAGTCCATATGAGTTTAGATTTGTCATTATCCTTGTCTTGTGACTATGGTTTTGACGATTCACATGGATAAGAACACATAAACCATTAAATCTAAGTGTCATAAGGTTTCTCTCCGATTCATGAAAATGATGGTGAGGAAACATTTTCACTAAGTAGATTTTAGCTAGATAGCAATTGGGATATTTGCATTCACAAAGTCGTTACTGGAGCGTGTGTGGTTAACCGGCACACTAACATGGACTTGTGAGAAGTGGCAAAGGTCTAAACAATCAAGAATATGATTACGGAATCCCTTTTCATAGTTCTTAAAATTGTTTAGACACACCTATGAGCTATCTAAGATAAGGTGTATGATTATGATAAAGTTTTATCAAAGCAATCTAGTATCAAAAATCTGAACTTTGGTAAGAAAGTCAATAAAGTATAGATTTCTAGAAGTGCAGCTGATTTCTGAGTACATGTCAAAGCTAGTGGGAGCATATGTATTATGGTAATAATCATCATGTTAGTGGGAGCATGATAATTATGATAAGTATTGCAAGTTATCAATGATAATTATAGAAAACAAAAAGTTTCAATTGGGAAAGAGTTGTTTTGCTATAATTAAGGGAGAGGAAATTATACTTCATCTAAAATCTAAAAGCTTAGATTGAGTTTGTAATCATATTTAGTCAAGGATATATATATATATATATATATATATATATATATATATATATATATATATATATATATATATGAATTTCATGTTGGAATGGCTCAACATAAGGACATTCTGTATATGGGTCCATTACTTGCGTTCTAAAATTCGATTATGATTACGGCATCCCTTTTCAAAATCTAAATTATGAGAACTTGGCAAATTGAAATAGAAATATTATAGCAAAAGACTGGTTTAGTCTTAATGTGAGACATCATGAATCGTGTCCCATATGCTTCGGATATTGGATCGATTACAATTCATCCTTTCTAAAATTTTCCAAATGCCTGGGGCATTAAGAAGGGAAAAAGGTCTAGAATTGGATATGACTAAAAGGATTAAACAATTGTTGAGGACAATCTAAGGTTTACCAAAGATTGGTTGCTCAACGACAGTTGGAAGTGTAGTGTTAATTCTGGAAGGACCATATTGACATAATTTGTAAGGAGGCAACTCGTTCATAATTTATAGTCAAAATGGAATCTGTAAATGTTTCAAAGTTAGAAAGTATTCAATCTGTGTAAGATTAGTAAAATTAATGCAAGAAGGATGTTTCCAAGGAGCTGATTTCCTTTGGAATGCACTATAATGGTTGTTGTCAAGTCTTTCTGACTTTGTGCATAATCATTAGAAGAGGATCAATGCATATAAGTTTAGAATCTAACAGATTTCAGTAAGTGGCATGAATTTGGAATTCTTGCATTTGCAGTAAGGATTTGGGACTGTGAAAAGAGGATCATTGGAGTTATGTTCAATTGATCTATTTCACAAAGTAAAGATCATAGACAAACATAGTATACATACTTGGTGTATCACATGACTAGTGTTTAGAAAACATAGTGTACATGCTTGGAGCATAGGACAACTATTGTTTTAAATTCAAGAATAAAGTTGACAGCTAAAACACTATACAATGAATAATGTGTAACCATATGGTGAAAACTAAAAGGTGTTTTATTTATGTTCATAGGTTTTGATACCATATTGGATTCAATTATTATTGTGTTTCACCTTGCATGTTTTAACTTCCTAAATAACTAGGTCATTGTTCTGGATGACTAAGTTATTCAAACCATCCACAGTCAGTCATATGTTGGAAGTAGATATGAATTAACACTGTCATGGGTTGGCTTGTACAGGTCTAAGATGTCGGACAAAGGGCTACAACACTCATGACTGCTCATAAGTTCTGAGTATTGGATTCAACCTACGCTCATTGGAATCACTTCATGGATTTTATCACGAGTGATCATGAGACGATAATATCTTATATTCTTCAAACCTAGAGATATGAGTTGTTACTATGAGTTGGTTGTACATTGATTGCACGAAACGCATTCAGTAACTCGATGTTATAAAACATGCCTTTGTGTATGATTAAACAAGTAGTAGAACAAGCCATATGTGTCGAAGTTTATCCATTCCTTTTACCTTCGGGATAAAAGAGATATATGTGGGCCCTTCAATTATTTTGTGATGACAAATGTAAGTGCTCGATCAGGCCTGGACTTTTTTGATTTGTTCAATTAGTCAATCGTCATAAATCAGAAATTGGGAAACAACAAATGGACAGAGAGAATGATTATAATCCATGTCTCAGTCCATACGATATCTAGAATGCAGGAATATGTGACAACCGTCAAATTCTGGTCAAGTCAAAGTCAAATAAATTCAACAAGTCAAACCGGTCAACCCAACTTGCCCTTGTATACTAGGGCTTACGTTAGGTAATTACTATACAACTCGCTATTCTAATGAGAGATCATAAATTGAAAAGTTCGTACATCTAGGTTTCCTTAACCTAAAACTGTGATAAGTAACGAACCAAACTGATAAAACAATGTTGCATACTCATTAGGAGTGTGTAAGATCCTTAATCATGGCTTAATGGGGCTTACGGACCTTGCGTTGCGAAGCGAAGCACTCAAAAAGGTCACAAAAGAAGCCTCTCCTAAATCTCTCTCAAAAGTTCCCATAACTTTTTGAAGTCATTCGGGTCATTCTGACCCTTAACCGGGTCAAAAATCGCTTAAAACGAGGTTAGAACGGGTAAAATCCCCCAAAGGATCCGAAACCTCCCCCTAGGGCCGAAGCCTCTTAGAGGCCGAACCCTCTTGGACCGGATCAGCAGCAAGCGAGCCGCAGCAGGCGAGCCGTAGCCAGCTATATGTAGCCTCCCCTTCTCCTGACTTCGGACCACAGCGCTTTCCTTCTCTTCGGATCATCATCAACAACCGGTGCCTCTCCGGTTCTTGGCTGCTGAGGCCGAGACCTCGCCCAGAACTTCGGATTTTCTCACATTGCACCCAGTTTTCGACCACGACTCCATTTTAAACCCGTTTTTAACTATTTTAACGCGGGATTTTCCCCAAAAATCATATTTTAACATATAAACCCTAAATATTCATAATTTAAACATATTTTTAGGAAAATTCATATTTATGAATAAAATCTATTAAACGAGATCTTGGGGTGGAGTATTGACTTATCTTTGATTTATGACACAAGCAACTACCACCCCCACTCTATGAGTAACCCACACACCTCCCCACCATACCTTGTCACTTCCTTGTACCTCCCACTCAATTTACAGCTTCTCCCACGTCCAAAGAGCTGAAAGACTCTCTCCCTCTCTCTTCATTTCACTCACTTCATTCATTTCCACCACAAATCAAACACCACTTTTCTCTCAAATTCTCTCACACAAATTCGAGATCTCCAAGGCATTTTCCAGCTTTTCTCCTTCATTTTGGTAATTATTATCACCCTCCTTATGATTATCACACTTCCCTTTTACTCAAATCATTGATTCCTTACACAAACATCATCACATTCTTGTTTGATCTTCGAATCTTCAAGTGATCCTTCAAGTGTTCTTGAGTTGAACACTTCTCTTCTTCCACACTCATCTACTGAAACCAAACTAGGTGAGTCCATACCCCTCTAATTTCATGTTTTCTTAAGTTTTAAGGGGGAGAATATAAGTTAAAACACCAAGAACATAACTAAGCATTTCTAACAGCTTTCATCAGAAAAGTTCAACTCCATTCACGGACTGTTTTGGTCAACTTAACCATTTTTTTTCAAAACTGTTTTAGATTCAAATAGTTCAGGTTTATACCTTTAAAATGACTACTTGCACGTCTCCATACAATTTTCTACAATTTATGGTGATTTTTACAAAACAGCCTATCATTTCAAGAACAAATCCAGACCAGTCTGTGAATATGAACATTTTAACACAAGTTAAAGACTTCCAAAATCATGATAAAAACTATGAATAAACTAGACCCATTTTAGGATCTCGTAGAATTTAAGGATTCAGTTTTCGACTTCATATGATTTTTCTAAAACACCGCAGAAAGATTAAAAACTAGTTAGCAGCTTATAACTTTCATAACACTTTGTATTATGTTGAGCAAAGTGTATAACAAAAGGTTCTAAATACTGAATGTGTTTCCTTGTTAGTTTATCATCATAAACTGAAATTTAGTCATTCATGATAAGATTCTTCATTCATTTAGAACACATATATTAAGCTACAATAAGCATAGTTTATGGATTCATAGCACTAATGTATTTTCATAAAAGAGTTCTTATACATTACAAACATTTTGGATAAATTATAATAGGTATAGTTTATGTATCATTTACTTTCAAACTTATTTATCAAAGGTTTTCAGTTTAGTTCACATAAATCTGTCAATGAATAAATTTGCGAGTCATTCGCTTCGGGTTACTTACAAAGTAACCAAGTCAAAAAGTCCTGTAAGTTGTAACCACAGTCTCTTGTAGGGAGAACGTGATAGTTGTGTATAGATCTATATTGGTTTTGAAAAACCCACACCTGAGCTGCTTGCAACAGCTAGACCGGCAGGTCTGTGGTCACAAGTGTCATTTAACGGTGACGCTTGAAGAACGTCGTATTACGAGGCCGTCTATGTCAAGTATGGTTATAATAGCTCACATGTGGTATTAACAAACCATAAGATTTACGGGTTCTACTTTTAAATTAGCGAGTTATGTCGATTTAGCTCATAGAAATTACCTTAAGTATGGATAAATACTTGTACGCCTTCATATCAAAAAGGATTTTATGTCGATTTAAAATCACTTTTTACACCAATAATTACAGATTTTATTATATACTTTCAGTCTTGGTATTTAAGACTACACATCATTCATTACGGGATTCTTCTCAAATTAAAAAGGGTTTTACGCCACTTTTAAACCAGTTTTATATCCTTAAGTATGACAAATACTAGTTCATTCACGGTCCTGGTATTTAAGACCACATAACTTTTATAAGGAAAATATTGGATTTTTCTTGGTAACATACAAGTCATTACAAAGATCGATTTTTCAAACTCTTACTATCAAAAGCTTATGAACTCACCAACCTTTGTGTTGACACTTTTTTTTCAAAACTAGTTGTATTCTCAGGAATTCAGTGAAACAGGAAATCAACAACGTTTTGAGGATGGGACGATAAATCGTCAAACAGTTCATTTTGTTATCATAATATAATTGATTTGAATCATGTAAACATATACTTTGGTGTAAGTTTTTCAATTATATTTATGATGGTCGTATTTACTTTGAGCACTATTATACTCGTTGTTGTGATACTATACATGAAGTCCTCCACCCCCCGGACGTTTCCGCTATCCTTGGTTTGGGGGTGTGACAGATTGGTATCAGAGCATTGTTTATAGTGTACTAAGTATATCGAACCACATAACATATACAAACTATAAGTGCATTAGGACGAAGGTCTCTGATTTAAAGTTTTTAAAACAACTATACTTTTAGAAATAAATAGATTCTTGTTAAAAGTATACATGCATGCATACATACTAAGGTCAGCATCATTCTCGAACAAAACAAAAGTAAGGATTGTTGAATATCACAGGTAAGCTCGGGGATGTATGGTCAGTCTTGGGAGTGGCATAGCCTGATCAACTATGTTGGTCCGAGGAGTGATTAGCACATGCCCAAGAATGGTTGTGATATGGCGACAAGTCTAAAAACTTACCAACACTACCACAATGACAACATTAGAACAGAACATGAGTTTAAAATACTATGGGAGTATTTTGTGTTACTATAAGTGCTTACATGAGAACTAAATAGGTCTCTATCAAGTAGGTCAATAGTTGTTAAGTGGATACGCTAAGGTCATATGAAATTTAGGCGTTATAGACTCAGAATCTGTGATTGTTGCTTTGCTTCCTGTTCTTGTTGGATTGTGGATTTGAAGTTAGAGTCACCTATTCGAAGGACTATCCTGCCTTGATTTCATATAACTGGTATACACTACATAAGTATTGATATAACTAATACAGATCATCTAATAATTATCTAGATAGTTCGTCCAATAATTATCTTCTTACTCTAATTCTCGCACGTACAACATAGTAAGATCCTACATACCGGACGACCCCTACTTTCCCAATCAGAGAAATGGTGGATGGTTATGAGGAGAATCAGAAGCGGAACCGGAGGTAATCAACCCTCCATGCATAGCAAGGGTTCCCGCAAACCGTTTCGACTACATCGAACCTGTGCCCCGTTGGGCAACCGTGATCGAGGGTTGAAGTCGACAGCAATGACAGCAACCACCATGTGGAGACCAATGAGGGTGCTATGACATCAACCACGGGGGACCGACTGACAGAGCCCTCCCGGAGAAGACCCGGCAAATCGCGAACATCGGGGATTAAAACAGGAAGACTACAACCCGAGTTCAGAAATTGCACGCTACTACAGACCCTACCGTCTGACGTACCCGAGACTCGGAAAGAGACAACTATTTCAGAGACCAACTCTCTTCTTAGGACCTTATCGCCGCTCATGAAGAGGAAAGAGAGTAATAGGGTAGACACGCATCATTCAAAAAGAGGATGATTGCAGCCAAGCGTCGATTGGCAAAGCTACAAGATGCATCGACTTTGCCTCAGGCATCACAAGGGATGGATCGTCGTGAGTAGAGTTCATACCTCTCACAAGACCTTGTAAATTAGGTTCATGAGTATACGTTGGTGCTACTCTATTATAGGTGAAAGCACGACATTGCAATTTAAGTAGTCATTCTAATCGAGAGATTTAGTAGTTATCAAAAAGTACAATTATGGTAAACGGTCAAAGAGAAAACATTATGTTCATTGGTGATGGAAACTCGTAACGGATACTCCAACTCCCCAAGGTTCATATCAAAATCTCTACTGAAAGACTGAGACACAAAAGACCGACTCGCACCCGAGTTGAAAAGCACAAGAGTAGGCAATAGATTCACTAAGAATGTACCTGTTAGGAATATAAATATAAGCATAGATAAATTTAACTTGAAAAAATTATAAATCAATACATACCAGTAATGACGTCAGGCGCGGCTTTGGCCTCCCCTCCAGTCATCTGGAATGCACGACCCCTGGACTTCGGGTCCTCAACCCTCCCCTTACGGCCATTAGTGATCCGAAGAGTAGTAGGATTCGGTGCCTGCATAGCCCTAGTAGCAACCAACTCACAGTTTTCCTTCATATGGCCAACCTGATCATAATGATAACAAACTCGTGTGCCCTACTGTGGGGGCTATTGCTGCTTTTGGCGACAATCTCTAGACAAATGGCCCTCCTTTCCACACTCATGTTTTCCCATCATTGAACGACAAACTGCATCGTGCATTTTACTGCACTTTACACAAGTGCAACCCCTTTATCCTCCGGATCGAGAATCAACGGGTTGAATTGCATAGCTGCTAACTGAATCTAAACTATGGTCTGCATCTTCTCCTTCACCTACCACTCGATCTTAATCTCTCCCCTCCAATAAAATGATTTCAACATGGAAAAGGAACAATGCTACTAAATAGACACAAACTCCCGAATCTCAGTCTTAAGAATACTCAAGTATCGTGACACATGAACCTGCTCTGAAGCAGCATACACTGGGCAAAATAGGGCTCTCTTAATAAGCATCTTGGTGATCTTCATCACCGATTTTGTCGTCTACTTCAGTGATAGGTATTCGTGGAGTAGCCTCTCCCTATCAACCATTGGAACATACTAAGCACAAAACATCTAAGTGAACTGTTCGCATGTCACCATGGCTTTCTCGACAATAGAAAGACCATGAGTGGAAAACTTCCACCAATTATTCGACCCCATGCAAAGAAGGTTCAGTGCAAACTTCACCTTATGAGTAACCGGACATGAATATATGTAAAAAAACCATCAACATCGGTTATCTACCTCATAGAAACAATCAGGTCCTTGACCTTGTCAAATTCAAGGGGCTTTATGTTGCTGAACTCCCAGTACTGAATAGACCCTCTTCCCTGAAGTCATGTAGCCGCGATGGGTGTAGTGAATGCAGCAGCAGCATCCTCACTGACAGAAAACAACGTTCATATCAATCATAGTGTTCTTGATAAACCCAAACACTCCTGGGATCACATCCCTGACTACGAAAATCTCAAGAGTAGTGATCAACTCACAGATCTCATCATCACCCAAACCTGGCCTTCTTCAAGCCATCAACAATTGATCCACAACCTCTTGTAGTTACCATATAGAAAAATAAATTGCAACACGTCGAAAATCACTTTATACTCTAACACCTCACTACTTGATCACTCATTCCTTGGAACTCGTTACTTCCTTGATATGCATATGGGTCATGTGCTTCTAGTAGTATGGGACCAAACTACCTTCAACATACCCGTATTTGTCTAAGAGGATTGCCATGTATTACTGGACACAACCACAAACTAACTAGGATACATATAGATCTTATGTCCACTTTCTTAAAAGTAGCTATCAATTCCTTACTTTGTTGCCTTGCATATGCTAATCATATATAACATTGGATTCGATAGACAGATGAATAATCGATTCTACACTAAGCCTACAACTAGACAAGGAATAGAAAATAAGGCTAAATCAAGCATTCTAAGGCTATAAAATCTTAGTTATGCACAATCACGATACATACACAAAACTACTACAGTAATAATGTCTGTTTCATATAACATATCAACAAATCCTCTGGGCTATTAGACATCATAAATTAGACAATTCTATTATGCAATTCCTAAAGATCTCTATCCTATAAACTAGCATGCAACATATCACCAATATACACATAAAAAGTGTGAGGATCTTGGGGAATAACGTTTCCTCGACCTCTGACTGATTGTACACATCAGATCCTATTTTTTAGTTAATTAGAAATTATTTTTGAAAAATCTTTTTGCTAATCCATTGTTTGAGTCTGGAACCACACAAGTGCTCATCCAAATCGCTCAAAGCAGGGCTCGGATACCAACTTGTAATGCACAAAAACATAATAAAATTCTTCATTTTTAAAATACAAATTCATAAAATTTATAGAATAATAAAACCTTCTTTCCATGATAAAACCATAGAAATTAGAGTATTAAAATTATCTCTGAAATAATAAATCATTGGAGGATATGTAGGATCACACCTTCACGATGTCTCGATTATCTAAAGTACCTGAAAATATTTAAATCCACAACTTTAAGCCAAAGCTTAGTGAGTTCCCCCTAAATACATTACACAACAATACACATACAATGCATCCATACATGAGCCTACAGTTTTCCTAGACTGCTTCGCAAGGCCGACAAGATGCTTGGACCACTCTATCGAGTCTACAGTCTAACTAGAGTGCCTCGCAAGGGCAATAGTACACCTGGACCACTCCTTTGGGCCAACAATCTAACTAGACTACCTCACAAGGCCAATAATACACCTAGACCACAAGGGTATCTTGGCCTACAGCACAAAGCAGGTCTGCCTAAACCCAACCAAAATATGTCAACATAAGCAAAAAAAAACCAAAAAAAAAACTATAGCCAAAAATACATGTATTCATATCATATCTACCAATCTAACAAATCACTACAGCACACCAACATCCTACACACAACGGTACTACTGCAATACAAATAATAATGAGAAAACTCACCATGTAGTCTAGCTATAACAACTCAGTTCATGAAATCCAAGAACTAGTACTACAAGTCACCTATACAACAACCAAGGACCCATTCTTCAAATTCAGTCCAAATCCCTAAATTGACCTAAATTCAAATTGGACAAAAGTATATTAGCCGGTCACCATGCCATGGCCAAGCGTTTGCCACGTCGTGGTGATCGCACAACAAAATAGTCACGAAACTGCCCATGCCATGTCTAGGAGGCTAATTCTCTGCAATCTATACTTTCCAGAAGGCTTTCTCTCACCTAATAAGTCATAAAAATCAGTGCTTTATATACATGCATGTCAAATGCATGTCTTGAAATCCAACTAGTTCAAAAATCGAGAAAATATGGTCAAACCCTCATGGAATGAATCAAAACTCAATCATATTTCAAATATGGAACATATGGCCTCACTGGGGCCTCAAGGATCCATAAAGTTGCCAACTTTATGAGATCCTACCACCCAAACATGAAGAACAACACATAAAAGTCTATATATAGAAACCTAGCACATAAGGATTGGATCTTGAAGACTCACAATGGTCCAAAATATGTCCTAGAATATGGAGGATGATCTTGCATGTTAGATCTTATTACAATGGATGCCTTCTTCTTCTTCTTCTCATCAAAAATTACCATACAACTTCAAAAATCAACAATGGAGGCTATGGATGCTTCTAGGTCGAAAGGGAGGTCATGGAGGCTGAGGGTGTGCAAACCCAAGCCATCACATACTATAAATAGGTCTTAAGGAAATTAAAATTAGGGTATTCATGTAGAGTTCCACCATGTCGTTTCTAATGTATTTCCACGTAATGGCACCTAAGAACATGTGGGTTTCACTTGGGTGCCACTACATAGTGGTGTTATCATCACCACGTCGTGGCCACCATAAAGTCTTAGGTTTAAGCCTTAAATATCCATAAAGGTAATTATACCTAGAACTTGGATATTAAAAATTGAAGCTTCTGCAACTCATATTGCTTTTTGTGCTGTTCGTGAAGGAAAAAGAATAAAGTTTGGTGCATAGACGCAACAAACAATGCATCTCCATCCTTGTGGGTATCCTCCAGATTTGTTGTAAGTCCTTAAGCTTTCACCTTTTTGATGTTCTCTTCTTATATATAGTTTTAGTGTCATGATTTTCCTCATAAGTGGAGTTTGAATGGTTAGAAGAGATAAAGTTTGCAACTATATAGCTCTCTGTTGTCCCTTGGACATGATATCGTATATATCTAGGATTTGTTGTAGTTTTGGTAATCATGTATGAACTTTAGGTCCATTTTCTCTTATTTTAACCTATTTTGGGGAAGGACATGCATGGGGCATGCATGTCTATTTAGTTTCAGTTTTTATGTGCCCTTTTAGCCCCTAGAAGCTTTATGGAAAGTATGAGCTAATGACTTAACTGATTAAGAGCTTGAGCAAATAAGCTATCTTCGGCTTGTTCCCATGGCGTGACGATTTGGGTGTCACACCATGGCAAATTTGGAAATCATGATAGTAGCAGTTCTTAGTCGAGCTCTTCTAAGGCAGTCATTTTTAATCAGTCATCAAAACTTTGATCTCCATTCTTTGTGTTTGATTCATTTACCTGATTCAATCTATTGATATTATTATTTTAATCTTATCAATTGGTATCAGAGCATGAGACTGTGTAAACTATACGCATCACTTATGTCAAAGAGCTATTAGGGTTTCCACTTTTATTGGATTGTCGTCTGTCGTCTTCATCATTTTAACGATCATTGATGTTGGATCTCGATCTTGATTCTGCCCTAAACTCGATTTTAGTTTTGCACATCTAGTTCTTTATAGGTTTTATTAAATTGTGATCACGCATTCAGAAGATTGTCATACTTTTTCCTACAAGAAGAATCCCGATTTTTTTTTGCAAGAATATGAGGTGTAGGCACTACATTTCGAGGATTACATTCTATGGATTGAAGATAAGGGTTCCCTAACATTGGATGCCACGACAGTAGATATGTTTGTTCATACTAATATAAGAAAGACTATTAAAACTCAAGCTGACTACAACAAGCTTTTTCTCGATGTTATAAATGTTCCTGATGACGAAAAAGAAAAGTTAATCAGTAATGTCAAAGCAATGAGGATTATTGGGTTTGATTTGCTTCCAGAAACGTTTCTTCTAGTGAGTTCTTGTGATACATCAAAAGAAATATGGGACAGACTAAAAGAACTCTATTCTAGTGATGCTGATCTTGAGTGTTCTATTCAAACGCTGATTCTCGTTGAGCTCGGAGCCTTTGTCCAGAAACCTGAGGAGAAACTTGATCAAACGTTCAACCGGTATAACCATCTTTTGAGCGGCGTGGTTAAAAATAAGATAGGACGTGAACTGATTGAACAAAAGGTTACATTCATAAACTGTTTGGATCCAGAATGGAAAGTTGTGGTGTCAACTGTTAGCGAAGCTTGTGGGGATTCTCAGGTTTCTCGAGGATGAAGTAACAAAAGAAGCGAATATTGTTTCTAGAATAGGTTCGTTTTCATGGTTGCAAAGGGTAAAAAAGTAGTAGATGAAGAAGTTTTGGAGTCTGATCTCTCCGATGGTGAACTCTCAAAGGAGAAATAGGCAATAATGGTGTCAAACCCTAGGAAGTTTGCCAAAAAGAACTTTGGACGCAACAAAAACAGAAACTGGCAAAGGAGTTATAGTTCTGACAAGGTGAAAGAAGAAACCTTTAACAACTTGCCAAAAAATGAATTGAAGAAAGATAATAAGTTGGTAAGAGATTCTGGATATGACTGTAATTACTGTCATGGAAAGAAGAATTTGGCAAAAGTATGTATGCAGCAAAGGCTAAATAAGAAAAAGGAAAAATGAGAGAAAGATGAAGGTTACTATCTTCGGAAGAAAGAGGGGCTAAATAAAAAGAAAAGTGTGGATGATGCTAAACCTGCTTTGATTGTGCAGGAAGGTGATGACGAGTTTGGAAGAGTTGAAGTATGGCCAACTGACTTAGAGGATGATAAGGTTCTCAGACCTACACATGGCAAGCACTTCGTTGCAAAGGCTGCAATTTCGGAGTACGAGGGAAAACACTTCTTGGTCAGCAATGATGTTTCGGAGAAAAGAGGATATACTTTGGATAATTGCTTCACTGCGAAACCCGTCATAGAGCAGATCAACAAATGTGAGAGAATGATAAGCAAGGTAAATTCTATTCTAGAATCTCTAACTATTTTTGTCTCTAGGTATGAAACTAAATTAGATGATCTAAATTTCACAGTCCCTAGTTTAAGTGATCGTTTAAAGAGAACTTGTACAAGTAATACTAACATAACTGATCAAATCAGCAGGGTTACATCAAAAAGTGAAGAAAGGAGGGTGTGGATTGAGAAGTTAGATTTGGAGTTGTCTAGGTCTAGGGATGATTTAATTTATTCACAAAGTGACAATGTAGGGCTTCTAAACCATGAAATATTTTTTTTAATCGCTAAACATCTTTATTCTAATATCACTCAACTACACATTGACTATGAAATACGGAAGAAAAGCCATAAAATGGTTTTTCCCTATCTCGAATTGAAAGAGTACGAAATCAATGCAGACTGTTATAGGTGAGAATCCATTGTCTTTTCTAAAAATGTCTCTAATGCTTACAAAGTTGGACTGGACAAAATCGAAGCTTACATACAGTCCAAAGATAAGAAAGAAATGTTAAAACAACTTTTGAGCGAAAAAAAAGATAAAGAACAGATTAAATCTGATACTATACAGAAGTTTGACTCCCTAAGCACTAAATTGAGTTTAGAATATACACTTAACACTGAAAATGTATCTGAATTCGATGATGATAGCGACACGAGTCAAATTTTAGTGGAGGAAGAGGTTGATTGTTTAGAATTTGTTAAAAGTGAATCCGAACCTACGAAAAATTTGATTTCTGAAAACTCAGTTGAATATGGTGACATTTTTGAAAATGGTTCAAAAGTTTAAAAAGAAAAGGCAATTGTTTTCCCAAAGGTTCAAACTATCCTGAAACAGGGTTTTGCAACATCCGAACTTAACAAAAATCAAACCAGAGAACTATCGTCCCTTGTAGAAGAAGTCAATGTTGACGGGTGCGGCTAAAATATTTTAGGTCTGCCCTATTAGCAACGTATGTGAAACCAAAGGTCTCATAGAAATGATTTCTTGGAAGAAGAAGGGATGATATGTGGCAGAACCTTTGAATAATGTCAATTCTAGCTACGAAAAAGGAAGTCCAAGTGGAACCAAAAATGTTCCTACTGATATGTCATCTGAAAAGTCTGAAAACCCTGTTAAATGCACGAAACCTAGGGCTTATCTTCATAAGTCTGTTGAGCAATTTGATGCTCAGAAACGGCAAAGAAATGCTAGATATAATAAAATTTTAAAAGAAAGAAATAATTTTTAGCAATCCAGGAATCCCAACATTGTTTATCGAGAAAGATCTGCAAAACGTAGTTCGGATGTCTCTTAAAATCCGAATACTAAATGTTTTTCAAAACTTCACTCTAACCATCCATAGGTTTCAGAAACAAAAGCTTTTCACAAATCATTGTTTTCAAAACAATCGAAACCTATAGATATGTCAAAACCTAATTTTCCTTCTAAATCTAATATTTCGCAATCTGACAACACGTCGATAGATATTAAGGGAAAAGGAAAGGTAGTTTTAGAGCCTAAAATCCCTTATAGAAGTCTGAAACTGACTTTAAAAAGGAGGAAAAGAAGGTTGAGAAAAAGGCTGAAACGCAACAAATTAGTGATAAGCAAAGAAAATTTTCTTTTGAAGAAAATAACTCAAAAGACAAAAGGATCATTGTCCTTAAAAACAAAAAATGAGACAATTCAACATTGGTTAAAGAATCTTACTTGGTTGATGAAGAAATTACTTTTCCTGTTACGAAGAAAATGTCACGTGGACCTAAACAACTTTGGGTTCCTAAATCTCTTTGATATTTGTAGGTGATTCATGACGAGCTGTTTGTCTCTGAATGGTACATTAATAGTGGTTGCTCGCATTACATGAAATGAAGGAAGAAAGAGTTAAGAGAGGTCAGATCGCTGAAGGATGGAGGAAGAGTCAAAAACGGAAACAACTCTCTTGGTGAAATTAAGGCTATGGAATGATTATGAATGGGGAATTCTCTATTCGAAAGGTAGCCTATGTGGAAGGCCTGCAACACAACCTAATCAGTGTATCTCAATTGGTTATAGGTACAGGTTTGAAAGTGTCGTTCGGCGATCAGGGATCTGAGATAATCACCAAGAAATCCAAAATAGTGCTGCTAAAGTCCAAGTGAAAAGGCAAGATATATCCACTAAATCTGAATCCCATCAAAGGATAGCCAACCATCTTCCTTCTTATAAAAGCATCTCCGGATGATAGTTGGCTTTGGCACCGAAGGCTCTCACATCTCAATTTCAAAGACATCAACAAACTTGTACTTGGTGATCATGTGCGAGGGCTCCCATTGCTGATGTTTGAGAAGGATCATCTCTCTGCGGCTTGCAAAATAGGGAAGCAGATCAGGAAAAGTCACTCAACAATCATAAACACCAAAGTGATCGAGCCACTTAAGCTTTTACATATAGATCTATGTGGTCCATTTACTATCGAAAGCATTGGTGGTAAGAAGTACATTTTAGTTATTGTTGACGATTTTTCTAGATTTACACGGGTTTATTTTCTTAAGTAGAAATCTGAAGCCACTTTCAAGCTTAAGGACTTTAACAAGATGATTGAGCTTCAACTGGGAAATCTTGTCCAGAACGTTTGCAGCGACAATGATTCGGAGTTCAAAAAACAAGTGTTTGAAGAATTCCTGACTGAAAAGGGAAT
This sequence comes from Lactuca serriola, assembly GCF_051521515.1. Lineage (NCBI taxonomy): Eukaryota > Viridiplantae > Streptophyta > Magnoliopsida > Asterales > Asteraceae > Lactuca > Lactuca serriola. Next base: position 197,025,433 of record NC_136410.1, read on the forward strand.
TGCTCACAACTTCTTAGCTCCTTAGGACTCCACAACAAAATGGGGTTGTTGAAAGACGAAACCGTTCTTTGTGTGAAGCTGCAAGGACCATGCTTTTGTTTGCGAACCTGCCACTTTACCAAACAATTCACCCTAATCCCTTATGAAATTCTTAATAAAAGAAACCTAATGTTAAGTTCTTTCATGTCTTTGGCTCCAGGTGTTTTCTATTCAATTCAAGGGAGCAGCAAAATAAATTTGATGTGAAATCAGATGAAGGACTTTTCTTAGGGTACTCTCTGACTTTGAGGGCATATAGGGTTCTCAACAAAAAGACAAAACAAATAGAAGAGACATATTATGTCACTTTTGATGACAATTATTTAAAGAAGTATCAGAAGACTGACTCTCAATCATAGGAAAATTTTCCCACAACCAATCCAATGACAATTTCTCTTTATGATATTTATGAGGAATTTCTAAATCTATTTGATGAGCCAGAGAAGGCGATCTCCTCAGAATCCAACACAGCAGATAACACGGAGGATGAGCTTAAAAAGGTTATTGATGATTCTGTGGAAGATACTGAACATGAGACACAAAGTCCGAAAGGCTCTGACATTCCATCTCAGCCACAAGCTGCGAATATAAATGATGATTCGGATACTCTGTTAGAATTTGAAGAAGTGAATGTTGAACTAGATCCATCCTACGATCCAAACTAGCTTCGAATAACAAAGTGGGCTAAAGAAAATACTAAAAAACCAAGTAATCGGAGAAGTGTCTTCATGAGTTCTTATGACAGCACAACAGAAGGTGAAGCAAACTCCATTATTTTCCAAACTAGAATTTTGCAGTTCAATTCATTTATCTCCAAATTTGAACCCAATAATGTTAAGATTGCTCTTGATCATCCTAATTGGGTGCAAGAAATGCAGGAGGAGCTCAATGAGTTTGAATGCAACAAGGTTTAGAGACTTATTCCAACTCCGAAGGATGTATCTGTTTTAGGCTTAAAATGGGTGTTTGGTAATAAGCTTGACAAAGAGGGGAATGTGATACGGAATAAGGCTCGGTTAGTAGTCAAAGGATAATGCCAAGAAGAAGGCATTGATTACGAAGAAACGTTCAAACCAGTTTTTAGGCTGGAATTTGTTCGCATCGTTCTGTCGTATGCGGCTCACAAGAAGTTTGAACTCTATCAAATAGATGTCAAGTGTGCATTTTTGAATGGAGAATTAGAAGAAACAATCTATGTGGCACAACCACCTGGGTTCGTAAATGAAAAATATTTGAAGCATTGTTACATTCTGGACAAAGCAATGTATGGTCTGAAGCAAGCTCAAATAATCCTGGTATGAAACTCTTACTGGATTCTTAAAACAATCTAAATTTAAACAAGGCTCGGTCGACCCAACCTTCTTTCACAAGAAAGATGGTGACCGTATGATGATCGTCCAAATCTATGTTGATGATATCATCTTCGAATCTACTAATCCTAGATTAACTAATGAGTTCTGAAAGTTGATGGAGACTAAGTTTGAGATGAGCTCAATGAGTCCGTTTAACTTTTTCCTTGAGTTGAATATAAGACAGAGTCAAGATGGAATCTTTATCAACCAGGAGGCTTATACGAAGACCATACTTTTGCAATTGTGCTAGGTTTCAAGCAAACCCTTGAGAACCCCACATGACTACAGTTAAGAATATCTTCATATATCTAAAATGACTAACCTCGCTCGGAATTTGGTACCCATCTAGTTAAGTGGTTCTTTGTGTAAGCATTGGCTGATGCTGATCTCGGAGGTTGCGGTCTTAATCACAAAAGTACAATTGGAGGATGTCAATTTCTTGATTGCAAACTAGTTAATTGGCAATCAAATAAACATACATGCGTCTCCGTATCGATGGCCAAAACTGAATATATAGCAGCTGCCTCTTATACCTCGCAGGTGATATGGATTCAAAGTAAGTTAAGGGACTATAGCATTAACATGAAAAGAATACCATTATACTACGATTTCGAAAGTGCAATTCGCATTTGCCACAACCCATTGCAGTATTTGAAGACCAAACATATTGTACTGAGGTATCACTTCATTAAGGATTATGTGGAAGATGGAAATTTCGAAATTCACTTTGTTAGATCTGCTGATCAACTGACTAATATCTTCACAAAGGCCTTACTAGAACAAACATTTAATAGAATACTTGAAGGCTTAGGAATGATTGAAGCAAAATCGGTTCTGAAACAACTTTCGCACTCATAATTTATTGGATGAACTGCGAATTTATCCGAACACTCAGAGTGATTCAGAATATATTTTATGCTACGAATTGTTCCGAACGCTCGGAGCGACTTGTAGTCCACTGTTCATTCGGAGGTTCGGAGCTTCATGTATCCTTTGTATATTATATTTTATTCGGTCTTTGTACACTTGTATTTTCTTTATCTCTGTTTTTTTTTCAGAAAATCAAAAATCCAAAAATATTTTATTTGTTTCTGTTTTTATTTCTTTTTCAGAAAAACCAAAACTCAAAAATATTTTCCTTATTTATGTTTTTATTTCTCTTTCAGAAAATCAAAAAAAATTACAAAAATATTTTCTTCATTTTCGGTTTTATTTCTTTTCGTAAAAATAGAAAAATATATATATAAAATACCAAAAAAAAATAATTGAGTAGGATTGAAGGAACACATCATGACACTCTCAGTAAAGAACGATAGGGCAAGTGTAAAATTCCAAATATTTACACTAGTTAATTGTCCCTAGAAGCATGTTGTTGCATGTTGTGTGAAGGCTCTAAGACTCTGTGTTCGAAGCTTAATAAATCAATAATACCAATCGTTTCTTCCCAAAATTTCTCATATTGAGTTAAGAGTTGACTGCTTGGTCAGTATTTCATATAGCAGAGGTACATTTATCTACAGAACCACCTCCCAAAATTTCTCCATCACTTTCGCTTCCATGATTGTAACCCTTAAGACTCTCAGATATTTCCACTAAGCTTTAAGGTTACACAACTTCTGTCTTTATGATCCTAAATTCATTATCACCACGAAGTGAGTGAAACCCAAAATCCAACACATATTTACGAATTGACGGTGAATAATTTATATGTTCTAGATTAATCACCATGGAATTGACGAAACTCGACTTTTGTGGTTCGTACCTTGAATCTATTTTTATTTTTGCGAGATCTTAATGAAATGTTCTAGACCTAAGACGTTTCTTTCCATAAGATCCTTTTTTCATTTTTCTTGAGATTTCTATAGTTATCCAGCCACTTAAATTCATCAGAAGCATACTTGTTCTTATGGCTACACAGGTCAGATAAGTACTTCTTCCGAATGTTCAGATTTATATCAAGTTTCGGAGTTTGGTTGCAGATGAAGCCACCCATTAAGCCTTATAAGAAGAAGACTTTCGCTGTTTCTCAACAAACAGATGATCGTAATTCAACAAGACACCACAAAGACACTTCCGAGTCTTTCTTGACTTCGAAGGAAGAGATCGTTGCCCGGAATTCAACTATTTTATGTCTTATAGACATCACACGAATCCCTTAGATGACTTGCTTTATTTCTTTATCTTTGGCACACTCTTGCATGAAAATCCTTGTGATTTTCAAAAAGTATGGTCTGTAGTTCTATTAGTTACTTTCAGATTCGGAGAACAGGCAGTGCCAATCAGATATAAATGGGTACATCAGAAAAGACGTTTTTTTATTACAAAAGGGTACATACAAAACATAAAATCTTAAGGGATAAGATTGCGATGATGGTGCGTGAAAATTTCAAAATTTTCCTCACAGCACACTATCATTTACGCCGCTTGACGCATGACAGACACATACCAACTTGTCACGTTTTTTCAGGCACTTTTTCAGGCTAATGGAGCACCAATCTCCGATTTTCTCTCACCTATACTAATGTATAAAAGGATTTCGACACCTCATTACATGTTACCACTTTCAAAGCTCTTGATTCTCTGGCTAAGAAAACCTATTTTCTCTCGAGCACTATTCATCGTCTTCTCCAACCATTTCAATAGCAACTTCATCCGACACTCCCTCTGCTACCGATCAGATAGCTTCGTCAAGTTTGTTGGGTATCAAGGCAAACCGAAACCTAATTCTTCATCTTGATCCATCGAATTATGACACATTTCTTCAGCCTCTCTTCGAATGTCTTCGCCATTCTCCACTGGAACTAGCGCTTACCATGTCTGTGGTTGATCCCTTGGTTCATCTATCCAAGGCGTATTCTACTGCTTTCTATCAAGAAGGGGAAGCACATATCATTTATAAAATTGACAACCAGAAGACCAACATTACCAAGACCAGGTTCTGTCGCCTGTTGGGGCTTTCTCAAGGTCGCGGTTTTTTTGATCTTGAAACCATCTCCAACTCTGCCCTTCTGGAGATGTTCTACAATATGGGCTATTGTGAATATCTAGTTGTCATCTCCAAGTTCAAGAAGCGTAACCTTCCTCCTATGTGGATGGTTTATTTACTTCACTCTTCATGAGTTTCTTACAATTATGTATGGTGTTTATTCAGGGGTTAATCTGGACTATGGATCAGTTCTTTAGGCTCAACTTGTCCAGAGTACACTTTCTGTCACGAGGCACACAAAAATTTCTTATGCTCGATTTTGGTCGGCTGTTGTTCATTGGGCCGTAAATCGCCTCCATATCCAATGCTCGAAGGTTCAAGTGTTGTCGTTATTCCTATATTTCACACTTCAAACTTTATTCTGGTTGATACTTCGACATTCACATTTATTGTCTTAATTCCTTAATTGATGGTTCGTAATGTACCATAGACAACTAGCTTCTAGTCTTCGTCCTGTAACCTCTGCGATGCAAAAAGTTCTTGAGGAGGCTGATAAGCCAAAGAAAGGGTGAAAATGGAAAACAAAGGGTGAACCCTCCGAACCTGATAAAACTCCAAAGAAAAAGAAGTGAGCCACTCGCAGGAAAAGAAGACCAACTCCAAGCGATGAGGAGAATGTGGTGTCCAGTATAATCTATGGCGTTTGCATTCCAGAGCAAGTCTAGCAAGAACAAGAAGACACAGCTACAACTTCGCATCCTATGGTCTCCGAGCCAATCACTACGAATGTTGAGGTAACTTTCACCATGCATACTTCTATTACCATTACAGATGACTTTTTCCATTATTTCACTCATCCTTCACCCACTGCTACTTCAACTGCTTCGATCATGATCTTTCTATGTCTCATAGTTTCTGTGGGAGTTTCGCAACCCCAGCTATATGTTTCTCAATCAACTCCGTTATTCATAGATTCCATAGCAACGCCCACAACAACAACTACAACACTGCAAGTAAATGTTAATATCTGATACGAGGGTAGGTGCTTCGGGTGTATCTTTTGGTGCCGCCTTCACGCCCATATCACCAATGTGATCAAATGATCCGGAAACTATGTTCGGTGATGATCAGGACGACTTGGAAGTCCTTCATTACAGTCCTTTCAATGTCCAACAGTCTAGCAACAATGATGCTCCCATGACAACCCGACAGTTCAAGATTCTTCAACAAAAGCTAGATTCATTGATTGAGTCATCCAAATCCACCTCCAACTCAGATTACTCCATTGCAACCCACACAGCTCTACTCGAGACAATGACCAAGGAGCATGCCATGAACCTTGAAAAAGAAAATAAATCTATTGAGGATTCATCGACCATCTGCTAGGAAACGATCGAAAAAGTCAATAAACTAGTTTCTAACATTCAAATTTTCATGGGCAAATTTCAAATTTCTTTTGAGACTAACACTGCCAAAGAAAATCAGGTGATCTCTAGTCTTGGAATTACTCCTCAAACTTAGAAAGCTTCTCTTGAGAAGATTTGCACCACAATTCAAACTGATAATACCGAGTTTCAAACTTCCATCTCCTCAAAGATCGAGAAAACTACTAGAAGATATGGAAACAAAGAATGGAATTGTGGATGACCTTGCAGTGAAAACAGAGAAGTTAAAGGTTATGTCTATGAAGCTTTCTTTTGCGAATTAGCATATTGACGAGTTGAAATCTGAAAAGGATGTCATCAATGTTGGGTTTTGAGCAATCTAACACTCGTAAGTGTACATGCAACCCTAAATACCTTGGATCTATGTTTTCTCTATTATACATGCAAATAAGAACTTTCCAAGGTATTATCCTAATCGAGCAAACAAAACAATAAATATAACAAGATAGAATACATACCTCTTTGATATAGAAAGTCTTCATGAAGCTTGAGTGCCTAGTGCCCCAAGTATGACACCTCAAATGGTTCACACAACACCAACCACACTTGGAATAACTTGAGAGAATTCTACACTTCATGAAAATCGGCTAGCCCTCTCTAGATGATACTAGTGGCCGATTTTATCAAGAATAAGATCTTTATATAGTGTTACAATTAGGGTAAACCCTAATTGTCACGACTTTCCATTTCCTTGGATCCATGGGTTCAAATACACCATGGAGCATCCATGGACCATCCTATGGCTTTTAGCCCAACTTGATTATCCATGGAGCATTATCCCACTATACAAGTATGGATGATTTACACAATCAACCCATATATTTAATTAGTCTTCTTTTGATCACTTAATTAATCCTAGATTAATTCTTGATCAATACTAATTAAATAATCTTATTATTCTTATTATTAATATACTAGAACTTATAATATATTAATAACCATAAGTGTCTTATTTCTCTCATTATAGTCTATCCAAGTGCATGATGCCATGCAACCCAAATGGACCATGCCGGGTCGGGTCAAGTCTTACCAATTATAGTTATGGACTTAGACATTAATCCAACAGTCTCCCACTTGGATAAGTCTAAAACTAATATTGCGTATGACTTCAGGAACCGACTGGCAATCGTAGCTCTCAAAAGCTTCTGTCGAACTCTGACCTTGTAGATGAACTATGACCTTTGTTAGTGACTTGTCCATTAGATAAGGGATCATATATTCCTCCATTCTAGATATCATATGGACTGAGACATGGATTATAATCATTCTCTCTGTCCATCTGTTGTTTCCCGATTTCCGATTTATGACGACTGACTAATTGAACAAATCAAATCAGTCCTGGCCCGGCCGAGCACTTCCATTTGTCATCATCAAATCATCGAGGGGCCCACAGATATCGCTTTTATCCCGAAGGTAAAAGGAACGGATAAACTTCGACTCATATGGCTTGCTCTACTACTTGTTGAATCATACACAAAGACACGTTTTATAGCACCGAGTTACCAAATGAGTTTTCGTGCAATCAATGTACTATCAACTCATAGTAACAACTCATATCTCTAGGTTTGAAGAATATAAGATATTATCGTCTCATGATCACTCGTGATAAAATCCATAAAGTGATTCCAACGAGCGCAGGTTGAATCCAATACTCAGAACTTATGAGCACTCATGAGTGTTGTAGCCCTTTGTCCAATACCTTAGACCTCTACAAGCCAACCCATGACAGTCTTAATTCATATCTACTTCCAACATATGACCGACTGTGGATAGTTTGAATAACTTAGTCATTCTACAAGAATAACCTAGTTTATTCGAGAAGTCAAAACATGCAAAGTGAAACACAAAAATAATCGAATCCAATATGGTATCAAAACCTATTAACATAAATAAAACACCTTTTATTTATCACCATATGATTACACATTATTCGTTGTATACTCTTTCAACTATCAACTTTATTCTTGAATTTAAAACAATAGTTGTCCCATGCTCCAAGCATGTACACTATGTTTTCTAAACACTAGTCATGCCAAACACCAAGTATGCATACTATGTTTGTCTATGATCTTCACTTTGTGAACTAGATCAATTGAACATAACTCCATTGATCCTCTTTTCACAGTCCCTAATCCTTACTGCAAATGCAAGAATTCCAAATTCATGCCATTTACCGAAATCTGTTAGATTCTAAACTTATATGCATTGATCTTCTTGTAATGATTATGCACAAAGTCACAAGGACTTGACAACAAACATTACAAAGTATTCCAAAGGAGATCAACTCCTTGGAAACATCCTTCTTGCATTAAGTTTCCTTAATCTTACACAGATTAAAAAATTTTCTAACTTTGAAACATTTCCAGATTCCATTTTGACTATCACTTCTGAATAAGAGTTGCCTCCTTCCAGATTATGTCAATATGGTCCTTCCAGAATTATCATTATACTTCCAACTGTCTTTGAGCAACCAATCTTTGGTAAACCTTAGATTGTCCTCGACAATTGTTTAATCCTTTTAGTCATATCCAGTTCTAAACCTTTTCCCTTCTTAATGCCCCAGGCATTTGGAAAATTTTAGAAAGGATGAATATAGCACATGTAATCAATCCTATATCCGAAGCATATGGGACACGATTCATGATGTCTCACATAAAGACTAAACCAGTCTTTTGCTATAATATGTCCATTTGAATTTGCCAAGTTCTCATAATTCAGATTATGAAAAGGGATGTCGTAATCATAATCGAATTTTAGAATGCAAATAATGGACCCATATACAGAATTTCCTTATGTTGAGCCATTCCAAGATGAACTTCATATATATTTCCTTGACTAAATGATTAAAACCTCAATCTAAGCTTTTAGATTTGAGATGAAGTTTAATTTCCTCTCCCTTAATTATAGCAAAACAACTTTTTCCCAATTGAAACCTTTTGTTTTCTATAATTAACATTGCTAACTAGCAATACTTATCATAATTATCATGCTCTCACTAACATGATGATTATTAGCATAACACTTATGCTCCCACTAGCTTTGACATGTACTCAGAAATCAGCTGGACTTCTAGAAATCAATACTTCATTGACTTTCTTACCAAAGTTCAGATTTCTGATACTAGATTGTTTTGATAAAACTTTATCAAAATCATACACCTTCCCTTAGATAGCACACTTGTGTATCTAAACAATTATGAAGAGGGATGTCGTAATCATAATGGTTAGACCTTTTTGCCACTTCTCACAAGTCCAGGTTAGTGTGCCGATAAACCACACACGCTCCACTAACGACTTTGAGAATGCAAATATCACAATTGCTATCTAGCTAAAATCTACTTAGTGAAAGTGTTTCCTCACCATCATTTTCATGAATCGGAGAGAAACCTTATGACACTTAGATTTGCTGGTGTATGTGTTCTTATCCATGTGAATTTCCATAACCATAGTCACAAGACAAGGATAATGACAAATCCAAACTCATATGGATTGAACTCAATCTTACTTTCTTGCCACCTGGCAGCTCAAAGGCCTGCCATTGCTTCCAAGTTGTTGTGCAACCAATTGAGAACTCTTAGAACTAATATGCAAAGCCAACTTTAACTGAAATGGGTGCAGAATATGTCAACACGATAGGTTATAAACCTCAAGTCGTGTGCTAGAGAAGAACTTGAAGTTCTATTCTTGATTAGTTCTTGACACTTTCAAGACCTTTAAGTCTCCCACTGTCGTCTTGACCTATAAGACTCCCTTGTCAAACATCCAAGAGATAGTGTGGATTCTAATCAAGACAAACACTTCACACAATTGGCCTAAGTTGGTCTTTGTTTTATCCAAAAACATCACAACTTACCAATTTCAAATGTACAAGAGTAGAAAACTTTTACTCTTACATTTGGCAAGTGTTTTGAACCTTCTTTGAGACATATCACTCAAGTTGCAATCTTGGAGTATGACTCTAAGAATTGTTTTTGGAACGAAGTATGAATCATCTTCTTGATTTAACCACTTCAACAATTCATAGATCCTCTTCTTAGCTATAATAAAGCACTTAGAGGATGAATTGTCATTAGGTCTCTAAATCATTTAGATGATCATAAAAACTGATACTAAAGTACTCTCTCATCTTTTCAGATTTGAGAAACTTTTATCCTTCTGCCTAATTTGATTCTTCTTATTCGCTCTGCCATACATTGGAACCTTTTCCAATGTCTCAGAGTTACACTTAAGCTTGTAAGTATAATCATATTTAATGAGCTTTAGTAAACTATGACGAATAGTCTTCTCAATCTTTTGTGGTGGACTTAATCAGTGCACAAGAATGTGTACTCAATCCCTTAGTCCTTCACATTACTCACACATCCATGTGAAATGTAATTCTTCTTAATTTTCCAATACTTGAAAGTTCTCATTCATCATGCTATACAACTTGCATGATTCCAAGTTGCTATCCAACTGAAACTTGGGTGATGAGAATCTTTCCTTATTTGGTAAATTTAGACATTACCACAAATGAAAGAATCAATTTCATATTTCCACTCTTGCTATTAATGAAATCATATAAGTAACAATTTTTCTTCAAATTCCATTGTAGGGATATTTTAAAATAAATAAAATCAAAAAATTTCTTTTATTTTAAAACTTTGCGGAAAAACTTATCCTTACTATCCATATGAAAACTTGTTGTTATCTATTCCTAAGCAATATCTCATAACTCCTAAGAAGTAGCTCAAGAATCCGATCTTCAAACTACGCGATAGAAATCCATCTATGCGATCAGATTCAGCATATTCTTTCTTTAAGTTTCTTCACTTTTCTTTGATTCTTAAAACATCACCATGTGACCCAGTCACATCATGTATCAAGAATCTCAGAATAGAACTTAATAGAGTTAGATAGTGGACTTTACCTGAAGTAGAGTCAAACTTATTGACTTTAACATCCTTAGGTAAATATGGAAGCTTCGCAACTAATGACCCTTCCTTTGGCAATATAAATATATGGACCCTTTGGTAATGCTACACGGGACTATCACAGACTTAGCTTTTCTCTTTACCATTTGGTCAACCGAGTTGACTATGGCTGATCCCTTTCCATTGGAAAGAGAATGTTTTTCTGGATTTCCTGTGTCACTATTGTCAATATCCATCAAGTTTTAAGGAAGTTGATCTTAACAAATAGATAAGATCATTAAGGGTCTTGTCATAGTCTGTTTCATAGGTGTCCCAAAGGAACTCACTATGTGACTTAGAAAGTGATTGAACTACCAACTTTCTCACGACTTTGACACCCAACTCTCCCGGCTTGCCAATATGTGACTACATCTCCAAGATGTGATCACACCTAGACCTTGCCTTGCCAATAGGGCTTGAGTGACCTTAAACTTTTCAAGAACTTGTGGGTTAGGGAGAATAATTGGAGGAGGTGAAAGAAATATGATTTCCATGGGACATCATCTTCATTTAGGAAAGCTTGTTTGAAGAGATTTGGGAAGATCATAAATGTCTAAACCAGACATATTTTGGGAGATATTCAAGATAGTTGATCTTAAGTCCTTAATATGACAACCAATATGAAAAATTAAGGCTAGGACCCAACAAACTATTTTATAACATAGAAGAGGTATGCCGTAATCCAAGCTATACAATATTTGAAGGTAGGTGAATGACGATTCACCAATTTCCACCAAGATAACGAAATGTATTATTAGGTTTTAATTGGTTTTGAAACTCCTAGATCTTTGAGATTCATTGAACTATTCAATGGCATGTTTCAATCTCGAGTGTGCCCTTCAGGTTTTGTGACTGGGATGCTGAGGATCACAAAACAAGGTGTGAAGTAACCATGCAAATTACTTGGTACCCCTTAAGTGTTTACCCCTCAATCGATGTGTCGGTTAACCACACACGCTCCATCGATACTATGATAAACATTAAGTTACCCTTTGCCTACCTTGTTAAATACGAGTTAGTGTGCCGGTTAACCACACACGCTCCACTAACCGACTTAAACAAAGTGCAAAGTGTAATTTCATGGATTAGCACCTTATTCACATTTTCCTAAGTAACTAAGATTGGGGATTATTAAGAGTTTAATTACTTAGTATTTATCATTAATACTTTTAATGAAGGGAGAATTATAGTCCTGTCAAACCCGTTCCGCTAATGACCCTCCACCAGTCAAGCAAGCGGTGGGTGAGAGTGGACACCCATTAAGTTGCCATTTTATAGGCAACAACCTTATACCCACCTTGTAGACCGGCTTCGTGAATGAGGCGTACTAGCGGTAAGACTGACTTTACTCTTATAATATTATAAAGTATAAGGGTTGAATTTTAACTCTTTAAAATTCTAAGGGCTAACTTGGAATTAAAGTATTCATAAGAGAAAACTTTACAAATTCCAAAACTTGAGGGCAAGTTTTGAAACTATTCAAAACTAATTAATTCCATAACTTATGTGTTTAAAGTAGTTTTAATCCAAAAACTCTTCAAGTTCCATAACTTGAGGACAAGTTATGGAAGACTTTAAACTAATAAAAGAATTAACTTTTCTTTATTTTATAACTTATAGAATTAATTAAGGTTACACTTTTTTTATTTATTTATTATTTAATGAAGAGACTCTTGGTCCTCCATAACTTGAGGACAAGTTATGGAGTCATAAAACCATTTAATTAGAACTAGACTCTTCATTTTTGTAACCTTTGCCAACTTTTATGAGTTTTATGAAACTTAAATGTGACTTTTCATATAACTTGAGGACAAGTTACAAAAACACATTTTAGAATCAACTCTTAGATTAATTTGGATTGAAAACAACTATTTCACTCAACTATTCTATTAATCTAAGCAACTCATAAGAACAAGATAAATCAAATCAAACTTTTTCATGTAATTAGTCTAAACCTTAAACTAATACAAAACATGAATCTATTGACAATTATCTTTGAAATCGGATTAGCATGAACATTACCACATCAAAAACAAGTTTATAAGTCCAAAACATCTTAGGGTAATGTTCCTAGTCCAATTCCAGCCAAAAAAGTCGAATTTATGCTGTCTGGGGGTCCAACTCGTCGAGTGCACGAACCAACTCGGCGAGTTGGATGCATTTAGCCTTAGACTAGGCGAGTCCATTCATGGACTCGGCGTGTCCATTCATGGACTTGGCGAGTCTGCTGGGCAGACAACATCAAAACTCGATTTTCCAGCTTCTTTTGCAAGTATAACAAGAAAACAAGCCTAGTCTCTGATACCACTGTCGGGTTTTGAGCATTCTAACACTCTTAAGTGTACATGGAACCCTAAATACCTTGGATCTATGTTTTCTCTATTATACATGCAAATAAGAACTTTCCAGGGTATTATCCTAATCCAGCATACAAAACAATAAATATAACAAGATAGAATACATACCTCTTTGATATAGAAAGTCTTCATGAAGCTTGAGTGCCTAGTGCCCCAAGTGTGACACCTCAAATGGTTCAGATAACACCAACCACACTTGGAATAACTTGAGAGAATTCTACACTTCATGAAAATCGGCTAGCCCTCTCTAGATGATACTAGTGGCTGATTTTGTCAAGAATAAGATCTTTATATAGTGTTACAATTAGGGTAAACCCTAATTGTCATGACTTTCCATTTCCTTGGATCCATGGGTTCAAATACACCATGGAGCATCCATGGACCATCCTATGAGTTTTAGCCCAACTTTATTATCCATGCAGCATTAGCCCACTCTACAAGTATGGATGATTTACACAATCAACCCATATATTTAATTAGTCTTCTTTTGATCACTTAATTAATCCTAGATTAATTCTTGATCAATAATACTTAAATAATCTTATTATTCTTATTATTAATATACTAGAACTTATAATATATTAATAACCATAAGTGTCTTATTTCTCTCATTATAGTCTATCCAAGTGCATGATGCCATGCAAACCAAATGGACCATGCCGGGTCGGGTCAAGTCTTACCAATTATAGTTATGGACTTAGACATTAATCCAACAATCAAAAGTTGTGTAGCTGATGTAAATTTTGATTTGCATGATTTACTTGAGACTCGTGATTCTCTCCTTACTATCTCTATTCGTCAACATCTAGCCGAGAAATTCAATCCCATCTTTTGAATGCTCAATAGGATTACATGTGTTTCTGAATCCTTTGTTGCAAAATAAGGGGGAGAAGCTGCGAGAACTTCTAGTGTAGGAACAGGAACTTCTGGTGGTGATGATGAAAATAAGCAGAAATCCAAATCCAATGATCTGAATGTATCTTCGGGATCAAAAGGAAAAGAGAATATTTTTGATGATGTTAGCGATGAAGAAGAGGATGATGATGCAAAACTAAAGCGAAAATCTCACGATGCTGAATTTGATGAAAATCTTCAAGTCGCTAAAGAAGTTGTAGAAAAAGAGAAGGCATCTCTTGAAGCAGAGGATACCTTGAAAGCTTAGAAAACTATCTTTCCTCTATGGACACTGGAGCGAAATCTGAACGAATCCATCGACAATCTAAACATTCATTGGCTAGAGACTGTTGGATCATTCGAATTGCAGAACTCTCTAGATTCCTAGCTTGATCCGCCAATAACTCCGAAGGCGTTCCAGTTTTGTTGTTTTGACAAAGTTGCGAATGTTCCTCCCTCTGATTCAGTTTCTAATCAAATACTCTTTTCCTTCTACCTAAAGCACATGAAGTCTTAGTACAAAACCTGGAACTCTAAGAAGATTACACTTATAAAGGTTTCTAGCCCTATTAAAACCGAAAGCTTCCTGAACAGTCGTTTCAAAGTTGCAAAAGGAGCTACGAGTCAAGTGTACGAGTTTACTCTTGCAGATCTACCATGCCTGAACCCATATAATTGGATTTCGTTGCTTCATTTGTTGCTAAGAGATGAAAATAACTTCGAACTCATTGTTGCACATCTTAAGAGGATGCTCGTCTTGTACATCCTAGAGGTTATGAAAATGGATGATGAAATTGATGCAGTACTACGAAGGAAGCCAACCGTGTTGCCCAATGATGATACTAAAGATTTTGACAAAATGAAGATGTGTAGAATACAAAAGCATGGATGGTGTATGGCATTTCAAATTCAAGAAAGGCCTGATGCTGATTTTCACAAAGCTTGCTTCCATCTACCTGATAAGCATCTTCTCTCCACATCATGCCTTGAATTCATTATGGAGATTATGAATAAATGCAAAGCAAACAGTGTCAGAGACAAGAAATGTTTCTCGGAAATGATCCTATGGTATATCCAATTTCTCAAGACTCTGCTGAGCATCATGCCAAAATATTTTAGTGTTTAGAGACGCCAACAACAATGAAGATCTACCTTCCTTATTGACACAAATGGGGAGATTGTTGCGGCTATGTTGTGTTGTGTCAATTTTGTATTGTATTAATATAGTCCATTTTTAACGTGTTAGGCCTGTCCATCCGGTTCTTTATTGTGCTAGGGTTAGAGTATAAATAGTGCATGCATGCACCGTGTTCTTTATCGATAATCTTGTAACCCTACACTGCTTTTACAGTAGCAGTTCTTAGTCGAGCTCTACTAAAACAATGCTTTTTAATCATTCAGAACAACTTCGATCTCCATTCTTTGTGTTTGATTCTTTTACCTTATTTAAATCTATCGATCTTATTGTTTTAATCTTATCAAGATGTTCCCATGACGTAGCCAAACGATGGACAAGACATGGAGGTCAACTGTCATGGAATTTAATCGTTGTCTTTTGACTAGGATTGACTTTTAGTAATAATGCTATTTTTAGAAGGTAAACTAAGGGTTTACCTTGTGTGATTCGATAGCTAGTTTCTAGTACCCACTTCTTGGCTGTGTCATTTGTTGATTGCATTTTATGGTGAGTCTTCATACTATACTATGTCGGATGTTATCTGTCTTTGTAACTCTTGCATTGTGTGATGGGCGAGGCCCATTTGTATGTTGGACAAGGCCAATTACGTTTGGTGGGGTCCGTTATATGGGTGACGCCCGATGTTACGTATGGTATGTGGTATTTTGGGAACTCACTAAGCTTTCTGCTTACGGTTTTGTATTTTAAATGTTTTAGGTACCTCTGGTTCCAAAGGGAAGTGTCCGACATGATCACACAACTTCCCCTTTATTTTATTTTGCATTGTTTTTATTGATTTACTCTGATGTTAATGATATTTTTAATGTGTTTGGTTTTGGAACACATGGTTGTATCATTTTGGGTGTTTTGAAAATGCAAATTTTACCAGTATTCCTGGGACTTTACAATATATTTGATTAAAAATGTTATATTTTAAGATATATGATACTTAATATTCTTTGTAATGTTCAATTACAATTAAAAATGGGAGCTGGGATGCAAAAAAAGGAGAACATAGCTGAAAGATACTAAAAATCGGCGAAACTAGAAAACTACACTGAAGGCGCACTGCACATTATAACAAATCTAGAAAAACCTCAAAAAAAATTCGTGTCGGTCTACGTATTCTTGGGTTACATGGAAACCCAATCACCAAAATATGATGAGGTGTCTACCACGCCGTCGTGTCAGAAAAACTATAAAAATATGAGTTTTCCAACCCTAATCGGTGTGCAACCTTTGGCAAGATTGATCTGCAACTTTTACTTTGTTTTGACGTGTAAAAACCATTTAGGGGTCAATTTTGAAGCTATAGAGTCGATTTGAGCAAGGATTTAAAGACTTAAGCACTAACTGCATTGAGATTTCACTTCATATTTGGTTGATGATCATGTCTAACAATGTTTTAGTGATGTTTTTCTAATTTAGTTGATTGATTATGGTGTAAAAACCTTTCATTTCACTAGATTTAGATAAACCCTCGTTAATATGTTGTGATTTCGTTAATAGGATTAGTTGAGTTTTGTTTTTAATTGTGTTTGATATATCGACTGCCTAGCATGTTAAAGTTAAGGCTTTTATCACTTATCTGCAATTTGTGTGTAGCTAGATGACTAATCCAATTACATTAGCTTGATATTTAACTATTTATGATCATTAAGTTGTTAGATTTAAAGATTGAACTAATCCTAGGGTTAGTTGGTATTAATTAGTAACTTTAATTGTGTTAGAGAGCATTTGATATCATGGTTAGAGCTTGATTGATTGTCTTGATCATAGATAAGAAATTGTAAGATCATATCATTCGTAGTCCGAAAATATCTAAAAATATTAAGATCAATTTAGTGTTCACTTGTTGCATCATCATTGTAATTGTAATAGTAGTTCATATATTATTAATGCTAGGAAATCCGGCCTATATTTAACTATTCATATTACAATTCAGTAACAAATTCATTAATCCATTGCACTTCTATCAAATCACATATAGAAACTTGAAGGATTCGTATTCTAGTGGAAGTATTTTTTTATCTATTGTATTAATTTAGCTCCTTACTTTTGTTTGTTCTATTTGAGAATTAAAACTAGTTTAATTATTTTAAACAGAAACCCCCTTTTTACTTTACTATTATCAAATTAATTAACATTTGAATTATTTATGTAATCTATTCTCGTTCCCCTAGTGTTCTACACATTTTTTACCACAACTACGCTACTATATGATGAGGTTCATTGCCGAGTGTGCATATTAGCTTAGATGTGATAAATAGGATTTATAAATTTATAACTAGTGCATAAATAACACATCAAATTTTTAGCGCTGTTTTCGGGAACAATTGCATTTAGTTAGTATTTTTTATTTGTTGATTAAATTTCATAAATAGTTTTGTTTTATTTTTTTTATTTTTTATTATGTGTTTTCCAAATCTCAATGTTCTTGATGCTTTGCTTGACGAAGTGGCACATGAACTAGAGGTAGAAGATGATGGATATGATCTAGAAAAAGGTTTGGAGGAGCTAGAAAGATTGCTAACAGATGACTCATATGAAGAACAAGAACAAGATGAAAAACAGGAATTACGATGCATTTTGATCATTACCGCGTCGCAGTCTACTATTTTTCCAACTTATGTTTCGATGCGTGGGGTGGCAATTATGTCTTTGGAAAGTTCTGATGTACGATCCATTTTTTATTAGTGTCCAACTGGTTCTAATCCTTGTCAAATTTCTAGGAATTTATACATTCACGCTAGATTGGTTGAATTTCGAAACAAAGAGTCATATTTTAAAAATTGGTCCAAAAGATTATTCAATGCAACAAATGGATTGGCAACAATGTTTTTAGAAGTTTATTATGTTGGGAATACAACTCAAGAATCACATAAAAAGAAGCGCTTACCAGGAGGAAACTCAACTGTTTAAATTAGTTTGCATTTTTTTGTTAGTTTTAGTTTATTTTTTAATAAAAGTGACTTCGATGATTCTTATTTTTTTTTTCAAGAAATTTTCAGCTAAAAATTTGATGATGGGCCAAAATACAAGAGCAAGGTGGATTACTACAAAGAGAAGGCGAGAAGTGTGACACACAAATAAGTTTAGGATGCACATTCGACATAGAGTAAGATCGAAGAGTCTATGAAGCTATCAATGTCGCATATACGAAGATACTAAGACGAGAGACTAGTCGATAGCATGATTGCCTTCTAATTAGTCGATTATTTTTAACGATTTAGAATTACACTATTCACGATGTCGCGCTGCGAGCCAGCTAACCCACAACGTGATTTACCATCACATCACAACTGATTTTCCCAACATTTGAAGGCCGCGATACGAAAATATTCATTGCATGATGTGACAAAGATTTTCTCGAGACTGAAGCTGCAAAGACCATGTTGTGGTCAATTACTTGCCAACAACGTGGCAACGCCCCATTCAGATTCTTTTTTTAGCTATAAAGTTTGGATGTCTGCCTCATATTTATTTTCCAAGACTCCACCAATACCAGGAAGGATGTTCACTTCCATAAGCATTCCAGTAGACATATCCAAGCTTAGTATTGATAAGCAACCCACGACAATCAATCGAATCCTACGACCACATACCCAAGGCGAGTTCGTTCACTTTCTCCCTCTTTTACTTTATATGCTTTAATTGTAATTATATATCATGAGGGCATTGTATAATTTATTTGTAGAGTATGGGGATCGGTTTAAGGAAAAAGAAGCATGCTAGATTTTGAAAATTATTGATAAAATGCTAGATTGAAACAACACGAAAAAATAGACTTGAAAAATGGTCTAAATAGAAAATCTAGTGAATTTAAAAATTTTTCTTGGATATTATTGTGTTAGGACTAGTTTTCTAGTGTTATGTGGGATAATTTGATGTGAATTTAAAGTTTTAGTTGAGCCAATGTTTTTTAGTATATTTGTGGCGTCCCAGTAGATAAATTATGAGACAAAAATGTAAAGTTGTGTAGCTTGAGGGAAATAAAAAGTTTTCCATCATGTAATGAAATAAATATCCAGGAAATTTTATGTAGTCATTGCACATTAGACTAATATCTTTTACCAATAAAGGTTGAGGTTAAGTTTCCAAGCTTAAGCATATTTTTTTTTCTTTTAGGGTTTTAATTGAGAGAGAAAAAAAGGAGTTATGAAAAAGAGAAAAAAAAGGAGTTATGAAAAAGAGAAAAAAAAAGTGAAAAAAAGTTGTGAAAAAAATTGTCAGAAGTTTTTGAATGAATAAGAACTTGCAAAGTATGAGGATCATCAGAAATGAAGAATAAGGGAAATTGACAAAAGCCAAAGGCTTTTGAGTCAAGTTGTATTTTTTATTTTAAGGTTATTTATAGTATATATGCTTGAAATTTTTAACAAAAATACCTTGAGGTTAGGAATATTTTTGAAAGTTGTATTCAAAGGGATGCATAAATGATTGTTATACAAAATGAGTAGGGCACTTTTATGACGATTGTGAGTATTTAGGACTTAAGAAGTATTTAGGATTTTAGACACAAATATATGCATTGAGGCGAGACATAATTTGAGAACTCGAATTTGGATATTCTATGTGATTTTGGTGAACAAATATATGATATGATAACATAATAACAATGTAGATTGCTTTAGAACAAGCACAAGATAAGTGTAGGGTATTTTCATATGACCTTATTTAACTATATATTTCATTGCATTATCTTAATATATTTGACTAAAAATGTTATATTTTAAAATACATGATACTTAATATGCTTTGAAATGTTCAATTATAGTTAAAATGAGATACGTGAGGCAAAAGAAGGAGATCGAAGCTGAAATGGTCGAAAAATCGGCAAAACCGGAGAAGCAAAATGATGATGCGCCACACCCTTTCCTAGGTGCACCATGCCCTTTCCAAGGCACGTCGCACCCTATAAGTAATCCAGAAAATTCTCAAAAATTGACTTGTCGGCCTACGTATTCGTGGGTAACAAGGAAACTCGATCACCACGACATGGTTAGATGTCTACCATGTCGTGGTGTCATAAAAACTATAAAAATACGATTTTTCCAAACCTATCTGATGTGCACCCTTTGGCAGCTTTGAGTTGCGACCTCTACTTCATTTTGACATCCATAAACTCTTTAGGGGTCAATTTTGAAGCTAGAGAGTCGATTGGAGCAAGGATTTAAAGCTTCAAGCATTACTTTCATTGAGATTTCACTTCCAGTTTGCATAATGACCGTGTCTAGCAATGTTTTCGTGATGTTTTCCTACTTTAGTTTACCGATTATGGTGTAAAACCACTTACATTCACTAGATGTAAATAAACCCTCATTGATATGATGTGATTCCATGAGTTATGCGTAGTTATATGACCGTTCAAATTACATTAGATTGATAATAACTACTTGTGATAATTAAGTTGTTAGATCTAGAGATGAAACTAATCATAGGGTTATGTGGTATTAATTAGTAGCTTTATATGTGTTAGAGAGCATTAGATATCATGCTAAGTGCTTGATTGATTGTCTTGATCATAGATAAGAAATTGTTAGATCATATCATTCATAGTCCTAAAATATTAAAATCAATTTAGTGTTCACTTATTTCATGATCATTGTAGTATTAGTTCATAAAGTGTTAACGCTAGAAAATCCGACCAATATAAGTGGTAATATTACAATTCGGTAACCAATTCATTAATCCATTGCATTTTTAGCAAATCCAATATAGAAACTTGGAGGATTCACATTCTATTGGAAGTACTTATTATCTATTGTTTTAATTTAGCTCTTTACCTTTTCTTCTTATATTTAAGTATTAAAACTAGTTTAATATCAAATTTCAAATCCTTATATTGTCTTAACAACAAATAATCCAAAGTGAAATCGTAGACGTCATTTGATGACCATTCCACAGTACAATAGATAGAGAAGCTCCATTCCAATAATTTATAATATCAAATTTCAAATCCTAATATTGTCTTATCAACAAATAATGTAAAGTGAAATACTCGACTGAAGAGGTACGAATAGTTACGTTTTCACTATTAATACTTCTCCTTCTTTTTTCACTTCCACATGTTAACTACTTTAGTGGGTTTGACATTTCTATATATTTATAAAGTGAGAATTTTTCCTTGAACCTCATACACTTTAAACTCCCAAGACTATTGAACTTATATAAATTAATTTTATGATTAATTGAAATGTTATGATTTGTAACTTCCAAAACTCTTCAAAACATGTTATTTAATTAATGGGTTAAATGAAATATTTATCTTATATTAGAACATTGTAGCTTGCATATTGCATGTTTGTCAACACAAAATGATAGATTATAGATTATATTGGTAGAGTTTAAAGAGTTTGCAAGTAGTTCACTGGATGTATGAGACCAATTGCAACTTTTCCAAATGTAAATGCAAGTAAATGCAAATTTGGTGCATGTAAAGTTTTCTATATTAACCAAACTTCACATTTGGTTATGTGTGTAAAGGTATATGTGAGACAACTTTTTTTAATTTTATGTGTTATGGGTCTTTTTATAATCACAAGATAATGAAGTAAGACTGATAATTACTTCTCATGAGCTTTTGGTAAATCAACATTTAAGCTATTTATCAATTAGAGCGATTAACTTTGTTAACATGTATATATCTTTATGTTGTCTTTCTATTTTATGTTAAGACAATCTACTTTTCTGTCAAATAGAGCATTAGTCAACATGTATTTTATGCTATTAGTTATAGTATCTATCTATCTATATATCTTATAAAGAAATAATTTTTCCTTGAACCTCATGCGTTCGAAACTCCCATGACTATTCAACTTATATAATTTATTTTATGATTAATTGAAATGTTATGATTTGTAACTTCCAGAACTCTTCAAATCATGATATTTAATTGTAAAGCCCTATCTAGGTATCAATCTAAAACACGAGATTAGTGCGGAAACCTAATCATGTGATAAACATAAAACAATTAATACGAATCAAGAACACAAACACAAATCTTCAATGCACATTATTATTGATTAATAATCGGGTACATAAGATCAAACGATTTCTCTTTTAACTGTTTATGCTCTCTAAAACTCTCTCAGATAAACCCGAATGACAAACTCTATTCATGGCTGAAAATAACATATTATATACTAATACCTAAATACTAATGCCCATCCCAACCGAAAACATCATTAAGCCCACCGAAATCACATGGTGATTTCGATCCACATACCACCAAAACCATAGTGATTTCGGTCCTAAACCAAGAACTCTAAAAGCCTTGAGAAGCAAAGTATAAACCACAAATTTATGTCCTCGATCTCTTCACGACATGACTACAACATCTAGATATGAATCTTCTACATGAATAACTCCATCTTTAGTAGTTGGACTTCCTTCAAAATTTGACTTTTAGTACACACTGGGCGTAGAGACTTCTTTTATTGGTTCTTCAAGATTAGCACGTTCAGCTTTAAACTTCTTCCTTGATAATTACATAGACTTCGATGCTTCTCGATCACTTCAATAGGTTCATAGATAGTAGCAAAATAATTGAGGAGGCTTCAACACAAATCGTCACATAACTTCAAATACAACTTCACCTTGCTTCTAGGGTTGAAAGGTTGTGTGTTGAAAAATAATCTTCACTTCTTGTTCCTTCGAATGAATATTCTTCATCGACCACAGATGCGTCTTGAAAAGTAACCATGAATAAAAGTCCCTGTGGACCATAGAGTCATAAAAACCCTTCTCATTACAGTTGTTCAAGGACCCAGCCTTGGCACAGATGGAGACTACTCGTAGCATCTATGTGAACACACTGGAACGCACTGCGATTTTTTGAGTATCGCAGAACAACTCATGGTTATTTATGATGTTAGCCCCCACATATTCTCGATCAAAGATCTCAATAAAGTTTTTCAAGTTAACAAGTAAACTTGGCCCTTGGCAAGATGTTCAATGGTTTCTCAATCTCATCTATGTGTACCATTCTAGTGCCAGTGAGAGTTAATGAGGAATAACTCAAAAAACCATTCCTGCGACAAATGTATCCGAACACATATTTCCACAGTTTAGCATGACACAAGGTCAAGGCCCTTTGTGGGACACTCAGCGATAATCGTGTCATGCGAGGTGCATCGCCCTGGTGCCAATACCGCTAATTCCTTACCTGCATAGAATGTATCCGAGAACACATTTGAGTCTCTACAATTTTACATGACAAAAAGCATGTCAAGACCCTGGGCGGGATGGACAGGGATATCTATTTCTCGGTTGGGTGAATTGCCCTAGTGCCATGACAGTTTTTAGGTTACATGAACTAACAAGACTGACATGGAGACGTAACTCCCAACCGCTGCTTATTTAATGAACATGGTCAGCCTATAAAGGGTGTCACCTGTCTTAAGAGGGTATGACATGACAATTTGTACAGATTCATACCTTCAATTCCTTAAATATAACAGTTCGTAGGAAGATATTGCCAAAACCGACTTGAACATAAAAAGTTCACATCTTCTCTCGCTTATTGAGAGTTAATGCGTGCCTTTCGGCTGTGTTGGATTAACCAAGGCAATTAAGCTCGGACATCCAGAGCAATTTGTAACAATGAGATCAATAAACTTAGACAGTTTAGATCCGTAAGTCATCTATTCCTTGTGAAAGAAGTGTGAGGAGTAAACTCCGTCAATTCCTTTCTAGGTCTCTTCTCCTTGCTCATCCACATTTGAAGACAAAGAAATTTTAGAAATAAAATTAAAAATAAAAATAAAAAATAACTGGGAATGAAAATAAAATTAAAATACGCTAAAAAACAATACAATATTATTGGATTTTTGATTTTTTTGAAAAATAAATAAAAACAGAAATAAACATTTTTTATAATGTTAGAATTTTATGATTTTTGTTTGGTTTTAATTCTCCCCCTAAATTCGTGCATAGAGGAGAAAGAAAAAATAAGAACAAACCTAAAGAAAACAAAAATAAAATACAAAATGTACAAAAAAAAATTATCAGTCTTCAAAATGAATCATCTTAAGAAATCCTACAAGCACAAGCTTGGTTTTAGAAAAAATAGGTTTTTGGGTGATTTAAAATCAGCATTATTATCATAGTGAATAGAAGAGTCAGAAAATTCAAATCGTAATTTAGCAATTGATGTAATCCCCATTTGTGATCTTTCATTTTCCTTTCCCGCAAAGGACACATGCTCTCCGTAAAAATTATGAATGTCATGCAGATAAGAGATGTCTCCTATAATGTACCTGGAACAGCCACTATCAACATATTGAAGTCTGATGATATTCCTCAACAGCTGCTCCGACACAGGGTGTGGGATTAATTGTTTTTGGGAACCCAGTTCATTTTGAAACTGGGTTAACCTTTTCCATCTACGTTTGATATGCGTTCCAAAGTCATATCCTATTTATTAAACACAAAAAATGAAGAGATGACAGAATTTTTAGATGATTTAGGAGTGGCAATGTAACATCCCGACTCTCAGGTATTACATTTATATATTTATTTTTGGGATTTAATGAGTGACTCGACGAGTTTTGTGCCCGACTCGTCGAGTAGGGTTGGATTGGCCACATAGGTTTAATGACCAACTCGACGAATCAGAGAGTCGACTGGTCGAGTTAGCGTTGTGTGAGGAAACCCTACATCCTCGGGTTTGTGACCTATTTAAGGATCCTTAAGCCCTTATTTCCCATTCACCAGTCACCTTACATCCTTGAGAGAAACCATAATTGTCCATTTGAGCTAGAAAGTGAGAGAGAAGCTAATCTTGTGATTATTAGTGCACTTTTGAAGGAGAAGAGGAGAGCATCAAAGCTTGGATCAAGAGGAGGCTTTGGATCTAGAGGTTCATTAGGGTTTTGCTTCAGTTGGAGGTAAAAAGATGAAAACTCAATCATTTCCTTTTGAGATCTTGGTTTATGGAGTTTCTACGGTTTTCTCTCATCCTTGTTATGTCATTTGAGTTCTTTGAGCATGATTTGAGGTTGAAACCTCATATTTGGACGTTAGGAGCTCTTATGAGTCCAATGACCCAAACTTTATTGAGCTAAAGATAAGATCTTGTGCATCTAACCCTTGTGGAGCTTGTATTGGCATTACGGAGCAAATATGACATGCATGAATGTAAAGATCCAAGCTTTATGTGACATTCGAGCCTTAGGGAACTAGATCTAGAGTTTTGGAGTGGTGGATCTTCCTTAAAACGTCTGAACGAGAATATAGAGTAAATGGACTCGCCGAGTCATTGAGCTGACTCGGCGAGTCGGCTAGGGTTTTCGCCCTATGAGTCTGGACAAGGGTAACTCGGCGAGTTGATGAGACAACTCGACGAGTTAAGTTAGGTTTTCACGATGTTCTAAGGAACAACAGGGACTCAGTGAGTCACATAGATGCACTCAGCGATTCAGATCAACATAGACAGTTGACTCGAGTGTCGACTTCTGTTGACTTTAGGGTTTGGTCAAGGTAGGGATTATGGGGACCATGGAGGGTTAAAATGGTCGTTCACGTGTCCCCAAGAGTTAGAGAGGGATTAGCATGAATTTATATAAAGTTGTGATCTTTATGTGTTAATTAGAGATGCTTATTACATGTAGGCAGAGATTAGGTTGTTTGAGGGGTATCCAGTTTCCTTGCTTGCTTACGAGGTGAGTCTTCTCACTATTCTTACCTAAGTGGTAATACCGAGTGACCGGAGGGTCTCATTTGAGTTATTGACCGGAGGGTCCTATGTGCTTATATTGATTTATGTGATATTGGCCATTTCTGTCTTTGTGATATATGCTAAGTTATTCTGTGTTTTACTGAGATCGGAGCGAAGGGTTCAAACCGAGCTGTGAGACTGGAGGGTCTTCATTGAGATATAGGACTAGAGGGTCCATCCCAAGCCGTGAGGCCAGAGGTTCCTCACTGAGACACATGACCAGAGGGTCCACACTAAGACGCATGAGACTAAAGGGTCCATGACGAGCTATAGTCATGAGAGGCTTATTATTTGTGTATATGGTATTTTAGGGAACTCACTAATCTTTGTGCTAACCGTGCTGTGTGATATGTGTTTCAGGTACTTCTCAAGATCGCGGGAAGGCGTCAACTTGATTGTACACACCGATTTCAAGATCATGTGGATTTTGAGATAGTGATAATTTTTATGTGGAGTTATGTTGACAATTGAACAATTATGTTTTTGAGAAATATATTATGACTTTTTATGTGTTTTAAAAATAAAAATTTTGTTTTGAAAATTTACGTTGTTACAAGGAACTTTTGGTACCCATGTGTAGTCAGGTTTAACCATTTTCTTGTTTAATCGGATGGATGCTTCAACACTTGTTTTAGAGCTTCAGACCGACCGCCGAGATGACTTCGACCTTACCAATCTTGGTTTGACTGAACTATTTCTCAAATCAGATCTCTTGTCAGACATGACCTTTTTGTTCCTGAGAATCTGATTTTTGGTCTTGGCAGTATTCCAATCACCATCACGTGATGTCGAGGAGTTTCTCTTGAAAGATCTTCCTCGAGACACGTTCTGCCTACCTTGGGCATAATAGGGAAAATATTCACGATTTGGATAATTTCTAGCAATATGACCAGGAATTCCACAGTTAAGGCAGGTTTGTCTTTAGAAAGGAATACGTTCAGAACTTGGTCCCTATCCAGCTGAATTTCCACAAGTACAAGCATATTTAACAAATTTTTTCACAACTTTATGTGGCTTAAAATTGTTGGTAGAGTTATCAGAAGATTTTGAAGCAATAGAATATAATGTTAGTTTTTGAAGATTTTTCATTAAAACTAGAACTATCTTTGTTTTTCTCGCACCCGCCTTGCATTGTTACTTTCTCTGCACATGAAGTAGAAACATTAGTGTCGTTTACCTCCATATTCTCAGTTTTGACGGATTGTTCAGTCTTAATGTAATGTAGATTGAATCGAGTTTGAAATACTAAATCAGAGTAAAGAAAAGATTTAGAACACTTGATCTAAATATAATCTGGTTGGCTCAATATATTGCTTTCACAAAGCACAGAGAGAAATAGAAAATACAAGTTGTTCTTCAAAGGTCCTGTCTTTCTCTAGTATTCATCCCATATTTATAGGGATCAAGAAAGCGTATAAAAATATAAGGGACTAGACATTACAACTTCAAAAAATAAATTCCCTTATAATAAACTTACAAACAGACATTCGACACTCAAAATACCTTAGATAAGTTTCGACACCTCACAACTACCTTCGACTTCAACACTTAACTGAAACAGTTACAGTAGGCTGCCCATGTTGAACAAGTGTTTCTGTTTCTATGGTTTCAGAATTTGGAGTATAGTTATCATTGAAGGGAGGTGGTACACTGTGATACCCCCAAACCCTATTTCTGGTTACCCTTCCACTTTAACTATTTTTTTCAATCATAGACACAACTATCTCACTTGACCCATTGAATTTCTTAAAATTAAAGTCAGCATCCTTAAATTTAGCCGTTAATGCATCAAGTTCGACAGTTAAGTTTGCAATTTTCTCTTTGGCAAGACGATAGTGAACACATTTGGTGCTATATTCCTCCTTAATCCTAATTAGATCTTTATTTTAAGCATCTAGTTTTTCTTTAAGAGGCTTGTTTACTTTCTTAATTTCATAGATTTCATTTTTAAGGTCAAAAACCTCTCTAACTAATAATTCATTTTGTTCACGGTATTTATTTATTTTATCTTCACTGGACTGAGAGCATGAGGTTTCACTTACCTCCTTGGTACTAAAATTGGTGATTGAACTGTTGTAAGAGATCATTATTTACCATCCTTAAAAATATGATTGTGCAATTTGATTTTGACCGAAAACCAAGATAAATGCCCTTTAATCGAAAACCTAGAAAGTCAACCAGTTTAACCGAGAAATCTGTTTGACCGAGATCATTGACCGAACACAATGTCAGACCGAAAACTCTTATCTGAAACCCTATCTGACCGAAAACTAGATGTTTGATCTAGCTGCTGACCGAGAACTCTAGTAGCTGCCGAAATCACTTTGACCCAGCCGAGAACTCAAGTATGCCGCTGAAATCACCAATGATAAACATAAGTCGATGATTATGATCTCAATTTCCAAATAAACAAAGAATACGATGAACACTTATGAGCAGCAAAGGTGATAAACACTTATTTAGCGTATATAAGAACATTGTACTTTGCTTATTACATGTATTTCAACATAAAATGATAGATTATATTGGTAGACTTTGAAGAGTTATCTGAGCGGTTCAATGGATGTATGAGAGCAATTACAACTTTTCCAAATGTAAATGCAAGTAAATACAAATTTGGTGCATATAAAGTTTTATATATTAACCAAACTTCAAATTAGGGTATGTGTGTAAAGGTGACAATATTTATGTGTTATGGGTCTTTTATAATCACAATATGTTGAAGTGAGACTAATAATTACTTCTCATGAGCTTTCGGTAAATCTACATTTAAGTAATTTATCTGTTAGAGCAATTAACTTTCTTAACATGTATGTATATTTATGTTGTCTTTCTCTTTTATGTTAAAACAATCTATTTTTCCTGACAAAGAGAACATTAGTCAACATGTGTTTTATGCTATTAGTTATATCCTATGTTAGTTTCTATCGTTTATTTTGTTGTAAATAACATCAATGAAACTTTTCATAATTGATTTTTCGAAAAAGAGTTTACAATTATTATTCTAAATTGTTGTTGATAATGACAAATTAGAACGAATGATGTGAAATATGATATGACTTTATTGTTGAAAACCAAATATTATTTATGTATTATAAAAATACATTCATTCTGTTCTCGCAAAATTTATTTGTATGTATCCATTTTTTAAATGTTTTTTTATAGTAATAAAAATAATTACTCTAATATATCTTATTACATTAGTCAAAAAAAATTTCCTATTCATTCTTCACCATAAAGTTAAAGTATATATATATATATATATATATATATATATATATATAAATTAATACTTTTATAAAAAAAAAAATATAAGTGATAAAAATACATTCACGTGTAACACTCCCCACTCTTAACATATTTTTTTTAAAGATTGGTTTTAGTACTTAATAATTACTATAGCTATGAATTTGAAATATCTATTTTACTTAGACCTTTCATTCATTTTCAATATTTCATAGCTTTAATGACAAAAATAAAAATACAATAGCAAAGTACGATAACTTTTTTTTAAATATAATAATGAAATTTTTTCAAAAAAATAATTTTTAATTAAATAAAAATAATAATAGTTTGACGTATCATAAAACTACAAAGTAAATTATATTCTACTAAAAAGTTATTATTATTTGAAATAATAATAATAATAATAATAATAATAATAATTGAATTAAAATAACTTAAATAAATTATTTCAAAATCAGTTAAAATTACCTATACTTATTAGTAAATTAAAATTTTTATTTAATTCAATTCCAATGCAACTTATTATATTTATCTTTAAAGTATATTTAAAATAATTATAAATTAGTAACAAGTTAGTTTAAAAATTATTATTTTAAAGATAAATTCCAATAACGTTGTTATTATAACATATAATTGTCAATATTTATATTACATTACTGTATACAACTCAAAATTTTCAAACTCCTATTAGAACTAAAGAGTTTTCTATATTAAATGTAGTTTTGTTTCCAAATTTAATGTAATTAGTCATGCTATTTTGTTTTTCACTACATTCAAGAGTTTTTTTAAGTTATGATTATTAATGTTCAATGTTTTTTTATTTTCCATTTATTTATACATACTATAGCTATATTTGTATTATGTAATTAAGTTTTCATCAAAATATGTTTGAAAATATTTGTGACTGAAATATGAAAAGAATTGAAAAAATAAGTTTTATCGCATGAATGGTTATTTCAATTGAATTTTTTATAACAATATTTCTATATATCAAAGAGATATATTTCCAAGAACCAAATCAATTTGAAACTCCCATGTCATTTTATATTTCCAAAGACTTTCCAAATCCTTTTTAATAATGACTGGTAAATGCTTTAACATTAAAGATGTTACGTAAACTATTAAATGCTATCTTGGGCTTTAGCAATCTCAACAATGAGTGTCATATATTACTTCATATTCATCAGTTTCCTCTCTTTTTCTTTTGTAATGACTTCCATTAGAAAAGAAGGAAAATGGTTGGCTTCTTGAGAAACGCAAGTACTATTTTGTCCGTGCAAATGTCTTTCATATAAAGAGGATTACTTGAAGGTAAAAAAAAAATACATTTATTGTATTATCAAATAAAAACAGTAAATAATACGAGAACATAAACACACTATTTTTATGTTTTTATTCTGCAATAAATTTTTTTATCTACAACTTTATATCATTATTCAACACTGAAATAATGAATATTCACAGCTTAAAACTAAAATTAAAATTTACTACAAAAATGCACATACATAAATTTATAGTAAAATAATAACATTCTAATAAATATATGAATAATCAAATATCAATATTCATACTAGAACTAGTGTAGGTGTCCATGCTTTGCATGAGTTGGAATGGTGTTTGTTCTTTTATTAAGTGTGTGTATCCATTCAATTTAATTCCAATTCCAATCCACCACAACAGATTCTAATAAAATTCATGTAGTTAATAGAGACCAATGGGATTCATAATTCAGGGTTAAGAAAATCTCATCAACATTATATATCAGTTATTTATAATCACTACTAAAAAAGTCCTACAAACTCAACTTAAAAGTAAAATTGAAATATATATATATATATATATATATATATATATATATATATATATTAAACTTTAATTGCTGGAAAAAAAAACCTTCTCTATAGCTCATCATGCATACATAAATACAAAACTATAAATATAGTTTTCTTGAATCACTAATGATAAATCTTGTTTTTTATGCTCTATGAAGATCCTACGTTCAATGTTAGGTTTAAAGAAACTTATGACTTTGATAACTTCATAGGAAGAATAACACAAAGAAAGGTAAAAAAAAGAAACTGACATTTTGACGATTGATAGGTTAGAACGGAATTGATGATTCCGAAGTCCATAGTAGGGCGGAATTATGAAACCGTGTTTGTGGATTTCAATTGTCATCATTCCTCCAAGCCCCGGGTGAAGAAGAACATAAAAGTCTTCAACTTTATTGTTCTTGAGTGTAATGATAATAGAAAGAAAAGATGAGACAAACCAACAACCATAAAACCATTAAAGAATTATGGTTTGTTTAATAGGAAGATTAAAATACGAGAAAACATAAAAAAGATACAACCTATTGCTGATGAAGTTTGGATAACTCTTCTTTAAAATTTGTACATCCATACTTCCTCTGTTTCGTGTAAATAACTAGCAATTCAACATTTTCCAAATCACATATACATGCACGTCAAACGAACCACACATACAGACCATATCATGTATACATTCATACTAGATGACACACACATGCATACCAGATCATATGTACATAGAAACATAAAGATCTGATGACACATAGGTGTGATAGGATCGTATATGGATGAAATGACACACATGCATACATATAAATAAGATCCTACACACATACAGATCAGATTACACACACATACATATGACATACTACAAACAAACATATAGATCAAAGCACACACACATATATTAAAGAAAAAACATATTCATAAATTGGATTGATCATTTCCTATGTCTTACAACATAAAAATTCCTCTATAATTTGGAATATATAATTTTTAATTTTGTACCTGGGCAATATACCCAAAAATGAGACAAATACTTGTTTACCTCAAAAGATTAGGCATATCGATGTACCTAACTGGTTAGCTGAACTGTAAATTGTGAATACAGAGAAGCCTAACACAAAGCGATCCCACTGTTTCAATAATTCCAATCATTTCTGTAACCAAATCATTACCCTTGTCGCCTTCATTACTTCTTAAAATCTAGCTTAAAAGCAAGCTCCTACAACAAAATCAACAAAAAGATTTTTTTATCAAATATTTTTTGTATATTCAAGGTGTAGAAAAAAGCATTTACATTTAATACCATTTTTGTTGAATTTAGTCTCTCAACAACATCACTGATCTATATCATCTTCTCCAATTCACTGACCTCTAATTGCAGTTTAGTGAACTGATTTACCATGTCTGCCATCAAAGCTTTCAGTTTAACTACTAAATTTTTCTATAATCCTTAAATCTTGAAGCTGCAGGGTAAAAATTATATCATCATATAAGCAGGACAAATTATGTGGATTATGCTTATGAAATAGATGAAATTGCAATGTCAAAATCAAACAGGCAATAAAATTGTTTAAATCAACCTAATTGATGTTATACAAAATGCCCTAATTCTCCACCGATGTGGGAGATTTTTTAACTGTTTATGGATTCTTGATGTATGCATTAAATTCCTAAACCATTATAAGAAGGTAATAGAGGTAACAAAAGAGGGCACCATAACCTCACACTTGCTAATGGAAGTACCTGAAACCAAAATTAAAACTGTAATCACAAAGCTTAGTGAGCTCCCCCAAAATACCACATATCATACACATAAGCACATACTACAACACATTAGGCCTAGCCCACTACCTCGGTCCCCGCCCGGCATTGGATGAATCCGGCATCAGGCCTCGCCTGGCATCGAGCCTCGCTTGGTATACATATATGTTTCTACTAGGCCCTTCTTGTCTCTGGGCCCCGTCTACTAAACACATACAAACAAATACATATAATCGTGCTAGTACATAACAGACAACCACTACACTATAAATGCTTGTCTCAAGTCCCCGTCTATCTTGGGCCCTGCCCCTGCTCTGCTAATAATGAGATATGGAACCACGTCCACACTCAGCTAGTGATGGGATATGGGCCCCTGCCCACACTCATCTCCCTACCAGGCACATACAAGTATCACAAAGACAACAAGTATAACTAAACATGCATTCCTTCCTTGGGTACCACCAGGCATTGAACCGTAGTTTGGAAACATACATATAAACCTTCCTCAGGCCTCGCCCGACATCAGACTAAAATCTGGAACCTATAAACTTCATTCGGCTAACCCCCGCATCGGATCTAAATCCAGTATACACTAACATACATAAACGGGTCGACATTGGTTCCTTTAACCCGTTCCCACTAGAGAAAACTCACCTCACAAGCTGACTGTAGAATCTTGCGAATAACCCCTCGCTGCTAGCTAGCAGATCCTCGAACTACTAATCACTCGACTCCCCGAGCTATCATTACCAACATAATACTTAGTCAATAACTGATAATCCTTCTTAAGGTTAAATGACCATTTTACCCCTGGTCAAAGTCAAAGTCAACACCCCGAGTTGACTCAACTCACCGAGTTATCCTCCTGACTTGCTGAGTTCCTTCGCTACTCATAGACGTAACAGAACGAGTCACCTCGTCGAGTTAATCCTCAAACTTGTCGAGTTCCACCATAAACAAAATCGGGACAACTCACTTCGACTCGTCGAGTCTCTCCCTGTATTTGCCGAGTCCCTCAGTTTGCTTGGGCCATCTTAACAGATTAAGCCCCTACACTTCAAATCCAAACCCCAAAATTCATCTACATGCTGGAAATGACCTCTTATGGGTAAAGTTTCCAACTTTACCCACTCCTAATCCATCTTAATGGGTTTAGTTCAAACCCTACCTCCTTAAGACATAAATCTTTGTCCAAGAGTCCTTATTACTTCAATCCAAAGTAGGAGAACCAATATCTAGGCCCTAGTCACCCAATAAGCACGTAAAGTCTCAAACTTTACTTCTATGCATGGCCCTTTGGGGCTTAAAAGGCCATAACAACATCCTTAGGGTTGCATGGGACTCCAATGGCATAAAGCTCCTTAGACAAAAACCCCATAAAAGTGACCGCAAGGAGATCTAAGAAACTACAAGGCAAGTTAGAAGCTTGATAACCAGAAAGTGATGTGAATGGAACAAAATCCTTGGATCTATAACCTTCTCCTTGAACCTTCAGGCTCATTCTTCTTCTTTTAGGCCTTAAGAACACAGAAATCACTCAAGAATGGCTCACTCTCTCCCAAAGTGCTCTAGGGTTTCGTGGATTAGGGTTTAAGGATTGGAGGCTGTAAATGAGACCAAGCGGTAGAGAATAAGATGCTTAAATAGGGCACCAAGACCCGGATTTAGGGTATCCCAAACCCACACCAACTCGTTGAGTTGGTCCTCCAACTCAATGAGTAGGTCACTTAATCCGCGACCCAAAATCCGCTGCTACGCGTCGAGTCATCCCCCAGACTCGACGAGTTGCCTTCTTGTCTTGAGGGTTTCCTTTCCTTTCTTGGTCTTTTGGATTCTAGGTGATACACAGGGAGACCCTCTAATCCTCTTGTCTTTATCGAAAGTCTGTTGTGTTGAAGCCACCGTCGTCGGTGTTGCTTCTCTACCATTACAAGAATGAGGTATTCCTTTTTTTCCACCGGAAATTGAGCTTTCTAGCAAAGGGAAGGTTTGGTGGAGCGGTGGTGGGGCAAAGAGAAAAACGTGATTTGAAGCTGACAACGCAAATTGAAGGATTTCAATGATAGTTGGGTAGCAGAGTCGGTGAGGAGTGGGTGAGGCGGTGTTGATCCCTTTTTGTTAAAAGAATGAAAATGGTAAAAAAATATTACGGTATGCACTGTACATAAGAACATTGTGCTTTAATTATATATATATATATATAATTATTTCAACAATACACATATACAACATTCATTACTAAATAACAACATAAACATAGTGTTTTTACGTTCTCACACTAGTTACTTTTTTTATTTAACTTAAGTATTCATTTTGAATGAATTATAAGTGTTTAATAAGTTTCTTTTATGTAAATGTTATACTAAATGTTGTAATCTTTTTATGTTATTAAAAGTTGTAGTATTTTTCCATATTTTTTCTTATTTGTTATATATACAAATCAACATATATTTTATATATAATTCCACAACTTAAAACGGCCTATAAAATCATCAGAAGTTATAATATTTATTAATTCATACTATTTTGTTATTTGAAATATATATATATATATATATATATATATATATATATATATATATATATATATATATATATATATATATATAATTCAACATACGTTTGATATATAATTTACACAACATAAAACGGTCTACAAAATCATCAATTAATAGTTTAAATAACCAATGATATAAACTTATTATAGTTAATAAACTAATGGGTTAACTATATGTTTTATTTTAATACTGATATTGGTTTTTGCATGTATAAATACTAAATACAATTTATATATTTTTATTATTCTTATTAAATAATTATATTCATGCAGGATTCGCCGGAATCCTAGTAAAAATATAATTGAGTAAGACTATGTTGCACATAGTTAAAAACCAAATATACTACTTTTATGTATGTAAAATATATTAGGAAAAGTTAAAATTTTGCATAAAGGAAGAAAACTACGTTATAGAATATACCTTATCATAATTATTTAATTATTTTTTTTTCAAAAAAAAGGTTAGTTTTGACTTTTTCAGTCACATGATCACAAGCACATTCCCACAAAATCGTAGGAGCATTTCATGGTGAAACATAGCGTATTAAATACTTAATATCCTTCCATTGGAAGACTACATATCAATCAACTTTTGGTGTTATTTTATATTAATGTTAATAAATAATCATTCATAGGTAAATCTCATATAAGTTTATTAAATATACTTTTTAAAAGGTAGAATAATGAATGCAAGAACATATGACATTATTGCTGAAACAACAATGCTAGAGTGGAGTCACCCAATGGTTAGTTTTAATTAATTAATTAATTAATTTGTTTATTTGTTTTTTTAATTGTATGTATGCACAAAGAGATCATTTCAATCGTTGGTAAATAATTGTTGGGTTGATAACATTAAAAATTAGTCCATTTTTACATGCATTTGTTTATGTCGTTAAAGGTTTCTTACATCTTTAGCTATTATTATTCTTTTATAAAATGTCTTAATTAATCGTTAAATTTAATCTTAATTAATCGTTAAATTTAATCTCATATAAAGAACATTCAAAATTTAAGGAAAATACACCTATAAAATTAAAAATTATTTTGTACATCTTAATCTCACTAAAATCCACAAACTCATTTTCTCTAATACATTGTAGACGACAGATGACAAACATCATCCAACACAAATAATAGTATTCTCCACTTCATCGGTAGCTAAATAACAGTAGTCCTTTATTGCACAAATGCACATCCCCCTCCCCCCACCCCCCGAATTTAAAAAAAAAAAAAAAAAAATACCCTCTCCGCCTCTAACAATTGTACCCTCCACGTTTGGTACCAAGGCATTGATAATGATCTTTAAATTGATCAAATACTTAAGTTTCTATGAAGGTCACTAATGGAAAACTAGTTAAAAGAGGTTCAAATGAAAGATGTAGTTGGTTTTCAGTGTAAGGTTTGGAAATTTCATGTCGGTTAGGACGAAAAGAAACATTATATGACTTGTGATATGTGTATTGTGAAATACTTGTTTAGTTACAATATTCAATGTTTACGATTTAATTAAAATTTTTACATTTATAGAAAGTCCTGCGTGTTTTTAGGGCTGCTATTCTAATTTATTTGTTATTTAGATGATGCCCCACCCAAGAAACCTTAGTAGAATAACAGAAGGACAAATTCTGACAGGATATGGAAAATTGGGTACCGATCACCAAAAGATGACACATCCGCACAATAGAACAAGATGGACAAGTTGAGTAGACCTACTTGACAAGAAAATACCAACAAGCCTAATAATATCCAATAAATCTACTACAAAGGACTAAAGGCAACTTTATATAATAAGAAACCCATAAATCTAGGATAAGCTCCACCTATAAACAAATATTAGAAATGGTATTATATGTATCCCTCAATGCAAGCTCATAATCGTATAAAAGGGAGAAGAACATAGACCACATGCAAGTTAAGAAAATTGTTCTAATTCATTCATATAACAATACCACGACCTGATTATTCTAACCTAGGAATCATATAGCACTACTAGGAACCCTCCTAATGATAGTCTTTATCCTTATTGTCTTATCATTTCCAGGAAGCTATCCACTCCCCTAGAACCTTACAACTTCTAGCAAAACCAAAACCAACCTGGTGGAGATGACGTAGCATCATGGACTCCATCTGTGCATTATACTGAAGTCCTAGAAGACAATGTCAAAAAAAAAACACAACTACAAAACTTACAACCTACCCCCTTTAGCTCGGTTAACATGATGTCAACCTTTTTGAAAACCCTATAAATGAATAACAATCACCTATACATAAAACTCTAGGTAAACGTCAGACTGCAGTTGTGGAAACACACAAAACATCTGTACCCAAGGAAAATATAGAACAAATCAAGCAACAACAATAAATGAAGAAAACCATGCCACACCCAACATACTATCAAACTTAGGCTTGCTCGAAACAAGTAACAACTCCAACGCCAAGCATGAAAGTATCGCTAGATAAATGAACAATATACAAAATCACCAGAACAACCAAGAAGCTACATGAACCAATGTCGTACCTCTGTTGTTATACTAAACTTTTCCATGCCCACCAAAAACACACACCACATGGTACAACCATATACATCAATGGCATCATCTTAACATATATCCAATACCAAATCGTTTTGCCACCCATCACACCAAACAATTTTTTACAAAAACAAGCTTGTAAACAACCTCTGTTGCAGCCAATACAATGGCAACAAACTAGCTCTACGTCAATTGATCAAGAACACTAATGAGCACAGCTACTAAATCAAAATATAATATCAAGATCTGATAAAGTTTCTTGGTAAGAAGCATCTGAGAATACAAACTATAAATTGGAACACACCTACCATAAATAACAAAGTAGAGAACATTAGGGACCCAGATGATCACATAGCAATTTACAAGAAGACAATGGATTCATACCACCTAGTCGAGAAGTACTAATGCATATTCTTTCCAAAAACTATATATAGTATAGCACGACTATCGTATAAAAGTCAACCGTCAGATAACATTAGAAATTTTAATATAATAAAAGAGGAATGTGTTAGCCATTATAGTAGATATGCAAGCCATTATGGGTTATAGAAAAAGGGAATGTGAAAATTCATAGCCGTATGTACAAAAGTTTAATAGGACAATGCTTAAAGCGCTAGAGCGTGTGAACAATATGATCATCACAACATTAATGTATAGGATAAGGTCAAGAACCTTTTTAAACAAACTAGTTAGAAAGTGGCAAAAGTGACCGAGAGACTTAATAAAAAGCGTCCAAGGGTTCTTGAAGTAAGAAGATACAACATTAGAGAAGATAACGGAGATGGGAGTGACAAAGTAAATCACAATGGTACAAAAGAAATTTAGGTACCATATAGTCAAGCTAGTCCAGGCACCCAAACAATAAATACCAACAACCAAGCAAGTCGGGGCAACCTCTAAGATCGCAACAAGGAATTAGGAAATTGAAACTAGGTGCCTAGTTACAAAAAACAAGCAACAACTAATGAAAAAAATGAAAAAATAAAAACCGAGAAGCATCCACCATGGGATAACAAAAAATACTGTGAATTCCATGGAACCACATGACACGACATAATTAAATGCAAGAAGTTAAAAAAAAAAGCTTGAATCCAAAATTCAATAAGGACAAATGAAAGACATCATCATAGGGTTATGAATGAAGAAATCAAAAAGCATCAAACCACCAAAGAATAGAGAAAAAATAACAATGAAAGGAGATATCTTTATGTTACAACACAACAACAAATCCATGGAAATATTTATTGATGTAGTTTATATCAACAAGATATACTTCGGCACGGGAATCTCAATAAATCCAATATAATC
Organism: Lactuca serriola; assembly: GCF_051521515.1. NCBI lineage: Eukaryota > Viridiplantae > Streptophyta > Magnoliopsida > Asterales > Asteraceae > Lactuca > Lactuca serriola. The sequence continues at coordinate 197,064,517 of NC_136410.1, forward strand.
ACTTCTTTGTGGGACTACCAAGGAATATGTAGGATACGTTAATACCACCAACATCATGTTGGGATTTAGGTAAAAAAAAAAACCCTTAAGTTTGCATGCAACCTAAATAGATTTATGTTTTCTCTATTGAACCTATAACTAAGAACATCAAAAAGAACCCTAGAACCCTAGGATATTTTATAAATTTAGAGCAGAGAGTTTTAGTTGTTATAGCAAATAAGTAGAATTCTCCTTTGTTGATCTCTTGGAAGCAAGCACTACAAATGACGTGCCTCTCATGGAATTACACCCAAGCTAGCAAGAGGATAATATAAGAGAGAGGAGAGGGGATATGAAATTTTCATCCAGGCTTGAAGAGAGATGGGATGGATGAAAACAAGGGATAGGGGTTCCTTATATAGTTCAGGAAATTTGGTGCCAAAGTTAGCATTTAAGGGATAAGCCCTAGATTCCCTTACTTGGTGACAAAGAAACCCAATCCCCTTATCCAAAGGGCCTTGGACGAAATCTTCTAGGCTTGCTATAGAGATTTTCGTCCACTTCATTCCATGAGGTTCTAGAGCCTTCCTTTCTCAACTATCAACAAATAACCAAACAGTCCTTGTACTTTTAGTTAATCTAATTAATACCAAAATTAATTCAAGTTGATTTCTATTTAATTATTAATTAAATAATATGATTTATAATTAATATCTTATTTTCATAACACATTAATAAACCATTTATTTAATTTATTATTCACATAATAAATTAATCTTTATCTCTCTAAAAATCATCCTGTCAAAATTGATACGTTTGAGGGCAACCCAAAAGGACTGTGCCACTGTCAATTCAAGTATATACCAATTTTAGTTATGGGCTTAGACACCTAATCCAACAGTCTCCCACTTGGATAAGTCTATAACTATAATTGACAGTATAACTTCTGAATCTATCAGCAAATTGTAGCTTCCAAAAGCCGTTGTAGAACTCTAACCTAGTCAGTTACGTGTCCTAAGATAAGGGATCATATAATCCTCCATTCTGCAAGATATCATTCGAATACGAGACATGGAATAGAATCAATCACATTGTACAAGAATTTGTTTCCCGATTTTTTATTTTTAATGACATAGAACTTCTAATCGAACACATCAATTTAGTAATGGTCGGGCCTGTCACTATAAGTCAACACCAAATCACCGAGGGGACCAAAGATATCACTTTCCCATTAAGGAAAAGGAACGAATAAACTTTGACTTATACGTTTGCACCATTTACTCATCAAATCATGCATAACAATACGTATTATTGTTGGATTAGTGTCTAAGTCCATAACTATTTTGGTATGTACTTGACCCGATGGTGCATGGTCCTTTTGGGTTGCCTTCACCAAAGCAACTTGATAGGATGAATTATGGAGAGAAAGGATTAAATATGATTTATTAATATATTATGAGAATAATATATTAAAGGAGAAATCATATTGTTTAGTTAATATTAGTCAATAATTAATTGGTAATTAGTTTTGTGACTAAAAGAGATTAATTAAACTTAAGGGACTGGAATTGTAATTATAAGATAATTGCAATTAGGGCCATGGATTGCCTTTTATTATAAGGTGGACGAATTCTATGGGGGAAGCCCATATGAAATCGTCCAAGGCTTTAAGAAAAGGGCTCCATGGGTTGCTTAGGGCTTAAGCAACCAAATTAGGGTTTCCTTGTTAGATAACCCTAACAGCCTCACTATATAAAGACCCCTTATGCCTCAAAAACGTGGACAAGCAACCTTCTAGGGTTAGAACACGTTTTGGGCAGCCTCCATCCTCTCTCCTCTTCATCCTCTTGCTTATGGTGTTTGTGAACCATTAGAGGAGTGACACTTGTGACTCTAAGCCTTCCAAAGTCATGTAAAGGAGGAATTGGGATTGTTATTGCTACATAACAATCAAGGTAATATCTTAAACCTAATTATATGTTAATATTGATTTCCATATGCTAGAATTAGGGTTTATAGTCTTGGATTCAAAGCATGTACAATAGAGAAACCTAGATCCAAGCTTTAGGGTTTGTATGAGCACATAGGATATCTTATGACCAAAACCCATCAGTGGTATCAGAGCCTAGATTGGTTTCTATTGTATTGATGCTTGATATAACTGGAAAATTCGATTTTTTGGATTCTAGAGGCTGGACTCGCCGAGTCCATGGCTGAACTCGCCGAGTCCATGCAGACTCGACGAGTCCAAGGCTGACTCGACGAGTCAACTCGTCAGATAGGCAGATTTTCGGGATTTTTACCTATTATGACTTAGGATAATTGCCATAATTGTTTAAACTTAATAAAATTCGAATTTTGTTAATCCCTTATGATTAACTTTGTCAAAATAAAAGATTTTGGTCATCTAATTAGATAATTGTTACCTTATTTGATATATGTTAAGTTATGGAAATTATTTGATCATTATCTTGCAAGAATTTGAACTAGATCTAATTAGATAACCACCAATTATAGTTAATTGCCTTATTTGAATTATGTGATCTAGAATATTCTTGACAAAGTTTGGAATAGTTTCAAATTAATCCCTTTAGGTTTTATATTTTAAATTTGAACCCAAAAGTTTTGTTGTTTTGAAATTTAAATAGTTAAAACCCTAATGTTTTGAAAAAGGTTTCAAAACTTGCCCTCAAGTTTTGGAATTTAAATTTTGATTAAATAGTTTAATTTTGATGTATATTTAAATTCTAAACCCTAATGTGTTGAAATGTTTCAAAACTTGCCCTCAAGTTTTGGAATTTAAAAGTTGATTAAAAGTTTAATTAGGAATGTTAAATTCTAAAACTCTAGTATAGTTTTGAAAAAGTTCAAATCACACCCTTATGGTTTTATTAATTAATTAAGGTGTATAATTAAAAGAGATTTAATAAATCCATAAAAGTTTAGGTTTAGAATTTAATTGAATTAAAAGTATAATTGTTAAATTAGACCACATAGTATTTTAAAAGTGTTAAAATACACCCTATACTATATATATATATATATATATATATATATATATATATAACATTAAAACTCTAACATTATATATATATATATATATATATATATATATATATATATATATATATGTATGTATGTATGAGTAAAAGTCAGTCTTACCGTTAGTAGGCCTCATTCACGAAGCTGGTCTATAAGGGGTGTTTAAGGAAATTGCCTATAAAATGGCGATTGAATGGGTATCCACTCTTACCCACCGCACTCTTGACTAGTGGAGGGTCGTTAGCCGAACGGGTAGGATAGGACGAAACCTTCCATTATAAGTAAAATGAAGTATAAAAGTAACTAAATGTTTTCATAAAATTCCCAATCTTAGTTACTTAGGCAAAAGTGAATTGATGCAATTCCATGAAATTACACTTTGTGCCCTTGCGAAGACGTTAGTGGAGCGTGTGTGGTTAACCGGCACACTAAATGGGTCTAAGCAAAGGTAGCAAAGGGTGACTAAATGTTTGTCATAGTTCGGTGGAGCGTGTGTGGTTTACCGGCACATCGAATAGGTGACTGTAACATGTGAGGGCACCATGTAAGTTTGCATGGTTATTCACACCCGCTTTGTGATCCTCGGCATCCTAGTCACAAACAAGAGGGCCATATCTATATTTAAACATGCCATTGAAAGTTCAATGAATCTCAAAGGATCTAGGAGTTTTCATAGGTTTAAAACTTAAATTTCTTTTTCATTTTTCGTGGTGGAAATTAGTGAATCGTCATTCACTTACCTTCAAATATTCTCCAATTAGGGTTACGACATCCCTCTCCCGAGTTGTAGAATATTGTGTTGGATCCTAGCCTTAGTATCTCATTTGGGTGATTTACTAAGGACTTAATCAATCAACTAACTTGAATTCGTTTTCTCCCGTTTTGTAGATGTCAAAGTTCGACAACTATGGTCTTCCCAAATCCCGTGGAACAAGCCTTCCACATGAAGATGATATTCCACGATTCGATCGAGGAACAAGAAATCATGCTTCACTTCCTCCTCCTCCTCCTAATTATTCCTTCTAACCCACAAGTTCAAAGGCTTGAAAAGTTCAAGATCACTCAAGCCCTTTTGGCAAGTAAACATAAAGAAGGAAAGTTCGTGTGTGCACACGTCCTAGGGATGAAGTCACACATTGATAGGTTAAGAATGTTGGGATTCGTTGTCTGTGAGGAAATGGCTGTTGATTGGGTTCTTCAGTCACTTCCCAACTCATATAGTGAGTTCGTAAGAGAGTAATATATGATGAACCGCGACGTGACCCTCATAGATCTCACCTATATGCTTATTGCTGCTGAATCAGGAATGATTTGGCGCAATAGAAAAGCAAAGTTGATTGGTGAATCTGCCTTCGAGACCTCTATGGATATAGACAATGGCAACGAAAGACATGCTATGATTGAAAAGATTGATCATAAGAGAAAGGCGATGTCTGAAGTAGTTCGATGTCCTGTTCCAAATGAGTCGATTTGCTTTTATTGCCAAGAGAAGGGGCATTGGAGACGAAGCTGCCCTATTTACCTAAGAGATCTAAGAGATGGGAGAGTCGAAACGTATGGCTCTAATATAGGTAAAATCCATTGACTAACTCTTTTAAGCTTTTATTCTAGATTCTTAATACATAATGTAATAAGATTACAATTGATGTTTTGTAGGATCGAAGAAAAGAAGAGGAGCTTAAGGGAAGAAGTGAGCAAAATCTAACCATAAAGGAATGGATTTCGATCGCATTTCTCGAAGATTAGATTCTTGAGCTACTACTTAGAGTTAGAATTAGATTGCTAAGAAAGATGTATTAGCATAAGTTTTTCAATGAGTTGCATTGTAACGACAAATTTTTCCACAATAAAATAAATTTTGATTTTAAATTTTATTTATTTATCCTTACAATGGCGTGTATGAAAAATTGATGTTAAAATGTTTCTATTATTAGCAATAATGGATTTGGTTCGTATTATGGAAAGTCGAGAATTTACCAAATAGGGAGAGTTTCTCATCGCCCAAGTTTCAATTGGACAGAAACTTGGAATCATGCAACGTGAATGCACGATGAATGAGAAATTTCGTATTCTAAAAATTAGACTAATTCATTGACAAAGTGTCAAGTGAAGGACTAGGAGATCGAGTACACAAAGTTGTGTGTTGATCAAAGTCCACCATAAGAGTAACGAGATATTCGTCATGATTTACTAAAGGTTTAGTAAATATGATTATACTTATAAGATTAAGTGTAATTCTGAATTGATTGAAAAAGTTTAAATCAATAGTAGAACGAATAACAACAATCAAGTAGGCAGAGAGATAAAAGTTTCTCCATTCTAAGAAGAAGGGAGAGTACCTTTTATGCTTTATGATAGGTCTTAATGATTAAGAACCATATCTCAATTGATCCTCTAAGTAAGTCTTAGTACAATTGTATGTTTGAGAAGAGGAATCAAGAATTGAACAAATGGTTAAATCAAGAAGTCTATCATACTTCGTTCCAATAACAAGTCTTAAAGTTAAGATTGTCGCAATGAGTGAAAAGTATTAAGAAGGTTTATAACATTCATCTAATGTGGAAAGTTGTGTTGTCTTAGATAAGACAAAGACCAACTAGGACCAATTTATGAAGAGTTTTGATAAAAGCTACACTAACTCTTGAATATTTGTTTGTCAAGAAATGGTTATTGACAAAGAGAATCTTATATGTCAAGGAGTCAGTGGGAGTATTAATGGTCTTGAAAGGTTTCAAGAACAAATCAAATAAACCTTATCGATCATCACTAGCACACGCGTTGAGGTTTACAACCTATCGTAATGACATTATTTTGTTTCTATGCCAATCCAATCGAGTTAATTATGCATGAGAGTTCTATGAGTTCTCATTTTGAACGCATAAAAAGGCAAAGCACCTTAATCAATGAAAGGTACATTGATAGGAAAAGGTGAGCTGCTTAACTACTTGGAAGACATGGTGGGCAGCTGTGCTACCATAAGGCAAGAAATCAAGATTAAGAAAGTTCGGTCCATATGAGTTTGAATTTGTCGTAAACCTTGGTTTTAACAAATTCACATGGATAGGAACAAATACACCGCTTTAAATCTAAGTGTTATAAGATTTTCTCCTTCATGAAAATGATTGTGAGGAAATGCTTTCACTAAGAAAGATTTTAAGAAGATAGTAATTGTAAAATTGCATTCTCGGATTCAATTATGGTTACGGTATCCCTTTCCATAATTTGAATTGAGAGGTTTGGCAATTAGTCTTAATTGTTTAGACACACAGATGAACTATCGAAGGCAAAGGTGTATAAGTTCAAGAAGCCTTGATAAAAGATTATCAAAGCACTATGTATTAGAAACATGGACTTAAGAAATTCAATAGGTATTGTCTTTCTGTAAGTTAAGATGTTTAAGAATACATGTCGAAGCTAGTGGGAGCATAAGTGTTATGTTTTATAATAATCATCAAGATAGTGGGAGCATAAAAGTTATGATTGTATGATTATTAAGGAAAGTATTGCAAGGTTAGCAATATTAATTATAGAAAACAAGAGTCATACTTTGCAAAGTCGCAATAGTTGAAGAATTGTTTTGCTATAGTTAAGGGAGAGAATATTATGCTTCATTTCAAATCTAAAGGCTTAGGTTGTGGAATGTTAATAAAATTTAGTCAAAGGTACATAGTGTGTTCTTAAAATTTCGATTATGTTTACGACATCCCTCTTCACAATTCGAATTTTGAGAACATAGCAAATAAAACATTATGCGTCGTGTCCCATACGCTTTGGGTATAGGATCGATTGCAAATGCTTTAATGTTTGACCATTCTAAAATTTTCCAAATGTCGAGCGCATTTAGAGGGAAAAGGGACTAGAATTGGTTTTGACTAAAACAATTAAACAACTATCAAAGGACAACCCAAAGTTCGACGATGATTGGTCGCTTGTGAGTAGTTGGAAGTATAGTATTGGAAAATATGGAAATGTTTCCATATTGGATGGACCGTATCGACATCATTACGAATAGATAAGATTCTATTAAGAATGAGTTGTCATATGGAACATATGGAAGTGTGTCCATATTGGGAATTGAATATTGAGAAATCTATGACTAGATTAGAAACTTCTATGCAAAAGGATGTTCAAAGAATGTACTTTGAGTGAGAGACATCACGTCTATGGAATTGTCTTGTAACAATCTCCGATAGAGGACTTTGTAATATCATTGGCAATAGTCTTTGTGACTTTGGTGCAGTGACATTATGAAAGGATAGTTGCATAGAATGTTAGAATCTAGCATATTCTATAAGTAGCAAGAATTTGATATTCTTTGACTTATGAAAAACGGATTTGGAGTTGTGAAATGAGAAGGATTGGAAATGTATTCAATGAGATCTATTTCACAAAGTAAGAACCATATGTAAACATTGTGTTCATGCTAGGAGCATGGGACAAGTGTTGGAATTCAAGTAAGAAGTTGATTACCCGAAACGATAAATAATGAGTAATCAATATGGTGATAAATAAAAGGCGTTTTATTTATACTCAAAGGTTTGAGGCCATATGGGATTAGTATTATTCTTGTGTTTCACTTTGCATGTTTTGACTTCCAGAATAATTGAGTTTATTAAGAATAATCGAATTATTCAAACGGGCCACAGTCGTTCATATGTTGGAAGTAGATATGAATGAAGACTGTCGTGAATTGGTGTGTGGATTGTCTAAAAGAGTATTAGACATAAGCAAATGTTTGCTGCAACGTTCATGAGTGCTTATGAATATGATTTGAGCATTGGATTAAACCCACGCTCACTTGGATCACTCCATGAAATTGTATCACGAGTGATTGGTGAGACAATAACATCTTATATTCTTGAAACCGAGATGTGTAAGTTATATCTTGCGAATCGGTTGCACATTGATAATATGTAAACGCACTAGTAACTTGGTGTTATAAAACATATTGTTGTGTGTGATTTGGTGCGTGAGTGCAAGCGAGCATTGTATCAAAGTTTATCCATTCCTTTTATTCAAAGTAGGATAAAAGCGATATCTTTGGGCCCCTCGATGGTTTAGTGATGACAAACGTAAATGCTCGGCCGGGCTAGGGCTAATTTGATTTGTTCAATTAGTCAGTCGTCATAAATCGGAATCGAGATATAGTACAAAGAGAATGATTTGAAATCATATCTCATATGATATCTAAAATGGAGGAATATATGATCCCTTATCTAAGGACACGCGTATCTGATAGGATCAGAGTTGACATCGGCTTTGGAAAGCTATGATTGCAGATCGGGATCCGAAGTCATACGCAAAATAGTTGTTAGACTTATCTAAGTGGGAGACTGTTGGATTAGTGTCTAAGTCCATAACTATTTTGGTATGTACTTGACCCGATGGTGCATGGTCCTTTTGGGTTGCCTTCACCAAAGCAACTTGATAGGATGAATTATGGAGAGAAAGGATTAAATGTGATTTATTAATATATTATGAGAATAATATATTAAAGGAGAAATCATATTGTTTAGTTAATATTAGTCAATAATTAATTGGTAATTAGTTTTGTGACTAAAAGAGATTAATTAAACTTAAGGGACTGGAATTGTAATTATAAGATAATTGCAATTAGGGCCATGGATTGCCTTTTATTATAAGGTGGACGAATTCTATGGGGGAAGCCCATATGAAATCGTCCAAGGCTTTAAGAAAAGGGCTCCATGGGTTGCTTAGAGCTTAAGCAACCAAATTAGGGTTTCCTTGTTAGATAACCCTAATAGCCTCACTATATAAAGACCCCTTATGCCTCAAAAATGTGGACAAGCAACCTTCTAGGGTTAGAACACATTTTGGGCAGCCTCCATCCTCTCTCCTCTTCATCCTCTTGCTTATGGTGTTTGTGAACCATTAGAGGAGTGACACTTGTGACTCTAAGCCTTCCAAAGTCAAGTAAAGGAGGAATTGGGATTGTTATTGCTACATAACAATCAAGGTAATATCTTAAACCTAATTATATGTTAATATTGATTTCCATATGCTAGAATTAGGGTTTATAGTCTTGGATTCAAAGCATGTACAATAGAGAAACCTAGATCCAAGCTTTAGGGTTTGTATGAGCACATAATGATGTCTTATGACCAAAACCCATCAATTATAACATCAAGTTATTGATGTGTTTACGTATTATCAATGCATAACCGACTTGTAAACTACAACTCATATATATCTGTTTTATATTATTATCTCAAAATTACTCGTGATATATTCCATGAAGTAATTCTTTGAGCGTGGGTTTATCTAATACTTAAATCTCCATTTTTAAGTACTCATGAACATTGTAGCAACACCATTGCTATGTATAAAACTCTTTAGACAATCTACAATTCAAGTCAGGACACTCTGAATTCATTACTTACTTCCAAAAGTATGAATGACTGTGGAGTTTGGATAATCGACTTATTCGGGAAGTAAAACATGCAAAATGAAACACAAGAATAAACAATTGACAAAATGTAGTAAACAAACTCATAAATAATTATCTATTATTTAATCACCAAAAATCAATTACATTTACTTTGTTTACAAGTTTCAACCAAAATTTAACTAACTACTAAAACTAATATCCTCTCTCAGACCTATGCTCCAGGTATGATGAATATGTTTTTCCCTACTTAGACCCTTTATGTGTGGATCCATAGGATTCTCTTCAAATGATATTCTGTTCATAATAAAGTGACCTTCTTCTACTCTATGTCTGATGAAATGGTACTTTCTGTCCATATGTCTTGATCTTCCATGATCTCTTGGATCCTTTCTCAAGGAAATCTTGCCTTCTTTATCATAGAAAATTTTCATTGACTACTTAATGGTTGGAACAACTCCAGCTTTTCTGATGAAGTTATTCAACCAAATTGCTTCATTTGATGCTTCACTTGCCTCTAGGTACTCTAATTCATAGGTAGAATCTGCCACTGTCTCTTTTTTGAAACGTTTCCAAGTAACTGCTCCTCCATTTAAAGTAAACACCCATCCAGATTGAGAACAAAAGTTGTCGTTATCTGTTTGAAAGTTGGCGTTACTATACCCACTTGCTCTCAATGTATCGCTGCCACTAAGTACTAGAACCATGTCCTTAGTCCTACGCAGATAAGTGAGAATATTCTTCACTACTATCCATGGTTAAAGTAAAGGACACGTTAGGGAGAGTACATTTCATATCATACATGATTAATCCAACATCAAAAGTTTATGGAATCCGACTCATTTTTATTATCTCTACATTAGTACTCGAACTCTGAGTCTTACTCAGTTTGGTATTAGTCTTAATGGGCAGTTCTCCTTTCTTGGAATTTTCCATACTAAAATGTTTTAGCACCTTTTTCCAAGTATGTACTTTGACTAAGTCCAATTAGTCTTTTACTCATATCCATTAGAATTTTTATCCCCACAATATAGGCAGCCTCACCTAGGTCCGTCATAGCGAATCAATTTCCAAGCCAAAATTTAACATCCTGCAAAGTTGGAATGTCATTTCCTATAAGAAGTATGTCATCAACATAAATTACTAGGAAGATTACAATACTCCTACTAGTTCTAACATATACACACGACTCATCTTCACCTCTAGAGAAACCAAACTCCTTGACTTTCTCGTCGAAGAAAAGATTCCATCTGTGAGATGCTTGTTTCAATCCATAGAATGATTTCTCAATCTTACACACTCTATTAGGAAACTTTCATATACAAAACCCTCTGGTTGACTCATGTAAACATCCTTAGGAAATTTCCCATGAAGGAAAGCGGTTTTGACATCCATCTGCCAAATTTCATAGTCGTGAAAAGCAGCTACGACTAGAATTATCCAAATATATTTTATCTTAGCCACTGTTGAGAAGGTCTCACCATATTCAACCACTGGTGTTTAAGTAAAGCCCTTTGCAACCATTCATTATTTGAATGAGGGTTCGTTACCATCCATGTCAATCTTCTTCTTAAAGATCCTTTTGCAACCAACTGTCTTCCGACCAGGTTGCTGATCAACCAAATTCCAAACTTGGTTGTCATAGATGGACTTGATCTCGCTGTCCATTGCCTCTTTCCATTTAGTTGCCTCAGGGCTTGCCATTGCTTCCTTGTATTTAGCTGACTCATCCAAATTTACCATTGTACTATCACTAATAAACATATCACCATCTATAGTTATATGGAAACCATAAAACACAGGTGACATGCTAAATCTACTAGATCAATGAAGAGGAAATGAATATTCAACTGGTTCAACTGGAATCTCTTCCTCTGGTTGAAACCAAGCATCTTTAGAGGTTCCTTCATCGGTTAACTCTTGAATCTCTTCAAGGTCAATGGTGCTCCCACTGTCCTCTTTACATATGAGCTATCTCTCATGAAAGACTCCTCTTTGTGCTACAAAGACCACATTCTCACTAGGTCTGTAGAACAAATATCCAAAGGACTTATGTGGATAGCTGATGAAAATACATCTCTCACTTCGAGGTTCAAGCTTGTTGTAAGTCTCTCATCTAATGAAAGCTTCACAACCCCAAACCTTGATATGTGCTAACGAGGGAACTTTCCCTGCCACATCTCATGAGGTGTTTTGCCAACCTTCTTAGTTGGGATAAGATTAAGAATATAGGTGGCAGACCCCCAGAATGAAATTGGTAGAGAAGCTCGACTCATCATGGAAAAAACGATGTCCAACAAGGTTCGATTGTTCCTATCAACTAAACCATTAAGTTGTGGTGTCCTGAGAGGGTTAAATGTAAAACTATTCCACATTCCTTGAGGTAGTACTGTAACTCGATACTAAGATACTCTCCTCATGTATGTAATTGGAGCATCTTTATCTTACTTCCTAATTGATTCTCTATTTCATGTTTAAACTCTTTGAACTTTTCAAAGGTTTCTGATTTATGTTTTATTAAGTAAATATAACCATATCTACTATAATCTTCTGTAAATGTTACATAATATCGATTTGCATCCCTTGTAGTGGATCTGAAGGGCCCAAACATATCTGTGTGTATGATATCCAACAAAACTTCACCTCTTTAGTGAAAGGTGATTTTGTCATCTTACCCAAAACACAAGATTCTCATGCATCATCTGACCTTAGGTCAAATGACTCAAAACTCCATCCTTTTAAAGTTGGGTGATGTGTTTCATGTTGATGTGTCCAAGACGACAATGCCACAAGCATGCTTTTTCTGTACCATTAGACGAATCAATTTGAAATACATTATTGCCTAAATTGTCTATACACATCACAGTTTCATACACACCATTACACGGTAAAACTTCAAATATAAAACACCATTTTTATAAAATGAAATAGAACCATTAAATCATTAAAGTAATATCTGAAACCTTTTCTGAATAATGCATGAAAGGAAATAATTTTACGTGTCATTTCTGACGAGTAGCAACAATTTATTAAATCTAAACTAACACCACTACTAACCACTAGACTCTAAACTCCAATCTTGGTGATAGGTGAAGATCATCAATTCCCCATGATTAGGTTCATTATTTTGTGCTCCACCTCCTCACTTTCTCTTAGCCCCTGCAAATAAAAACAAATGTGAAAACCACATCCTGTATCAAGGACCCAAGAACGAGAAGATGATGATTTATTATATGAAATAGTGCACATGCCTACAGATGATGGCTTCACCTTGCCATCCTTGATGTCTTGCAGATACTTTGGGCATCTTTGTTTCCAATTCTATTAGTCGCTGCGGTAAAAGCAAGTGGCCTCTTTGGAATCAAAAACTGGAAAAGCGTTAGAACTGGATTTTCCTCTGGGTCCATTACTTGATGACCCATCATGCAACTTTCCCTTCCAGTTTAGTTTTGGAGGACCTTTCCTCTTCTTCCCTTTCCTTGACCAATAGCTAGAACATGATCACTAGCAGGCTTGGGGTTTGAGTTTTTACCTCTCATTCCTTCATCAGCTGTTTGTAGTAGATTGTGCAACTTAGCCAAGGTGGTCTCATTGTTGTTCAAATGTTAAGTTAGAATCAATTGATCATAACAAGTTGGCAAGGATTTCAAAACAATGTCAACAGCCAACTCCTCATCAAATTACACATTAATTCTAACAAGGTACTCCACATAACGTTGCATTCTTTGCACGTGGCTACAAAAGGTTCTCCCTCTTTCATTTTACACGCCATGAGGGACTTTACCACCTCGTACTTTTCTTGACGAGCTCACTTATATTACTTTTCAATAAGGTTCTTTTCATCTCATATGGCCAATAATCTTCATAGAACATCTGCAACTCAGGGGTCATTGTGGCAACCATGATGCAAGTAACTTTTGTTGCATCGACGTAGTGTTTTTAATAGGCGGTGTATTCTTTAGGAATGACATTGGCGTCTTCGACTTCAATGAGTTTTTTTCCGAGGACATAATCTTTGTTCTCAAAGTGAAGTGCCATTTTGATGTTTCGCATCCAATCATTATAATTAGAACAATCCAATATGACATCGGAGCAGATCGATAGCAAGGAGAAATTATGATTGGAGGAGGATGAGGAAGCAGAAGCATCAACGTTGGTAGACATCTATAAAAGAAAGTAGTTTTAGTTAGTTAACAATATTCCTTAATATAGAAACCCAAAAATAAAATATTAAGGCAAGGATCCAACTATATAATTCACAACTAAGAAAATGGATGTCGTAATCTAATTGTAAATTTTATAATGGTAGATAAATGACTATTTACCAGTTCCACCAAAAATAATCGAAATTAACTTAAATTCCTAGATCTTCTGAGATTCATTGAAACTATTCAATGGCATGTTTTATCTTAGATTATGCTCTTCTATTTGTGACTAGGATGCCAAGGATCACAAACAAGATGTGAATAACCATACAAATGTGCTTAGTAACCGCAATGTTGTTTATCATTTCAATTGATGTGCTGGTAAACCACACATGCTCCATCAACAATGATAATTTAAGAGATACACATTAAAACTCTTTATCGGTCCCTATTAGTGTGCTGGTTAACCACACGCACTCCACTAACTACTTATAAAGTGTATTGTACAATTTTACAGGTTAGCATACAAATTCACATTTTTTCTAAAGTAACTAACATTGGGATTTTTAATAAAAGCTTTAGTTACTTTTAATAGCATTATACTTTTAATGAGAATTAGTGTCCTATCAAATCCGTTCAGCTAACAACCCTCTACCATACAAGAGAGTGGTGGGTAAGATTGTATACCTAATGTCAATTCATTTTATAGGCCGCTTGCTTAAAATCCCCTTATAGTATGGTTTCGTGAATGAGGCTTACTAGCGATTAAACTGACTTTAGTCTTATATATATTGTAGCACCCGGTTCCTGGTATGTATTTCATTCAAGTATTTTTCGCAATTTGAACTGAAACTCAGCGAGTAGATGGCCCAACTCGTCGAGAAGTAACGGTTGGACCCGGGGGTTAAGTGGCGGACTCGCCAAGTTGGCGGAAAGACTCGACGACTAGGTTCTGGCTGGGCAAAACCCTAATTTGAGGGTTTGCACCCTATTTAAACGACCATATACAGCCTCCATCACCCCATTATGCTCCTAGAACACTCCATTTCGAACCCTAACTATGTTGTGAAAGATCTAAGGGATTTTTGGTGGTTTTAGTGCTTGTGGTATCAAGAAGGAAGGAAAAACCAAGAACAATCAAGAGGAGACTAGAAAGGGTCCAGCTTGTGCATCATCTATAGTCCTTGGGAGGTATAAAGTCGACACCTTGCTCCTTCTTGCATTAGATCCCTTTTTAGGGAGATTTAGGGCTTTTATAAGCCATTCTTGGTGACCAACCATGATAGCAAGCATGGTTGGGGTTGAGGCTTCAAATCCAGGCTCCTTAAGGAGTTAGAAGGAAGAAAGGGACTGTCTTTGCACTCATGGAAAGCCCCATGCAACTTAAGAGCTTCTTTTAGGGTCTATTAGCTCGTAGTCCTATGCATGCACATAAAGTTCGTAACTTTACGTGCTAGATCGATCTTAGGAGCCTAGATCTATCATTTGGATAAGTGTTGTACATCAGAAATCGAGAAATGAGACTTGGACTACCTCGACTCGGTTAGTCGTTCTTGGGACTCAGCGAGTCCGAGGCTTGACTCCCCTTTTCTGTTAGGGCTCAAAGGAACCTAGGTGAGTGTTAAAAGGGTTTTAGAGGGTCCAAGGGAGTGGCCCAATGTATTGGACTTAGCCATAGACCTGGAGTTCATATGACTCGACGAGTGCATGAGCATACTCGGCGAGTCCAAGACAATCTCCCACCCATTAAAGATGAACTCGACGAGTTGTTCATACAACTCGGCGAGTCAAGGTCTGGACGTGTTCATTGGATGGGGAACAACTCGACGAATTGTTCATACAACTCGGCGAGTCGGATGAAGGTTCATTCAAAATTATCTTAGAAGGAGGACTCGTCGAATCGTTGCTAAACTCGACGAGTAGAAGCGTGAAGAAGGTCAGATGAAAGGATAGGGACTCGACGAGTTGGTGGCCTAACTCGGCGAGTCAGGTCAACTGAAAGTTGACTTTGACTTTGACTTGGTCAGGGGTAAAATAGTCATTTTTTCCTAAGAGTAGCTATTAGTGTCTGATTAAGTGTTTTATGGTTTTATAGCCGGAGGATCACCGGAGCTGCAGTTAGACATCTGTCGATCAGCTTATCAGCAGTCATCCCTATGAGGTGAGTTACCTTTTAGTAGCGGTGGGTCTAAGGCACTAATGCTGGCCCACCGGTAGGAGTCGTATGTTAGATGACTGTCTCTGTGATATTCATCTAGGTTTGCTACTACTTGATATGTTATGTGCTAGTATGATATGATGTTATATGCTAGTAGCAGTAAGGGAGACAGTCCTCAAAATGTATGGTCGATAGGGCCAAAGGGGGTAGTCATACCCAACCATGCTAGATAGAATACGATTATGTGTTACATGTTACGTAGTAGTAGTAGAAGGGTGAAATAGTCCCCAATATCCGGTCGAGAGGATCGAAGGGGAGGCCAGCATCCAGATATGCTAGGCAATATCCAGTCGAGAGGACCGAAGGGGAGGCCAGCACCCAGATATCCTAGGCAGTATCCGGTCGAGAGAACCGAAGGGGTAGGTCGGGCACCCAGATATGCCTGACAGTATATGCATGTTATGTGATTATATGGTATGTGATACGATGTGGGAACTCACTAAGCTTCGTGCTTACAGTTTCAGTTTTGGTTTCAGGTACCTCTTTGTCTAACGGGAAGGAGCTGGTGGTGTAGCAGCGCATCACACACATACATGTTTTCAGCATGGAGTTTCCTGGGAGTGTACTCAGATTTATTTTACCTATGAAAAAAATTGTTTTGTGGTGACATGTTTTGGATTATTCACATATTGATTGTAACTTGAGATATCATTATGAATGCTTTTTATAACGATGGTTTTTATCTTATAATTTATTTAAAAACGAAATTTTGGCCATGAATTTTGGTATGTTACAAGTTGGTATCAGAGCCCTGGTTTGAGGGATTCAGACACACCCTCGGGGATGTTTGGAGTCAAACCGAGGTATTAAAGGATTCTTTACAAAGAAAATGGTTTTCTAAAAGCTAAGTTAAAAAGTTTTAAGAAAGAACGAGGTGTGTGATGTGCGCAACCGGCCGAGCTCAAGTAAGTTTTTCCCCAAAGTACCCATACAAGTTTATGTTATGATTATCAGTTTCAGTAGAACAGCATGCTAGATTAGGACTAAGGATCTAGGAAGGATGCGTTATGTGCCTGTTATATGTGCTTTTGAACTGCATCATAGTGTTGATTAGACAGAGATAGGATAGTCTGCTTAGGTTATGCCTGATTACATGAGCTTATGTCGCATGCTAGTACAAATTCCTGTTATATGGATAGAATTGCTTAAGCTTGTTTCCTTTTTGTCTGAATTCTGCTTACTTTGTGCTATGTGGGGCTCGGAGTGATGGGAGTTAGCTATTAGGTGGGTACGTTAGGTCACATGCTATCAGGGTTGAATAATCTCAGAGTGTTGGATTTGACCCTACTGCGAAGCTCTTGTTTGAGTCCTAACCGTTGTAGGAATGAGTCCCTTACTCGAAGGATTATCTGAGCCTCATGGCATGTGACTGTATCCATATGGTGGCTAATTGGCATTGCAAATACGCCTTCAGCAGTTGAGGACTAGTTTGGGTGGAGTTAGAGGTACCATAGGGCAAGCCTAGGATGGGAGTAGCAGAGATCAGTAGTAGTAGAAGGGATTTGGTGGAGTCAAGGAAGTTCTTGAGGAAAGTACGGATAGATGTGGAAGGTAGTATGTAATGGGTTTTGAGCATTCTAACACTTCCTAACTGTACATGCAACCCTAATAACCTTGAATCTATGTTTTCTCTATATACATGCAAATTCCTTTTCAAGGTTACTTCCTAACTAGCATGGCATTGGGAATATATAAAACATAAAACTAGTAGAAATACATACCTTGTTGTTGCTTGGATTCCTTCAAGACTTTGTGAGCCTAGCACCCAAATGTTGTGCCTCAAATGCCTAACACAACACTACAAAACTTGGAATAACTTGAGAGAATACATCTTACACTTGAAAATCGGCTATGCCCTCACAAGAATCACTCTAGTGCCGATTTTGCATGTTGTATGGTTTCCTTTAAAGTGTGTCATAATCAGGAGTTACAAGTGTAAACCCTAATTATCATGACTCTTCATTGCTCATGACCCATGGGTTTGTAACTCCCATGGACTATCCATGGAGCTCCATATGGTTATAACCAAACCCATAAACCATGGATCATTAATCCACCATAAAAGAATTGATGATTGTCATAATCAACCCTATATATTTAATTAGTCTCACTTTGATCACCAAATTAATACTTGATTAATACTTGATCAATACTAATTAAATAATACTATTATTAATATATTAGAACTTATAATATATTAATAATCACAAGTGTACTTTCTCTCATTTTGTCTATCCAAGTATTGCAATGCCGTGCAACCCAAATGGACCATGCCGGGTCGGGTCAAGTACATACCAAATAAAGTTATGGACTTAGACACTATATCTAACAGTATGGACCCGTACTACTGAAAGCAGAGGATCCGTACTTGAGTCGAGGAAGGCTGAGACGAGACCAGGAAACTTGTGATAGATATGATCCCTCTAGATGTATCAGTATCACTGACAGTTGTCATTATGTATTGCAAAATGGTGGTGCTACATCTGAGGCCAATAATTGGCAGTTCGAGAGGGATCGGGTTCGAGTTCAGGTTCCGAACCAGTGGATGAGAGGCTACGCGAGTTCATCGCATCCGAGATCACTAGAGGCATATTTGATGCGACCCCGGCCATCTTTGGGTCGATCAATGAAGGGATTATCGAGCTGATGGAGGATCGCCTCAGGGTGTTCAGGAGTGACATGGCGACCAGCCAGTCGTGACCATGCACACTGTCCTTTAAAGACTTCAGGGGCAGTGGTGCGCCAGATTTTCACGGGGTGAAAGGCCCCATTGTGGCCAGGCGGTGGATTGCAGACATTGAGTCTGCGCAGTTGACCAGCTTCTGCCCCGAGGGCTTGAAGGTGAGATGTGCAGCAGGGTGCTTGAGAGACAGGGCCAGAGATTAGTGGGAGTCGGTTGGTGACTCTCTGGGAGCCTCGGCTATTGAGACTATGACATGGCCGAATTTTGTGACCCGGTTCAAGGCTGAGTTTGCACCTGCGGTGGAACTCCAGCAGTTGGCCCGAGAGTTCCTGGATTTGAAATAGACGACTGAGATAGTGGCGGAGATCACAGTGAAGTTCCAGGAGAGGGCGTTACTGGTGCCCCAGTATGCGAGAGATGAGGATATGAGGAGGACCCGCTATCACGACATGCTATGAGCCGACATTCGGGAGCATGTCTGTTTTTCTGCTTGCCCTACCATGGATTCCATGATTGTTAGGGCAAGGGAGAGGGAGATTAACCTAGAGCACATATGGAAGAGGAAGGCTGAGGAGGAACAGATGATTGGGGCTTCGGGGAAGAAGCCCAAGGGATTAGACGCTGGGCCAAAAGGCCATGAGGGAGCATGCAGGTTGGGATCGTCGGACTCTTATAAGTGCAGCAAGTTGGGGCATTTCAACAAGGATTGTACCGCCCCTGCACCTACTATTCAGACATCTGAGTTGTTGTGTTTCCACTGCAACCAAAGGGGACACAGGAAGGCCAATTTCCCCCAGTTGACAGCAGCAGCGCCAGTGAAGGCGCCAGCCCCAGCGACCCTACAGATTACTGATGGCCGGTAGGGCAAGTCAGAGGCTCTAGTGGTGAGGAATCAAGCCTTCTAGTATACTACCGAGGAGGCACGCGTCACACCCGATGTGGTGACAGGTATGATTCTTCCCCTCTGATTTATTTATATGATGTTTTTGATGTTGATATATGTTTTGTATATACATATGTTTTGGATCGTTCCATGTGATCGGTATACCGGTTCAGGTGTTGTTTGACTCAGGTGCTACCCCATCGTTTGTAGGTCTTGCGCTTAGCAAGAAGTTTCTTGAGTCTTCGGGCATACTGGATTGCCCTCTAGAGATCAAGATTGCGGACGACCGGTCAGTGCGAGCATCAGAGGTCTACCGAGATTGTGTCTACAGGATGTTCGAGGAGTGTTACCTGGTAGATCTGGTTCCCATACCTTTGTGGGGGAACAAGGTTAATATTGGTATGGATTGGCTAGGCCCTAATGGGGCAGTGATCGACTACGCGCAATAGTTGGTGCGAATCAGGACCCCAAGGGGGGGGGGGGGTGGAGAGCTAATGATCTAGGGTGAGAGGTCACAACAAGGACCAGCCTTATGCTCAACAGCAAGAGCCAGACACTACCTTCAGCAGGGTCGCGCAGGATATTTCACCTATGTTATAGATACTCGGGAGGCGGGTAAGGCGACGGTGGGCGATGTGCCCGTGGTATGAGAGTTTGCGGATGTATTCCCCAAGGAGTTGCATGGGATACCTCCAGAGAGGCAGGTAGAGTTCAGGATCGACCTCGTCCTTGGTGTGGCTCCGATAGCCAAGGCACCGTATCGGTTGGCTCCTCCTGAGATGGAGGAGTTGTCTACACAACTGCAGGAGCTGTTAGACAAGGGATTCATTAGACTGAGCAGTTCTCCCTGGGGATCCCCGATTCTATTTGTGAAGAAGAAGGACGGGTCGCATCAGATGTGTATAGATTATCGGGAGCTGAATAAGGTAACGGTGAAGAACCGTTACCCGATCCTGAGAATTGATGACCTCTTTGACCAGTTACAGGGAACATCTTGGTTCTCCAAGATTGATTTACGTTCAGGTTATCATCAGATGAGGGTCAGAGAGGAGGATGTACAAAAGACTGCTTTTCGGATGTGTTATGGCCACAATGAGTTCGTTGTGATGCTCGTCGGGCTCACCAATGCTCCTGCTGCATTCATGGATCTCATGAACCGTCTGTGCAGACTGATGTTGGATTGTTCTGTGATAGTTTTCATTGATGACACCTTGGTTTAGTCCAAGACTCGAGAGTTTCATGAGGAGCACTTGGGAGAGGTTTTGGATACCTTGAGCAGGGAAAACTTGTATGCTAAGCTCTCCAAGTGTGAGTTCTGGTTGCGCGAGGTGCAGTTTCTTGGGCACCTTGTCAACCAGAACGGGATATCAGTTGATCCGGGCAAGGTGGAGGTCATGATGAGGTGGGAGGTTCCGAAGTCTCCATATGAGATTTGGAGTTTCCTAGGATTAGCCGGCTATTATCGTAGATTCATTCAGGACTTCTCCAAGATAGTCGTGCCCCTGACCAGGCTGAAAAGGAAAGCCGTGGTCTTTCGTTGGGGCCTGAACAACAGGCGGCGTTTGAGACATTGAGACAGAGATTGTGCGAGGCGCCAATCTTAGCCCTGCCAGAGGGCATGGATGATTTTGTGGTGTAATGCGATGCGTCCATCTCGGGTTTGGGCGTGGTATTGATGCAGAGAGGGCATGTTATTGCTTACGCTTCAAGGTAGCTGAAGCCTCACGACGCGAACTACCCGACGCATGATTTGGAGCTGGCGGTGCTTGTTTTTGCCCTCAAGATTTGGTGTCATTACCTCTATGGGGTTCGTTGTACCATTTACATGAACCATAAGAGCTTGATGCATCTCATGGACTAGCCGAATCTGAACATGAGGCGGTATCGGTGGTTAGAAGTGGTGAAGGATTATGATTGTGAGATCCTTTACCACCCGGGGAAGGCCAATGTGGTGGCCGATGCGCTTAGCCGAAACGCAGCGCCGATCAGGAATATCTTCATGCGGATGACCATTGTGACTCCGCTGTTGGAGCAGATCGAGAGGCCCAGCAGGAGGCTATGAAGGAGGAACATCGAAAGAGTGAGCGTATTGTGGGTCAGGTTTCCTCTTTCGACTATGATATTCGAGGGTTGTTGACCCTCCACCATAGGTTGTGGGTCCCTATCATTGAGGCGTACGTCAGACATTGATGGAGGAGCCGCACAAATCCAGGTTTTCTATCCATCCCAGGGCGAGGAAGATGTATAGGTATCTTCGTCTTGACTATTGGTGGCCCTGCATGAAACGGGATGTAGCATGGTATGTGGAGTAGTGCTTGACCTGCAGGAAGGTCAAGGCCGAACATCAGGGGCCACATGGATTGGATTCATCATGGACTTCATCACTAAACTTCCCTGGACCGCGCGTGGATTGGATTCCATATGGGTCATTGTTGATCGGTTGACCAAGAGTGCCCGTTTTATACCGATCCAGGAGAGTATATCGGCCGAGAAGCTGGCCGATATTTACATTCGAGAGGTGGTGGCGCGGAACGGGGTACCAGTGTCAGTGATTTCTGACAGGGATGTGCGATTCTCTTCCAGATTTTGGAAGAAATTCCACGACGATTTGGGTACTCGTCTACATTGTAGAACCGCTTTTCACCCGCATATGGATGGGCAGAGTGAGCGGACCATCCAGACACTAGAGGATATGCTATGGGAGTGCGTGTTCGACTTCGATGGTAGTTGCGATGGGTTTTAAGCATTCTGACACTCCTATGGTGTACATGCAACCCTAGAAACCTTGGATCTATGTTTGACTAAAATACATGCAAATAATTATTTTTCCAAGGTTATTATCCTATGTAGTTTGGCATGGGGAACTTGAATCAAATAAAGCTAGTAGAATTACTTACCTTGTAGTTGTAGTTGATTGCATGGAGTTTTAGAGCCTAGCACCAATAGTGTGGATGCCTCAAATGGAAATCACAAATCACCACAAACTTTGGGACCTTGAGAGAATAGTCACAACTATCTTGAAATCGGCCCTCTTACTTTACTCACCACGACTAGTGTGATTTCAAGAACCAAAGCCTCCTATATTTAGTGTGATGGATTAGGGTTACATCCATGTAAACCTTAACACCCATGTCTTTTCATTTCCATGAGATCCATGGGTTAAAGCTCCATGGAGTATCCATGGACTTTCCATTCAAGCCTAGCCCACACTATATAAATACAAGAGCCCATATTTAATTAGTCATACTTTTGATCTCTAAATTAATCCTTGATTAATTATAGATCAATACTAATTAAATAATATGATTTTATATTAATATATTAGAACTTATAATATATTAATAAATCATGACTTATACTATTCTCAAAAGATTATCCATAAATTGTTTGGGTGAAGTGCAACCCAAATGGACCATGCTGGGTCGGGTCTAGTACATACCAAATATAGTTATGGACTTAGACACTATATCCAACAGTCTCCCACTTGGATAAGTCTAATAACTATAGTTGCAAGTATGACTTCAGGAACCGATCAGCAATCGTAGCTCTTTAAACTCTGTTGAACTAGAACGCGCCATTTTAGATAAGTGATCATATAATCCTCATTTCTAGATATCAGCCGGACAAATACATGGAACATGGTCTTGCATATTGTCTAGAATTTGTTTCCTGATTTCTGATTTGTTTGACATAGAACTTAATTGAACACATCAATTTAGTTCTGACCGGGCCCGGTACATAGGTCAAAAAAAAATCATCGAGGGGCCCAGATATCAGCTTCTAATCCAAGAAGGAACAGATAAACTTCGACTCATATGTTTTTTCTACCATTGATTGAATTATACACAAAAGCACGTTTTATAACATCGACTTACCAGTGCGTTTACGTACAATCAATACATAACCAACTCATAAGTAACAACTCATATCTCTAAGTTTGAAGACTTATATGATATTACCGTCTCACGATCACTCGAGATTAATTCCATGAAATGATACAAGTGAGCGTGGGTTGAATCCAATACTCAGAACTTATGAGCACTCATGAGTGTTGTAGCCCTGCTTTGTCTAACATCTTACACCTCTACAAGCCAACCCATGAAAATCTTGATTAATATCTACTTCCAACATATGACCGACTGTGGAGAGTTTGAAAAATATGATATAAACCATAACATAATTATTCTGGAAGTCAAAACATGCAAAAGAAATATAGTAAACGATTGACAAGAGATAGCAACGCTTTACTCATAAATAACAGCTTTTATTTATCTTCAAGTGTCAGTTACATTTTACAAATTTCAAGATTATCTAATTACTAAAACTAATATCATCCTTCAGCCCTATGCTCCCAGCATGCTGGAGATGCTTAGCCCGAGTCAGTCCCTTCGTGAAGGGATCTGATGGGTTCTCATCCGATGATACCCTCTTTGCCACGAGGATTCCTTCTTCTATTCGATGTCTGATGAAGTGATATTTTCTGTCAATGTGTCTGGATCTCCTATTATCTCTTGGTTCCTTGGCTAAGGCAACCGCACTATTGTTGTCACAGAAAATCTCCATTGGCTCCTTTATAGCTGGTACAACTCCAAGGTCTCCAATGAAGTTCTTTAGCGATATAGCCTCCTTTGTTGCCTCACGTGTTGCTATATACTCTGATTCACAAGTGGTATCAGCCAATGTCTCCTGCTTGGAACTTTTCCAAGTAATTGCCCCTCCATTTAGGGTAAAGACCCAGCCCAAATGAGAGTGGAAATTATCCCAGTCAGTCTGGAAGCTAGGATCACTGCACCCTACAACTCTCAAGTCATCATTCCCACCGACGGTAAGGACACATTCCTTAGTCCTCCGTAGGTACTTGAGGATATTCTTTACCGCAGTTCAGTGTACCTTACTAGGGTTCCCCAGATACCTGCTAACCATGCTCAAAGCAAAGGCTACATCAGGTCGAGTACACGTCATAGCATACATGATCGATCCTACAACTGAAGCGTAAGGTATCCGACTCATTTCTGCTATCTCAGCCTCAGTACTAGCGCTTTGTGTCTTACTCAATCTGGCGTTACTCTGGATGGGTAACTCTCCTTTCTTGGAGTTATGCATGTTGAACCTTTTCAACACTTTGTCCACATAGGTGCTTTGACTAAGTCCAATTAGTCTTTTACTCATGTTTCTCAATATCCTTATCCCTAGAATATAGGCAGCTTCTCTGAGGTCCTTCATAGTGAAACCCTTCCCAAGCCAGGACTTTACTTTCTGTAGGGTTGGGATGTCATTTCCTATGAGTAGTATGTCATCCACATACAGTACCAAAAAGCTGACTATACTCCCACTAGCCTTGATATAGACACAAGATTCATCTTCACTCCTTGAAAAACCAAATTCTTTGACTTTCTCATCAAAGCAAAGATTCCATCTGCGAGGTGCCTGTTTTAATCCATAAATGGATTTCTCGAGCTTACACACTCTATTTGGGTATTTTGTACTGACGAAACCCTCTGGTTGAACCATGTAAACATATTCAGCCAACTTTCCATTAAGGAAAGCGGTTTTGACATCCATTTTCCATATTTCATAGTCATGAAATGCAGTAATGGCTAACAGAACCCTAATAGACTTAATCTTGGCCACTGGTGAAAAAGGTCTCATCATAATCAACTCCCGGAGTTTGAGAATAACCCTTTGCAACCAGTCGTGCCTTATAAGTGTGCACATTACCGTCCATGTCTGTCTTCTTCTTGAAGATCCATTTGCATCCAACTATCTTACGATCAGGTACATTGTCAACCAAGTTCCCAACTTGATTCTCATACATGGACTATATCTCGCTATCCATAGCCTCTTTCCATTTAGCAGCCTCAGGGACTGACATGGCTTCCATGTAGCTGTTAGGCTCATCCAGATTTACCAGTGTGTTATCACTGATAAGTGTCTCACCTTCTGCAGCAATATGGAAACCATAGTAATGCTCAGGTGCATTCCTAACTCTGGCGGAACACCTCACAGGTATAGATTCTTTAGTCGGCTCAACAGGAGTTTCCTCCTCAGGTTGAGGGCTAGGGTTTGAGGTTCCTTCACCACTTGACTCATGAATTTGTTAGAATAGTGTCTAAGGCTGCAACTATATTTGGTAAGTATTTGACCCGGTTGTGCATGGTCCTTTTGGGTTGCCTTCACCATTGCAACTTGACAGGATGATTTATAATGAGAGAAGAAATATTATTAATATATTATGAGAATAATATAAGGAATAATAATATTGTTATTTGATTAATATAAGTCATAAATTAATTAGGAATTAATTTGGTGACTTAAAGAGATTAATTAAATAAAAGGGCATAAACTGTCAATTGTATGATAGTTGTACTTTGGGCTATAATTCCTTATGACTAAGGGGGTGGACGGTTTTAGGGTTTAGAAGGACCTAGAAATCGTCCAAGGCTTATCAATAAAGAGATTGGATTGCTTAGGGCCTAAGTTATCCAATTAGGGTTTTAAGGGTGAAACCCTAGGAGGCTCACTAGTATAAATAGACCCATGGGGTCAAGGAAATCGGCACTCTTGCAATAGAAGAAACCCTGGACGATTTGGTGTTTGTAAGCCATTAGAGGAGTGACATTTGTGACTCTAAGCTCCAAGGACAAGAAGATTCAAGCAAGCAATTCAAGGTAATCTTTTAGATCTGATCTCATGTGTTATTATATTAATGTTTACATTAGATCTATCAATCAAAGTCTTGGATACATTGCATGTTCAATTAGAGAAACCTAGATCCAAGCATTAGGGTTTGCATGTGCACATAGGAAAGTTCTTATGGCTCAAACCCATCAGTGGTATCAGAGCCTTAATTGGTTTCTATTGAATTGATGCATTGGTCGCTTGATTGTTGATTGCTAAATTCGTTTTTGTCCTTCTGCCTGATGAACTCGGCGAGTACCACTGTGTACTCGGCGAGTACATTGTGGTACTCGGCGAGTTCGAGCGTCAGAAGGAGCTAGTTTTGGGATTTCTTGCTATTTATCTAATGGAAACTTGCCTTTATCTTAATGGGTCAATATAAATCCGATTTTAACATATATTTGAGTATATCCTTGACCTAATTGAAGATATTTACCAATAAATTAAATAATAATTTCCTTATGTGATAATTGATTGATTATTTTAATTAAATTAGTAAATTGTTTTGCAAGAAACAATTAAATAAATTAAATATGGATAATTATGTGATTAAATGTTAATTTAGATTATTTGTTATTTGATCCCTTATGTTTTGAAAAGTTTAAAACTTGTCCTCAAGTTTTGAAATTTACGTTTTGTGATTAAAAGTTTAATTTAGACAATTTAAATTTCAAACCCTAGAATTTTACAAGTTTAAAATTCAACCCTATACTAATATAAAATTACAAGATTAATATATATATATATATATATATATATATATATATATGTATGTATAATTAAAATGTTAGTCTTACCGTTAGTAGGCCTCATTCACGAAGCCGGTCTATAAGGTGGGTATGAGGTTGCTGGCTGTAAAATGGCGTTGAATGGGTGTACACTCACACCCACCGCTTGCTTGATCGGTGGAGGGTCGTTAGCCGAACGGGTAGGATAGGGCAACTCTATCTCCTCATTAAAAGTATAATATTAAATACAAAGTAACTACATGTTTTTCAAATTCCCAATCCTAGTTATTTTAGGAAAAGTGAATTGATGCAATCCCATGAAATTACACTTTGCACCCTTGCTAAGAAGTTAGTGGAGAGTGTGTGGTTTACCGGCACACTAATTGGTTCTAAGCAAAGGTGGAAAAGGGTGATTCATTGTTTATCATAGTTTGATGGAGTGTGTGGTTTACCGGCACATCGAATAGGTGATTGTTACAATGAAGGCACCATGTAGATTTGCATGGTTATTCACACCCACTTTGTGATCCTCGGTATCTTAGTCACAAACAAGAGGGGCATATCGAGATTTAAACATGCCATTGAAAAGTTCAATGAATCTCATCAAAACCTAGGAATTCTCAATAAATTTAGAACTTAAAGTTAGGTTTTCATGGTGGAGAATTAGTGAATCGTCATTCACTTACCTTCAAATTTTTTGCATGTTGGATTACGGCATCCCTTTTCTAATATGTAAATAATGTTGTTGGATCCTAACCCTAATTTTTCTTATTGGGTGATAATTAGGGATTTTAAATTCTAATCAATCTTTGTCCTTTCTATTGGTAGATGTCGAACGCGAACAACGCTGCTGCTAGCTCGTTCACATTGATGAGCCTTTGCCAAAAGGTGACTTTCGATGGAACGAACTTTAGCGAATGGATAAGATACATTCGCACGATTGCTCACTATGAGGACAAGGAGTATGTCCTTGATGAGAAGCTCGAGAAGATCAATCCAGAAATCGCTACTCCGGCTGATATGATTGCTTTTGAGACTCATGAACATGATGCGACGAAGGTTCATTGCATCATGATAGCCACAATGAACGACGAATTCCAAAAGTCCTATGAGGACAAGTATCCGTACGAAATGCACCAAGACTTGTTGGAGAGATACCACCAAAACGCGAGGTGGGAACGTTGCGAGATCTTCACTAACATGATATCTACTAAAATGGGACATGGAGAATCTCTAACCGTACACTTGCAAAAGATGCAAAGGTATGTCGATCGTCTTCGCAAGTTGAATGTCGACTTTGGGGAAGACTTGGCTATCGACATGTTCCTTCACTCCTTTCCTTCGTGTTACAACCAATTTAGGATGACCTACCACATGAACAAGGAAGAGGTCACCCTAAGTAAGCTCCAAGGTCTCCTTAGGGTTGCTGAGAGAAACCTCAAGGACAAGTCTGTTGCACCCACTCCCAATCCACCCGTTGCTCCTGTTTTGGCTATTAGGCAGGGAAGGGGCAAGAAGAGGAAGGCTCCGTCTAAGAGCCACCGCAAGGGAAAGTCCTGAGATGGTTCCTCTTCTAGTGGGACCAAAGTTGATCCTGCTAAGCCTAACCCTAACCCAAAGGAGGCAGAGTGCCACCATTGCCACAAAATAGGGCATTGGAAGAGAAGCTGCCCAGAATACCTGCAAGCCATCAGGGAAGGAAAGATCAAGCCGTCTTTCGCAGGTATATACACAATTAAATCTAATGATTCATCTCATGCTATTTCTTGGGTCCTTGATACCGGGTGTGGTTACCACATTTGTTCTGAATTGCAAGGACTAAGAAGAAATAGGGATGTGGAGCGTGTAAGAATAAATTTAATCATGGGGAACAGAAGATCGTCGCCTGTGACCAAGATTGGAGTGTATTCTCTAGTGCTTAGTAATGGATTATGTTTAGATTTGAATAATTGTTGCTACTCGCCAGAAATGGCAAGAAACATCATTTCGTTTCATGGTTTGTTTAGACAAGGATTTAGATTTTCTTTTAATAATGAGAATGGTTCATTTTATGCTTATCTAAATGGTGTCTTAAACTTTGAAGCAATGGCATGTCATGGAATTTATGAAACTGTTATGATTGTAGATAAGCTAGGAAATGATGTTTTATGCATGGATTCTTCCATTAGTATGGATAGAGCATCCTTGTGGCATTGTCGTCTTGGACATGTCAACAAGAAGCGCATAGCCCAACTCCAAAAGGATGGAGTGTTGGAGTCATTCGACCTTAGGGAAGATGACACATGCGAATCTTGTTTACTTGGAAAGATGACCAAGTCACCCTTCACTAGCACATGTGACAGGGGTGAGGGTTTATTGGACCTCATACATACCAATGTATGTGGACCCTTTACATCAACCACAAAGGATGGGAAACCGCTTCTATGTGACTTTTACCGATGACTATAGTAGATATGGGTATATCTACTTAATCAAGCAAAAGTCAGAAACGTTTGAAAACTTCAAAGAGTTCAAGAATGAAGTGGAGAATCAATTGGGCAGGAAAATCAAGATGCTTCGATCCGATCGAGGAGGAGAGTACCTAAGTCTTGAATTCCACGACTATCTCAAAGAGTGTGGAATAGTTTCACAATTGACGCCACCTAGGACACCGCAGTTGAATGGTGTGGCAGAAAGGCATAATCGAACCTTGTTAGACATGGTCTGCTCTATGATGAGTTGTGCTTCACTACCTATCTCATTCTGGGGGTATGCCTTAGAGACTGCCGCCCATATCCTTAACCGAGTCCCTACTAAGAAGGTTGCCAAAACACCTCACGAGATGTGGATAGGGAAAGCTCCCTCGTTAGCACATATCAAGGTTTGGGGTTGCGAGGCTTTCGTAAGACGAGATACTCACGACAAGCTCGAACCTCGTAGTGAGTGACGTATTTTCATCGGCTACCCGCAGAAATCCTTTGGATATCTCTTCTATAGACCGAAGGACAATGTTGTCTTCTTTGCCAGGAGAGGAGTTTTCTGAGAGAGAGAACTCATAAGCCAAGGAACCAGTGGGAGGCAAATCGAGCTTGAAGAGATTCAAGAATCGATTGATGAAGGAACCTCTACCGTTGGCGCTCAACCCGAGGAGGAAACTCCAGTTGAACCAATTGACGAGTCCTTACCTCTTAGACGTTCTGAAAGAGTTAGAGTTCAACCCCAGTTTTATGGTTTTCATATTACTACCGAAGGGGACACGTATATTAGTGATGGTACACTAATAAATCTAGATGAACCTAATAGCTATAAGGAAGCCATGGCAGGCCCGGAGTCTGCAAAATGGAAAGAGGCAATGGACAGCGAGATCTAATCCATGTATGACAACCAAGTTTGGAATTTGGTTGATAATGTGCCCGGACGTAAGACCGTTGGGTGCAAATGGATCTTCAAGAAGAAGACCGACGTGGATGGAAATGTACACACATATAAAGCGCGATTGGTTGCGAAGGGCTTTACTCAAACTCCCGGAGTTGACTATGATGAGACCTTCTCACCAGTTTCAAAGATAAAGTCTATTAGAGTGATGCTAGCTATTGCCGCATTTCATGATTATGAGATTTGGCAAATGGATGTCAAGACTTCTTTCCTTAATGGAAAGTTGGCTGAGGATGTTTACATGGCTCAGCCATAGGGTTTTGTTGATCCGAAGCAACCAAATAGAGTGTGTAAGCTTGAGAAGTCCATTTATGGACTTAAGCAAGCGTCTCGCAGATAGAATCTTTGCTTCGATGAGAAAGTTAAAGAGTTTGGATTTGTACGAAGCGAAGATGAATCATGTGTATATGTCAAAGCCAGTGGGAGTATAGTCAGCTTCCTCGTTCTGTATGTCGACGACATACTACTCATAGGAAACGACATCCTGACACTGCAGGAGGTTAAGTCCTGGCTCGAGAAGTGCTTCGCTATGAAGGACCTCAGAGAGGCTTCCTATATTTTGGGTATAAGGATAGTGAGAGAACGAAGTAAGAGACTAATAGGACTTAGTTAGAAAACTTACTTGGATAAGGTACTAAAACATTTTAGAATGGAAAATTTGAAGAAGGGAGAATTACCGATACAAAGTAATGCCAAGTTGAGTAAGACTCAAAGTCCGAGTACCGAAGCCGAAATAGCAGAAATGAGCCGAGTACCATACGCTTCCACAGTTGACTCAATCATGTATGCTATGACTTGTACTCGCCCTGATGTAGCCTTTGCTTTGAGCATGGTTTGTAGATATCAAGGGAACCCTGGCAGAGCCCATTAGATTGCAGTCAAGAATATCCTTAAGTACCTTCAGAGGACCAAGGAATGGTTTTTAATCCTCGGAGGGAGTGATAACTTGAAGGTGCGAGGGTATAGTGACGCCAGCTTTCAGACCGACAGGGACAACTACCGTTCGCAGTCGGGCTGGGTCTTTACCCTGAATGGAGGAGCAGTAACTTTGAAAAGTTCCAAGCAGGAAACCGTAGCTGATTCAACATGCGAATCAGAGTACATTGCAGCGAGCGAAGCATCGAAGGAGGCAATATGGTTAAAGAACATCATTGGTGACCTTGGAGTTGTGCCTGCCATAAAGGAGCCTATAGAAATTTTATGTGATAATGAAGGAGCGGTTGCCTTGACCAAGGAACTGAGGGATCATGGTAGATCTTGTCATATCGACAAAAAGTATCATTTCATTAGACATCGAGTAGAAGAAGGACACCTCGTGGTTAGGAGGATATCATCAGAAGATAACCCAGCAGATCCGCTTATGAAGGGACTGAGTAGGGTCAAGCATTTGCAGCATGCTAGGAGTATTGGACTAAGAGATGATATTAGATTAGATTAGATAGTTTTAGAAACTTGTATTAGATAAATGTAATTAACATTTGATGATTAAATAAAGGAGTATTATTTATAAGTAAAGCTATTGTCTTATGTTAATTGTTTAACTATTGTTTCACTTTGCATGTTTTGACTTCCTGAATAATTGAGTTATTTAGAATAATCGAATTATTCAAACAATCCACAATCGTTCATATGTTGGAAGTAGGTATTAATGAAGATTGTCATGAATTGGTGTGTAGATTGTCTAAATAGTATTAGACATAGCAAAAGTTTCCTGCAACGTTCCTGAGTGCTTATGAACTAGTTTTGAGCATTGGAACAAACCCGTGCTTGCTGGAATCACCTTATGGAATGTGATAAAAAGGGTGATCGCAAGACAATAAATCATATGGTCTTAAAACCTAGATATATCGTTTATTATTTGTTAATTGGATGTACATTGATAATGCGAAACCGCATCAGTAAATTGATGTTATAAAACGCATTGTTGTGTATAATTGATGAATGGATAAGTAAATGCATATAAGTCGAAGTTTATCTGTTACTTTTATCCTAAGAGGGTAAAAGCGATATCTCGGCCGCTCGATGATTTGATTTGACTTATGTGTCGGGCCCAGTCAACACTAAATTGATGTGTTCCATTAAGTTCTATGTCAAATAAATCTGAGATCGAGAAACCAACTGCTGGACGATTGGTTCCATAGAATTGACCGCATGATATCTAAACAGAGGACTGTACGATCCCTTATCTAAAGGACAAGATTGATAAGATCAGAGTTTGACAGCGTCTTTGAGAGCTACGATTGCTAATCGGATTATGCTTATATATATAGTTACTAGACTTATCCAAGTGGGAGACTGTTGGAATAGTGTCTAAGGCTGCAACTATATTTGGTAAGTATTTGACCCGGTTGTGCATGGTCCTTTTGGGTTGCCTTCACCATAGCAACTTGACAGGATGATTTATAATGAGAGAAGAAATAGTATTAATATATTATGAGAATAATATAAGGAAGAATAATATTGTTATTTGATTATTATAAGTCATAAATTAATTAGGAATTAATTTGGTGACTTAAAGAGATTAATTAAATAAAAGGGCATAAACTGTCAATTGTATGATAGTTGTACTTTGGGCTATAATTCCTTATGACTAAGGGGGTGGACGGTTTTAGGGTTTAGAAGGACCTAGAAATCGTCCAAGGCTTATCAATAAGGAGATTGGATTGCTTAGGGCCTAAGTTATCCAATTAGGGTTTTAAGTGTGAAACCCTAGGAGGCTCACTAGTATAAACAGACCCATGGGGTCAAGGAAATCGGCACTCTTGCAATAGAAGAAACCCTGGCCGATTTCTTGCTGTCCCCTCTCTCTCTCTCTGATCATCCTCTTGCTAAGTTGGTGTTTGTAAGCCATTAGAGGAGTGACATTTGTGACTCTAAGCTCCAAGGACAAGAAGATTCAAGAAAGCAATTCAAGGTAATCTTTCAGATCTGATCTCATGTGTTATTATTGTTGGGTTTTGAGCATTCTAACACTCCTAAGTGTACATGCAACCCTAAATACCTTGGATCTATGTTTTCTCTATTATACATGCAAATAAGAACTTCCAAGGTATTATCCTAATCTAGCATACAAAAACAATGAGTGTAACAAGATAGAATACATACCTCTTTGATGTAGAAAGTCTTCATGAAACTTGAGTGCCTAGCCCCAATAGTGTGGAAGCCTCAAATGGAATCACAATTCACCAAAACACTTAGAATAACTTGAGAGAATTCTACACTCATGAAATCGGCTAGCCCTTTTACACCACACACTAGTGGCCGATTTTGGTCAAGAATAAGATGCTTATATAGTTAGGGTTACACCATGTAAACCCTAAATGACATGGCATTTCATTTCCATGATCCATGGGTACAAATACACCATGGAGCATCCATGGACCATCCTATGGGTTTTAGCCCAACTTGATTATCCATGGAGCATTAGCCCACTATACAAGTATGGATGATTTACACAATCAACCCATATATTTAATTAGTCTTCTTTTGATCACTTAATTAATCCTAGATTAATTCTTGATCAATACTAATTAAATAATCTTATTATTCTTATTATTAATATACTAGAACGTATAATATATTAATAACCATAAGTGTCTTATTTCTCTCATTATAGTCCATCTAAGTGCATGATGGTATGCAACCCAAATGGACCATGCTGGGTCGGGTCAAGTCTTACCAATTATAGTTATGGACTTAGACATTAATCCAACAATTATATGAATGTTTACATTAGATCTATCAATCAAAGTCTTGGATACATTGCATGTTCAATTAGAGAAACCTAGATCCAAGCATTAGGGTTTGCATGTGCACATAGGAAAGTTCTTATGGCTCAAACCCATCAGAATTTCCTCAAGGTCAATTTGCCTTTTATTGTCTCTTTGGCTCATGAATTCTCTCTCTCGAAAGAATCCTCTTCTTTCTACAAAGACCACATTATCACTGGGTCTGTAGAAGATGTATCCAAAGGATTTCTATGGGTAGCCGATGAAAATAAACCTTTCGCTTCGGGGTTCGAGCTTATCGTGAGTCTCGCGCCTCACGAAAGCCTCGCAACCCCAAATCTTGATGTGGTCTAGATTGGGAAATTTTCCAGTCCACATCTCGTGAGATGTTTTGGCAACCTTCTTTGTAGGGACTAGATTAAGGATATGGGCGGCAGGCTTTAAGGCATACCCCTAAAATGAGATTGGTAGCGAAGCTCGACTCATCATGGAACGAACCATGTCCAACAAGGTCCGATTGCGCCTCTCACCTACACCATAAAAATGTGGAGTCCTAGGAGGTGTCAATTGTGAGACAATCTCACATTCCTTAAGATAGTCAAGGAACTCAGTACTAAGATACTCACCACCACGATCGAATCGAAGCATCTTAATGTTCCTGCCCAACTGATTCTCCACTTCTTGCTTGAACTCTTTGAATTTCTCAAAGGTTTCTAACTTATGCTTGATTAAGTAGACATATCCATATATACTAAAATCATCAGTAAAAGTCACATAGAAGCGATTAGCATCTCTTGTGGCAGTTCTGAAGGGTCCACACACATCTGTGTGTATGAGGTCCAACAAACCTTCACCCCTAGCACAAGTGCCAGTAAAAGGTGACTTTGTCATTTTACCAAGCAAACAAGATTCACAACCATCATCTGTCTTTAGGTCAAATGACACCAAGACTCCATCCTTTTGGAGTTGGCCTATGCGTTTCTTGCTTACTTGTCCAAGACGACAATGCCATAAAGATGCTTTATCTAAGCTAATGGAAGAGTCAATACACAATACATTATTTCCAAGATTATCTACAACAAATACAGTTTCATACATGCCATCACAAGGTAATGCTTTAAAATAAAGAACATTATTAAAGAAAGCATCAATAATACCATTATTATTATCAAAATAAAAGGTAAAACCTTGTTTATACAATGCATGAAAGGAAATAACATTTCTTGCCATTTCTGGCGAATAACAACACTTATTCAAATTTAATGTAAACCCACTATTTAGCACTAAGGAATAAAATCCTATCTTGGTAAAAGGTGAAGCTTTCCTATTTCCCATGATCAACTTTATCTTTCCCTGCTCTACATTCTCACTTCTTCTTAGTCCATGCAAATCACAACATATGTGATTACCACAACCTGTGTCAAGGAGCCAAGACTTAGAATGAGGTGAGTAATTAGACAATATAGTGTATATACCTGCATGTTTGGTTTTTACTTTCCCATCCTTTAAATCTTGCTGGTACTTTGGGCAGTTTCGCTTCCAGTGCGACTTTTCATGGCAATAGAAGCATTCAGCCCCATTAGGGTTAGCAGGAGAAGTGACAAAACATTTCTTGGTTTTGCTTGAAGAGGAGTCTTCAAGGGTCTTACCCTTGGTACCCTTAGAAGGGTTCTTTCTCTTCTTCCCTTTGCCATGCCCGATTGCCAATACATTTCCGCGGTTGGAGTAGGAGTAGGAGTAGTAACAACCGACTTACCCTTTAGACTACTTTCGGCGGTCTTCAAGAGTCCTTGAAGTTTGCTGAGGGTGACTTCTTCCTTGTTCATGTGATTTGTCATGCGGAATTGATCATAACACGATGGTAAGGAGTGCAAAATGATGTCTATTTCTAACTCCTCGGGGAAGTTCACATTCAGCTTCAGTAAACAGTCCACATACCTTTGCATTTTCTGCATGTGGCCCGTGATGGGTTCACCATCCTTCATTCGGGTTGTTATCATGGAGGAGATTATTTCATATCGCTCTTGACGAGTACTTTGATGGTAGTGGTCCATCAAGTCCGGGTGCATCTCAAAAGGATAATAGTCCTCATAGGACTTTTGGAGCTCGGTTGTCATGGTGGCCATCATGATGCATGCCACTTTTGTAGCATCTCTCTCATATACCTCATATTCAGCAAGCTCTTCAGGAGTAGCAGTTGGCTCGGGTACCTTGAGCTCCTTGTCGAGAACATATTCTTTGTTCTCATACCGAGTGACCATTCTAATGTTTCCGATCCAATCAGTAAAGTTGGATCCATCAAAGATGACTCTCCCACAAAGATTCATGAGAGAGAAGGATCTAGTAGGGTTTGAGCCAAAAGCATTTTTATTGGAAGACATCTGAAAAGAAGAGGGAATAGATTAGATTAGATATAGAGATAGTCCTTAATAAAACACCCAAATGTAATATTAAGGCTAGGACCCAACACAATATTTTATAACTTAGAAGAGGGATTGTCGCAATCTAAGTTATAAGATATTTGAAGGTAGGTGAATGACGATTCACCAATTTCCACCATGAAAAATGAAATATTTAATTAGGTTTTTTAATTGGTTTAGAAACTCCTAGATTCTTTGAGATTCATTGAACTTTCTTCAATGGCATGTTTCAGTCTCAAGTGTTCCCTTCAAGTTTTGTGACTGGGATGTCGAGGATCACAAAACAAGGTGTGAAGTAACCATGCAAATTACTTGGTACCCTTAATGTATTACCCCTCAATCGATGTGCCGGTTAACCACACATGCTCCACTAACGACTTAAACAAAGTGTAAAGTGTAATTTCATAGATTAGCACCTTATTCACATTTTCCTAAAATAACTAAGATTGGGAATTCAATAAAGTTTAGTTACTTTACTATTATCATTATACTTTTAATCAAAATTTATAAGTCCTTGTCCTACCTGTTCGGCTAACGACCCTCCACCGATCAAGGAAGCGGTGGGTGAGAGTGGATACCCATTAAGTTGCCATTTTATAGGCAACAACCTTATACCCCCTAATAGACCGGCTTCGTGAATGAGGAGTACTAGCGGTAAGACGACTTGATCTTATATATATATATATATATATATATATATATATATATATATATATATATATATATATATATATATGTATATATATATATATATTATTAAATTATAATATTATAAAGTATAAGGGTTGAATTTTAACTTTTAAAATTCTAAGGGTTGGAACTAACGATTTAATCATGATTTTACTTCTTCCAAAACTTGAGGGCAAGTTTTGTAAACTTTCAAAACTTTTCATTTCTTATAACTTATGAATTTAATTGAGTATTAAAATGAACACTTTTCATTTTTCCAACTCTTGTGTTCTTTTAATGGATTTTATTAAAGTGTGACCTTTGGTTTTCCATAACTTGAGGACAAGTTATGGACTCAATTAAAACATATAATGACCATGAATTAAACTACCAAGTAGGTTACAAACAATTCCTATTATCATCTAATCTTCATAAGTTCAAGAACATGAATATGAACATTTCAAGAATCATAAATTACTCATAAAACTTGTAATTTTTTATTATAGCCATTGTAAATGGATTAGCATAAACATTACACCATCTAAAACAAGTTTTAATACACCAAAAAGTTTAGGGTAATGTTTCTAGTCCATTTCCAGCAGCAAAAGTCGAAAATCTGCATTCTGAGGCTTCTACTCGACGAGTAGGATGAATTTAGCCATGAAATCAGCGAGTTCCCCCATGGACTCGGCGAGTTCATCATGCAGACAACAAGAAAATCGACTTTTTTCACTATTTTGCATCAAGTATCAAACAAACAAGCCTAGGCTCTAATACCACTGATCGGTTTTGAGCATTCTAACACTCCTATGGTGTACATGCAACCCTAGAAACCTTGGATCTATGTTTGACTAAGATACATGCAAATAATTAATTTTCCAAGGTTCTTATCCTATCTAGCATGGCATGGGGAACATGAATCAAATAAAGCTAGTAGAATTACCTACCTTATAGTAGTAGTTGATTGCTTGGAGTTTTAGAGCCTAGCACCAATAGTGTGGATGCCTCAAATGGAAATCACAAATCACCACAAACTTTGGAACCTTGAGAGAATAGTCACAACTATCTTGAAATCGGCCCTCTTACTTTACTCACCACAACTAGTGTGATTTCAAGAACCAAAGCCTCCTTTATTTAGTGTGATGGATTAGGGTTACATCCATGTAAACCCTAACACCCATGTCTTTTCATTTCCATGAGATCCATGGGTTAAAGCTCCAAGGAGTATCCACGGACTTTCCATGCAAGCCTAGCCCACACTATATAAATACAACAGCCCATATTTAATTTGTCATACTTTTGATATCTAAATTAATCCTAGATTAATTATAGATCAATATTAATTAAATAATATGATTTTATATTAATATATTCGAGCATATAATATATTTATAAAACATAACTTATACTATTCTCAAAAGATTATCCATAAATTGTTCGGGTGAAGTGCAACCCAAATGGACCATGTCGGGTCGGGTCAAGGACATACAAAATATAGTTATGGACTTAGAAACTATATCCAACAAGTTGGGATACCTATCTTCCATTAGCTAAGTTCTCCTACAACAACAACTACCAAGCGAGTATCGATCGCCCTCCCTTTGAGATGTTATACGGGAGAAAGTGCAGGACCCCGATATATTGGGTTGAGGTTCGCCAGAGGGTCATGGGGAGCACCGAAGTGGTGCTCAAGACGACAGAGAGGATTCAACAGGTCAGCAGCAGGCTCCAGACTGCACAGAGTCGGCAGAAAAGCTTTGCCGACAAGCGTCGTTCAAACCTGGAGTTCCAGGTCGGGGATACGGTTCTCCTGAAGGTATCGCCTTGGAAAGGCGTCATCCAGTTCAGGAAGCATGGCAAGTTTGGCCCCAGGTACATTGGACCTTTCAGGATTATAGCCCAGGTGGGCAAGATGGCATACAGGATGGATCTGCTAGCTGAACTCAGTCAGATCCACAACACTTTCCATGTCTCCCAGCTGCGGAAGTGCCTGGTGGACTAATCGGCAGTGGTGCCCCTGGAGGATATTAGGTTGACGACAACCTGAATTACATCGAGTGGCCTATGGCAATCCTCGACCAAAAGTCAAAGGATCTGAGGAACAAGAGGGTCGAGCTGGTGAAGGTGCAATGGCAGCACCAGAAGGGCTCAGAGTGGACGTGGGAGCCGGTGGATGAGATGATGGAGCATTACCCAGATCTTTTCCAGAAGCGAGCAACAGACTTCGACGACAAGTTTAAAATAAGTGGGGGAGATTTGTAGCACCCGATTCCTGTTATGTATTTCATTCAAGTATTTTTTGCAATTTGGAGTGACACTCGGCGAGTAGGTGGCCCAACTCGTCGAGTAGTAACAATTGGACCCAGGGGTTAAGTGGTGGACTCGTCGAGTCGGCGGAAAGACTCGACGAGTAGGCTCTGGTTGGGCAAAACCCTAATCTGAGGGTTTGCACCCTATTTAAACGACCTTATATAGCCTCCATCGCCCCTTTATGTTCCTAGAACACTCCATTTCGAACCCTAACTATGTTGTGAAAGATCTAAGAGCTTTTTGGTGGTTTTAGTGCTTATGGTGTCAAGAAGGAAGGAAAAATCGATAGGAATCAATAGGAGACCAGAAAGAGTCAAGATTATGCATCATCTACAGTCCTTGGGAGGTATAAAGTCGACACCTTGCTCCTTCTTGCATTAGATCCCTTTTTGGGGAGATTTAGGCCTTTTATAAGCCATTTTTTGGTGACCAACCATGATTGCAAGCATGGTTGGGGGTTGAGGCTTCAGATCCAGGCTCCTTAAGGAGTTAGAAGGCAGAAAAGGACTGCCTTTGCACCCATGGAAAGCACCATGCAACTCAAGAGCTTCTTTTAGTGTCTTTTAGCTCATAATCCCATGCATGCACGTAAAGTTCGTAACTTTATGTGCTAGATCGATCTAAGGAGCCTAGATCTATCATTTAGACAAGTGTTGTACAATAGAAATCAAGAAATGAGACTTGGATAACCTCGACTCGGCGAGTCCGAGGCTTGACTCCCCTTTTTTGTAAGGGTTCAAAGGAACCCAGTTGAGTGTTAAAAGGGTTTTAGAGGGTCCAAAGGAGTGGCCCAATGTATTGGACTTAGCCATAGACCTAGAGTTCATAGGACTCGACGTGTGCCTGAGCAGACTCGACGAGTCCAAGACAATCTCCCACCCATTGAAGCTGAACTCGAAGAGTTGTTCATACAACTCGGTGAGTTGGATGAAGGATCATTCAAGATTATCTTAGAAGGAGGACTCCTCGAGTCGTAGCTAAACTCGACGAGTAGAAACATGAAGAAGGTCAGATGAAAGGATAGGGACTCAACGAGTTGGCGGCCCAACTCGGCGAGTCAGGTCAACTGAAAGTTGACTTTAACTTTGACTTGGTCAGGGGTAAAATAGTTATTTTTCCATAAGAGTAGTTATTAGTGTCTGATTAAGTGTTTTATGGATTTATAGTTCGAGGATAACTGGAGCAGCAGCCATACATCTGTCGATCAGCTTTTCAGCAGTCAGCCCTATGAGGTGAGTTACCTTCCAGTAGCGGGAGATATTCAAGATAGTTGATTTTAAAATCCTTAATATGACACCCAATATGAAATATTAAGGCTAGGACCCAACAAACTATTTTATAACTTAGAAGAGGTATGCCGTAATCCAAGCTATAAAATATTTGAAGGTAGGTGAATGACGATTCACCAATTTCCACCAAGATAAACGAAATGTATTATTAGGTTTTAATTGGATTTGAAACTCCTAGATCTTTGAGATTCATTGAACTGTTCAATGGCATGTTTCAATCTCGAGTGTGCCCTTCATGTTTTGTGACTGGGATGCCGAGGATCACAAAACAAGGTGTGAAATAACCATGCAAATTACTTGGTACCCTTAAGTGTTTACCCCTTAATCGATGTGCCGGTAAACCACACACGCTCCATCGATACTATGATAAATATGAAGTCACCCTTTACCTACCTTGTTAAGTCCAGGTTAGTGTGCCGGTTAACCACACACGCTCCACTAACGACTTAAACAAAGTGCAAAGTGTAATTTCATGGATTAGCACCTTATTCATATTTTCCTAAGTAACTAAGATTGGGTATTATTAAGAGTTTAGTTAGTTAGTATTTATCATTAATACTTATAATGAAGGGAGAATTATAGTCTTGTCAAACCCGTTCGGCTAACGACCCTCCACCGGTCAAGCAAGCGGTGGGTGAGAGTGGACACCCATTAAGTTGCCATTTTATAGGCAACAACCTTATACCCACCTTATAGACCCGCTTCGTGAATGAGGCGTACTAGCGGTAAGACTGACTTTACTCTTATACATATATATATTATTAACTTATAATATTATAAAGTACAAGGGTTGAATTTTAACTCTTTAAAATTCTAAGGGCTAACTTGGAATTAAAGTATTCATAAGTGAAAACTTTTTCAAATTCCAAAACTTGAGGGCAAGTTTTGAAACTATTCAAAACTAATTAATTCCATATATTATGTGTTTAAAGTAGTTTTAATCCAAAAACTCTTCAAGTTCCATAACTTGAGGACAAGTTATGGAAGACTTTAAACTATTAAAAGAATTAACTTTTCTTTATTTTATAACTTATGGAATTAATTAAGGTTGCACTTTATTTATTTATTTATTAATGAAGTGACTCTTGAACCTCCATAACTTAAGGACAAGACTCTTCATCTTTTGTAACCATTGCCAACTTTTATGAGTTTTATGAAACTTAAATGTGACTTTTCATATAACTTGAGGACAAGTTACAAAAACACATTTTAGAATCAACTCTTAGATTAATTTGGATTGAAAACAACTATTTCACTCAACTTTTTTATTAATCTAAGCAACTCATAAGAACAAGATAATTCAAATCAAACTTTTCCATGTAATTAGAGTAACACTTTAAACTAATACAAAACATGAATCTATTGACAATTATCTTTAAAAATTGGATTAGCATGAACATTACCACATCAAAAACAAGTTTATAAGTCCAAAACATCTTTGGGTAATGTTCCTAGTCCAATTCCAGCCAAAAAAGTCGAGTTTATGCTGTCTGGGGGTCCAACTCGTCGAGTGCATGAACCAACTCGGCGAGTTGGATCGAATTCATCACTTTTTAGGCATGGACTCGCCGAGTCTCCTGATGGACTCGCCAAATCTGATGATCAGACAGCAACAAATTCGTTTTTTTCAGCTTCTATTGTAGGTATAACAAGAAAACAAGCCTAGGCTCTGATACCACTGTTGGGTTTTGAGCATTCTAACACTCCTAAGTGTACATGCAACCCTAAATACCTTGGATCTATGTTTTCTCTATTATACATGCAAATAAGAACTT
Source organism: Lactuca serriola (assembly GCF_051521515.1). NCBI lineage: Eukaryota > Viridiplantae > Streptophyta > Magnoliopsida > Asterales > Asteraceae > Lactuca > Lactuca serriola. Next base: position 197,106,884 of record NC_136410.1, read on the forward strand.
CCAAGGTATTATCCTAATCTAGCATACAAAAACAATGAGTGTAACAAGATAAAATACATACCTCTTTGATGTAGAAAGTCTTTATGAAACTTGAGTGCCTAGCCCCAATAGTGTGGAAGCCTCAAATGGAATCACAATTCACCAAAACACTTAGAATAACTTGAGAGAATTCTACACTCTTGAAGTCGGCTAGCCCTTTTACACCACACACTAGTGGCCGATTTTGGTCAAGAATAAGATGCTTATATAGTTAGGGTTACACCATGTAAACCCTAATTGACATGGCCTTTCATTTCCATGATCCATGGGTATAAATACACCATGGAGCATCCATGGACCATCCTATGGGTTTTAGCCCAACTTGATTATCCATGGAGCATTAGCCCACTATACAAGTATGGATGATTTACACAATCAACCCATATATTTAATTAGTCTTCTTTTGATCACTTAATTAATCCTAGATTAATTCTTGATCAATACTAATTAAATAATCTTATTATTCTTATTATTAATATACTAGAACTTATAATATATTAATAACCAGAAGTGTCTTATTTCTCTCATTATAATCCATCTAAGTGCATGATGGTATGCAACCCAAATGGACCATGCCGGGTCGGGTCAAGTCTTACCAATTATAGTTATGGACTTAGACATTAATCCAACAATTATATGAATGTTTACATTAGATCTATCAATCAAAGTCTTGGATACATTGCATGTTCAATTAGAGAAACCTAGATCCAAGCATTAGGGTTTGCATGTGCACATAGGAAAGTTCTTATGGCTCAAACCCATCAGAATTTCCTCAAGGTCAATTTGCCTCTTATTGTCTCTTTGGCTCATGAATTCTCTCTCTCGAAAGAATCCTCTTCTTTCTACAAAGACCACATTATCACTGGGTCTGTAGAAGATGTATCCAAAGGATTTCTATGGGTAGCCGATGAAAATAAACCTTTCGCTTCGGGGTTCGAGCTTATCGTGAGTCTCGCGCCTCACGAAAGCCTCGCAACCCCAAATCTTAATGTGGTCTAGATTGGGAAATTTTCCAGTCCACATCTCGTGAGATGTTTTGGCAACCTTCTTTGTAGGGACTAGATTAAGGATATGGGCGGCAGGCTTTAAGGCATACCCCTAAAATGAGATTGGTAGCGAAGCTCTACTCATCATGGAACGAACCATGTCCAACAAGGTCCGATTGCGCCTCTCACCTACACCATAAAAATGTGGAGTCCTAGGAGGTGTCAATTGTGAGACAATCTCACATTCCTTAAGATAGTCAAGGAACTCAGTACTAAGATACTCACCACCACGATCGAATCGAAGCATCTTAATGTTCCTGCCCAACTGATTCTCCACTTCTTGCTTGAACTCTTTGAATTTCTCAAAGGTTTCTAACTTATGCTTGATTAAGTAGACATATCCATATATACTAAAATCATCAGTAAAAGTCACATAGAAGCGATTAGCATCTCTTGTGGCAGTTCTGAAGGGTCCACACACATCTGTGTGTATGAGGTCCAACAAACCTTCACCCCTAGCACAAGTGCCAGTAAAAGGTGACTTTGTCATTTTACCAAGCAAACAAGATTCACAACCATCATCTGTCTTTAGGTCAAATGACACCAAGACTCCATCCTTTTGGAGTTGGCCTATGCGTTTCTTGCTTACTTGTCCAAGACGACAATGCCATAAAGATGCTTTATCTAAGCTAATGGAAGAGTCAATACACAATACATTATTTCCAAGATTATCTACAACAAATACAGTTTCATACATGCCATCACAAGGTAATGCTTTAAAATAAAGAACATTATTAAAGAAAGCATCAATAATACCATTATTATTATCAAAATAAAAGGTAAAACCTTGTTTATACAATGCATGAAAGGAAATAACATTTCTTGCCATTTCTGGCGAATAACAACACTTATTCAAATTTAATGTAAACCCACTATTTAGCACTAAGGAATAAAATCCTATCTTGGTAAAAGGTGAAGCTTTCCTATTTCCCATGATCAACTTTATCTTTCCCTGCTCTACATTCTCACTTCTTCTTAGTCCATGCAAATCACAACATATGTGATTACCACAACCTGTGTCAAGGAGCCAAGACTTAGAATGAGGTGAGTAATTAGACAATATAGTGTATATACCTGCATGTTTGGTTTTTACTTTCCCATCCTTTAAATCTTGCTGGTACTTTGGGCAGTTTCGCTTCCAGTGCGACTTTTCATGGCAATAGAAGCATTCAGCCTCATTAGGGTTAGCAGGAGGAGTGACAAAACCTTTCTTGGTTTTGCTTGAAGAGGAGTCTTCAAGGGTCTTACCCTTGGTACCCTTAGAAGGGTTCTTTCTCTTCTTCCCTTTGCCATGCCCGATTGCCAATACATTTCCGCGGTTGGAGTAGGAGTAGGAGTAGTAACAACCGACTTACCCTTTAGACTACTTTCGGCGGTCTTCAAGAGTCCTTGAAGTTTGCTGAGGATGACTTCTTCCTTGTTCATGTGATTTGTCATGCGGAATTGATCATAACACGATGGTAAGGAGTGCAAAATGATGTCTATTTCTAACTCCTCGGGGAAGTTCACATTCAGCTTCAGTAAACGGTCCACATACCTTTGCATTTTCTGCATGTGGCCCGTGATGGGTTCACCATCCTTCATTCGGGTTGTTATCATGGAGGAGATTATTTCATATCGCTCTTGACGAGTACTTTGATGGTAGTGGTCCATCAAGTCCTGGTGCATCTCAAAAGGATAATAGTCCTCATAGGACTTTTGGAGCTCGGTTGTCATGGTGGCCATCATGATGCATGCCACTTTTGTAGCATCTCTCTCATATACCTCATATTCAGCAAGCTCTTCAGGAGTAGCAGTTGGCTCGGGTACCTTGAGCTCCTTGTCGAGAACATATTCTTTGTTCTCATACCGAGTGACCATTCTAATGTTTCTGATCCAATCAGTAAAGTTGGATCCATCAAAGATGACTCTCCCACAAAGATTCATGAGAGAGAAGGATCTAGTAGGGTTTGAGCCAAAAGCATTTTTATTGGAAGACATCTGAAAAGAAGAGGGAATAGATTAGATTAGATATAGAGATAGTCCTTAATAAAACACCCAAATGTAATATTAAGGCTAGGACCCAACACAATATTTTATAACTTAGAAGAGGGATTGTCGCAATCTAAGTTATAAGATATTTGAAGGTAGGTGAATGACGATTCACCAATTTCCACCATGAAAAATGAAATATTTAATTAGGTTTTTTAATTGGTTTAGAAACTCCTAGATTCTTTGAGATTCATTGAACTTTCTTCAATGGCATGTTTCAGTCTCAAGTGTTCCCTTCAAGTTTTGTGACTGGGATGTCGAGGATCACAAAACAAGGTGTGAAGTAACCATGCAAATTACTTGGTACCCTTAATGTATTACCCCTTAATCGATGTGCCGGTTAACCACACATGCTCCACTAACGACTTAAACAAAGTGTAAAGTGTAATTTCATAGATTAGCACCTTATTCACATTTTCCTAAAGTAACTAAGATTGGGAATTCAATAAAGTTTAGTTACTTTAGTATTATCATTATACTTTTAATGAAAATTTATAAGTCCTTGTCCTACCTGTTCGGCTAACGACCCTCCACCGATCAAGGAAGCGGTGGGTGAGAGTGGACACCCATTAAGTTGCCATTTTATAGGCAACAACCTTATACCCCCCTAATAGACCAGCTTCGTGAATAAGGAGTACTAGCGGTAAGACGACTTGATCTTATATATATATATATATATATATATATATATATATATATATATATATATATATATATATATATATATATTGAATTATAATATTATAAAGTATAAGGGTTGAATTTTAACTTTTAAAACTCTAAGGGTTGGAACTAAAGATTTAATCATGATTTTACTTCTTCCAAAACTTGAGGGCAAGTTTTGTAAACTTGCAAAACTTTTCATTTCTTATAACTTATGAATTTAATTGAGTATTAAAATGAACACTTTTCATTTTTTCAACTCTTGTGTTCTTTTAATGGATTTTATTAAAGTGTGACCTTTGGTTTTCCATAACTTGAGGACAAGTTATCGACTCAATTAAAACATATAATGACCATGAATTAAACTACCAAGTAGGTTACACACAATTCCTATTATCATCTAATCTTCATAAGTTCAAGAACATGAATATGAACATTTCAAGAATCATAAATTACTCATAAAACTTGTAATTTTTTATTATAGCCATTGTAAATGGATTAGCATAAACATTACACCATCTAAAACAAGTTTTAAAACACCAAAAAGTTTAGGGTAATGTTTCTAGTCCATTTCCAGCAGCAAAAGTTGAAAATCTGCATTCTGAGGCTTCTACTCATCGAGTGCACGAACCTACTCGACGAGTAAGATGAATTTAGCCATGAAATCAGCGAGTTCCCCCATGGACTCGGCGAGTTCATCATGCAGACAACAAGAAAATCGACTTTTTTCACTATTTTGCATCAAGTATCAAACAAACAAGCCTAGGCTCTGATACCACTGATCGGTTTTGAGCATTCTAACACTCCTATGGTGTACATGCAACCCTAGAAACCTTGGATCTATGTTTGACTAAGATACATGCAAATAATTATTTTTCCAAGGTTCTTATCCTATCTAGCATGGCATGGGGAACTTGAATCAAATAAAGCTAGTAGAATTACCTACCTTATAGTAGTAGTTGATTGCTTGGAGTTTTAGAGCCTAGCACCAATAGTGTGGATGCCTCAAATGGAAATCACAAATCACCACAAACTTTGGAACCTTGAGAGAATAGTCACAACTATCTTGAAATCGGCCCTCTTACTTTACTCACCACAACTAGTGTGATTTCAAGAACCAAAGCCTCCTTTATTTAGTGTGATGGATTAGGGTTACATCCATGTAAACCCTAACACCCATGTCTTTTCATTTCCATGAGATCCATGGGTTAAAGCTCCAAGGAGTATCCACGGACTTTCCATGCAAGCCTAGCCCACACTATATAAATACAACAGCCCATATTTAATTTGTCATACTTTTGATATCTAAATTAATCCTAGATTAATTATAGATCAATATTAATTAAATAATATGATTTTATATTAATATATTCGAGCATATAATATATTTATAAAACATAACTTATACTATTCTCAAAAGATTATCCATAAATTGTTCGGGTGAAGTGCAACCCAAATGGACCATGTCGGGTCGGGTCAAGGACATACAAAATATAGTTATGGACTTAGAAACTATATCCAACAAGTTGGGATACCTATCTTCCATTAGCTAAGTTCTCCTACAACAACAACTACCAAGCGAGTATCGATCGCCCTCCCTTTGAGATGTTATACGGGAGAAAGTGCAGGACCCCGATATATTGGGTTGAGGTTCGCCAGAGGGTCATGGGGAGCACCGAAGTGGTGCTCAAGACGACAGAGAGGATTCAACAGGTCAGCAGCAGGCTCCAGACTGCACAGAGTCGGCAGAAAAGCTTTGCCGACAAGCGTCGTTCAAACCTGGAGTTCCAGGTCGGGGATACGGTTCTCCTGAAGGTATCGCCTTGGAAAGGCGTCATCCAGTTCAGGAAGCATGGAAAGTTTGGCCCCAGGTACATTGGACCTTTCAGGATTATAGCCCGGGTGGGCAAGATGGCATACAGGATGGATCTGCTAGCTGAACTCAGTCAGATCCACAACACTTTCCATGTCTCCCAGCTGCGGAAGTGCCTGGTGGACTAATCGGCAGTGGTGCCCCTGGAGGATATTAGGTTGACGACAACCTGAATTACATCGAGTGGCCTATGGCAATCCTCGACCGAAAGTCAAAGGATCTGAGGAACAAGAGGGTCGAGCTGGTGAAGGTGCAATGGCAGCACCAGAAGGGCTCAGAGTTGACGTGGGAGCCGGTGGATGAGATGATGGAGCATTACCCAGATCTTTTCCAGAAGCGAGCAACAGACTTCGACGACAAGTTTAAAATAAGTGGGGGAGATTTGTAGCACCCGATTCCTGTTATGTATTTCATTCAAGTATTTTTTGCAATTTGGAGTGACACTCGGCGAGTAGGTGGCCCAACTCGTCGAGTAGTAACAATTGGACCCAGGGGTTAAGTGGTGGACTCGTCGAGTCGGCGGAAAGACTCGACGAGTAGGCTCTGGCTGGGCAAAACCCTAATCTGAGGGTTTGCACCCTATTTAAACGACCTTATATAGCCTCCATCGCCCCTTTATGTTCCTAGAACACTCCATTTCGAACCCTAACTATGTTGTGAAAGATCTAAGAGCTTTTTGGTGGTTTTAGTGCTTGTGGTGTCAAGAAGGAAGGAAAAATCGATAGGAATCAATAGGAGACCAGAAAGAGTCAAGATTATGCATCATCTACAGTCCTTGGGAGGTATAAAGTCGACACCTTGCTCCTTCTTGCATTAGATCCCTTTTTGGGGAGATTTAGGCCTTTTATAAGCCATTTTTTGGTGACCAACCATGATTGCAAGCATGGTTGGGGGTTGAGGCTTCAGATCCAGGCTCCTTAAGGAGTTAGAAGGCAGAAAAGGACTGCCTTTGCACCCATGGAAAGCACCATGCAACTCAAGAGCTTCTTTTAGTGTCTTTTAGCTCATAATCCCATGCATGCACGTAAAGTTCGTAACTTTATGTGCTAGATCGATCTAAGGAGCCTAGATCTATCATTTAGACAAGTGTTGTACAATAGAAATCAAGAAATGAGACTTGGATAACCTCGACTCGGCGAGTCCGAGGCTTGACTCCCCTTTTTTGTAAGGGTTCAAAGGAACCCAGTTGAGTGTTAAAAGGGTTTTAGAGGGTCCAAAGGAGTGGCCCAATGTATTGGACTTAGCCATAGACCTAGAGTTCATAGGACTCGACGTGTGCCTGAGCAGACTCGACGAGTCCAAGACAATCTCCCACCCATTGAAGCTGAACTCGAAGAGTTGTTCATACAACTCGGTGAGTCGGATGAAGGATCATTCAAGATTATCTTAGAAGGAGGACTCCTCGAGTCGTAGCTAAACTCGACGAGTAGAAACATGAAGAAGGTCAGATGAAAGGATAGGGACTCAACGAGTTGGCGGCCCAACTCGGCGAGTCAGGTCAACTGAAAGCTGACTTTAACTTTGACTTGGTCAGGGGTAAAATAGTTATTTTTCCCTAAGAGTAGTTATTAGTGTCTGATTAAGTGTTTTATGGATTTATAGTTCGAGGATAACTGGAGCAGCAGCCATACATCTGTCGATCAGCTTTTCAGCAGTCAGCCCTATGAGGTGAGTTACCTTCCAGTAGCGGTGGGTCTAAGGCACCAATGTCGGCCCACCGGTAGGAGTCATATGTTAGATGACTATCTCTGAGATATTCATTTAGGTTTGCTACTACCTGATATGTTATGTGCTAGTATGATATGATGTTATATGCTAGTAGCAGTAGGGGAGAAAGTCCTCAAGATTTCTGGTCGATAAGGCCAAAGGGGGTAGTCATACCCAGTCATGCTAGATAGAATACGATTATGTGTTACATGTTACCTAGTAATAGTAGAGGGGTGATAGTGCCCAGTATCCGGTCGAGAGGACCGAATGGGAGGCCAGCACCCAGATATGCTAGGCAATATCCGGTCGAGAGGACAGAAGGGGAGGCCAACACCCAGATATGCTAGGCAATATCCGGTCAAGAGGACCGAATGGGAGGCTAGAACCCAGATATGCTAGGAAGTATCCGGTCGAGAGGACCGAAGGGGTAGGTCGGGCACCCAGATATGCCTGACAATATATGCATGTTATGTGGTTATATGGTATGTGGTACGATGGGGGAACTCACTAAGCTTCATGCTTACAGTTTCAGTTTTGGTTTCAGGTACCTCTTCGTCTAAGGGGAAGGAGCCGGCGGCGTAGCAGCGCATGACACACACATACATGTTTTACGCTCGGAGTTTCCTGGGAGTGTACTCTGATTTATTTTACCTTTGACAAAAATGGTTTTTATGGTGACATGTTTTGGATTATTCGCATATTGATTGTGACATGAGATATCATTATGAATGCTTTTTATACCGACGGTTTTTATCTTATAATTTATTTAAAAACGAAATTTTTGGCCATGAATTTTAGGATGTTACACATATACTACTAATTAAGCTTTTAATTTTACATATAATATAAGGTGTATTTTAAACTTTTCAAAATACTAGGGTTAATATTTTAAATTTGGAAATTAATATTTAAGATAAATTAACAATGATTGAAGTATTTTCTTTTAATTAACAATTAACTAAATAAATTAAATCAATTAAGGATTATCTAATAAAATTAATCAAATAATTTAATCATAATCCTTACAATCTGATTTTTGAAAATTAGGGTATAGGATTTATCAAAATTTATAATTATCACTTTTAATCCAATTAAACTAACAATTATTTACAATATGAAAAACCTAATAACCAACAACTTTCAAAATTTCTTGGGGAGGAAGGCTAGGCTTTCAAAACCCTAGCCCTAAATTTAGAAATCCATGGGGTGTAGGCTAGGGTTTCTAAAACCCTAGTCGAAATTATGGCCTTTTAGAATTTAATTTCAATAAACCCTAATTGATCTTCTCTTCTATTATAGCTATTCAACTGAAAAACAAACCAAATGCTTTGATACCATTGTTGGGATTTAGGTAAACAAACAAAAATAAAACACTTAAGTTTGCATGCAATCTACATAGGATCTATGTTTTCTCTATTGAACCTATAACTAAGAACATCAAAAAGAACCCTAGAAACCCTAGGATATTTTTGAAATGTAGGAGAGGGGGTTTTAGGATTATGTACCTTTTAGTTGTTATAGAAAATAGATAGAACTCTCCTTTGTTGATCTCTTGGAAGCAAGCAACACAAGTGTCGTGCCTCTAATGGAATCACTCTCAAGCTAGCAAGAGGATAATATAAGAGAGAGTAAAGGATAGATGCAATTTTTTTCCAAGGCTTGTAGAGGGAAGGGATGGACGAAAACAAGGGCTAGGAGTTCCTTATATAGTTGAGGAAACTTGGTGTCAAAGTTAGGGTTTACCGGATATGCCCTAGATTCCCTTGCGTAGTGACCAAGCAGCCCAATCCCCTTATCTAAGAGGCCTTAGACGAAATCTTCTAAGCCTGTCCTTTCTCAACTATCAATAAATAACCAAGCCGTCTCTGTACTTTTAATTAATCCAATTAATTTCAAAATTAATTCTAATTAATTTCTGATTAATTGATAATTAAATAATATGATTTCTAATTAATATATTATTTTCCAAACACATTAACAAACCATTTATTAAATTATTATTCATATAATAAGTTAATCTTTTTCTCTCTAAAAATCATCATGTCTAATTGCTATGTTTGAGGGCAACCCAAAAAAACTGTGTAACTATCAAATAAAGTATATACTAATTTTAATTATGGGCTTAGACACCTAATCCAACACATCACACGTGATGAGTTTTGTTGGGGATATCGTATCGCCAGGAGGATCAATTTCATTACAATTAATATTAACAGACCATTCCAAAAGAAAAAGTGCTACTCAGAAATAGATTTTGTTATAGAATACATATCATCACCCTACAAAGTCATATTCGGACGAAAAGCCATGCAACATTTTCAAGCAGTAGCAAGAAAATACATGCCAAATACCTTTCTACCAAAGACAATAGAAGCAAAATAAGCATTCAAATATTAGGATACCCCTAAAATGAAACAAATGGATAACCATATACCCGTATTTTAGATGAGAAGATAATACAAGTTACCTTAAACTACACATAACATAGCGACTACTTATGTCCTAAAAATGTAAGCGCATCAGATTATAATGATTATTTGAAGACCCCTTACAAACAATAAGATAAGAACATCCATAAGTAATGGGGAATGACGATCATATCCACAAGCAAGATTACACATATAGGAACCAATAAAAATGATAACCAGCCAATCTACAACAAGTAATAAAAACTACCATAAAACCATCAAGCATCAAAATTAACAAGCAAAACAAGTTGATAAGTAGACAATTAGACATGAGGCAAAGCAATTTGCAAATTCACCCTCATGGAAAAAGCGTATGATGAAATACAAGACAACAAACATTTTCACCATAAACATATAACCCACCAAAATGATAAACCGTCAAGACAAACACACATAAAATAAAGACAAATAATGACATCAAAACCAATTACATCAAACAAGCACAAGGAATAGGTAGCCTATATATATATATATATATATATATATATATATATATATATATATATATATATATATATATATATATATATATATATATATATATATATATATATATATATATATATATATATATATATATATATATATATACCATGCTATAATAAAAAGCCATTTTCCTATCAACACATCCATTTAAAATCTTCAGCTTTTCAACTTCGTCTTAAATTAATACATTAATTTCGTTATTAGTTATTTATTTTTAATATAATATATACTTAATTTGTTAATTTAAATATGATATTAAATTCAAAACATAAATAAAATTTTCAAATAAACGTAGAAAAAAATATATTCAAAAGCTATTTTTTTCCAAATAGCTAAAAATTTTAAATATAATACCTAAACCAAAACGTAAAATTAACAAAAAAAAAAAACTTGATCAAAACTACTTTTTGTGTTTAAAAAAATATTGAAAAGTATATTGTTTCCTAAATAGTTAAAAAAATTTAAATATAAGACCTCAATCAAAATGTCAAGTTATATAAAAAAAAGGTTAATTAAAACTACTTTTTATAATATTTTTTTCTTTCGAAATAGATAGTTTTAAAATTATTTAAAAATAAAAATGTTTAAATAACATATTAAATACAAAACTTAAATTGAAATTGCAAATTCACGCACAACATGTAGATTTATATCATTAAAATAATATCACCATAAAATATATCTATCTAAACAGAGTTTTTTTTTATTCACAACACATATAATTGCTATTAAGATAATGTGGATTTAGATCCTCGCATGGCCTTCCAGCGAACCTTTCACTATTGGGGAACGGCTCTGCTTCTTTTGTTTGACTTTACTGTCATGACAACTCATCTTGGTCGAACGTATGTTGAATGTTTTTGTGGCCCGTGAGGATAGTACATCTTGTATCCTACAAGTAGTGCCTCCAGATCTTCCAAATAATTACTGCTGTCCCTGACTCAAGATTATGTGTTGTATAGTTAACTTCCTGCGTCTTAAGCTGACTCGAGGTATAGGCAGTGACCTTTCCTCTTGTATAAGAACAAAACCAATTCATACTGATTATGAAGTCAGAACCTTGTGGTTGATTAGATGACGTGAAGATCTAAAATAAAGTATGATTACTCATGACTTAAGGAAAAAGGGTAGGTACTTTTGTTCTATCTGACTTTCTTGTCCCAATCGACAGAAAGGGCACGTGTTGGCTTCTAAGTTTATTCGCATGGTAGCATAATCACTTGTAAATCTTGGGCAGTCTCCGTCCTGAAGTTCATAGTAGAACCTATACCAGGCTCACCAATCGTAGTCTCGGGTATACGAGTCCTATATAAATAAGCTTGAAACAGTGGGTCTTTGGATTGAACTTGACGTATTGAACGAGTGGTACTTCGGGCGGTTTGCTAAGTTTCTCTCTGGAGAGGGTGAGAAACATGAGGTGCTCTATGTACGAGTACTTTGTTGTTCCGGAATAACGGTTTTGCTAGAAAGACGATTTCTGGAGGAATAGATGTACGTACGAAGCTGCTTTTGTGAGGATAGAATTGAATCAAGTAGTATGATAATGTCGTAATCATAAGGAAACTTAAAGACATTAGATTTGAAAAAAAGATGTTTACAGACAAAACAACCGTGCAACCATCAACAGAGTTTCGGTACTTTAGATTTACCACAAGACTATTGCTGCGAATATGATATACTACAAAAGACAAGTATACGCAGGACGAGAATTTCTATACAGACAGGATCTCGCAAAAGGTAAGACTCTAGTTGCACTAGTTCTAGATGGTTTATAAAAACATACATATTACTGACGGTTGGAAGTGAACCTATACTATAGTAGGGTCCTTCGTTGTCTCTTTCCATTATGAGGTCAAACTCCTCCGGATTCACCATCATTCTCCTCTGTTGGACAGTCCCTCTTGAAGTGTCCCATCACGCCACATAGATGGCATATTCGAGAGATTTCGACATTGGTGGTTGAAGTAATGTGTTGGATCTGACTCTTGCAGTAACGGACGGTGTGTCCCTTTTTATTGCAGTTTAAGCACTGCATTTTCCGACAAAATCCATGATGGTGATAGTTGCATTTGTTACACTTTGGGAGATTGCCAGCATACTGTCTGGCCGGGTTAGGGATGGTAGTATGAGGTACAGAAGTCGTGGCTGCGAAGGTTGCCACATGTTGTTGTCTTTTGCTCGTCCCTTGGGGTGATTTGCCTTTAGTCTTAGCCCAGAACTTTCGTTTGTTATTCTTGGGCTTGAGATTCGGGGTGTCGTGGTAGTTTGTTTCTCGTTGAGGTACTTGACTGTTACTTGGATTGGAATTATTGTTAACGATCCCGCTAACATTCACGTCGTTAGCGTTAAGGAGGGTCAGAACAGCTGACACAGCAGCCGAGACTGCAGCTTGAAAGGTAGCTGCATCAATCTGAAGAGTTGGTGTTTGGTAGATGGGTTGATCGTTTTTCTTCGACGACATGATTCTGTTATATGAAAAGAAAAATGAATTTGTGAGCGAGTATGGTTGAACCTAGACGTACTTCGATCGTTCATGCAAATAATAGAAGTATGTTCTTGAAGGATTGACCTACATCCCTATGATGCAGTCCTAGTGCTGGATGGAAGTGTGTGTATAAAGGGTTGACCCTGATGTACTTAGATTGTTCATGTAAAGAGTACGACGATGTTCTCGAAAGTTTGACCTACATCTCTATGATGCAGTCCTAGTATGTTCGCGAAGGTTTGACCTACATCCCTATGATGCAGTCCTAGTAATGAATAGAGGTAAGTTCGTAGAATGGTCTCAAGACGTTTGTTGTACCAGTTGAGGTATCGTGGATTGGTGAATAACAAAGATCCAACCACTGAAAGAGACTTGGAACGTCTCTGTATTTAACTTGCTATGGTCCAATGACTTAACTAAAGCAGGTTTCAGATAGACTCCAATGAGAGTATGATAAGAGTACTTGAAGGAAGGAAATGACCTTGTAAAGGTCTTACATCAGATCCACAGGAGATAGTTCCTGACAGCATAAAGACCTAACTAAAGTACTTACGGTACAAGATAATTTCATAGAAAATGCCACATCAGGCATAGACAGAAAAATACGATTTCTCCTTTTTTTTTTAAGGGAAATAAAGTAAAGCGTCTACTACTGGCGACGGTCATTCCTCTGGTGAACTCTTAGTTCAACCAATTGACGTTCCATGTCAAGTAGGTGTCTCTAGTACACCCTCTGACGTACTTAGAGCTCTATGACATTGGCTCGGGTTTTCAGCTAGTGTTTGCAGCAGGTTCTCATGGTTTCTTTCTGATCTCTTGTGAGCATCTTCTAGATGAGTGGTGTGGAGGCTATGCATTCTCGCATCGGTGACAACTTCGGCAATCTGATGTTGGGCTGTCCTGCCTTGAATCTCATTTTGGGCCACTCTGCAGACCATGATTGGCAAGATTCTACCTGCTGAGCCCCCATTGCTCAGGTCATAAAAGTTTCGTTCGCCAATAAATGGCATGGGCTGATCTTGTTCTTGGCTCCATGTTTCCAAGCATTCCACCGAATCAGGCGTCGGGCCATGAAGAGCCGGACGAGGGTTAGGAATTGGAAAGGGAGTTGCTCGGGGTAGGTTCTGAACCTCTAGTTCGGAATTAGCATCGGCTGAAAGGTCTTCATCAGGGTGATCATCCAAAGGGATAGGATGATCATTCTCTGGTTCTTCTCCAAACCAACCAGCTATGACTTCATTCGGAAGATACTGGTTGTCAAGGGGATGGAGTCCAACTATGATTTCTATGCGAGAATTTAGGGTAAGTGGATAATTATTAGACGAACTATCTAGGTAATTATTTAGAAAACCCTGATTAGTTACTTCACTATTTGTGAAGTGCATACCAGCTATGTGTAATCTAAACAGGATAGACCTTCGAATAAGTGACCTTATTTCCAAATTCACACAGAATAGGGGTAAGGCAAAATTACCACTGATTCTAAGTCTATAATATCCTAATTACATGTAGCCTTAGTGTATCCACTTAGCAACTATCAACTTAGTAATGAGGATCCCGTTTTAATTCTCAAGTATAAAGTACTTATAGTAACACCAAATACTCCTATAGTATTTTAATTTTTATGTTATGTTCTATTGTTCTCATTGTGGTAGGGTTGGTAAGATTTTAGCATTGTTGCGACTACACACTTAAACTTAGGCACATGCTAGTCAACTCTCGGATAATATAGGCGATCAGGCTATATCTTCCCAGTTTTGACCATATGTCTCTAAGCCCACTTGTGTTGCCCAACAATCGTAATTCTTTTGTACTGTCCTAGTGACACTGATTTTAGTATGAATGCAGCACGTATACTTACTTAAATATTTTATTATTTTAAAGTATATACTCTAAATCAGAGTATTTTTAATCCCATTGTATTTATAGTTAGTATATCTTTTATGGGTTGATATACTCAATTCACTATAAACAATGCTCTGATACCAATCTGTCACACCCCAAAACCACGAACGGCGGAAACGTTCTGGGGCGGAGGACGTCATGTATGCATCACAACAAATGTAAAGTAGTAAACAAGCAACAACATCATCCATTGCATTAATAGTATAATTTTAGTTACAAGTGTTTTCTTTCATAGTACAATACATGATGATAACTTATCAAAATAAAAGACGAGTCTTGACTGCTCCGTCTTCTCTAAACCTTGTATCGACACCTGTCTATTTGTAACCTGAGAATACAAGTTATTTTGAAAGAGTAGATCAGCATTTAAGCTGGTGAGTTCATAAGTATTTAATGTCATTGCTTTGATTAGTTGATATGAAAGACTGGTAAATGAATGATGAAACATTTACTATAAGTATGAAAAGCTCTAGAAAATCCCATATTTCCTACTAGTATAAAAGTAGTCTTCTACCAAGACTCGAATGTTTTGAAAGTAGTCTTTTACCTAGACCTGACTGTTTTGAAAGTACGTATCTCTTGAAAATGTGATGGTTTTTCCTTGTTTAACTCTTATTAGTAGTCCCTTAAGTATACCTGAAATGGTATCAACCTAGAACATCCGTAGATTATTCATTTACCTCTGTTGCTAACAGCCGGGTTTAGGAATAGTTAGTCCCTTATGTATACCCATGATGGTATCAACCTAGAACATCCGTAGATTGTTCATTTACCTCTGTAGCTAACAGTGGTTGTCGGCATGGTTAGTCCCTCAAAGTATGATGTGGTACTAGGAGATAAAGTCCCAGTCTATCTCGTCGATGATGTGATTGAATCACAAGGTAAAGATAGAAAGGCGAACAATATAACCGTATCTAGACATATAACATGTAATAGTAATTTGCCATATAATGTCTATGTAAAAGTATTCATGTATAAGTATTCATGTAAGAGTATTCCTTCATATAACATGTAGTAGTAATTTGCCATATAATGTCTATGTAAAAGTATTCATGTATAAGTATTCATGTAAGAGTATTCCTTCATATAACATGTAGTATGGACTCATGAATGAACTGACTCTGGTGTAATTTCTTGTAGTAGGGAAAATGTTTTGTTTACTCTAAACTATTCCTATAATAGTTTACTAGAATGTAATTGATGAGTGACCAAGTAGGTTTATACACCATTGCTATCTACGAGTATCGGAACTAAATTAACTGATGGAACATTTATGACCATATATGTATACATGATATATAACTAATATTTAAACGACTTTCGGACGAATGCCCAATATCCCACCAGACCACATCTCAAGGCGCGAAAAGGAAATAGGGTGGATAGCCTTCCTAAGTCTTTTAAACATTTCTTATATAACTATACATATAGAGGCATGCAATTTATAATATAAAAGCATAAAGAAGTTTTGTAAAACCGTTGAAAAGTCTAATAAAGAATTTGTGACTTGATGTCAGTTTATAAAATGATTGAAAGTATTTTGTTTGATAAGACAGTTTAAGTACACGGAAAACCATTGTTTGAAAACACCTTTGTAACCGATTTTGAAAGGAAGCTTACAGTATGTAAGACAGTTTGATAACGAGCTTTAATCATGTAAAAACATTTAAGAAAGTCATTTGAAGTAATAGGTTTAATAAAACTGTTAAACTTGTAGTAAATCCATTTGTATACTAGTTATAAATCATATAAGATTGATTTATTAACAAGAAGTATCCCAAAATATTGATGTTTTTCGTGCCAAAATAATCGTATGTTTGTAGTATGATAGGTGGACACATATACATACAGTATAAGCAGAGTGTTTGATTTATATATAAATAACAACACTTTTCATTTCAAAAGATATGATGTTATCGTGATACATTTTGCATACGAAAGTTTCTTTATAATAAATATAAATCACATGCGATTCTGTTGATAAAAAGTGTAAAACGAAACTTTATATAACATACGATAATCATCGTGTGTTTTACTTGTATTCCCCCCCTTAAAAGCATATAAAAATATTTATAAAACATTTAAAAGTGTGGATTGAAGGGGTATGAACTCACCTGAAAGTTTGAAGATAGCAAGATGGAAAACCGGGCAGAGTTTCGTCTCAGGAAACGGATTTTTCTCGGGAATCTCGGGAGTAAAATCGACCCTCGGGACTTGAGCAAAAAGGCCAGAGCTTCGGGTTTGAACGGGCACGGAAAACGAAGCAAGACGCAAGAGAAAAGAGAAGAATTTAGCAAATTTCTCGGAAGCCCTCGCATCCCTTTTATAGGAGTGCTGAACCGCCTCGGTACGCTGGGCGTACGAGGGTACGCAGCGCGTACGGAATGTCACTGCTTACGTATTTCGGATGGAGCGGGTCGGACGGGCGGGTCGGACGGCGGGTCGGATGGCGGGTCGGTAGCTTCGCATAGGGCGACGTGGACGATCCGAGGCCTTCGATCTGAGTACGCGGGGCGTACGAGGGTACGCAAGGCGTACTCCGGCCCCATCCGATGACTCCCCTTCGGATAATACCGGGAGTTGTTATTTAAATTTATAATTATAATAAATAAACTTCAAAAATTCATATCTCCTTCATACAAACTCCGTTTTCGACGTTCTTTATATCTACGCGAAGGTGAGACTATGATCTACAATTTTCGTTTAGATTCCGTTGGCAAATTATAAAATAATTTTTATTATTTATTTATTAAAATGACGTGATTAAGGAATTTCTTTAAAAATTCATAACATCTTTATCTGACGTCGGTTTTTGCCAGACTTTTTACCGCTGAAATACCATTGACGAGACCTTCAATTCCCGTTTAGGTCATTCCGGCCAAATGTCGCTCGATCTCCGATTCGAGTTTTTACGTAACTTCGTATTGCCGTTTTTCTGTTGGAAAACTTAGAATGGTCATAACTTCTTCGTTATAACTCGGATTTTAGTGTTCTTTATATGCTTGGAAACCTTGATACGATTCCTTCTACTTTATTTAACCCAAATAAGATTTTAGGAAAGTTAAATTTTGACCTAAATTTGACTTGCGTCCCAACATATCGTCTTGAAATATCGGGTTGTCATAGTATTAAAAGCTTTATAGTTAACAATGAATTAGAACAACTTCAAAGAAAAATATTACAATACATTTGAAAAATAACATGTAAAACGAGCGTCAACTATAAAAATAGTTTGTGAGTTCAGAGGTTTACAAAAATATTGGTTTCATGAATCGTATTCAAAATTTTGATAAAAGTTTTGATAAATAAATTATATTGCTAAAATGAGTAAATAAGTTTGCATAAAAAAGTTTGTCGTCATCATGAGAAATAAAGTATGTTGCCAAAATGACATGTAAAGTTCATATTCACATGGGAAATTAAGTTCGTTGGTAAAATGAATAAATAGGTTCGTTGTCATCATGAGAAATAAAGTATGTCTCCCAAATGAGATGCAACGTTCATATTCTCATGGAAAATAAAGTTTGATGCTAAAATGAATAAATAGGTCTGTTGTCATCATGAGGAATAAAGTGTCTTTCCCAAATGGGATGCAACGTTCATATTCTCATGGGAAATAAAGTTCGATGCTAAAATGAATAAATAAGTTCATTGTCATCATGAGAAATAAAGTATGTTGCCCAAATGGGATCCAACGTTCATATTCTCATGGAAAATAACGTTCGATGCTAAAATGAATAAATAGGTTGTTGTCATCATCAGAAATAAAGTATGTTGCCCAACTGGGATGCAACGTTCATATTCTTATGGGAAATTGTTGGGTTTAAAAGTATTGTGTCATATGTATGCTTATTATAGTATATTTTGTACTAGTTTGGGCCTGTCGATTCTCGGATTCGTTTTCTAGTTTAGACTATATATAGTGCATGCATTTAACATTAGGGTTAACATTTTCCAACCGTAATTGTCGTTTGTAAGCTCTTATAGAGAAGTTCTTGAGAACTCTTCTAGAGTTGATTAATCAAAGCACTCATCACCATTTTAATCTATGTCTCTTGTCATTTGATTCACGTTCTTTATTATAGAATATATTGATCTTATTTATTTTCCTCGCAATTGGTATCAGAGCAGGAGATAGTAATTCGCTATTCTTATGCTGAGTTCCATTAGGGTTTTACGTTTTTCTTGGATATGTTCTTTTTGTCTCAATAGTATAAATCAATTCCAGACCCTAGATCTTGATCTTTTAATATCCCTTGAACTAAATTCAAGTTTTACATATCTGGTTCTGTATTACTTTTTTATGAACTTTTGATAATATGTAGAACGAAGATCCTCATTTTCTTTTGTTCAATCTCTCTAGTAGTATTGGATCCACAACAAGAATTTTGATCTCTCTAGTAGTATTGAAGATTACGTTCTTGGTATTGAAGAACACGGTTCTACTATATGGCATATAAATGACACAGGAGACGTACTCTCATACAATGACAAGGAAGTTAATCAAGACTCAGGTTGATTACAAAGATCATATTCTTGAACACACTGTTGTTCCTCAGGATGGAAAGAATAAGTTAATGGGCAACATAAAGGCAATGAGAATTATACGGTTTGCACTTCCTCCGGACACTTTTTCTCTCGTAAGCTCATATGATACTCCTAAGGATATATGGGATAGGCTAAAGTAGCTGTATTTGGGAGATGTTGATCTAGAACTCTCTTTACAAATGACTCACTTATTTGAGTTTAGTTGTTTTGTTCAAAAACCCAATGAAAAGTTAGATCAGACTTTCAGTTCAACCTATTTCTAAGTAGAATGCTCAAATATAATCTTGAGCGACATGTTGTTGAACAGAAAGTCACGTTCATGAACGGTCTTAGGTCACTAGAAATCTATTGTGTCCACCATGAAGGCACATGAACAATTTAAAAGCTATTCTTTGGCTAAACTCGTGGGCATTCTGACATCTCATAAAGTAGAGGTGCTTAAGGAAGTGAAGCTTGTTTCTGGCATGGGATCATTGGCATTGGTTGCAAAGGGTAAGAAAAAAGCAGATGATAATTATGAATCTAACCTTTCAGATAGCGAAATCTCAAAAGAAGATAAGGGTTTGATGGTATTCAACCCTAAGAAGTTCTTCAATAAGAATTTCTCTCGTTATAGGAACAAATATAGGTAGGGAAATTTAAGTTCTGAAAAGTCTAGAGATGAGAGTTTTAAGAACTCTCAAAATGATGAAGAAAAGAAGGTAAAGAAGCTTCTAGGTGATTCAGGTTATGAATGCAATTACTGTCATGGAAAAAACGACTTTGCAAAAGAATGCATGTTGAGAAAACAGAATGAGAAGAAATAGAGTGAAAAGGATGAGGCTTACTATCTTCAGAAGATAGAGGAGCTCAGGAGAAAGAATGCATCAAATGTGAAGCCAATGTTGATCGTACACGAAGACAGTAATGAAGATAGATGAGTCGAGGTGTGGTCTACAGACTCGGAAGATGATGAAGTCAGGAAACCCACACATCGAGGGTGCTTTGTGGCAAAGTCAGAATCGAAGTGTTACGAAGGGAGGTGCTTAACGGTTCAGAGCGGAGTTTCGAACAAATAGGGTGAGCTACTGATGGTGGTTAAGCTTCCAAAAGCTTCTTTGTTGCGAAGACTATTTTGGAGCAAGTGAAGGAATGCGAGAAAGTGGTCGATAAGGTACATTTTATACTTAAATTTCTTAATATTCCCGTCTCTCGTTATGATTCTGAACTAGACGATTTAAAATATACTATTTCTAATTTTTGTGATAATTTAAAACAAACTCGTCTCAATAATTCAAATCTTGTTGGTCAACTTAATAGGGTAACATTTAAAAGTGAAGAGAGAAGATTAACAATAGAGGATTTGGAGTTAGAGATTACTAGATCACGTGATGATGTTATTTATCTTAAAAGAGACAATCTTGCACTTTCGAAATAAAGGAATATTTTTTGTTTAATTGCTAAGATTTTATTTTTCAATATTACTCAATTGCATTTGGATTGTAAAATAGGTAAAGGTCTGCATAGAATGATTTTACCCTTTCTTGAATTGAAAGAGGATGAAATTGATGTTGATTGTTATAAATGCGAATCGATTGTTTCTTCAAAAGATGTTTCGGATTCATACAAGATTGGACTTGTAAAAATCGAGGAATACATACAGTCCAAAGACCATAAAAATATGTTGAAGGAAATGTTGAATGAAAAAATAAAGAACAAGTAAACTCAATACTATACAAAAAGTTTGACTCATTGCAAAAAAAATTGAATTCAGAAGATACTTTTAATTTCTAAAATGTTTCTGAATTTTTTGAAAGTGATATGAGTGAAATTTCAGTAGAAGATGAAATGGATTGTTCTATTTTTGTGCAAAATGTTGAGGAACCCAAGAAAAAATTGATTTCAAAAAACTCAATCGAATTCGTTCGAATTATTGAAAACAAAGGTTCTGATGTTTTGAGAGTAAAGGCAACTATTTTTTCGAAAATCCAAATTGTACCAAATCAGGTTTTTTTTAAACAGGAGTGAACAAAAATGATACTTTAGAACTAACGTCCTTGGTTGATAATGACAATGCGGATGGATGTGATGAATTCTTTTGGTCCAAGCCAATTGACAACGTAGACGAAACACAAGGTCTTTCTAAAATGACCTCCTGGAAAACAAAAGGGAGATACGTTTCGGAACCATTGAATTGTGTGGAACTTTGTTATGGAAAGGCTGGACCAAGTGGAAAAAAAGATGTATCCAATGAAACCTCTTCGGAACAAAGCGAAACGCATGTCAGTAAAGAAAAACCGAAAACTAACATTCATAAATATGCTGAAGAACTTATTGCTAAGAAAAGGCAGATGAATGCTAGATATAATGAAAATTTGCAAGAAAGAAAGCATTTTTGGAAAAAGCAAGAATTCAAATCAAATTTTTGACAATTCAGAACGATCTTCTAATCAGAAAGTTGATTCCTCTCAAATTCAGAAACAAAAGTCAAAATTTTCTCCAAATTCACAAGTTTTGAAACCCATTGAAAATCGAAAATCAAAGTGTTCTACACAAACACAGTTTTCAAAACCTATCGAAAACTCGAAAGATTTTAAGGGTAAAGGTAAAGTTGGTTCGGAACCAGAGATTACTGTCAAAGAATATGAAGAAAACTTGAAAAAGGAGGAAAAGGCATTTTTAAAAATAATGGCTCTGATATTTAGAGAGTACATTCAACGAAAAGATAATTTTGTTAAAATTAATCTTTATGATAATAAAATGGAATTTTTCAAAATCGAAAAAGGGAAGAATCATGTTTTGAAACGAAAATCATTTTGGTTTGATAAAACTAAAATATTTCATGTTCAAAAGAAATCCTCACAATGACCCAAGATGGTTTGGGTTCCTATATCTCTCTAATTTTTCCAAGTTATGTGTGACAAACAGTACGATTCAGAATGGTATGTTGACGCCGGTTGTTCTTGTCACATTAATGGGCGAAGAGAAGAATTATAAGAGTTTATATCTTTAAAAGATGGTGGTAGATTCAAGTTTGGAAATAATGCCACTGGGGAAATTAAAGGCTACAGACTGATTACGAATGTCGAATTCTCGATTCGAATGGTAGCATATGTCGAGGGCCTGCAACACAATCTTATAAGTATTTCGTAATTGGTTGTAGGTACAGGACTAAAGGTATCGGTTGATGAATAAGGTTTATAAATAATTGAAAAGAAATCTAAGGCAGTGCTTCCGAAGTCCAAAAGGAAGGGAGAGATGTATCCTTTGAATCTGAATTCAATCAAAGGGAAGCTATCTATTTTCCTGCTTATGAAAGCATCTTCAGATGATAGTTGGCTATGGCCCATAAGCCTTTCCCATCTCAGCTGCAAGTATATAAATAAGCTCATCACTAGTGATCTTATCTGTGGTCTACATCTTCTAAAATTCGAGAAGGAACATTTATGTGCTACATGTGATCTTGGAAAACAAAGCAGGAAGAGTCACTAAACCATCATCAATACCAAAATCATTAAACCACTGGAATTACTACACATTGATCATTTTGGTCCATCTGCCATCGAAAGTATTGGTGGTAATAAATATATTCTAGTTATTGTTTATGATTTTTCTAGATTTACTTGGGTGTTCCTTATTTGATAGAAATTAGATGCAACTCCGAAGCTGATAGATTTCATCAAACAGATTAAGCTTCAATTACAAAAGATTGTTCGAAAAACTCACAGTGACAACGATTCGGAATTCAAAAACCCATCATTTGAAGAATTTTAAACTGGAAATGGATTGCTCACAACTTCACCCTAAACTCCACATCAAAACAGTGTAGTTGAAAGACGAAATCGCTCTCTTTGCGAAGCTGCTAGGACGATGTTATTATTTGCGAATCTTCTTCTCCATTTTGGGCTAACGCTATTGCAACTGCTTGCTTCACACATAATCGTTCTTACATCAACAAAACATTTCTCATTACTCCTTACGAGATTTTGAAAAATAGGAAACCTAATGTTAATTTCTTTCATTTGTTTGGTTCCAGGTGTTTTATTTTCAACTCTAAAAAAATGGAACAAATTCAATGGGAAGGCAAATGAAGGAATTTTTCTGGGTTATTCTTTAACTTCAAAGGCATATAGGATTTTAAACAAGAAATCAATAAAAATTAAAGAACCCTACTATCTCACTTTCGATGATAACTACATGAAGAGATATCAGAAAGAAGATTATCAGTCTGGGGAAATCTTTCCATCAACAAATTCCGTGATAATTCCTCTTATGAATTTATATGAGGAATTTCAAAACTTGTTTGATGAACTGAAAAAGCTAGTTCCTCGAAATTGAAGGCAAAGACAATCAAGAAGATGAATTGAAGAAGATTGTTGCTGAAGTGGCTAAAAACATTGATACTTCTCAGGAGCCACCAATTCTGAAAGAACCTCAACCACAACATACCGATACTCCATTCCAAGGAAAGGTTCAACATCAACCTCCAATACCGATGCAAACCTCCAGGAGGAGAATAAAAATAATGACTCAGATGTTCAATCGAAATTTGAAGAAGTTTATGCTAAAATCGATCTAACTTATGATCCGAACCATCCTCCTATGACTATGCGGACTAAAGATCATCCAGAATCCCAAGTGATCGGCGAATCATCTTCAGAAGTACTTACAAGGGCTCAACAAAAAGCAAAACAAACTGAAAATTGGAATTTTGCATGTTTAAATCTTTCATTTCTAAAATTGAGCCTAAAACTATGAAAATTCCTCTTGATAATACAGATTCGGTTCAAGCAATGCAGGAAGAACTTAACAAATTAGAACGGAACAAAGTATGGAGATTGGTTCCAACTCCAAAGGATGCTTCTGTTGTTGGAATGATATGGGTATTTCAGAACAAGATGGATAAAGAAGGAAACATAATACGCAACAAGGAAAGGATGATAGTTAAAGGCTACTGTCAAGAAGAAGGAATCGACTACGACGAGACATTTGCACTAGTGGCTAGACTAGAATCAGTTTGGATTTTTCTTGCCTATACAGCTCAGAAAAACTTTGATGTATATAAAATGGATGTGAAGTGTGCATTTCTGAATGGTGAAGTGGAAGAAACCGTCTATGTTGAACAACCATATGGATTTGTGAATGCAAAATATGCAAATCATTGCTATGTTTTGGATAAAGCAGTATATGGTCACAAACAAGCACTGAGAGCCTAGAATGAAACTCTGACTTGATTTCTTAAGCAATCCAAATTTAAACAAGGTACTATTGATCCTACATTCTTTCGTAAGAAGGAGGGTAAACATCTGATGATTGTTTAAATTTACATTGATGACATTATTTTCGGATCTACTAATCCCAGCCTGACAGTTGAATTCCGAAAGCTAATGGAAACTAAAATTGAAATAGGTTTGATGGATAAAATTAAAATTTTCATGCCTATTCACATCCCATTTGTGATCCTTGGCATCCTAGTCACAAATGTGAGAGCATAATCTAAGATTACACATGTCATTGATTAGACACAATAAACCAATAAAGAACTAGGAGATTCATAATATTAAAATTGGTAAAAGCCTTACCTACCTAAAATAGATTTCAATTTGATTACGACATCCCACTTCAAAGTTCGAATCGAAAATATGGATCCTAGCCTTAATTTAAAATTTATTGGTTAATAATTAAGGATTAAAATCAACTAACTCGAATTCTCTTTTCTCTTATTATAGATGTCGAGTCAAGACAACGATGGTCTTCCTTATTCGTTTGCAGATGGTTTTCCTCCTTCTTCTAAGGATGACCTTCCACTTTCTAATCAAGGTAAAAATATCTTCTCTTCATCGGGAAATGGTGGAATTGGACGTCATGCTTCTCCAACTCTTCCCCCCCCCCTCCAGTAACACTCCCTACATCATGTTTTCCTCGAGTTAAAAGATACAAAACTACTCAAACCTTATTGGCATGTAGACATCACGATGGAAATTCTATGTATGCACATGTTCTAGAAATTAAATCGTACATTGACAAGTTAGATAGAATGGGTATCATTTTTCCAAGGGAGTAAGCCATTGATTTGGTCCTTCTTTCACTTCCTCAGTCATATGGTCAATTCATTGAGAACTTTCGTATGAGGAATATCGACACGACCCTAATTGATCTAATCCAAATGTTGATTGTTGTCAAAGTAGAAATGCTTAAGAGCACAAGCGAAGAAAAAGTTGTTGAAGGGTCTAATTCCAAAGTTTCCATGGACATTAACAATGGTAACGATGGTGGTATAGAAAAGATTTCTCTTCCCAATGGAAAGGAATCGGCCAAGGTCAAACTGTTTGATCATATGGTAAAGAGAAAGGCCAGTTCTAAGATAGTTCCATGTGTAAACCCTAAAGAGTCCATATGTTTGTATTAACAATTAAAGGGACATTGGTTGCGAAGCTGCCCAAAATACCTAAAAGATCTCAAAGATAGTTATGTCAAGTTGTTTGACTCTACTTCAGGTATATCCATTATCTAAACGTCATTATCTTAACAAGTTCCTATTCATAGATTCTTAATACATGATGTGATGATCACATTTCGATGTTATTGCAGGATCTACGAAAAAGAAAGAAGTTTAAAAAAATATAGTTTATACATTTTGTTTATGTGAAATGATCACAAAGTGAATACAAAAGGGAAAATAATGTAGTATTGTAGTGTTGTAATATAGTAACTACTGTTGTACTAACTACCTTAAACCGGATTTTTATCAAGGTATAATGTGATTTGATTGTACCATACTATCGAATATAAACATGACGATGAAAGACGTCGAAAGTAATGACATTTGGCACCCGAAGACCTGCGGATCCCACGGTAGCTAGCAGCAAGGTGTAGGATAGTCAATCCAATATAGATCTATACACAAAATCACCCTCTCCCTCTAGGGGACTATAGATACAAATCGAGCCATGGCAGTGATGACATGCCCTGAAACAGTTGTTCACATTTGTCTTATAGTAAATTCGTATATGTATTGTATGTACTAGTATAGTGAATGTATTGTTTATCGTTATAGTATTCTCTATCTATTTCTCTTCATAGTATGTTTATATAGTTTCTCATAATAGTATCGTTGTATAGATTCTCATAATAGTAAGTTTTCTTAGTTTATTATCATAGTATAGTTGTATAGTTTCTCATAATAGTAAGTATTGACTCATGAATGAATTGACTCTTTGTATGCTTCATTGAACTAGAAGTAATGAGTAGTATATCCGTAAACTATACCTAATATAGTTTACTAGTAGAATTGTTTGTATGACTGAATGTATTGAATTGAGATAAAAGCATTTATATCTATACATATATACATAGTATATGACTAAGGATCCAACGACACTCAGACAAACAACAGGGTACTCTAAGTCCACAACCAAACAAGGAACAAGAATTAAAGTGAGTTGTCATTCCTAAGTCCTTCAAACCATACTTGCATAACTATATATGTATTAGACATGATTTTGACAATATATAAGTTTAAAAGTTGTAAAAGAAAATTTTGGCATATAAAAGTAAGTTTGGTAAAGAGTTTAACATGTAGAAGAGTTTGATTAACAGTTTGGAGTAGTTTGATTGATAAAACAATTAAAAACATAGTAAATGCATTTGTTTGATAGTTATTAATCACATGTGATTGATATAATAACTATAATGTTTCAACTTGTATTCCCCCCCTCATAAAAGCATTTAAAATCATTTAAAAAGGTTGATTAAGGGGTATGAGCTCACTTGATAGATTGAAGAAGGTGAGACGAAAATCGAGTAGAACTCCGACTAGAGAAAACTAATTTTCTCGGGATTCTCGGGAATCTCGGGAGCGTAAAACCTTCCTTTGGAACTTGGATGTGAAGAGTGGGGCTTTGGGATGGCTTCAAGGGTTTAAACGCAGAGCTTCGGCACGAGAAAGAGAACAAATGAGCACCTAAGCCTGAAACCATCGTCTTCTATTTATAGCCCTATTTTTGGGCGCCACGTCGTGGTATTCTTCACCACATTGTAGAGTTGATCTTATCCTCTTCCATGGACGAGACGTCTACTGACAACCCCGGCACCCATTAGTCACAGTACCACGTCGTGGCCATCTGTGCCACGTCGTGGCCAGCCTGATAGCCTCGGATTTTGTGTCTCGAACTTGTAAAATCCGTAACTTCCACGTACGAGCTCCATTTTGACGTTCTATATATGCACGCATAGGTGAGAATATGTTCTACAACTCTCATTTAGATTTCGTCGGCTAATTTTGAATTTAATTTTAATTAATTATTTTTAACAGGCCGGGACACGAAACTCCATCATAAATCCATAACTTCTTCATCCGACATCTGTTTTTGTCAGACTTTGTACCGTTGCACTACTATTGTTGAGATCCTCGATTCTCATTTAGGTTGTTTTGGCCAAAAGTCTTTCGATCTCTATTTCGAGTTTTTAGTTGTCTACTGCTATTTCCGGAACTCGGAAAAATCATAACTTCCTCATACGAAGTCGGACTTGGACATTCTTTTAACGTACATTTACGGTTTAATAATATCTACAATTTTCTTTGAGATACCTAAGGCTAAAAATTATTGCAATGAAACTTCGCGTTTTACGTTTAACAGTATTAACGGTTTTGTTGTGAATCTTAGGTTGGTCATAACTTCTTCGTTATAACTCGGATTTTAGTGTTCTTTATATTTTTGAAACCCTTGACATGATATCTATCATTTATGCAATCCAGTAGAAACTTTTGAACATTTTATTTTTGACAATAAGTTCATTATATCAAAAGAGATTACAATTCTTGACTTTTTAGGTCATTACACTGATTCGAAATATCGGGTTGTCACATCGTCCCCCCGTTAGAGGGAATTTTGTCCAGAAATTAAATGTAAGATTAATATTTGTGGATTAGGGAAAGAGATGGGGGTTACTTTTGTTTCATTTGATCTTCACGCTCCCAAGTATATCCAGGTCCCCGCTTTGCATTCCAGCGAACCTTCACGATAGGTATGCGACTTTGTTTTCTTTTTTTTGATTTCCCTATCCATGACCTCAATTGGTTCTTCTATAAAGTGGAGACTCTGGTTGATTTCGATTTCATCTAGAGGGACGATGAGGGTCTCATCTGACAAACATTTCTTCAAGTTTGAAACATGAAAGGTAGGATGTACGTTATTGAGTTCCTGCGGTAGTCGAAGTTTGTATGCTATTGGGCCGATCCATGCAAGGATCTCGAATGGTTCGATATACCTTGGGTTTAGTTTCCCACGTTTTCCGAAAAGTATTAACCCTTTCCAGGGTGAGACCTTCAATAGCACTCGATCCCCGACCTGAAACTCCAAGGGCTTCCGTCTTTTGTCCGCATAATTCTTTTGTCTGTCTCTTTAAGCCTTTAGTCGTTCCCGAATTTGAACAATCTTCTCTGTCGTTTCCCAAATGATTTTCGGACCTGTGAGAGTGCTGTCGAAACTCGCCCTTTAGCTAATTAGGTGTCACCCATCTCAGCCTAACACAGAGGGGATCTGCACTTCCGGCCATAGAGGGCTTCAAATGGAGCAGCCTTGATGCTCGTGTGATAACTATTGTTGTAGGAAAACTCGAAAAGGGGTAAATGAGTATCCCATGCCTTCCCAAAGACGATCACATAGGCTCGCAACATATCTTCCAGGGTTTGAATAGTTCTCTCACTTTATCCGTCGATCTGAGGATTGCAGGCTGTACTCATGTCTAGCCTGGTTCCAAGGGAACTTTGTAGTGACTACCAGAACCTCGAGGTGAATCTACTATATCTATCGGAGATAATGGATATAGGAACTCCATGCAGTCTTACGATCTCCCTAATGTATGTTCTCATAAGCTTCTCCATCTTGTTAGTTTCTTTGATAGGTAGGAAGTGTGCGGACTTCGTCAATCTGTCGACAATGACCCAAATGGTATCAAGTCCAGCCGTTGTCTTGGGAAACTTGGTTATGAAGTCCATAATGATCCAGTCCCACTTCCAATATGGTATCTCTGGTTGTTGTAGTAAACCGGAGGGTTTCTGATATTCGACCTTGACCTTAGCGCAAGTAAGGCATTTACTCACGAAGGTAGCAATTTTTGCTTTCATGTTAGGCCACCAGTATATAACTTTTAAAGATCCAGATACATCTTATCTGAACCTGGGTGGATGGAATATCTAGTGTTGTGCGCCTCGGTCATGACCAAGTCTCTGAAGCCACCGTGATTCGATGTCCAGATTCGGTCCATGAGATATAAGGCTCAACCACCCTTGACTTCCAAGTTCTTATCCATCCCTCTAAGGGATTCACTCGCCATGTTTTCGGGATTCAAGGCTTCGAGCTGAGCCTCCTTAATTTGTGTGGATAGATGCGAATGGATAGTCATGGTCAATGATTTGACCCTTCAACCAGAATATTCTTTCCGACTTAGGGCGTCTGCCACTACGTTGGCTATACCCGGATGATAACGAATTTCGCATTCATAGTCATTGAGTAGCTCGACCCACCTTCGTTGTCTCATGTTGAGCTCCTTCTGGTTGAATATGTGTTGTAAACTCGTGTGGTCTATAAAGATAGTGTTTTTCGTACCATACAGATAGTGCCTCCAAATCTTCAGAGCAAACACAACTGCTCCTAGCTCAAGATCAGGTGTGGTATAGTTGACTTCGTGTGTCTTCAGTTGTCTCGAGGCATAGGCGATGACCTTACCTCGTTGCATCATAACATAGCCGAGCCCCTGGTTGGATGCATCGCAATATACTACGAAGTCTTCTATTCCCTCGGAGAGGGATAGTATCGGTACGCTACATAAGGCTCGCTTCAGCGTTTGAAACGCTTTTTCTTGCTTCTGTTCCCAGTCAAAGGCCATGCCTTTCTGGGTCAATGTTGTAAGAGGTTTTGCAATCCGAGAGAAGTTCTGTATGAATCTGCAGTAGTAGTTAGCGAGACCTAGAAATTGATGAATTTTCGTAAGTGTCATCGGTACTGACCAGTTCTCTATGGCTTTAATTTTGGAAGGTTCCACGTGGATTCCTTCTTCGCTAACCACGTGTCGTAAGAATTCGACTCTTCGGATCCAAAATTCGCATTTAGAGAACTTCGCATAGAGCTTCTCTGATCATAAGGTTCCTAAGACTTGTCGCAGATGATTGCTATGTTCCTCCTTATTTCGAGAGTAGATCAGCATGTCATCAATGAAGACGATGATGAACTGATCCAAGTAAGGACGATATACTCTATTCATTATGTCCATGAATACTGCAGGTACATTGGTCAATCCGAATGGCATAACCACGAAATTGTAGTGTCCGTAACGAGTTTGGAAGGCTGTTTTTGGAACATCCTCCTCTAGCACTCGTAACTGGTGATATCCGGATCTTAGATCAATCTTGTAAAAGTAACTCGCCCCTTGCAGTTGGTCGAACAAATCATTTATGCGAGGCAGATGGTAACGATTTTTGACCGTAAGTTTGTTGAGTTCTCTGTAGTCGATACACATATGGAATGATCCGTCTTTCTTCTTAACAAACAAGATCGGTGCACCCCATGGTGAGAAACTAGGTCTGATGAAGCCTTTGCTGAGCAATTCGTTAAGTTGACCGGATAGTTCCTGCATCTCAGCTGGTGCTAATCGGTAGGCCGATTTGGCTACTAGGGTAGCTCCTGGGACTAAGTCGATTTTGAAATCGACTTGTCATTGCGGAGGTAATCCATGTAGTTCTTCTGGAAAGATGTCGGGAAAGTTGTGCATTATCGGGATGTTCTTTAGTTCTTTTGTTTCTAGGCACGTATCGACAATGTGAGGAAGGAATGCACGATATTCTTTACATAAGTACTTCTGTGCTTGAATACTTGAGATGATGAAAATAGTAAGAATCAGTTGTAAAGTATGATAAGAGTGATCCATGGACTAAATCACCATAGCCCAAACATTGAAATCAGTGTATGATTTGAATAGAGACATAGCAATAGAGTTTGAAAACACAAGGGTATAGAGTTTCTAATAGATTACTTAACTGCCAATATTACTGGTATGACTTATGTAAATGAGTTCGGGAAAAATGACCTAACAGTAGGTCTTACATCAAACCATATGAGGGAAAATGTTGACAGCTTAGTAGTCTAGATAGTGTATTGAAAGACAGGAATATTTTACAGACAAGTGCTTCATAGAGTACAGATAAGAAAAGGTTATTCCTTAAATCAAAAGAAAAGATGTGATAGACATCTTCTACCGGTGATGGGCATTCCTTGGGTGAACCCTAAGGTCTGCTAGTTGATGCAACACTTCTTAAAGATGTCGCTCGTGAGCTCTCTGACGAACTCGAAGTTCTATGACTTCAGGTCGGGATGCAGCTAGTTGTTTCTACAAAGACTCATTGGCTCTTCCAGTCCTTTCCATTGCCTCTTCGATTTGGCGAATGCGTACCATGTTAATGCCATAGTTGGCGTCAATTTCCATGACTCGGTCGATGGCTGCTCGACCTTGCTCCACATTCCGAGCAATCCTACGGACCATGATGGGTAGGACTCGGTCAGCTGAGCCACCCTCGCTTAGGTTGTAAAAGCTTCGATCCCCATTGTAGGGTAAAGGTTGACCTTGTTTATCACTCCAACGATTCAAGTTTGTCGCCCACAAGGGTATGGGACCTTGAAATGCTGGTCGGGGGTTGAGATTTGGGACTTGACCCTCTTGGGGTAGGTTGTTGACTTCTGGCTCGAAGTCAAAACCATCAGAAAAATCTTCTGCATGGTGATCATCCAAATGGATTGGATGATCATCTTCTGGCTCGTCTTCAAGCCATCCAGCATTGCCTTCGTTTGGGAAGTACGGGTCGCTAGGAGGATGGAATCTAGCCATGATATCTACGCGAGAAAAGGGGTATAAGAATCTAATATCAATAGACGTACTACTTAAGATAATTATAAGACGATCCTTACCAGTTACTTTAATACTTACGTAGTGCATACTAGTTATATGCAATCAAAACAGGATAGACCTTCGAATAAGTAACCCTAACTCCAAATCCACAACCAAACAAGGAACATGAAATTCTAACTCTATGACACCTTAATCTCATATAACCTTAGTGTATCCACTTAGCAACTATTGACCTACTAGTAAAGACCTTTCTAGTTCTCAGATAAGAATTGTAGTAACACAAAATACACCTATAGTATTTTAAGTTCATGTTTTGTTCTAAAGTTATCATTGTAGTAGTGTTGGTAAGTTTTTAGACTTGTTGCCATATCACAACCATTCTCGGGCATATGTTAATCACTTCTCGGAACAACATAGTTGATCAAGCTATGTCACTCCCAGAACTGACCATACATTCCCAAGCCTACTTGTGACATTCAACAATCGTAATACTTTTGTTACGTCCTAGTGACACTGATTTTAGTATGAATGCAGGTATGTATACCTAGTTAAATATTTTACTATTTAAAAGTATAAACGCTTGGTCAGAGTATTTTAATCCCATTGTGTTTATAGTTTGTATATCTTTTATGGGTTGATATACTCAATTCACTGTAAACAATGCTCCGATACCAATCTGTCACACCCCAAAATCGGAATGGCAGAAACGTTCGGGGGTGGAGGATGTCATGTACAGTATCATAACACATAATAATAATAAACAAGCAAACAACATCATCCATTGCATTAATAATATAATTTAATACAAGTGTGTTCTGTAGTTTATAAGACACCAAAAATGTAAATCAAAATAAAAGATGAGTCTTGAATGCGCTCCATCTTCTCAAAGGCTGGCATCGGTACCTGTCTACGGATGACCTGAGAATACAAGTCATTTAAAAGAGTTTATCAGCTTTAAAGCTGGTGAGTTCATAAGTATTTAGTGTCGTTGTTTGTATCAAAATGTTTGTAACAATGTTTGAAGTATGAGCTTGTAAATGTTGTAGTAAAAGTATGTTAATGTTCGTAAATGTTTGTAAATGTTTGTAACTCCAAGAAAATCCAATATTTTCTACTAAAAGTAGCCTTCTACCAAGGCCCGACTGTTTTGTATGTTCGTTTCTTGTAAAAGTGTGTAATTTTCCCAAGTGTAACTATCATTAACAAAATATAGTTTATACATTATCGTTTATGTGAAATGATCACAAAGTGAATGCAAAAGGGAAAATAATGTAGTACTGTAGTGTTGTATTATAGTAACTACTGTTGTACTAACTACCTTAAACCGGATTTTTATCAAGGTATAATGTGATTTGATAGTACCATACTATCGACTATAAACACGACGATGAAAGACGTCGGAAGTAATGACATTTGGCACCCGAAGACCTGCAAGTCCCACTATAACTAGCAGCAAGGTGTAGGATAGTCAATCCAGTATAGATCTATACGCAAAATCACGCTCTCCCTCCAGGAGACTCTGGATACAAATCGAGCCATGGCAGTGATGACATGCCCCGAAACAGTGGTTCACATTTATGTTATAGTATATTTGTATATGTATTGTATGTACTAGTGTAGTGATTGTATTGTTTCTCGTTATAGTATTCTCTATCTAATTCTCTTCATAGTATGTTTGTATAGTTTGTCTTAATAGTATCGTTGTATAGATTCTCAAAATAGTAAGTTTTCTTAGTTTCTCATCATAGTATAGTTGTATAGTTTCTCATAATAGTAAGTATTGATTCATGAATGAATTGACTCTTTGCATGCTTCATTGAACTACAAGTAATGAGTAGTATATCCGTAAACTATACCTATTATAGTTTACTAGTAGAATTGTTTGTATGACTGAATGTATTGAATTGAGATAAAAGCATTTATATCAATACATATATACATAATATATGACTAAGGATCCAACGACACTCAGATAAACAACAGGGTACTCTAAGTCCATAACCAAACAAGGAACAAGAATTAAAGTGAGTTGTCATTCCTAAGTCCTTCGAACCATACTTACATAACTATATATGTATTAGACATGATTTTGACAATATATAAGTTTGAAAGCTGTAAAAGAAAAGTTTGGCATATAAAAGTAAGTTTGGTAAAGAGTTTAACATGTAGAAGAGTTTGATAAACAGTTTGGAGTAGTTTGATTGATAAAACAGTTAAAAGCATAGTAAATCCATTTGTTTAATAGTTATTAATCACATGTGATTGATATAATAACTATAATGTTTCAAATTGTATTCCCCCCCTCATAAAAGCATTTAAAATCATTTAAAAAGGTTGATTAAGCGGTATGAATTCACTTGATAGATTGAGGAAGGTGAGACGAAAATCGAGCAGAACTACGACCAGTGAAAACTGATTTTTTTCGGGATTCTCGGGAATCTCGAGAGCTTAAAACCTTCCTTCGGAACTTGGATGTAAAGACCAGGGCTTTGGGATGGTTTCGAGGTTTTAAACGCAGAGCTTCAGCACGAGAAAGAGAAGAAATGAGCACCTAAACCTGAAACCATCGGCTTCTATTTATAGCCCTATTTTTGGGCACCACGTCGTGGAGTTGATCTTATCCTCTTCCATGGACAAGACGTATACTGACAACCCTGGCACCCATCAGTCACAGTACCACGTCGTGGTCATCTATGCCACATCGTGGCTAGCCTGACAGCCTCAGATTTTGTGCCTAGAACTAGTAAAATATGTAACTTCCGCGTACAAGCTTCGTATTCGACGTTCTATATATGCACGCGTAGGTGAGAATATGCTCTACAACTCTCATTTATATTTCGTTGGCTAATTTTGACTTTAATTTTAATTAATTATTTTTAACAGGCCGGGACACAAAAACTTCGTCATAAATCCATAACTTCTTCATCCGACGTCCGTTTTCGTCAGAATTTTTACCGTTGCACTACTATTGTTGAGATATTCGATTCTCATTTAGGTTGTTTCGGCCAAAATTCTCTCAATCTCAAATTTGAGTTTTTAGTTGTCTACCGTTATATCCAGAACTCGGAAAAATCATAACTTCCTCATACGAAGTCGGACTTGGACATTCTTTTCACGTACATTTATGGTTTAATGATATCTACAATTTTCCTTTAGATACCTAAGGCTAAAATTTATTGTATTGAAACTTCACGTTTTACGTTTAACAGTATTGACGGTTTTGCTATGAATCTTAGGTTGGTCATAACTTCTTCGTTATAACTCGAATTTTAGTGTTCTTTATATTTCTGAAACCCTTGATACGATATCTATCATTTATGCAATCCAGTATAGACTTTTGAACATTTTATTTTTGACGATAATTTCATTATATCAAAAGAGATTACAATTCTTGACTTTTTAGGTCATTATATTGATTCGAAATATCGGGTTGTCACAACTACTAATAAGGAGCTAGGATAATTTAATAGATTCCTCAGGAGATGTCTAGAAACATAGTTTTCATTTTATGCATTTTAAGGACAAGTTCCAAAATTTTCATTTATTATCAATAAAAGTAAAGCTTTGGTTTATTTAGTTGGTTTACTTTATATTTCCTTTCAATGGCATTTAGGAAAGTGTTGATTACATTTCTAATGTTAGCAATGTTAATTGTGGATTTGATTCTTGTTATATCGCTTGTGGTATTGTCATAATTAACTAAGTGATAAAGAATTCTCATCACCCAAGTATCAATTAGATAGAAACTTGGAGTCAAGCAATTTGAATTGTGTGATGTATGAGAATCTTGATCATTGGAAAATTATCACTAATTCATTAATCACATATTGATGTGAGTCAAGTGAAGGACTAATGGATCTAGTACACGTTGATGTTGACTATTCATATCCAACACAAAGGATGAAAACTCTATTCACCATGATTTAATGATGTCTCAATAAATATGGTTGTATTTCTAAGATTAAGCATAATCTGATACTTTGAAAAGATTCAAAGAGTAGCAGAACGGATAAGAAGAATTTGTCAGGTAGAAAGATAAAATTTTCTCCAATCTAAAAGGAAAGGAGAGTACTGTAGCATCATATTTTATGATCATCTTAATGATTGTGGAATATATCACAATTAATCTTTGAAGAAGATCTTTGTGCAATTGTATGACTAAGAAGAGGAATCAAATATTTTTGAATTGGTTCAATTGAGAGATGACACATACTTCGTTTCCAATCAATTTTTAGAGCCATGCTCAAGTTCCTACAGATCGTATCTTGAAAACTTATTTCATAATAAGTACGTTTATAACACCTCATAAAATGCGGAGTAATAATGTTTTTTTAGAAGTTGTGATGTTTTGGTTAAAACAATGGATAAACTAAGCCCAATTCTATGAAGTGTTTTCTTGTTGTGAATCCACATGTATTTTTGAATATTTGGTTTAGCTCCTCAGGGCATATTCCTTGAGACAGAAACTTATATGTCAAGAAGTCAGTGGGAGTCTTATTGATCTTGAGAGTTTCTACTAGCACACGACCTGAGCTTGGCAACCTATCATGTTAAGTTCACACATTCTTGTTTTTGTGGTACTTCCAGTTAAGTTGGCAATGCTTATGAGTTCGATGGTTCTCTTTTGACTTCAAAAAGCAAATCACGTTGGTCAGTAAAAGTATGTTGATCAATATGGGTGAGTTGCTTAACAACACGGAAGCACTGGTAGGCCCTTGTGCTACCAGAGGGCAAGAAATTCAGAAGAACGAAGTTTAGTCCATGAAGGAAAGCTAAATTTGAATATTTTTTTGTAGTTAACCTTATTTTATTGATTGTAGGTTGGAAATGATAGATTCACATGGATGGGAACGTACACACCATAAAATCTAGGTGGAAAAAGGTTTCGCTCTAATTTATGAAATAGTTATGAGAAATCAGCTTCTTTAGTAGATTTTAAAGATCTAATAAAGATCAACATGGTAAGTGGTTATGTTAATTGCGTTCTTAAATTCATAATATGATTACCACATCCCTCTTCATTTTGAATTGTGAGAAATGGAAAAGATTTGTTTGAACTTTCAATACATATATCTACAAGTTTTGAAAGGGTTTAAACACACATGTAAGCTATCCAATGAACTTGTATAAGCTTAAAAAGTCTAGTTGAAGACTTATCGAAGCATCACGTGTCAGAAATCTTCACTTTAGTAAGAAATTCAAAAACATTCATTTCGAAAAGTCCAGTTGATTTCCGAGTACATGTCATACCTAGTGGTATCATAATTGTTAACATAATGGGAGTGTAATTGTGATGTTAGTATTGTGTTCGTTGGCAATACTATCTGTAGGGAACAAAGTTTTTTAAAGTTTGGGAATTGTTTCTCTATGATAGACTTAAGAGAGAGGGCACTCAAACTTCGTTTCAAATCTAAAAGATTAGATTCAAGGGTTTAATATAACTTTTTCTTGGACATATATGAATATCATGTTGAAATGATTCAACATAGAAAATTCATTATATGAAAATATTATAGCAAGAGATATAAGGTCCTTATGTACGACCACTACTAGAAAACAGCCTTTTACGACACACAAACCACGACACTCATTAATTTATGTTACGCAAACGAGAGTGACATTAGAAAAGTGTCATCTCTTCAGAAAATTTAAGGATTTAGGTCACGCATTATTGCGTGCCTTTAAATGAGTGTCGTAAGAAAAAAAATTAAAAACACGGAGGGCGCTGTATCTTAAATGTGCGTCCTCTGTAGGTGTCGCTTTATAATTTTAATGAACGCGCGTTCCTTAGTTACAAGCGGGAAAAGAAAAGCCAAAAAAAATTAGAAAAGCCCGCTACCCTCCCTGCCCTAAGCGTTTTCATGCATCTTTCATTCTCCTCACACTGTTGTGCAACTTCTCAATCAAAGGTCCAAGGTTACGATTTCGTCTCCATCTATCAACTTCATCATCTCAATCAAGAAAAAGGGCTTCTAATTTCCATCCATCTACTTCATCTCTGCTATGATTTCACCTGCTTCATCTCTGTTGTTCCTGAGAATACTCGCCAACAGTTTTCTTGCACTATTCCTTGACCTGCTTCCTTCTAGACACAATTCTTCAAAGATCTTGATTACATGCTTCCTTCTGCAGACATTTACCCCAATTTCCCATTTCGTCTCACTCTAGAAACCCTAATCCTTCCGCCACAATGAACACTGCCACCAACTCATCCACCAGACTATACGGCACCTACAATGCACCACCAGGTCCACCGCCACCTTCTGTCATCATTATTCTCTATTAACATCGCTCAGCCACCACACCCCTTCCTCGCTGGGTTGCAATCACAGATACACACCACTGTTAAAATCACACCGCTGCTTCACACTCCTACCACCATAAGCTTCCATATTCTTGAAACCCATCTTCGAACCGGAAGTGTGAGTATCCCAAACATGGTTCCTTTAAAAAAGGTATATATTATTTTTCTATTTTTCTTACATGAAGTTTATCAGAGTTGTTTCTTTCTTCTTGATTTGGTTTATAGAACATAAAATCCTTAATTTAATAAGTTTTGTTTTCAGCAATGTGGTGAGGAGAAGCAAGAAATGGAATCAATATTGTAATAGGTTGCTTTCTTCTTACGTTGGTTTAGAAAAATAGAGAGTAAATGGGAAGAGGAGGAAGACCATGTTGTTGATTTTTATTTTTGTAAGGCCATCACTAAAATCTTTGTTATTTTTCTCTATTTCTCTCTAGAAAACAAATAAGCTAAACACCAGACCTCTGTTATTTTTCCGCTTTTTGTTGGGTCTTAGAAGAGGCTCAAATAGTTCCCCCAGTAGCCACTACAATCCTCTAGGTCATTGACTGAGCCTTTTTGGGACGCGTCAACTATTTCGTATCCATATCCAAACAACGGGATGTTTGTGAGAGAGTACTGGTATGAATTATGAAATATGAATATCTCCAAACATGTACTTGATTTCATATCCTTTATTCGTGACTATAACTCATGATTGATTGCAGATACCTTCTAACCCAATTGCACTTATCCAAAGTAGTTTTCATTCCACTTAATCAAAGGTGCGTTAGTCGCATGCCAGATCTTATTCTGATCCTACATTCTCATATAATATTCTTGATGATGCTCAGTTAATGATTTAAGACAACTCTTTATCCTATTTATTGATTTGTGTCAGAAGTAGAAGATTTGTGATTACAAAGTTTATTGGGTTTGTTGCAGTTCCAAATTCTTCTAGAGACAATTTTTTGGAAGAAAAATACGTCCAACCCTCAAGAAAGGTAATATACATACATTTCATCCACTTGCTGGATTCTTTCAGCGTCATTTTGGGAAAGAGGTATTTGTATACGTGATTTTCTGTTTTTATTCTGATTATGAGAAAACTTAAAGTTTTCATTTCTGTTTTAGTTGTTTAAAAGATTCTCCATGCTTATAGTTATTAATGTTTAATAATGTAAGGTTGTTGAGTATCTGATTGACCCTGTTGTAGTGGGAATAAGTGTTGTAGAGTGCAGATCCTGAATCACTTTCTGTGAGTAACTAACTCTCTTCCATATCCCTATTGTCCACAAAGATGCGTCATGCATTTCCTGAGCTATGGGAACTAGAGAAAAAGTATTTTTCATTCTTTTTTTCTTCCAAGACTATATATCTATCTATCATCGGTTGAATGAATGAATACTGATGTTGATGACACTTAGGTTTGCTTCTATCATTTCTGGAGCTTTTCAATCTATGTTGACTTCCATAAGTAGGAAAAAGAGTCCTCCTTCAAACAGCAAGCGTAGGCATGCACGTGGTTCTTTTTCATTTTTGGGGGGAATGCAGGTAGGATGGAATGCAGTTGGTTAAATCTATGAGTGAAATGCGTGGTAATTTATTTTGGTAATGTAGTATAGGAGTATGATAAAAACTACAATTGCAAGTGATGTTTGTTTGTTTATGTCATATTTAGATATCTGATGGATGGATGTAATGTAATTCTCTCAGGTTGCGAAGTTTGTGAATGGACTATTTGAGTCAAGATCCGACCTTTCTACATTTAAGAACCTCATACGGGATTTCCTTGTGCAATCCAAAGAGTTTTCAGCATAGGTAATGTTATATAGATATAAATATAAACCTTTTGGATCTTTTATTGTCATGAAACTATAAAATTTCAAAAAGACATTCTTACCCTTTTACATAACTTATAAAAGTTCTATTCACTATATTAAAAGTACAATGTTGCAACCATCATTACGGGTTGTATGTGTTCCTCATATAAAGAATCGGTGGTTAGCATGAAGACCATGTGAAGGATCTTTTTTATATTGATTTTAAAAATCTGAGGGTTGGTGTATACATTTCTCATTATCTTTCAATTTTTCTCCTATTATTATCTATATTTTTACTTTGTAAGTCTTGGACTGCCCTGAGTACAACCTACTTTGCTCCAAAATTAGTTAATGTCTATAACTAATACTTCATTGTAATGTCTTTTGTCCTTTTCTTTATCAGATGATAGCAGAAGATCTTCAAAAACTTTACCCCAAATCAATCGGTAACAAAACTGAGATCAACACATTGTTGAATTTTTTGATATTTATGTTTAATTGCAAGTTTCATAACTATTTGCTTATATTTAATAAATGGTTTGGATGCTAGAAGCTATGTTGCAAGACTTCAATCTCCATTTCATCAAAATCCATCCATTTTCCAACCAAATCAATCAGTTAATCCTTAAAAAAACCAATACATATACAATATTTCTATTGGGGGGTGTGGATATAATCTTGAAAGCACTTACATGAAACGACAATAATCACTTGTGTATTTGGCATTTAGTCATTAAATAAACACTTTCATTACTTTCCTTAATTTTATTTTGATTCACTATTATATAATCACTTTCTAATGTCAATTTAAACATCCACTACAGTATATTGAAGCTATTAAATGATTGTTTGGAGTGAAAAATATGATCCATGCAGAAAGACAAAAGCAAAGGCAACTTTTAATATTATTTTAACTTCTTTTCTTTCATGATATATATTAAAAAAAAATTCTATGTACAAGGTGTTCTTTATTAGGTTCATGATATTTATTCATAAACATTTTTTTTCTATGTACAAGGTGTTCTTCATTGGGTTGCAAAGCCTTCAGTAAGCAATCTAAATGGTTTAATTAGCCTATCATCATGAAACTTCTCTCCAATTACAATGTGAAAAGGAAGATGTTGATAGCTATATCTATAATCTGGTGTGTGGATCATAAACAATTTTGGACAAAAATACCCGTCATAGTAGATGAATAAGCACTGACCCATGCGTAGCGTGGGCCTCTCTTCTAGTTATTATTATTAATAATAATAAATTATGTTGTAAAGTCATGATTAAATTAAATATATGTGATATTGTGTTGTTTGTTTTTATGATTTGATAGTGATATCACTGTTTTGGCTAAAGACAAAGCATATGCCTAGATTCACCTTAATGAACTCAACATTCATCAGGTACGTTTTATTTTCATGTCATCTCATTTGTCTGATTCCTAATTTGTAGTTTTTTGTAAGTTGTAATTTAATACAAGTGTTTACTTTCAATCAATGTCAAAAATACCCTTTAAGAATGACAAAATAGGAAAATCATGGACTTAAGGAAATGTTGCCATTTTCATGTGACATCTCAAGGTTCAACTTGATGAACCTTGATACATGGATGGGCATATCATCATACTTACATATGCAAAAAGTGAGGCATATCAAGTATTTACCTATGGATATTAAAGTTATCATGGATAGGCTTAATGCTACCCAAAAAATATAGTCACTTGATGAACCTTGAGACATGGTCACCTGTGGAACACATATTGTCCTTGGACCCACTAGATGTATGTGACATATTTGAAAAAACATGCATCATTTCTTTGTTTCCTGAACAATTTCTTTTGCCATGCATTATGTTCAAGTTATCAAGTCTTTATTTGTGAAGGTGAACACATTCAGAGGACTCGCCTTAAAAGGAGCTCCAAAATCTTCTAAAGTGTATGGAGAGCAGTTTATGGGACATGTATGAATATCTCTATGTTTAAATTTGGATTTGCTAGCATTACACATAGTTTTTGGTGATTATGATAAAATATATGAATACAACTTGTTCAATATTGGATTTGCTAGCATTGTACATAGCATTACACATAATTTGCTTCAAATGTTGGATGATGGAAGGTTGACCGATGGTGATAAAGGAAATGGAAGAAGCCGCATGAAATAGATTTTTTGTATGAAATACAAAGTAGATTAGATGAATGCAAATTTATATATTGTAAGAAATAGAATTGTATGACATTAAATTTTATCCAATGGATTGTATTTTTTGCATATGGTATTTTATTTCTATTATGAGACATTAAATGCAAATTTAATTTAAAAATTAATAAATATATAAATATATTTTTTTAAACATTTAAATTTACAATATGCAAAAATGTGTATCATCTTCATTTATGACATAGTCTTTCTTGACATGGGTTTTAATGATACGTATTGCATGTCGTAAATGCGCGTCATCTCTCGTTATGACAGGGTCTTCCTTGACGCATATTTGTGCATCATCTGAGTTTTTTACGACACGCATTGTGCGTCGTGAAAAGCGGTTTTTCTAGTAGTGGACATAATGAATCGAGTCTCATATGCTTCAGATATAGGAGTTACATATGCTATAATAATTATTTGTTCTGATTTTTCCAAATGTCTTGCGCATTGAGAGGGGAAAAGGACTAGAATTTTGTGTGAATTGAGTTGTTAAACAACTATCAAGAACATTCTAAGGTTTTCTGAAGATTGGTTGCTTGTGGACAGTTGGAAGTGTGGTATTAGTTTGGACGGACTATATTGACATGATTCTGGATTGAGATGATTCTTGATCAAAATTGATGGTGATATGGGAATATGGAAATGTTTCGATAGCGGCAGTTAATTATTAAAATCTATATATGATTTGGAAGCTTTAATGCAAAAAATATGTTCAACGAGTATACCTTGAATTTGAGAATTCATTACCATAAAATTGTTTTTAGTAAATAAATTCCAATGGAACATTCTGTAATGTTTTTGGCTAAGTCTTTGCGACTTTGAAGCCTCGACATCACATAAGGACAATGCATGTAAGGTTAGAATTTTAACACATTTCAAGTAGTGACAAGAATTTAGAATTATGAAATGAGCATCATTGGAATAGTGTACAATCGATCTGTTCACAAAGGAAGGACCATAGAGAAACATAGTATGCATGTTCATAACATGGCATGACTAATGTATAATTCAAGTGTTTAGTTAATTAATCGAAACATTATACAATGAATAAAGTCTTAATTATTATGGTGATTAAATAATAAAAGTTTTATTTATAGTCAATAATTTTGAGACCATAGTTAATTAGGTTAATATTGTGTTTCACTTTGCATGTTTTACTTCCTGAAGAATTTTATTATTCGAAATTCAATAGTCGCTCATACTTTTGGAAGTAAGTAGTGAATTAAGGCTGTCATGATTTAAGTTGTAGATTATCTATGGAGATTAGACAATGTAATGGTTGCTACAATGTTCATGGGTACTTAGAAAATGGGGATTTTGAGTATTGGTTATACCCACGCTCAGAGAATTACTTCATGGATTTTATCACAAGTAATTTTGAGACAATAATATATTATATTTTTAAAACGGAGTTATATGAGTTAGGATTTACAAGTCAGTTGTGCATTGTTAATACATAAACACATCAGTAACTTGATGTTATAAAACGTGTTGTTATGCATGATTTGATGAGTAAATAGTGCAAGAATATAAGTCAAAGTTTATTTGTTCCTTTTTCCCTAACGGAAAAAGTGATATCTTTGGGCCCCTCGGTGATTTCGTGTTGAGTTATAAGTGTTAGGCCTAGCCAAGAATAAATTGATGTATTCAATTAGAAGTCTTATGTCGTCATCACAAATCAGAAATTAGGAAACAAATTTTTGGAAAAATGAGATTGATTATAATCCATGTCTCATGTCCGTACGATATCTTGTAGAACGGATGGATATTTGATCATTTATCTTAGGAAACATAACTGACCGGGTCAGAGTTCAACATCATCCTTTGGAAGCTACAATTAGCTTATCAGTTTGGAAGTTATACTGGAAATTATTGTCATTGACTTATCCAAGTGGGAGATTATTGGATTGGGTGTCTAAACCCATAACTATTATTGGTATAAACTTGAATTGATAGTAGCACAGTCTTTTTGGGTTGCTCTCAAACCTAGCAATTGGACAGGATGACTTTAGAGAGACATTAATTTATTATGTGAATAATAAATTAAATAAATTGTTTATTAATGTATTATGAAAATAAAATATTAATTAGAAATCATATTATTTAATTAATAATTAATTAGAGATTAA
The DNA here is from genome assembly GCF_051521515.1 of Lactuca serriola. NCBI lineage: Eukaryota > Viridiplantae > Streptophyta > Magnoliopsida > Asterales > Asteraceae > Lactuca > Lactuca serriola. The sequence goes on from NC_136410.1 coordinate 197,151,450, forward strand.
TTCAAATTAATTTTGGGCAACATGGCCCTAAGTACCCAAAGTGATCACATTATCAAATAATTAAAAAAAAAGTGCCTCATGTATTTGATTATCATCCAGATAAATGACCCAAGGTGGTTAATAAATACCATTATTATGACCATCATTATCAAAGCCAACATGGACGATAGCATCAGACACAGGCAAACGTATGGTAAACAATTTCAAACCTTCATTGTGTTGGATCAAAGTATGAGTAAAAGAATTAAAAATATTAAGGTCTACATGTCACACCCATGTAAGGTGTTTCGAAGAAGTAAGACCCTTGTGACTAGAAAGAGTAGAAAGGTACAAATCTTCATCCTTATCTACTCGACATGTTTATGAACACCATCATCCTCAACCACATGGTCGTCTCAACCTTCCCCACCCATTCAAAGAAACAATCAACTCTATTATCACTCAGTCCTCTAAAGTCTCCTCCACCCAATCGATGAGAATTTTCCTTATGATAATCAGAATCAAAAAGATCATGAGGATATTGTTTATAGAACTCTAATCCTCATATCAACATCATGGTTTATTAGAGGTAAAATGGTAACATTCACAATATTGTCATTTGTAACTAACATTCCCTATAACATTCCATCTTAAAAATCTCTCAACCAAATTTAAATACGCTTACCACCTACAAGAAATTTCATACATCTTAGTGAAAATTCAAAACAAACGTCACATAAAAGCGCATATGCATTATAGTTAGAACTTACTTGAATTTTTTATGGATAATGTTGGGACACAATTCAAGCGACAATAGTAATGACTCATACTAGTCACAACATTAATAAGCTCTTGGAACCTCAAAGTCTTTCAAGTCAAATTCGAAATCCTAGTCATGGAATCTTGAAAGTTCATGGTATCATTAGGAGCATTATTGAAAATTTTCCATGAATTCTTGAATTGATTTATGAGAAAGGATTCTGCGGTGGTTTCAACACTAGAAGAAAACAAATTAATTCAAAGAAAATAGGATTTGAAAAACCTTGTTATGCTTCAGTTGGGAAATATGGGTCGGGTTATGCATAATAACCTAACAAAAAAGGGGGTATGTAGAATACATAAACTAACCTCGAAAAACTACATATGTACACTGATTTTACCATGAGGAGGAGAGTCAATGTCAACCATGGGACCAGGAAGATAAGGAAGCGAAACTTTCTCACTGAAAGGAAAAAAGCAAGAAAGGAGGAAACAAGCAAAGGAACAAGGAAAGATAAAAAAAAGGTTATAAGTAGAGCACTTATAACCTAGGAAACTATACCGGTAGTTACATAGTTTGACAAGATAAGGCAGGGAAAAATATAGGAGAAATATCACTCGACGTAAATGGTGCGTGGCTAACTCACAAGTCTAAATACCAATCAATACTTGCATAGTATTGCTATCCAAATTGAAGGATAAATGGGGGCCCGACCCCTAAAACCCAGATAGAACATTAAAAGGACAAACTCTGGCAGGATACAAAAAAATCGGGTAGGGATGATATGTAGAACCGGAAAATCAGACCAGAACCGGAACCATTAGAACCATAATATATAGAATCGGTTTGGGTCCTAGGTATAAAGAATCGATTTACCTGGGTTTTGGGTAATCTGGTTTCAGGTCCTTTTGGTCCGGGTAAACCGAGTTTAAGAACCAGAACCGTTTTAGGAACCAAAACCGGTTTTAGGGGTCGGAACCGGTTTCTATCGAAAGTTTAAAACATGCATATCTCATTCGTTTGAACTCGGATTGGCATGAGGTTTTCTCTAGAGTCTATTTTATAGTTTGTACATGCTTTTAGACTATAATTTTTTCATTTTTGAGTTAATATTCATTGACTTACACTCCCTCAAACTCAGGATATCAAAGCTAAGACATTTTATGTTTTTCATTTTTTTTTTTTGTATTATGTGAATGTTTTAGAACATGCATATCTAATTCATTTGAACTCAAAATAGCATGCATTTTTTTTTTAAAAAAATTTCTAGAGTTTTTACATGATTTTAGACTATAATTTTTCCATTTTTCGTTTCATATTCATTAACTTACAATCCCCCAAAGTCGAGATATCAAAGCTGTGATTTTTCTGTTTTTTAGCTTTATTTTTATATTTTGGGAAATTTTAAAAATGCATATTTAATTCGTTTGAAGTTGAATTATCATGAGGTTTTTTGTAACATGTATTTTAGAGTGTGTACATAATTTTAGACTATAATTTTGTCACTTTGCTTTCATATTCACTGACTTACAGTCCCCCAATGTTAGGATATCAATGTTGTGAATTTTCTTTTTTTTTTTCAGCTTTAGAAAAGTCTACGAATAAGTAAGTGAAGGCTTGGCTTACGTGCTCAGCTCAAGCAAGAAGAAGCTAGAAAGTCAAGCCTATTGAATGGTGGCAGAGGGAGTGGAGGTCTAAAAGTCAGAAGAGAACACTGTGCAAAGGGTACGCGACCACAACACACTGTTGTCCCTTTTTTTTCTTTCTTTTTCTTCGCACTAGGAGTAGCTGTAACTTAGCAATTCGACTGGATAGTTTGACTGCGAATCTTCTTGCTATCAATACCCTGAGTTTAGTTCAAGCCTACCATCTCTTCTCACGAAAGTCTTTCCACCCCGTCTCCGAATTGAAATATCTGTGAAATTTTAAAAATGCATATCTAATTTGTTTGAATTCGGATTACATGAGGTTTTTTGAAACTTGTAGTTTAGAGTTGGTACTTGGTTTTAGACTATAATTTTGTCATTTTTGGTTTAATATTCAATGACTTACAGTCCCTTGAAGTTGGGATATCAAAGTTGAAAGTTTTCAAAGTTCAACCACTAAGTAATTACCAAAAAATTTCGGATTTCCCGGGTTTTCTGGTTCTAGACCCACTTTACCTGGTTCCACTCAACCCACTTTAATGTTTCCAGATTTTCTGATTCTAGACCTACTTAACCCGATACCTTACCCGAAACTGAACAGCAACCGGATCCTAATATACCAGTCCAGTTTCCAGTCCTACAAAATCCCATTAACCGGTCCAAGTCTATCGATCCAGGTTTGAACCTACTCTTATCCCTAAAATCGGGTACCGATCACCAAGAGGTGGCATGTACGTACCATAGGAAAACATGGATAAGCTGAGTAGACCTAATCGACAATAAATCCCAGCAACCCTAATTAAATCCTATAAATCTAACACAAATCACTAAAGGCAACATTATTTTAAAATAAAAGCCACAAAACTAGGGCAAGCTCCACCTATAAACAAATATTAGCAACAATATGATATATCTTGGTCCATGTAAGGTTACATGCTTATAAAATGGAGAATAATTCAAAAGAAAAACTATTTAAGAAAATTGTTCTTGCTCATTCATGTAGTAATACCACAACCAAATTGTTCTAATTTAAGTATCAGAAGGTATTACTATGAACTCTCTTGTCTTATCATTTTCAAGAAGTTATCAACTCTCTTCCAACCTTGTTAGTGTCAGCAACACCAAAACCAGCTTGTTAGAGATGACATAGTATCATTATTGATTTCTATAAAAAGACTTACATTCTTAACAAAGAAACTTAATTCTAAAAGAAAAAGATAAAATTTAGATGGTCAATTAGAACATATATAAACTTTATTGATAGTTGATAATTATCATTATTAGTACGATACTTGCATAAAAAAAATGTAAGAAATAAGTAGTATAAACTAGGGAAGATGTTAGGTGTGTCAAACCCAACAAATAATAGGGGTACAACAGACTCCAAATACACTACTTTAATGCACCAAAAAGTAGTACAAAGCAAGCAAAGTCGAACCACAGAGATACGAGATAGAAGTCTATACCTCTTTGCATAAGGTACGTTGGTCACAAAGGGGGTTTTGTTTGCAAAAGTAAAATAATAAAATAACAATCTACTTTAAAATCATGCACAAAATGAAATAAATTTGTAAACAATTTGATTGAATGGTTCTAGTTCTAGTTCTCAATGTTTTTTTTCAACTTGATTATGACTTGATGTAATTCGTGATTGATATTCTAAGTTGGTACTGATAGATATTAACATGCTCTAATACCTGTCGCTTGACAAATTATCTAACCAAAACACGCTCTTTGACTAGACTTAGCTTTACTAATTCTACCTAAACAAGCTCTTAGATTGTATTGAAAAATTGCGTTAAGTTTTATACAAGCTTTCATTTCTTCTCATATGCTCGGAAGTGTGAAAACATGTGATATATGTGTTTGTTACCAATTATTAACTTTATAGAACAATTAGGTGCCCTAAAAGTTAATTAACAACACAAAAATTCAATTCGTGAAAGTGGCCAATCAAACACAAATCAAATTCTAGGATTCTAGTTTAAACAAAAACACAATCACTAGAACAGAATCAACAAATCAAACATCAAATCATATGCTTCAAGTCAAGCAATCAACATCTTTTGAACAAGAACTAGAAATCAGGGTTTCTTAGCCACACATGGCTAAGAACAAATCAAACAAGAATAAAGATGGAATTGAAATGTTGAATGTTTACTAAAATGAAATCAAAAGTGTTTGCAATGATTTGGTCTTCTCAAAAGCTCCAAGAAATCTCCCAAAATTGCCCAAGATCGCCAGAAGTTCTCCAAAATGATGTATTCCCTTGTTTTATTAAGTCTCACGTGCTTTCCATGAGACAATGTGTGACAACCGTCAAAATTGGAGTCGGTTCTAGATTTGAATAAACTTAGTTGCACGTATAGGCACTACACATATTAGACTTAGTAACTAGAAGCTAAGTTATAACCTAGTAGAATCTTGGAAACAGATAGAGAAAATGGATAATGTGCTTGGATTTCACATTGGTATGTGAATTCTACAACTACTTAACTGTAGTGACTATCCATATTCAGGTCACTCTTTGACTCGAACAACATTTCATGAATCATATACACACATCATGCACTTGACCTAGAAGTAGAAGTTAGTTCAAAGTCTCATAGAAACTTAAGTCAAAGTTGAAGACTAGGACTAGTATACTTGATTCCTCAATTTCGCTTGAATCTCGGAATCACTACATAGAATGCCAATAAACCGATAAAAATAAATTACAAACATTATTTATAACTATAAAAGAGTTATAATACCATAAGATAATTTGAAGTCTCAAATATTCAATTTATTTTGATATTCAAAGTTTATTAAACTCCAAAACCCTAAAAGCCCTAAAACCTAAATTTTATAAAGTTTAACATCAAGAATTTTATAAAAATAGTTATGAAACTTATAATATTATCTTAAAATAATTAAATTCAAGGAAATATAATCAAGGAAAATAAAAATTGAAGTCATTAACATATACCCTTAATTTATAAGTCAAAAATCAAGGTTTCATGAGCAAAACTTGGTTAGGGTGTATATTTTATAAAAAGTTTGATATTTTTATAAAAGAATTGAAATTTTTTATAAAATTAAAATGGAAAGAGGGAAAAATACTCTCAAAACCGTCCACCCTCTTCCCAAGACACCTCCCCTCTTCCCAAAACATATAATCACTCTTTTCTCTCTCAAACTCCACTTTCTCTCTCATTTTCTCTCACTTCTCTCTACCTTCACCACTCCGTTTCTCTCTTCCTCTCTCTAGGAACCACGAAAATTTCCAGAAAACAAGTCCAATAACACTCATGATGCTCAAAATATTCATCATCTAGTGGATTTCATTAAGGTAGAACACGATTTCCTTTCATTTTCCTCCATGTTTTCAAGGTTTTTCTTGCATTTCCTTCTTCTTCTACACCTTTCTCTTAGAAAAATATGTTTGCATGTTCATTTACTTCAGTTTTGATGATGATGATGATGGTGGTAGGAATTCGACCAAAAACTACATGCATGTTGTTAATGGTGAAATTCAAGGACCAAAACCTAAGTCAAAATCAACATAATGCACTTTTCTACAAGTTTTGGGTAAAAATCACCACATGAACTCTAAGTTTTCTTTCAAAAACGATTTTTGAACATTTCAAACTCATGAATTATCTTTAAACCAACATGCATGTGATGATCTTCAAGCTTTGATGCTAGATCATCAAAGTATGTTGTTAAAAGCTTTCAAATATGTTCATGAAGGATTTATTTTCAAATAAATATCTAAAACTCCTTTTCTGACCAACTCCGATTTTTCCCAGATTCCCATCAATAAAATAAGATGCTCTGTAAATCTCCAGAAAATAATTCAATTCTCTCGAATTATTATAATTATTTCAACAAAATAGGTCAATAAATCATATAAAATAGTTTCTGAGGTCTATAAGTCCTAGTTAAATTCGTGGATGACTCCTATGCTAAATAATGACTTCACATTAAATTTCATCGATTTTTGTTACTGTTTATCATGTTTTTGAATTTTCTTTTTTTTTTGGAATTAATAAATCATAAAACCACTTTAGAGAATGTTAAAGGGAAACCTAACACTTTTCGCAGCTTATACTCTCTGTGGAAGACTTAGAAAAATATTTTCAGAAGTTTTCATAATGTATTCCTATTTTTCTCCCATTTTTGTATTTATAATGGACTAAAAACAGGAAAAATAGTTTTTCTCATCCAAAAATTATGAACATTTACCAGAACACCTTGTAGTACATTAGGAGGCTACATAAAAATGTTTATGATTTTTCTCCTCTGTATACTATTTTTCTCCTATTTCTAAAATTAAATACACTTAAATACACAAAATCGGATTTCAGTATATAAAAACCACACTTGGTATTTTTCCCAGATTATTTACTCAGTAAATGAAGTGTACAAAAAATTTGGTAATTTACTTTAACTGTTTAATAATTATTATTCAATTAATGATTATTTAATAGGATTAAACAAGTAAAAATAGCAAAACTAATTTAAAAGTATATTTTATATTTTTCACAGCTTCTAAAAGTATAATAAAAGAGTTTCAAAAATTTTGGGCAATTTTGGAAACTGTTTTCTATTTATTTCAATTTTTATTATAATAAATGCACAAAAATCATAAAAATAGGTTAAACAGTTTAGAAACCCATTTTTATATTTTTCACAGATTAAGTGTATGTAATAACACCTGTAAAAAAAGTTTGGTGAATTTTTGAAACTGTTACCTATTTATTTCTATTTTTATAGAATAAATATAAAAAAATTAGAAACAGTGTATTAAACTTTTTGAAAACACATATTACTATTTTTCCTAGATTATGTACACTGTAAAATAGTTACACAAAACTTACAAGAATTTTTCATCATAATTTACTATTTGTCCATGATTTTATGATTATTCATGGAATTAAATGGTGAAAAATAGTTAGACAAATCAAAAATTCAAGAAAATTTATCTTAAAGTCTTTGACTTCAATTAAAACTGAAATTAAAAGTTTGGGAAAGTTTAGAACTAAATTTATTTAGTTTTGAATATTTAATCATTGGAACACCTCTAAAATGATAAATATTAGCATTTCAATAATGGGAAATTTCCACTTAAATTGTTATATAACAATGGATTCATTGAAATTATATTTTCACAGAAAAATGTTTGTAACTTATCAATATTAAATTTTGACACACTATTGGCATAATTATATTGTAGTAGTAACTATACTAGTGTTAGATTTCGATTAGAGACTCACTAGCGAATACCATTATTGTAGGAATCGATTGTGGTACGAGTGGAGCGTAGTCAAGGCACCATTTGCATCATCTCAATGCATATTGTGAGTATTCACCACTCCCCTATTTTCGGTTTTTAAATGTTTTGGGGTGGAAAAGCATGTCCTAAACTATTTATATCCGTTGTATTTATTTAACTCGTATAAACTTGGTTGTTATATTTAGCGTATTGTGAGTGTTCACCAATCCCCTATTCTCGGTTTTTCAATGTTTTGGGGTGGAAAAGCATATCCTAAAATTTTTATGTTCATTGTATTTATTTGACTCGTATAAACTTGGTTGCTATATTTTTCATATTGTGAGTATTCACGCACTCCCCTATTTTCAGTTTTTAAATGTTTTGGGGTGAAAAAGCATGTCCTAAACTATTTATATGTTTGTTGTATTTATTTTGACTTGTATGAAACTTGGTTGCTATATTTTGTATGTATCTGTATGTTACTTTAATTCATGAGGACTGTATCGCGGTTAAGTCCGTGGAATCTCTAGACACAACTCATTAACTCTTTTGAGCCTATGGTTATTATGGATAGCGCTATCAGGAGGTAGACAACTCCTCACTCGCACGATTCGCTTGAGTGCATTTTACCATTTTATACACTATGTTTGCGATACACATAGTAGTCAATAGGGCACGATTCGGTCATTAGGCTTGGGTTGTGAACTCATGAATGGAAACTTGATGCACATACTATTCTTTATGCACATACGAAACTTGTATTCCCATGTTAGCAATGACACTTGTATACTTATTTTACCAATGAAAATTGAATACTTATTTTAGCAATGAAACTCATTACTCATTATAGCAATAAACTCGTTTATCAATTATAGCAATCAACTTTGTTTCTTATTATATCAATGAACTTTGTTTCTCATTATAACAACGAACTTTTGTTACTAAATACTCCCTCCGTCCCAAAATAATAGTCTACAGACAAAAAACACATGGTTTAAGAAAACATTAATTACCATTAACTTTATTAAATGAAATTATAGTCTTACCCTTATGTTGCATTTAATTCTATGGTAGTTGTATTTAATTTTATGGTAATTTAACTAATAATGAGGGGCATTATGGTGAAAGACATAGTTATTTTTTGAAGTAGACAATTATTTTGGGACAAACCAAAAAGGAAACATGGACTATTAATATAGGACGGAGGGAGTACTTACTTGTTTTAGCAACAAACTTGGTTGCTTCTTATAGTAACAAACTTATTTGCTCCTTGTAGCAATGAAACTTGTTTACCCATTTTAGTATCAAACTTTATTTCCCATGAGGATATGAACGTTGCATCTCTTTTGAGCAACATACTTTATCTCTCATGATGACAAAGAACTTTGTTTTTACAAACTTATTTACTCCTTTTAACAATATACTTTTATTATTGGAAACTTTTATCAAAACTTTGATTTCGATTCATGAACCAATATTATTTTGTTAAACTTGTGAGTACTCACCAACTATTTTTATAGTTGATGCTCGTTTTACATGCTTTTTCAGGAATCATCGAGTAAGTGGCAGTTAGGGACACTTCACTTTTAGGAGCATTCGCATGTGTTGTATTTCAATTTACATTGTAATTTCTTTTAAAAGTTGTTCAAACCCGTTGTAAATTTGTAATGATTTTTAATACTATGGTTGGTGTTGTCTTTAAACTTTTGCTATGAAACCCTTTGTACTGCCACGCCTCGTGTTTCCGCTTTAGTGGTGTGTAACACAATGCATTTTTAGCATGGTCATACCTTTTGCCCATGTGTTTTTGGCATGACCATTTGTCTTGACCATGTGTTTTTGGCATGACCCATGCTTTTTGCGAAAAGTCCAATAAGTCTTCACTGTTGGCTCCATCTTCAATATAACTTCACTACGAGTCATGTTGCTCAAATATAAGATGAAAAATGATAAACACGACCCATGTCGGTGTGACATGAACTGTGTTTCAAACGTAGTCCTTTGCTATGATGATAATGCAATGATGACTCGGGTTATGTCTTCATGTTCTCTTCCATGGCATGACCGGTACATCTTCTTTTCATGCTCCAAAGCTCCATGCTCCAAGCTCCAAGTTCCATTCTCCATACTTTATGCTCCAAAATGTCTGCAAAATAAATCAAAAATAGTGAAGTACCATGCGTTCTTATAAAATATACAATTGCCCAAATAATTAACTAAATGCAAGAATTATAAAGTAGAATGCTATGAAAGGATGAAAATAAACATGCAAAATAGGTGCATAAAATGCACCTATCAACAAACTACATAAAAACTTAAATATATTTTCATCTAATTCTTAAAAAATAATATTATATTATTATTTTAATGTTTCTGAAAGTCTAATTTAAGTTTTCTTGACCTCAGAAAACTAACTTATTTTCATCCAATCATTAAAAAAATCAATATATTACTTTCTTAATGTATTACAACCCCTTTATTTTTTTAAATTTCTTATCTAAGATTCTAACCAAAAAACCATTAAGAAACTGTTACTTAGTATTTCTGGTTATCTATGGTTTACCGGTCTCAAAGCCCTAAATTAAACATCTTGGGAAAATATATGAATTTCATCACAATAAAGAATTATATAATAATTTTTAAAAATATAGATAAAAATATATTAAGTTTTTGTGAAATTTGTCAAATAAATTAATTCAAGTGGAAATTTATAAATAGGGAATAATTGCAAGATTCATGCGGCGTCGAATATAATGTGAAAGAATATTCACTGTGGGGTTAAGGGGGGAGGTTTCTGATCCACATTGCTTTGTGTTTTTGTGGTGTCTAATAAGTGTTCACATGGATCAACCTAATGATTAAAAGCTTTGACTTTTTCGAACCTATCCAAGCATTAAAAAAATTTGAAAAAGCAAGATCTTAAAATTGATGTCATAAATTTTATAAAAAATATTTAAGAAGTTTAACAACAAATAATTCATATCTTAAATTGTTTTTTTTAATAGGAAAATTTTACATACTCTTAATAATGACTTATGTCGTTGAAGGAACTTGATTGTAACACCTCAATTTTCATATATAGATTATATAACAAATAATTGTTCCAACATCTTCAAACATTAATTCTGAACTTACTTATTGGCTGAAATACAACGGAAGTAAAATAAAGTAAAATAAAGTCTTCAACCGAAGAGCTTCGGGTGTTACGTCTTTGCAGAACTTATTTATCGTCTTGTTGATCAATCTTTCTCCCTAAGCTTCTTACTGCCACTTGTTAAGTAGTTTCCTGGGTTGTGCATATTTAAAGTTTCTAAAAGGGTAAGTCTAGGACCTAGTGAGTTCATGTTGAACATACATGTCCATCATTTAAAAAAACCAAAAGGTTTTATCATATAGTTTCAATAAATTATACAACAATTATAAGACACGATGACATAATTTAGGAGAATAATTAATTATCCAAAGAAAGAACCAAATGTTCGTTTCCTTTTTCCTTGAGACAATTAATCATCCATTATACTCAAGTATTTTATCCAAGGAAATTAGTAAAATTCTCAATTCTTATTCGCACCGATGACACACATTTGTCATACTCACGACGATTAAACACCCCACCCATTCCCACTAAACATGTCACACAAAAAAATACACAATAGATAAACAACTCAAAGTAACTTTTTCACACAACAACCATACTTATCATAAAATATATTGTGAACAAATAATTGAAAATCCTCATATAAACCACATGATAAACATTTATGTGCGAGTAACCACAAAACACGAAAATTCACCTCGTTGGCGTTAGGACTTAACCGGATGTCGTCACGTTACACGTATCCTATGTTTAACCACCATGTTTTCTTAGGCTACGATCCTAAAAAATATTATATGTGCTCATGGTTTTAAACTATCAATATGTTATTGTTTGAACAACCAATCGTTTTATAAGATTTGGTTAATTATATTTTTCGTCATAACTTTAGTAAAATTCAAACATTTCCAAATAATAAAATTCCCACTTCCATTTTAATACTCCAAACTAATACAATTTAAAGATATGCAGAAGTTTAAATTAACAAACTACAGGGGTCATTCTATAACTTGTGATTCTAATTCCAAAAGAAATTAAAATAAAAACCAGCAACTTATCACAAAATCACAAAGCAGGGAGTATTAATTTAATTATTGTTTCCAAAAGATACATTCACGTATTTTTTTTAAAAAGAGAACCATCAAGTTTCAACTTATCTACAGGGACCATTTATGTAACTGTGTCCGTTTGTTTCTTTATGAAAAACATTCATATTACTCAAGGAATAAAGCGGCCAATTTATAGGGATTATTTTTATAAATTACAAACTGACTTATGGAAAAAAAAAATAACAAAAGGTGCCTATCAAATATCTTTTTACCCGATTTTGTTATCTTCCTAACCAGAAAAAGCACGATCATTCTGTTATTTCTGTTATTTTTAAGATTTTAAGACTCTGATTTTTATCAAAATATACTAAATACATAAAATTCATCTCTAAATATCTCCACTTTCTACCAACATAAACCCATAATAATTTTTTAATAAACCATCAACACCTTAGATTAAAAGATTAAATTGACTATGTGATACCAAAAACTTCAAATTCATTTTTTTTTTCAAATTCACCATTTTATTGGTCGAATCAGAGACATATGTTCAACTTAAACCATAAAACACATAATCTACAGCTATATGTACAACTAATTTGAGCTTCATTTAGGAAAACATACATTTCTTCATCAAACCAACTCCGAATTTTCAAGAGCTTCTACTTTTGATTTGTTCCTCGATTCTACACATACATTCACAATTCTGGTGGGGATTTCACATAGTTTCTTGAGCTTTATATAATGCCTAAGATTTTAACTACTAAAACTCTTTCACATACTTGAATTTACTACAACATTAAAGCTGGTGGTTTTAAGGGTTTTAACCTCATTATTTCTCTTAATTAAACTCAATTACTCTTAATTAATCACCCATTAAATTATTTTAATAATATAACCAAATTGTATATATCTAATTTGAGTTATTACATTGATCCCATAAATATTCAATTAAAAGAGTCACTCCTTACTATTTAACCAAAAGTCATTTGATATATATATATATATATATATATATATATATATATATATATATATATATATTACGTGCACACATTAGATGTAGGAAACAAAATAACCTAGCCCTATATATATATATATATATATATATATATATATATATATATATATGTATATATATATATATATATATATATATATATATATATAGGGCTAGGTTATTTTGTTTCCTACATCTAATGTGTGCACGTAAGCACAATTCTGCATCAATAGATGAATAAAATCAATGATCATGATCGGATGGTCTACGATATTAGAATATGGTAACTGTCACACCTTCAAACCAAGGATGGCGGAAACGTCCGGGGGTGGCGGACTTCATGTATAGTATCATAACAACAGGTATAATAGTGATCAAAGTAATACAACCAATCATAAATATAATCGAAAAAGAATTACATGGTTTCAAGCGTTACACATTTCAATGATTGATTACAACATGATAATAAAATAGTTGTTCAACGCCATAGCGTTCCATCCTCAAAAGCTTGTGGTTACTTGATTTCCGTTGATTTCCTGAGAATACAAGTATTTTTGAAAAAGTGTTAACAATTAAGTTGGTGAGTTCATAAGCTTTTGAATGTGGTGCTAAAATCCTTTTCTTTGTAAAAATGATTTTTGTTCAAGAAAATATAATACTTCCCTTATAAAATGTATTGTAGTCTTAGAATTCGAGACTGAAATGTACAAGTATTTTTCCATACCTAAAGAAATTTTATGCAAGTTTAAATCGACCTAAACTCATTAAATTTAAAAGTAAAAACCCGTAAATCTTATGTTTTGTGAATACCCCATGTGAGTTATTATAACCATAATATGACCCAATCGGCCTTGTAATACGACTTTCTTCAAGCGTCGTCAGTTAAATGACACTTGTCACCACAGACCTGCCGGTCTAGCTGTTACATGCAGCTCAGGTGCGGGTTTGTCAGACCCAATATAGATCTATAGACAACTATCACGTTCTCCCTACAAGAGACTCTGGTTACAATTTACAGGACTTTTGACTTTGTTACTTTGGAAGTAACGCGAAACGAATGTCTCACACATTTATTCATTAACAGATTTACGTGAACTGAACTGAAAACCCATTTTTTGTATAAACCCGGTACTTTGTATTCATACCCCGTTTATATGAACTGAAAACCTTTGGTAATGAGTTTGAAATGTAATTGAAACATAAATTATACCTATTATAGTTTAACATAACTGTTTGTAATGTATATGAAACATAAACTATATCTATTATAGTTTATCCAAAACGTTTGTAATGCAAATGAACCCCATTTTATGTGATTCGAATGTATAGCAAAAATATAACTATGTTTATCATGTCTTATCTTGTATTATTTGTAATGACGAAGGACTCTTACAAATCAGTGGGTAATTTTATATTATATATGAAATCATCAAATATGAAATCATCAAAGATTAACACTTTGCTCAACATGTTACAAAGTGTGATGAAAGTTGTAAGTTGTTAACTTGTTTTTAACATTTCTGCACTATTTTGGAAAAATCACAGAAAAATCATATGACGTCGAAAACTAAATCCGTAAACTCTGAGTGTTTACAAAATGTATCTAGTTTGTTCATAAAGTTTATTATGATTTTTAGATGTCTCTAACTTGTGTGAAAATGTCCATATTCACAGACTGGTCCGAATTCGTAGCTATAGTGATAGACAGTTTTGTAAAAATCGCCATAAATTGTAGAAAAATCATATGGACGTGTGCAAGTAGTCATTTTGAAGGTATAAACCTGAGCTATTTGAATCTAATACAGGTTTGAAAACTAAAATGTTTAAGTTGACCAAAACAGTCCGTGAATGGAGTTAAACTTTTCTGATGAAAGTTGTTGGATGAGTTTAGTTATGTTCTTGGTGTTTTAACTTATATTCCCCCTCTTAAAACTTGATAAAAACATGGAAATATAGGGGTATGAACTCAACTTGAGTGATTTCAGAAGATGGATGTTGAATAAAAGAAGTGTTCAACTCAAGAACACTTAGAAGATGCCTTGAAGGTTCGAGGATCTAACAGAATTGTAATGGAATTTGTGTAAGTATTCTATGATTTTGGGTAGGAGGAAGTGAAATAATCATATGGAGGATGTTAATACTTACCAAAAGTAGAAGAAAAGCTTGGATAATAGCCTTGAATCTCGAAATTTTAGAGAGAGAAAGTAAGAGAAAATGAAGTTTGTTCTTTGGTGGAAAATGAGAGAAATGTGAGGAGAGAGGAGGGTTTTTCAGATTTTTAGCCTTTGACCAAGATCCTTGATAGAGAATGAGAGTGAAAGGACAAATATTTGACTAGGGCTTATGGTAATAGTGACATAAAGCATGAATAGTGACATGGAGTGGGTATGGGAGGTTGCTTGTGTCATATCTTTATGGAAAAGTCAACACTCCACCCATATATCTTACCAACTAGATTTTATTCATAGGCAATGATTTTCCTCAAAATGTGTTTAAAATAAGAATATTTAGGGTCTTATATGTCAAAATATAAGTTTGGGTGAAAATCCCGTGTTAAAATCATGAAAAACGACCTTAAAATGGAGTTGGGATAAAAACTGGGAAGAAAAGGTAAAATTCCAACGTTTGGCCGAAAGTTCAGTCCTTAGAGGGTAAGAACCAAAGGGAGGGTTTGGTTGGTGTATTGGAACCGAGAGGAGGGCTCGGTTCGAGCAGTCTCGCAGGCGAAGGGAAGGGAGCGAAGGCGAGGCTCGGTCTTCAAGCGAGGTTCAGTTCAGGAGGTGTTTTCGGTTCTTAGGAGGTTTCGATTCTCAGGAGGTTCGGATCTCAGGAGGTTTAGGTTCCTTAAGGGAGGTTCGGCTCCTTAAGAGGGTTCGACTCCTAAGAGGGTTCGGCTCCTTAAGAGGGTTCGGATCCTAAGAGGGTTCGGCTCCTTAAGGCTGTTTTTCGCGTAGACTTCCTTTTTCGAGCGATTTTCGACTAAATTACAGGTCGGGATGCCCCGAGTGATTATAAGAAGTTGAGAGACATTTGGGAGAGATTTCACATACCTGGATAGACTTCTCATACAGAGAGAGATTTGGGAGAGATTTCAGATGCTTGGAGAGATTTCTCATTCAGAGAGAGATTTGAGAGAGATTTCTCATTCAGAGAGATATTTGGGAGAGATTTCACATGTTTAGAGAGATTCGGGGTAGATTTCACATGCTTGGAGGGATTTGGGAGAGATTTCGTTTGTGACCTTTCTAAGTCTTTAGCTTTGTAACGCAAGGTTTGTACATCCCGTTAAGTCTCGTTATGATTGTTATATGCCCCCGAGGGTTAAGGAATAAGGTTTTATCGAATAGATCCATCACCTGCCCTGATTAGGGTTTAGAATTTCTGAACATACGAACTTTACAAGTGATAGCTTCTTATTAAAATAGCGAGTTGAACAACTTTAAGCATAAGGAAAACCCTAATATACAAGGGTTAGATGAGTTGACCGGTTTGACCCGCTGACCTTATTTGACTTTGACTTGACCAGAAATTGATGATTGTCACAGTAACATGTACCATATAATCACTCAAATTTAATAAAAATGGTATTTTAGACAATTAACTATATTTGAAAAATGAAAATTTCAAAATTAAAGGGATAATTCTAATTTTTTTTTAATTAATTCATTTTCAATTTTAATTTAATTTGTAATCATAACTGAATATAACTTATTTTATTCTGACAGAATAAGATTCTATTAGAATGAAATTTTGTTATAATGACATTCTGTTAGAATAACAGTTTATGAAAACTTTTAAGAATACATAAATAAGAAGAAAACATTAATAGGTACATTATGAAACAATATACAAAATCGATTCTTGAACTAATAATATATCAAATAATTATATTCTATGATAGTGATACAAAAAGAACATTCTTGAATAATAACAACATTATGAAAGAATAGCAAGTGTAATTCTTAAAAACAACATTCTTAAATTGTAAGTATGATCAATCTTCAATTCATTATTCACGTCATTCCTATAAGGTCTTCAAGTCATTCCTATCACAAATACAATAAAAGCATCAAAATCCAACATAAAACACTAATTCATTCCGAAAGAATAATGTTGCTAAAATTCATTTTATACATTCTAACGAAATACATTCTACTATAAGACACTCTTGTTCTCCATATTTTCTTTCTTTTCTACATGAATGACAAATCTTCAAAGCCTAAAAAGAAAAAGAAAAACCATTAAAATCGAACAAAAATACAAATCTATTCTAAAATAATATTATTGATAAGATTTGATCTATAAATTTTGGCAGAATATATAAACCACATTCTGCTAGAATACAAACATACTAAAAGAATGGATTTATATAAATAAATTCTGACAAAATACACACAATTCCATTCACACCTCATACTCAACTTTCACATCATAATAGACTAATTTCTTTTAAATTCTGAGAGAATACACACAATTCCATTCACATGATCAGGTATCTAATATTGATTAAATTAATCATTGTTTTTTGAATGAAATTAGATGGAACTAAAGAGTTGTTTACATGTGATCTAAATGGCTTCAAATTGATAAAGGGTAAAATTAGTTCTACTCATTCCATCTCAATAATTAATTTGGATATTACCTAGAAATTGATGAAGATACGTAGGATGAAGATGCTATACAACAAATCGGTTAATACTCACATATTACTGTTTGCTTGATAATCTTGCTGCTATACACCACTAGATCCACTTTCGGTAGTTTTCGAATGCCATTTCTGTGCAACTTCTAACAATCGATTCACATGCAAAAATACAAAAACAAGAAGAATGCTTTTTAATTGAAACGATATATATTTATTAATAAACAATTTTTTTACATGAGTAGCGAAGAGTCGACGAGGAAGTTGTGACTGGATGGTGGTGGAGTATCCACCAAATCACTTCTGATTTGATTTGAGAAAGGGTTAGGTTTGATAGATGCAAATACTTGGAGTCGACAATGAGGATAAGAGGGAATAGAATTTCGACAAATAGTAGCAGATCGAAGAGGGCGTCGACGATGGTTGTTGTAGGCGGCGATGGAAGTGTGGCAGTGGTCGACAAACAGTAGAAGATGGAAGAGGGCAGCAGTGATGATGATGGTGTTGATGCCGATGATGAACGTGATCGACCACACACATGACTAGGTCAAACATATTTACTTTATTTCCTTAATTGTAAGATTTTAATTAAATGATTTCCTTAATTAAAAGTACAAAAGGTCCAAAATACCCTTTAATGATTTATTTTTTATTTATTATTTCTTGAATTCTCATTGGTGCATTTAGGCACACAATAGTTGCTAAAATCATTTGAACATATATATATATATATACACATATATATATATATATATATATATATATATATATATATATAAAATCAAGTTCAACAACTAACTCCTAAAAATGGAGCGAATAAACAAAACAAGAAATCATTTTTTTTGATGAATTTCTTTCATTCCCCACAATTAAAAGAAAAGAACCAATAAACTAATTCTTAAATCATTGTTCAATTATAGAGATTGAAAACATATTAACTCGTATTAAAAAATTTTAAAAAATCTAATGCATTTGATTGATGTATTGTTTTTTTTTCCTATTTGTTTCACAGAAACCTTCAAAATCATTATTCATTAAGCAATCAACTGAATTATGTTGTTTTTAGTTTTGAAAGAAGGAAATTTTTTAAACAAATCTAATATACTTGATTGATGCATTACTTTTTCCTATTTGTTTCATAGAAACCTTTAAAATCATAATCCATTAATGAAGTAGTTGAATTATCTTTATTTTTTAGTTTTGTAAAGAAGGAAAAAATAGATGCCAACAAAAGTAGTTGTAAGATTCACTTTTCTACTTTTGTACCTGCATTAGCTTTTTTTCCACCATGTGCAAGCCAAAAAGTTAAGCTCTTTTTTTCTTCTCTAGAGATTTATAGATACACCAGACTAAAGATATATGAAAAAAGAAGTTCAATAAACTATTAATTATTGGAAAGTTATATAATATACAGGGGTATAAAAGTAAATAAAGATGTGATCAATATTTTAAACGCATACATTCAAAAGCTCAACAACTTACGCTGCTAATTGTTTATGCTGAAGGTACTCTGGTATCCATACCAGGTAGAATCTACTTGTTGTGCTAGATTGTAGGATACTTGAGCCATATGAATTTAAAGATGTTGCAAGCTGAATGAAATTATGTATGTACATTGTCAAGTCTTATTTGAACTAAATGTCTTTAACAATCACATCATAAACAAAAATAAAACCAAATGAGACCGAAGATAACAAACTTAACTATGGGTGAAAAACAATTAAAATCACTTTTTTTTAAATTATCTTTTTTTAATATCCTCGAACACTGATTAATTATCTTTTAAAATTAAAATTTGTGATAATTTGCCCAATCCAATGGGAGAATCTGCGGTTCCGTGCATCAGACTTTCCTCCATGCCCAATATCACGTTTACCATTGGTGATAAAACTTTTGAGCTCTCCGTTGAAAATATAACAACTTTTTTATTACTTTGAATATATATATATATATATATATATATGTGTGTGTGTGTGTGTGTGTGTGTGTGTGTTTGTGTCTGTGTGTGTTATTTAGTGTGTCCATTATTTGAAATAATTTTTGAGTAAACTATACAAGTCCATGAGTGTAGCCGACTTTTTCAGATTTGGTCCCAAAAGTGTTCTCTTGCATATTTGGTCCTTATTTGAGGTTTTTGTAATGTTTTTGGTTGATGTTCCAAATAAAATAGATATATTTTAGTTGGAAAAATGTGACATCCCCATTTTCACGGCCAGAAAAGACCGATTTTGTTTATGCTTTATAAAAGGCATAGTACTTCTTTTCATAAAAAAATGTTGCGGAATTTGTTCCCAGAAAAACATGATAAATACGTTATTAAAACATTTTCGAAGAAACGTATTTTATTCATTTTAAAACATTTGGGATGTCCTTGTCAATACAGAAACATAAGCATAAACAGAACTTACATTTATTTACACTAGTGATCTACATCTCTTTAATCTCTCAGTGTAATGTGATTTCATATCAACACCTGTGATATAAATAAACTGAGTGGGTCAGGTTGGGAAACCTGGTGAGTACATAGGGTTTTCAACCCACAATAATATAATTATTATGTTTAAACAATCAAGCAATTAAACCCAATTACCCATCCCCATTATCTTCTTTACTCTTAAGGATCTACCCTAAGAATCAACTATTTCTCGTTCATTCATTCCTAAGAATTATCCTAAGGAATCGGCACGAATTCCATCGTTACCAAAGCTTATAAATTACAACTGGTGAACACGTAGTCCAAAACATCTAGTAAACACTTAGTTCAAAAGTAACTAGTGAACACACTTAGTTCAGAATACATAGTGAACACACTCAGTTCAAAGATACGTAGTGAACACACTCAGTTCAAAATACCTAATGAGCACCTAGTTCAAAAATACCTACAGGTTACGAGCTTACAAGCGTTCCACCGGACCGTTTAGTATTGCCCATGGTCATCATCTATACTCCACTAGATGACTGGATCACTGACAACATTGATGTCTCCCATCGTGTTATCACAAAACAACTATTTCATCTACCCATGTTTTACCCAACACATTTTGTAGATATAAAATACATATACATTTTAAATCATTTAAAACATGTACAAAAATCTTTCACCCAGCATAGACAGCAAATATTCAGACAATATGCACACACAACACGTAATTTATATTAAAATACTTCATATCTATGTGTAAGATGAAAGGGACTATGCACTCACCTGAGAAGGTGGTGACTCGGTACTCGGACAACGCTTCGTTTACTTTAAAATAATTTCCTTCGACGAAACTTACAAGGGGATTTTAGCTAGGAGTTGGGCTCTGTAGGGGCAGAACTTCGTTACTGAATCTTTCTAAGAAAGATTCGTGCAGCGCTTCAGCGCTCACCTTACTATACTAAAACTACAGAAACAGAAGTCGAATCACGAGGGACCGAAATGCTCGGGGGATAAGGAGAGAAAGACTCTTGAATCAAGAGAATGGTGCAATAAATATGAGAGTCCAAGCCTCTTATTTATAGTAATTGAATTTACAAAAACTACCCTCCATAATTACTTAATGACCTTATAGTTATATAAACAAATAAACACCCCTTTATAATACTATTTTAAATAGATTTAATGATATTTACAGTAAACTAATGTCGAAAGAACTCAACATTAGTCTTATAATGACAGCATCGTCGATACCTTTCTAATGATATATACATAGGTATATATATTTGTACGTATATATGATTTATACTTTATTTTAATACGTAAATATGCTATTATAATTTGTAACTCGTTCATATGAACTCCGTTTTTGACGTTATTTATATCCACGTGTAGGTGGAGACGTACTCTACAACTTTCGTTTAGACTCTGTCGGCTAATTTTGACTTTATTTTTAAAGTTATATTTTTAACAGGCCGGGACAGGATTGGTCCGTTAAATCCTCATAACTTCTTCATTTGACGTCCGTTTTCGCCCATCTTTTTCTTGTTATGCTACTCTTAACGAGATCTTCGATTCTTGTTCAGGTCGTGTCGGCTAAAAATCGCTCGATCTAATATTCGAATTTCAGGCTGTACACTGCTAATCTGAAACTTCGAAAAATCATAACTTCTTCATACGAAGTCAGATTTGGGCGTTCTTTTTATCGAAGTTCTTAGTTTAACATATTCTATGACTTTTGTTTAGAGCGCCAAGGCTAAATCTCGCTCTATCGTAAATTCACTATTTACGCCTCCCGGTATCGAGCCGGTTCCGTCGCGAAACTTCGACGGGTCATAACTTCTTCGTTATAACTCGGATTTCGGCGTTCTTTATATGTACGGAAACCTAATGACATACACTACAACTTGGTTCAACTTATTTATAAGATTCTGTCGAAAAGTCATTTTCGACACTTATTGCCTCTAATTTGACTAGCCCGGATCTGCGGGCGTTACAAAAAATGACCAAAATATTTACACTTATACCCTTCGAGTATACTTATTCTTATTCATATCCATATGCATATACTTATATACATATGCATATGCTTATTCATATGCATATGCTTATTCATATGCATATGAAAATGCATATGCCATATACTTAATCTTATGAATATGTATATACAGATGCACAGTTATATATATTTCATTGGATTGTGCGTATACTTATTCTTATACATATGCATATACTTATTTTTATGCATAAGTATATACTTATTCATTTACATAGGCATATGCATATACATATTCTTATGCATATGCATATACTTATTTATATGCATATTCTTATACATATCCATATACTTCTACATATACATATACTTATGATTATGGATACGCATATGCATATACTATTTTTAGGCATATTTATAAACATATATTTATGAATATGCATATAGTATTTAATATGCATATGTATATACTTATGAATATGCATGTCATATACTTATTCTTACGCATATGCATAAACTCATTCACATGGATATACATATTCTTATGCATATTCATATATTTATTCATAATTAGATGCTTATGCATATATTTATTCTTATGCATATGATATATACTTATTCATATGCATATACATATACTTATTCTTATGCATACACATATGTATATTTATAAGCATATATATATATATATATATATATATATATATATATATAATTATGAATATATTCAAAATAATAAATAAAAAAATTCGTTGAATATTTAATGGGTCCTATTATATTGCATTGAAGAATGTTTATTTTTGGTATTTTGGATGTATGAAAAATATAATGACATAGATAGTGGATGTGAAATTGAAATTAGATGGTTTATTGTGATTCTTTTGCTATGTTGCATAGCGTAAAAGCATAAAACAAGTAAATAAATATATATTTTGAATAAGTATATGCATATGCATATGTATATGCATAAGAATAAATATAAACATAAGAGAATTAAGTACATCTGATTATGCTTATATATATGCATATACATAACATGTATAAGAATAAGTATATGTATATATGCATATAAATATATACATATGCATATGATGCATATTAATTTGCATATACATGAATATAAATGTATACATATGCATATATTAATATGCATATAGGCATATAAATGTATAGATATTCATATGCATATAAATGTATAATATGCATGTGATGCATATTAATATGCATATATGAATATAAATGTATACATATGCATATATTAATATCTATATAAATGTATACATATGCATATAAATAAGTATATGTATATGCATATGTATACATTTATATTCATATATGCATTTTAATTTGCATCACATGCATATGTATACATTTATATACATATATGCATATTAATCTCCGTATACTTATTCATATTCATATGTATACATTTATATGGATATTAATATATGCATATGTATAGATTTATATTTATATATACATATTAGTATACATCACATGCATATTAATATGAATATGCATATGTATACATTTATATGTATATTCATATGCATCGTAGGCATAAGTATACATTTGTATGCGTATATGCATATGTATACATTTATATTCATATATGCATATTAATATGCATCATATGCATATGTATACATTTATATGCATATATCCATATACTTAATCTTATGCATATGCATATACATAAGCATCTTCACATGTATTTAATTTACTTATGTATATACTTATTCTTATACATATGCATAATGTATACACATATGCATATACGTATTCATAATCATATGTATTTACTTGTCTTATGCTTTTATTCTGTGCACAGTAGTAAAAATTTCACAATAAATGATCTAATGTCAATATAACATCAATCATCTATGTCATTATATTTTTCATACATCCAAAATACCAAAAATAAACATTCTTCAATGGAATATAAAATGACCCATTCAATATGCAACAACTTTTTCAACAACGACAAAAAAAAAATAGAAACAAATTCCAGCACCAAAACAGTTTCTTGTACCTGTTAAAATAACAATAATTAAAAAATACATAACAAATAACAATAAAAAACAACAAATTAACCTAAAATTTCAACAGAAAAATAGCAACAACAACAACAAAAAAGCACCCTAAAAACATGAACAACAATAGCAAAAAACAACAATAGCAAAAAAGCAACTTAACCTAAAAAATAACAAATATCAGGAAAAAAAGTATAGTTTTAAACATTTTAAGTATACATACTTCTCATGTAAATTCTTCATCATCAACAACTGTGAAAGGACGTTCATGTATACTCATGACACTCTTTGTGGACTTTGGATATAAATTTCATAGTTTAAACAAAATAAAAGTAAAAATATCATTTAATATAACAAAATCCTTGAAAATATTTGTTACAATTCTCTCTCTCTCAATGTGTTTGTTTGATTTTTTGTTTAGATTTTTGTGGTTTTTTTTTAAATTTCCAAATAACAACTGATGTAGGGTTGTTTTGTAAATTTTGATACTTTGAAAAGATATATAACACTAATGAATAGGATTTTGTGAAGATATGCGCTTTTGAAAATTACAATGAAGTATTTCTTTGACATAAGACAACATATATATATATATATATATATATATATATATGTTGTCTTATTTCAAAGAAATACTTCACTGTAATTTTCAAAAGCGCATATCTTCACAAAATCCTATTCATTAGTGTTATATATATCTTTTCAAAGTATCAAAATTTACAAAACAACCCTACATCAGTTGTTATTTGGAAATTTTAAAAATATATATATATATATATATATATATATATGTTCCGTTGAGAAATAAAATAGGTATCTTGAGATTTAATCTCAACCACATATTTTAGATCTGCCGCTCTAACCTTACGGAGTACCAACGCAACAACTCTATTATAATCATAAATCATTATATAGCACCACCCGTTCCTTTCTCCTCCTCCACCATCTCCACCACCACAACCGTCACCACTACCAGCACTTCAACCACCTCTAACACCAGCTGACCCCACCGTTGTGACCTCTGTCACTTATACCACTGTCACCTCTGTCACCGCCACCTCTTCTGCCATCCCCTGTCATAATCTTTTGTTATTACTCAGTCTGTGAACATAGATATATGTATAATCATTTATGATTAGGCATACATGTTGTTGCTGGTACGCTTAAGTGTTAGACCGGCAAATAAAAAATATTTGGCTGAGATTAAATCTCAAGATCTCTACTTTTTTTTAATATCAAGTGAACTGTCCCCTATATATATATATATATATATATATATATATATATATATATATATATATATATATATATGAAGCTAATTACAAGATAAATTATAGAGTAATGAAAGACACGAGAGTGGAGAGAACTTCTATTCCAATACTTGTGATGAAATCATCAAGTTTCTAATACATACGACTCACTATTTTATACTATCAAAATAAGATGAAAGGTGAGTTCTAATATAAATGCACATTATGATGGTGCATTATTACATTCATAAAACATATTGAAATGGTTGTTAATAATACTAAATAATGATGGGGAATTATGGGAGAAATGGAGAATCCAATGGACATTCACAAACTAATATTTCATAACACTCCCAGTTGAATGAAGATTGTATCATGCCTCGTTAAATCCTTAATAGGTAAAACCTCATGGGAAAAAACCATTTATTAAGGAAAAAGAGTACATGATTAATAATAAATATTAGAAATAATTGTCTCGTTAAAAACCTTGCTAAGAAAAGTCAGTGAGAAAAACTTAGCTAAGGAAAAGAGTAGAATATGTTTCCAACTCCCCCTGATCATCACATCACCTGATTTCCTTAAAGTGTCACATTCTAATGCTTTGTACCATGTTTTCAAATTTTGATGTACAAAGCGCTTTAGTGAACAAATCAGCCATGTTGTTATTTGATTGAACTTTTTGGATGTGGATGCCACACTCTTTTTGAATATCATGAGTGAAATTTTTTTTGGTGGTATACGTTTGGTGTCGTCTGCTTTGATAAACCCTTCCTTGAATTGGGCTATACAAACCGCATTATCTTCATATAGTATGGTTGGAACGTCCCTGTTAGAAGATAGACCATGATTTTCACGAATGTGATGAGTTAAATTTCTTAACCAAATACATTAATAGCTTGCCTCATGAATTGCTATAATCTCTGCATGGTTAGAAGAAGCAGCAACTGAATTTTGTTTAACAGAACGCCAAGAAATTGTGGTACCTCCACAAGTGAATAAATAACCTGTTTGGGATCGAGCTTTGTGTGGATCAAACAAATATCCAGCATCTGTATAACCAATTAACTCTGCGTTTGATGAATTTGAATAATATAAGCCCATATCCATTGTACCTCGAAGATATCGAAGAATGTGTTTGACTCCATTCCAGTGTCTTCTTGTTGGGAAAGAACTATATCTTTCAAATAAGTTTACAGCAAAAGATATATCAAGTATCGTATTATTAGCAAGATACTTAGTGCACCAATAGCACTAACATATAATACTTCGGTACCAAGAAGTTTTTCATGTTTTTCACAAGACCAAAATTGGTCCTTTTTGGCATCTAAATGCCTTACTACCATCGGGTTACTCAATGGATGTGAGTTATCCTATAAAACCTTTTAAGCACCTTTTATAGATTACCGGATTGATGTACGAAAAATCCATTTTTGGTGTGCTCAATTTGAAGACCCAAACAAAATTTCGTTTTACCAAGATCTTCCATTTCAAAATTTTCTTTCAAACAAGAAGTCGCATTTTCCAATTCTCTAAGAGTTCCAATTATGTTCAAATCATCCACGTAAACAACAATTATCACAAATTCTGATCCAGATCTTTTTATGAATACACATGGGCTTAATGGATCATTTTTATAGCCATCTTTCAATAAAAATGTACTTAAACAATTGAACCACATAAGACCAGATTGTTTCAATCCATATAAAGGTTTATTTGATTTTAACGAATATACTTCACGAGAATTGCGTGTTTCTGCTTTTGGTACCTTGAACCCTTCTGGGGTTTTCATATACATATCATTTTCAAGTGAACCACATAAATAGGCGGTAACTACATCCATCAGATGCATCTCCAATTTTTCATGTGTTGACAGACTTATAAGATAACAAAATGTAACTGCATCAACCACAGGAGAGTATATTTCTTTATAATCAATTTCGGTCCTTTGGGTAAAACCGTGTGCAACAAGTCTTGCTTTATACGCATATATGCATATTAATCTCCGTATACTTATTCATATTCCTATGTATACATTTATATGGATATTAATATATGCATATGTATAGATTTATATTTATATATACATATTAGTATACAACACATGCATATTAATATGAATATGCATATGTATACATTTATATGTATATTTATATGCATCGTAGGCATACGTACACATTTGTATGCATATATGCATATTAATATATGCATATGTATACATTTGTATTCATATATGCATATTAATATCCATCATATGCATATATCTATATACTTAATCTTATGCATATGCATATACATAAGCATCTTCACATGTATTTAATTTTCTAATGTATATACTCATTCTTATACATATGCATATGTATACACATATGCATATACTTATTCATAATCATATGTATTTACTTGTCTTATGCTTTTATTCTGTCCAAAGTAGTAAAAATTTGACAATAAATGATCTAATGTCAATATAGCATCAATCATCTATGTCATTATATTTTTCATACATCCAAAATACCAAAAATAAACATTCTTAAATGGAATCTCTATATGAGCCGTTATAACCATACATGATAATGACTAGGTTGCCCGTCTTGGCATTTTTCCAAATGCCGGTATTGCTCAAGATTTTGTCGCCTTACACTGGTCTAGTCTAGCTGTAGTGAACAACTAAGGCGTGGGGGGTCACCCTGTATAGATCTATACACAAACTGCTACTTTCCCTCCAGGAAACTCTGATTATAACTACAGGTTACAATTGTACAATCAAATGTGCCAACCTACATATCTCACTAGATTCTCAACATTTCCTGTTCGTTACGTTTATCACCATGTTTAATGTTTACGTGTATGCTATAGATTTTCAATTCCAAAGGTATGTATTGTTGGGTTCTGATCATTCTAACACTCCTAAGTGTACATGAAACCCTAAGTACCTTGGATCTATGTTTTCTCTATTATACATGCAAATATGAACGTCCAAGGTATTATCCTAATCTAGCATACAAAACAATGATGATAGAATACATACCTCTTTGATGTAGAAAGTCTTCATGAAGCTTGAGTTCCTAGTGCCCCAAGTGTGACACCTCAAATGGTTCACACAACATCATATGCTTTTGGAATAACCTTGAGAGAAATGTAGAACACTTGAAATCGTTTATCCCTCACACTCACACATATAGTGCATGATTTCTTGAGCCATGGGATTCTTTTATATGGTGGCTATTAGGGTTACACCATGTAGCTCATGACTTTACCTATTCCTTATGCTCCATGGATTTTAACCTCCATGGAGTATCCATGGGTCACCCCATGGACTTAGTCCAACATAAGGAATCTTGGATCACAAGCCCACATATATAAGAATGAATGATTTACACAATCAACCCATATATTTAATTAGTCTCCTTTTGATCACTTAATTAATTCCAAATTAATTCTTGATCAATATTAATTAAATAAGTCTTACCAATTATAGTTATGGACTTAGACATTAATCCAAGAGTCTCCCACTTGGATAAGTCTAAAACTATTATTGCGTATGACTTCAGGAACCGACTGGCAGTCGTAGCTCTCAAAAGGTTCCGTCGAACTCTAACCTTGTCGATGAACTCTGACCTTTATCAATGACTTGTCCATTAGATAAGGGATCATATATTCCTCCATTCTAGATATCCTATGGACTGAGACATGGATTATAATCATTCTCTCTGTCCATTTGTTGTTTCCTGATTTCCGATTTATGACGAGTGACTAATTGAACAAATCAAATCAGTCCTGGCCCGGCCGAGCACTTCCATTTGTCATCATCAAATCATCGAGGGGCCCACAGATATCGCTTTTATCCCGAAGGTAAAAGGAATGGATAAAATTCGACTCGTATGGCTTGTTCTACTACTTGTTGAATCATACACAAAGGCACATTTTCTAACACCAAGTTACCGTATGTGTTTTCATGCAATCAATGTACAACCAGCTCATAGTAACAACTCATATCTCTAGGTTTGAAGAATATAAGATATTATCGTCTCATGATCACTCGTGATAAAATCCATGAAGTGATTCCAATGAACGCAAGTTGAATCCAATACTCAGAACTTATGAGCACTCATGAGTGTTGTAGCCCTTTGTCCAACATCTTAGACCTCTACAAGCCAACCCATGACAATCTTAATTCATATCTACTTCCAACATATGACCGCCTGTGGATGGTTTGAATAACTTAGTCATTCAGGAAGAACAACCTAGTTATACTAGAAGTCAAAACATGCAAAATGAAACACAATAATAATAGAATCTAATATGGTATCAAAACCTATGAATATAAATAAAACACCTTTTATTTATCACCATATGATTACACATTATTCATTGTATACTGTTTCAGCTATCAACTTTATTCTTGAATTTAAAACAATAGTAGTCCCATGCTCCAAGCATGTACACTATGTTTTCTAAACACTAGTCATGCCACACACCAAGTATGCATACTATGTTTGTCTATGATCTTCACTTTGTGAATTAGATCAATTGAACATAACTCCAATGATCCTCTTTCACAGTCCCAAATTCGTACTGCAAATGCAAGAATTCCAAATTCATGCCATTTACTGAAATCTGTGAGATTCTAAACTTATATGCATTGATCTTCTTGTAATGATTATGCACAAAGTCATAAAGACTTAACAACAACCATTACAAAGCATTCCAAAGGAGATCAGCTCCTTGGAAACATCCTTCTTGCATTATGTTTCCTAATCTTACACATATTGAATAATTTCTAACTTTGAAACATTTCTAGAGTCCATTTTGACTATCACTTCTGAACAAGAGTTGCCTCCTTACAGATTATGTCAATATGGTCCTTCCAGAATTATCACTATACTTCCAACTGTCCTTGAGCAACCAATCTTTGGTAAACCTTAGATTGTCCTCAATAATTGTTTAATCCTTTTAGTCATATCCAATTCTAGACCTTTTCCCTACTTAATGCCCCAGACATTTGGAAAATTTTAGAAAGGATGAATATAGCACATGTAATTGATCCTATATCCGAAGCATATGGGACACGATTCATGATGTCTTACATAAAGACTAAACCAGTCTTTTGCTATAATTAATTCCATTTCTATTTGCCAAGTTCTCATAATTCAGATTATGAAAAGGGATGTCGTAATCATAATCGAATTTTAGAACGCAAATAATGGACCCATATACAGAATTTCCTTATGTTGAGCCATTCCAACATGAAATTCATATTAATAACCTTGACTAAATGATTAAAACCTCACGATCTAAGCTTATAGATTTGAGATGAAGTATAATTTCCTCTCCCTTAATTATAGCAAAACAACTTTTTCCCAATTGAAACCTTTTGTTTTCTATAATTAACATTGCTAACTTGCAATACTTATCATAATTATCTGCTCCCACTAACATGATGATTATTAGCATAACACTTATGCTCCCACTAGCTTTGACATGTACCCAGAAATCATCTGACTTTCTTACCAAAGTTTAGATTTCTGATACTAGATTGTTTTGATAAAACTTTATCAAAATCATACACCTTCCCTTAGATAGCACACTTGTGTGTCCAAACAATTATGAAGAGGGATGTCGTAATCATAATAGTTTGACCTTTTTGCCACTTCTCACAAGTCCAGGTTAGTGTGCCGGTAAACCACTCACGCTCCACTAATGACTTTGAGAATGCAAATATCACAATTGCCATCTAGCTAAAATCTGCTTAGTGAAAGTGTTTCCTCACCATCATTTTCATGAATCGGAGAGAAACCTTATGACACTTAGATTTACTGGTGTATGTGTTCTTATCCATGTGAATTGTCAAAACCATAGTCACAAGACAAGGATAATGGCAACTCCAAACTCATATGGACTGAACTCAATCCTAATTTTTTGCCACATGGCAGCTCAAGGGCCTGCCATTGCTTCCAAGTTATTGTGCAACAAATTGAGAACTCTAAGAACTCATATGAAAAGCCAACTTTAGCTGGAATGGGCACAGAATATGTCAACAAGATAGGTTATAAACCTCAAGTCGTATGCTAGTGAAGAACTTCAGGTTTTATTCTTGATTAGTTCTTGAGACTTTCAAGACCTTTAAGACTCCCACTGTCCTCTTGACATATAAGACTTTCTTGTCAGATATTCAAGAGATAGTGTGGATTCTAATCAAGACAAACACTTCACACAATTGGTCTAAGTTGATATTTATTTTATCCAAAACATCACAACTTACCAATTTCAAATGTACAAGAGTAGAAAACTTTTACTATTACATTTGACAAGTGTTTTAAATCTTCTTTAAGACATGTCACTCAAATTACAATCTTGGAGTATGACTCTAAGACTTGTATTGGAACAAAGTATGACTCATCTTCTTGATTTAACCATTTCAACAATTCAAGTTCCTCTTATTAGTCATAAGAATGCACTAAGATTTCCTTAGAGAACTAATGATGCTATGGTTTCTTAATCATTAAGATGATCACAAAACTGATACTAAAGTATTCTCCCATCTTGTCAGATTTGAGAAACTTTTATCTCTCTGCCTAAGTTGATTCTTCTTATTCGCTCTACCTTACATTGGAACCTTTTCCAAAGTCTTAGAATTACACTTAAGTTGGTAAGTATAATCATATTTACTGAGCTTTAGTAAACTATGACGAATAGTCTTATCGATCTTTTGTAGTGGACTCAATCAGTGCACAAGAATGTGTACTCGATCCCTTAGTCCATTACTTGACTCACACATCCATGTGAACAAGTAATTAGTCTTAATTTTCCAATACTTGAAAGTTCTCATTCATCATGCTACACAACTTGCATGATTCCAAGTTCCGGTCCAATTGAAACTTGGGTGATGAGAATCTTTCCCTATTTGATTAAATTTAGACATTACCACAAATGAAAGAATCAATTTCATATTTCCACTCTTTCTCTTAATGGAATCTTATAAGCAACACAATTTTTCACAAATGCCATTGTAAAGATATTTTAAAATAAATAAAATCAAAAATTTCCTTTTATTTTAAACACTTTGCGGAAAAACTATCCTTACAATCCATATGAAAACTTGTTGTTATCTATTCCTAAGCAATATCTCATAACTCCTAAGAAGTAGCTCAAGAATACAATCTTCAAACTATGCGATAGAAAAACCATCTACGTGATCAGATTCAACATATTCTTTCTTTAAGTTTCTTTACTTTTCTTTGATTCTAAAAATATCAACATGTGACCCAGTCACATCATGTATCAAGAATCTAAGAATAGAAACTTAGCAGAGTTAGATAGTGGATTTTTACCTGAAGTAGAGTCAAACATCCTTAGGTAAAATTAGGCAGCTTTGCAACTAATGCTCCTTCCTTTGGCCATTTAACATATGGATGCTTTGGTAATGGAACATGGGACTATCACAGACTTAGCCTTTCTCTTTACCATTTGGTCAACCGAGTTGACTATGGCCGATCCCTTTCCATTGGGAAGAGAGAGCTTTACTGGATATCCTGTGTCACTATTGTCAATGTCCATAAGGTTTTAGGAAGTTGATCTTAGCAAATAGATAAGATCATTAAGGGTCTTGTCAGAGTCTGTTTCATAGGAGTTCCAAAGGAGCTCACTATGTGACTTAGAAAGTGATTGAACCACCAACTTTCTTAACACTTTGACACCCAACTCTCCTGGCTTGTCAATATGTGACTACATCTCCAAGATGTGATCACACCTAGACCTTGCCTTGCCAATATGGCTTGAGTGACCTTGAACTTGTGAGTTAGGGAGAATAACTGGAGGAGGTGAAAGAAGTATGATTTCCATGGGACATCATCTTCATTTAGGAAAGCTTGTTTCAAGAGATTTGGGAAGATCATAAATGTCTAAACCAGACATCTTTTGGGAGATATTCAAGATAGTTGATTTAAAGTCCTTAATATAACACCCAATATGAAATATTAAGGCTAGGACCCAACAAACTATTTTATAACATAGAAGGGGATGCCGTAATCCAAGCTATAAAATATTTGAAGGTAGGTGAATGACGATTCACCAATTTCCACCAAAATAAACGAAATGCATTATTAGGTTTTAATTGGTTTTGAAACTCCTAGATCTTTGAGATTCATTGAACTGTTCAATGGCATGTTTCAATCTCGAGTGTGCCCTTCAGGTTTTGTGACTGGGATGTCGAGGATCACAAAACAAGGTGTGAAGTAACCATGCAAATTACTTGGTACCCTTAAGTGTTTACCTCTCAATCGATGTGCCGGTTAACGACACACGCTCCATCGATATTATGATAAACATTAAGTTACCCTTTGCCTACCTTGTAAAATATGAGTTAGTGTGCCAGTTAACCACACACGCTCCAATAACCGACTTAAACAAAGTGCAAAGTGTAATTTCATGGATTAGCACATTATTCACATTTTCCTAAGTAACTAAGATTGGGTATTATTAAGAGTTTAGTTACTTAGTATTTATCATTAATACTTTTAATGAAGGGAGAATTATAGTCCTGTAAAACCCGTTCGGCTAATGACCCTCCACCAGTCAAGGAGGCGGTGGGTGAGAGTGGACACCCATTAAACTGCCATTTTATAGGCAGTAACCTTATACCCCCCCCCCCTTATAGACCGGCTTCGTGAATGAGGCCTACTAACGGTAAGACTGACTTGCTCTTATACACACACACACACATATATATATATATATATATATATATATATATATATATATATATATTATTAACTTGTAATATTATAAAATATAACGGTTGAATTTTAACTTTTAAAATTCTAAGGGCTAACTTGGAATTAAAGTATTCATAAGAGAAAACTTTACAAATTCCAAAACTTGAGGGCAAGTTTTGAAACTATTCAAAACTAATTAATTCCATAACTTATGTGCTTAAAATAGTTTTAATCCAAAAACTCTTCAAGTTCCATAACTTGAGGACAAGTTATGGAAGACTTTAAACTAATAAAAGAATTAACTTATCTTTATTTTATAACTTATGGAATTAATTAAGGTTACATTTTTTTTTATTATTTAATGAAGAGACTCTTGGTCCTCCATAACTTGAGGACAAGTTATGGAGTCATAAAACCATTTAATTAGAACTAGACTCTTCATTTTGTAAGCTTTGCCAACTTTTATGAGTTTTATGATTCTTAAATGTGACTTTTCATATAACTTGAGGACAAGTTACATAAACACACTTTGGAATCAACTCTTAGATTAAAATGGATTGAAAACAACTATTTCACACAATTTTCTATCAATCTAAGCAACTCATAAGAACAAGATAATTCAAATCAAACTTTTTCATGTAATTAGTCTAAACCTTAAACTAATACAAAACATGAGTCTATTGACAATTATCTTTGAAACTGGATTAGCATGAACATTACCACATCAAAAACAAGTTTATAAGTCCAAAAACATCTTAGGGTAATGTTCCTAGTCCAATTCCAGCCAAAAAAGTAAAATATATGCTGTCTGGGGGTCCAACTCGTAGAGTGCACGAACCAACTCGGCGAGTTGGATGCTTTTGGCCTTGGACTCGGCGAGTCTGCTAGGCAGACAGCATCAAAACTCGTTTTTTCAGCTACTTTTGCAAGTATAACAAGAAAACAAGCCTAGGCTCTGATACCACTGTTGGGTTTTGAGCATTCTAACACTCCTAAGTGTACATGCAACCCTAAATACCTTGTATCTATGTTTTCTCTATTATACATGCAAATATGAACTTCCAAGGTATTATCCTAGTCTAGCATACAAAACAATGAAGATAGAATACATACCTCTTTGATGTAGAAAGTCTTCATGAAGCTTGAGTGCCTAGTGCCCTAATTGTGACACCTCAAATGGTTCACACAACATCATATGCTTTTGGAATAATCTTGAGAGAAATGTAGAACACTTGAAATCGTTTAGCCCTCAATCTCACCCATAGTGCCCGATTTCTGAGCCATGAGATTCTTTTATATGGTGGCTATTAGGGTTACACCATGTAACTCATGACTTTACCCATTCCTTATGCTCCATGGATTTTAACCTCCATGGAGTATCCATGGGTCATCCCATGGACTTAGTCCAACATAAGGAATCTTGGGTCATAAGCCCACATATATAAGAATGAATGATTTACACAATCAACCCATATATTTAATTAGTCTCCTTTTGATCACTTAATTAATTCCAAATTAATTATTGATCAATACTAATTAAATAACCTTATTAATATATTAGAACTTATAATATATTAACAAACCTTAAGTGTTATTTCTCTCATTATAGTCTATCCAAATGCATGATGCCATGCAACCCAAATGGACCATGTCGGGTCGGGTCAAATATTACCAATTATAGTTATGGACTTAGACATTAATCCAACATGTATATAAGTGTACGAATTTCATGGATTATGTAAACGTATAATTACGATCTACCAACCTTGTGAATCTTAGTCCAAGCCCAATTAGCATGTAAATGGACCACAAAGGCCCAATAACATGTAAGAGGGTAATTTGGGCCCAATATGCATGTAAATGGACCACAAAGGCCCGAAAAACATGTAACCCATAACTCAGGCCCAAATTAACATGTAAATTGGTCGCACAACCCAATAAACATGTCATGGAAAAGTATTGGGCTCAATATACACTTGAATGGGCCCTTAAGGCCCAATAAAATAGTTATCGACGTATTTCATCCATTCGTTATTGTTCCGTTGTTTGTTTTAGCTCGACGTTTACCAAATTGATGATAAAAATTCCTATTTTTGTAAATACAACGTTTTACGACGCCAATAATCCTCAAAATTTCAATTAAGGCCCAAAGTTTTGTAAAAATAATACTTTAGTCCATAATTTATAAAAATTTGTAATTTTGTCCCA
The DNA here is from genome assembly GCF_051521515.1 of Lactuca serriola. Taxonomy (NCBI): domain Eukaryota; kingdom Viridiplantae; phylum Streptophyta; class Magnoliopsida; order Asterales; family Asteraceae; genus Lactuca; species Lactuca serriola. Next base: position 197,187,494 of record NC_136410.1, read on the forward strand.
AATGTTTAGAAATTCACGGATTTAATCCAAAATTTTATATTTTGACATTTATGGCCCAGTTTTGCAAAAAATTACATCTTTTGCCTCTTGCTTGTAAAAATTGTCACTTTCTGCCCAATTTCGATAAAAGTTACATTTTTGGTCCAATTTAGAAATAAATGTTATTTTCACCCCTAAATTTGGTTTATTTACGTTTATGATTCAAACTTTGGCCAAATAACATTTTTAATCCCAAAAATTCATTTTTTCGCAAATTTGGTCCCAAAACCATGAGGCCCAAATGTTTGGCCCACTAAGCTCATATTTACATTTTTGGCCCTTTGGAAAGTATGTTTATCATAAAAATCCTTTTTTATACAAGTAGGAACTGTTTGGTCCCTATAAAAATATAAATGTCACTTTTTTCCCTTATCTTTTGTTTTCTTGACAATTTTGACCCTTAACAAGGTTTTTGTTGTAAACTTTTATATCTTAAACATATAATCACTTTTGACTTGATAATATGATGTATAAAGTGTCTTAGTTCATGGATCTTTGCTCAATGTTACTTAAAGTATCGAGATTGTTAAGATCTAGAACATTTTCACAAAATAAACTAAGAAATCACACAAGACATGCATATAGCAAATAGATCTACACATTTTACTTGCATTCTCCCCCAAAAATCATATGAAAACCGAAAACAAGGGGGTATGAACTCACCTTTGCTTTGATGTTTCAGTTTTGAAGAAGAGATGAAGAGATTTTTGGTCCTAGCAAGCTTTCTTTTAGTAGATCTTGAACTAAGGGGATTTTCTAAGAGTATGATCACAAAAAAATGTTTAGAAGAAGTGGTCTAGCATAATAATGAAGTTACTTAGCTTGGATGTGTGATGACTTACCTAGGATTGATGATCTTTGGTGAAGATCTTCTTGAAACACTTGGAAATCTCGAAATTTAGATGGCAGGAAGGTGGGTGTTCTTGAGTGCTAGAGAGAGTTTTAAAAGAAATTATTTTGGAGATGTGTGTCTGTTTTTCTTGCTTTTGGACGTGAGTAGAAGAAAGAAAGAGAGAGAGAGAGAGAGAGAGAGAGAGAGAGAGATGAGTTTGCATGGGAACATGAGATGGCTTGGTTGTTTGGAGTGTAATGTGCTTAGTTGTCCATCAAATAAAAATGAGGTGACACCACCAAAGTCAACCCTCATTTCATCTCTTTTTTTTACTCATGGGCCGAGAATTGCATTAAGAAGGAGAAGATGATTCATTTTGGCCCAAGTCTTGATCCTTACTCGAAATCATGAGGCCTATAGAGAAGTTTTCGGCCCATTAGGCCTTTATGGTAGTTCACGGACCAAAAAGGCATAAAAGAATGGATTTATGGCTTACTAGCTTTAATTTGATTAGCTATGGACCAATAAGGCCCATTAGGGTTAGAATGACTCATTTTAGGCCCAAATTGTCCAAAATGTTATGGATTTGTGAATTGGGTCCATTTAGAATCCAAATAGGGTTTCTAAGCCCAATATAGTTGAATTGGATGCTTATTGGTCCAACAGACCCAATAAGGAAGTCCTAGTCCAATATGGACTTTAACTGGAAATCTTAGGGTTTTCAGACTCTTTGTTGAATATGAAAGGTGAATTTAAATGAGCACTGAGTGATATTTACTTAGAGTATATGTTTTACAATTATTGAATGGTTACACGAGAATAGAATTTCCTAGCTAGAATGCTAGTTGTGACATAATCTTGCAAAAGCGAGATTACGGCTAGATAACAAGCACACGTGTGACCATCTAGCTGACGCGTCAATTAAAACCATAAAAGATCTAAATGGTCCACATGGTGGATAAATTGGTCCACATATATCCCCTTGAATTCTTTCTAAGAAACTAGGACTTTCATACCCAAATTTATTCAATAATGGACGGAAAATTAATTTTCCTTGAGAACATGCAACATAAGACAATTCATTAGCTTGAAAAATCTTCTGGTTTTTCAAGGAACGACCACTTGAAGTTTCAATTATTTTGCGCATCATAATTGATCCGGGATGGCCCAACTGGTCATGCCAAACTTTGAAGGTCTTATCATACCTTTTATTTTCAATAGCATGAGATTCAATCATTCTAATATTTGTATAATAGAATCCGGATGACAATACAAATAATTTTTCGAAAAGACTTTTCTTAGCCGATATCATTTTTGTAATATTGAGATACTCTTTATCACCATCATTATTTGTTTTAACATGATATCCATTTGACCGAATATCCTTAAAATATAATATATTTCTTGGTGATTTTGATGAAAATAATGCATCACCAATTGTAATTAGTGTCCCTTGTGGTAATATGATATTCGCTAGCTCTTCTGGAGCCTTCAATCATTTTTGACTACCCGTTATTGTATTAACATTTGCTTCTCCACTTGATAAGTAAGCAAAATAGTTTTCATTATAAAAAATGTTATGTGTTGTTGCACTGTCTACAAGACATATATCTTCCTCATTTCTTTTGTGAATATCCATATTTCTCTCTAGAATAATAATAATAATAATAATAATAATAATAATAATAATAAAATAAGAAGTATTCAACTTAGAGAAATAAAGTCATATTTTATTATTTTGAGAAGAACCACCGAAATCTCTTTTCATGAAACGACTATGACTTAAAAATCATAAAAGACATTAAACTAAACTACATATTATCCTTGACCATGACAATAACTCTAAACAAACATAATGCAAAAATCAAATGATACTTGAAAACCAACAATTTCATGATATGGCATATCCATCACCTTTTATGGAAAAAAATTGGGTACTTAAATCACCATCTATAGCACGCTTGTCTCATTTCTAGTCAATCTTCGGAAAAATAACTGTATACAAAAAAAAATTCCGCATTTTATCTTTTTTTAGATTTTAGAGAAGTTTGATAAAGATCAACAAAATGCTTTGGAGTGTGACAAAAATTCCGCATGTACGAGACCAATGACAGGTCATTCGACATCGGTGACAAAAATTTTCAACTTTCTTTTTTCCTTGGCCAATTTTATCATTAGGTTGTGAGTTTTTGTTATTTTCCCACTTCTAGTGGTTACTTATATTATTATTATTGTTGGGACGATTATTATCATGGTCTCCACCACGTCCACGACCTCCGCCACAACACGATTAGACCCACGACTATTATAATTAGATGACGTCGCATTCACTTCAGGGAATGGACTGGAACCAGTCGAACGTGATTGGTGATTTTTCATTAAGAGCTCATTATCTTGTTCAGCCACAAGAAGACATGAGATTAATTCACAATATTTTTTAAAACCTTTCTCACAATATTGCTGCTGCAGGAGCATGTTAGTGGCATGAAAAGTAGAGAAGGTTTTCTCTAGCATGTCTTCATCAGTTATAGTCTTACCACATAGTTTTAGTTGGGAATATGGCTGAATTATACTCACTCACATATTTAAAATCTTGTAGCCGAAGGTGTAACCAATCAAAACAAGCTCTAGGAAGTATCATCGTTTCTTGATAATCATACCTCTCTTTCAGATTATTCCAAAGATTAGCTGGATCATTGACAGTGAGGTACTCGGATTTTAATTCTTCACCGAGATGGTGGCAAAGGAAAATCATCGCCTTATCCTTTTCTTGGCTTGATGCTTCATTTAGAGGATTTACATCATTTATGGTGTTTCCATGACCCATAGCATCAAGGTAGATTTCAGCATTAAGGATCCGTGATAAATGATTTTTTCCACTAATATCAAGAACCATAAACTCAAGTTTGCTATAGTTTGCCATAGTGAAAGTACTAATCAAAATAAAAAAGTTATATATAAGGGGATTGTTAGTTAAGAAGTATCATAAAATTACTTGTGAGCATTATACATATGAACTTTAAAAAAAAGTTATATATATATATATATATATATATATATATATATATATATATATATACACACACACACACACACACACACCTAACAATGACAAGAACGACAAGAAGTTGGAGCTCTATGGTAGAGTCGTGTTGATAACGTGTTATAAAATATGAAACTAATAACAAGATAAATTATAGAGTAATGAAAGAAATAAGAGTGTAGAGAACTTTTATTCCAATACTTTGTGATGAAATTATCACATTTCTAATACATATGACTCACTATTTATACTATCAAAATAAGATGAAAGATGAGTTATAATATGAATGCACATTATGATGGTGCATTATTACATTCATAAAACACATTGAAATGATTGTTACTAATATTAAATAATGATGGGGAGTTATAGGAGAAATGGAGAATCCAATGGTTATTCACAAACTAATATATCATAACATATATATATATATATATATATATAAAGGAAAAGTTAAATATAAGTTAAAACACTAGTCCTTTACCCGCGCAAAGAGATGAGTACAAACAGTTTTTTCAAAGATTAGTTTATAGTCTATTAGTTCTTTTGCACAAACAGTCCATTGCCCACACGAAACAGCGGGCGGCGAATAGTTTGTTTCGGTAATTAGTTTTGTTTTGACAGATTAGTTTCAATTCATCGATTTATTCATTTTAAGAATCATGTAATATTAAAAACAACACACAATGTATTGACAATATCACTAAGCATTAGTTTCAATTCAAGGATTCGTATTCTTTTCGACAACAATGTATTCTTCAATGTATTTGTTACTTTTGTGCACGTTGAATCTTTTTGTCGAAAATAAACAATTTCTAAAATTTTCTAATTCTTTGTAATTTTGGAAAATGAAAAATTATTGAGAAATTATTGAACTAACCACATTTTCAAAATTTATATTTTTCTTCGAAATTTTTTCCAAAAAAAAAATATTAAAGTTTTGGGTTTAAAAAAATAAAGTATATTTTTAAATTTTTTTTTCTTTTGGTTAAATCAAAATACATTTTCGGTTTAAAAGAATAAAGTGTTCTTTTTTGAACTAGAAATAAAAATACATTGACATTTAATTTGAAAACTTAAGTAGATGGTTTTTTTTATAAAAAATATAGTAAATTACACGGATAGTCCCTGTGGTTTGGGATAATTTGTATATTTGGTCCCTAACTTTTTTTTAACTCAAAAGATCCCTAAGATATAAGTTTATTGCACGTTTGGTACCTATTATACATTTTTGTTACGCGTTTGGTCCTTGCCATACATATAAATACTTTTTTTACCCCTAACTATTACTTTTTTTTTTATTATTAATTTGTTATTTATTTCTTAAATTATTAATTAATTAAACATTAAATTTACTAATAGTTAACTAAAGTACAACCAGTCAAAGCAAATGTAAAACCACATTTATCACACCCATGATCCCCTCCACTTCCCCCCTTCTGTTATATTCGACCAATAATTGCATGCCCCTCGCTGTCTTGCTCGTCTTCTCTGATAAGTTGGACATGATTCACCTCACCAACTCCTCCGTCTTCTGCAAAGACTTTGAACCCAGTTAAGCTCCATCATGGTTCCGACTTCCGATCTATACATAAACCCATTCTGATTTCTAATTCCCCCACACACAACCCAAATTTACAAGAAATGAGAGTCTATTCACCCATAGTTATAATCATGAATCAGGACCTCATATTGAATTCGCTGATAATACTGATGAGGTTTACAACAGACACCGTCCACCAAAATTCATTACATTTACTCCAAATCTGCCAAATTGCATACTTGGTGAGTTCGTTTTTGACAATTAGGAGTACGTGATCTCTAAAACCCAGATACAACACCGAAGCTTAATTTTTTACTGGGGATACAACATAGATAAGGCATATTTCTAACTAAAGGGAACTTATCTCGGGCCAACCCCAGAACCTAAAACCAGATCAGCGAACAATCATCACTCAATTCATGCAAACCGAATATCGATTTTTGTTAACTGGTGAAATAGAGAGAGGTGAAGTACACCGAGGAAATAGTGAAAGGTCGGAAGATGATTGCTTGACGATGGAGATTGCCAGAAGATCACTTTACAATGGAGGCATGCAGACATTGCTTAAATTTGATGATGGGGCTAGCGGTGGCCATGACGACGTGAGTCGCAGACTTGCAGTGGCATTTAGGTCACAAAGGGGTTATTTTGGGATTTTGTCGCTGATGAATTGATAGGTGGAGATATGGGAAGGAAGAGATTGAAGTCAATAGTGAGGAGGGTGAGGGATGCAGAGTTAGCGGTGAAGAGGTGTAGATGGAGGTAGGGGTGTTGAACGGGTAATTTTTTCGGGTTTCGGGTAATTCGGGTCGGGTAATTCGGGTTTTTCATGTTAGAAAAATTACCCGTTACCCTACCCAAACTAAATTCGGGTAATTCGGGTATCGGGTCGGGTTTGGGTAATTCGGGTATTACCCGAAATATATAATTTTTTTGTCAATTTCACTTGAAAATAAATTTAATGAAATAAATACGTCATGCTTTATTAGTCTTGTTTATATAAACAAACGAGACATAAACGAAGTTACTCAAGCTTTGAACATTGGGATTTTTTAGTCAAAAATACATAAGATATCAAGTAATTTTCTAACAACTTAATCTAATCTAATAAGATGTTAAAAAAAACAAATACCTAAATATCTTAATTTAAAAGTTTAAAATGTTTAAGATAAATGTAGCCATAAGTTTTGCCATGTTCTGAAGTTTTGTCAAGATAATGAGTTTGTTAGTTGCAATAAAAACTATAATCTAGAAAATAGTAAAGTTTTAAAGAACGTGATGATATATAAAAATTACTTTTAATATTGTTAGTGTCGTATTGTCATAATAAATATATTTATGTTTTACAATAATGATAGTTAGTTTAAGCGTGATCAAATGCCTGCTATATAGTACAAGCTCTACAAAAAAAGGAAATTTTAAAATAATTTGGGTAATTCGGGTATACCCGAAATCCAAAAACTTTACCCTTTACCCGACCCGAAAAAAAATCGGGTAACCCGATTACCCGGAAAAATTTACCCAATACCCGAATTATCCGACCCGATTTACCCGATACCCGAAAAAATCGAACGGGTAATTCGGGTATTGGGTATTTTCAATAGGGCTAGATGGAGGAGGGTTACAGATTAGAATGTTTAAGCTAGAGAGAGGGCAGTAAGGGAAATGAGTTTTGGGTGGTCGGACCATATGGATTATTTTAATAAATATATATTTTTTCTAAATAAATAACTAATAAAAAATCTGAATATTAAATTATAAGGGTAAAACTGTCTTTTTATGTCAATAGAGACCAAAAATGCAACAAAATAAACCGTTCTAGTTAAAAAAGGGTTATGGACCAAACACATAAATTACACCAAACCATTGGGACCATCTGTGTAATTTACTCTTAAAAATATATGTATAGTACATTGATTTTTTTAAATATGATACGATTGTAAGGAGGAGGAGGAGGAGGAGGAGGAGGAGGAGGAGGAAAATGATAATAATAATAATAATAATAATAATAATAATAATATCGATAATTTGACATTAGCTTAACAGAGATAGTGTAGCGGTGTTAAACAACCAAATTTAGTCTTTCAGAATGTTACTCTAAATAACTGTAACATCTTATTTGAAAATTTGATACAACATTTGAAATTTTGAAAAACTATTGGTGTAATATTTGAAATTTTAAAATTTTAAAATTTTAAAATTTAGATTGTTTAAAGAGTATTATTGAAATTTTAAAAACTTTGGATTAATATTGGATTTATTTGAATATTTGAAAATTTTTATGTAACATTTAAAACTTTAATATTTCAAAATACTAATATTTGAAAATTTAGGATGTAGAGAAATTTAAAAATCTAAAATTTTAATATGTATTTTCGTAAAATAGAAGTTTTACTAATATTTGCACACCCATAAATGTCATGATTTGACTTTTTAAAGTCAAACTTAGTCATATATTAATGGTAGATGATTAGGACAACAATAGCAAGAAATAACATGGACAATTGAAGAATTACTTTCACGCCATCAATTGAAGGTTAAATCAAGAAAAACGGAAACTTTCTATTGCCTCAACATCTATTATAGGAATATCTAGAAAACAATAAACTTTGATTTTCAATGACATATTTGGTGTAAACTGAATTTTTTAGCAAACTGAATGTATTATGTTGCAAATGCCTATAATGTAACGCCCCGATTCTCAGGTATTGATTTATGTATAAACCCTTCTTGGTCTTTGGGTCTACTCGATGAGTTGGTCGCCCTACTTGTCGAGTATTAGTGGGAAGGTCCACGCATTTTAGTGACCTACTCTCCGATTCCAAGAAGGGACTCGACGAGTAGGAGCTGGCAGATGAAACCCTAAATTTTGGGGCATTGCACCCTATTTAAAGGATCATTGGCCCCCAGCCTCCCTTTTACAGCCTCTTGTCTCTCTTTAACCCTAATTCGTGTGTATGTGTGTTCTTTTAGAGAGTTTAAGCTTGGAGGAAGGATTTTGGTGAAGGAAACACTTGGGGAAACAAGATAGTTGGAGCAAGAGCTCGTGGGATTCAAGATCTGCATCAGTGAGCACTCACTTGAAGGTACTAGACCGCTTTCCTTGGCTCATTTTCACCTAAACCCTCTTTTGCATGAGTTTTAAGAAAAGTTTCTTGTGCTTAAGCCAAGATCTGAAGTTGTAACTTCGGATCTGGACTCCCCTTGGCCTCTAGATTCATAAAGTCATCAGCTTTGCCTAGTATGAGCCTTCCCTCAAGAGTGTAACTTCATTGCAAGCTTAGTTTTGTCAGTTTAGGGTCTTAAAAGCCTTGCATGCACATAAAAGCTTGCAACTTTACGTGATAAGCATGCCTAAGGAAGTTAGATCTGAAATTTGGAGCCTTGGCATGGATTTAAAAAGTGTATGTATGGTTAAAGGACTGAAGGGACTCGGGGAGTCGCATGGTCGACTCGGCGAGTCATATGAAGATGGGCATGAACCCGATGAGTTGGATGAATAACTCGGTGAGTCCAATGAAGATTGTCGTAGATTCGACGAGCTGGATGAACAACTTGACGAGTCAGTTAAAGTTTCCCAATAAATGGATGTGTGTGAACTTGTCGAGTTGCAAGAAGGAAAACTCGATGAGTGGCCTTAGAGCTTCGATCTCGAGCCTTAGGAACTCGACGAGTCACTCTAGTGACTCGGCGAGTGGATGAGTATCTTAAAGAACTCGACGAGCAGCTAAGGATACTCGACGAGTTAGGGTCAACATGCACTGTTGACCATGACTGGTGACTTTGACTTTGAGCAGGGGTTGACTAGTTGACTTATGGGGTACCTTGGAAGGTTGGTAACTTATGAGTATGGTTCTATTATGATAATAAGTGGTGGAGTTTGTGGTAGCGATTCGAGAATTGGAGTTTATCTACAAAGCTAACTTTTGCGAGGTGAGTTAGCCTCACTATACTTAAGGGTCTAAGGCACCAAGGCCGGCCCTTTGAATTGTTATTGGTTATCTTATGTTAGTATGATCTTTTAGATCGATATCCTAGAGGGTAGGATGATAATATATGATATGTGGTATGACCTGTTAGTTAGATATCCTAGAGGGTAGGATAATATTATATGTTATGTGGTATGATCAGATAGATCAGTTTGTTGTCTATGGACTGTTATGTGATTATTTTTTATATGTGCACATATTTGTTTGGCGATTGAGGCATATCTGCTTTGTGCGGAGGCCAATAGACCTGGGCATTCCAACCTGTTGGTTGAGGGCCATGTGTATTCCATCCCGAGGATGATTAGACTCATAATATGTGGGCATTCCAACCTGTTGGTTGTGGGCCTGGGGTATTCCATCCCGAGGATGATTAGACCCATAGTATGTTGGCATTCCAACCTGTTGGTTGTGGGCCTGGGGTATTCCAACCCGATGGTTGATTGGACCCATAGTATGATGTTTGTGATTCTATGTATATAGTTGTGAGTATGGGTATTTTTGGGGAACTCTCTAAGCTTTTGGGCTTACAGTATCGGTTTTTTGTTTCACGTACATCGGGGGATCGCGACAAGGCTAAGGTGTGACAGTACAACTCCTCATCTTTTGTTATGATTGCTGGGAAAACTCTTATATAAACTATTTTGGAAAACAAAGTTGTAATGATTATTGATTTAAAGTGTTTTTGAAAAGTTTAAATTTTTCTTGACTTTTATGGGTGTTACAAGTTGGTATCAGAGCCTTGGATTGAGTGAATTGGAGGAACATTTGTGTGAATCTAGTCTCAAATCAAGGAAAGGTTTTCAAAATGATTTCTAAAATGGTTTTCAAAATAAGTAAAGGAGGATGCAGGGTGTACGATCAGCCAGAGCTAGTAAGTAGACCCCAAAATACCATACAGTTATTTGATATTGTGATATGTTAGAACAACATGTTAGTACTAGGCTAGGGATCTTCAGGAATTGCATGATAGAATTGCCTGATTATATGATACCTGATAGCCTAGGGATTTCCTCATATGAAATTGACATCATTACTGTAGTTGCTTAGTGTATGCATCACAGTTATACGTAATTAAGATCTTATAGCTTGAGAATGTTTAATTTAGCCTTATGTTCTGTTCTTGTTTGATTGGGAGCTTAGGGTAGGATTGGATATTCGAAAGTCTATGGAGTCCAGCATTATGTATGGCTAGCATAAACTAGTGCTGCAGGGTTGGTGGAAGTTTCATGGATGGGTGGGTTGTGTGAGGCCGGTAGGTCAGTTGTGAGACAGTTAGCCTTTCTCTAGGAATGAGGATTGAGCGCTCGCGATGTTTATGTATATTGTTAGGGTGTTGTTGTGATCCTTGAGACAAATATGGGTAGGTGTGGAAGGTAGAATGGGCCCGTACTACTAAAAGCACATGACCCATACGCGTAGCAAGGAAGTCACAACCCCTAGGGTTGGGATTGGGAGTTAGCTCCCAATTATTTGTATGGGTTATCTAATATCTTCTTGTTGTATTTTTCAGTATGGTGGTTAAGAGGTGTTTCGTTTCGGGATCCCGATCGGGATCAGGGCAGGGTGATCAGGAGGCCCCAGTATCCCCTGAGGTCATCAGTCAGGAGGAGCTAGTGTTGACAGAGGATCGAGTCAGGGAGATCATCCGTGAGGAGGTGGTCGAGATTGTCTGGGGTCAGTTACCGGAGTTGTTTGGGACAATTAGGTCTGCCATGATTGAGTACTTTGATGATAGATACGCAGCCCTTGCAGAGACGGCTGGCTCGACAGCTACATCAGCTGTAACAGCAGCAGGAGGTGGAATGGGATCCGATCGGGGCTTCCAATACAGGGACTTCGACAACACGAAGCCCCCTACTTTTGATGGGACCCAGGACCCCATCAAGGCTATGTGGTGGGTCTCCGATGTGGAAGGTTGTTTCTCTACATGTTCATGTCCTTCTGACCAGAAGGTCAGATGTGCCCTGAACCTGCTCAGGCTCGGGGCCAAGGACTGGTAGAGACTGACAACAGGGTCGTATTCTGATGAGCAGAGGGTTGTTGTTACTTGGGAGTGGTTCTGGGATATGTTCCGCGCCAGATGCATTCCGAGGGTTGAGCGGGAACGATTGGCTTAGGAGTTTTTGAGTCTGAGACAGGATGGGGAGTCAGTGACGGAGATCACCTGTATGTTCACTAAGAGGGAGATGTTTTGCCCAGAGTTTGCTTCCGAGTAAGCTCAGATGACCCGTTATCTAAGCATTCTCAAGAACAATATCTGACAGTTTGTGTCTACCCAGCGATGTGATACTCTTTTAGAGTTACAGGAGGCCGCGAGACGACGTGAGTTGGAGATCGAGCTGTAGTTGAGGGAGCAGCAGCAGGCCCCGACGTAGTCGCAGCTAGAGCCAAAGCGGCTCAAGACCGTCGATACCAGGATTGGGGGACAACCAGGCCCCACCTGTGGGAAGTGCGGAAAGGCTCATTCACGGACGTGTCGATCAAAGAGTGGGTGCCACCGGTGTGGCAAGCAGGGCCATTTGGCCAGGGATTGCAGACAGCATACTCCGGTTTCTAGAGTCAGACTTTGTTATCTCTGTGAGCAGGTGGGCCATATGAAGGCCTAATGTCCTCTTCTAGCTTCCAAGCCAGCGCTAGCTCCAACGTTGACTACTTTGAGGATTACAGATGAGAGGCCAGCTAAGGCAGAGCCTCTGAAGGCTCAGGGTCGTGCCTTCCAACTTATGACCGAGGAGGCCAGGGTAGCACGGGATGTGGTTACTGGTACATTTCTCTCTCTTATCTCATTTATCATGTATGAGTTATGATTATCTGTTGCACCTGTGTTTAGGTGCGTTTTTAGTAAACTCATTGCCTTCTTTGGTTCTATTTGACTCAGGGGCGAGTTGGTCCTTCGTATCCCAGGCTTTTAGTAGGGAGTTCAGTGCGCCAGTGGGTGAGCTAGAGTGTCCGTTGCGAGTCTCTATCGCCAATGAACACGGAGTTTCTGCTTCTTCAATTTATCGAGGGTGTGAGTTGGATATCTTCAGAGTGTCCTTTCTGATAGATTTGATACCGATTCCCATGGGGGATGTGTGCGTAATCGTAGGGATGGATTGGCTTAGCCGGTTTGGTGCGATGATAGATTGCGAGGCTTAGCGAGTTGTAGTTCGAACCCCAAGTGGGGGAGAACTGATCGTTTATGGCGAGGTCACCAGGTTGGGATCAGGGTTTTGTTCAACTGTCAGGGCTCGACAGTACATTCAGCACGAGTGTGCGGATTACCTAGCGTACATGGTAGATACGCGGGCCAGGGAACATGTTTCAATTTCAGAGGTTCCGGTAGTTAGAGAGTTTGCAGATGTGTATCCAGAGGTATTACTCGGAGTGCCTCCGGAGAGGCAGGTCGAGTTCAGGATCGACCTAGTTCCAGATGCGGCCCGTATCGCCAAGGTGTCGTACCGGTTGGCACCACCTGAGATGTAGGAGTTGTCATCACAGCTTTAGGAGTTGTTGGGAAAGCAGTTCATTCGACCTAGCAGTTCTCCATGGGGAGCACCGATCCTCTTTGTCAGGAAGAAGGACGGCCCGTATCGGATGTGCATTGATTATAGGGAGCTGAACAAGTTGACGGTGAAGAACCATTATCCACCCTTGAGGATAAATGATCTCTTTGATTAGTTGCAGGGGGCATCTTGGTTCTCCAAGATAGATTTGAGGTCGGGATATCATCAGGTCCGGGTCAGAGAGGAGGACGTGGAGAAGACCACGTTTCGGACTCGTTATGGTCATTACGATTTCGTGGTGACGCCGTTTGGGTCACCAATGCATCGACAATATTTATGGACCTGATGAACTGGGTCTGCAGACCGATGCTGGATCGCTCGGTCATCATGTTTATAGATGATATCTTGGTGTATTCCAAGACTCGAGAGCAACACGAGGAGAATCTTAGGGAGTTGTTCGGAGTTCTGAGACGAGAGCAGCTATACGCCAAGTTCTCGAAGTGCGAGTTTTAGTTACGAGAAGACCAGTTCCTTGGGCACCTCGTTAACCAGGATGGGATTTTGGTCGACCCGGCCAAAATCTAGGTAGTCATGCAGTGGGACGTTCCGAAATCTCCCTCATATATCAGGAGTTTTGTAGGATTAGTAGGGTACTACCGGAGATTCATTTAGGATTCCTCCAAGATAGCAGTACCCCTCACTCGTCTGAAGAGGAAGGGGGTGGATTTCCGATGGGGCCCTGAGCAGCAGAGGGAGTTTGAGACCCTCCGTCAATGGTTGTGTGAGGCTCCAGTTTTGACACTCCTGGAGGGAGTTGAGGATTTTTTTTTGTGTTCTTTGATGCATCCATCACAGGTTTATGGGCAGTCCTCATGTAGAGGGGACGGGTGATAGCTTATGCATCGCTACAGTTGAAGCCGCATGAGACAAGATACCCTACGCATGATTTAGAGCTGGTGGCGGTGGTGTTCGCTCTTAAGATATGGAGACATTAGCTTTATGGGGTCCGTTGTACCATTTACACGGATCACAAGAGCTGGAGACATATCATGGATCAGCTGAACCTGAACATGAGGTAGTGCAGGTGGCTGGATGTATGAGGATAGCAGTGGATTCCCCGCTTGTGAGTTTGATCAGAGATGCTCAAGTCGAGGGCATGCGGCCAGAGAATTGGAATATGGAAAGGATCAAGGGCGAAAGCGCTCGGTTTGTTCAGGATGGCTGGGGGTTATTGACCCGATGTGGTCGAGTTTGGGTTCCGATGACTGGTGGATTCAGACAGACAGTGATCGAGGAGGCTCATAAGTCTCATTTTTCCATACACTCGGGGGCCACCAAGATGTACCGAGACCTAAGTTTGAGTTACTGGTGGCCATGTATCAAGCGAGAAATCGCTAGGTATGTCGAGAGGTGCTTGACCTGTAGGACGGCCAAGGCCGAGCATTAAAGGTCGCATGGTAAGCTGCAACCTTCGAGATTCCCATGTGGAAATGGGAACAGATCACGATGAACTTCCTTACGAAGCTACCAAGGACGGCGAAAGGGTTCGACGCTATATGGGTCATCATGGATCGATTGACCAAGAGTGCTCATTTCTTAGCGATACGGGAGAGTTCTTCGGCCAAGAGGTTGGCTGACATATATGTCCACAAGATCATTGCTCGTGACGGGATTCTGGTCTCCGTTGTCTCAGACCGAGATGTTAGGTTTACCTCCTGTTTCTGGCAGAAGTTCCACAAGGAACTGGGCACACACTTGCACTTTAGCATAACGTTTCATCCACAGACAAACGATTAGAGCGAGCGGACAATTCAGACCCTTGAGGATATGTTGAGGGCATGTGTCATTGATTTCGGTGGGATTTGGGATTCCTACCTACCTCTTGCAGAGTTTGCTTACAACAACAGCTACCATTCCAGCATTGGCGCCCCACCTTTTGAGTTATTGTATCGGCGAAGATGTAACACGTGGTATGTTTTGCTTTAGTATATGTATTTTTCTCTGGGACTCGACGAGTTGGAGGATCAACTCGTTGAGTACGGACGTGGCTACGGACATTTTAAGTGACCGACTCTACGAGTCGGGAGACTGACTCGGCGAGTAGGTTCTGGTTAAGTGAAACCCTAAATCTGAGGGTTTGCACCCTATATAAAAAACTTAACTCGGCCTCCCTTGTCCCTAAGACTCTCTTGAAAGCTTCATACCGAACCCTAGCTATTTGTGTGTGATTTAAGGCCACTTTTGGTGTTCTTGTGTGGATTGTAAAGCTTGGAAGGAAGAAAGGAGCTTGGAAATCGAGTTGGGGCTTGTAGATCCGGAGATCTTACTTCATTTTCAGCAGCTTCACGGTATAATGCCCCTATCTTGACTCATCTATGTGTTTATTCATCTATTAACTTGGGATCTCCATGGATTTCTAAGTCATTTTTTCGGATTTGGAAGTGTTGAGTGAGTTTTGACTTCAGATCTGGGCCTTAAGAGGGGTCTCATGGCATAAAGGTGCCAACTTTAGGGCCATGAGAGCCCCATTCACATTGTAGGACACTTTATATGGATTTTTGAGCTAAAAAACCCATGCATGTGCATCAATTTTGGAACTTTACGTATAAAATGGACATTAGGAGGCAAGATCTATGGTTTTGGTGTGTTAGACCTCATTTAAATCGATTGTATGCAATTGGTCAAGGTTGGACTCGGCGAGTTGTTCTTGGCACTCGACGAGTCGGTGACCATTATGCACCAAACCCTTTCGGTGAATGGTTAAGTGTTAGGAAGGAAGTCCCTTGTGGGTTTAGACGCGAAAAGGGACCTGGGAGCCATGGGACTCGGCGAGTCCATAGTAATCTCCCAATCTTTGAAGATGGACTCGATGAGTTGTTCATACAACTCGGCGAGTCATAGACTGTACAACTTCTTAAGTTGGAGATGAACTCGACGAGTTCAAGAAGGAACTCGGCGAGTCAGATCTGTCACACCCCGAAACCGATGGCGGAAACGTTTAGGGGCGGAGGACGTCATGTAAAGTATCACAACCAATGTACATAGTAAGCATAGTAAACAAAAAACATTACATTACATAGAATCATTACATTTGCTTGAAAGTAAGGTAATACATGTTTTATAGATATAATAGTCTAAACAAAAGTAAAGATGTGACTTCCATATGCTCCGTCTTCTACAAAAGAACGCGGGATACCTGTCTAAGGAGAACCTGAGAATACAAGCAGTTTGAAAAATATCAACATAAAGCTAGTGAGTTCATAAGCGGTTTGTTTTTGAAAATGATCAAGTTTCCTTTGGTTTTCTGAAAAAGTGTTATCCAAGAAAATCCCATATTTTCTTATAAGTAAAGTTTAGTTATCCATTTGTTACCCAGTTTGGTTAAGAACAGTTTGTTATTTGATTATTACACAATCTGGTTAAGAACAAGTTCAGTTATCCCAGGAAAAACCGTTATTTTCCTTAAAAGTTTGTGGTTGGTTATTGAATCTGAATGTAATGTACTAGTATCTATCATACTTAAAGTGTTTGTGTGAAGTTTCCTGAAAGCCTGGTTATCCTTGAAATGTATGTTAGTTTTAACACGTATATAAAACTATCAAAATAGTAAACTAATTTCTAAGGTTATTAATTTACTAAGTTCTTTATTACTTAAAAGTAAATCGCTATTATCTAAGTTTGCGAGTTCTATAACCATACGATAAACTAGATATGGCTCGGAACAGGGCCAGTATCATTTTATGACTTTTGTCACCCTTGGACCTTTCGGTCCGATTGTAGCTAGCAACCAGGTGCGGGGTAGTCAATCCCGTATAGATCTATACACTCAAGTCACGATCTCCTACTAAGAGATTCTGGTTACAGGGGCGGTTCTCCACTCGTGTATCTCTGTGGAGTGTTACAGAGGAAATGTCTCGAACCCTAAGATTAACGAATTTACAAGTAATAATGCGGAAAATACTGTTTTAAGCTCTAGTTACAAAAAGGGGTCCTCAACTCGCGTATCTTTGTGGAGTGTTACAGAGGACGTCTAAAGTTCTAAGATTATTGATTTTTAACAATAATGAAGTGGAAAATCATTTGCGAAATATACAATATAACACTATGTAATAAGATTTGCAATCAGTTTGAAAACTAACTCTGCAAGTCAAACGGTTGGTTAATACGGTTTCAATTGTTAAAAGCATATGGAAAATGAAACAATTCAAATGAAATAATAAGTTTGAGTACAAGATATTCTTGTACTTTTGCTTGTATTCCCCCTTGAAAACATTGAAAACACGGAAAAAGGTGTAGGGGTATGAACTCACCGGTCGAGAAATGTGTCGGCTAGGATGCGAAGTGTCAGTTCAGGGCTTGAACACGTGTGAGGTTCCTATGTAATATGAAGAGATACATAATTGTATCAAATTAGAGTTTGAACTACTAATTAAATAAGAAAATACACTCCGAGGCGCGAAAACACTTTAATTCGAGTGTTAGAAGTGATCCGTGTAGCATCTAAGGGTGTATAAGGCCTGAATATGGAGTTTGCTCTTCAAGAGTAAACTCCTAATGGAGATTACGGCCTAATGACCATATCCCCATGAGTTTATGACCGTAAACTCATGGGTGGTGGGTTCTTGGTTGCTTATTGGTCTTACAACACTTGTGGGATGAGGCTAGGCTTAGTTCTAAGGCTATGGAAGGGTATTTGATCAACATATGGACCATTTAAGGAGTTTACGGCTATAAACAAGGAGTTTATGGCTGTAAACTCTCATGTACCCATTCCTCGTGTGATTTGGTGATCCTAGGTTAAGCATAAGTGGTTCTAGTCCAAAGTATAAGCCATGGAACGAAGTTAGGGCACCATTTGACCACCTTATAGGAGTTTACGGCCCAGGAACCATTACTTGGGGGTTTTACAGCCGTAATCTCCTAAGGGGATGGTTTATTTCATGTTTAAGGTCCCTAACACAAAAGTGGATGGTTCTAGACATTATTCCAAGGCTTAGGAGGTGTTTAAGGGGCATATTAACACCTTAAAAGGTGTTTGCGGCCTAAGAAAAGGGTATTTACCATCCAAGTATGTTCTTGGGCCGTAAACTCATGTTTACCCCTCAAATGTTAAGGTTTTGGTGTTCTAAGTCCAATCTTGTAAGCCCCTAAGTCATATCTAAGCTCCAGAAGTGTTTTGGAAGGGTTTTGGGGCTCCAAAACCCCATTTATGTGTGTTTGAGGCTTGGGGCTGTTCCTGGGCCGTAAACACATGTTCTTGGTCCTATTTCATGATTTAAACACGAATTTGAAAGCTAAACATGTTATACTATGAGCTAGGATGGATTACTTACCAAATTGGAGCTTCAAAGGGGGTGGTTTTAGATCAAAGTTTGGATTGTAGAGAGAGAGTAGAGAGAGAGTGTGTGAAAAAGATTCAAATGAAGTTCTTTCATATTTATATAGGGTTAGATTTTGAGGCTCGGTGGAAATCTACTCGATACTAGCGTTAAACGAGGCTTTTGGTCCTACCCGATTTAGTTGTCGTAACCCGACGTGGTCGAAACTAAAAATTTTCCAAATAATAATTTGGGGGGTTTTCATGTGTTTCTAACAGGTTTGGATACTTAAGAAGTCATAATAAAAGTCTTAAATTAAATGACTTAACCCAAAAGTTAACGGAAAAATTTGGAAATACAAACGGTTCTATTAACGGGAACGGGTTACAGCGACGGAATAATTTACGGGTTGTCACAGATGAAGATGGTCCCGATGTTATGATTGAAGGAGAACCCGTCAATTTTTTGCTAGACTCGACGAGTGGAGCCGGGGTTTTTTGTGGGATTAGAGAAGCATGGACTCGACGAGTTGGTTGGCCAACTCGGCGAGTCAGGTCAACTGAATGTTGACTTTGACCAATGTTGACTTTGACTGAACTTGGACTGACCCTGTTTAGGGTTGTATGTGATGTGTGTTGAGTTGAAGGTTTTCGTGTAGGGATCGAGGAGTCGTAGGGAGTCGACTTGTGCGCCGAGGATAGTTCAGACACTGCACGATATTGAGGTGAGTTACCTCCCAGTAGGGGTGGGTCTAAGGCCACAATGTCGGCCCACCAAAAAGGGGTATTTAGAAGATAATGGTCTTTGTGATAATTATATTGGTATGGTTATGTGTTGGTTATGAGGTTTATCTGAGTAGTATGTTATGTGTATGGTAGGGATTAGTTTCCCTGACAGTGGTCCTTAGGACCCAAGGGTAGGTCAGTACCCGGATATGCTTGACTGTATGCTTATATATGTTGATTGTATGCTAGTAGTAGGGGTGAAATAGTCCTCAGTCACCGGTTGAAAGATACCGATGTTGATTACCGGTTGAAAGATACCGATGATGGTTACCGGTTGAAAGATACCAATGAAGGTTACCAGTTGAAAGATAATGACGATATTGTATGGTATGTGGTATGATGGGGGAACTGACTAAGCTTTCTGCTTATAGTTTTGGTTTTGGTTTCAGGTACCTCTTCGTCAAAGGGAAAGGAGCCGGCGGTGTAGCAGCGCATCACACACACACACACATGTTTCTGCAAGAAGTTTTCGGGACTGTACTCTGATTTTCAATACTTATGATGTTATGGTTTGAAATACAAAATTATGATTTTGTAATGGATGTTTTATTGACAAGGTTTTGGTAAAATATTTGTCAAATGCGTTAATTTAAAAATGACATTTTTGGCCTTGAAAATTGGGATGTTACAAGTTGGTATCAGAGCCCTGGTTTGAGGGATTCGGACACACCCTTGGGGTGTCTGCACTCAAACTGAGGGACTAAAAGATCTTTCAAGGAAAAAATGGTTTTCTAAAGTCTAAAATGAGAAATTTTAAGAAAAACGAAGTGTGTGATGCACGCGACCGGCCGGGCTCAAGTAAGTTTTCCCCAAGATACCCATACTTGTTATGTTATGTTATATGGTTTTGATTCAGAGAATTGCATGCTAGAATAGGACTAAGGATCTAGGAGGATGCCTTGTGTGCATGATATATGATTCTGAGAATTGCATGCTAGTTAGGGCTAAGGATCTAGGAAGGATGCCTTATGTGCCTGTTGTATGAGTTGTATGTTAGGACAGTTTAGTTAGCAGTAGGATGGCATGTGTAGGTTATGCCTGGTTTGGTTACTCGAGTCACGAATGCTGCTTGCTTTGTGTTATGGGGGTTCTGACCAGCTTCAACTAACTAAGGAGCGGATATGTAACAGTATTCGCAAACTAGTTAGGGGGAAGTGGTGGGGACTCCTAGTGCAGCTGATGGCGGAGAGTAGCTCGAAGAGTGACCTAGGGAAGCCTAGGATGAGGTCAGTGGAAAGGGTATCGGTAAAAGGGACTTGGTGAAGTCGAAGCAATTCTTGAGGAAAGTACGGATAGATGTGGAAGGTAGTATGGGCCCGTACGACTGAAAGCAGAGGATCCGTACTCGAGCCAAGGAGGGCCTAGATGGAACCGGGAAACTTGGAAAGTGTGTGACCCCCAGAAAGTATATGTGACCCTGACATTCGTACGATTATTGTTTTAGAATGGTCGTCACGCGACATGGAGCAGGAGGTTCAGGATTCGGGTCAATATCTGGCTCGGGGGCAGGATCCAAGCATGTGGATGATGGGTTACGCGAGTTCATTGCATCCAAGAACTCGAGGGGTATCCTTGATGCGACCCCGGTTATCTTCGGGTCGATCAAGGAGGGGATCATTGAGCTGATGGAGGATCGCCTCAGGGCGTTCCGGAGTGACATGGAAAACAACTAGTTAGGACCACGTACACTGTCCTTTAAGGACTTCAGAGGGAGTGGTGCGCCAGATTTCCACGGAGCGAAGGACCCCATTGTTGCCAGACGATGGATTGTAGACATTGAGTCTGCACAGCTGACCAACTTCTGCCCCAAGGGGTCGAAGGTATGATTTGCAGCAGGGTGTTTTAGGGACCAGGCTAGGGACTGGTGGGAGTCGGTTGGTGACTCTCTGGGAGCCTCGGCTTTTGAGGCTATGACATGGTCGGATTTTGTGACCCGGTTCAGAGCAGAGTTTGCGCCAGCTGTAGAGCTTCAGCAGCTGGCCAGGGAATTCTTGGATATGAGACAGACTACGGAGACTGTGGCGGAGATCACCGCCATGTTCCGGGAGAGGGCTTTGTTGGTGCCCCAGTATACGAGTGATGAGGACATGAGGAGGACCCACTACCATGACATGCTACGAACTAATATCCGGGAGCATGTCAGTTTTTCAGCTTGCCCTACCCTAGATTCCATGATTGCCAGGGCTAGGGAGAGGGAGATTGATCTGGAGCACATCCGGAAGAGGAAGGAAGAGGAGGGGCAGATGGCGGGGGATTCGGGGAAGAAGCCCAAGGGATCCGATGGTAGGCCAAAAGTCCAGTCAAAGCGGGACCGCTGTGGAAAATGCGGCCGGTCACACGAGAGAGCTTGTCGCACTGGACCGGGTTCAGGCTGCTATAATTGCGCCAAGGCTGGGCACTTTGGTAGGGATTGCACTGCCACTACTCTGGCGATACATATGTCAGACCTGATTTGCTTTCATTGCAATCAGAAGGGCCATAAAAAGGCCAATTGCCCAAGATTGGCAGTAGCAGCGGCGCCGGCGGTGGCCCCGACTCTAGCAACCGAACGGGTCGTGGATGGCCGGAAGGTCAAGATAGAGGCTCCAGTGGTTCAGAGCCGAGTATTTCAGCTGATAGCCGAGGAGGCACACGCTGCACCCGATGTGGTAACGGGTATGATTTATTATCCTTATGCTTTTATAGTATGTAGCTATGATTTTGATATATCATGTGCCTTGTTTAGGATCATTCCATGTGAACGGAATCCCAGTTCAGGTGTTGTTTGATTCGGTGCCACCCGATCATTTGTCTCTCTTGCGCTTAGCAAGAAGTTTCCGGAGTCTTCGGGCATGATGGATTGCCCTCTAGAGGTCAAGATTGCAGACAACCGGTCAATACGAGCATCGGTCGTCTATCGGGATTGTGTTTTGAGGCTGTTCGAGGAGCGTTACCTGGTAGACCTGGTTCCTATTTCGTTGAGGGGGAACAAGGTGATTATAGGCATGGATTGGTTGAGCCCCAATGGGGCAGTGATAGATTGCGCGCATCAATTGGTTCGGATCAGAACCCCAAGTGGAGGAGAGTTGGTAGTTCAAGGCAAGAGGCCACAGTAAGGACCAACGGTATGTTCAGCAACGAGAGCTAGGCATTACCTTCAGCAGGGTTGTGCAGGATATGTCGCCTATGTTATGGACACCCAGGAGGCGGGTAAGGCGACGGTGGGCGATGTGCCCGTGGTGCGTGAGTTTACAGACGTATTCCCCGAAGAGTTGCCTGGGATACCTCCATAGAGGCAGGTGGAATTCAGGATCGACCTAGTCCCTGGTGCGGCTCTGATAGCTAAGGCACTGTATCGGATGGCTCCTCCTGAGATGTAGGAGTTGTCTATATAGCTGCAGGAGCTGTTAGACAAAGGATTCATTAGACCGAGTAGTTCTCCCTGGGGAGCCGCGATTCTGTTTGTGAAGAAGAAGGACGGGTCGCATCGTATGTGTATAGATTATCAGGAGCTGAACAAGGTAACGGTGAAGAACTGTTACCCACTCCCGAGGATTGATGACCTCTTTGACCAGCTTCAGGGAGCATCTTGGTTCTCCAAGATTGATCTACGTTCATGATACCATCAGATGAGGGTCAGAGAGGAGAATGTGCAAAAGACTGTGTTTCAAACGCGCTATGGCCACTACGAGTTTATAGTGACGCCCTTCGGGCTCACCAATGCTCCTGCCACGTTCATGGACCTCATGAACCGCGTGTGTAGACTGATGTTAGACCGGTCTGTGATAGTTTTTATTGATGACATCTTGGTTTACTCCAAGATGCAGGAGGAGCACAAGGAGCATCTGCGGGAGGTTCTGGAGACTTTGAGGAGGGAGAACTTGTATGTTAAGTTCTCCAAGTGTGAGTTCTGGTTGCACGAGTTGTAGTTCCTTGGGCACCTCATCAACCAGGACGGGATTTCAGTGGACCCGGCCAAAGTGGAGGTCGTGATGAGATGGGAAGTTTCGAAGTCTCCATCTGAGATTCGGAGTTTCCTAGGATTAGCCAGCTATTATCGGAGATTCATCCAGGATTTCTTCAAGATAGTCGTACCCCTGACCAGGCTAATAAGGAATGTCGTGGTCTTTCATTGGGGGCCTGAGCAGCAGGCCGCATTCGAGACTCTGAGACAGAGATTGTGCGAGGCGCCAATCTTAGCCCTGCCAGAGGGCATGGAGGATTTTGTTGTGTATTGTGATGCGTCCATCTTAGGTTTGGACGCAGTTCTGATGCAGAGAGGGCATGTCATCTCCTACACGTCGAGGCAGCCAAAGCCTCACGAGACGAATTACCCGACGCATGATTTGGAGTTGGGGGCTGTCGTGTTCGCCCTCAAGATTTGGCTTTATTACCTCTATAGGGTTCGTTGTACTATCTACACATACCACAAGAGTTTGAGGTACCTTATGGATCAACCGAATCTGAACATGAGGCAGCGTCGGTGGATGGACGTGGTAAAGGACTAATATTCTGAGATCCTTTACCACCCGGGGAAGGCCAATGTTGTGGCTGATGCGCTTAGCCGCAAGGCAGAGCCGATCAAGGATATCTGTATAAGGATGACGGTGGTGACTCCGCTGTTGGAGCGGATTCGGGAGGCCCAGCAGGAGGCCATGAAGGAGGAACATCGGAAGAGCGACCGGATTGTGGGTTAGGTTTCCTCTTTTGATTATGACAGTCGGGGGTTGTTGACTATGCACAGTAGGGTGTGGGTCCCGTATCATGGGGGTGTGCGCCAGGTATTGATGGAGGAGGCGCACAAATATCGATTCTCCATTCACCCTGGGGCGACGAAGATGTATAAGGATCTTCGTCTGGACTATTGGTGGCCCTGCATGAAGCGGGATGTGGCATGGTACGTAGAGCGGTGCTTCACCTGCAGGAAGGTCAAGGCCGAGCATCAGAGACCTCAAGGCAAGGTGCAGCCGTTGGATATTCTACTGTGGGAATAGGAAGACATCACAATGGATTTTATCATAAAGCTTCCCAGGACCGCGCGGGGAGTTGATTCGATCTGGGTCATCGTCGATCGATTGACCAAGAGCGCCCATTTTATCCCGATTCAGGAGAGTATTTAGATCGAAAAGTTGGCCGACATTTATATCAAGGAGGTAGTGGCACGGCACGGGGTGCCAGTATCGGTGCTTTCAGACAGAGACGTTCGGTTTACTTCCAGGTTCTGGAAGAAGTTCCATGACGAGCTGGGAACTCGTCTGCATTTTAGCACCGCTTTTCACCCGCAAACATATGGACAGAGTGAGTGGACCATCCGGACCTTGGAGGATATGTTGCGGCGTGTGTCTTAGACTTCGAAGGTAGTTGGGATACTTAACTTCCTTTGGCTGAGTTCTCATACAACAACAGCTATCACACGAGTGCTGACCGTCCTCCCTTCGAGATGTTGTGCGGGAGGAAGTGCAGGACCCCGATATGTTGGGGTGAGGTTGGTCAGAGGGTTATGGGGAGTACCGAAGTGGTACTCAAGACTACGGAGAGGATCCAGCAGGTCCAGAGCAGGCTTCAGACTGCTCAGAGTCGGCAGAAAGGTTATGCCAACAGCGATTTTGATGGTTTTCAAGGCTCTAATCAGGATTTTCAACTAGATAACAAGATAAGGAGAGAGTACTTATGATATAGAGGCTTGAAATGGCGATTAATGTCCAAGAACACTAGTATGTGTTCTTGGTGTTCTTGGTGTTCTTGTTGTTTCATGAAGATCTAAGAAAAGATGATTTCCATGGATGAAATCATGAGATGATACTAGATTAAGAGATGTATTAACAAATCAAAGGAAGAACACTTACATTTTTATGATCTAAGATAATGAACTCGATGATACTTGAGAGATAAATGGAAGTTCTTGAGTTTCAAAGTGAAAGAATGAAGAAAATTGAAGGATATGAGTACTTATGGAGGAGTTTTCGGCCAGGGTTGACTTTACGGCCGTAAACTCCATGTTTATAGTCGTAAACTCCATATGGTGGAGTTCAGGGCTTGCATCTTGTATTGTGGATTTAGCAGATAATTCCCAACACTTATTCCTTAAGTGTACTAGGCTTAAAACTCCTTAGAATGACCTTCAATAAGCCTGAAACTCATTACTAATGAATCTGACACTCGGTTCAGTTGACTGACTGAGCTTTTTAAAGCAAAATTTTTTCGGGTTTTCACATATGATGGTGTGATAGGGAAACTCGAAATAAGGATGTTGTAATATGGACAACAACTAAACTATGACCGACCTTGCTCTTTCAAAAAAAAAACTATGAACAGACCTTAGCATTTGGTAGCAACTCACCAATCGTTTCTTCTTCCTTTGCTCAATAAGGGCATAGGATTTTCCAACCTACAATTAAGCATAGATATAAGTTATTCTATATTATAAAATCATTAAAATGGCAATATAGTACGCATGATCATAACCAGTTATATATGAGTTGCCCCTGTCCGTTGCGTTTCTGATTGTAGATAAATTTTGAATCAACAATCTGGAATTACAAATGCTTGAATTTAACTTGTGAAACCCCTACTACCACTCAATACCCACATTTGTACTATATAGACCCAATACCAAAAGAGACATAACACCTATGAACCTCTTCAATGTCTCTTTAAAGATATTAAGCAATAGTATAGTTGAATGCAGAGTGGGCCCACCCTATACTAATATGTCTGGTCAAAGGTAGTCGAAAAAACCCTTTCTGGTTTGGTTTGCTCTGGCCTAAACTAGACAGCTATGAGGGTTGAAACTGAGATCATGGTTCAATCTGATGGGTTTTAGCCATATGAACATCCATATGTGCACATGCAACCCTATGCTTGGATCTAGGTTTCTCTAATTGATCATACATTGAATCCAAGACTTCTAATGGCTAATATACAATAGTAACAATATGAAATCAAATATTAGAAGTTTACCTTGAATCACTTGCTTGATCTTGTTGTCCTTGAGGCTTTAGAGTCACAAATGTCACTCCTCTAATGGATTACAAACACCAACTAGAAAGAAGATGATTTAGGAGAGAGGAGAGGGGTGGAAGAATTCGGCCAGGGTTTCCTTAGAGACAAGTGTATCGAATTCCTTCAACCCATAGGGTCTATTTATACTGGTAAGGCTCCTTGGGTTTCACCCTTAAACCCTAATTGGATAACTTAAGCCCTAAGCAATCCAAATCCTTTCCATGATAGGCCTTGGACGATTTTATGGCTATCCTTAGCCCTAGAAATCGTCCACCCCTTATCCATAAAGGATATATTGCCCAAAGTGCAACTATCAAACAATTGACAGTTTATACCCCTTTATTTAATTAATCTCTTTAAGTCACCAAATTAATCCCAAATTAATTTATGAACTATATTAATCAAATAACAATATCATTATTCCTTATATTATTCTTATAATATATTAATAATATTCTTTCTCTCATTATAAATCATCCTGTCAAGTTGCTATGGTGAAGCAACCCAAAAGGACCATGCTCAACTGGGTCAAATACTTGCCTTATATAGTTGCAGCCTTAGACACTATTCCAACAGTCTCCCACTTGGATAAGTCTAGTAACTATATACAAGTATATTCCGATTAGCAATCGTAGCTCTCAAAGACTCTGTCAAACTCTGATCTAATCAATCTTGTCCTTCAGATAAGGGATCGTACAGTCCTCTGTTTAGATATCATGCTGACAATTCTATGGAACAATTTGTCTAGCATTTGGTTTCTCGATCTCCGATTTATTTGACATAGAACTTAATCGAACACATCAATTCAAATCTGACCGGGCCCGGCACATAAGTCAAATCAAATCATCGAGTGGCCGAGATATCGCTTTTACCCTCTTGGGATAAAATTAACATATAAACTTCGACTTATATGCATTTACTTATTCATTAATCAACTATACACAACAATGCATTTTATAACATCAAGTTACTGATGCGGTTTCGCATGATCAATGTACAACCAATTAACATATAACAAACCATATATCTAGGTTTTAAGACTATATGATATTATCGTCTTGCGATCACCCTTTTTATCATATTCCGTAAGGTGATTCCAGCAAGCGCGGGTTTGTTCCAATGCTCAAAACTAGTTCATAAGCACTCATGAATGTTGCAGCAAACTTTTGCTATGTCTAATACCATTTAGACAATCTACACACCAATTCATGACAATCTTCATTCATATCTACTTCCAACATATGAACGATTGTGGACAATTTGAACAATTCGATTATTCTTAATAAACTCAATTATTCTGGAAGTCAAAACATGCAAAATGAAACAATAGTTTAAACAATTAACATAAGACAGTAACATTACTCATAAATAATACTCTTTTATTTAATCATCAAATGTTAATTACATTTATCTATTATACGTTTCTACTACTATCTAATCTATACTAATATCATCCTTCAGCCTGATACTCCTAGCATGTTGCAAGTGCTTAACCCTACTCAGTCCCTTTGTAAGCGGATCTGTTGGGTTATCTTCTGATGATATCCTCTTCACTACGAGTTGTCCTTCTTCTACACGATGTCTAATAAAGTGATATTTTCTGTCGATATGCCGAGATCTACCATGATCCCTCGGTTCCTTGGTCAAGGCAACCGCTCCTTCATTATCACAGAAAATCTCCATGGGCTCCTTTATGGCAGGTACAACTCCAAGATCACCGATGAAGTTCTTTAACCATATTGCCTCCTTTGACGCTTCGCTCGCTGCAATGTACTCTGATTCGCACATTGAATCGGCTACGGTTTCCTGCTTGGAACTTTTCCAAGTCACTGCTCCTCCATTCAGGGTAAAGACCCAGCCCGACTGCGAACGGTAGTTGTCCCTTTCGGTCTGAAAGCTGGCGTCCCTATACCCTCGCACCTTCAAGTCATCACTCCCTCCGAGGAATAAGAACCATTCCTTCGTCCTCCGAAGGTACTTAAGGATATTCTTAACTGCAATCTAATGGGCTCTGCCAGGGTTCCCTTGATATCTGCTAACCATGCTCAAAGAAAAGGCTACATCAGGGCGAGTACAAGTCATAGCATACATGATTGAGTCAACTGCGGAAGCGTATGGTACTCGGCTCATTTATGCTATTTCAGCTTTGGTACTCGGACTTTGAGTTTTACTCAACTTGGCATTACTTTGTATCAGTAATTCTCCCTTCTTCGAGTTTTCCATACTAAACCGTTTTAGTACTTTATCTAAGTAAGTGTTCTGACTAAGTCCTATTAGTCTCTTACTTCTCTCTCTTACTATCCTTATTCCCAAAATATAGGAAGCCTCTCCGAGGTCCTTCATAGTGAAGCACTTCCCGAGCCAGGACTTAACCTCCTACAGAGTCGAGACGTCGTTTCCTATGAGTAGTATGTCGTCGACATACAGAACGAGGAAGCTTACTATACTCCCACTGGCTTTGACATATACACATGATTCATCTTCACTGCGTACAAATCCAAACTCTTTGACTTTCTCATCAAAGCAAAGATTCCATCTGCGAGACGCTTGCTTAAGTCCATAAATGGACTTCTCAAGCTTACACACTCTATTTGGATGCTTCGGATCGACAAAACCCTCTGGCTGAGCCATGTAAACATCCTCGGCCAACTTTCCATTAAGGAAAGCGATTTTGACATCCATTTGCCAAATCTCATAATCATGAAATGCGGCAATAGCTAGCATCACTCTAATAGATTTTATCTTCGCAACTGGTGAGAAGGTCTCATCATAGTCAACTCTGGGAGTTTGAGTAAAGCCCTTCGCAACCAATCGCGCTTTATATGTGTGTACGTTTCCATCCACGTCGGTCTTCTTCTTGAAGATCCATTTGCACCCAACGGTCTTACGTCCGGGCACATTATCAACCAAATTTAAAACTTGGTTGTCATACATGGACTGGATCTCGCTGTCCATCGCCTCTTTCCATTTTACAAACTCCGGGCCTGCCATGGCTTCCTTATAGCTATTAGGTTCATCTAGATTTATTAGTGTACCATCACTAATATACGTGTCCCCTTCGGTAGTAATATGAAAACCATAAAACTGGGGTTGAACTCTAACACTTTCGGAACGTCTAAGAGGTAAGGACTCGTCAATCGGTTCAACCGGAGTTTCCTCCTCTGGTTGAGTGCCAGCGGTAGAGGTTCCTTCATCTATCGACTCTTGAATCTCTTCAAGCTTGATTTGCCTCCCACTGTCTCCTTGTCTTATGAGTTCTCGCTCTCGGAAAACTCCTCTCCTCGCAACAAAGACAACATTGTCCTTTGGTCTATAGAAGAGATATCCAAAGGATTTATGCGGGTAGCCGATGAAAATACATCGCTCACTATGAGGTTCGAGCTTGTCGTGAGTATCTCGTCTTACGAAAGCCTCACAACCCCAAACCTTGATATGTGCCAACGAGGGAGCTTTCCCTGTCCACATCTCGTGAGGTGTTTTGGCAACCTTCTTAGTAGGGACTCGGTTAAGGATATGGGCGGCAGTCTCTAAGGCATACCCCCAAAAAGAGATAGGTAGTGAAGCACGACTCATCATAGAGCGAACCATGTCTAACAAGGTTCGATTACGCCTTTCTGCCACACCATTCAATTGCGGTGTCCTAGGCGGCGTCAATTGTCTATTCCACACTCCTTCAGATAATCGTGGAATTCAAGACTTAGGTACTCTCCTCCTCGATCGGATCGAAGCATCTTGATTTTCCTGCCCAATTGATTCTCCACTTCATTCTTGAACTCTTTGAACTTTTCAAATGTTTCTGACTTTTGCTTGATTAAGTAGATATACCCATATCTACTATAGTCATCGGTAAAAGTCACATAGAAGTGGTTCCCATCCTTCGTGGTTGATCTAAACGGTCCACACACATCGGTATGTATTAGGTCCAATAGACCTTCACCCCTTTCACGCTTACTTGTGAAGGGTGACTTAGTCATCTTTCCAAGCAAGCAAGAATCGCATATGTCATCTTCCCTAAGGTCGAATGACTCCAACACTCCATCCTTTTGGAGTTGGGCTATGCGCTTCTTGTTGACATGTCCAAGACGACAATGCCACAAGGATGCTCTATCCATACCATTGGAAGAATCCATGCATAAAACATCATTTCCTAAGTTATCTACAACCATAACAGTTTCATAAATTCCATTACATGGTATAGCTTCAAAATATAAGACACCATTTAGATAAGCGAGAATAGAACCATTCTCATTATTAAAAGAAAATCAAAAACCTTGTCTCAATAAACCATGAAATGATATGATGTTTCTAGCCATTTCTGGCGAATAGCAACAATTGTTCAAATCTAAAGATAAACCATTCCTAAGCACTAAAGAATACACTCCAATCTTGGTCACAGGCGACGATCTTCTGTTCCCCATGATTAGATTTATTCTTCCATGCTCCACATCCTTATTTCTTCTTAGTCGTTGCAACTCAGAACAAATATGGTAACCACAACCAGTATTAAGGACCCAAGAAATAGCATGAGATGAATCGTTAGATTTAATTGTATATATACCTGCGAAAGATAGCTTGATCTTTCCTTCCCTTATGGCTTGCAGGTAGTCTGGGTAGCTTCTCTTCCAATGCCCTATTTTATGGCAATGATGGCACTCTGCCTCCTTAGGGTTAGGACAGGGTTTAGCAGGATCAACTTTGGTCCCACTAAAAGAGGAACCATCTCGGGACTTTCCCTTGCGGTGGCTCTTAGACGGAGCCTTCCTCATCTTACCACTTCCTTGCCCAATGGCCAAAACAGGAGCAACGGGTGGATTGGGAGTGGGTGCAACAGACTTGTCCCTTAGGTTGCTTTCAGCAACCCTAAGGAGACCTTGGAGCTTGCTTAGGGTGACCTCCTCCTTGTTCATGTGGTAGGTCATCCTAAATTGATTGTAACACGGAGGCAAAGAGTGAAGCACCATGTCGATCGCCAAGTCTTCCTCAAAGTCAACATTCAACTTGCGAAGACGATCGACATACCTTTGCATCTTTTGCAGGTGCACGGTAAGAGATTCTCCATGACCCATTTTAGCGGAAATCATGTTAATGAAAATCTCGTAATGCTCTTGCCTCGCGTTCTGGTGGTATCTCTCCAACAAGTCTTGGTGCATTTCATACGGATACATGTCCTCATAGGACTTTTGGAATTCGGCATTCATGGTGGCTATCATGATGCAATGGACCTTCGTTGCATCACGCTCGTGAGTTTCAAAAGCGGTCATTTCAGCCAGAGTAGCGATTTCAGGGTTGATCTTCTCGAGCTTCTCATCGAGGACATACTCCTTGTCCTCATAGTGAGCAATTGTGCGAATGTACCTTATCCATTCGCTAAAGTTCGTCCCATCGAAAGTAACCTTTTGACAAAGGCTCATCAATGTGAATGAACTAGCAGCAGCGTTGTTTGCGTTCGACATCTACAAATAGAAAGGACAAAGATAGATTAGAATATGAATCCCTAATTATCACCCAATAAGAAAATTAGGGCTAGGATCCAACAACAATATTTACATATTAGAAAAGGGATGTCGTAATCTAACATGCAAACAATTTTGAAGGTAAGTGAATGACGATTCACTAATTCTCCACTACAAAACATAACTTTAAGTTCTAAATGTATTGAGAATTCCTAGGTTTAGATGAGATTCATTGAAACTTTTCAATGGCATGTTTAAATCTCGATATGCCCCTCTCGTTTGTGACTGGGATACCGAGGATCACAAAGTGGGTGTGAATTACCATGCAAATTTACATGGTGCCTTCATTGTAACGATCACCTGTTCGATGTGCCGGTAAACCACAAATGCTCCATCGAACTATGATAAACAATGAATCACCCTTTGCCACCTTTGCTTAGAACCAATTAGTGTGCCGGTAAACCACACACGCTCCACTAACTTCTTGGCAAGGGTGCAAAGTGTCATTTCATGGGATTGCATCAATTCACTTTTCCTAAAGTAACTAAGATTGGGAAATTTTGAAAAACATGTAGTTACTTTGTATTTCATATTATACTTTTAATGAAGAGATGAGGTTGCCCTATCCTACCCGTTCGGCTAACGACCCTCCACCGATCAAGCAAGCGGTGGGTGTGAGTGTACACCCATTAAGCGCCATTTTATAGGCAGCAACCTTATACCCACCTTATAGACCGACTTCATGAATGAGGCCTACTAACGGTAAGACTAGCATTTTAATTATACATACATACATACATATATATATATATATATATATATATATATTAATCTTGTAATATTATATTAGTATAGGTTTGGATTTTAAACTTGTAAAATTCTAGGGTTTGAAATTTAAATTGTCTAAATTAAACTTTTAATCACAAAACACAAATTTCAAAACTTGAGGGCAAGTTTTAAACTTTTAAAACATAGAGGATCAAATATCAAATAATCTTAATTAACAATTAATTCCATAATTATCCATATTTGATTTATTTAATGATTTCTTGCAAAACAATTTACCAATTTAATTAAAACAATTAATCAGTTATCACATAAGGAAACAAATATTTAATTAATTGATAAATATCTTCAATTAGGTCAAGAATATACTCATATATATCATAAAGTCGGATTTACATTGATCTAATATGATTAAGGCAAGTATCTCAAAGATAAACAGCAATAAATCCCGAAGTTTCCTCCTTCTGACGCTCGAACTCGCCGAGTACCACCATGGGACTCGCCGAGTTCTTCATCCAGAGGACAAAAAAACGATTTTTTCAGCAACAAACAAGCAATCAAAGTATGAATTCAATAGAAACCAATCTAGGCTCTGATACCACTGATGGGTTTTAACCATATGAACATCGCTATGTGCACATGCAACCCTAATGCTTGGATCTAGGTTTCTCTAATTGATCATACATTGAATCCAAGACTTCTAATGGCTAATATACAATAGTAACAATATGAAATCAAAGATTAGAAGTTTACCTTGAATCACTTGCTTGATCTTGTTGTCCTTGAGGCTTTAGAGTCACAAATGTCACTCCTCTAATGGCTTACAAACACCAACTAGCAAGAAGATGATTTAGGAGAAAGGAGAGTGGTGGAAGAATTCGGCCAGGGTTTCCTTAGAGACAAGTGTATCGAATTCCCTCAACCCATAGGGTCTATTTATACTGGTAAGGCTCCTAGGGTTTCACCCTTAAACCCTAATTGGATAACTTAAGCCCTAAGCAATCCAAATCCTTTCCAAGATAAGCCTTGGACGATTTTATGGCTATCCTTAGCCCTAGAAATCGTCCACCCCTTATCCATAAAGGATATATTGCCTAAAGTGCAACTATCAAACAATTGACAGTTTATACCCCTTTATTTAATTAATCTCTTTAAGTCACCAAATTAAACCCAAATTAATTTATGAACTATATTAATCAAATAACAATATCATTATTCCTTATATTATTCTTATAATATATTAATAATATTCTTTCTCTCATTGTAAATCATCCTGTCAAGTTGTTATGGTGAAGGCAACCCAAAAGGACCATGCTCAACCGGGTCAAATACTTGCCTTATATAGTTGCAGCCTTAGACACTATTCCAACACAATCTACGTATATTATCCAACAATTCAAGAATATGCAAGTGAGAAACAAACTGTTGAACTGTAGATATAGGTTTCTCTACATTAAAATACATCAAAATTAGTGAGTAAATTACTCCAATATACATAAAAAAATCATTAATGCATACCAACCCGGGAAAGAACGAATCCCGATAGAATGTCTTCTTCTTCAGTTCTAGAGACTCAGACTCGAAGATTCTCATCAGGCCCTACACTCCTCACATTGTCATCATCAACCAAAGACACAGGAGTAAAGTATAGCCATGGTCAAAATCGACAAACTAAGCAAAAAAAAACCAACAACCAGGGGATACTTTGATACAAACGTGTGTGTGATGAAATATAGGTGTATATGTGAGATTATACATAGTTTTGTGTGTATGTGTGTGGCTCGGATCTCATTCTAACATGTAAAATTGGTGACAACAACATCATACTCTTGCTAATGTCAACATCGTTCAAACTTGTAGGTCTTGGTTCAATCTTGCTTAAGTGGATTATACTCTTAGCTAGCAACGTCTACACTCAAAACATTAATGAACATCAAATCACTTTTTAAAGAGGAAAATAATTTTATTACAAAGTTTAATAATAAAGTTTAGGAAAAACTATTAACATTGATTGTGAAGCATCCTCCTACTGACAGATGATCCAAGGAACACACAAAGCCTTTTTTAAATTGAAAACTTACCGGCCCATTTGATAAAAATAACCAGATCCACCACTTGCTCACCTTCTTATCCCATAGCAAAATACGCATATAGATACATGCACATATAAATACACAAATTCAGTGGATATAACAGGGGCCATTCAACATTCAAAATATTTTTCAACAACTGCGAAAAAAAAAACAAATCTTAGACACAAATTCAGCACCTAAACAGTATCTTTTACCTAATAAAATGGCACAATTAACAAAAGAAAATACAACACAAATAACCACAAAAAACAATAAAAGAACATCAAATTAACCAAAAATTGCACCAGAAAAATAGCAACAAAAAAAAAAAGCAACACCATAAAAAAAGAGTAAATTACACGAATGGTCCCTATGGTTTGGGGTAATTTGCGCATTTGATCCCTAACTTATTTTTTTAACTCGGAAAGTCCCTGTTGTTTGTTTTTGCTATGTGCTAGGTCCCTAATGTTTGTTTTTGTTACACATTTGGTCCATGTCTTACCTAAAAATACTATTATATAGATAAGGAAAAATGGTGGAATATGTAAGGTAAGATGAAGGGGGTGAGATTGGAGTGTGTTTATTTAAATAAATTAAAAATATCAAGGGAAAAATGGTTTTTTAGGTAAGACAGGGATCAAGCGTGTAACAAAAATAAACAGTAGGGACCTTCTGAGTTAAAAAAATAAGTTAGCGACCAAAATCACAAATTACCCTAAACCATAGGGACCATTAATGTAATTTACTCTAAAAAATAGCACCTTAAGAACACCAAAAAATAAATCAAAACAACAGTAGCGAAAAACAACAACGAGAGCTAAAATTTTAGTAACTTAACCTAGAAAACAACAAAAATCAGCAAAAAAGTTATGGTCTTAAACATTTTAAATATACTGACTCCATATATAAATCCCTCATCTTCAACAATTGTGAAAGGATGTTCATGTATACTCATGGAGCTGGAGCTCAAAATCCACCTACAAAATAGCTCGGTTGTGTGAAAACTAAAAACAAATATGAAAAAAATGCATCAATCAAATACATAAGATATTTTTTTAAGTTTTCAATCTATATAATCTAATAAAGATTTATTAATTAGGTTTCTATGGAAAAAAAATATGAAAAAAATCAATGCATCAATCAAATTTTTTTTTAATTTACTTCAAATATATAAGTTTTCAATATTGTTTCACTCGTGGAGTAGATTATTTATGCTTAGAACATAAACATACTTGTATTTTAAAACAATGTATGTTTTTTATTTAGCCTGTCTAAATATATGTCTCAGTTAATTTATTAGATAATTATTTACTTAAACCGTTTTTCATAACGATCGCCTTCACATTTTAAAATGAATAAATTATATTTTGAGAACTAGATCTCTTAATATAAGTATGAAGTAAATATCAAGATTTTCTAAATAATATGTCCTGTAAACAAACACTTTTGACTCAAACATGATTTGAATCAAACTTTTCTATCACATTGTTATCTTCATTATATATATATATATATATATATATATATATATATATATATATATATATATATATATATATATATATTACAACTTCAAGAAATGGATTTTTTAAGGAAAATAATGTAGTTTATTTGATATATGAATCTTATTTATATTTAAAATATTACTAATTCTATTTTCACAAAACAATAAACAAAACAATTATTAAGAAACTATACACTATGATGTATGACTTCCTTTTCATGAATGTCTAGATTTAGTATAAGATATCTAATCAACTTTATTAACAACTAGAGCCATTGTAATTATATTTTATAAAGGGTATTGTTAAACCTTTTTCTGAAGGTTTCATAAACAAGGTTGAAAAACAAATCAATACAACCATTTAAATCCTTAGAGATAATAAAGGATGATTTAAACCTCTCTAGATATGATTTAATTTCTAATTGGTAGAAATTATATTCCCTTTTTCCTTTTGGAATGATGCCTTAATCACTATTACTTATATCTAGAATAAACACCAACCAATGAGTAGATAAAACACGTTACAAGATTTTGTATGGAAATGCTTCATCCTTATCTTAATTAATGTTTTGAGGATTTGAAACATATGTTAGACTAAAACTTCTAAACCCAAGATATACTAAATACATATTTGTGGAATACTCTAAAAGGGTTATTTAGACTATTATATACAAATCCACCAAGAATAAGTTCTCTTTTTCCTTTGAAAGCTAAGTTGTAATAAAGTAAGCTTCTAAAGAGAAAGGAAGTGGGAGGCGCATGGAACTTGAAGTAGCTCAAGAACCATAGCCTGATGTAGCAAGAGTTGGCTCTGATTTTAACAAGAAGTTGTTGAAAATGAATAATGGCTATTCAGAAACACAAATTGTTCGCATATATGGTAGAAATCACCTATAACATGAAAAATATGGAATCTCTCATTGATGGATTTTTGTTAATAGTTTGTACTAAACCTATAAGCTACCAAAATGCTATATCAGGTCTTGAATCTGATAAATGATTTTGAATAATGAACACTGACATGTAATCCATCTCTAATAATCAAGTATGAGCTTGATTTATCTTCCTCCCTATAGCAAGGCTAGAAGGAGTACGTGATTGTTTTAGAAACAAAACAAACATGGGGATCTATACACATTTAACAAAACTTGTTATAAAGGATTTACTCATACTAATGTCATTGACTATGATCAAACCTAGCTTTTGTCAAGTAGCTATGATTAGATCAACCAGGATATTATTTACCAAAAGTATATATTATGATTATGAGATATGGAAAATATATTTCAAGAATACATCTCAAGGTTGGAATCATAATTTTAATATGAAAACACAAAATATGATTTTTTATATCAAAATGAAGATAACATATGTGTTTAATAAAGAGATAGTGGGATCAGATTGATATTCTTAATCTTGTATGAATAAGACATACTTAATCATAATAAATTACATTCCGACTATGTAAGGTCATTTCTCCTTGACTCAAAAAGTATCTCTATGATGAAAGACTTGGGAAAGACAAGATACATTGTTGGAATGTAATATCTATGGTGATAGATAAAAATAAATGTTAACGTGTTAAACCTTTGTGCATATGTTCAGAATATATTACAATAGATCAAGATACAAGATTCCTTTGGAGGATTCTTGACATTGCCAAATGTTACCATTTTAAGTTTTCCTTAAAAGGACCTAGCACATAAGTTTGAGCTACATAAAATGATTTATATTCTATTTACTTTGAAAAAATGAATCCATCATTTAAGCTATAATATTCACAAGACCAGGTATATGATTATGCTATGAACATATAATAATATACCAATTAGATACCTGGATAAGTTATTGGGTGACCATAAGGCCATTTTAAGAGTACTTATGTGAGAATTCGGAATTTCCTGTCATCAATCGTCACTAGAGATTAGCATCGAACAATAGAACTTTTCATATTGAAGGAAAAATATGATCATTAAGATAATAATAGGGTAAAAATGAGTGACCAAAAAGTTATCACTTTTTATGATGGTTACTGAATTTGGAAAGTACATAACAAAGTGATCCCAATGATATATGTAACGCCTGCAAATTCATGCTAGTCAATTTAGAGACAATGAGCGTCAAAAATGACTTTTTGATGGAAGTTTATTTCTAATAAATAATCTTAACCAAGTTATAGTATATGTCACAAGGGATCCGTACATATAAAGAACGCTGAAATCCGAGTTATAACGAAGAATTTATGACATGTGAAAATTTTATGGCTAAACTGGCACGGCACCGCGTAACGTAAAAAGTGAATTTTTGATAAACTAATTTTTAGACTTAAAGATCTAAATGAAAGTTTTAGTATACATTAAACCAAGAGCGTGCATAAAAAGAACGTCCAAATCTGACTTCGGTTGATTTTAGCAAAAATAATCTAAAAAAGAAATGAAGATATCGTTAATAGGAGTTCAACGATAAAAAGACAGTTGAAAATGGAGCTCGTATGCGAAAGATATGGATGAAACTTAGTCCCTAATCTTCGAGTGCGGCGAATTTGATACAGTTTTGTAAATCAGAGATAGAATTATAATTAGCCGACTGGGTCTAAATGAAAGTTGTAGTACTCGTAAATACCAACGTGTTGATATAAAGAACGTCGATAATAGAGCTAACATGTCAAATATATGGACGAAACTTAGTCCCTACTCTTCAAGCGCGATAAATTCGATACGGTTTTGTAAATCAGAGATAGAATGAGAATTAGCCGACGGGGTCTAAATGGAAGTTGTAGTACTCGTAAATACCAACACGTGGATATAAAGAACGTAAAAAAAAAGCTCATATGAACGAGTTATAATTTTTAATAGCACATTTACGTATTAAAATAAAGTGTATGAACGAGTTATAATTTTTAATAGCTCATTTACCAACGCAAGATATGGATGAAACTTAGAGTGTAACGCCTGTAGATCAGGGCTAGTCAATTTAGAGACAATGAGCGTCAAAAA
The DNA here is from genome assembly GCF_051521515.1 of Lactuca serriola. Lineage (NCBI taxonomy): Eukaryota > Viridiplantae > Streptophyta > Magnoliopsida > Asterales > Asteraceae > Lactuca > Lactuca serriola. The sequence goes on from NC_136410.1 coordinate 197,226,320, forward strand.
CTTAGGGGGAACACCCCGCGTTCATAGCTTGGCCCCGGATTGGCCATGTTGATGCTGACTCAACCGGATAAGAGATAAGACTGGAACCCCGCTCCTACGCACCGCGTTCGAAGGGAATGCCCAGCGTTCAGGGAATGCCCTGCGTTCCTCTGGGGAACGCCCCGCGTTCGAGCGCCAGACCCCTCCTATAAATAGAAGTCGAGTCCAGGCGATTTGGTTGCTTAATTTCTTTCCTCTCGCTCTATATTACCTCGTTTTACGTGCAAGTTATACCCCCAAACCCCGGCATCATTCCGAGACCCGAAGCAAGTCCCGAAGCCCTGAAAGATCCCGAGAAATAGAATTGTCGAGCTGAAATTCTGCACACGAGAAGCCCGGTTTTTGTGAAGATCTCCCGGTTTCATCGAAGAATATTATTTTAAGAGCCGTAGAACTGTCTGATAATCGTCTTATCATGTGAGTGTGTAATTACTTTCTTCTAACACATAGATATGAAGTATTTACAATAAGATACGTGTTATGTGTTTATATATTGTTTGTTTACTTGAGATGGATGTTGAATGAATGTTTTATACAGGTTTCTAAATGATTTAAAATGTATATGTAATTTATATTTACAAATATGTTGGGTAGAACATGGGTAGACGAAATAGTTGGTGTGTGATGAAAGATGAGTTTGAGGATGAGACGAAAGATGATATAGATCATGAGATTAGGGTGACATGTGAAAAATGAGTGAAACTTTTACCCCAAACGATGGTCCCCATCATTCAACATAGTAGGGATGACAACCACAGACTATTCTAGACAGTCATGTGGAACACTAGCAAGCTCGCGACTTGTAGGTGTTATGAACTTGATGTTCACCAGTGTACTCTAAAAACCCTGGCAGCTATGGATTTAGTGCTTCATAATAAAACGATGGTAGCTATAGATTTAGTACAGTGTAGATGAACCTTGGTAGCTATGGATTTAGTATTGTATAGATGAACCTTGGTAGCTATGGATTTAGTATTGTATAGATGAACCTTGGCAGCTATGGATTTAGTATTTGTTATAGGAACCTCGGGCAGTAATGGACTTCATGTCAATTCCTTAGGTCAATCCTTAGGAACAAATGAAGGAAGGATAGTCGATTCTTAGGGTAAAACCTTAAGAAATAAAGAAGATAATGGGGATGGGTAATTGGGTTGCTTGTTTGATGATTGAATATAATAATTATATTATTGTGGCTTTAAAACCCTATATGCTCACCAGGCTCCCAAGCCTGACTCACACAGTTTTCTTTGCATTATAGGTAATGGTACAAGAGTATAAGTTGGTGGACTTGACGAGAGATTTTGGATTATAGATCAGTAGTTATAAATAATTGCTCTAAGGTGTATTTTATACTATTTATGCTTTTGGTCTGTAACGGAACATGACATACCGATATTTTGTTATTTAATGAAAATACATTTCTTTAAAGAAATGCTTTGATAAATTATTATCATATTTTGTTTTGGGAACAAATTCCGCAACACTTTTATGTAAAAATATTACTCTGATTTTCAAACAAAGCATAAAAAACCGGTCTTTTCTGGCCGTGAAATCGGGGATGTCATAGTTGGTATCAGAGCATTAGTTAAAGCGAATTAGGAATTTGTAGGATTTCTAGACTTAAACTTAGAATGCTAAGCGATGATTGTGAGATGAGTGTCTACCATATTCTAAGACACGAGCACTAGTATATTTTAGGAAAGTTGCCTAAAATGCTTTTATGTGCTAAATGTTATATGTTTGCCATATATGATATTATTTGTTCGGATCTATGGTCTGTTGTCGACCGGGTCTGGAAACCTTATGTGTTTAGGATTCTAAGCGTACGACTACGATATTAGAACTAGCATGTAAATGTTTTGGAGTGATAATAATGATTAGATTATCTACCATGAATGAGGATCTAAAATCACCTTATTCGGCGTATAGATCAAAAATGGCAAGAACCAGGAGAGGAGCTGGAAACGTGAATGAAAACAGGAATCAACCACCTGTGATAGAGCAAGTAGTTGTTGCAGCAGCACCACCTAAGCCGATGACAATGGCTGGAGTACAATTGATGATTCAAATGATGTTGGATCGTCAGATGGAAGAAACTATATGGTTTCTTTGGCAAAATAGTGAAGAACTTTCAATACAAATTGAAGAGCCCGAAGTGAATGAAGGGCAGTCGGAAGGAGGAAACTTCAGTGGGATTGTTGGTCAAGCAAACCCACTGATTGTTAGAAAAAACATTCAGGATGGAGGGAATAACGGACGCGGGTGCAAGTACAAGGATTTCCTGGCATCCAAACCACCGTGTCTATCGGGAAGTCCGACACCAGTGGAAGTTATGGACTGGATCTCCGAGATGGAGACAATGTTTGAGAGTTGCGAGTGTAGCAACCGATAGAAAACCGCTCTCGTGATTCCTCTGTTAATGTCTGGAGTGCTGAACTGGTGGAAGCTAATAGCTGGTTCGATGACCAAGGGAGAAGCTAGCAAGATATCTTGGGAAGATTTTATGGTGCAACTAAAGATGCAATACTGCTCTGAGCAGGATCTTCTGGAAATCAACAATGAGTTCCAAAATCTGAAGAAGTGAAGATTGAGTGTCACCGAGTACGCTACTAGTTTTACGGAGAAAATGAAGCTTGTCCCCTACCTACTTCCAACGGAACTTTCCAAGGTCAACAAGTTTGCCAATGGATTACCAGCAGACTTTGGTCCAATGGTCAAGCAAGAAACCACTTTGAAAGCCGCCATCTGGGCAGCCAAGAATGTTGAGACCCAAATAAGGGAAAAAGGTCTAGAGAAAGCTGAAGTTGGCGAGAAGAGGAAGCTTGAAGGATCCTCAAGACCTGATAGTAAGGGAAATTTCACAAAGTATAACCTGGATGACCAGAGGTATGGAGCCAAGTGGTGTGAAAAGTGTAGGAAGAAGCACTTTGGAACATGCAACGAAGAAGTAACCTGTTACAAATGTGGAAGGATTGGCCACTATTCCTTGAATTGCACACATATTGATAAAGTATGCTATGGATGCGGAGGCAAGGGGCACATGTCTAAAGACTGCCCAAAGAAAAATAAGGCAGCAAGGCTAAAGGCACCACCAAAGCCAAGGGCATTCCACATGATCCTCGACAAAGAAGACAATAAGACGAGGAATCAAGAATAGGATTTCATATCCAAAGATCAAATTATGAAGTAACAATGTAAATGGTAACATGTGGTGTAGCCTATTAGAGGCATAGTATAGGGTGAACTTGAACCTCTGTGTAATAGTTTCAAGAAATAATATAAACCCTGGTTTTGTTATCTGATGTATTGAGTGACACCTATCCGAAGATATCGAATGTGCTATCTTGCCTTTAGTTTATGTATGATAAAATAATAGTACGTTTAAAGGAGTACGGTACGTCTGAAGTATACCTTCAATTGGCTGGATGATGGAACGATTGGTGTAATTCTTGAAGTTGTCCCATCATCTGGAATTTCCACCACCAACCGAGTTGAATTAGAATTAATGATTGAAGATACGCATGGAAGAAGTCCTAGTAGAGTCTAGGAAAAGTTGTATGATTAATTGGACACATTCGTATGTGTTAAATTGTTTTGTAATTTTAGAACTTGGGGACTTTGATACAATACTTGGGACGAGTATGAGTAGGTGTGATTTGTGAATAGTAGTAGAGATCTATACTACTAGAAGCACAGGACTCACGCTTGGATCAGGGAAAGTCACAAAGTTACCAAGAGACTAGTAATTGATTCCGTTTTGTTCAGGTATGTCATTACCATTGTTTTGGTAATGACTAAGTAAATGATTGTTATTCTTACCCTAGTGGTCATATCAAATTAAGTTCGACTACGATGAGTTTGTTACGAGGTTCCGAGAACCAAGTTCGATGTAACATCTGACTAAAGTCATAAGATTGAAAGTAATGCGATCATTGGTATCACACTCGTTGTTAAAGAAGTTAGTAGCTAGAAATCATACCTACTAAAATGTGATTATATCACATTAGAATATGAAGGAAGGTATATTCCATTCTGGAATTTGACTCTAAGAGACTTGAGTCTAAGCGTTGCATCATACAATGAGAGGTCATTAGACCACGACCATCATACAATGAGAGGTCATTAGACCATCGGTCTGTTACAATAGATAAAGGAAAGTACTTATCCTAAGAAGAAGAACAAGGAGTCCTCAATAAGGATTTATTTTGTAACTCAAAGGTTACGATTGAAAGTCCAACATAGTACGAAGAGCATATGCAAGATTGAGCATCGCCTGTGGTCAAGAAGTCCAAGAGTTAGATACTCATTCAAAGAAACATAGAAGTTACGATTATTCCCTAGGATGAAAAGATATAACATATGGAATCATTATACAAGCCCTATTTTCGTTGATGATTCCGGAACGTAATCATCCTAAGGGGGAGATAATTGTAACGCCCATAGATCAGGGCGAGTGAATTTAGAGACAATGAGCGTCAAAAATGACATTTTGATGGAAGATTATTTTAAAGGAATAATCTTAACTAAGTTGTAGTATATGTTACAAGGATTCCGTACATATAAAGAATGTTGAAATCCGAGTTATAACGAAGAACTTATGATATGTCGAAGTTTCGCGACAAAACCGGCACGACACAGCGCGACGTAAATAGTGAATTTATGATAGAGCGATATTTGGCCTTAGCAATCTAAACGAAAGTCGTTGAATATGTTAAAATGAGAGTGTGCATAAAAAGAACGTCCAAATCTGACTTTGTATGAGGAAGTTATGATTTTTCTAAGTTTTAGCTTAGCAGTATGCAGCCCGAAGTTCGAATATGAGATCGAGGATTTCTAGCCGAAACAATATAAATGAGAATCGAAGATCTCGTCGATAGTAGTCCAACGGAAAAAAGACAGACGAAAACGGACGTCTGATGAAGAAGATATGAGTTTATAATGGAGTTTTCTAGTCCCGGCCTACTAAAAATAATATAATAAAAATAAAGTCAAAATTAGCCGATAGAGTCTAAACGAGAGTTGTAGAGCATAATCTCACCTACATGTGGATATAAAGAACGTCGAAAACGGAGATCGTATGCAAGAGTTATGATTTTATGAAGTTCGAGGCATGCATCCTAAAGAGAGAATGCCCCGCGTTCAATTGGGGAACGCCCCACGTTCATAGCTTGGCCCCGGATTGGCTACGTCGATGATGACTCAACCAGATTAGAGATAAGACTGGAACCCCACTCCTACACACCGCGTTCGAAGGGAACGCCCTGCGTTCCTCTAGGGAACGCCCCGCGTTCGTGGGCCAAACCCCTCCTATAAATAGAAGTCGAGTCCAGCCGATTTTGTTGCTCAATTTCTTTCCCCTCGCTCCATATTGCCTCGTTTTACGTGCAAGTTATACCCCCGAAGCCCCGGTATCATTCCGAGACCCGAAGCAAGTCCCGAAGCCCCGAAGATCCCGAGAAATAGAGTTGTCGAGCCGAAATTCTGCCCGCAAAAGCCTGGCTTTTGTGAAGATCTCCCGGTTTCATCGAAGAATATTATTTTAAAAGCCGTAGACATGTTTGATAATCCTCTTATCAAGTGAGTGTGTAGTTACTTTCTTCTAACACATAGATATGAAGTATTTGCTATAAGATACGTGTTATGTGTTTATATATTGTTTGTTTACTTGAGATGGATGTTGAATGAATGTTTTATACAGGTTTTTAAATGATTTAAAATGTATATGTAATTTATATTTACAAATATGTTGGGTAGAACATGGGTAGACGAAACAGTTGGTGTGTGATGAAATATGAGTTTGAGGATAAGATGAAAGATGATATAGATCATGAGACGAGGGTGACAGATGAAAAATGAGTGAAACCTTTACCCAAACGATGGCCCCCGTCATTTAGCAGAGTAGGGATGACAACCACGGACTATTCTAGATAGTCCTGTGGAACACTAGCAAGCTCGCGACTTGTAGGTGTTATGGACTTCATGTTCACCGGTGTACTCTAAAAACCTTGGCAGCTATGGATTTAGTGCTTCATAATAAAACGATGGTAGCTATGGATTTAGTACAGTGTAGATGAACCTCGGTAGCTATGGATTTAGTAATATATAGATGAGCCTTGGTAGCTATGGATTTAGTACAGTGTAGATGAACCGTGGTAGTTATGGATTTAGTACTGTATAGATGAACCTTGGTAGCTATGGATTTAGTACAGTGTAGATGAACCTTGGTAGTTATAGATTTAGTATTGTCTAGATGAACCTTGGTAGCTATGGATTTAGTACTGTATAGATGAACCTTGGCAGCTAAGGATTTACTGTTTGTTATAGGAACCTCGGGCAGTAATGGACTTCGTGTCAATTCCTTAGGTCAATCCTTAGGAACGAATGAAGGAAGGATAGTCGATTCTTAGGGTAAAACCTTAAGAAATAAAGAAGATAACGGGGATGGGTAATTGGGTTGATTGTTTGATGATTGAATATAGTAATTATATTATTGTGGGTTGAAAACCCTATATGCTCACCAGGTTCCCAAGCCTGACCCACTCAGTTTTCTTTGCATTACAGGTAATGGGACAAGAGTATAAGTTGGTGGACTTGACGAGAGATTTTGGATTATAGATTAGTAGTTATAAATAACTGTTGTAAGGTCTATTTTATACTGTTTATGCTTTTGGTCTGTAACGGAACATGACATTCCGAGATTTTGTTATTTAGTGAAAATACATTTATTTAAGGAAATGCTTTGATAAATTATTATCATATTTTGTTTTGGGAACAAATTCCGCAACACTTTTATGTAAACATATTACTCTGATTTTCAAACAAAGCATAAACAAAACCGGTCTTTTCTGGTCGTGAAATTGGGGATGTCACATAGGGCCTACTCTATGATCAAACCCTTATAAATAAAGGATGAATTCTTCATATTTCTTCACACCATAAGCCTTTCTTTCTCTCTTTAACTACTCTATAGACTCCCAAAACCCCTCTAAATCCCTAGTAACCTCAAGGTGGTAGTGGAAAGCCTTGGAGCACTCGAAGGCTCCGAGAAACAGAGCTTTTTGGTTCAGAAGCTCTGCTCCAACGGAACCCGGTTTTTAGCAAAACTCGTTGTAAGTGAGATACACCTACCCTACTTTAAATATAGCTTATATTTAAATATAATATCGTTATTATGAACCTATAAATAAGATTTATGAGTTATTCAAATTCGTTATACTGATTGATCTACTTATGGGGATGATGTCTAGGTTGTGATTTACTAAGGTGTTTAAAGTGAGATTTCCAAACAGTATACTTCGTATGTCATACGGATCCTACCTCCGATATGAACCTACCTGGTTGTTCCTTAATTGATAGATCATGAAATTAGACTTTGAGTTAATGATGAATCTAGATTAATAATTAGTCGCAATAAAGATTCGACAAAAATTTCGCGATAATAATGCTATGTTTTGTCGAAGGAAAATAGAATCGTTAGAAGTGAAACGCTGCCCAAGTTTGGAATCATCCTTTTACAAGTTAGTGCATAGTCCCTTTCATGAATATGATTTTAATACAAGTATTTATTGAAGTGTTAAATATATGTTTATGTGCAAATTATTTGAAGTTTCCTGAAATACGTGTTAAAGAACATACTTTATAATATATGTTGATTTAGTATAAAGAGTAAACCTAAATTAGTTATGAGGCATATTGGGTAGTATCTTCTTATGAGTACGAATGAGATATACACGGAGAATAGAACTTTAAACTATGTCTTTGATCCGGGAGATTAGACATGGTCATTTGTCATTAGTCCAAGAGTATGGATAGGACATGGTTATTTGTCATTAATCCGGGAGTATTGATTTAGACATAGAAAATTGTCCTTAGTCCGAGAGTATGGATAGCACATAGGTATTTGTCATTAATCTGGGAGTATGGATTGATGCATAGTCAATTGTTCCTAGTCTAAGAGTATGGAATGGGCACACTTATTGATCTGAGAGCATGGATTAGACATACTTGATCCGGGAGTATGAATTAAGTAAAAAGGTAGATTTTAGATTCGAGAGTTTGGACAATGTCGTTGAGAGCATTGACGGGGTGGGGTAAGAGTTGTTTATACATGGTGAAATTGTATACTTGTGAGTTCTAATATATATATATATATATATATATATATATATATATATATATAACATTGTGGGATTGAAATCCCTATGTACTCACCAGGTTTCCCAACCTGACCCACTCAGTTAATTTGTATTACAAGTGTCGATATGAAGCTACATTACACCGAGAGATTAAAAAGATGTAGATCACTAGTGTAAATGAATGTAAGGTTTGTTTATGCTTATGTTTCTGTATTGACGATGACATCCCAACATTTTAAAAGGAATAAAATACATTTCTTCATAAACGCTTTGATAACGTATTTATGATGTTTATCTAGGAGCAAATTCCGCAACATATTTCTTTAAAAGATACTCTGATTTTCAAAATAAAGCATAAACAAATTGGTCTTTTCTGGCCGTAAAAATGGGGATGTCACAGTTGGTATCGGAGCATTCGTTTAAGCGAACTAGTAATAAAGATTTATTTCTAGACTTAAACTTAGAATGCTAAGCGATGATCGTGCATGCAACCCTAATTTGAGGATCTATGTTTTCACTATTAGACATACAAGCATTGAACACAAAAACTAGAAACCCTAGGAGGCACATGTGATTTTCAAAATTAACATATAATTAGGGTTAGGATACATACATTTATTGTTATATTGTAATAATAATCAAATCCTTGAAGATTTTGAACTTTGGTAGCAAGCGCCACAAGTGTCGCGCCACTAATGGCTCACAAACAAACCTAGCAACCAAGGTTTACTATGGAGAGAGAAGGGAAGTGGAAAATTAGGCCCTAGCCTCTTTTGGAGTGGCCTTAGACGAAATTCAAGCATATACGGTTTATATAGGTGATAAGGAAGGTTTAGGATATGGCAGGTGTATCTTAGATAACCCTAATCCCTTAACTTCATCCCTAAGGCTTCCAAGGCACCCTTAGAGCCCAAGGAAACCCTAGGACACTCTAGATTTCGTTCCATTCCTATAAGGGAGGTTCTAGAATGCTCAATGCCCAACTTTTGAACATTGTTACCTTTAGTCCCTACAATTTCAATTAATTCCTTTAATCCCAAAATTATTTCCAAATTAAATTATGATTAAATATTAATTAAAAAATATGATTTCTAATTAATATATTATATCCATAATACATTAATAAATTATTTTATTAACCAAGTAATTGATTAATAAATCATTCTTCTCTCTCCAACAATAATCCTATTCAATTGTCAGGTTTGAAGGCAACCCAAAAGGACATTTGCTACTATCAATTTAAGTACATACCAATTATAGTTATGGGCTTAGACACTTACTCCAACATATACTAATGTCTTATCTTATTGCTGAGAAAACCTAGATACTAACAATGTTCCCAACCCTATTTTCAAGAGTGTAGGGTATACACATTTATCCTTGAGAAAATAAACTCAATAAGAATATTCATGTAACATCCCGAGTTCAGGAGTGCAAGTTCAGGGTTCACAGTGAAAATGTATAAGGGCAACTCGGCAAGTCCATGGGTGGACTCGGCGAGTAGAGTCGCGATTCTGGTCGCGTGTTAAGTGGCCAACTCGGCGAGTCGGCGGCTGGACTCGGCGAGTTGGTGTTGGGTGAAGAAAACCCTAATCTTCGGGGTTTGTACCCTATTTAAAGAATGCTATGCCTTCTTTTCAGCCTCTATTTCCCCTAAGTGTTCCAGAGAAAAACCTAATCGTGAGAAACTCCATTATTGAGAGGATTGAAGCTTGGAAGAAGGAATTTGTGAAGAGAAGTTAGAGGAATTCGAGGATAGCACCAAGAGAGCTTGTGGATCTGAAGTCTACATCAGTTTAGGCTCATCTTTGGGGTAAGAATCCTCTGTCTTGAGCCCTTTTCCCTTATTGTCATCCATGGTGGTTGTTTTGGGGTTTTTGGAGTATTTCATGAGTTATTTCGGGATTGGAAGACGGATCTGAGGATGCTACCTCAGATCTGGAGTAGTGATGATCCAAAAATGCATAAAGTTCCTGTTGATAAGTGATTGGTGAAACTATCTTGTCCCAAACCCAAACCCTAAAGTGTAAAATGCCTAGATCTCTTTGGATTCATGTAAAGTTCGCCACTTTACGTGATGGATGGGTTGTAGGAGGCTAGATCTACGTTTTGGATCAATTGCATGGCCTGGAAGGTTCTGTTTGGAATGAGATGTAGAGGCACTCGGCAAGTCACAAGGGTGTACTCGGTGAGTTGCTTGAAGATGGTCTAGAACTCAGCGAGTTGGAAGAACAACTCGGCTAGTAGGTTGAAGATAGCCTTGGACTCGGCGAGTCTGTTCTTGGACTCGGCGAGTCTGGTCGTGAGGTCCTATCCTTTCTTCTGGTTGAGCTGTGAATCAGTGAGTCAAGGGATGACTCGGTGAGTCGAGTGTGAAAGGACTCTGAGTTGTTGGACTCGGCGAGTCTCAGGGTGACTCGGCGAGTTGAGTCGCGGATTGGGGAAAGTTCTGAGCATGGGGACTCGGCGAGTCATCAGGTTGACTCGGCGAGTAGAGTCAGCCAAGGGTTGACCAGTTGACTTCCAGGGGCATTTTGATAATTGTTGGATATTGTTTTGAGTTCAGTGTTTTGGTGGTTGGCCAGTGGTGGAGATCATATCAGTGATCGGAGCAGCTTGGGTTATCTGTTTAGTCGGCAGTTTTGAGGTGAGTTATCCTCACTATATCAACAGGGTCTAAGGCATCAAGGCCGGCCCTTTATCGGATTGAGATCCGGGTATTTGTTGTTATGATATTGCTTTGATATGTTGCATCCTGGTAGCTAGGGTGGTATATGTTAGAGACCTGGTTGAGGTCGGTATCCTGAGATATAGGGTGATGCTATGCTAGTGACCGATTAGGTCGGAATCCTGGTTAGGATGATGATATGCTATGTGATTTGTTTGATCGGTTTGTTGACTGTGAATTGTTATATGATTGTATGTTTATGTGCACATGGTTGTTTGGACTGGAGTTGGGTTGAGGCGGGTCCTACTTTGTGCTGTAGGCCAAGATACCCAGGGCAGACCGATTGTCCCGAAGGCCCAGCGAGCGGTCCGGATAGGCTGTAGGCCCCAAGAGGGCGGACCAGACGTACCAAGGCTCGGAGAGTGGACCAGGCCGACTGAAGGCCCGGTGCGGGCGGACCAGTCATACTGTAGAATCAGAGAGTGGACCAGGTGGATTGAAGGCCCGGTGCAGGCGGACCAATCACACTGCAGACTCGATGTATATGGCTAGACTCGAAGGGTGGACCAGGTGGACGGTTGGCCGGTGCGGCGGACCAGTCACACAGTAGACCCGAAGTGCATGGCTGATCTGTGTTCGGATATGATATGGCATGTTATGCGTGTATGGTATATGTGGTTGGTATTTTCGGGATATCTCACTAAGCTTTCAGGCTTACAGTTGTGGTTTAATGTTTTTCAGGTTCTTCAGGAGACCGTAGCAAGGCGAAGGCGTGATCGTATCGCTCCTCATGTTTATGTTGTGATGTGATTCTGGGAATACTCTAAATAAATTGTATTGAAAACCTTTTTGTAATAATTTAATGAAATCGGGTTGTTTTTGAAAAGTTTAAATTGGTTGGAATTTTTCGGTCGTTACAAGTTGGTATCAGAGCCTTGGTTTGATTGAATTGGAGGAACACTCGTGTGACTGCAGCCTCAAATCGAGGAGGGTTTTCAAAAGAGAATTTAAAATGGTTTTCAAAATTGGTAAAGGAGGACGCGGAGGTACGATCAGCCGGAGCCAGTAAGTAACCCCAAAATACCATACATGATACTTATTTTTGAGCATTGATAGAACAGCATGCTAGTGCTAGGCTAGGGATCTTCAGGATTTCATGATAATGTTGCCTGATTTATGATGCCTGTTAGCCTAGGGTTTCCTTGTGGGAGATTTCCAGTGTTCCTCTAGTAGTGAGGGTTGAGCGCTTGTTTTGTATGTTTTCACTAGGGTGTTGTGGTAGTACTTCATACAAATATGGGTAGGTGTGGAAGGTAGTATGGGCCCGTACTACTGAAATCACAGGACCCATACGCGTATCAGGGAAACCATGACGTCTAGGGTTGGGTTGAGAGTTGGTTCCGGGGTTAGTGGGAGGTGTCTGAGATTTTTGTGGTGTTTTTCAGTATGGAGATTCCGAGGCATGCTGAGAGTGGATCCGGGTCAGGATCGGGAGCAGGAGAGGGAGTTCCGGGCGGGTCAGTACCGCCCGAGGTTGTTGGTCAGATGAGCATGTGCGAGTTGGATGCAAGGATTCGTGAGATCCTGCATGATGAGGTTGTTGCATTGTGCCGGGCTGAGTTGCCGGAACTGTTTGGGTCGATCAAGACCGCCATGGTTGAGTATTTTGATGAGCGTTATGCAGCCCTCACAGAGACGGCTGCCGTAGCGGCTACAGCGGCTGTAGTAGCGGCAGGGGGAGGAGCTGGTCGGGGTTTTCAGTATCGGGACTTCGATAATACGAAGCCTCCCACCTTTGATGGAGTTCAAGACCCGATTGTTGCTATGAGATGGTTATCGGACGTGGAGGGGTGTTTCTTCACGTGTTCATGCCCTGGTGATCAGAGGGTGAGGTGTGCTCTGAACCTGTTGAGGCTCAGGGCGAAGGATTGGTGGAGATTGACCACGGGGTCATATTCGGATGCACAGAGGGCTGCGGTTTCATGGGATCAGTTCAGAGAGATGTTCAGCACTCGTTATGTTCCGCGGCTTGAGAGAGAGAGAGAGATTGGCTCAGGAGTTCCTTGAGCTGAAGCAGGGTTCGGATTTGGTGATTGAGATCACCAGGATGTTCACTGAGAGGGCAATGTTATGCCCTGAGTTCGCTTCGGAGCAGGCTCAGATGTCTCGATATATGAGCATGCTCAAGAGGGATATCAGACAGTTTGTGTCTACATAGAGGTGCGAGACTTTGTTGGAGTTGCAGGAGGCCACCAGGCGGCGTGAGTTAGAGATTGAGTTGCAGTTGCGTGAGCTTAGGCAAGCTCCGGTGCAGTCGCAGCCGGCGCCGAAACGGTCCAAGACCGTTGATTCTAGGGTGGGAGATCAGAGCAGCCACGCTTGTGGGAAGTGTGGGAGGGGTCACACCGGAGTTTGTAGGTCCGGTGGTGCATGTCGCAAGTGCGGAAAGGAGGGGCACTATGCGAGGGATTGTCGGCAGTCAGCGCCGGTTCGGGATTTGAGGATATGTTATCATTGTCATCGGGTGGGGCACTTGAGGGTCAACTGTCCACAGCTTGCTGCAGGACCGGTGCAGGCTCCAGGACCGGCCACTTTGAGGATCACGGGTGGAGGTCGGGGTGGAGCGGAGCCCCCAAGGGCTCAGGGTCGTGCCTTTCAGCTTACAGCAGAGGAGGTTAGAGCGGTGCCGGATGCAGCCGCAGGTTTGTTTCTTTCTTGATGTCTTGATTATCTTGTGATTATTGTGGAGTATTGTTTATATGCTAGTCTCTTTGTGTGGTTTTCGGTGTGGTATTCGTTGTTCTTGGAGATTTTGGTATGGTTATGGGTTAGTGATGGGAATTTCGTTGGTTATCATTCGTGGGGTTTTTTTTTAGTGGGAATCTGGCGTTGGTCTGAATGCCGGATAGCATCTGCTTTCTGAGGAGTGGTTAACTGCAGATCAAGTTTCTTTGGATCGGGATGATCAGTGTGGAAATGTGATTTTTGTGAAGGTTGTTTATGCTTGCGGGGCGCAGTTCGCGTGTAAGTGTTGTGTTGTGTAAGGTTGTTGAGGGAGGTCGGTGATGACGACCGGTGATTGATAGTCAGTGCTATATGTGGGGGAGAATTGGAAATTCTCCGGAAGATCAATGAGCATGTGAGATTGTTTAGCTGTTTGGGATTCAGCAATGTTCTGTCAGCCAAGAGCGTAGGCTGGTATGAGTAAGTGGCAGGCATGCGGGGTGGGATACAGACCAAGGGTATTTGATTGTGGAGGGCCTGGGACCAAGCCGGGATGGAGTATGTATGATGGAGATAGAGTTCAGAACCCCTAGAGGGCTAGAATAGTATGCATTGGAGGATTTCCCGGAGAGATAACTCGGAATGATGAATGCTGGTTGAGCAGTCCGAATAGACTGAAGGCCGGTAGGCGTACCAGTCAAGCCGAAGGCTCGGAGAACGGTCCAGCCAGACTGAAGGCACTGTAGGGCGGTTCAGATTGGCTGAAGGTTCTGAGAGTGGTCCAGATTGACTGAAGGCCTGGTAAGGCGGTCCAGTCATGCTGAAGACTCTACAGGTATCGTTAGAGCGGTTCGAGGAAATGGATTGAGTATGTTGCGATGTGTTAGCATTAAAAGGTCTGGCCCCAGGTATTGATCTTCATTCGCGGAGATAGTGCATGGACTCAAGGGTCCTTGCGAGCAGATTCAGAGCATGTGTGTTGCGTGGATAGCGGTTATGCTAAAGGAGTTGTGTAGCGTTGGGCGAGCACCGTGGCATCCTGGGGATGTTTGGAGGTGTCGTCAATGTGACGGGTTTTCCCCAACCCGAGAGTGCTAGGGCTAGTTCAGCATGTGCATGTGATTGCAAGAGGAGAACTCATGGGATTTGCTCTGAGGAATCTGTCATTCTGTCAGCAGGGTGTGGATAAAGTTGGACTCGGATCGGGATTCCGGGGGTTCATGGTTATTTCTAGCTCATATGGGTCGAGTGATTGTTGTGATTTGGAGCAGTGTTGCATTATGGGTAGTACTCAGTTGATAAGTGTGGTTATCAGAGGTCGAAGCCGGTGGCCGGCTAGAAGCGGTGGTCGGAACACCGCGGGAAGAAAAAGTGAGTTTCGGGTTTCTATGGTTATGCTTTGAGGAACCTGGTTTGGTTAATGCCAGGTGGTGCGTGGCGGGAGTATTTCTAGAGTTGAGTTGCCACAGGCTTCGAGGACAAAGCCTAATTTAAGTGGGGGAGAATTGTAACATCCCGAGTTCAGGAGTGCAAGTTCAGGGTTCAAAGTGAAAATATATAAGGGCAACTCGGCGAGTCCATGGGTGGACTCGGCGAGTAGAGTTGCGATTCTGGTCGCGTGTTAAGTGGCCAACTCGGCGAGTCGGCGGCTGGACTCGGCGAGTTGGTGCTGGGTGAAGAAAACCGTAATCTTCGGGGTTTGCACCCTATTTAAAGAATGATATGCCTTCTTTTCAGCCTCTATTTCCCCTGAGTGTTCCAGAGAAAAACCTAATCGTGAGAAACTCCATTATTGAGAGGATTGAATCTTGGAAGAAGGAATTTGTGAAGAGAAGTTGGAGGAATTCGAGGATAGCACCAAGAGAGCTTGTGGATCTGAAGTCTACATCAGTTTAGGCTCATCTTTGGGGTAAGAATCCTCTGTCTTGAGCCCTTTTTCCCTTATTGTCATCCATGGTGGTTTTTTTGGGGTTTTTGGAGTATTTCATGAGTTATTTCGGGATTGGAAGACGGATCTGAGGATGCTACCTCAGATCTGGAGTAGTGATGATCCAAAAATGCATAAAGTTCCTATTGGTAAGTGATTGGTGAAGCTATCTTGTCCCAAACCCAAACCCTAAAGTGTAAAATGCCTAGATCTCTTTGGATTCACGTAAAGTTCGCCACTTTACGTGATGGATGGGTTGTAGGAGGCTAGATCTACGTTTTGGATCAATTGCATGGCCTGGAAGGTTCTGTTTGGAATGAGATGTAGAGGCACTCGGCGAGTCACAAGGGTGTACTCGGCGAGTTGCTTGAAGATGGTCTAGAACTCGGCGAGTTGGAAGAACAACTCGGCGAGTCTGTTCTTGGACTCGGCGAGTCTGGTCGTGAGGTCCTATCCTTTCTTCTGGTTGAGCTGTGAATCAGTGAGTCAAGGGATGACTCGGTGAGTTGAGTGTGAAAGGACTCTGAGTTGTTGGACTCGGCGAGTCTCGAGGTGACTCGACAAGTTGAGTCGCGGATTGGGGAAAGTTCTGAACATGGGGACTCGGCGAGTCATCGGGTTGACTCGGCGAGTAGAGTCAGCCAAGGGTTGACCAGTTGACTTCCAGGGGCATTTTGGTAATTGTTGGATATTGTTTTGAGTTCAGTTTTTTGGTGGTTGGCCAGTGGTGGAGATCGTATCAGTGATCGGAGCAGCTTGGGTTATCTGTTCAGTCGGCAGTTTCGAGGTGAGTTATCCTCACTATATCAACAGGGTCTAAGGCACCAAGGCCGGCCCTTTATCGGATTGAGATCCGGGTATTTGTTGTTATGATATTGCTTTGATATGTTGCATCCTGGTAGCTAGGGTGGTATATGTTAGAGACCTGGTTGAGGTTGGTATCCTGAGATATAAGGTGATGCTATGCTAGTGACTGGTTAGGTCGGAATCCTGGTTAGGATGATGATATGCTATGTGATCTGTTTGATCGGTTTGTTGACTGTGAATTGTTATATGATTGTATGTTTATGTGCACATGGTTGTTTGGACTGGAGTTGGGTTGAGGCGGGTCCTACTTTGTGCTGTAGGCCAAGATACCCAGGGCGGACCGATTGTCCCAAAGGCCCAGCGAGCGGTCCGGATAGGATGTAGGCCCCAAGAGGGCGGACCAGACGTGCCGAGGCTCGGAGAGTGGACCAGGCCGACTGAAGGCCCGGTGCGGGCGGACCAGTCATACTGTAGACTCAGAGAGTGGACCAGGTGGATTGAAGGCCCGGTGCGGGCGGACCAATCACACTGCAGACTCGATGTATATGGCTAGACTCGGAAGGTGGATCAGGTGGATTGTCGGCCGGTGCGGCGGACTAGTCACACAGTAGACCCGAAGTGCATGGTTGATCTGTGTTCGGATATGATATGGCATGTTATGCGTGTATGGTATAATTGGTTGGTATTTTGGGGATATCTCACTAAGCTTTCGGGCTTACAGTTGTGGTTTAATGTTTTTCAGGTTTTTCAGGAGACCGTAGCAAGGCGAAGGCGTGATCGTACCGCTCCTCATGTTTATGTTGTGATGTGATTCTGGGAATACTCTAAATAAATTGTATTGAAAACCTTTTTGTAATAATTTAATGAAATCGGGTTGTTTTTGAAAAGTTTAAATTTGTTGGAATTTTTCGGTCGTTCCAATTCATACCAGTTAAACGAAAGAATAAGGTTGTGCAAGGTTCTTATTATACTTCTCAGCAAGCCCGGACAACACAAGTACTTGCATAGCATCAAGTTCACAACTAAAATGTATTCCAAAAACACAAAACGAAAATTAGAAATATGAGTTCTATGTATCTCTTCTTTTTAAAAACAGAATAATATGTAATAGATAAATTAGAAGATAGTTTTTCCAAAAAAAAACCTATTAACCAAAAGTAATCAATCATAAACAATTTCTAATAAGGTTTATCGATGTAATCTATTTACATGGTATACTAAAACTTTGTCTTTTCTTTGCTAATGAGTCTAAAAGATGTTTTATAATATTAAAAAGGGTTCGGTGAATAACTCCTTTCTGAGAGCCCAATTTGTGTTTTTATAAATCAAAACAAATATCACTACTGGGTTTTGTTGAGTTGTAGGATATGTGGATCACTCACTGGTATAAAGGTTTGAATTTCATCTCTAAATCCAGAAAGAGATCAAATGGGTAAAGCATTATAGACATTGACTCGGGTGTATCTTCCATTCACGATTTCATAAGCCACAAAAAATATCATTGACGAAAGACATATACAAGAAATGTAAAAATAAAAAATAAAATCAACATATACAAATTCACTACCCAGTGGACATATCTTCCAAATCGAAGCAATGGATGAAAGGTAGTGGTGCTATTGTGTCCATCTTTTTGCTCTCAAATACATGTAACTTAAAAAATCAAAATCAACAATACAAATCATAAGAAAAAAAGTCGAAGCAGATTTAGAAAACGTAATCATTATCAATCTAAACTTAAATCGAAAGGTTTTATAGATTGGAACTTCATAGTTGAAACAGAATAAAATAAACATAATCTAAAACTTAACCAAAATCAAGGTTCTAAATAACGTAAGACGTGACTTACCGGCAATGTCAAGCCTCAAGATTTTTCATGCCTTGGCGAGCCACGTTGTTTGTAAGGCGTGACTTAAAGCAGCAATTTTGTATATAATTTATATTTTTATATGTATTTTCAACTATTATTCATTTTTATACACATATATGAGTTAAGACGGCATTTTGGTAAAGCTTAGCGGCAGGTACAAGTCTTGAGCCATGACGCGCCATCGCGGAGCCATAGCGGACTTTTTAGAACCTTGACCAAAATCGATCTAAACTGCGATCAAATTAAAGTAGAATCCAAATAAAATTTATCTCAATATCATTCCTAATTTTTCCATGATTATCGAACACAATATTGATCCATACAGATCGAAGCCCACAAGTATTATAATATTTCTTCTTTCCCCTATTTTCTTCTCCGGTACAAAACTTAGGTTAGATAAATTATTTAAAAAAATGAGGAGCGAGTGTAGGGGTACTGATAATAAGGGTGCGGTGGGGTATTTTTTTTTTTTCATTTTATTTTTGGTGAGATTTAATTGTCATTAATAGAATTCCTAATTTAATTCATTTTATTTTTGGTGAGCTTTAACTGTTATTAATAGAATTCCTAATTTAATTAATTTTACTTTTGATGAGATTTAATTGTCATTAATAAAATTCCTAATTTAAAACGTAATATACGTTTTATAAATTTGATGGACAAAAATAAAATGATTGACAAAGATGATGTCAGCAAATAATTCAACGGTGCAAAATATAGGATTTAAATGCAATCAATGGCTTTGATTTCTTCAATTTAGAATTAAATGTTCTCTTTTAATAATATTTAGATCTCATTATTATAAAAAATATATAAAAAGTCATGGGGTTTCAAATCAATAAGATCCATCAAAAATTTCTATTGTTATGATAGATATATAGAAATTAATCATTACCGTTTTAAGTCACTATAAACCATTTTATAGCACATCTAAACACCATAAATTCAATATTAAATGTAACTTTCAGTTATTGCAACCTAAAACTCGATGGAAAGTAACGTTCTAAACCATTTTTACGAGGTCAAGATCACCGAGTTCAGGGTTCTTATTTGTAACGATATAATCACAAGTACAAGTTTATACAAAGTAGAGACCCGCATCTTGAGAGACTTTTCTGTTGAAATTTTACACGTCAACTAATACATATAAGCATTGTAACATACTAACTTATCAATAAAACAACAATTTTCCATTAGTATTAAACATAAGACAAATTACACCTTTCAGTCGACTTATATTTTATAAAACATAATCAATATGCTATAGATTATAATAAAATAAAAAACCCATTTAATTTAATTATAAACTAAGAACATCTCTTATTTGTTTTCGAAAGTACCCTCATTAAATAAAATATATGTTACATCATTTATTTATTATTTTAATAAAATAAAAAACTAATGATATATTTTCAATTTCAGAGAATCCGTAGACTTGTGAGAGTTGACCCAAGTAAAGCACATGGATTTTTTGCAACGGCTTCGTGGAAGCAGCTAACTTCAATTGACTCAAGTATGAAAGCTGGATGTCTGGTTTGCTCTATATATACCCATCTGTACTAAATGATCATAGCTCAAACCAGACTTATATCGATTGATAATCGATAAGTTGTTAATTAATTGCTGATTTTTGGGTTTTTGTGTCATAAGTGGTTAAAAGATACGACCATGGGCACACAAGATGAACAATACTCCGATAACAAGGTATGTTCCCCTCACTAGTAATGATGTTATCATGTTAACATGTAAATCCAATATACATATTGATTTTCTCTTCTCTTCTATCTTTTTATGTAAGTTATTGTCTCATTGTTTTTAGGATTTCATTTCGTCTTGTTTCTTTCTCGCAAACACTTAGAACGTACATCCACAATTTACAGTTTAATGAAATTATTGAATGAGTGGATTAAACATTCAATAAATATGGAGTTGAATATAGAGTTCAAATGAACATTGAACTTTTAAATTTAAAAAAAAAAAAAAAAAAAAAAAAAAAAAAAAACACGTTTTTAGTATAAAATAATTAACAACTAAATGATTTCTTTTTAAATGTTTTTTTTTTTTTAATTTTGTAAAGTTCAAAAAAATAATAATAAAATTGTATGTAAAATGAATTAATGATGTTATAGATCGTGAATGTATTTACTACATTCAACAGAGATCGCTTTCCCGTGTGTATAAAACTCTATATTTTTTAACCTTTTACTCAAAAAAACATCTTTTATTTACTTTTCGAAAAATCCAGAGACATTTAGAAAAAAAAATGCAATCTAGCCATTGACATTTTTTTTTTGCCATTTAGTCATTATTGAGGTCAGTTTCTTATTTTGGATTGTTTGTTTCTTGATGAAAGTCGCTGTCAATAATTTTCTAATGAATAAAACATTATTTTAGATTGCGTATAATATAACCGATCCTATTTAATTGATAAAAAGACTAATTCACTTTGAACTACAAATGCAAAAATAAATATTTTTCTAATTATATATGTAGTTCCACACCTAAAGATATTTCTTGTCATTTAATGTTAAAACCTATCAAATCGAAAACTTTTTAAATATAAATGATTTTTCTAAATAAATAAAACGGTGCCTTTCTCAATAAAAATGAAAAAAATATATATAATGCTTTTGTGAAAGCTTCCTTAATTTAAAAATGAGCAAGTTGACCAGTTCCATATACGACAAGTGGCGAATATAATAACGGGTCTGTTCCAATACACCAACTGGACAAATAAAAAATTTACATTTAAATTTTTATACAGAAGATCATAACGTGTATGAGATACTCTTCTATTTTAATATAATATAATAATAGATACCTTATTCGTTGAAATTGTTTATACGAGACTTAAATAAGAAATGGCCCACCTAGATACTTCAGCCATATCTCATCCAAAATTTTCAAACTAGGATATGTCATATGTGTGTACTTTCCTAACATTTTCTTTTTCTTTTTCTTTTATACTCCAAAATAGTGAAATAATAAATTTTTCTTCTAAGATATACACGTATTGTATATATGCAACATCCACCCATAGTTCGATCCTCTTCGTTTCTTTATTTCTAGATTGACATACAAACCCGTATCCAAAAAGATGTGTTCAACTGAAGTACTATAATACAGAATTTGTAATAATAATAATAATAATGGTAAAACTGATATCGATGAACATATAAACAGGTTAACGATAGACAGGTTGACAATAGAACTGAGAAAGAGAAAGCCATTGATGCATGGCTTCCAATCACTGGATCAAGAAATGCAAAATGGTGGTATTCAGCTTTCCACAATGTCACAGCCATGGTGGGAGCCGGTGTTCTGAGTCTCCCTTTCGCCATGTCAGAACTCGGATGGTTTGTTCCTAATTCCAATCATCGCTATTTTTAAATAAACAGACTTAAAATAATACAAAAGTAATTTTATTAATATCATTTAAATTTATGTTATTTTAGGGGTCCCGGTGTTGCGGTTTTGGTAATATCATGGGTTGTAACTTTATACACGTTATGGCAAATGGTTGAGATGCATGAAATAGTGCCCGGAAAACGATTTGACAGATATCATGAACTCGGGCAACATGCTTTTGGGGAAAAACTTGGTCTTTATATTGTGGTTCCACAACAACTGATTGTTGAAGTTGGTGTGGATATTGTTTATATGGTCACAGGAGGAAAATCTTTAAAGAAATTTCATGATCTTGTTTGCAATGATTACTGTAAAGACATCAAGCTCACGTATTTCATCATGATCTTTGCCTCCGTGCATTTCGTTCTTTCCCATTTACCAAATTTGAATGCCATCTCCGGTGTGTCGTTAGCAGCAGCTGTTATGTCGCTCAGGTAGTTAACTGTTAACATCACCAAAAAGATTAGACAGGAATGTCAGAATAGAATAGAACAAATTGTACTATGTTTCGCATATCTTGGACTGTGATTGAGACCGATGTCAATGAGACAAATATTGCAATTTTTGTTACGCCCAAAAATAAGGGCAAGGATTTCTCTCGGTCGGAGACTGTGCAAGAGACGTGAATGCCCTCTTCATTCTCATCCTCGATAATAGTCATAGAAAGCATGTCCAGTCTCGTCATCTCATCCAATGTTGTTTTGTGTGAGAAACGCAAGGTTGTGCTTGTTACACAGGACATGATGGAATTGAGGGTTATTTTTTATGATGAGGGTCAGAAAGGCATTTACGTCTTTCATACAAACAAGAGGTTGAGAGTGAGTCGCGTCCCAATTTTTTGAGTGGGACAAAAAATTGCAATCTTTGTCCCTTTGTCACCGGTCTTAATCACAATCTAATGTATGTCAAACACAGTACAGTCTGTTTGTTCGTTTTCTTAGAGGAATAACCAACGTGATTGTTATAATGCAGCTACTCTACTATTGCGTGGACGGCTGCTTTAAAAAAGGGCGTGCAACCAGACGTAGATTATGGATACAAGGCTAAAACCACGGTTGGAACAGTGTTCAACTTCTTTAGTGCATTGGGTGATGTTGCTTTTGCATATGCGGGGCACAACGTGGTGTTGGAAATCCAAGCCACTATTCCATCGACCCCCGAGAAGCCTTCAAAGGGTCCCATGTGGAAGGGAGTGATTGTTGCCTACATAGTTGTTGCCATATGCTACTTCCCGGTTGCCCTTATTGGGTATTGGGTGTATGGAAATTCAGTCGACGATAATATTCTTCAAACTTTAAATAAGCCTACGTGGCTAATTGCCATGGCTAATTTGATGGTTGTGATCCATGTCATCGGTAGCTACCAGGTACGAAAACAAATGATGTAAACAAGGCAAATTTTAAAAGCTTAAGACCTAATCCGGAAAGCCTTTTTTCGATTTTCTCTATAAAGTCGTTATTTCTGTAATAAGTTAAAAAGACCTAAGTTTGTCATTATCCACGTTATCTAAAGTAGGTTTTTTTTGGTAGGTCTATGCGATGCCCGTATTTGATATGATTGAAACTGTGTTGGTCAAAAAGTTGAACTTCGCCCCTAGTTTCCTTCTTCGATTTATCACAAGGAACATATACGTTGGTAAGCAAACTATAACATATAGACCAATGACAGGTTAACTATTTTTTGGGGCATACACGTTACTAACCGATTAATTTTCTTCCTTCCGTTTGCAGCATTAACAATGTTCGTAGGTATCTGCTTCCCTTTCTTCGGTGGACTCCTTGGTTTCTTTGGAGGATTTGCTTTCGCCCCCACAACATACTTCGTAAGTAACTTCATCTTTTCCTATTTCTTCTTTCTTTTCGACATTCTCGATTTATGGTTCTAATATTGTTTTCTTGTTCTTTATCGTTTAGTTGCCTTGCATCATGTGGCTTTCCATCTGTAAACCTAAAAGATGGAGCTTATCTTGGATTACTAATTGGGTACGTATTACATGTAACATATTCAGTTTCAGCAGTTGAGGTTGATATTGATTAAGACTACCAATAACTTCCAACACGGTTTTAAGCTAAACCAAATGTTATTGGTCTAGTCCATAAATTTGAACTTAGGGTGTTACAATACCCAACACCCAAACAAACCATATTTTCATACTTCTTTAATTATTTCTATTAACACCCTATTCACATATTTCAGATATGTATCATGCTTGGAGTTTCTTTGATGATCGTCTCACCTATTGGAGGCTTAAGGCAAATCATTGTGCAAGCCAAAGATTACGAGTTTTTCTCTTAATTGCAAAGCAAGTTATCGCATAGAACTTAGCTTGTAAGTCAAGAAAGCTTGTGATGATGCTTGTAACAACTATGAAGATCATTATAAGCTATTGAGGAATTATTACGGTTGAAAAGAGTGTTTATAGGGAAGAAGAGGAGTACCATTTCCATGATTCCATCCCTTATTATATTTTCGTTTGATTTTTTTTTTTTTTTTTTTGTTTGCAGTTAGTTTGTGTGCATATTTACATACATGTTTCCAAACTTGTATCTATAGATGTGAATTGTACTCCAAAATCACAATCATATTCGCTATTTATACACCAGAACTCAAGTCTTTTCTAGACTCACTTGTAATATGCTTCCATGTAATGAACAAATACCATTATTACAACTCCTATTCATCTCTACCAATGTAGATTTTTGTTCTAATGTCTGTAATTACAACAAGACACATTGTGTGCATCTAAATATTGGTTTAGTTGTCACTAAGATAGAAGAAAATCATATTCATCCTTCCCTTTCAAGCCTAAGAAAAATGAACATGACATTTGGCACTTAGGAAAAAGACACGAAAATGGAGTTTCCAAAGACTTTTCTGATTGAGATCCTTAAGACTTTACAATAAATTTTATGAGACTGCTAAACACAGAATAAATAGCCGGCTTAATTTGTCTTTATATGGACTAATTTTTCTAATCCTTCTAAAAGGAACACTACTTAAATAAGTGCATCTATGATCTACCTTTCTGTTTTCAATTTTGTTATTTCTTCTTCAATATAATCATATCCCAAAGTCTTCCATGGGAACTCAAACTACAGATGATACAAAGTCATTCGATGACTTAAAAGGGGCAACAGCAGATGCATCCAGTTTTGTAAGATAGTTTTTTCTTGGAATGCTTTTAATTAAAGAGACGTTTTTTTATGAACAAAAAGCATAAAAGAAAAGTTAAAGGATGCGATTAATTTGTACCTTTTTTTATAACAGGATGAAAGGACAGAAGAGCAGAAAGCCATTGATGCATGGCTTCCAATCACAGGATCAAGAAATGCAAAATGGTGGTATGCTGCTTTCCACAATGTCACAGCCATGGTTGGAGCTGGAGTCTTGAGTCTTCCATATGCCATGTCAAATCTTGGATGGTATTGTATATATCGTATTAAAATTAAAATTACTCCTAAAATTGAAAACACAAAAAGACGATTTTGTCCTTCAATTCCCATAAATTTCTTCGTTTAAATACTAGAGTAACTTACGCAAATGGTTCTTATTCGTTCTGGGTTTGACCGTGTTTAGTAAAGAACTGAAATGTTTTTCAATTTCGGTCCTTATTCAAAGGTTTCATATCGACTTTGGTCCCTGGGAGTTTGGGACTTTTTGATTTTGGTTCTTATTTCACGGTTCAAGGGACCAAAATCGATATGAAACTTTAAAAAAGGACTGGATTTGAAAAAGGTTTCGATTTTAGACAGAACACAGTAAAAAATTAGAAAATAAAATTACATTTTTGGTCCCTGAGTATCACTTATTTTTTCAATTTTGATTTCTCTTGCAATTTTGGTCCTTATATGAGGTTCTTTTAGTGTTTTCGGACCCTGTTTTAAGTAAAATGACTATTTTGGTCCGTGAGTATCGCTGAATTTTGCAATTTTCGTCCTAAAAATATAGTCATTTTACTCGTAATAGGGACCATAAACATCAGAAAACCCTCAAATAGACAAATAAGGACCAATACTGCAAGAGAAAACATTTTGACACCAAAATTTAGAAACCAGCTATACTCAGGGACCAAAAATGTAATTTACTTAAACTAGAAAGAGCAAAGACCATCTTCATAATTTATATTAAATATCTGATCTTGCTCTTTAATTCAAGGTTCCAAGAACCAAAAGTGCAAAACTAATATTAAATCTTGAAATAAGGACCAAAATTGAAAAAATGTCTTATCTTTGGACTAAACTCAGTCAAATTTAGAAAGAACAAGGACCAATTTTGTAATTTATTCAAAATATCTGAATTTTCATTCCTTATTTCAAATTCCAAGGACCAAAACCGATCCGAAAACAATGACCAAAACTGAAAAAAGATTCCAAATTTGGACTAAACATAGTAAACATCAGAAAGAACAAGGACCATTTTTGTAACTTACTCTAAATACTAACAAGATGAAATTCTTCCAAATACAGGGGACCTGGTGTGGTTATACTTATTCTATCATGGATAATAACGTTATACACACTTTGGCAAATGGTTGAAATGCATGAAATAATACCTGGAAAACGGTTTGATAGATACCATGAATTAGGTCAAGAAGCTTTTGGTGAAAAACTCGGTTTATATATCGTTGTTCCCCAACAGCTGATTTGTGAAGTGGGTGTGGATATAGTTTATATGGTGACAGGTGGCGTATCTATAAAGAAAATCCACAAAACTCTTTGTGAAGATTGCAAAGAATTCAAAACAACATATTTCATTATGATATTTGCTTCTGTTCATTTTGTGTTGTCTCACCTTCCAAATTTCAACTCCATTTCTGGTGTCTCATTGGCTGCTGCTGTCATGTCTTTAACGTGAGTTTTTACATCTTTACCCTTGTCAATTGTCATTAACTACAATGGTATTCAAGAATTATAATAGGTTTTGTATCTATTTTGGTTATTCATATGAAACCTTGAAATAAGGACCAAAATTGAGAAAAGTTTCAGTTTTGGACTAAACACAGTAAAAATCAAAAAGAATTAGACCATTTTGTAATTCACTCTAATTTTAACTCGATTTTGGTCCTTGTTTTAAAGTTCCAAAGACCAAAAATCGATACAAAACCATAAAATATGACCAAAATTGAAAAAGGTTTCAGTTTTAGACGAAAGACGGTAAAAATCAGATAGCACAAGGACTGTTTTTGTCATTTACTCTAACTTACAGTGTCATTGCCAAACACCTCGTCCTTATTTCATGGTTCCAGATACCAAAATTGATAGGAAACCTTGAAATAAGGACCAAAACTGAAAAAGGTTTCAGTTTTGGACTAAACACAGTAAAAATCAGAAAGCACAAGAACCATATTCGTAACTTCCTCTATTTTCAAGTGTTCTTGCTAAGCCAATTATTTGATTTGGTCCTTAAAGTTTCAGAGATAAAAATCGACACCATAACTAAAAAAAACATTTCTGTTTTGGACTAAACAAGTTAAAAATCCGAAACACGGGGGCCATTTTTGTAAAAATCAGATAGTACAAGGACCGTTTTGTAATTTACTCTAACTCACAGTGTTATTGCCAAACAGCTCCTCGATTTTGGTCCTTATTTCACAATCCCAAAGACCAAAATTGATAAGAAACTCGGAAATAAGGACCAAAACTGAAAAAGGTTTCAGTTTTGGACTAAACACAGTAAAATTCAGAAAGCACAAGGACCAATTTTGTAATTTACTCTAACAGAAGGTGTTTTTCCCAGTTACTTGATTTGGTCCTTATATTAAAGTTTCAGACCCAAAAATCGACATGAAACATTGAAAAAGTTTCTATTTTGGACTAAACACTGGAAAAATCCAAAACCACAGGGACCATTTCTGTAATTTCCTCTAACATAAGGTGTTTTTTTTCCGAAACAGTTACTCAACAATTGCATGGACAGCTTCTGTGAATAAGGGCATGCAAGAAAATTTGGAATATGGGTACAAAGGCAAAACCCCAGCAGAAACAACATTCAATTTTCTTTCAGCTTTGGGTGACGTGGCATTTGCATATGCGGGCCATAATGTTGTGCTTGAGATCCAGGCAACAATTCCTTCAACACCCGAAAAGCCTTCAAAGGGACCCATGTGGAAGGGGGTGGTGGTGGCTTATGTGGTGGTGGCTTTGTGCTATTTTCCGGTGGCTTTTCTTGGATATTATATGTTTGGAAATAAAGTCGCGGATAATATTTTGATTTCACTACATAAGCCTAAATGGCTTATTGCTGCTGCTAACTTGTTTGTGGTTATCCATGTTATCGGTAGTTATCAGGTAAATCTTTATCGATAATAGCAATGTTCTTTATTTGGTATTTATAAAAGCAACATACTTGCTTTGGATACCAATGTGACAAAATCTTGTAAATGGTCCCTGTGGTTTCCTAAAATTTGGGATACGATCTGTGAGTTTAAAAAACCTCATAGATGGTCCCTATGGTTTTCAATTTCGATCGTGGTTAGTCCCTTACCCATATAAAATGACATTTATACCCCTTTTTAATTCTTTTTAATTCTCACCCAAATTATTGTTACATATTGCTATTATTGGTAAGGAATTGTAAGTACCATGTTATTATGTGTAAAGAAAATGTAAGTTGCTTTATTGATTACATATTGCTATTATCAGTAAAAAAAAAAAAAAAAAAAAAAAAAAAAAAAAAAAAAAAAAGGAAAATGGCACAACAGGCACTATGTCTTTACTTCTTTTTTTTTTCGATTTTGACGGTGTACTATTTTTTGTTTTAAATCGAACATTGTATTTTCCAATTGTGTTTTGCGTCAAATGTCGACACTGTCTTCACTTTTTTTGTTCGATTTTGACACTACATTTTCCAATTTTTGTTCGAGAGACGATTAGTTTTCACTTTTTTTTATTTTGACATTGCATTTTCCAACTCAGTATGCCAAACCGGACCCTGGCAGGGTCCCCGGTGAAATGGTCAAAATTGAACAAAATTCGAAAATGCGATTTTCGACTTAGAACAAAAAATAACACAATGTCAAAATTTATATAAAAAAAAAATAAAAAAAAAAAAAAAAAAAAGGTGAAAATATTTTGTCTTTTGTGCCATTTGCCCTAAAAATTTGTAACAACGTTGTTGTTATGGGTAAATAAAATGTAAGTATATTGCTATTACAGGTGAAAAATAAAATACATTGTATATATCGGTAAAATGAGTAAAATGATGTTTTGCCATTTTTTTTACATTTTTCTAATAGCAATGTATTTTCATTTTTGTACATGCTAACAAAGTTCTGAGTTTATATAGATTTATGCAATGCCGGTTTTTGACATGATGGAAACCTTGTTGGTGAAAAAATTGAAATTCAAACCAACTTGGATCTTGCGATTTTGTACGCGAAATATCTACGTAGGTTAGTAAAGTACAATACTATTTCAAAGCAAAATGTTAGGAATTTATCTATTTTAAGGAATTATTTACTAATATTTTTTTTTTTTTTTGATTTCAGCATTCACAATGTTTGTTGCTATAACCTTCCCTTTCTTTGGAGGTCTCCTTGGATTTTTCGGAGGCTTAGCATTTGCCCCCACAACTTATTTTGTAAGAATATCTTTCGAGTTTTATAAACATCCACATTTTCTTCAATTTCTCAAAATCCAACTATTTCTTGTTGTGTTGACTTTTTGACTTTTTGATTTCAAAAGCTTCCATGCATTATGTGGCTTGCCATCTGTAAACCAAAGAGGTTCAGCTTGTCTTGGTGCACTAATTGGGTAGGTTTTAACTTTTAAGCCCATACATTATTTGTTTTATAAAACAAAATGAAAATTAAACTAACATTTTAATTTTCAGATTTGCATCTTTCTTGGTCTATGTTTGATGATTCTATCACCTATTGGGGGACTTTACAATATCATTAAGCAAGCCAAGGATTATAAGTTCTATAGTTGATCATTATCACTCAAAGTAAAAGTGGAAGAAAGCAAAATAATAGGGGATTTGTGTGATTTTCTTTTCTTCTTTTCTTCTTTTTTCTGTTTATTATTCATTATATTATATGTTCTATGTGTTCTACAATATTTGTAACATATCATGAATAACAATTGATTTATGATTCTCTTTAATATATAACCCATGAACATTACAATATATATCCCAAGTCAGACTTAATTTATTCCATTTTCTATGTACTTTTCTTCTCCTTCTCAAGCTTAAACATTCTTTCTCTATACAACTCGATCCAAAGGTTAGAAATCCAAAGTACACTAACAGAAATAGCCATGACAACAACACAAATCCAAGAAACCCAAAGCCATTTGGGAATAACATTATCAGCAACCCCACTCGAATAGAAAACAACCATTTTGTAAACAAATAAAGGTCCAGCAAAACCTCTAACAGCAGAATATAGCACATAAAATGGAGGAGACAAAAGATCAAACACCTGGCGTGCAGTTTCAGAATCCTCCCTTCGTGCACTTGCCAGCGTCCAAACGTTCTGAAAGAAGCTCGTGATCTCCGCCAGAGCAAGTAAAATCAAAACCGCGTATGCTCCGTGAAGAACTAGATATCGACAGGTAACGAAAACGAAAAGGGTAGCTAAATGATGACCGATGAAGAGGATATCGGTTGGGTAGAAGGTTAAATAGTGGCAAAGATCCATTAAGAAGTAAGCAATGCTGTATTCAAGAACAGTATTCTGAAAATGAGTGTTGATCGTGGCGAACCCAGTTGTGGAATCGGCGAGGATGGCGAGACAAGCAAGGATCACGGCCGGGGTGCCATGGGCAAGTGAGATTAAGCAGCTGGCGGCTTCAGGGCGGAGCTTCGGGCTCCAATTACGGAAGACGATGAAGTGGGCAGTCAAGTATATCGCAAAATACATTGCGAAGAAGAGAGGTAGACTTGACATAGAAGAAATTAGGCTTGTTGAATCCATCGTTAAATTCCCCCAAATTCGATGTTGTTTGGATCCTAATTCACGAAATTAGATGGGGTTGGTTTGATTGTATGGATGAGATTGTGGAATCAAAAAGCTATATGAATGAATTTATAGATATGTCGCGTGATCAAGAGGTGGAAGACGATCGAGTTGATTAGTCATCCCGCCGCCAAACCCAACCCTCGGTCAAAATTAAAAGCTGTTGCATTATCCATTAAGACGCAGTCGCTGTCAACAAGTTTACTGGTTGAAAAAGGTGAAATGGGTGGCGACGGTGGGATACAATCAATGAATATGCTCAAGGATTGGAGGTTTTTGTCATTATATTTTAATCGTGTTATTGGATGTTGTACAAGTTAAATTATGTTCGAGTTATGTTTAAAAAATAAGTTAAAACATATGTTGAATTGTTGCATAGATAATCCAAAACCAAAGTTTTTTATATGGTTTTGGTCTAAAATTAACTTGATCATACATTTTTATTTTCATTTTTATATATATTTTTTAATTTTTTAAATACTATTTTAATTTAAAAATAATATATATATATATATATATATATATATATATATATATATATATATATATATATATATATATATATCCCCTAACCCCACCTCTTTTTCTCTTTCTTTTTTATGGATGGGATGAATAAATAATGTTTGATTGAAAAGTCAAAATTAGATCAAGATTTCTATAATCTTTGAAATCCATCTACACCAATAAAAATCTTTAAAGCTCTACAAAATATTAACTTGGGATTAGAAAATGATACAAGATCTCTCTCTCTCACACACACAAATACACACGGTAAACTTCTTCATAAAAAAAACCCAGGTACATTTCACACAAATAAACACACTTTGAAGGAAATTGGAAGCTCGATAAATGTTGTATATGGAAGCCTGTAACATCCCGGAATATCAAGAGTAGAGTTGAAAGGCTAAAAGAATAAATGGGAAAGGGCAACTCGGCGAGTCCACAAGTGGACTCAACGAGTAGGGTCGCAACTCTGGTCGCGTGTTAAGTGACCAACTCGGCGAGTAGCATGGGTGGACTCGGCGAGTTGATGCTGAGTGGAGAAAACCCTAATTTCGAGGGTTGAGCCCTATATAAAGAACATCATATCTTCTCCCCAGCCTCCTTATCATTCCTTGAGTTCCAGAAGCCCTAAATTCGTGAGGAGACCCCATTGTTGAGTGAATTAGAGCTTGGAGAATGATATTTGGTGCTTTAAGCTTGAAGATTGGAGGCTTGTATCAGGAAGCTTAGGGGGATCAGGAATCTACAGTTGGTTGGGCTCATTCTAAGGGTAAGGAACCATTTCCTTAAGCTATTTTCTTCATGGGTTCATGTGTGGTGGTTGATATGACATCTAAATTGAGATAGAAGCTTGGATCTGAGGATGCTACTTCAGATCTAAGCTTGGGATGGTCTTGTATGTCATAAAGTCCCTGTTGATGAGTGATTGGTGAAGCTACCTTGTCCCAAACCCTAGCCCTAGAGTGAAAATGCCTAGATCTCCTTGGATTCACGTAAAGTTTGCCACTTTACGTGATGGATGGCCTTAGGAAGGGTAGATCTATGGTTTGGATCATCTGCATGGCTTGGAAAGCCTCGGTATAGATTCAGACCTGGTGGTACTCGGCGAGTCACATGGGTAGACTCGGCGAGTTGTTTGAAGATAAGCTGGAACTCGGCGAGTTGGAAGAACAACTCGGCGAGTTGGATGAAGATGGCCTGGAACTCGGCGAGTTGGAAGAATAACTCGGCGAGTAAGTTGAAGATAGCCTTAGACTCGACGAGTCTGTTCTTGGACTCGGCGAGTCTTGTCGAAGAGTCCCAATCTTTTCTGGTTGAGCCGTGAATCGGTGAGTCAAGGGGTGACTCGGTGAGTTGTGTGCGAGTGGACTCAGAGTTGTTGAACTCGGCGAGTCTCGGGGTGACTCGGCGAGTTGGGTCGCGGATTGAAGGAAATGCTGAGCATGGGGACTCGCCGAGTCATCGGGTTGACTCGGCGAGTAAAGTCAGTCAAGGGTTGACTTTGACTTTGACTTTGACCAAGGGTTGACCAGTTGTCTTCCAGGGGTATTTTGGTAATTATTGAGTTCAGTGCTTTGGTGTTGTTCAGTGGGGGAGTTCGTGTCGGAGTTTGGAGTAGCGGGATCTTATCTTTTCAGCCGGCAGTTTCGAGGTGAGTTATCCTCACTATATCAACAGGGTCTAAGGCACCAAGGCTGGCCCTTTATCGGATTGAGATCCGGGTATTTGTTGTTATGTTATTGCTTTGATATGTTTGCATCCTGGTAGTTAGGATGGTATATGTTAGAGACCTGGTTAAGGTCGATTCCCTGATATGTAGGGTGATGTTATGCTAGTGACCGGTTAGGTCGGTATCCTGGTTAGGATAATGATATGTTATGTGATCTGTTTAATCGGCTTGTTGACTATGAACGCTTATATGATTGTATGTTTATGTGCACATGGTTGTTTGGACTCGATTTGGGTTGAGGCGGGTCCTGCTTTGTGCTGTAGGCCAAGATACCCAGGGCGGACCGGTTGTCCCAAAGGCCCAGCAAGCGGTCCGGATAGGCTGTAGGCCCCAAGAGGGCGGACCAGACGTGTCGAGGCTCGGAGAGAGTGGACCAGGCCGACTGAAGGCCCGGTGCGGGCGGACCAGTCATACTGTAGACTCGGAGAGTGGACCAGGTGGATTGAAGGCCCGGTGCGGGCGGATCAATCACACTGCAGACTCGATGTATATGGCTAGACTCGGAGGGTGGACCAGGTGGACTGTTGGCCGGTGTGGCGGACCAGTCACACAGTAGACCTGAAGTGCATGGTTGTTCTGTGATCGGATATGATATGGCATGTTATGCGTGTATGGTAAATGTGGTTGGTATTTTGGGGATATCTCACTAAGCTTTCGGGCTTATAGTTGTGGTTTTATGTTTTTCAGGTTCTTCAGGAGACCGTGGCAAGGCAAAGGCGTGATCGTACCGCTCCGCATATTTATGTCGTGATGAGATTCTGGTAATACTTTAATTTAACTGTATTGAAAACCTTTTTGTAATAATTTAATGAAATCGGGGTGTTTTTGAAAAGTTTAAATTGGTTGGAATTTTTCGGTCGTTACAAAGCCATAGGATTAGATCGAGATGCTTAATCTCTAATTTGGTATCTGGTAAAAAAACATAATTTGATCATCATTCTTTCAAAACCTTACTCAATATGTTTCATATTTCATCATCTTTATAAAAAACTTTGATGGGTTTACAAGGATTTATCAGGGGAAGACTATCTTCCTTCTTGAACACCATAATAGTATCAAATCGTTTTAGGGGATTCTGTTTTCCATTTACAATTTGGATTGAAAAACCCCATGACACCAGAATCAACCATTCCTTTTTATGTTCACAAAAAATGGTTTTTTGTATGATACTAGCGGAATCGACTTTAGCTAATTCCAGTGGAAGGTAGCTTTACAGATTTGTGAGAGAGAGGCGGCTCCTCCGGTGGTAGTGACGACGGTGTGGCGAGAGCAGGTCTCTCCAATAATCTTCAAACAAGGAAGAAGAGAACCCGTTAGGGAGAGAATTCAACAACTCTCTGAAGCAGAATCGATGTTGTTCGCCATTACCCCCTTCCAACTTGCCCCTGATTGTGATGGTGTTACCAAAGTAGAATTGGTAGTCACTACCCAATTCGATTTGGGTTCCTTCCAGTGATGGTGGTGGACAATGACGAGGGCCGGTGGAATCACATTATAGATCAGAGATAAGTCATGACTAAACTGCGAACGAGGAAACACCAAATTAGGTCACCATCGATTTTTTTCTCACATCAAGTTGTCGCCCATTCAACCTCTCTGCCACGAGCATTGTGACATGGAAGTTGGATTGAAAGAGTGAAGATGGAGGATGAGTGAAGAAATAAGAAGCATGTCCCCTCCCACTTTGTGTTTTCATGGTGAAACGAGAGAGAGAGAGAGAGAGTGAGAGAGAGAGAGAGCATCGTACCCTTGAATTCGCCGTTTAGGAGAATTCAAGCTCGATATGGCATATGGCATAAGCAAGAAGCATGATTTGGTTTTGACCGTTCATTGTCACTACGAGCAACATCGTACCCTTAAATTTACCGTTTAGGTGACCAGCATCAATTATTAGGGTCGGCCTACAGTATTTGATGAACGCTTGTACCTACAATTATTTGTGATTGCATTAACAAATACCAATTAGGATTCGTATGTTATATTTGTTATAAAAAAATATTACTGCTTACCGAACAACCCAATGCAATATACACGAACTCAAACCGATCATCATCGCTTGTTCTTATCTGAGTAACAGTTCATGGATTATGCTTGACCAAGTTGTGCACATACACTGGTAGTTTGGTAAATGCATCCTCTTTCGTACCTCTTAACATCAACAACGCATATTGTTTTTCCCGTCATACCTGTTGGTATGTGATATTGGTTGGAAATTTCGAATTGATTTCCCTCACAATTTCATTACCCTAATAAACTCTATTATAATCTTCGGTCAATACTTCAGCGATAAAGTGGCCGAGTACCTTTTTCTTTGATTGTCGATGATTAGACTCCAAGTTTGTTGCTCAACAACTTTGGTGACTTGGAAAGCAGTAGCCGATTTGATTCCCCTTGCCCTAACCATCCAAGAACAATTCTCTACCAAACAAACCACCTCAAACCTTTCTTTGCTCGATCTGGTAGTCTTATACTGCTTACCTTGTTCCATGCATTGTTTTCCATTTGCAAGCTTAAGCAACTCTTTGTTATCAAAAATGTATAGAACCTTAATCTCTTCACTTATATCCACCCTTTGGCATGGAATGTTCACATCATCATTTACAGGACACGAAGGCAATGGGGGCATACCATGTGTCACACCCCAAAACCATGAACGACGGAAACGTTCTGGGGCGGAGGACGTCATGTACAGTATCACAACAGTGAATAATAGTAAACAAGCAACAACATCATCTATTGCATTAATAAAATAATTTCATACATATGTGTTCTGTCAAGTTATATAGACACCAAAAATATACATATCAAAAGCAAAGACGAGTCTTGAACGGACTCCGTCTTCTCAAAATCTGGCACCTGTACCTGTCTATGGGTTACCTGAGAATACAAGTTATTTTGAAAGCGAGTATCAGCTTAAATCTGGTGAGATCATAAGTATATTAATGTCTATGTTTGTATGAAAGCATTTTGTAAGATGTTTTGTACAATGTATTGTAAAATGTTTGAACTCTCCTAGAAAACCCTATGTTTCCTACTAATGGTAGCCTTCTACCAAGGCTTCTAGTGTCTGTGTGTGTGTCTCTTGTAAGAGTGTGTATTTTCCCAAATCCTACTATCATTAACCAAAAATATAGTTTTACATTACCATGCATCGTGTGAATATTCACGAAGTGAATGTAATGGGAAAAATGTCATAGTACTGTAGTATTTGTAATAAGTGACTACTGTTGTACTAACTACCTTAAAAACAAAAGGCATTTAAAGTAACATGTGATCGACATGTATCCTGCTACTGACTCTAGTAAAACGACGATGTAAGATGCTGTAAGAAATGACATTTGGCAACCATAGACTTACAAGTCCCATTGTAGCGAGCAGCAAGGTGTAGGATAGTCAATCCAGTATAGATCTATACGCAAACTCATACGCTCCCCAATAAAGGAGATTCGGGATACAAAAACGGTCATGCAAGGAAGTGCCATGACCCATTTAATGGTTCACATAACTGCATGAATATACATGCATTGAATGTGCTAACTTTAAAGTGTACTCTTTCTCTGTCTAGCCTGTATGTACTGTAATGTTCTGCGTGTGCTAGCTGTAATGTGTGTTCTCTCTCTATCTATCATGTATAGTAATGTACTGTGTGTACTACTCGTATTGACTCATGAATGAACTGACTCATTGTATGTTTCATTGTTCTAGTAATTGTATTAGTATCTTCCTGTGCTACCCCTATGGTAGCTTACTAGTAATGTATGAACACGTTTGCGAAACCCTTGCTACCCAATGGTATGGAACTTGTTGAAAGAACTTTTATGTCTATATATGTATACATAATATATAACTAATATTTGGACGACCTTCGAACGGATAACCTATGCCCTCAAGCCACATCCCAACGAGGAAAAGGAGATAAAGCGAGCTGGACTTCCTAAGCCCTTTAAACATTGCTTATATAACTATACATACATAGGCATGCATTTGATAATAGGTATAACAGAGTTTAAGTAAAAGTATTTGACAAGTAAAAGAGTTTGTAAAACAGTTTGAAGCAAAACAGTTTGAACAGTAAGCAAACTACTCGTTTGGTAGTTATTAATAACATGTGATTGATATAATAACTATAAGTATTCAACTTGTATTCCCCCATAAAAGCATTTAAAAACATTTAAACCATTGATTAAGGGGTATGAACTCACTTGCAGTGAGTGGATTGGATTGAAGTGTCGGATACGGTGCTAGGTGACAAATGGAGACTTGTACACACACGTGAGCCTAGTTATATATATAACTAATTATTCAATTTATAACTAATAAATTAAGTTGGGACACTCTAGAACATGGAAACATTTCGTTTCAAGTGTTAAAGATCACAAGGGTTGCATCCAAGTGTTGTAGGGCATGGCTAGTGGGTGTAGGGTTTAAGGAAAACTCCCTAAGGGAGTTAACGGCCCTAAGGTCCTCAACAAATGAGTTTACGGTCGTAAACTCATGGGTTTACGGCCGTAAGCTCATACTTCCATGACCATTTGATGTTTTGAGGATTTACAAGACCCTAAGAAGCATTTCTACTTGATGGTTAAGTCTTTGGAAGAGATTAGGGCACCATTTCCCTCATTTGAGGAGTTCACGGCCCTAAGACCATTTCTTTTTGGGTTTGTTGCCATAAACCATTAAGGATAATGGTATTTTGATGTTTTCTAATCCCTAACTTAACAAGGAATGAATCTAGGCTAGTGTCCAAGGCTTAGGAAGAATTTAAAGCACACTTTGGCACCTTTAATTGGTGTTCACGGTCCAAAAACTTCTTGGGCCATAAACACCTTACTCTTGGTGGGACGTTTTCTTGGTGTATGGTAAGGTAATAAGTTGTACAATACACTAGGATGGGAGTACTTACTAGTTAGAAGCTTGAAAAGGTGCTAAGGGCCCAAGAACACTAGTGTGTGTTCTTGGTGTTTTGGAATTCTAATCAAAACACAAAAATGGATGGATGAAAAGATGTATAATCACTAGTTGTTAGGATATATCAACTAATCAAGTCGAGAAATACTTACGTTTTCTGGAAATCGGGTGAAAACCAGGATGATAGTTGAGAGTGTTTGGAGTTTTCTCTTGAGTTTGCAAATGAGAAGTGAAGTGTTTTGGGGAGTAAACTCATGCTTAAGCATGAGTTTACGGTTTTTGGGGTAATTTACGGCCCAAACATAAAAGTTTGGCCGTGAACTTCTAAGCTACGTGGTATTCGCGGTTTTGAAATTTCAAGACTCAAGACGGCACATCCTTTCACCCGTTCGTTTAAATAATAATTATTATAATAGTAAAATGAACTTTTAAATTTGTTAAAAAAAAATAGAAATGAAATTGACTTAATATGGAGTGATTGACTTTTAGGGTTTGACCGAATGAAAATTTCGGGTTGTCACACCATGAAACATGGTATTGGAATAAATAAGTTTAGGTTCATCATCAAATTCTTCTCCGTTAGAATCACTCTTTAGGCCGAATAGTAAGTCATGACCAAACTGCGAACGAGGAAACACCAAATTAGGGCAATGTCAATTTTTTTCTCACATCAAGTCGTCACCCATTCAACCTCACCTTCGACTCTCTGAGGTTTCGACTTCCTCTTTGCCACGAGCATTATGACATGGAGGTTGGATTGAAAGAGTGAGATGGAGGATGAGTGAAGAAGTAAGAAGCATGTCCCCTCCCACTTTTCGTTTCCATGGTGAAAAGAGAGAGAGAGAGAGAGAGAGAGAGAGAGAGAGAGAGTGTGTGTGTGTGTGTGTGTGTAACGCCCGTAGATCAGGGCTAGTCAATTTAGAGACGATAAGCGTCAAAAAAGAATTTTTGATGAAAGATTATTTAGAATGAATAATCTTAACTAAGTTGTGGCATATGTTACAAGGATTCCGTACATATATAGAACGCCAAAATCTGACTTCGTATGAGGAAGTTATGATTTTCTGAAGTTTCGACTTAGCGGTATGCGACGTGAAATACTCGATTTGAGATCGAGCGGTTTTTAGCCGAAACAATCTAAACGAGAATCGAAGATCTCGTTGTTGGTATCGAAGCGATGAAAAGTTAGGCGAGAACTGACGTCAAACGAAGAAGTTATGAATTTATAACGAAGTTTTCCTGTCCGGGCCTACTAAAAATAAATAATAAAAATAAAGTCAAAATTAGCTGACGGAGTCTTAACGAAAGTTGTAGAGCGTAGTCTCACCTACGCGTGGATATAAAGAACGTCGAAAACGGAGTTCGTATGAAGAAGATATGAATTTCCAAAGTTTATTAAATATTTAATATTTAAATTTAATTCCAAATTTTGGTACTATCCGAAGAGGAGTCATCGGACTCATTCGAAGTACGCCCAACGTACAGCGAAGCGTGACGTCCCTCGCACTCGAGTTCTTCGGATACGTAAGCAATGACGAATTCGGACGCGTACACCCAGCGTACTCCGAGGCTCCAGCCTCCTATAAATAGGATGCGAGGGCAGCCGGCTTATTTGCTCTTTTTCTCTCTTCTCTCTCCCGTTTTGCATCGTTTTGCGTGCCAGAAGTACCCCGAAGCCCCAATATTATTCCCGAGCCCCGAAGCAAGTTTCGAAGTCCCGAAGATCCCAAGAAGTAAGATTCCTGAGCTGAAGCTCTGCCCGCGAGGAGTCCGGTTTTTGTGAAAATCTTCCAGATCTGCCGAAGAATACTACTTCTACAAGCTGTAGTGATGTCCGATCATCTTCTGATCAAGTGAGTGTATACTACCTTTCATAAACGCGATAATAATACAAGTATGGTTTGAGTGTATTAAGTATATTGTTGTTTATATGCGTGAGTGTATAGTTACTTTCTTCTAACACATAAATATTAAGTATTTGCTATGAAATACGTGCTATGTGTATAATATTAAGTTGTTTATATGTGTGGGTGTATAGTCCCTTTCATAAACACGGGTATAATACAAGTATTGTTTGAATGTATTAAGTATATGTTTGGGTGAGTGTATAGTTACTTTCTTCTAACACATAAATATGAAGTATTTGTTATAAAATACGTGCTATGTGTTTATATATTGTTGTTTATTTGAGATGAGTGTGGAATGGATGTTTTATATAGTT
The DNA here is from genome assembly GCF_051521515.1 of Lactuca serriola. Lineage (NCBI taxonomy): Eukaryota > Viridiplantae > Streptophyta > Magnoliopsida > Asterales > Asteraceae > Lactuca > Lactuca serriola. Next base: position 197,266,219 of record NC_136410.1, read on the forward strand.
TTTAAATGAGTTAAACTATATATGTATTTTATATCTACAAATATGTTGGGTAGAACATGGGTAGATGAGATAGTTGGTATGTGATAAAATGATGAGGTATGAAAGATGATTAGGAATGATATTGGCAGATGCACAAATTAGAGAATATCATAATACTAGCAGATGCGCTTAAGAATATTATCGGTAGATGCACCATGTAGTGAATGTCGTAATCTTGGCAGATGCGCTTATAGGATAATCCTGGCAGATGCGCTTATAGGATAATGTCGGCAGATGCGCCTAAAAGAGAATGTCATAAACCTGGCAGTCGCGCCTCATAGTGTATGACGTAATCCTGGCAGAGGCGCTTAAAGGATAATGTTGGCAGATGTGCCTTATGTAGCAATGGAAGTTTGTGTTAATTCCTTAGGTCAATCCTTAGGAATGAATGAATGACGGGTAGTTGAATTCCTAGGGTAAAATCCTAAGAAAGATAATAGGGATGGGTAATTGAGTTGATGGTTTGATGATTGAATATAATAACTATATTATTGTGGTTGAAAACCCTATATGCTCACTAGGCTCCCAAGCATGACCCACTCAGTTTTCTTTGCATTACAGGTAATGGCACAAGAGTATAAGTTGGTGGACTTGACGAGAGATTTTGGATTATAGGCCAGTAGTTATGAATAACTGTTGTGAGGTCTATTTTGTTCTGTTTATGCTTTTGGTCTGTATTGAACATGACGTCTTGAGATTTTGTTATATAATGAAAATACATTTCTTTAAGGAAATGCTTTGATAATTTTTATCATATTTTGTTTTAGGAACAAATTCCGCAACTGTGTTTTAAAAGATTACTCTGATTTGATAAAACAATGCATAAACAAATCGGTCTTTTCTGGCCGTGAAAATGGGGATGTCACAGAGAGAGAGAGAGAGAAAGAGAGAGAAAGAAAGAAAGAAATAGAGAGAGAGTGAGAGAGAGAGAGGGTTGGGTGAGATTTTATTTTTTATTTTTTTAATTATTTAAATACCAAAATAAATAAAGAAAATAGAAAAAAATAAAAAGGGTAAAATCGACTTTTCAAGTGTATCAGGGACCCAAAATATGGAAAAAAAACCCTTGATTTTAGACCTTTCATGCAAGTTGGAAATTTTTTGGACCCTATCCAAATTTTTTTGACTACCATAGGGACCAATCTTGTAGTTTTGTCTTAGTTTTAAGTAGACAGCTTAATTACAATATTATACAGTTCATTGGATGGATGATCAAGCGAGTCAGTAAACTTCTTAATTACAAATTTTAGAAATACTTTTAATAAGTTTTATATATGTTATTGATATATGTAGATGCTAAAATAACAAATAGATACAGATCAAAAAGATAAATAGATAAAAGATATAATTTATCTAATACACTTAACGCAGTCCGAGCATTAGGCTCTTCAATGCTAAGAATGGATGAGAAATCAAAAAATAGTTTTGATGGTAAACGTGTTGTAAATTGTAGCAAACAAATATGTTAAGAAATTAGGCTACAATTGTTAAAAATCAGAACAGATCTGATGCCACTTGCCAAGATCTGATGACCCTTATTAGGAAGTAATGTGGATAACACATGAAACCAAAACCACACAAAGACACAATATTTATGTAACGTCCTGATTTTCAACCCAATTTTTTGATTCAAAATATATCATAGTATAATTAATGAAGCACCTGAAAAATAATTATAATCAACTGGGTAAGCACAAAGTTTAGTGAGTTCTCTAAAATATCATATACCATGGCTACATATCATATGCGTATTTTAGACTTACAGCCCAATCATTTCGTCTTCAACACGAGTCTACGTGTACTTATGGCTTACATGTCATTTTGTCAACACGGGTCTATGTGTACTTATGACGTACATGTCATTTCGTCAACATGGGTCTATGTATACTTACGGCCTACATATCATTTCGTCAACACGTAGACCTGTAGGCTCCTGACCTCTTTGTCTTTGTCGTTCTGTCATCATCCCCTATGTAAATATAATATCACAAAAATTACGCACATAGAGACTGTACTTTAGACTCTACTAGTACAGGTACATTTACACTTAAGCACATAGAGATTTTTCTATCAGCTCTACTTTACTAGCTCTCTATCCTAACAAAGATGGACATATATTGTAATACATAGTATAGTGAGATAACTCACCTGGACAATTACTCATACATTTGACAGCTATCTAAGTGATCCTACTAGCGATACAACTGGCGGGTAACGCACCTAACAAGTATTAACCTGTAATATTATAACTTGTTAATCTTCATGGCAATCTAGTAATGAAAGCTAGATCATAGAAAGTTTTATCAAATAAGAATCAGACATGCAGGACAGTTGGGAGGCAGGACCATTTTGGCATATAGCCTTTCTGAATGGGAATCCCTATCAATATCAAAATGAAGAAAATAGAATGAAATCCAACAACCAAGCCAACGTGGTTATTCTAGACACCTCCCCGTAAGTAGATCAATCAATATTATAACTGAAATTACTAATAAATCTTATTTATACATTCATAACATCGACTATGAATATAAATATTAGTACACTTGAATTAAGATAAGTGCAACTTAACTTAACGAGATTTTAGCAAAAACTGGGAAAATTATGCTGGCAGAACTCCGACCCGATAGTTTCTAAGAGGTTGTTTTTTTTAGAAAAACCTCTTCATACCACTTTTTGTTGTGTGGTGCAGCACACATGCATCAATTTTTCTCTCGCAGTAGTTTGTTTTTTGGAAGGCTTCAGACTACAAAACATCTGCGTGTGTTCTGCGTGGCGCAACACTTGACTTGTCTCTTCAAACCTCTTCAACTTTCATTATTTCCAAGTGATTTTCTATTTTTTTAGAAATTTGGTATAACTTCATTTTTTTTTAACTTTGATTGTTTTAATAAACTTTGATTTACGGATTTGATACAATTTCTTTTTATAGTTTCCATAATTTCTTTTAACTTGATTTAAAAAAAAAGAAAAAAAACTTTGATTTTTTTAATTTTTTTACCTTTTCTTTTAATAATATTTGTAGTTTCGATTGCATCTTTTTTAACATGTGTGATTCTTTTATGAATTTTTTAGACATTGTTTGCAATATTTTCTTAATTTTTTTATAATTTTCTTTTTTTATGTTCTTTAAAATTAGTTTTTTCTAGAAAAATAACCGATAGCTTCTTTTACATTTTTTCTAGAAATTTTATAATTTTGTTTTTTACATATTCTTTTCCGTATTATTTCAATGTTTTAATACTAGAATTATTAAAATTGCAGTGTTAAGAATTATTTTTTTTTGTAAAATTAGTTTATTTAAATTTTTGTTTATTGCAGCAGTCTGCAGATGTTAAAAAAACAAACAAACTTCATATTACAGGCTGCAGTCGTTTGGTCCACCTCTTCTGCTATAGAGGGTTGTAGAGGTGGTCTGCAAACTTCATAAATTTTCGTTTCGAAAAAACAAACAATACCTAATTGTCGAGCTCACCAATACCTTAGGGATTTGCTAAAACTTCCTAATAACTAAAGAGATTGAGTTTTATAAGAGAAATCTAGAGAAATTCCAGATTTTGGGGTAAGGAGTGGGTGAAAGGGAGTGAAGGGTATTTATAGGGTTGAATCTCGATTTGCACACCGTGCCCTAGATTTGGTGTGCCTCCCTCCTCGTGACATGTGACAGTTGCAAAGTGGTTTGACGTGGCTCCCTTCTAGAAGTGCATGTCGCGCCTATGAACGCATGACGTCGCCGAGAAATTTTCAAAAATTCCTATATTCTTCATACGAACTCCATTTTTGATGTTCTTTATATCCACGTGTAGCTATCAACAAGATCTACAACTTTCATTTAGACTCTGTTGGCTAATTCTCACTTTATTTTTAAAGTTATATTTTTAACAGGCTTGGACTGCTAAAGTTCGTATAAAAATTCATAACTCTTTCCTATAACATCCGTTCTCGACTGTCTTTATATCGACCAATTCCTGTTCATGAGATCTTCAACTCTTGTTTAGAATGTTTTACCTAACAATCAACCGATTTTAATTTTGGTTTCTGCATCGCATACTGTTGTGCTGAAACTTGGAAAAATCATAATATTCTGATATGAAGTCAGATTTAGGCGTTCTTTATATGCACGAATTCTCTTTTTCGATTACTACGAACTTCATCAAGACTATTTATCATAAATAGTCATCTATCAAAAATTATATTTACGTAACTGATCGTTTATACTACAAGACGAAAATAGGGTGTTACAATTTACATGGTCCGGTCAAGATAACTTACGTCCACAAGAAGGAGGGGAGTATTCTTATTCACAACAAAGTTCTCAAACAGATATTACAAGTACAACCAACATAAATTCTCCTACTTTGTAAGGTTACAAGATACAAATATCAAGACCTAATGAATGACTTAGTAGACATCTCTATTTATAGACTAGGGATTAGACCTAAAACCCAAATGGGCAACTGCTTCTAGAACCTTCAATCTTAAGAGACATTGTATTGGCATTAGCCATGCACATGATAGAGCATCATGTTTCATTATTGGTGCATCAAGTGTGAGATGAGACATCAGGTACCATGATAGTGCATCATAAGTCATTGAGTGGCACTCCTTATCACTTGGTGGCACATGTTGTGCATGTCACTTCTTCTGATATTCTAGTTTTCTGTCAAATGCTCCCTTTTAAATAGTGTTATCGTATTTTAAGAGTGTCATCATAACCAAGAGTTCATATAAAAAATATAAGAAATCTATAAATAAAAACACTCAAATTTGAGTTCATATGAAGAAGTTACGATGTTACAAAGTTGGTATCAAATATGAGATTTTCACATGTGGAGTATAACACACGAAATGTGGTATATTTCACTTAGCCCTTTATTGCAAAAATCATTACATTCTACTACCTAGCTATTACGCGGGGTGTACGCTTAGCGTACTAGCTCGTTCCAGATCGTGGGTTTCATCCACGTATGCGGGGCATACGTGGAGTACGCATGACATATGTGGTGTAGGGGAAAACCCTAATTTTTATCGTTTGCACCCTATTTAAACAGCTTATCTCACTCTTGTGCACTCTATTGACCAGCCTCCATCACCATAAGCCCTAAAATCAAAGCCCTAAGTGTATTTGGTGAGATTTGAGCTTGAAAGTGAATTTGTTGGTGTTTTGTGGTGAAGAAGATGAAGAGAAACACTTGGAGGTTGATTGGGAGTAGCTTGAGCTTGTAGATTCAAATTTATATTCTCCTTAGCAAGCCATTTAAGGTAAAAAAAAAAGCTCTCATCTTGATGATTCTATGTGCTAGAACCAACTTAGGGCGTTGTTTAAGCATTTTTGGGTCTTTTGAGTTAAAGTTGAGCTTTTGATCTACTCCAGAAGCCATGGATGTTAGATCCTAGCTCCATTGAGGTCCATTGTCCATAAACATGCAATCTTTATGTAAGATATTGGTCCATGCAAGTGTTAAGGTTCCTTCTTTTTTATTATTGGGCCCCATTAAGCCATGCATGGTGTAAAGTTGCCAACTTTACATATTAAGTCGCCACTTAGGACCAAATCTGGGAGTTTATCATGTTGGCTTAACCAGTTAAGTGCTTAATGGGTTGGATTGGTAAGCATGGGAGTACGTTGGGTGACCCAGTTGGTACGTTGCGCATACTGACCCAGGAAGGAGTATGCTAAGCGTACGAGCTGAGTACGCCCCGCATACTCAACATATTGACTTTTGGATTGACTTTCATGGTTTGGGCCATATCTTCAGCTTTTCGTATTTAGGCTTTGTTAGGGCAATTGTACTTCTGACTTTAGGCCATGGTTGGGTTATAGGTTTTCTTGGTATTGGGTCCATGATGATTTTGGGGCCGAATTTGGAAGTTAGGCCTTGGGATGCCACTTAGGAATTTGGGCGTTTTGAGCAATAGGTTGGGCCTTGGTTTTAGGCCAAGTAAGAAAAAGGGTAAAATGGTCTTTTACCTGTATATTCATCAAGTAGCTTAGATTTTTTTTATTATGGGTCATGATCCAATTATTAATTGAATATTTATTTGATGATGTTAGTGTGGGAATTTTTCGGACCAACAGACTGAGATTTTATCCGAGTGATTTTGCAACTTGAGTTGATTTCCTCACTGTGTTTAGCGGGTTGAAGGCACCAATTCCAGCCCATAGTTTGATATGTTAGGATGCTAGTTCTCTGTGTGACTCTTGCATGTGTTATGTGTTTATATGTTTACCGAGAGGGGCCCGATGACTATCCTGTATGTTGTTATCTTTGTGATTATTGCATGTGTTTGTATGATTGTATGTTTATATGTATACTAGCCCAATGTCAGGCGGGTCCTGATGACTGACAATTTTTTTTACCGAGCGGGGCCCTTTCTATGTTTTATATGTATGGTATGTGGTATTTTGGGGAACTCACTAAGCTTTGTGCTTACGGTTTTCAGTTTATGTTTCAGGTACTTCTGGTTCGAAAGGGAAGAGCCCATGATGACTGCAATGCACACATCACATTGTTCTGCATTTTTATATTACCGTGATGTACTTAGATGATTTTGATACACTTAGTTTCACCATGATTTCTATAATGTTGTTTGGATGATGATTTTATTAGTTTAAAAATCGAAACTTTTAGTCTTGATTTTTGGGAAGTTACAAGTTGGTATCAGAGCCTTAGTTTGAGGGATTCAGACATACTCTCGGGTGTTCCTGAACTCAAACTGAGGGTTTGGTAGAATTTTCAAAATAAATGTTTTATGAAAAGGGTTTTTCCAATAAAAGAAAAAGGGTGTGGTGCATGCAATCGACCGAGCTCAAGTAAGTTTTCCCAAAATACCCATACATGCTTTATGATATGCTTTGATTTGTGAATCACATTCTAGTTAGGGCTCAGGATCTGCTTAGGATTTGCATCATAGAATGATAGGATGGCCTATTTAGGTTATGCTTGTTCCGATTACTCAATGCTCGAATGTTGCTTGCTTTGTGCTTTTTAATAGTTCCCATTAGCTTCAGCTAACTAGTAAGTGAATATAACAAGTTACATATTATTGAGACCAAATAATTTTAGAATGTTAGGTTTTAACTCTATTGTGCAGCTCTTGTTTGAGTCCAATCGTTGTAGTGTGAGACCTTTCATTCGAAGAATTATCTAGTGTCAGTGATATGTAATTGTATTCATGAGCTAGTTAGAGGAGGTTAAGTTGAGTTCCTTCCGTAGCCGATGGCGGAGAGTAGCATGGTGATTGCTCTAGGAAAGACTAGGAAGAGATTTAGTGGGGGGGGGGGCTTGTCTAGTTGAGGATTATATGTATGGATAGGAAGTAACTTGGAGGATTGAAGGTGATCCTTGAGGAAAGTAAGGATAGATGTGGAAGGTAGTATGGGCTCATACTACTAGAAGCAGAGGATCCGTACTCGAGTCAAGGAGAGCTGCGATGAAACCAGGGAACTTGTAGAGTGTGAGACTCCTCGATATTATTTATGCGTGTTCTGATGGTTTATATGGTCTATTTTCAATATGATGACTCTTCGAGGCAGACTAGTTAGTGGTTCTGGTGTTGGTGAGGGTTCAACCTTGGGTTCTGAAGTCGGGCAATTAGATGATTAGACGCGGGAGTTCATTTCTCCTGTGATGTTGGATTAGTGTCTAAGTCCATAACTATTTTGGTATGTACTTGACCCGATGGTGCATGGTCCTTTTGGGTTGCCTTCACCAAAGCAACTTGATAGGATGAATTATGGAGAGAAAGGATTAAATATGATTTATTAATATATTATGAGAATAATATATTAAAGGAGAAATCATATTGTTTAATTAATATTACTCAAGAATTAATAAGAATTAAGTTTGTGACTAAAAGAGATTAATTAAACTTAAGGGACTGGAATTGTAATTATAAGATAATTGCAATTGGGCCATGGATTGCCTTATATTATAAGGTTGGACGAATTCTATGGGGAAACCCATTAGAAATCGTCCAAGGCTTTTAAGGAAAGGAGTCCATGCTTTGCTTACGGCTTAAGCATCCAAATTAGGGTTTCCTTGTTAGATAACCCTAATAGCCTCACTATATATAGAGCCCTTATGCCCCAAAAACGTGGACAAGCTTTCTTCTAGGGTTTCCACACGTTTTGGGCAGCCTCCTTCTCTTCTCCTCTTCATCCTCTTGCTCTTGGTGTTTGTGAACCATTAGAGGAGTGACATTTGTGACTCTAAGCTTTCTAAAGTCAATACAAGGAGGATTTGGGATTGTTATTACTACATAACAATCAAGGTAATAACTTAAACCCATTCTTATGTTAATATGATTACTTGTATGCTAGAACTAGGGTTTATAGTCTTGGATGAATTGCATGTACAATAGAGAAACCTAGATCCAAGCATTAGGGTTTGTATGAGCACATAGGATGTTCTTATAACCAAAACCCATCAGTGGTATCAGAGCCTTGATTGGTTTCTATTGTATTGATGCCTTGTATGTTTGTTCAAGTTAAAAAATTCGATTTTCGTGAAACTGCCTGATGAACTCGGCGAGTCCCATTGTGGACTCGGCGAGTAGGCCCCTACTCGGCGAGTCCATATGGGTACTCGGCGAGTTTGAGCGTCAGAAAGAGGGGATTTCGGGATTTCTTGCTGTTTTTCTCATGGATACTTGCCTTATCTATTTTAGATCATTAAAATCCGATTTTTTTCATATTTTTGAGTATATCCTTGATTAAACAAAAGATAATTACCAATTGATTAGATAATAACTTCCTTATATGATAAAGATTGGAGTATTTGTATTAATTGGATAACTTATTTTGCAAGAAATTCAAAATTAGGTCAAATATAGATAATGATGAAATTAATTGTTTAATTTATATTATTTGTTATTTGATCCTTGTGTTATGAGAAGTTTCAATTTTTCCCCTTTAGGTTTTATAGTTTAAATTTAAACTCAAAAGTTTAGTTTTGAAATTTAAATAGTTGAAACCCTAATGTTTTGAAAAGGTTTCAAAACTTGTCCTCAAGTTTTGGAATTTAAATTTTGATTAAAAGTTTAATTTTGATGTATATTTAAATTCTAAACCTAATGTTTTGAAATGTTTCAAAACTTGCCCTCAAGTTTTGGAATTTAAAAGTTGATTAAAAGTTTAATTTAGGAATGTTAAATTCTAAAACCCTAGTATTGTTTTGAAAAGTTCAAATCACACCCTTATGGTTTTATTAATTAATTAAGGTGTATAATTAAAAGAGGTTTAATAAATCCATAAAGTTTTGGTTTACAATTTAATTGAATTAAAAGTATAATTGTTAAATTTGACCTCCTAGTATTTTAAAAGTGTAAAATACACCCTATACTATATATAACATTAAAAGTCTAACATTATATATATGAATGAGTAAAAGTCAGTCTTACCGTTAGTAGGCCTCATTCACGAAGCCAGTCTATAAGGGGTGTTTAAGGAAATTGCCTATAAAATGGCGATTGAATGGGTATCCAATCTTACCCACCGCACTCTTGACTAGTGGAGGGTCGTTAGCCGAACGGGTAGGATAGGACACAAACCTTCCATTATAAGTATAATGAAGTACAAAAGTAGCTAAATGTTTTACAAATTCCCAATCTTAGTTACTTAGGCAAAAGTGAATTGATGCAATTCCATGAAATTACACTTTGTGCCCTTGTGAAGACGTTAGTGGAGCGTGTGTGGTTAACCGACACACTAAATGGTTCTAAGCAAAGGTAGCAAAGGGTGACTCAATGTTTTTCATAGTTCGATGGAGCGTGTGTGGTTTACCGGCACATCGAATAGGTGACTGTAACATGCGAGGGAACCATGTAAGTTTGCATGGTTATTCACACCCGCTTTGTGATCCTCGGCATCCCAGTCACAAACTAGAGGGGCATATCGAGATTTAAACATGCCATTGAAAAGTTCAATGAATCTCAAAGGATCTAGGAGTTTTCATAGATTTAAAACTTAAATTTCTTTTTCGTTTTTCATGGTGGAAATTAGTGAATCGTCATTCACTTACCTTCAAATATTCTGCAACTAGATTACGACATCCCTTTTCTAGGTTGTAGCGTATTGTGTTGGGTCCTAGACTTAATATCTCATTTGGGTGATTTATTAAGGACTCAATCAACCAACTAACTCGAATTCATTTTCTCCTATTTTGTAGATGTCAAAGTACAACAACTATGGTCTTCCCAAATCCCGTGGAACAAGCATTCCACATGAAGATGATATTCCACGATTCGATCGAGGAATAAGAGATCATGCTTTACTTCCTCCACCTCCTCCAATTATTCTCCCTAACCCACAAGATCGAAGGCTTGAAAGGTTCAAGCTCACTCAAGCCCTTTTGGCAAGTAAACATAAAGAAGGAAAGTCGGTGTGTGCACACGTCCTAGGGATGAAGTCACACATTGATAAGTTAAGAATGTTGGGATCCGTTGTATGCGAGGAGATGGCTGTTGACTGGGTTCTTCAGTCACTTCCTAACTCATATAGTGAGTTCGTAAGAGAGTACTATATGATGAACCACGACGTGACCCTTATAGATCTCAGTTATATGCTTATTGCTGCTGAATCAGCAATGGTTTGGCGCAATAGAAAAGCAAAGTTGATTGGTGAATCTGCCTTCCAGACCTCTATGGACATAGACAATGGCAACGAAAGACATGCTATGATCGAAAAGTTTGATCATAAGAGAAAGGCAATGTCTGAAGTAGTTCCATGTCCTGTTCCAAAAGAGTCAACTTGCTTTTATTGCCAAGAGAAGGGGCATTGGAGACGAAGCTGCCCTATTTACCTAAGAGATCTAAGAGATGGGAGAGTCAAAACGTATGGCTCTGCTTTAGGTAAAAATCCATTGACTAACTCTTTTAAGCTTCTATTCTAGATTCTTAATACATAATGTGATAAGATTACAATTGATGTTTTGTAGGATCGAAGAAAAGAAAGGAAGCTTAAGGGAAGAAGTGAGCAGAATCTAACCGTGAAGGAATGGATTTCGATCGCATTACTTGAAGATTAGATTCTTGAGCTACTACATGGAGTTAGAATAAGATTGCTAAGAAAGATGTATTAGCATAGTTTTTCAATGAATTGCATTGTAAGGACAAATTTTTTCCGCAATAAAATAAATTTTGATTTTATATTATTTATTTATCCTTTGCAATGACGTGTATGAAAAATTGATGTTTGAATGTTTTTATTATTAGCAATAATGGATTTGATTCTTAATTATGGAAATATCAAAAATTTACCAAATAAGGAGAGTTTCTCATCGCCCAAGTTTCAATTGGACAAAAACTTGGAATCATGCAACTTGGTTGCACGATGAATGAGAAATTTCATATTTGGAAATTAGACTAATTCATTGACAAAGTGTTAAGTAAAGGACTAGGAGATCGAGTACACAAAGTTGCGTGTTGATCAAGCCCACCATAAGAGTAACAAGATATTCGTCGTGATTTACTAAAGGTTTAGTAAATAAGATTATACTTATAAGATTAAGTGTAATTCTGAATTGATTGAAAAAGTTTAAATCAATAGCAGAACGAATAAGAAGTATCAAGTAGGCAGAAAGATAAAAGTTTATCCATTCTAATAAGAAGGGAGAGTACCTTTTATGCTTTTTGATAGGTCTTAATGATTAAGAACCATATCTCAATTGATCCTCTAAGTGAGTCTTAGTACAATTGTATGTCTAAGAAGAGAAATCAAGAATTGAGGAAATGGTTAAATCAAGAAGTCAATCATACTTCGTTCCAAAACAAGTCTTAGAGTTAAGATTGTGACATTGAGTGAAAAGTATTAAGAAGGTTTATAGCATTCATCAAATGTGGAAAGTTGTGATGTCTTGGATAAGACAAAGACCAACTAGGACCAATTTATGAAGTGTTTTGATAAAAAAAACTACACTAACTCTTGAATATTTGGTTGTCAAGAAATGTTTATTGACAAGAGAATCTTAAATGTCAAGGAGTCAGTGGGAGTCTTAATGGTCTTGAAAGGTTTCAAGAACAAATCAAAATAAACCTTATCGATCATCACTAGCACACGAGTTGAGGTTTACAACCTATCGTGTTGACACTATTTTGTTTCTATGCCATTCCAATTGAGTTAATTATGCATGTAAGTTCTATGAGTTCTCATTTGAACGCATAAAAGGCAGGCACCTTGATCATTGGAAAGTACATTGATAGGAAAGGGTGAGCTACTTAACTACTTGGAAAACATGGTGGACAGTTGTGTTACCATAAGGCAAGAAGTCAATATTAAGAAAGTTCGGTCCATATGAGTTTGAATTTGTCGTAAACTTTGGTTTTGACAAATTCACATGGATAGGAACACATACACCATTAAAATCTAAGATTCCCTCCTTCATGAAAATGACTGTGAGGAAATGCTTTCACTAAGAGGGATTTTAAAAAGATAGTGACTGTGAAAATTGGATTCTCGAATTCGATTATGGTTACGGTATCCCTTTCCATGATTCGAATTGTGAGATTTGGCAATTAGTCTGAATTGATTAGACACACATATGAGCTATCTAAGGGAAAGGTGTATAAGCTTAGATAAAGGATTATCAAAGCATTAGGTATTAGATACATGAACTTAAGAAATTCAATAAGTATTGTTTTTCTGAAAGTTAAGCTGGTTTCTGAATACATGTCAAAGCTAGTGGGAGCATAAGTGTTATGTTTATAATAATCATCATGATAGTGGGAGCATAAATGTTATGATTGTATGATTATTAAGGAAAGTATTGCAAGTTAGCAATATTAATTATAGAAAACAAGAGTCATACTTTGCAAAGTTGTAAAGGTTGAATAGTTGTTTTGCTATAATTAAGGGAGAGAATATTATGCTTCATTTCAAATATAAAGGCTTAGGTTGTGGAATGTTAATAAATTTAGTCAAGGATCAATAGTGTGATCTCGAATTTCGATTATGATTACGACATTCCTCTTCATAGTTCGAATTTTGAGAACGTAGCACATAAAATATTACGACAGAAGATTGATAAAGTATCAAATCTTTATGTAAGACATTATGCATCGTGTCCCATACGCTTCGGGTATAGGATCGATTGCAAATGCTATAATATTTGACCATTCTAAAATTTTCCAAATGTCTAGCGCATTTAGAGTGAAAAAGGACAAGAATCGGTTTTGACTAAGATAATTAAATAACTATCAAAGAACAATCCAAAGTTCGCCTAGGATTGGTCGCTTGTGAGTAGTTGGAAGTATAGTATTGGATGGAACATATCAACTTTATTATAAATAGATAAGATTCTATTAAGAATGAGTTGTCATATGGAAAATATGGAAACGTGTCCATATTGGGAATTGAATATTGAAAATCTATGTCTAGATTAGAAACTTTTATGCAAAAGGATGTTCAAAGGAATGTACTTTGAGTGAGAGACATCATATCTAAGAAATTGTATAGTAACAATCTCCGATAGAGGACTTTGTAATATCATTGGCAATAGTCATTGTGACTTTTGTGCTATGACATTACGAAAGGATCATTGCATAAAATGTTAGAATCTAGCATATTCCATAAGTGGCAATAATTTGATATTCTTTCACTTGTGAAAAGAATTGGGAGTTAAGAAATGAGTATGATTGGAAATGTGTTCATTTGATCCATTTCACAAAGTAGAACCATAGATAAACATTGTGTGCATGCTAGGAGCATGGGACAAGTGTAGTAATAATTCAAGTAAAAGGTTGATTATCCGAAACAACAAATAATGAGTAATCGATATGGTGATAAATAAAAGATGTTTTATTTATGCTCAAAGGTTTGAGGCCATATGGGATTAGTATTATGCCTGTGTTTCACTTTGCATGTTTTGACTTCCTGAATAATTTTGATTGGTTTAGAACAGTCAAATTATTCGAACGGACCACAGTAGTTCATATGTTGGAAGTAGGTATGAATAAAGACCATCGTGAATTGGTGTGTTGATTGTCTAAAGAGTATTAGACATAAGCAAATGTTTGCTGCAACGTTCATGAGTGCTTATGAATATGATTTGAGCATTGGATTAAACCCATGCTCACTTGGATCACTTCATGGATTGTTATCACGAGTGATTGGTGAGACGATAATGTCTTATATTCTTGAAACCGAGATGTGTGAGTTGTATCTTGCAAATCGGTTGCATATTGATAATATGTAAACGCACCAGTAACTTGGTGTCATAAAACATATTGTTGTGTGTGATTCGGTGAGTGAGTGCAAGCGAGCATTGAATCAAAGTTTATCCGTTCCTTTTATCCAAAGAAGGATAAAAGCGATATCTTTGGGCCCCTCGATGATTTAGTGATGACAAACGTAAATGCTCGGCCGGGCTAGGTCTAATTTGATTTTTTCAATTAGTCAGTCGTCATAAATCGGAAGTCGAGAAATAGTACAGAGAGAATGATTAGAAATCATGTCTCATACGATATCTAGAATGGAGGAGTATATGATCTCTTATCTAAAGGACACGCGTATCTGATAGGATCAGAGTTGACAGCGGCTTTGGAAAGCTATGATTGCAGATCAGGATCTGAAGTCATACGCAGAATAGTTATTAGACTTATCCAAGTGGGAGACTGTTGGATTAGTGTCTAAGTCCATAACTATTTTGGTATGTACTTGACCCGATGGTGCATGGTCCTTTTGGGTTGCCTTCACCAAAGCAACTTGATAGGATGAATTATGGAGAGAAAGGATTAAATATGATTTATTAATATATTATGAGAATAATATATTAAAGGAGAAATCATATTGTTTAATTAATATTAGTCAAGAATTAATAAGAATTAAGTTTGTGACTAAAAGAGATTAATTAAACTTAAGGGACTGGAATTGTAATTATAAGATAATTGCAATTGGGCCATGGATTGCCTTATATTATAAGGTTGGACGAATTCTATGGGGAAACCCATTAGAAATCGTCCAAGGCTTTTAAGGAAAGGATTCCATGGGTTGCTTAGGGCTTAAGCATCCAAATTAGGGTTTCCTTGTTAGATAACCCTAATAGCCTCACTATATATAGAGCCCTTATGCCCCAAAAACGTGGACAAGCTTTCTTCTAGGGTTTCCACACGTTTTGGGCAGCCTCCTTCTCTTCTCCTCTTCACCCTCTTGCTCTTGGTGTTTATGAACCATTAGAGGAGTGACATTTGTGACTCTAAGCTTTCTAAAGTCAATACAAGGAGGATTTGGGATTGTTATTACTACATAACAATCAAGGTAATAACTTAAACCCATTCTTATGTTAATATGATTACTTGTATGCTAGAACTAGGTTGTATAGTCTTGGATGAATTGCATGTACAATAGAGAAACCTAGAACCAAGCATTAGGGTTTGTATGAGCACATAGGATGTTCTTATGACCAAAACCCATCATGTGATTACACGCAACATACTTGAGCAGACTCCTATGATCTTTGTTTGATCCGGAAAAGGTCGAGGCCGTGATGATGTGGGAGGTTCTGAGGTCTCCATCTAAGATTCGAAGTTTTGTTGGATTGGCATGCTACTATCGGAGATTCATTCAGGATTTCTCCAAGATAACGGTTCGTCTGACTCGTTTGACGAAGAAGACGGTCACTTTTCATTGTTTCCTGAGCAGCAGGCAACTTTTGAGACCCTGAGACAGAGATTGTGTGAGGCACCAATTTTGACCCTATCGGAGGGTGTCGAGGATTTCGTGTTTATTGTGATGTGTTGATAACGGGTTTGGGTGCAGTTCTGATGCAGAAGGGTCGCGTGATCGCTTACGCTTCGAGACAGCTGAAGCCTCATGAGCCGAATTATACGACACATGATTTACAACTGGGGGCTGTGGTTTTTGCTCTCAAGATTTGGTGAAATTACCTTTATGGATTCCGTTGTACTATTTATACGGATCACAAGAGCCTGAGGTATTTGACGGATAAGTTGAATCTGAATATGAGGCAATACCAGTGGTTGGATGTGGTGAAGGATTATGATTTTGAGATCGTTTACCATCCGGGGAAGGCTAATGTGGTGGACGATGCTCTTAGCCACATGGCGGTCGCGGCTCCGATCAGGGATATTTGTTTGAGGATGACCATGATTACTCCACTTTTGGAGCGAATTCGAGAGGTTCAGGTTGAGGCTATAAAGTAAGAGCACCGGAAGAGTGAGCGCATATTGGTTCAGGTGGCTTCCTTTGATTTTGATAGCCGAGGGTTATTGAATCTTCATCGGACAGTGTGGGTTCCGTATTGGGGTGGTGTGTGTCAGGATCTAATGGAGGAGTCGCAAAATCAAGGTTATGCATTCATCCTAGGGCGACGACGATGTATAGATATCATCGTCCTGGTTATTGGTGGCCATGCATGAAGTGAGATGAAGCTTGGTATGTGAAGAGGTGTTTGGATTGTAGGAAAGTACAGGTCGAGAATTAGTGACCTCATGACAAGATACAACTATTAGATATTCTTGTTTGGAAATAGGAGGAGATTACCATGGATTTCATTACAAAGTTGCCTCGGACTATGCGTAGAGTGGATTCGATCTGGGTCATCGTTGATCAATTGACCAAGAGCACGCATTTTATTCCAATTCAAGAGAGTATCTATACAGAGAAGTTGGCTGAGGTATACATCAGGGAGGTCGTGGCAGGGCATGGAGTGCCACTTTCTGTGGTTTCAGATAGGGACGTCCGGTTTACTTTCAGATTTTGGAAGAGGTTCCAAGACGAGTTAGGCACTCGTCTGCATTTCAGTACGACCTGCCACCCACAGACTAATGTTCAGAGCGAGCAGACAATTCAGACTTTAGAGGATATGCATCAGGCATGTGTTTTGGATTTCCGGTGGGAGTTGGGATACGTATCTTCCTTTAACAGAGTTTTCGTATAACAACAGTTATCATGACAACATTGATCGACCTCTGTTTAAGATGCTTTATGGGAGGAAATGTAGGACCCCGATATGTTGGGGTGAGGTCGGTCAGTGAGTCATGGGGAGTACCGAAGTAGTACTCAAGACTACCGAGTTGATTCAGCAGGTTCGGAGTAGACTTTAGACAGCTCAGAGTCGGCAGAAGAGCTATGTCGACAACCACCAATCAGATCTAGAGTTCTAGGTTGGGGATATGGTTCTCCTGAAGGTGTCACCTTGGAAATGTGTCATCCGATTCAGGAAGAGGGGTAAGTTGGGCCCTAGGTACATCGGTCCTTTCAGGGTTTTGACCCAGGTGGGACGGGTTGCTTATCACTTGGATCTTCCCGAGGAGCTTAGTCAGATCCATAGCATGTTCCATGTCTCTCAGCTGCAAAAATGTTTAGTGGATGATTATGTGGTGGTTCCGTTGGATGACATTCAGGTAGATGATCGCACAGATTATATCGAGAGACCGGTAGCGATTCTTGATCGAAAGACGAAACCCTTGAGTAACAAGGTTGTTGAGCTAGTAAAAGTTTAGTGGTAGCATCTCAAGGGTTCAGAATGGACGTCTGAGCCAGAGGACGAGATGAGGGAGCAATATCCAGAGTTGTTTGGGGCAGGGGACTTCAAGGACCAAGTCTGATTCAAGTGGAGGAGAATTGTAAAACACGAAAATATGGTATGTTTCATTTAGCCTTTTATCGTAAAAATCATTGCATTCTAGTCCCTAGCTAGTACGCTTAGCATACTAGCTCGTTCCATTTTGCGGGTTTCATCCACTTATGTGGGGCGTACGTGGAGTACGCATGGCATACGTGGTGCAGTGGAAAACCCTACTTTTTATGGTTTGCACCCTATTTAAACAAGTTATCTCACTCTTGGACACTCTATTGACTAGCCTCCATCACCCTATGTCCTAATATCGAAACCCTAAGTGTATTTGGTGAGATTTGAGCTTGAAAGTGAGTTTGTTGGTGTTTTGTGGTGAAGAAGAAGAAGAGGAATAGTTGGAGGTTGCTTGGGAGTAGCTTGAGCTTGTAGATCTAGAGTTATCTTCTCCTTAGCAAGCCATTTGAGGTAAAAAGCTCTCATCTTGATGATTCTATGTGCTAGAACCAACTTAGGGTGTTGTTTAAGCATTTTTTGGGTCTTTTGAATTAAAGTTGAGCTTTTGATCTACTCCAGAAGCCATGTATGTTAGATCCTAGCTCCATTGAGGTCCCTTGTCCATAAAATGCAATCTTTATGTAAGATATTGGTCCGTGCAAGTGTTAAGGTTCTTATTAAGCTTCTTTTTTAGTATTGGGCCCCATTAAGCCATGCATAGTGTAAAGTTGCCAGCTTTACATATTAAGTCGCCACTTAGGACCAGATCTGGGTGTTTATCATGTTGGCTTAACCAGTTAAGTGCTTAATAGGTTGGGTTGGTAAGCAGGGGAGTACGTTGGGTGTACCCAGTTGGTACGTTGCGCGTACTAGCCCCGGAAGGAGTATGCTAAGTGTACGAGCTGAGTACGCCCCGCATACTTAACATATTGACTTTCATGGTTTGGGCCATATCTTCGGCTTTTCGTATTTGGGCCTTGTTGGGCCATTTTACTTTTGAATTTAGGCCATGGTTGGGTTATGGGATTTCTAGGTATTGGGTCCATGATAATTTTGGGGTCGAATTTGGAAGTTGGGCCTTAATGGGCCTTAGGATGTCATTTAGGAATTTGGGCCTTTTGAGCAATAGGTTAGGCCTTGGTTTTAGGCCAAGTAAGAAAAAGGGTAAAATGGTCTTTTACCCTAGATATTGGTCAAGTAGCTTAGATTCTTGATTATGGGTCATGATCCAATTATTAACTGGATATTTATTTGATGATGTTAGCATGGGGATTTTCCTGACCAGCAGAATGAGATTTTTTCTGAGTGATTCTATAGCTTGAGGTGAGTTTCCTCATTGTGTTTAGCAGGTTGAAAACATCAATGCCGACATATAGTTTGATATGTTAGGATGCTAGTTGTCTGCGTGAATCTTGCATGTGTTATGTATTTATATATATTTATCGAGTGGGCCCCAATGAGTATCTGTCACACCCCCAAACCAGAATGGCGGAAACATTTGGGGGTGGATGACTTCACATAGTACCATAACAATTAAATATTGTAAAGAAAGTAATACAACCATCATATATATAATAAAAACGTACATTGTTGCGTTATACATGTTTCCAAAATAATATTACAATATGACGATTTAAAATGTTTGATAATAAATGCCTTTAGCGTTCCTTCTTCAAAAGCTGGTAGTTACTTGTATTACTGATTCCCTGAGAAATACAAGTGGTTTCGAAAAAGTGTCAACAATAAAGTTGGTGAGTTCATAAATGTTTTGTACTGAACAAGTATGTCTTTTTGGAAGAAAATCGATGAACGTGGCTTTCAGAAAATCCAATATTTTCCACATATAGTTTGAAAAGTTCCCAAGGTTGGAGGGCGTTAATATCTTTCGTATTTAAATGATAAAGATAAGTTTTGTACTCAAAATAATGTAAGTACTGAATGCATGTATGAATCTCGTAAATCAAGCTTGTTTTTATACTTTCGTGTGAGTCTTATAACCATACTATTGACACAGACTGCCTGTAACAACATGCTTCAGGTGTTGTAGTGTTATGACATTTGTCACCCCAGACCTGCCGGTCTAACTGTAGCTAACAGTTTAGGTGCGGGTTTGTCAATCCCGTATAGATCTATACACAAGTATCACGCTCTCCCTCCAAGAGATTATGGCTTATAATACAAGACTTGAAATGCATACATAAGAGTACGTTGAAGTTTGAATATCTCACATCACTTAGTATAAATAGATTTATGATAAGAAAGTCTTTATTTCACTTTAGATGAAGGTATTTCATTTTTCAAGATGTATACGTAAGAATGTATGAATAACTCGCAAACTATACCCATTATAGTTTTTCAGAAAGTATGTTCCGTTTGGTGAAAATAACTTGGTGATATACTAAACTTTATACGTAAAGATAGTTGTTGCATTTAAGTTTATATAAAATGATACGTTTTCTTGTATTGTACTTGTATCCCCCCCTAAAACATGAAAAGACTTGAAAAGTAGGGGTATGAAGTCACTTGTTCGGTTTGAAGAGAGTGAGACTAGAGTCGGGCAGAACTTCAACTGCGGAGAGCTGCGTCTTCGAGCTTCTCGGGGATCTCGGTAGCGTAGAACCTTCGCCGGGGGCTCTAGTGTGGAACCGAGGGTGTCGGGATGGTCTCTGGTACGTAAGAGTATGTGAGAGTGAGTGAAATTTTGAGAGAGGTGTGCTAAAATCTGGAGCTTATGCCTTCTATTTATAGGGCTGAAAGCGCGAGTACGCTGGGCGTACCACCAGAGTACGTTGGGCGTACGCGTTACGCTGGGCTTAACTTTGCATCATGGCTTACGACTCGGGTCTATCTAGGCGTAGAGCTTGCAGCCGATGGGACTTGACCCTGCACCTGAGTACGCTGGGCGTACTCCTGAATTACGTTGGGCGTAATTCTGGCTTCTATCTTCTAAATTCCGTAACTTTCGCGTACGGGCTCCGTTTTTCGCGTTCTTTATATCCACGCGTAGGTGAGATTATGTTCTACAACTTTCATTTAGACTCCGTCGGCTAGTTTTGATTTATTTTTAATGCTATGTTTTTAATAGGCCGGGACTGCTAAAGTCCGTTAAAAATTCATAACTTCTTTATCCGACGTCTGTTTTCGTTTGTCTTTTTATCATCTTACTCCTATTGTGGATACCTTCTACTCTCGTTTAGGTTGCGTTAGCTAAATATCGATCGATCTTCAATTCAAGTTTTTAGCTCTCTACTACTGTTACGAAACTTAGAAAATTCGTAACTTCTTCATACGATGTCCAATTTGGGCGATCTTTTTATGTACGTTTATAGTTTAACGAATTCTACAACTTTTGTTTAGACACTTAAGGCTAAAATACATTTTATTGGAATTTCGCTTTTTACGTTAAATAGTGTTTTACCGGGTGTGTCGTAAATATTTGAGTGGTTATAGTTTCTTCAATATAACCCGGTTTTGAATGTTCTTTATGTTTTTGGAAACCATGGCATGATATCTAACATTTGATGCATCCCAATTTAGATATTTTGAGCACTTTATTTTTGAGGTTAATTTCGTTGATTCCAAATAGTTTTCGTTGTATTTGACTTTTGAGTGTTACATTGCTTTTGGAAAAATATAGGGTTGTCACAATATCATGTATGCTATTATATTTATGAGTAATGCATGTGTTTGTATGATTATATGTTTATATGCTTATATGTATACTGGGCAGGGCCCGATGCCAGGTGGGGCCTGATGACTGACATATCTTTTTACCGAGCAGTGATCGATGCCGGGTGGGGCCTGATGACGGGCGGGTTCCATTATATGTTTTATATGTATTGTATGTGTTATTTTGGGGAGCTCACTAAGTTTTTTGCTTACGGTTTTCAATTTATGTTTCAGATACTTCTGGTTCGAAAGGGAAGAGCCCAGGATGATTGTAGTGCACACACCGTATCGTTCTGCATTTTATATTACTTTGATGTACTTGGATGATTTTGATACACTATGATTCACCATGATTTCTATGTTTTTGTTTCGATGATGGTTTTATTGGTTTAAAAATCAAAATTTTTAGACTTGAGTTTTAGGACATTACATGAAGGGAGAATTGTGGAGATCTCCACTGCAAAAATCATGACTAAATTTTGTCATTTTATTAAATCTTAGTTAAATCTTGGAAAATAATTTGTAGTAGTCTGGTTTGTTTTTTTTTGTATAGATAATAGTGACATTTTTAATTATAGGTAAAAGGGTAGGTCAAAGTCGGGTCAGAATATGTGATAGCAAACCCACAAGAAAACTTATAACAGTAGGTATGTATAGGGCTGTAAACGAGGGCTTGTTCATGTTCGTTCATTTAAAAAATTATATTGTTCATGTCTGTTCATTTATGTTCGTGAACATGCTAAACGAACATAAACGAACGAACACAAATGAACAAAGATAAACAAACACAATTGAACATATATATTGGAAGATAAAATCATATCCTAAATTAGTTAGTCAACTAATTATTATATACCATGTATAGCTCCTATACTTTCGTTATAATCTGTATTTATACTTGTTTTAATCATCAATAATATTCTCAAGGGGAAAACATTATTCAACCCTAATATGATATCAGCCTAACCTCGTTCCTTCTATCATTCTCTTCCTCATCATTCTTCTCCTCTTCTCTAATGTCTTCCCCAATCGATTCATCCCTCCCATTAAACACTCTCATCCATATGCTTACCATTAAATTAACCTCATCCAACTATCTTCTATGGAGGAATCAGATCAGTCCATTGTTGCTTCACCAAAACTGGATGCAGTTTGTTGATAGGTCCTATCCTACCCCCTCAAAATTCATTATTGTTAACGACAAAGAAACCCCAAACCCAAATTATCTCTCTTGGGTTGAAACATATCAAAAGGTACTTCTCATCCTTCAAACCTCACTCTCTGAAGAAGCCATGGCAGAAGTAATCAACCTCTCATCTTTTCATGTCGTCTGGAAGGCTCTAGAGTCTACCTATAATCATGACTCCATTGAGAGATCCCAAAATCTCAAGGACTATCTTCGACAGTTAAAAAGGGTAATCTTTCTTTTCCAGATTTTGCTAAACAGTTCAAGACTATTTGTGATCAGCTTGCTGCCATTGGTCAACCGATCTCTGAATCAGACAAAAGCCACTAGTTTTTGTGTGTTTTAGGGTTAACTTTTGAGATGTTCTCTACTGCTCAAAGAAATGTTCAGCCAAAACCTTTGTTCCGTGATCTTGTTGCTCATGCAAAGGGTCATGAGTTATTTATTTATGTGCTCCATGGTCCCTCTCCTCCACCCATCGCCTTTACTGCTCATTAATCTCCACAACCATCCTATGGCAGAGGTCGATCTGGACTATCTAATTACCATGGTTCCTCTTCTTCTCAAGGACGTGGTCGGTGATAGCCTCACTGCCAACTTTGTCGGCATAACGGCCATTACGCCACCACCTTTCCTGACTTAGGAACTTATGCACATAAATCATTCTACTCTGCTGCTAATTTGGCTCAAGCTTTCACTACAAACTGCAACCTTCATGAATCCAATCCAGATTGGTATGTAGACTCTGTGGTAACGGCTCACATAGCTCCATCTTCTACATCAGTTGACTCATATGTTCCCTATCATGGAGATGATAAGGTTGCCTTGGGTAATGGTAATGTGCTTCATATCTCTCGTATTGGTACATTCACAGTTAAACCCAATCTCAAACTGAAGGATGTTCTTATAGTTCCACATCTCAAAAAGAAACTTCTTTCTGTGAGCAAGCTAGATAACGATTACCCGATTGATTTTCTATTTTGTTGGTCTTTTTTTTCCATTCAATACACGAACACCAAATCCATTCTCGCAACAAGAAAGCATAAGGATGTGTTATTCATGTTACATGCGGGACCCCAGGCTCTAGTTGTATCAGTTTCTTCTCCTATTAAGGCTTCATTTGAATTATGACACAAACGACTTGGACATGTTGCTTTTGATGTTATTTTAGTTTTAAATAACCATTGATATTTGCTTCTTACTTCTTATTTACCAAGACCAAATATTTGTTCATCATGTGCACTCTCAAAACCCCATTGCTTGCCCTTTCAATTAAATGAACAACGATCTTTACATGTTCTTGAAAAAGCTCACTGTGATTTGTAGGGATCCACTCCCATTACTTCCGTTGATGGTTATCAGTTCTATGAATTATTTGTAGATGACCACTTAAGATTTTCTTGGTTTTATTCGTTGAAAACAAAGTCTGGCTTTTTTGAAGTTTTAGAAAACTTCTTACAGTTTGCTCAAACACATTTTTCTTGTAAACTCAAACTTTTAAAAAGTGATGGTGACACCGAGTTTTTGAATCATTGCGTTAGAAAGTTATTTCTTGATAATGGTACTCACCATCAGATGTCTTGCCCATACACTCCACAGCAAAACAAATGTGTAGAACGCAAACATCGCCATCTCACCGAAACAGGCCTTGCAATGATGTTTGGTGCCAATGCACCAAGAAATTTTTGGGTGCATGCTTTTTGCTCAGGTCATAAATCACTTCCCAACCAAGTTATTAAACAACAAATCACCCTTCAAAGTTCTTTTTCATTCGGTTCCAAATTACAACAATTTTAAGGTATTTGGATGTCGTGTTTTTCCTTACTTACGACCATACTCAGAACATAAACTCACACCACATAGCATTGAGTGTGTTTTTTTCGATTATTGCACATGCTACATAGGGTATAGATGCATCGATCCTCTTATGTAATGAGTTTTCATAACCCACCATGCCCATTTTGATGAGACCTCGTTTCCCTTTGCAAGAACAACAACACCCGCTGATCTTACAGGTTTATTTTTGTGCTCTTATTCGGATGAATTACCTCATATATCCTCATCCCAAACAACCCCTGATCCTCAACATATCAAGACCCCTATCCTATTAAAATCCTGCATGCCTTGTACCTCTTGTTTGCATGATACTACCCCCACAACACCACCCACCATCATTGAGTCTGCCACCACCTTCAACACCACCATCTCAGCCACCTCCAGCTGCACCTACACCATCGATTTCCTCTATACCATCGACACATCAGATGGATACCGAGGGTAAAACTGGAAGTGTTAAAACCCGACATCTTCTCAATCTCCTTTCCATTTCTCCCACTACTTTGCATGATTCTCTATTCGCAAACAAAGAACCTCACGGTTTTAAATCTGCCTCCAAACACCAACACTAGTGTCACACCATGTCTGAAGAAATTCAGGCGCTTCACCAAAATAACACTTGGACTCTTGTTCCATGTCCACCAAATCAAAATGTGGTTGGATCTAAATGGGTTTTTCGGACCAAGTATCATGCTGATGGAACAATTGATCGACATAAAGTAAGCCTTGTAGCTCAAGGTTTTACACCAATTTTGGGCTTTGATTTCTCTCATACATTTAGCCAAAGTAAATATGCTCATGATATTTTAAGTCGTGTCGGTCTCCTTGATTCCAAACCCATTGGGTCTCCTCACACAACCAATGATGTCTTTACCACTAGTGGACATGCCTTTCATGATCCTACTTTATATAGGTCATTTGTTGGTGCTCTCCAGTAATTGACTATAACAAGGCCTGATTTCTCTTACGTTGTCAATCAAGCTAGTCAGTTCCTTCAGTCCCCAACGGATCAACATTTCACCTTAATTAAAAGAATTATGTGATATATCGAAGGGATACTCCATCACGGTCTTCAATTCTCTTGTCCTTACCGACTGCTCATCCCAATCTGTTGTGTGATAACCTAAGTGCCATTTTCCTTAGCCAAAATGCCATTGCAGACCGGCGTTCTAAACACATAGATATTTACTATCACTTCGTTCATGAACTCGTCTAGTTAGGTAAATTGCACACCAAGTTCGTTCCAGTCAAGCTTCAGGTAGCTGACTTCTTCACCAAACCATTACCACGATCACTCTTTGAGTCGTTCATGATTAGTTACGAGTTCGCCCACCACCTGTTCGCTTGAGGGAGGGTATTTGAAGATAAGATCATATCCTAAATTAGTTAGTCAACTAATTATTGTATACCATGTATAGCTCCTATACTTTCTTTGTAATTTGTATTTATACTTGTTTTAATCATTAATAATATTTTGAAGGGGAAAACATTATTCAACCCTAATAATATATGAATATAAGTGCATATAATATAATAATGTAATCTGTCACACCCCGACCGCCAGCGTAAACACCGGTGTTGCGACGTAAAAAGTTGGATCACAATTAACAACGCATAATGAATAATACAAGGATTTATGATACATTACATTCTTCCATAATCCGACATGAGGATTTACATTATTGACAATCTAAAAGACGATAATTACTAGAACATGTTCTGCAAATGTAATTTAAAATGAAACAAAAATGCCTAACAGATCGACCAAATATTTAAATTAGAAAATGCATAATTCCATGTCACACAGGGTGTGTCTTCCGACTCCTATGTTCCTGAAGATATATACGTTTGAAAACAATACTTCAACAATAATGTTGGTGAGCTTTATAGGTTTTGACTATGTGTGTTTTTATAATCAAAAGTGTGTTTAGACTAATGAGTTATAAAACATATTCTACCTAAGTAAACTCATACAAGTAAAAGAGATTTGTTTATCGTTCTGACTTCGTGTATTTTTATAATCAAAAGTGTGTTTAGACTAATGAATTATAAAAGTATCAAGTACAACAAGTTTTACACTCGTAATCCCATACAAGTAAAATAGATTTGTTTATCTACATAACTTATAAATTCAAAGTTATAATTCGATAGAATTTCGTGTTGAGTTAAACATGTATTTTTTCAATTAAATCAATATTTGACACATAACCATTTGAATAAATCATTTTCATTTTATTCCTTCACGTTCTAGAATGAATTTCCACGATTTTATAATGAGCCTATAACCGAGCTACAGACGAGAAAGCCTTTGAAGAGCATAGTGAGTAGATGTGCCTAAATAATCAATAATGCTTCATCGACGTTGTGAAATTATGAAAAGAATGAAAAATTATATATGTTTTGACTCGTCAGATGGCATGTGTTGCTAGTAACCACATACGGTGCTATCAACCCATATATATCTATACCAATAAGTTTTACGGTCTTTGCGGATTAACAGTTATAGCACATATGACTTTTACTAAGTTTTCATGTTTTTAGTGGATGAAGAGTATTAATCTCTAATAAAGGTTCTCGTAATGATCATATCCGAATTGTGTATGTGTGCTTAAGTCCCTAGACTTTAATGAAAAGTTTATTTGACTCAATCGTTCAAGTTTTTCAATCAAGTAAATAACACTTTAAAAAATGAAGTTGTAAAGTTTCCTATACTTAGACTTCAAGTTGTAGTACAAGTTTTCTGACAAAATCGAGCAGCGTAGCGGCTGCATTTTGACTAAATCCAGATTTCGTTTAATGTGAAATCAACCAATAAATATAAACTTTGAAACACAAATATACAAATAAAATAGTTATTAAATCGTAGCCATAATAAATTCGTTTTTACCCTATTTAATTTTTAACAAAATTAAATCACATTCGTTAACGTAGTTCATGTTTATAGTTCATTCCTTATATATATTCTATATATTTTTTTCAACAATATATATATATATATATATATATATATATATATATATATATATATATATATATATATATATATATATATATATATATATTCTAAAACCAATTAAAGAAATAGAAACTATATATATATGCATATTATGATTTAGTAAGAAATTATATATGTTTATATTAAAACTAATATTGACATATATGATACCCAAATCATCGTTTCGTGTTTCGTGTTTAAAGTCGCATTTTACCCTTTTTTGTGTACAAGAATTTTATGTATATGTATAATACATATTTTGTCAATATTTCAAGTGTTTAAGCATCTTTATAGTCTCATTTCTATATATAAAACATTTGAGAAAATCATCATTTTTATATATAACACGTTTATGAAGCCTGTTTGTCGTCCTTTTATATAAAACTCATATAAGAACAATTATGAACACCTTTTTTATATAAAACATATTTTTATATAAAAATAATAACCCTTTTTATATAAAATCTTATTTTGATTATTTTTGTTCAAGTCTTTTATATAGATACATATAATACATAAATTTATACACACACATAAGACTTTATTTCCTTTGGCAAAATAGTATTAAAAGCCTATTTTTCAAATAAGACGTACAAATACATATTTGGTTGTTATTTTATGCATAACACCTACTTGTGTAGAATTAAAAGTCTTTATGTATTTAACATATATATATATATATATATATATATATATATATATATATATATATATATATATATATACACTTAGATCTTGGTATTGTCTTATGATTTATTTAACTAACATTTTATGTCATAAAATGTTCATGAAATGTCAAGAATCTCTTACATATAATTTGTAACATGTTTATTAGCATTTTAACATTTCACTTATGCATATGTATTTAGAAAAAACACAATGCAGTTAGTAATAACCAAGTTAGATACACACAACAAATTGTGAACACATAATAGCAACAAACTTTATAAAAGAAAAAAAAATATGTATCTTCCCTCAAAAATCAATAAAACATAAAATGGGGTCATAAAAACTCACCCTTGATGCGTGATATCAATCTAGGCTCGAAGAGTGGCTCATTTACTTGAAGCTTTACGTGAGAAACCGCAAATCGACACCTCTTTAACTAAAAAAATCATTGGGACTGTTTTATAACTAGTTAAACGAGAGGGAGGTCTTCGGTTCTTGGTTTGATTGAGAAAAGAAAGAATGAAGGTAGAAAATGGGTGGTTACTATTGACAACCTGTGGGGAAGGGCTACTCCGGCAACTTCCTCGTCGGTTCTTCTTTCTTTTATGGTAGTAGAAACACGAAGGGGAGGGGAGGAAGTTGGTTCGAAGAAAATAGGAAGCAACAACAACAATATCTGGGGGTGTATGGCAGCTTCGATCGACGAAAGAGAGGGACATAATGCGAGGAGGCTGTGCCTTGCGATCACAAGAAAAAGCCCACCTTTGGTGGTGTTTTCTTGGCAGAAAAACGGAGAAGAAAGGAAAAGAGAGGGAGAGGGAGAGAGAGAGACAGAGAGAGAGAGCAAGAGCGAGCGAGAGAGAGAGAGAGACAGAGAGAGAGAGAGAGAAAGAGAGGGTAGTGTTTGAGTGACTAAAAGGAGCCGATGGAAGAGTGCAATAAAACTCATTCGTGGTTATGATTTTAATACCAATAATGCATGTCCTTTGAGTTAGATTTGTAAGAAAAGTGCTAGGCTTTCAATCATGTGTACTTTGTGTCACACCCCTGAACCAGGACGGCAGAAACATCCGGGGTTGGATGACGTCATTGTATAGTACTATAACAACTGAATATGAATGAAACATAGCATTACAAGTGACATACATTGAAAATACGTACTTACATTATTTTTATATTATACTTGTTCATCAGTTAAACAAAAGTGACAAAAATTAAATTTTCATAAGGTTGCACCACTTGACCTCATAGCAGAGTTGATTACCTGTTACTGGATCCATGAGAATATAAGTCGTTTTGAAAAGCATCAACTAAAAAGTTGGCGAGTTCATAAGCATTTTTGTATAAAAATGGTTTTGCACTTGATTAGAATAGTTCTCGTAGTACTTTCAGAAAATCCGATATTTTCTATAAAAATTATTCGTAAGTCTCGTTCCAAAACTATGAATATATGCATGTCCTTTGTTATCTTCTGTTCATAAAAGTAAAGTGAACGTTCCCAGAAAATCCAATATTTTCTGATATAATAAAGACTGTAGTCTTAAACCCTAAGACTGGAAGTGTAAGAGACTGAATACTTGAAAAATGATTTGCAACTTTGTAGTTTAATAAAACTGACGAAGTGTAAGCTTCGTGTAAACCAAAATCATATTGTTATTCCTTATGTGAGTCGCTATAACCATGCTTAATATGACTGGTATGCCTGTCATGAAGTTCTTCATACATCGGTTTCGGTAAGATATTTGTCACCCTAGACTGGCACGTCTAGTTGTAGCGAACAACTCAGGTGTGGGGGTGTTAACCCCATATAGATCTATACACAACTACCTCGCTCTCATAGGAGACTCTGGTTAAAACTACAGGACTTACAATGTATGCTAGGTAGGTACGGTGAAGGAAAGTCTCACAAGAGCCTTAACAGATTTACGTGAACTATGTCTCCGTTTTACTTGCAAAATAAGATAATTATGCCTTTAAATAATTATGCGTACTTTGAAAGTGTGGTTTGTGACCTCCAAACTATACCGATTATAGTTTATTATGTTTGTTTGTCAAGACAATTTATATAATCATGTATATAAATACATATATGTTAACATGTCTAGATGTTTTTAAAAGAATATATCATATACATCACATTTAACATAAGTATAAGAACTTTTAGTATGATAAAACCAATTTCTAGTTTTTGACTTTTCTGTCCCTGTTTTTAGAAAAATTATAGAAAAATCATCGTAAGTCTAAATTTGGATCCGTAAACTCTGAGAGTTTGGAAAATGAGTCTAATTTGTTCATACGTTTTATTATAATTTTTAATGGCCTCAAACCAGTGTGAAAATGTTCACCTTCACAGACTAGTTCGAAATTATTTCTGAATTGATAGGTAGTTTTGTAAAAATTGCCAGAAATTGTAGAAAAATCTTATGAATGTGTACGAGTACTCCCCAGAACGGTATAAAC
This sequence comes from Lactuca serriola, assembly GCF_051521515.1. Lineage (NCBI taxonomy): Eukaryota > Viridiplantae > Streptophyta > Magnoliopsida > Asterales > Asteraceae > Lactuca > Lactuca serriola. Next base: position 197,296,601 of record NC_136410.1, read on the forward strand.
TTGAAACATTTTCATATTAAACAATTTTGAAAAAATACTAAGTTTAAGATGGTCAAAACAGTCTATTAAATAGACCATAACTTTTCTATTGAAAGTTGATGTTTAAGTTTAGATTATATATGTTTGAACACAACACTCATATTTGCTATTTTTGAGTGTATAATCCCATATCCACAAGTATTCATGCAATACATATGTTAACAAACACATTTCTCATGATTTTTATGAAGATGTATAAGATCAACTCCATGTTTATGCAAATACCCAAAGGTTAAACACAAAACACATTGGTCCATGCAATTATCCAACAGTTAAACAAAAACTTGACTTGTATTCCCCCCTCCCCCCCCCCCCCAAGTATGAAAAACTCGAAAAAAGTGGGGTATGAAGCTTACCTTGAGGATTTTCGAGATGTTCAAGAAGAAGAAAGAAACTTTCAATCCTAGCCTTGTGTTCTTGGTGAGATTCTCGAAATGGTGTTCTAAGGGTTTAACACACAACAAAATGTGTGTGTAAATGGAATGTTCTTAGCATGAACATGTAATAAAACACTTTTAGTTTAACATGGACTTACCAAGAAGCCTAGAATCGATTTTTGATGATGATGAACTCGAGATTTTTAGAGAGAAGAAGGAGGATGTTCTTGAGAGCCAAGTAAGGAATTTGAAGTTGTGAAGTGTGTGTGTGTGTGTGTGTGATCGGCCTCACATAAGGAAGAGAGAGAGAAAGGAGAGTTGACCTTCTTCAATTTGATGGGATTTGCATGGTTACATTGGGGTTAAAAGGCTTAGATGCATGTTAGATAAAAATGAGGTGGCAATGCTTATTATCCATTCCATTTTCCTTTTCTTTTTCCTTTTTTTTGTTTTTGTTTAAGCTAACCGACCCAAGAGGGTTCTGGGCCCAAAGGGTGGCCCAAAAGAGTGGGTTTCGATTTTGGCTTGGCCCAATAATTTTTTTTGGCGCAATAGGAGTTTTCGGTCCATTTACGGCCTAAGAAAAACCAAAGAGGCCCAAAGGGAAGTTCTCGGCCCAATAAGGCCTAAAGAAAAAGCTTTCGGCCCAATAAGGCCCAATGAAGGGTTTTCGGCCCAATGTAGATCCCAATAGAAGTTTTTGGCCCAATAGGGCCCAAAGAAAGGTTTTCGGCCCACTAAGATCAAGTGAAGAAGGTATCGGCCAATAGGGCCCAAAGAAGAAGTCTTGGTCCAATAGGGGTTTTGGGCCGAGAATTCTTGGGCTAAGGCCCAAAATTGATTGCACTTAGCTATTGGATCGAGTTTTTTTTGGGCTTATACTCGGTTTTTTCGACTTGAATCACAATGTATGAACGTAAGAACTTAAATAACATTGTGGTTTGGATTTCACTAAATGAGGTGTTACAAGGTTACATGGAGGAAGTTGTTGTAGGCAAGCTTCGTATCTTAAACCCTAAATTGCTGGTTGTGACATCTTCCCCCCGTTAAAGGGAATTTCATCCCGAAATTCGTTCTAGAGTAGTCCTTAAGAACTAGAGAAGGGATGGGGGTACTTGTAACGCCCGCAGATCCGGGCTAGCCAATTTAGAGGCAATAAGGGTCGAAAACGACTTTTTGACAAAAGATTATTTAGAATAAATAATTTTAACCAAGTTGTAGAATATGTCTCAAGGTTTCCGTACATATAAAGAACGCCGAAATCCGAGTTATAACGAAGAAGTTATGGCCCATCGAAGTTTTACGGCAAAACCGACACGACACCGGGAAGCGTAAAAAGTGAATTTATGATAGAGCGCGATTTAGACTTAGTGATCTAAATGAAAGTCGTAGAATATGTTAAACCGGGGAAATCCATAAAAAGAACGCCCAAATCTGACTTCGTATGAGGAAGTTATGATTTTTCTAACATTCGGCTTAGCAGTGCACAACCCGAAACTCGAATTTTAGTTAGAGCGGTTTTTGGCTTACGCGACCTAAATGAGAGTTGAATATCTCATTAATAGGAACTCAACGGTAAAAAGATAGACGAAAACGGAGTCCGTATGAAGGAGTTACGAATTCTTCGTGGTCATTTAACAGTCTAAACGCCTCCTACTGTTAAATTTGAGATCGGTCAAGAATTAGCCGATGGGGTCTAAATGAAAGTTGTAGATCTTGTTTTTACCTACGCGTGGAAAAAAGGAACGTAAAAAACGGAGCTCGTATGCGAAAGTTACGGGGTTTAGAAGTCAGCACGGTGCTGCTACAAAAAGGGTGACGTGGCTGAATATGGGCCAAGGCTTTCTCCCCAAGGAAAGCCATCAGGTGATGACATGTCGCACTGACTCGGCGAGTCAGTAAACCGAATCGGCGAGTCCGTCAGGATTTCACCCTATAAATAGAAGTGTCGGGTTCTCTCATTTCTCACACCTTTCCCCACTTCTTTCTCTCTCTATACTCTCTCTCTAGCCTATCCTAACCCCCCCCTAAAGCCTAGGTAAACCCCCTAGCACCTGAAGAAATCCCCGAGGCTCCTGGAGTCCCAAAAAAAGAGCCTTTCGGCTCGGGAACGCTGCTCCAGCGAAGCCCAATTTTCGAGAAAACCAGCTGTAAGTGAGCTATGCCTACCCTATCTTTAGTATAGCTTATGTTTTAATATAGTAAGGTTATTAGGAACTTATAATATGTATTTGGGCTATTATTATTATTTATATTGAGTGTTATTTAATGCTTATATAATAATAATAATAACTAGACTATTAATTTGTCGCGGTTAACGTCAGACTAAACCCTAGTCATATTGATACTAGGTTTGTCGAGGAAATCGTTTTAAGAGTAACGAAGTGCTGTCCGAGTGACGAGTCACCACCTTCCCAGGTGAGTGCATAGTTACTTTCATCTTACACATAGATATGAAGTATTTTATATAAATTACGTGCTATGCATGCATATTATCTGAATACTTGTTGTCTATGCTGGATGAACAATTTTATACATGTTTTAAATTATTTAAACTGTATATATATTTTATATCTACGATAATGTTGGGGTAAAACTTGGGTAGATGTAATAGATGGAAAATGAGTTGGATGATGAGTTGAGAGGTGTTATAGACCACGAGGTGAGGGTGAGAGGTGGACGATGTGAGAAGCCTTTTTCCCAAACGATGTCCCCGTCATTCAGCAGAGTATGGATGACAACCACGGACTATTCTAGACAGTCCAGTGGAACACTAGCAGGCTCGCAACTTGTAGGTGTTGTGAACGATGTGTTCACCCGGTGTACTCTAAACCTTGGTGACCATGCAGACTTGGTGCCAAAACCTTGGTGATCATGCAGACTTGATGCCAAAACCCTGGCGACTATGCAGACTATCAAGGGGACCAGATATCGCTTCTATTGCTAGAAGGAACAGATAAAGTTCGACTCATATGCTTGTACTAACTACTTGTTGAATTATGCATAAAAGCACGCTTTATGACATCAAGTTACCGATGCGTTTTCATACAATCAATGGATAACCAACTCATAGTCAATGACTCATATCTCTAGGTTTGAAGATATATATGATATTACCATCTCACGATCACTCGAGATAAATTCCATGAAGTGATACAAGTGAGCGTGGGTTTAATCCAATACTCAGACCTTATGATCACTCATGAATGTTGTAGCAAATATTGCTATGTCTAATGCACCTTAGACAAATCTTACAAGCCAAATTCATGACAGTTTTGATTCATATCTACTTCCGACATATGATCGACTGTGGAGAGTTTGAATAATTATTCTGGAAGTCAAAACATGCAAAATCGAAACAATAGTAAATGATCAACATAGGATAGTAACACTTTACTCATAAATAAATAACAACTTTTATTTAATCATCAAATGTCAATTACATTTTACAAGTTTCAGAAAACTATCTAATTATTAAAACTAGTGTTGTCTCTCGGCCCGATGCTTCTCGCATGCTGCAAATGCCTAACCCTTGTCAGTCCCTTGGTGAGTGGATCTGCAGGGTTCTCTTCTGACGATACCCTCTTTGCCACAAGGAGTCCTTCTTCTATCTTGTGTCTTATGAAGTTGTATTTTCTATCAATGTGTCTGGATCTAGCGTGATCTCTTGGCTCCTTGGCTAAGGCAACCGCACTATTGCTGTCACAGAAAATCTCCATAGGCTCTTGTATAGCTGGCACAACTCCAAGATCTCCAATGACGTTCTTCAACCATATTGCCTCCTTCGTTGCTTCACTCGCAGCTATGTACTCTAATTAACAAGTAGAATCAGCTATTGTCTCCTGCTTGGAACTTTTCCAAGTAATTGCTCCTCTATTTAGGGTAAATACTCAGCCCGACTGAGAGAAGAAATTATTCCTATCAGTCTGAAAGCTAGCATCACTATACCAAATCACTCTCAAGTCATCACTCCCACCAAGGGTAAGGACCCAATCCTTAGTCCTCCGTAGGTATTTGAGAATATTCTTTACCGCAGTCCAGTGCGCCATGCCAAGATTTCCCTGAAATCTGCTAACCATGCTCAAAGCAGAGGCCACTTCAGGGCGAGTACAGGTCATAGCATACATGATCGAGCGTATAGAGGAAGCATACGATACTCGACTCATCTCAGCTATTTCAGCCTCTGTACTCGAGATCTGAGTCTTACTCAATCTGGCGTTACTCTAGATCGATAACTCTCCTTTCTTGGAATTCTGCATGTTGAATCTTTTCAACACCTTATCCAAGTAGGTACTCTGACTAAGTCCAATTAGTCTCTTACTCTTGTCTCTCAAAATCCTTATCCCTAGGATATAGGCAGCTTCTCCAATGTCCTTCATAGCGAAACACTTCCCAAGCCAGGACTTAACCTCCTGCAAAGTCGGGATGTCATTTCCTATGAGTAGTATGTCATCCACATACAACACTAGAAAGCTAACTATACTCCCACTAGCCATAACATACACAAAGGACTCATCTTCGCTCCTCGAAAATCCAAACTCTTTTTTCTCATCGAAGCAAAGATTCCATCTGCGAGATGCTTGCTTTAAGCCATAAATGGATTTCTCAAGCTTACACACCCTATTAGGGTACTTTGCATCGACAAAACCCTCTGGCTGAGCCATGTAAACATCCTCAACCAACTTTCCATTCAGGAAAGCGGTTTTGACATCCATTTGCCATATTTCATAATCATGAAATGCAGCTATGGCCAGCAAAACTCTAATAGACTTAATCTTTACTACTGGTGAAAAGGTCTCATCATAGTCAACTCTTGGAGTGTGAGTAAATCCCTTTGCCACCAGTCTTGCTTTGTAGGTGTGTACCTTCCCATTGATGTCGGTCTTCTTTTTGAAGAACCATTTGCACCCAACTGTCTTACGACCTGGTACATTGTCAACCAAGTTCGAAACTTGATTGTCATACATGTACCGAATCTCGCTGTCCATAGCCTCCTTCCATTTTGCAGACTCAGGGTTTGCCATGGCTTCCCTGTAATTATTAGGTTCATCCAAATCTATTAGTGTACTATCACTAATAAATGTATCACCTTCAGTGGTGATGTGATAACCATAATAAAAATCAGGTGTGTTCCTAACTCTAGTGGAACATCTCGGAGGTACGGACTCATCTATCGGCTCAACAGGAGTTTCCTCCTCAGGTTGGTTGATAGTGTTTGAGGTTCCTTCACCACTTGACTCTTGAAGCTCTTCAAGGTCAATTTGCATCCCACTGTTTCCTTGGCTTATGAATTCTCTCTCACGAAAGACTCCCCTTCTTGTTACAAAGACCACATTTTCACTAGGCCCGTAGAAGAGGTAACCAAAGGATCTTTGTGGATAACCGATGAAAATACACCTCTCACTTCGAGGTTCAAGCTTGTCATGAGACTCGCGCCTCACAACCCCAAATCTCGATGTGGTCTAGATTGGGAAGTTTCCCAGTCCACATCTCGTGAGGTGTTTTGGCAACCTTCTTAGTAGAGACTAGATTGAGGATATAGACGGTAGTCTCTAAGGCATACCCCTATAATGAGATTGGTAATGAAGCTCGACTCATCATGGAGCGAACCATGTCCAACAAGGTCCGATTGTGCTTCTCGGCAACACCATTCACCTGTAGTGTCCTAGGAGGTGTCAATTGTGAGACTATCCCACATTCCTTAAGATAGTCAAGGAACTCAATACTAAGATACTCTCTTCCCCGATCGGATCAGAGCATCTTGATATTCCTGCCCAACTGATTCTCTACTTCCTGCTTAAACTCTTTGAACTTTTCAAAGGTTTCTGACTTATGCTTGATTAAGTAGATATATCCATATCTGTTATAGTCATTAGTAAAAGTCACATAGTACCGATTAGCATCCCTTGTGGCTGATTTGAAGGGTCCACACACATCTATGTGTATGAGATCCAACAAAACCTCACCCCTCTCACAAGTACTAGTGAAGGGTGACTTTGTCAATTTTCCAAGTAAACAAGACTCGCAACTATCATCCGACTTTAGGTCAAATGATTCCAAAACTCCAGCCTTATGGAGTTGGCCTATGCGCTTCTTGTTAACATGTCCAAGACAACAATGCCACAAGGATGCTTTATCTAAGCTCATCGAAGAATCAATATGATATACATTATTTCCTAGGTTGTCTACAACCGACACAGTTTCATATACACCATCACAAGGTAATGCTTTAAAATAAAACACGTCATTATAAAAAGCATCAATAGCACCAATTTTATTATCAAATGAAAATGTGAAACCTTATTTGTACAAACTATGAAAGGAAATAATATTTCTCGCAAGTAACAACATTTATTCAAATCTGAAGTTAACCCATTATTAAGCAATAAAGAATAAACTCCAATCTTCGTCACATGTGATGCTTTCCTATTGCCCATGATTAGGTTTATCTTCCCGTGCTCCTCTTCTTCACTACTTCTTAGGCTCTGCAAATCAGTACAAATGTGAATACCACAACCTGTATCAAGCACCCAAGAGTTAGTATGCAATGAGTTACCAGACAATATAGTATAAATACCTGCACGGGTGGGTTTAATTTTCCCATCCTTCACATCCTGCAATTATTTGGGGCAGCTTCGCTTCCAGTGCCCCTTTTCCCGACAGTAGAAGCATTGTGCTTCCTTTGGGTTTGAAGAAGGTGGAATGACACCTTTCTTGGTCCCACTTGAAGAGGAGCCATCAAGGGACTTTCCCTTGGTACCCTTCGAAGGGGTCTTCCTTTTCTTCCCCTTTCCCTGCCCAATTGTCAGAACAAGGGAAACTATAGGAGTAGGAGTAAAAGTAACAGCCGACTGACCTTTAAGGCCACTTTTAGCGGTCCTTAAAATTCCTTGAAGTTTTCTAAGTGTAACATCCTCCTTTTTCATATGATAAGTCATACGAAACTAATCATAACTTGGAGGTAAGGAATGGAGAATGATATCAATTGATATGTCCTCAGAGAAGTCCACATTAAGCTTCAACAACCGGTCTACGAAGCTTTGCATTTTCTGCAAATGACCGGTGATGGGTTCACCATCCTTCATCCTGGTCGTTATCATGGAGGAGATGATTTCATACCTCTCCTGATGCGCGCTCTGATGGTACCTATCCATCAGATCCAAATGCATCTCATAGGGGTAGAAATCTTCATAGGATTTCTGGAGTTCGGGAGTCATGGTAGCCAACATGATGCAGCACACTTTGGTAGCATCCCTCTCATGTGTAGTGTACTCTGCAACCTCCTCAGGAGTAGCAGTGGACTCATTGATAACCTTAAGCTCCTTATCAAGGACATATTCCTTGTCCTCATAGCGGGTAATCATCCTGATGTTTCTAATCCATTCATTGAAGTTAGACCCATCAAAAGTGACTTTCCCACACAAGTTCATGAGGGAAAAGGAGCCTGTAGGATTTGAGCTAGTAGTAGTGTTGGGAGACATCTGAAAGAAAGAAGGACAAGTTTAATTAGATGAAGAAGTCCTTAACAAGTCACCCAAATGAAATATTAAGGCTAGGATCCTACAAACTATTTCACAACTTGGAAGAGGGATGCCGTAATCCAAGCTACAAAATATTTGAAGGTCGGTAAATGACGATTTACCAATTTCCACCATTATAAACGAAATAAATTATTAGGTTTTAATTGGATTTGAAACTCCTAGATCTTTTGAGATACATTGAACTTTCAATGGCATGTTTAAATCTCGATTGTGCCCTCTCAAGTTTGTGACTGAGATGCTGAGGATCAAAAACAAGGTGTGAATAACCATGCAAATTGACTTGGTACCCTTAATTTTATCACCTAATCGATGTGCCGGTTAACCACACGCGCTCCACCGATCTTTGATAAAACTTAAGTCACCCTTTGCCACTCTTACTAGTCCCAGTTAGTGTGTGGGTTAACCACACACGCTACACAAATGACTTGGTAAGGTATAAAGTGTAATTTCATGGGTTAGCACCTATTTCACATTTTCCTAAAGTAACTAAGATTGGGAATTAATAAAGGTTTAGTTACTTTATAATTTCATTATGCTTTTAATGAGGATTTTGGTCCTATGCTACCTGTTGAATCATAAAAAGTGGCCCTCTTGAACTCAACTACCGCAACTTTCACTTTACTACCGTAACGGTTCAGCTCCCGCAACCAATTCAGCATCCGGAGTCAACTTTACAACTGTAACCGCAACCGTTCTCCATCAGCAACAATATCAGCATCCGAAGTCATCAAGTCTTCAGCATCCGCAGTCTTAGTTATTTCTTTTACTTATCCTATGTGATGTACTCTATTATCCAGTATGCCTTGCACGACTGCTTATAGAGTCTTAGTCCAGTTCAGAGTCTCTATAAATAGAGACGCATTCTCTTGTATCAAAAACACTTCTTACTCCTTACTGATAACTTATGAACTTATTCTGAATATATTTCTCTAAGTTATCTTCTTCATTTCTCTATCTTTCTACTCTTGTTACTCTCAACTGCTACTTAAACATCTCTGAATATAATCTCTCTCCGGAGCAAGTCTGTAAGACTTAATCACTAAGTTTGATCTCCCTTATTAACTTGGAGTGAATGCATTCCTTGTTACGAATCAGCTTAAGTGTATTCTTGATATAACAATTGTTGTCATTTCTATTTCTTTAAATTCCGCAACTAACTTCCTAACTCTAACTATATTATTGTTGAGCTTTTAGATCCTTTGAGATTAACTCTATTCCGCAATATACTTGTTCTAACGCTTGTTCAAGTGTGTCTCCAAGTTTTTCTCTCAACAATTGGTATCAGAGCCAAAGTGGTTGCTTTTTGAATATCGGAACTCTGATTTTCTCATTAAGCCTTCTATACCACTAAAGCTCATTTCTCAAAAAAAATGGCATAATCGTTATCTCTGAATGTCTCCAATAGTGTTGGTGGTACTAACCGAGCTCCAATACTGGTAGTAAATAAATATCATCACTGGTCACAAAGAATGGAGAGGTACTTAAGAAGACTGGGTAGAGATGTATGACGATCCATGGAAGAAGGACCACATGTTCCAGTCCTCACACAAGTCCAAACTAACGGCGCGACAACCAGACTAGGAGGAGGTCAACCAACTATGAGCCGTCCTACCAAGGATGATCTCGATAAAATGGAAAATGATGCTGTTGCTTTTTATGAAATTTCTTGTGGTGTCGCTCCTGGCAACTTTGATATTATCATAAACTGCAAGTCAGCAAAAGAGATATGGGATGTACTCAAAAACCTATACGAAGGCTCAGTACAAGCACAAGATAAGAAGCTCACAACCGCACTCAACGACTTCAACAACTTCAAAGCTCATGCGGGTGAAAGTTTGGAAGACTCCTTCAAGAGATTCAACCTGATAGTCACAAAGTTATCAAATGCTGGTACCATCCGCAGCAACCATGAAACCAATCTCCAGTTCCTTAATGGCTTAGGACGACATTGGACTACGGTCAAAATGATAGTCCAAGGTGATAGGAAGATTCACTCTTTATCACTCTACAAACTCTATGGAGAACTTCAAGCACAAGAATCCACTGTACTTAAAGACTGTGCTGACTTCGGAGGACCACTTGCTCTCATAGCACAAGCTCCACCGTAGTCACCTTACTCTTCATCGTATGATACCCCACCATAGTCATACGAAGCAGATTCTGAGTATGATGATGAAGAAGAATTTCAGAAGGCTATTGCTCTAGTTAGCCAACAGTTCAACCACATACCACCTTCTTCTTTCCGCAAGAATCAACAATTCAACAAACCTCCATTCAACCGTAACTTCGGTCCTCAGAACAACCACTCTCGGTATCCTAAGGGCTCTCAGAACAATTAACCCAATGAGGTACCGCAGTCTCCTCAGAACAATGACTCCGGTACTCAATCAGAAGACAAGACTGATGTTGTGATTTGTCACAAATGCAATAAACAAAATCACTTTGCAAAAGACTGTAAGGCCAATATAGTCAAGGACAGAGCATTCTATCTTAGAATGGCTCAAGAGTTGGAAGAAAAAGAAAAGGCAAGGGCATATGTGGCTCAAGCTAAAAGATACCATCAAGTTTGGTCATCAGGAGATGAAGAAGAAACCATCAACAGTGTTAAGGGAAAAGGGAAAATCTGCATGCTGGCCACTGCGGATGATGATGGGTCAGCAATGTTGAACAAAAACTACTGCTACATGGCGAAAGATGGGACTCTAAGCATCGTCGAACAGGTAAAACACATGATCCAAACTTTAAATTATAACATGCATGACTGTCAACGCTACATAGATGATCTTAATGACACTTGTGCTGCCGTCCTTACAGACTATAACAAAGCCCTAGATGAGAAGAACATTGCGTCCCAAGAGATGTTCCATGTGAGTGGAAGACTGGATAACAAGAGACTTAAAATGGCAATGTTAGAGATGGATCTAGAGTTAGAGAAAGATGCTAGAATGTTAAGTGAAACCCAATTAGAAATAGCTTTGAATTAGAGATATTTAGCTCAGAGAGAAATTGTACGCTTAAATCTCTTAATTGAAAAATTGTTTAATGAAAGTGAGGCTATTGATAATTTGGTAAATAATGGAACCATAGACAATACATATAATTGGGGTTGGTCAAACAGGTATCCTACCACAATGGATTCCTCACCCCGGTTCAACAAAGACAGAGTGTATGTCCCTCCTGATAGAGAATTTCATTTCCCTGTCAATGACAAGACTTTTCCCGAAGATATCAAAACTCACTTCGGTAGATTACACAATTTGAGCAATAATTGTATCATTGAGGAAATTGTGCCTGAGGATTCTAGTCACACATGTGATCAAACTCCCATCAGTGGCACCACTCATTCAAATTCTCAAACTTCATCCGAAGTTGATGAAGAATTTGTTGTTGAAAACCCCGAAGTCTCAAAGGACTTTCCATCTTTGTCCTCAGACCATAGTGTTCCACACTATAGTCAATTTTCCCAGAAGTGTCCCACCATAGTCTCATCGAAAACCTACTCTGCGGTAGTCAAATCATCTTCACCACAGTTGAATAACAATGACTGCAACTCTTCAGTTCAAGGAACTACAACTCTTCAGCCGATTATTGATGAGTTACCTATAGATAATTTCGAAGTAGGCCAATGCTCTCAAATTCCAGAATCCTCAAGTTTTGATGATTCTAGTCCGCATTTTCAAAATTGTTCAAAAAATCTCAGGAAACCGCAGTTGAATAACAATGACTGTCGTTCACCAAAATTTTTGGCAAAAAGAGTTTTCAAAGAAGAAATTAGATCTCGAAACAAAGGCAGACCAAGTTTTTCAAAAAATAAGAAACATATGAGAATTCCAAAATCCAGGAGTCCAGAAAAATTTGTTTTCACAAATTACATTTCAAAAAACTCTTCTTTCATGAAAACGAACAAAAAGGAAAGTTCAGTTTCAAAAGTCATTCCTGCTACTTCTGACACAACCCAAAAAGGTGTCAAACCTGTAAGAAACTACGTTTTTCAGGTCTATTCCCAATGTAACATCCCGAGTTAAGGAGTGCAAGTTCAGGGTTCAAAGTGAAAATGTATAAGGGCAACTCGGCGAGTCCATGGGTTGACTCGACGAGTACAGTCGCGACTCTGGTCGCATGTTAAGTGGCCAACTCGGCGAGTCGGCGGCTGGACTCGGCGAGTTGGTGCTGGGTGAAGAAAACCCTAATCTTCGGGGTTTGCCCCCTATTTATAGGATATTATGCCTTCTTTTCAGCCTCTATTTACCCTGAGAGTTCCAGAGAAAACCCTAATTGTGAGAAACTCCATTATTGAGAGGATTGAAGCTTGGAAGAAGGAATTTGTGAAGAGAAGTTGGAGGAATTTGAGGATAGCACCAAGAGGGCTTGTGGATCTGAAGTCTACATCAGTTTAGGCTCATCTTTGGGGTAAGAATCCTCTGTCTTGAACCCTTTTTCCCCTATTGTCATCCATTGTGGTTGTTTTGGGGTTTTGGAGGATTTCATGAGTCATTTCGGGATTGGAAGATGGATCTGAGGATGCTACCTCAGATCTGGAGTAGTGATGATCCAAAAATGCATAAAGTCCCTTGGTGATAAGTGATTGGCAAACCTATCTTGTCCCAAACCCAAGCCCTAAAGTGTAAAATGCCTAGATCTCTTTGGATTCACGTAAAGTTCGCCACTTTACGTGATGGATGGGTTGTAGGAGGCTAGATCTATGTTTTGGATCAATTGCATGGCCTGGAAGGTTCTGTTTGGAATGAGATCTAGAGGTACTCGGCGAGTCACAAGGGTGTACTCGGAGAGTTGCTTGAAGATGGTCTAGAACTCGGCGAGTTGGAAGAACAACTCAGCGAGTAGGTTGAAGATAGCCTTGGACTCGGCGAGTCTGTTCTTGGACTTGGCGAGTCTGGTCGTAAGGTCCTATACTTTCTTCTGGTTGAGCTGTGAATCAGTGAGTCAAGGGATGACTCAGTGACTCGAGTGTGAAAGGACTCAGAGTTGTTGGACTCGGCGAGTTGAGTCGCGGATTGGGGAAAATTCTGAGCATGGGGACTCGGCAAGTCATCGGGTTGACTCGACGAGTAGAGTCAGTCAGGGGTTGACTTTGACTTTGACCAAGGGTTCACCAGTTGACTTCCAGGGGCATTTTGGTAATTGTTGGATATTGTTTTGAGTTCAGTGTTTTGGTGGTTGTCCAGTGGTGGAGATCGTATCAATGATCGGAGCAGCTTGGGTTATCTGTTCAGTCGACAGCTTCGAGGTGAGTTATCCTCACTATATCAACAGGGTCTAAGGCACCAAGGTCGGCCCTTTATCGGATTGAGATCCGGGTATTTGTTGTTATGATATTGCTTTGATATGTTGTATCTTGGTAGCTAGGATGGTATATCTTAGAAACCTGGTTGAGGTCGGTATCCTGAGATGTAGGGTGATGCTATGCTAGTGACCGATTAGGTCGGTATCCTCGTTAGGATGATGATATGTTATGTGATCTGTTTGACCGGTTTGTTGACTGTGAATTGTTATATGATTGTATGTTTATGTGCACATGGTGAGTTGGACTGGAGTTGGGTTGAGGTGGGTCCTGCTTTGTGCTGTAGGCCAGGATACCCAGGGCGGGACCGGTTGTCCCGAAGTCCCAGCGAGCGGTCTGGATAGGCTGTAGGCCCCAAGAGGACGGACCAGACGTGCCGAGGCTCGGAGAGTGGACCAGGCCGACTGAAGGCCCGGTGCGGGCGGACCAGTCATACTGTAGACTCAGAGAGTGGACCAGGTGGATTGAAGGCCCGGTGCGGGCGGACCAATCACACTGTAGACTCGATGTATATGGCTAGACTCGGAGGGTGGACCAGGTGGACTGTTGGCCGATGCGGCAGACCAGTCACACAGTAGACTCGAAGTGCATGGCTATTCTGTGATCGGATATGAAATGGCATGTTATGCGTGTATGGGATATGTGGTTGGTATTTTGGGGATATCTCACTAAGATTTCGGGCTTATAGTTGTGGTTTTATGTTTTTCAGGTTCTTCAGGAGACCGTGGCAAGGCAAAGGCGTGATCGTACCGCTCCTCATGTTTATGTTGTGATGCGATTCTGGGAATACTTTAATTTAACTGTATTGAAAACCTTTTTGTAATAATTTAATGATATCGGGTTGTTTTTGAAAAGTTTAAATTGGTTGGAATTTTTCGGTCATTACAAGTTGGTATTAGAGCCTTGGTTTGAGTGAACTGGAGGAACACTCGTGTGACTCCAGTCTCAAATCGAGGAGGGTTTTCAAAAGAGAATTTAAAATGGTTTTCAAAATGGGTAAAGGAGGACGCGGAGGTACGATCAGCCGGAGCCAGTAAGTAACCCCAAAATACTATACATGATATTTATTTTTGAGCATTGATAGAACAACATGCTAGTGCTAGGCTAGGGATCTTCAGGATTTCATGATAATGTTGCCTGATTTATGATGCCTGCTAGCCTAGGGATTCCTTGTGGGAGATTTCCAATGTTCCTCTAATAGTGAGGATTGAGCGGTTGCTATGTAAGTTTTACACTAGGGTGTTGTGGTAGTACTTCATACAAATATGGGTAGATGTGGAAGGTAGTATGGGCCCGTACTACTGAAAGCACAGGACCCATACGCGTATCAGGGAAACCATGACCTCTAGGGTTGGTTTGAGAGTTGGTTCCCGGGGTAGTGGGAAGTGTCTGAGATTTTGTGGTGTTTTTCAGTATGGAGATTCCGAGGCATGCTGGGAGTGGATCCGGGTCAGGATCGGGAGCAGGAGAGGGAGTTCCGGGCGGGTCAGTACCGCCCGAGGTTATTGTTCAGATGAGCACGTGCGAGCTGGATGCGATGATTCGTGAGATCCTGCATGATGAGGTTGTTGTGTTGTTCCGTGCCGAGTTTCCGGAACTGTTTGGGTCGATCAAGACCGCTATGGTTGAGTATTTTGATGAGCGCTATGCATCTCTCATAGAGACGGCTGTCGCGGCGGCTACAACGGCTGTAGGAGCGGCAGGGGAGGAGTTGGTTAGGGGTTTTCAGTATCGGGACTTCGATAATACGAAGCCTCCCACCTTTGATGGAGTTTAGGACCCGATTGTTGCTATGAGATGGTTATCGGACGTGGAGGGGTGTTTCTTCACGTGTTCATGCCCTGCTGTTCAGAGGGTTAGGTGTGTTCTGAACCTGTTGAGGCTCGGGGCGAAGGATTGGTGGAGATTGACCACGGGGTCATATTCGGATGCGCAGAGGGCTGCGGTTTCATGGGATCAGTTCAGAGAGATGTTCAGCACTCGTTATGTTCCGAGGGTTGAGAGAGAGAGATTGGCTCAGGAGTTCCTTGAGCTGAAGCAGGGTTCGAAGTCGGTGACTGAGATCACCAGGATGTTCACTGAGAGAGCGATGTTCTGTCCTGAGTTCACTTCGGAGCAGGCTCAGATGTCTCGATATCTGAGCATGCTCAAGAGGGATATCAGACAGTTTGTGTCTACACAGAGGTGCGAGACTTTGTTGGAGTTGCAGGAGGCCGCCAGGCGGCGTGAGTTAGAGATTGAGTTGCAGTTGCGTGAGCTGAGACAGGCTCCTGTGTAGTCGCAGTCAGCGCCGAAACGGTCCAAGACCGTTGATTCTAGGGTGGGAGATCTGAGCAGCCACACTTGTGGGAAGTGTGGGAGGGGTCACACCGGAGTTTGTAGGTCCGGTGGTGCATGCCGCAAGTGCGAAAAGGAGGGGAACTATGCGAGGGATTGTTGGCAGTCAGCACCGGTTCGAGATTTGAGGATTTGTTATCATTGTCATCAGGTTGGGCACTTGAGGGTCAATTGTCCATAGCTTGCTGCAGGACTGGTGCAGGCTCCAGCACCGGCCACTTTGAGGATCACGGGTGGAGGTCAGGGTGGAGCGGAGCCCCCAAGGGCTCAGGGTCGTGCTTTTCAGCTTATAGCAGAGGAGGTCAGAGCAGTGCCGGATGCAGCTGCGGGTATGTTTCTTTCTTAATGTCTTATTATCTTTTTTTTATTATTATTGTAGAGCATTGTTTATCTGCTAGTTTCATTTCGTGGTTTTTGATGTGGTATTTGTTGTTCTTTGAGGATTATGGTATGGTTATGGGTTAGTGATAGGAATTTCGTTGATTATTATTCATGTGGGTTATTAGTGGAAATTTGGCATTGGTCTGAATGCCGGGTAGCATCTGCTTTCTGAGGAGAGGTTAGCTGCAGATTGAGTTTCTTTCGTGCGGGATGATCAGTGTGGAAATGTGATTTTGTGAAGATTGCTAGTGCTAGTGGGAATAAGTCCGTGTGTAAGTGTTGGTTTTGTGCAGGGTTGTTTTGGGAGGTCGGGATAGCGACCGGTGGTTGTTAGTCAGTGCCATAAGTGGGGGAGAATTGGAAAAATTCTCCGGAAGATCGATGAGCATGTGAGGTTGTTTAGCTGTTTGGGATTCAACAGTGTTCTGTCTGCCAAGAGCGTAGGCTGGTATGGGTAAGTGGGAGACATGCGGGGCGGGATGCAGACCAAGGGTATTTGATTGTGGAGGGCCTGGGATCAAGCCGGGATTCAGTATGTATGATGGAGATAGAGTTCGGAACCCCTAGAGCGCTAGAACAATATGCATGGGAGGATTTCCCAGAGAGATAACTCGGAATGATGAATGTTAGTTGAGCGGTCCGGATAGACTGAAGTCCGGTAGGCGTACCAGTCAGGCCGACGGCTTGGAGAAAGGTCCAGCCAGACTGAAGGCCCTGGAGGGCGGTCCAGATTGGCTGAAGGTTCTGAGAGTGGTCCAGATTGGCTGAAGGCCTAGTAAGGCAGTCCAGTCATGCTGAAGACTCTGCAGGTATTGGCCATCGGTTCGAGGAAAGGGATTTTGTTTGTTGCGATGTGTTAGCATTAGAAGGTCTGGCCCCGGGTATTGATCTTGATTAGTGGAGATGGTGCATGGACTCGAGAGTCCTTGCGAGCAGATTCAGAGCATGTGTGTTGCATGGATAGCAGTTACGCTATAAAGGAGTGATGTAGCGCTGAGCGAGCACCGTGGCACTTGTCGCAGTGACAAGGCGGCCAAGTGGATTTCCTTGGTAAGGGAAAGAGAGAGGAATATAACTCCGCGAGGGAGTGTAAAATTCACGGAAGTGACATCAACACCGCAGGGTTATGATTGGGGTGGTCCAATTGCGGTCATCGAGCAGCGTGATTGCGGCAATGGTTTGGGATCACATCCGGTTTGGGATGTCTGCTGAGGTCGCGGAAGGAATTCCGCGGGTGTAGAGCCAATAGGCTCGGAAGGGATGCAGGGATGGAGTCTTGGACGTCCAGCTTGATTCTGATCAAGGAGTTGTGTATGTAATGGTGGTTCATCCGGGGGGGATGACTGGAGGTGTCTTCAGTGTGTCGGGTTTTCCCAACCCGAGAGTACTAGGGCTAGTTCAGCATGTGCGTGTGATTGCAAGAAGAGAACTCATGGGAGTTGCTCTGAGGCTGAAGAATGTGTCATTCTGTCAGCAGGGTGTGGATAAAGTTGGACTTGGATCGGGAACCCGGTGGTTCAGGGTTATATCTAGCTCGTAAGAGTCAAGTGAATGTGGTGATCAGGATCGAGAAAAGTGCCATGGAGTGGTACTCAGTTGTTAAGTGTGGAGCCTGATGGGTGTGGTTATCAGAGGGTAAAGCCGGTGGCCGGCTTGAGACGGTGGTCAGGACACCGCAAGAAAGGAGAAAGTGAGTTTCGGGTTTCGATGGTTGTGCTTTGAGGAACTTGCTCTGGTTAAGGCTAGGTGATGAAAGGCAAGAGTATTTCTGGAGTTGAGTTGCCGCAGACTTCGAGGACGAAGCCTAATTTAAGTGGGGGAGAATTGTAACATCCCGAGTTCAGGAGTGCAAGTTCAGGGTTCAAAGTGAAAATGTATAAGGGCAACTCGGCGAGTCCATAGGTGGACTCGGCGAGTAGAGTCGCGACTCTGGTCGCATGTTAAGTGGCCAACTCGGCGAGTTGGTGCTGGGTGTAGAAAATCCTAATCTTCGGGGTTTGCCCCCTATTTAAAGGATGTTATGCCTTCTCTTCAGCCTCTATTTACCCTGAGAGTTCCAGAGAAAACCCTAATCGTGAGAAACTCCATTATTGAGAGAATTGAAGCTTGGAAGAAGGAATTTGTGAAGAGAAGTTGGAGGAATTTGAGGATAGCACCAAGAGGGCTTGTGGATCTGAAGTCTACATCAGTTTACGCTCATCTTTGGGGTAAGAATCCTCTGTCTTGAACCCTTTTTCCCCTATTGTCATCCATTGTGGTTGTTTTGGGGTTTTGGAGGATTTCATGAGTCATTTCGGGATTGGAAGATGGATCTGAGGATGCTACCTCAGATCTGGAGTAGTGATGATCCAAAAATGCATAAAGTCCCTTGGTGTTAAGTGATTGGCGAACCTATCTTGTCCCAAACCCAAGCCCTAAAGTGTAAAATGCCTAGATCTCTTTGGATTCACGTAAAGTTCGCCACTTTACGTGATAGATGGGTTGTAGGAGGCTAGATCTATGTTTTGGATCAATTGCATGGCCTGGAAGGTTCTGTTTGGAATGAGATCTAGAGGCACTCGGCGAGTCACAAGGGTGTACTTGGCGAGTTGCTTGAAGATGGTCTAGAACTCGGCGAGTTGGAAGAACAACTCGGCGAGTAGGTTGAAGATAGCCTTGGACTCGGCGAGTCTGTTCTTGGACTCGACAAGTTTGGTCGTAAGGTCCTATCCTTTCTTCTGGTTGAGCTGTGAATCAGTGAGTCAAGGGATGACTCGGTGACTCGAGTGTGAAAGGACTCAGAGTTGTTGGACTCTGCGAGTTGAGTCGCGGATTGGGGAAAATTCTGAGCATGGGGACTCGGCGAGTCATCGGGTTGACTCGGCGAGTAGAGTCAGTCAGGGGTTGACTTTGACTTTGACCAAGGGTTGACCAGTTGACTTCCAAGGTCATTTTGGTAATTGTTGGATATTGTTTTGAGTTCAGTGTTTTGGTGGTTGTCCAGTGGTGTAGATCGTATCAGTGGTCGGAGCAGTTTGGGTTATCTGTTCAGTCGGCAGTTTCGAGGTGAGTTATCCTCACTATATCAATAGGGTCTAAGGCACCAAGGCCGGCCCTTTATCGGATTGAGATCCGGGTATTTGTTGTTATGATATTGCTTTGATATGTTGCATCCTGGTTGCTAGGATGGTATATGTTAGAGACCTGGTTGAGGTCGGTATCCTGAGATGTAGGGTGATGCTATGCTAGTGACCGGTTAGGTCAGTATCCTCGTTAGGATGATGATATGTTATGTGATCTGTTTGACCGGTTTGTTGACTGTGAATTGTTATATGATTGTATGTTTATGTGCACATGGTTAGTTGGACTGGAGTTGGGTTGAGGCAGGTCCTGCTTTGTGCTGTAGGCCAAGATACCCAGGGCGGACCGGTTGTCCCGAAGGCCCAGCGAGCGGTCCGGATAGGCTGTAGGCCCCAAGAGGACGGACCAGACGTGCCGAGGCTCGGAGAGTGGACCAGGCCGACTGAAGGCCCGGTGCGGGCGGACCAGTCATACTGTAGAGTCAGAGAGTGGACCAGGTGGATTGAAGGCCCAGTGCGGGCGGACCAATCACACTGCAGACTCGATGTATATGGCTAGACTCGGAGGGTGGACCAGGTGGACTGTTGGCCGGTGCGGCGGACCAGTCACACAGTAGACCCGAAGTGCATGGCTGTTCTGTGATCGGATTTGAAATGGCATGTTATGCGTGTATGGTATATGTGGTTGGTATTTTGGGGATATCTCACTAAGCTTTCAGGCTTACAGTTGTGGTTTTATGTTTTTCAGGTTCTTCAGGAGACTGTGGCAAGGCAAAGGCGTGATCGTACCGCTCCTCATGTTTATGATGTGATGTGATTCTGGGAATACTTTAATTTAACTGTATTGAAAACCTTTTTGTAATAATTTAATGAAATCAGGTTGTTTTTGAAAAGTTTAAATTGGTTGGAATTTTTCTGTCATTACACCCAAAATGACCCTAAATGGCAAGGAATTTACCCACTCCAACACTTTTAAAATCACATCAAAACAAGTGGAAAGGAATTTTACCAAATCCACCTAGAGGAGCTCAAGGATTTCCACGTGCGAAACCTCGTTCAAAATAAACTTTTCAGAAATCAAATGTCAAATCTTTCAGAAGTTACCCACCTCGGACCAATTTCAAGTCCAATTCACTCCATAAACCTCTGAGCAAGCACAATGTCAGATTCAATGACAAACCCTCTTTTTGCAAATGTCAGTGCAACTATCAAAAGTTTTTATCTCATGTCAAGTCAAATAAAAGTCAGAAATCTCGTACTTTTTAGAAATCTCGTAATAATCCAAATCTGAACAAACACCCAGGATTAGGTGTAAAAGTTGACAAAAGACCTTTCCATGCAACCTCGGACCATGCATCATGTAAGATTACATCAATCGTCCCTGGCTCAAAACTTGTTTGGATGCCTAAACTAACCGTGTAATTCTCAGGCTTTCTGCAAGGAGGAACAAGAAGAAGAATGGTTAATTGATAGTGCCTGCTCCTTGCACATGACCGGAAGGTTAGAGTACCTTTGGATTTCATGCCTACATGCAATGGTGGAAATGTCACATTTGGCAAGAATGCGAACGGTGTCATCCGAGGTTACGGTGTTCTCACTATGGGGAACTTTTCCATCAGAAGGTTGCTTATGTAGAAGGTCTTAAACACAATCTCATCAGTTTTTGCCAACTATGTAAAGCAGGACATCATGTTGAATTTGACGATCAATTCTGTTACATAATGACAAGTGATCGCAACACTTGCTTAATGAAATCTCGCTCTGAAGGCACGATGTATCCTCTGGATGTTTCTCTCATCAATGGTAAACCGCAGCTGTGTTTTCTGCCCAAAGCTGTATCCGAAGTCTGCTGGCTGTAGCATCGCAAGCTAGCTCATCTCAACTTTCGCTACATCAACAACCTCGTCACAAGAGAACTAGTCCGTGGTCTTCCCATTCTCAAATTCAGCAATGATACTCTTTGTCCAGCGTGTGAATGCGGTAAACAAGCAAAAGCAAGCCATCCTCTGATAATGGATTCTTCTATCTCTGAACCACTGGAGCTATTACACATTGATCTCTGCGGTCCCTCAACCGTAGCCAGTCTTCACCACAAAAAATATATACTGGTTATTGTTGATGACTACACACACTTCAAATGGGTCTTCTTTCTTAGACTCAAATTAGAGACACTACATATCTTCGTTAACTTCATCAAAGAAATCGAACTTCAAATCAAGCTTCCAGTCAGACACATCCGCAGTGATAATGGAACTGAGTTCACTAATCCTCTTCTGAATAATTTCCTGGTTTCCAAAGGCATCTCTCACAACTTTTCAGCACCATATACACCGCAACAAAATGGTGTAGTAGAGAGAAGAAACCGCACACTCGTTGAAGCAGCAAGATCCATGCTTAACTTCGCCCAACTTCCTCTCTACTTCTGGGCCGAAGCAGTAGCAACCGCATGCTTTGTTCAAAACCGAAGTATCGTATGCAAGCGTCTCAATAAAACACCATATGAAGGTCTCAACAATCGCAAACCCAATGTTCGTTTCTTTCATATCTTTGGATGTAGATGCTTCGTGATCAACAACAGAGACCAACTCAACAAGTTTGCACCAAAGTCTGACGAAGGTATCTTCCTTGGATATTCTACTAACAAGGTTGCATATCAAGTGCTCATCAGAAGAACAAGGTTGATCATCGAAAGCTTTGATGTGAAATTTGATGACTCTCACATCCGCAGTGCACCTCCGTCCACCGAAACCACTGCAATCATGGAAAGTGAAATTCCAGCCACTTCCGGACCTCTGAATCTAGTTGAAATCAACTATGATGATCTGTTTGATCCCATTGAAATGGTGAAACTATCCGAAGGCCTAGTGTCACCCGCAACTCAACAACAACATGCCGATGTATCTGGACCTTCTCTATCTGAAGTAGTATCGCTCAATACTTCCACCTCTCCGGTTGAGGTGGAAAACTCTACTCCGGATCATTTTGCAACCGTTGAGGTTCCAGTATCTGATGTTGCTTACATTCCTGCCCGAAGTGAAGCTCCACCATCAAACGAACCTTCGGAGGACTCAGATGACGAATTCATAGAGAATATTGACACTAGATCTGATCCTAGAATTGTCACTCTTCCATCTGCATTCCAGGGGTAACCTTCTCAGGTTCCAGAGGAACTCCCATCCGCAATACATGGGGAACCTCAACCTTTGCCAATTCCTTCAACAGGATGCTCTCAAATCCAGGGGGAACTGCCTTCCCCAATCGCAGATTCCTCTGACATCCAAGATATTCCTTCTACCGCAGCTGTTGATCATCTGATGCCACGTCTTCATGTATGGACAAGAGACCACCCACCAGGTCAAATTATTGGCAACCCATCCGTAGGTATCCAGACTCGGTCTTCCAAAGACTTATCTGATCACTGCCATTATGCAGCATTTATGTCTTCGGTTGAACCTAGAACGATCAAAGAAGCATTGCTTGAACCAGACTGGATAGCCGCAATGCAAGAAGAATTAGAAGAATTTGAATGAAACAAAGTATGGCAACTTGTTCCTCTTCCACAACGTCATACTATTGTTGGTACAAGATGGGTTTTCAAGAACAAGCTAGAAGAATATGGCTCAGTCATTAGAAACAAGGCAAGACTTGTTGCCCAGGGCTACAGTCGACTAGAAGGAATTGACTATGATGAAACGTATGCTCCAGTAGCACTTATGGAAGCCATGCGGATCTTTCTAACATACACAACCCACAAAAATGTCAAGGTTCACCAAATGGACGTTAAGAGTGCTTTCCTCAATGGTGAACTAAAAGAAGAGGTTTATCTTCAACAACCTTTGGGCTTTGGAAATGTTGAATTCCCTGACCACTGCTATAAGCTTGAAAAAGCAGTCTACGGTCTGAAACAAGCCCCAAGAGCTTGGTATGAGACACTCTCTGAATTTCTTGTCTCATTCGGGTACAAAAGAGGAGTGATTGATACCACATTATTCAGAAAAGCAAATGGTGACCACCTTATGTTGATACAAATATATGTGGATGATATCATCTTCGGATCTACTAATCAAGGCATGGTAGATGAATTTGCAAAGCTCATGACCAACAAATTCAAAATGAGCATGAATAGAGAGATTAATTTCTTTCTAGGTCTTCAGGTTAAACAAATTCAGCAAGGAATTTTCATTCATCAAGAAAAATACACCACCGAACTTTTGAAGAAATATTTAATGGACAATTGCTCTTCTGCTAAGGTCCTTATGGCCTTCGGTTATAAGTGTTGGATTAATGTCTAAGTCCATAACTATAATTGGTAAGACATGACCCGACCCGGCATGGTCCATTTGGGTTGCATGGCATCATGCATTTGGATAGACTAAAATGAGAGAAATAACACTTAAGGTTTGTTAATATATTATAAGTTCTAATATATTAATAAGGTTATTTAATTAGTATTGATCAAGAATTAATTTGGAATTAATTAAGTGATCAAAAGGAGACTAATTAAATATATGGGTTGATTGTGTAAATCATTCATTCTTATATATGTGGGCTTATGATCCAAGATTCCTTATGTTGAACTAAGTCCATGGGGTGACCCATGGATGCTCCATGGAGGTTAAAATTCATGGAGCATAAGGAATGGGTAAAGTCATGAGTTACATGGTGTAACCCTAATAGCCACCATATAAAAGAATCCCATGGATCAAGAAATCGTGCACTATGTGTGAGTGTGAGGGCTAGACGATTTCAAGGAGTGTTCAAGTTTCTCTCAAGTTATTCCAAGTGTATTTGGTGTTGTGTGAACCATTTGAGGTGTCACACTTGGGGCACTAGGCACTAAAGCTTCATGAAGACTTTCTACATCAAAGAGGTATGTATTCTATCTTGTTATATTCATTGTTTTGTATGCTAGATTAGGATAATACCTTGGAAGTTCATATTTGCATGTATAATAGAGAAAACATAGATCCAAGGTATTTAGGGTTGCATGTACACTTAGGAGTGTTAGAATGCTCAAAACCCAACAGTGGTATCAGAGCCACGGGTTGTTTTCTGTTATATTGATGCAAATATTTTATTTTCAAAGTTGAAAAAAAAAGGAAAAAAACATGAAGTTTGTCATATTTTAAGATAATTACTTGTTCTTGTTAAAAACTAATTATTTGTAAAATTTGAATAATTTGCTTTATGAGTTGAATTAGGTCAAATTTAATAAAAGATAAAATGATATGATTATTTTATTAGTTTTAAAAGTTTGATCTAAAGAGTTTTATTTTTTGAAACCTCCATAAGTTATGGATATGAAAAGGTTTTAAAAAAAATTGATTCAAAGTTTTTATGGAGTTACAAAATTTGGTGTTAATGTTTTAAAGGATTCCATAACTTAAGAATAAGTTATGGATCACCAAAAGTTTTTTGTGACATACCTTGTTTTATGAGTGAATTTAGATTAATGAATAAAATTATGTGATAGTTGGTTTTAATCCAAATTAATCTAAAAGAAGTTCATAAAATGTGTTTATGTAACTTATAAGTCACATTTATGAATCTCTTTCCTCATTAAATTGTTTTACGACTCCATAACTTGTCCTCAAGTTATGGATGTTCAAGAGTCACTTCATTAAAGTTTTTAAAACTTTAATTAAACTTATAAGTTATGAAAATCCAAGAGTTTTGAATAGTTTCAAAACTTTCCCTTAAGTTTTGGAATTTGTAAAGTTTTCCCCATGAATACTTTAATTCCAAGTTAGCCCTTAGAATTTTAAAAGTTAAAATTCAACCCTTATACTTTATAATATTATAAGTTAATAATATTTATATATATATATATATATATATATATATATATATGTATAAGAGTAAAGTCAGTCTTACCGTTAGTAGGCCTCGTTCACGAAGCCGGTCTATAAGGGGGGTATAAGGTTACTGCCTATAAAATGGCAGTTTAATGGGTGTCCACTCTCACCCACCACTTCCTTGACCGGTGGAGGGTCGTTAGCCGAACGGGTAGGACAAGGACTAGAATTCTCCCTTCATTAAAAGTATTAATGATAAATACTAAGTAACTAAACTCTTATAAATACCCAATCTTAGTTACTTAGGAAAATGTGAATAAGGTGCTAATCCATGAAATTACACTTTGCACTTTGTTTAAGTCGGTTAGTGGAGCATGTGTGGTTAACCGGCACACTAACTCGTATTTAACAATGTAGGCAAAGGGTAACTTAATGTTTATCATAGTATCGATGGAGCGTGTGTGGTTAACTGGCACATCGATTGAGGGGTAAACACTTAAGGGTAGCAAGTAATTTGCATGGTTACTTCACACCTTGTTTTGTGATCCTCGGCATCCCAGTCACAAAACCTGAAGGGCACACTCGAGATTGAAACATGCCATTGAAAAGTTCAATGAATCTCAAAGATCTAGGAGTTTCAAAAACCAATTAAAACCTAATAATACATTTCGTTTATCTTGGTGGAAATTGGTGAATCGTCATTCACCTACCTTCGAATATTTTATAGCTTGGATTACGACATCCTTCTTCTAATTTATAAAACAGTTTGTTGGGTCCTGGACTTAATATTTCATATTGGGTGTCATATTAAGGACTTTAAATCAACTATCTTGAATATCTCCCAAAAAGATGTCTGGTTTAGACATTTATGATCTTCCTAAATCTCTTGAAACAAGCTTTCCTAAATGAAGATGATGTCCCATGGAAATCATACTTCTTTCACCTGCTCTAATTATTCTCCCTAACCCACAAGTTCTTGAAAATTTTAAGGTCACTCAAGCCCTATTGGCAAGCAAAGGTCGATGTGTGATCACATCTTGGAGATGTAGTCACATATTGACAAGCCAGGAGAGTTAGGTTTCAAAGTGTTGAGAAAGTTGGTGCCTCAACTACTTTCTAAGTCACATAGTGAGTTCCTTTGGGACTCCTATGAAACAGACTATGACAAGACCCTTAATGATCTTATCTATTTGCTAAGATCAACTTCCTAAAACTTGTGGACATTGACAATAATGACATTGGATATCCAGTAAAGCTCTCTCTTTCCAATGGAAAGGGATCGGCCATAGTCAACTCGGTTGACCAAATGGTAAAGAGAGAGGCTAAGTCTGAGATAGTCCCATTATCAAGGGTCCATAGGTAACTATTGCCAAAGGAAGGGGCATTGGTTACGAAGCTGCCAAATTTACCTAAGGATGTTAAAGTCAATAAGTTTGGCTCTACTTCAGGTAAAGTCCATTGTCTAACTCTATTAAGTGCATGTTGATTCTGATCGCGAAGATGGATTTCAATCGCATGGTTTGGTGATCAGAATTTTGGGCTATTACTTAAGAGTTATGATATTTATATTACTTAGGAATAGATAACAACAAGGTTTTCATATGGATTGTAAGGATAAGTTTTCCGCAAAGTTTTAAAATAAAAGAAAAAGGTTTGGATTTTATTTATTTTAAGTATCCTTACAATGGCACTTGTGAAAAGCTGTTGCTTATAAGATTCCACTGATAGCAATATTGGAAAGTGAATTTGATTCTTTCATTTGTGGTAGTGTCTAAATTTACCAAATAAGGAAAGATTCTCATCACCCAAGTTTCAGTTGGATAGAAACTTGGAATCATGCAAGTTGTATAGCATGATGAATGAGAACTTTCAAGCATTGAAAAAAATTAAGACTAACTACTTGTTCACATGGATGTGTGAGTCAAGTGAAGGAATAAGGGATCGAGTACACATTCTTATGCACTGGTCAAGTCCACCACAAAAGATCGATAAGACTATTCGTCATGGTTTACTAAAGCTCACTAAATATGATTATACTTACAAGCTTAAGTGTATCTCTTAGACGTTGGAAAAGGTTTCAATGTATGGCAGAGCGAATAAGAAGAATCAAATTAGGCAGAAGGATAAAAGTTTCTCAAATCTGAAAAGATGGGAGAGTACATTAGTATCAGTTTTGTGATTATCTTATTGATTAAGAAACCATAGCACAATTATTTCTCTAAGGGAATCTTAGTGCATTCTTATGACTAAGAAGAGGAATCTTGAATTGTTGAAATGGTTAAATCAAGAAGACGAGTCATACTTCGTTCCAATATAAGTCTTAGAGTCATACTCCAAGATTGTAACTTGAGTGACATGTCTTAAAGAAGGTTTAAAACACTTGTCAAATGTAAGAGTAAAAGTTTTCTACTCTTGTACATTTGAAATTGGTAAGTTGTGATGTTTTGGATAAAATAAAGACCAACTTAGGCCAATTTTGTGAAGTGTTTGTCTTGATTAGAATCCACGCTATCTCTTGAATAACTGACAAGAAAGTCTTATATGTCAAGAAGACAGTGGGAGTCTTAAAAGTCTCAAGTACTAATCAAGAATAAAACCTAAATTCTTCATTAGCACACAACTTGAGGTTTATAACCTATCGTGTTGGCATATTATGTGTCCATTCTAGTTAAAGTTGGCTTTGCATATGAGTTCTTAGAGTTGTCAATTGGGTGCATAACAACTTGGAAGCAATGGCAGGCCCTTGAGTTGCCAGATGGCAAGAAATTAGATTGAGTTCAGTTCATATGAGTTTGGATTTGTCATTATCCTTGTCCTGTGACTATGGTTTTGACAATTCACATGGATAAGAACACATACACCATTAAATCTAAGTGTCATAAGGTTTCTCTCCGATTCATTAAAATGATGGTGAGGAAACACTTTCACTAAGTAGATTTTAGCTAGATAGCAATTGTGATATTTGCATTCTCAAAGTCGTTAGTGGAGCGTGTGTGGTTTACCGGCACACTAACATGGACTTGTGAGAAGTGGCAAAGGTCTAAACAATTGAGACTATGATTACGATATCCCTTTTCATAGTTCTTAAAAATTGTTTGGACACACCTGTGAGCTATCTAATGAAAGGTGTATGATTTTGATAAAGTCTTATCAAAGGAATAGTATCAGAAATCTAAACTTTGGTAAGAAAGTCAAT
This sequence comes from Lactuca serriola, assembly GCF_051521515.1. Taxonomy (NCBI): domain Eukaryota; kingdom Viridiplantae; phylum Streptophyta; class Magnoliopsida; order Asterales; family Asteraceae; genus Lactuca; species Lactuca serriola. The sequence continues at coordinate 197,324,628 of NC_136410.1, forward strand.
AAAGTATTGATTTCTAGAGGTCGAGCTGATTTCTGAGTACATGTCAAAGCTAGTGGGAGCATAAGTGTTATGCTAATAATCATCATGTTAGTGGGAGCATGATAATTATGATAAAGGTTGCAAGTTAGCAATGTTAATTATAGAAAACAAAAGTTTCAACTAGGAAAGAGTTGTTTTGCTAAAATTAAGGGAGAGTAAACTATACTTCGTCTCAAATATATAAGCTTAGATCACGAGGTTTTAATCATTTAGGCAAGGATATATATATATGAATTGCATGTTGGAATGGCTCAACATAAGGAAATTCTGTATATGGGTCCATTATTTGCATTCTAAAATTCGATTATGATTACGACATCCCTTTTCATAATCTGAATTATGAGAACTTGGCAAATTGAAATGGAAATATTATAGCAAAAGACTGGGTTAGTCTTTATGTGAGACATCATGAATTGTGTCCCATATGCTTCAGATATAGGATCGATTACATGTGCTATATTCATCCTTTCTAAAATTTTCCAAATGCCTGGGGCATTAAGAAGGGAAACGATTTAGAACTGGATATGACTAAAAGGATTAAACAATTGTCGAGGACAATCTAAGGTTTACCAAAGATTGGTTGCTCAAGGACAGTTGGAAGTATAGTGATAATTCTGGAAGGACCATATTGACATAATCTGTAAGGAGGCAACTCTTGTTCAAAAGTGATAGTCAAAATGGAATCTGGAAATGTTTCAAAGTTAGAAATTATTCAATCTGTGTAAGATTAGGAAACTTAATGCAAGAAGGATGTTTCCAATGAACCGATCTCCTTTAGAATGCTCTTTAATGGTTGTTGTCAAGTCTTTCTGACTTTGTGCATAATCATTACAAGAGGATCAATGGATATAAGTTTAGAATCTAATAGATTTCAGTAAATGGCATGAATTTGGAATTGTTGCATTTGCAGTAAGGATTTGGGATTGTGAAAAGAGGATCATTAGAGTTATGTTCAATTGATCTAATTCACAAAGTGAAGATCATAGAAAAACATAGTATGCATACTTGGTGTGTGGCATGACTAGTGTTTAGAAAACATAGTGTGCATGCTTGGAGCATGGGATAACTATTGTTTTAAATTCAAGAATAAAGTTGATGGCTGAAACAGTATACAATGAATAATGTGTAATCATATGGTGATAAATAAAAGGTCCTTTATTTATGTTCATAGGTTTTGATACCATATTGGATTCTATTATTCTTGTGTTTCATTTTGCATGTTTTGACTTCCAGAATAAACTAGGTTATTCTTCCGGAATGACTAAGTTATTCAAACTATCCACAGTCGGTCATATGTTGGAAATAGATATGAATTAAGACTGTCATGGGTTGGCTTGTAGAGGTCTAAGATGTTGGACAAAGGGCTACAACACTCATGAGTGCTCATAAGTTATGAGTATTGGATTCAACCCGTGCTCATTGGAATCACTTCATGGATTTTATCACGAGTGATCATGAGACGATAATATCTTATATTCTTCAAACCTAGAGATATGAGTTGTTACTATGAGTTGGTTGTACCTTGATTGCACGAAAACGCATTCGGTAACTCGGTGTTATAAAACGTGCCTTTGTGTATGATTCAACAAGTAGTAGAACAAGCCATATGAGTCGAAGTTTATCCATTCCTTTTACCTTCGAGATAAAAGCGATATCTATGGGCCCCTCAATGATTTGATGATGACAAATGGAAGTGCTCGGTCGGGCCGGGACTGATTTGATTTGTTCAATTAGTCAGTCGTCATAAATCAGAAATTGGGAAACAACAAATGGACAGAGAGAAAGATTATAATCCATGTCTCAGTCCATATGATATCCAGAATGGAGGAATATATGATCCCTTATCTAATGGACAAGTCATTGACAAAGGTCAGAGTTCATCTACAAGGTCAGAGTTCGAAAGAAGCTTTTGAGAGCTACAATTGCCAGTCGGTTCTTGAAGTCATACACAATAATAGTTTTAGACTTATCCAAGTGGGAGACTGTTGGATTAATGTCTAAGTCCATAACTATAATTGGTAAAACTTGACCCGACCCGACATGGTCCATTTGGGTTGCATGGCATCATGCATTTGGATAGACTAAAATGAGAGAAATAACACTTAAGGTTTGTTAATATATTATAAGTTCTAATATATTAATAAGGTTATTTAATTAGTATTGATCAAGAATTAATTTGGAATTAATTAAGTGATCAAAAGGAGACTAATTAAATATATGGGTTGATTGTGTAAATCATTCATTCTTAAATATGTGGGATTATGATCCAAGATTCCTTATGTTGAACTAATTCCATGGGGTGACCCATGGATGCTCCATGGAGGTTAAAATCCATGGAGCATAAGGAATGGGTAAAGTCATGAGTTACATGGTGTAACCCTAATAGCCACCATATAAAAGAATCCCATGGATCAAGAAATCGTGCACTATGTGTGAGTGTGAGGGCTAGACGATTTCAAGGAGTGTTCAAGTTTCTCTCAAGTTATTCCAAGTGTATTTGGTGTTGTGTGAACCATTTGAGGTGTCACACTTGGGGCACTAGGCACTCAAGCTTCATGAAGACTTTCTACATCAAAGAGGTATGTATTCTATCTTGTTATATTCATTGTTTTGTATGCTAGATTAGGATAATACCTTGGAAGTTCATATTTGCATGTATAATAGAGAAAACATAGATCCAAGGTATTTAGGGTTGCATGTACACTTAGGAGTGTTAGAATGCTCAAAACCCAACAATAAGATCTCTGCTGATCCCTCTGGAGAATCTATGGATCACAAGACTTATAGAGGTATCATTGGTTCACTAAAGTACCTCACCATAAACAGACCTGATATTGTCTTCGCAACTGGTGTATGTGCAAGATACTAAGCTGATCCAAAAGTGTCTCACATGACCGCATCCAAACAAATTCTTCGGTATCTTAAAGGAAGCAAATCTATGGGCTTATGGTATCCTGCAAGCAACGACTTCAGTCTTCAAGCCTTCACCAATGCGGATCATGCAGGTTGTAAGCTCGATAGAAAAAGTACATAAGGTGGATGCCAATTTCTAGGAGGAAGACTTGTAAGCTGGTCTTCAAGAAAACAAACTTGTGTATCTCTATCTACTGCAGAAGCAAAATATGTGGCCGTAGCCAGCTACTGTTCCCAAGTTCTTTGGATGAAGACACAATTGCTAGACTACGGGTACAGAATGCTGCGGATACCAATTTACTGTGACTCTGAAAGTGCTATAGAGATCTCTCATAATCCTATTCAGCACTCCAAGACAAACATATTGAGTTACGGTATCATTTCATCAAAGATCATATTCTAAAAGGTAATATTGAACTCATCTTTGTTCCTACTCATGAAGAGATTGCTGATGTTTTCACAAAATCTCTTGACTCTACAAAACTCAATGCATTCTTACAAATGTTGGGAATGATGAATCCGGAACCCACAATTCTTTATGAAGTGTTAGCTACCACAGAACATCATTGGTCTCCATTGCGGTTCTAACTGAGAATTACATATGATAGATGGCTTTGATACCGCAATCTAGGTACCGTGGCCATATGTCATACGTATCTCTCATGGGTTTTAATGTTCTTTTATTTCTAACTTTTGTACAAGTGTTTTCTCACAGATTCTCTCTGAAATCTTTCTTTGCTCATCCGCGATGGATTTTCTCAACCGCAATGATGAATTCATCCGCAATCGTCTTAAATAAATTCCAACAGATTCGTTAACTCTCGAATCTTTGTGTGCTATTTAATGATCCTTCATTAAATAAAATACAAACATTCCCTTTAGAAACTGTCACTTTACCTTTCTGAATAAACCCCGTATCAGACCTATTTTAGGGATGATGACAAAAAGAACGATTCCCAAATCAATCCATTCTCAACTTGTCTTTTCCTCTCCCAACCACGTCCCATCAGTTACAACATTCTCTCTCATCACCCCACGTTTACCTGACGTATTACCATGCATCTAATCCGCCATTAAATGCAAACCTCTTTTAAGATCTCTCAAAATCTCTCCAAAACCCGTTTCATCTTCGTGTGGCTGAGATTCAATCCCAGAATCATTGATTCCCCCCCCCCCAAAACCCCTTTCAACTTCTTACTTTGACCTAGGGTTAAAATCCTTTTACTTCCTTTATAAACCCACATTCTTCTCTAAAATCGTTTATGCTCTCTGTGTATTCGATTATTCTCTCAAAACTCCCAAATGCTCTCAAGAACTCTAATCTCACATCTCTCAATGGCGAAATCAGGTGCATCCAAGAAGCAATCCAAGGATTTAGGCTGCCACAATCCAAAAGGTTCAAACCTAGATGGATCAAATGGCAGATACCTTGCTAAAAGTTCAAGCCTCAACCGCAGCCGCAGGTACATCTAATATTCCTCCTACTTCAACTCCTGTTCCACCTACCGCAGTCAACCCATCTCAAGACGAAGAGCCAGCTATTGAACTCAGCTCAGCCCCAACCTTCGGTTTTGATGATGAAGACATCCAAGAGGTCAACAAACCAAATCCTTCAGATGACGACCTTATGATGTTCGAAGAAGAAGAAGAATCCAACGGTTCTCAGCATTCAACTTCTAAGCCCAAGGAAAAGAAAAAGAAAAAGAAGAAAGATGTTGTCACCAGAAAAGAATTCCTCAAACTCCAAGCCAAAGTCGATCAAATTTTGGCTGCGGTTAAGCCTATCCAACCTCCACCTGAAGATACTCTAGGACCGTAGTCTCTGATTGAACGCATTGAACGACTTGAGACAAGAGAGCGTATGGCTGCTGAGCACATCTCTCTCAAAGTCGAAATGGGGATTCGATCTCTTGATAACAACCGCAGGGCCGATCATCAAGACTTTATGGCCGCAGCGGAAAGCCTCATTACTGAGGTGACCGCAATCAAACAAGGCTTACAAACAGCCATTGCGAATCAAGTTGCACAATATCAAAGGGTGATAGATGAGACTCATACTGCCTATGAGTCCAATATCTCTGTTCTTCATGCAACAATCAACCGGATGCAGAAATCCCTTACCTCCAATTTCCATGGCCCTGAGATACTTCAGCTTACCAAAGACATACACAAGCTGCTCTTCAACTTTGCCACTCCAAATAACTCACAACTGGCCGAAATGATGAAAATTCACTTTGCATAGGTCTATGCCAAAGTGGATGGCCTCAAACAATGGCTTGAGGAAGCACCTGCGATGCATCCCTCAAGAGGGGGAAGTGATGAAGAAGGCCATCGCTCTGATACATCCATTCGTTAGAGCCCTCCAATCACCACAAAGAAAATTCCCACACCGCAGCCTTCACCTCCACCATCTCAAAATATTCCATCTCCCGACTCATCACCCAAAAACACCCTCAATAGACCTGAGACTCCTCCTCATTTCAAAAACCTTGAGGAACATATGTCATCAGAAAGCTCCACAGACTCTCGTGCCACCGCTCAAAGGAAACATGATTGGAAAGCGGCCAAGCTAGCTGAAATCATATGGAGAGAATGCGGATTTGACACTATGATCGATGAATCGCTGATCAACTCATGGGTCAATCCTCTTCGCAGGCTGCTAGATGAAGACTACACTCCCCATCTCACGTATGCTGAACCACCATCCGATGGTTATTGGGATATTCCAATTTCTCCCAATGCCAAGTATTTTGCTGTCTTCTTTGACTGTAGTCTTCCTTATCACAAGTGTTTTCCGATGGAATTTGAAAGACTCACTTTCTTCTATGCGAAGCATGGCTCTTTAGTAGAAAACATATGGTCTAACGATAGACCATCCACAGTGAAAAACTACAAGATGCGGAAGTTCATGAAAGTTGAATTTGCTCAATTCACTCTTACTAGAATAGAGCATGACTACATCTGCACCCAGGCAGACTTTCCCTGCATGAATCCTGAAGAAATATTTCTCATTGCTAGAGTTTTTCAAAAGAAGACAGAGAAGCATCCGAAGATGTAGATAGCTCTTGACAAAGCCAAATCCTTTCTAAAGGTCACTGTTTGCGACTTTGCCAAAATCGATGCGGATATCCACCCCACCATCACCAGAAAGTTTGATTTCCCCCACTAGAACCTGTGCCAATGCCAACCGAAGGCTTTGAAGAAAGATCATTAGGCACAACAAACTATCCTAAACTTGGGATAATTTTCAAACAGAAGACGGACAACGTCAAATATTTCATTCCAATAAAAGCTATGCATCGTCTGCCCAAGAAGCAACTTGACATCTGCAAGACCACAGTAGAAAGATCAAAGCACACTACTGTAACAACCCGAAATTCATATCCCTAAATGTAACCCTTCTCGCGACTCGTTTCGATCATCCAATCGCCATTTCCGATTTCGTTTCCGATTCCGACAATTTATTAAGTCATTAATGTATATTTTATTTTATGACTTAATAAGTGTCTTAATACCCATAGAACTCATTCTAACGTCTCATATTAATGATCGGAACATTTCTAGAATCAACCATATCGGGTTAGGGCAAATTGGTCGGGTTACGGCAAATTGTTCCTTGATCATTCCCTTAGCGATAAATCATTTGCTTTGATAACTCTTTCCTGCTTTATCGCTTAATATGGTGCTATATCTGTATTGATGAGATATTCCCTAATCCATATCTTTTGATTCAATTCAGAGGACTTATGATCCTCTCTTTCCTGATCTTTTTAGATCAAGATGCCTCCACGAAAGAGACCCAGCTCAAAGAACACCAACAACCCTCCGCCGCCACCACCACCTCTTCAAATCGATCTAGAAACACTTCAGGCAACCATTTCTGCCACCATATCAGCTCTCCTACCTCAACTAAACCCCAATGGTTCGGGAGGTGGTTCCCAAAACCAAAACCAAGAAGGTAATCAAGGACACCGGAAGGAGTGTTCCTATAAAGACTTTATTAATGCAAAACCCACATTCTTCGATGGCACAGGGGGTGTCATTGCTCTAACTCAGTGGTTAGAGAAAATTGAATCTATCTTCGAGATTTGCGCCTGTTCAGAATCTGATAAGGTGAGATTTGCCGCCTATACGCTCAACGATAAGGCTTTGACTTGGTGGAACGGCCGAGTCAAATCCCTGACTCTACCTGTAGCTAATGCTATGGGATGGGAAGTTATGAAGGAACTACTACGTGCGGAGTATTGCCCTCGGGGTGAAATCCAGAAGCTGGAACATGAGCTATGGAACCTGAAGATGAAAGGTTCTGATATCGCCTCTTACACTTCAAGGTTTGATGACTTGGCACTTCTTTGTCCGGGAATGGTTACCTCGGAAAGCAAAAAGGTAGAAAGGTTCATCTGGGGATTAACTCAACCGACCAAAGGGAACGTTATAGCAGCAAAGCCAGATACCTATGACATTGCCAAGTGTTTAGCACAAACTTTGATTGATCACAATGATGATCAAGAGGAAGCAGGCACCACTCCCGAGCCAACATAAAAGAGTGGCGAGAAAAGAAAGTTTTGGAGAAAGAAGAAGAAGAGTCAGTCTTCCCCAGAACCCTCAAAGAAACAACAAATAGTGGAAGTCCACGCTGCCACTACCCCTGCTGCTGTTTCTGTTGTCAATTCCACATCTCAAGTACCTGTTACCGGATATGTCGGTACCCTCCCATGGTATGACCAATGTAACTACCACCATCGCATCCCTGGACCTTGTCGTGCAAATTTCTGTAGAAGTTGTGGCCAGGAAGGTCACCTCGCACGAACCTGCAAAGCCCCAACCCCATCAACTAGTCAAGCTTCCAGAGCAGGTATTGGTCGAACCTGCTACAGCTGTGGAGAGGTCGGGCACTATAAGCGAAACTGTCCAAAGACAATAACGTCTGGCAACACTGGGAGAGTCCTAATGTGTGAGCCTTTTCAAATTATAGAAGTATTTAATGTGTGAGCCTTTTCAAATTCCAAACTTTAGGGCAAGTATTGAAACTATTCAAGACTTTTCATTTCATAACTTATGAGTTTTAATGGTCCATTAAAATGAAGACTCTTCATTTTATGTAACCTCTTATTCTTTAATGACACTTTTAAAGAAGTGACTTTTGGTTATCCATAACTTGAGGACAAGTTATGGACTCCATCATTAGCCATTAAGATCAAGAATTATACTACAAGGAAATTACACATAATTCCTATGATCTTCTAAAAACTCATAAGAACATAAACATTCATATCAAAATTTCAAGAATCATATTAACACATATAAAACATTGAATTTTGATATTAGCCATTGTAAATGGATTAGCATAAACATTACACCAACTAAAACAAGTTTTAAAACACCAAAACAGTTTAGGGTAATGTTTCTAGTCCATTTCGAACAGAAAAACTCGAAAAACTGCATTTTGGGGCTCCTACTCGACTAGTGCAAGAACCTACTCGACGAGTAGGATGAATTTACACATGGACTCGTCGATTTCCCCCATGGACTCGGTGAGTTCATGCTGCAGAGTGCAGATTTTTGAGATTTTTCAACAAGTTTGCATCAAGTATCAAGAAAACAAGCCTAGGCTCTGATACCACTGTTGGGTTTTGAGCATACTAATACTCCTATGGTGCACATGCAACCCTAGAAACCTTGGATCTATGTTTTCTCTTAAATACATGCAAATTTGATTTCCAAGGTTTACAACCTAACTAGCATGTTATGGGGCACTTGTAATACAAAAACTTTAAGTAGAATAATATACCTTTCTTTTGTGGTTGATTGCTTGGAGTTTTAGAGCCTAGCACCAATAATGTGGATGCCTCAAGTGGTGTCACAAATCACCAAAAACAAGTTGGAAGTTCTTGAGAGAATATGAACCATATAGAAATCGACTCACCCTTGTGCTCACATACACTAGTGCCAATTCTAGAACCAAGGACTCCTTTATATAGTATGGAGGATTAGGGTTAAACCCTAATACCAATGACTCTTCATTTACCTAGGATCCATGGGTTAAAAGCACCATGAACTATCCATGGACCTCATATACTCTTAGCCCATCCTAAATAAATCTTAGCCCAATCCATATATATAAATAAGAGTCCATATTTAATTAGCTCCATTTTGATCACTAAATTAATTCTAAATTAATTCTTGATGAATACTAATTAAATAATTACGACTTCATATTAATATATTATAACTAATAATATATTAACATATCATAAACATATTATTCTCAAAAGCATATCCATGCAAGTTGTTAGGTGAAGTGCAACCCAAATGGACCATGTTGGGTCGGGTCAAGTTGATACCAAATATAGTTAAAGACTTAGACACCTTATCCAACAGAAGAAACTAGAAATTTCTGCATTCTGCTGAGTGAACTCATCGAGTCCATGGGGGACTCGGTGAGTCCATGCATATATTCATCCTACTCGTCGAGTAGGTTCGTGCACTCGACGAGTAGGAGGCCCATAGTGTAGTTTTCGAGTTTTGCTGCTGGAAATGGACTAGAATCATTACCCTAAACTGTTTTGGACTTACAAAACCTGTTTTTGATGTGGTAATGATTATGCTAATCCATTTACAATGGTTATTATCAAAATTTCAAGTTTTATATGTGTTTATATGATTCTTGAAATTGATGATATGAATGTTCATACACTTATGAGTTTGGTAGATCATAGGAATTATTTGCAAATTGTTTGTTAGTTTAATTCTTGATCAAAATGTTTTAATTGGAATCCATAATTTGTCTTCATAAGTTATGAAGTTGAAAAGTTTTGAATAGTTACAAAACTTGCCCTCAAGTTTTGGAAAAGGTAAAGTCACTTTAGAAAAACTTTAGTTCCAACCCCTAGAATTTTAAAAGTTAAAATTCAACCCATATACTTTATAATATTATACGTTTATATATATATATATATATATATATATATATATATATAAGAACAAGTCTATTTACCGTTAGTAGCCTCATTCACGAAGCCGGTCTATAAGGGGGGGGGTATAAGGTTGTTGTCTATAAAATGGCAGCTTAATGGGTGTCCACTCTCACACACCGCTTCCTTCACTGGTGGAGGGTTGTTGGCCGAACAGGTAGGACAATGAATTTAATTCTCATTAAAAGTATAATGATTATTATAAAGTAACTAAATGTTTTTATAAATTCCCAATATTAGTTACTTTAGGAAAATGTGAATTTGGTGCTAATCCATGAAATTACACTTTGCACCTTGCTTAACTCGTTAGTGGAGCGCGTGTGGTTAACCGGCACACTAACTTGGATTTAACAAGGTTGGCAAAGGGTGGCTTAAGGTTTATCATAGATCGGTGGAGCGCACCTGGTTAACCGACACATCGATTAGGTGATAAACATTAAGAGTACCAAGTAATTTGCATGGTTATTCACACATTGTATTGTGATCCTCGACATCCCATTCACAAAACGTGAAGGGTACAATCGAGATTAAAACATGCCATTGAAAAGCTCAATGAATCTCAAAATAATCTAGGAGTTTCAAAAACATATTAAAACCTAATAATTTATTTCGTTTTTCATGGTGGAAATTGGTGAATCGTCATTCACCTACCTTCAAATATTTTATAGCTTGGATTACGACATCCCTCTTCTAAGTTATAAAATATTGTGTTAGGTCCTAGACTTAATATTACATTTGGGTGTTCTATTAAGGACTATCTTTATATCTAATCTAAACTTGTCTTTCTTCTTTTTCAGATGTCTTCCAACAATGCTGTTTTTGGCTCAAACCCTACCGGCTCCTTCTCTCTCATGAACCTTTGTGGGAAAATCATCTTTAATGGGGCTAATTTCAATGATTGGATTAGGAACATAAGGATGGTCACTTGCTATGAGGACAAGGAATATGTCCTCGACAAGGAGCTAAAGGATCTTGATGAGTCTACTACTACTCCCGAGGAGATTGCTGACTTTAGGGCACATCATATAGATGTTGGATAAGGTGTCTAAGTCCATAACTATTTTTGGTATGTACTTGACCCGACTCGGCATGGTCCATTTGGGTTGCATGGCATCATGCAATTGAATAAACTAAATGAGAGAAATAACACTTATGGTTTATTAATATATTATAAGTTCTAATATATTAATAATATTATTTAATTAGTTTTGATCAAGAATTAATTTAGAATTAATTAAGTGATCAAAAGATAACTAATTAGATATATGGGTAGATTATGTAAATCTTCCATATCATATATAGTGGGCTAAGAGGCTCCATGGATTGTCAAGTTGGGATCCACCCATAGGATGCTCCATGGATCAAGAAATGAAGAGTCATGTTACATTAGGGTTTACCTAATGCAACACACTATATAAGCAATGTGTTTCTCCCCAAAATCGGCTACACCAACTAGAAGAAGAGGGCTTGGCCGATTTTGCAAGTGTTAGAGTTTTCTCTCAAGGTTGTTCATTGCATTTGGTGTTGTGTGAAGCATTTGAGGCATCACACCTGAGGTGCTAGGCTCACAAGGTTTTAAGGAACACTTTCAACAACAAGGTATGTAGTTCTATCTTTCATTCAAAGAAAAATTGTTCCCCATGTATGCTAGATAGGAACATAACCTTGGAAATCAACTTTCCATGATAATTAGACAAACATAGATCCAAGGTTATTAGGGTTTCATGTACACTTAGGAAGTGTTAGAATGCTCAAAACCCATCAATAGATGCTACCAAAGTGGCATGTATCATGTTGGCCACGATGACAACCGAGCTCCAAAAGTCCTATGAGGACTTTTATCCTTTTGAGATGCACTAGGATTTGATGGATAAATACCATCATAGTGCTTGTCAAGAGCAATAAGAAATAATTTCCTCCATGATAACAACCCGAATGAAGGATGGTGAACCCTTCATGGGCCACATGCAGAAAATGCAAAGGTTTGTGGACCGTCTGCTGAAGTTGAATGTGAGCTTCCTCGAGGAGTTGGCCATTGATATCATACTACACTCCTTACTATATTGTTATGATCAATTCCGAATGACCTATCATATGAAAAAGGAGCAGGTCACACTCATCAAACTTCAAGGACTTTTGAAGACCGCCAAAAGTGGTCTTAAAAGTAAATCGGTTGTTACTACTCCTACTCCTATCACCGCCCCTGTTCTGGCTATCGTGCAAGGTAAAGGAAGAAGAGGAAGAAACCTTCGAAGGGTACCACGGGAAAGTCTCTTGATGGCTCCTCTTCAAGTAGAACCAATAGTGGTTCTGTAACTCCTTATGCCAACCCTAAAGAGGCTGAATGCTTCTATTGCCATGAAAAGGTGCACTGGAAGCGAAACTGCCCAAAGTACTTGCAAGATGTTAAGGATGGGAAGGTGAAACCCAACCATGTAGGTATTTACGCTATATTATATAATAACTCACCATATTCTAATTCTTGGGTCCTTGATACAGGTTGTGGTATTCACATATGTTCTGATTTACAGGGACTAAGAAGAAGTGACAATGTGGATCATGGGAAGATAAACTTAATCATGGGGAATAGGAAAGCTTCACCTGTCACCAAGATTGAAGTTTATTCTTTGTTGCTAAGTAGTAGGTTAACATTAGATTTGCATAAATGTTGTTACTCTTCTGAAATGGCGAGAAATATTATTTCCTTTCACGGTTTGTACAAAGAAGGATTTACTTTTCATTTGATAATGAATGTGGTGCTATTAATGCTTTCTATAATAATGTTCTTTATTTTAAATCATTACCATGTGATGGTGTATATGAAACTGTGTTGGTTGTAGATAACCTAGGAAATAATGTGTTGTGTATCGATTCTTCCACTAGCTTGGATAAAGCATCATTATGGCATTGTCGTCTTGGACATGTGACCAAGAAACGCATAGGACAACTCTAAAAGGATGGAGTCTTGGAGTCATTTGACCTAAAGTCACAAGATTGTTGTGAATCTTGTTTACTTGGAAAATAACAAAGTCACCCTTCACTGATACATATGCTAGGGGTGAACTTTTGTTGGATCTTGTACATGCAGATGTGTGTGGACCCTTCAGAACCGCCACAAGGGATGCTAACCGCTTCTATGTGAGTTTTACTAATGATTACAATAGATATGGTTATGTCTACTTAATCAAGCATAAGTCAGAAACCTTTGAAAAGTTCAAAGAGTTTAAACAGGAAGTGGAGACTCAGCTGGACGAGAACATTAAGATACTCCAATCCGATCGAGGTGGTGAGTATCTTAGTATAGAGTTCCTTGACTATCTTAAGGAATGTGGGATTGTCTCACATTTGACACCTCCCAGAACACCACAGCTTAATGGTGTGGCTGAAAGGCGTAATCGAACCTTGTTGGATATGGTTCGCTCCATGATGAGTCGAGCTTTGCTACCAATCTCATTTTGGGGGTATGCCTTAGAGACTGCCGCCCATACCCTTAATCTAGTCCTTACCAAAAAGGTTGCCAAAACACCTCACGAGATGTGAACTGGGAAAGTTCCCAATTTGGATCACATCAAGATTTGGGATTGCGAGGCTTTCATGAGGCACGAGACTCACGATAAGCTCAAACCTTGGAGTGAGCGGTGTATTTTGATCGACTACCCACATAAATCCATTGGTTACCTCTTCGATAGACTCAGTGGTAATGTGGTCTTTATGGCAAGGAGAGGAGTATTTTGTGAGAAAGAGTTCATAAGCCAAGGAAACAGTGGGAGGAAAATTGACCTTGAAGAAATTCAAGAGTCAAGTGGTGAAGGAACCTCAAACCCTAGTAATCAACCTAAGGAGGAAACTCCTGTTGCTCCAACTGATGATTCTGTACCTCTGAGGTGTTCCACGAGAGTTAGGAATGTACCTAAGCATTACTATGGTTTCCATATTACTGCGGAAGGTGATACACTTATAAGTGATAGTACACTGGTGAGTTTGGATGAATCTTACAGCTACACGGAAGCCATGGTAGTCCCCGAGTCTACTAAACGGAAAGAGGCTATGGACAACGAGATACAGTCCATGTGTGAAAATCAAGTTTGGAACTTGGTTGACAATGTACCAGGTCATAAGACAATCGGGTGCAAATGGATCTTCAAGAAGAAGACTGACATGAATGGTAATGTACACACTTATAAGGCACGACTGGTTGCATTGGGTTTTTCTCAAACTCCGGGAGTTGATTATTATGAGACCTTTTCACCAGTATCAAAGATTAAGTCTATTAGGGTTATGCTAGCTATTGCTACATTTCATGACTATGAAATATGGCAAATGGATGTCAAAACCGCTTTCCTTAATGGAAAGTTGGCTGAGGATGTTTAGATAAGTCATCCAGAAGGTTTTGTTAGTACAGAGTACCCTAATAGAGTGTGTAAGCTTGAGATACCTATCTATGGATTGAAACAAGCACCTCACAAATGGAATCTTTGTTTCGATGAGAAAGTCAAAGAGTTTGGCTTTTCAAGGCACGAAGATGATTCCTGTGTATATGTCAAGGCTAGTGGGAGTATAGTTACCTTTTTAGTACTGTATGTGGATGACATAATACTCATAGGAAATAACATCCCAACTCTGCAAGAAGTGATGTCCTGGCTTGGGAAGTGTTTCACTATAAAGGACCTTGGAGAAGCTGCCTATATCCTAGGGATAAGGATTTTGAGAGACAGGAGTAAGAGACTAATTGGACTTAGTCAGAGTACCCACTTGGATAAGGTGTTGAAAAGATTCAACATGCAAAATTCCAAGAAAGGAGAGTTACCGATCTAGAGTAACGCCAGATTGAGTAAGACTCAGAGCCCAAGTACAGAGGCTGAGATAGTTGAGATGATTCGAGTACCGTATGATTCCACTATAGGCTCGATCATGTATGATATGACTTGTACTCATCCTGATGTGACCTTTTCTTTGAGCATGGTCCGCAGATATCAGGGGAACCCTGGCAAGGCTCATTGGACTACGGTAAAGAACATTCTCAAGTACCTGCGGAGGAGTAAGGACTGGGTCCTTACCCTCGGTGAGAGTGATGACTTAAGAGTAGTAGGGTATAGTGATGATAGCTTCCAAACTGATAGTGATAATTTCCTCTCTCAGTTAGGCTAGGTCTTTACCTTAAACGGAGGAGCAATTAATTGGAAAAGTTCCAAGCAAGAGACAGTGGCTGATTCAACTTGCGAATCAGAGTACATAGCAGCAAGCGAGGCAACAAAGGAGTCGATATGGCTGAAGAACTTCATTGGTGACCTTGGAGTAGTACCAACTATAAAGGAGCCTATGGAGTTTTCTATGATAGTGAAAGTGTAGTTGCCTTAGCCAAGGAACCAAGGGATTACGGGAGATCCAGACACATCAATAGAAAATACCATTTCATTAGACATCTAATAGAAGAAGGACTCCTCGTGGCAAAGAGGGTATCATCGGATGAGAACCCAGCAGAACCCCTCACAAAGGGACTGGGTAGGGTTAAGCATCTTCCGCATGCGAGGCGCATTGGGCTAAATGATGATATTCGTTTTTGAAACTAGATAGCTTTTGAAATTTGTAAAGTGTAATTGACATTTTATGATAAATAAAAGTTGTTGTTTATTTATAAGTAACGTGTTGCTATCTTCTGTCAATTGTTTACTGTCATTTCATTTTTGCATGTTTTGACTTCCAGAATAACTATGTTATGGTATATCATATTATTCTAACCATCCACAGTCAATCATACTTTGGAAGTAGGAAATAACGCAAGACTGTCATGAAGGGACTGTAATTTGTCTGGGACAAAGGGGCTGCAGTGTTCATGAGTACTCCTAGAATAGTGATTCGAGTATTGGATTCAACCCACGCTCACTTGTATCACTTCATGGAATTTATCTCGAGTGACCGTGAGATGGTAATATCATATAAGTCTTCAAACCTAGAGATATGAGTTGTTGACTATGAGTTGGTTATACATTGATTGTACGAAAACGCATTGGTAACTCGATGTTATAAAATGTACCTTTGTGTATGATTCAACAAGTAGTAGAACGAGCATATGAGTTGAAGTTTATCTGTTCCTTTTAGTCCTTGGAGGATTAAAAGAGATATATGGGCCCCTCGATGTTTTTGTTTTGACCTATGTACCGAGTCCGATCAGAACTTAATTAATGTGTTCAATTAAGTTCTATGTCAAACAAATCGGAAATCGGGAAACAAACTATTGGACAATAAGTATGCCATTGTTCCATGTATTTGTCCAACTGATATCTTGAGAGTAGAGGATTATATGATCACTTATCATAAATGGCACATCATCTTAGTTCCACGAGACTTTGAAAGAGCTACGATTGCTAATCGGTTCCTGAAGTCACACTTGCAGTTATAGTTATTAGAATTATCCAAGTGGGAGACTGTTGGATAAGGTGTCTAAGTCTATAACTATTACTGGTATGTACTTGACCCGGTTGGCATGGTCCATTTGGGTTGCATGGCATCATAACACTTAGATAGACAAAATGAGAAAATGAAACTTATGGTTTATTAATACATTATAAGTTCTAATATATTAATAATATTATTTAATTAGTATTGATCAAGAATTAATTTGGAATTAATTTTGTGATAAAAAAGAGACTAGTTAAATATATGGGGTTGATTGTGTAAGCATCTATTCTTATATAGTAGGCTAATGATCCATGATTTATTGGATTAGTCTAAAACCCATTGGGTGCTCCATGGAGGTTAAAACCCATAGATCATGGAGGAAATGAAAAGCCATGTGTAATGCCCATGATTCTAGGCTACGCATTAATGATGATGTAATAATCTAGGTTAACCTTTGTAACTCATTTTGAAATAATAAGAATGTATTATTTGAGTATTATGTGTTTTATGCTTAATTGTGTGGCCTAATTGAATTAAGAATAAAAAATAAGCGTAAAAATAAAATGTTAGATAAAACCGATATCGATACTAGAAGACATAGTGGTCATGACAAGGATTCCGTATATATAAGGAATGCCAAAATCCGAGTTATAACGAAGAAGTTATGACCGGTCGAAGTTTCGCGACAGAACCGACGCGCCACTGCGTGACGTAAATAGTGAATTTATGATAGAGCGATATTTAGCCTTAGTTATCTAAACGAAAGTCATAGAATAAGTTAAACCGAGAGCGTGCATAAGAAGAACATCTAAATCTGACTTCGTACGAGGAAGTTATGATTTTTCGAAGTTTCGACTTAGCAGTATGCAACCCAAATCTCGAAATACAGATCGAGTGATATTTGCTGAAACAATCTAAACGAGAATCGAAGATCTCGTCGATAGTAGTCCAACGGTAAAAAGATAGACGAAAACGGACATTGGATGAAGAAGTTGTGAATTTCTAACGGAGTTTTCCTGTCCCAACCGACTAAAAATAATATAATAAAATAAATTCAAAATTATGTGACAGAGTCTAAACAAAAGTTGTAGAGCATAATCTCACCTACGCGTGGATATAAAGAATGTCGAAAACAGAGATCGTATGCGAAAGTTATGAATTTCTGAAGTTTGAGGCACACATCCCAAAGTGGGAACACCCCGCGTTCAATTGGGGAACGCCCCGCGTTCAGTGCTTGGCTCTGGATTGGCCACGTCGATGCTGACTCAACGAATAAGGGATAGTATCGGAACCCCGCTCCTATGCACCGCATTCAAAGGGAACGCCCTGCATTCGCGGCTGACTTCACCCTATAAATAAATCACAAAGGGCAGCCGTTTGTGGTTGCCAAATCTCTTCTCTCTCTCTCTCACCCTTATTACATCGATCTACATGAAAAATATACCCTTTAAGCCCCGGTATCATCCCGAGACCTGAAGTAAGTCCCGAAGCCCCGAAGATCTCGAGAAGTAAAGTTTCCGAGCTGAAAATCTGCCCGCGAGAAGCCCGATTTTTGTGAAGAACTCCCGGTTTCACCGAAGAAATACTACTCTTAAATCCGTAGTGTTGTCCGATCATCTTCTGATCAAGTGAGTGTATATTCCCTTTCTTCTAACACATAGATATGAAGTATCTGCTTTAGAATACGTGTTACATGTGTATAAATATACATGTATACATAAGTTATCTGTTTATTTAGAATGAGTATTGAATGAGTATGTTATCAGTTTTTAAGTTGCATATGAATGCATATGTATGTTGTTATCTACAAAAATGTTGGGTAGAACTTGGGTAGATAGTTGATGTGTGATAAACTAATGAGAGGCCTCGACATGATTGTGATCTAGTCGTCCATCAGAAGATGGATGACGACCACAGACTTTTCTAGACAGTTCAGTGGAACGCTAGCAGGCTCATAACCTGTAGGTGTAGTGAACTTGGGTGTTCATTTGCTGTATTCTATCCCCCTCATGGTTGCCTTTAGGACATCTATTGTCGAGGAAACCCCTTGGCAGTAATTTCTGTCCCGATGAAAATCCTAGATTAGGTCCCTGGTAATAGTTGTTGTTTTAGGGATGTAAAGTGAGGATAACGGGAATGGGTAATCGGGTTATTGTTGTTGGTGAAATTAAATATAATTATTTATTGTGGGTTGAAAACCCTATATGCTCACCAGACTCCCAAGCCTTACCCACTCAGTTTCTTTGTATTACAGGTAGTGGCGCGAGAGCATAAGTTGGGGAACTTGTGAAGATGTTTTTGTTTATAGACCAATAGTTGTATACAACTATGTAAGGTTTATGTTTTATTGTTTATGCTTGTCTGTCTGTATCAGAACATGACATCCTGAGTTTTGATATATAATTAAAATACATTTCTTTAAGAAATGCTTTGATAAATCTTATTTTATCATGTAATGTTTTGGGGACAAATTCCGAAACTCTTTTAAATCAATGGATTTACACTGAAATTATTTTAAAAGCATAAGAGAAACTGGTCTTTTCTGTCCGTGATTTTGGGGATGTCACAGTTGGTATCAGAGCATTAGTTTAACCGAACTAGGAATTTGTAGGATTTCTAGACTTAAACTTAGAATGCTAAGTGAAAATTTTTAGATAAATGTATGTCATATTTTAGACGCGAGCACTAGTTTATTTTAGGAAAGTTGTCGAAATGCTTTTATGTGCTAAATGTTATATGTTTGCCATATATGATATTATTTGTTCGGATCTATGGTTTCTTGCCACTAATAGTATAAACACATATAAATCATATTTCTAAAAAAATATATCCTATCCCATCGATCCCCACATACTGACCCTATACAATGATCTTACGAGATCTAGCCTAAGGAATCGATATGAACCACAAACTGACAAAGGTGCTTCGGAAATTCCCTGGCAGCAAATGAGGATCAATAAAGACATCAAATGAGGGAAATGGAATAAGTTTCACCATGAACCTTCGTTCGTAAAATAAAGAACCAAAAGAAATTTTAAGTCAGGGGTAGTTATCTAGATAACAATGCCGAGGCGTGGTCCGAATATCGTGAGGTATTATACCACCAAACTCTCCCTATCCAGCATCGAACTTTGCCTAGAAGTGGCCTGAATACATGAGGTATTTCACCCCCAGACGCACGCTATCCAACAATATAACACCAGACATACCTAGCAGTGGTCTATTACAGCACACTCTATTAGGCAGTCTACAAAGTCCCCTTAATTACTCCGTGAAAGAAAATGCTGACATATGAAGCTCGGTCGATCACCTCATAAAAGAAACGTCGACTCCAAAGCTCTCTCAAAATAAAAGTATGGGGAAATACTACTAGAGTACTCCCGTGCGCTCCCGTAGCCGACACATAAAATTGTCAAAAAGACTTTGTACATGATAGTACTTCCGGCACATTATAGTACTCTGGTATGCAAAAGACTCGTACCCGAGAACATAATAGTACCCTGGCACAAGCAGCACCCAAGACACAGAGCTTTGAAAAGGACTTCGTACATAAAATGTACTTCTGTACGTAGGACGTACTCCACCGATCATCAATCTAACCCCACACGTACTCTTAATAAGAGACTACCCAAAATCCAATCTTAATTGAACTAAACATCCCTATTTAAATCTTAACCCATCACTAGGCAAGCCTACAATGCCTATAATCAATTTTTGATACTATCTCCGTTTAGGCAACACGAACTAGTGTATACTTAACACAAGGTTTTAAGAAATAATATCATATATACACATCTTAACACATATTGAACCATATCTGATTCGCACGTTGTATATCATCAAATATATCTAACACGTATTTCGGAAAATAACAAATACTTCACATACATATGTATATTTCATACTTTAATCAATACTCGTATTAAAAATCATGTTCCTAAAAGGGACTATACACATGATACCTTATCGAATGAACACGTAGTTCAAAAATACATAATCCGTACTCCCGGATCATAAATTTGCCTCCTTACCAAATCCATATTCCCGGATCTAAAACTAACCTCTTGATCTGACCCATACACCTAGATCTAAAACAAGTTTATCTCTTTATCATTTAATCTCATGATCCAAATCATCTTTTATCCCATACCAACAATCTCATCTACCCATGCTGTATCCAACATATTTGTAGATACAAAATATGTATACAGTTTAACTCATTAAAACCTATATAATTTATCCATTCCACAATTATCTCAAATAGACAACAATATATACACACATCATACGTATTTCATAGAAAATACTTAATATTTATGTGTAAGAAGAAAGTGACAACACACTCACTTGATTAGTCGATGCTCGGACAGCACTACGGCTCTCCAAGTAGTAACTCTTCGGTGAAACCGGGATATCTTCACCACCGGGTTTCTCACGAACAGAGCTTCGGCTCGGAAACTCTTTTCTTCTCGAGATCTTCGGAGCTTCGGGACTTGCTTCGGGTCTCGGGATGATACCGGGGGCTTCGGGGGACTAAAATCGGGCTTAGAGAGAGTATCGGGAGTGGGAATGTAAGAGATGAGTAACCAATCTCTACTTCCCCTTAAATTCTATTTATAGGGAAAAAATGCTAGGTTCACCTCGTGAGCCACATATACTCACCTCGTGAGCTAAGCTCACCTCATGAGCTACATATGCTCACATCATGAGCTCAATATGTCATTGTGTTTGTCATGGCCACTTGCCCTGGAAGTCGTCCATCATCTATTCACCTCGTGAGCCACTAATGCTCACCTTGTGAGCTCTAACACAGCCTTGGGGTTCACGCCCCGAACTTCAGAACTTCATATCTTTCGCATACGAGCTCCGTTTTCGACGTTCTTTATATCCACGCGTAGGTGAGATTATGCACTACAACTATCTTTTGGATTCTGTTGGCTAATTTTGAATTAAGTTTTTTTATATATTATTTTTAGTAGGCCGGGGCAGAAAAACTCCATTCAAAATTCATAACTCCTTCATTTGAACTCCATTTCGTCTGTCTTTTTATCGTTACGCTACTATTAATGAGATCTTCGATTCTCGTTTAGGTTGTGTCGGCTAAAAACCGCTCAATCTAATATTCGAATTCCGGGTTGTACACTGCTAAGCCGAAACTTCGAAAAATCATGACTTCCTCGTACGACTTTCAATTACATCACTAAGGCCAAATATCGCTCTAACGTAAATTCACTATTTACGTTGCGCTGTGTCGTGCCGGTTCTGTCGCGAAACTTCGACAAGTCATAACGTTTTTCGTTATAACTCGGATTTCGGTGTTCTTTCTATGCACGGAAACCTTGTGACATATACTACAACTTGGTTATGATTATTCCTTTTAAAGAATCTTCCACCAAAAATTTACTTTCGATGCTTATTGTCTCTAAATTGACTAGCCCGAATCTACAGCCGTTACAATTATCCCCCCCCCCCTTAGGATGACTACGTCCCGGAATCATCAACGAAATAGGGCTTGTATAATGATTCCATACGTTATCTTTCCATCCTAAGTAATAACCATGATGCTAAATCTTGCACCTGCTCTTCGTACTATGTTGGACTTTCAATCGTAACCTTTGAGTTACAAAAGAAATCCTTATTGAGGACTCCTTCTTCTTCTTAGGATAAGTACTTCCCCTTATCTATTGTAACAGACCGATGGGTCGTGCTCTAATGACCTCTCATCGCATGATGCAATGCTTTGAATCAAGTCTCTTAGAGTCAAATTCCAAAATGGAATATACCTTCCTTCATATTCTAATGTGATATGATCACATTTTAGCATATAACATTTCAATCTTCTGACTTAAGTCAAATGCTACATCGAACTCGGTTCTCGGAACCACGTAACAAACTCATCGTAGTCAGACTCAATTTGATATGACCACTAGGGTCAGAATATCAATCATCTTGTTAGTCATTACCAAAACAATGGTAATGACACACTTGAATAAAAACGGAATCAACCACTAGCTTCTTGGTAACCTTGTGACTTTCCCTAATCCAAGCGTGAGTCTTGTGCTTCCAGTAGTATAGATCTCTACTACTATTCACACCTACTCATACTCGTCCCACGTATTGTCTCGTAGTCCCCAAGTCCTAAAATCACAATTTAACACATATGAATGTGTCTAATTAATCATACAAATTTTCCTAGACTCTACTAGGACTTCTTCCATGCGCATCTTCACTCATAAATCTTGCTTCAACTCGATTGGTGATGGAAATTCCAGATTATGGGACAACTTCAAGAATTACACCAATTGTTCCATCATCCTACCAATCGAAGGTGTACTTCAAACGTACCGTACTCCCCTGACGTACTATTATTAGATATCATATAAAGGCAAGATACCATTCTTACGATATCTTCCGATAGGTGTCATTCGCTATCATAAGCCTTTTCATTTCCTCCATTTACTCAATTCTCTACGAGTCTTCACCATGACCTTTCATGCACCCAAGCAGACGTTCGGTGTACCAGTCGAGAATTTAAGATAAGAAGCTTTATTTATGATAAACGTATAAATCTCCTTATTACCCCGAAACGTTTACATGCTAGTTCTAATATCGTAGTCATAAGCTTAGAATCCTACACACATAAGGTTTCCAGATACGGTCAGCAACAGACCATAGATCCAAACAAATAATAGCATCAATTTAGCTATCACACAAAAAAATTAGCACATAAAAGCATTTTAGGCATCATTCCTAAAATAAACTAGTGCTTGTGTCCATTTAGGTGTACTACCTAACATTTTTTAGACACACTCCTCACGATCAATACTTAGCATTCTAAGTTTAAGTCTACAAATTTCCTACAAATTCGTAGTTCGCTTAAACTAATGTTGTGATACCAACTGTAACATCCCCATTTTCACGGCCAGAAAAGACCGATTTGTTTATGCTTGTTTTTAAAATCAGAGTAATCTTTCAAAGAAAACAGTTGCGGAATTCGTTCCCAAAACAAAATATGATAAGAATTTATCAAAGCATTTATTTAAAGAAATGTATTTTCATTTTATAACAAAATCTCGGGATGTCATGTTCAATACAGACCAAAAGCATAAAAAGAACAAAAATAGACCTTACAACAGTTATTCATAACTACTGGCCTATAATCTAAAATCTCTCATTATGTCAGCCAACTTATACTCTCGTACCATAACCTGTAATACAAAGAAAACTGAGAGGGTCAGGCTTGGGAGCCTGGTGAGCATATAGGGTTTTCAACCCACAATAATATAATTATTATATTCAATTATCAAACAATCAGTCCAATTACCCACCTCAATTATCTCCATTTATTTCTTAAAGATTTATCCTAAGAACCGATTACCCTTCTCCCATTCATTCCTAAGGATTGCCCTAAGAAACTGGCACAAAGTCTAGTGCTGCCAAGGTTCTTAGATTACCTATGATGAACACACAATACACAATAATTAATGAACACCTAACGGACACTTAGTTCCAATATTACCCAATGAACACCTAGTTCAAAAACAGTTAATGAGCACTTAGTTCAATTATCCCTAATGAATACTAAGTTCAAATATCTAATGAACACTTAGTTCGAATATCCCTGGTGAACCCAATCACCTAAGGAACACAGAGTACGAAAGCTCTTAGTTCAAACAATGTGGTAATAAAGTATATCTCGATCCTACAAAACCACTAATATTATAAACACATATAAATCATATTTCTAAAACAATATATCCCCTCCCGACGATCCCCACATACTGACCCTATACAATGATCTTACGAGATCTAGCCTAAGGAATCGATATGAACCACAAACTGACGAAGCTGCTTCGAAAATTCCCTGGCAGCAAACGAGGATCAATAAAGACATCAAATGAGGGGAATGGAATAAGTTTCACCACAAACCTTCGGTCATAAAAGAACGAACCACAAGACATTTTAAGTCAGCGGTAGTTATCTAGATAACAATTCCTAGGCGTGGTCCGAATATCGTGAGGTATTATACCCCCAGACTCTCCCTATCTAGCATCAAACTTTGCCTAGCATTGGCCTGAATACATGAGGTATTTCACCCCCAGACGCACCCTATCTAGCAATATAACACCAGACATACCTAGTAGTGGTCTATTACCGACACACTTTATTAGGCAGTCTACGAAGTTCCCTTAATTACTTCGTGAAAGAAAATGCTGACATATGAAGCTCGGACGATCACCTCATAAAAGAAACGCCGACTCCAAAGATCTCTATAAATAAAAGTATGGGGAAATACTACTAGAGTACTCCCGTACGCTCCCGTAGCCGATACACAAAATTGACAAAAAAGACTTTGGAAATGATAGTACTTCTGGCACATTATAGTACTCTGGTATGCGAAAGACTCGTACCCAAGAATATAATAGTACCCTGACACAAGCAACACCCAAGACACAGAGCTTTGAAAAGGACTTCGTACATAAAATGTACTTCAGTATGTAGGACGTACTCCACCGATCATCAATCTCACCCCACACATACTCTTAATAAGAGACTACCCAAAGTCCAATCTTAATGGAACTAAACATCCCTATTTAAGTCTTAACCCATCACTAGGCAAGCCTACAATGCCTATAATCAATTTTTTATACTATCTCCATTTAGGCAACGCCAACTAGTGTATACTTAATACAAGGTTTTAAGCAATAATATCATATATACACATCTTAACACATGTTGAACCATATCTGATTCGCACGTTTTATATCATCAAATATATCTAACACATATTTCGTACAATAACAAATACTTCACATACATATGTATATTTCATACTTTAATCAATACTCGTATTAAAAATCACATTCCTAAAAGGGACTATACATACGATACCTTATCGAATGAACACGTAGTTCAAAAATACATAATACGTGTGACAACTCGAAATTTCCATTCTATACAAACTATATCACTTCAATAGAAGTTATAGCAGTCACAGTTAATTTTTAGACTTTTTAGTGTAAGTTTGAGTAATTCAGGGTTTACACTTCAGGAAATATCAGGAGAGTGGGTGCACTAGGGTTTTGTGCAACACTGTTATTCCAACACTCTATTATATTAGAGATCATTTCGGGAATAAAAATATTTTCTGCCAAAAATATCTCAGGACTATAAATAGAATTCTGAACCAAATTCATTCATTATTCGCATTTCCAACTAGAGAAAAGCCATTTTCTCTCTCACGGATCTTCGGGTTTTTATCCCAAATCGTGAGTACCTCTTTCTAGTAGTGTTACAAAGATTTATATGTAGTTATAACATGATTTAGAAGGCTAAATCACTAGATTTAGGAGTTTACTCCCCAAGGTGTTCTTGGGCGGTAAACTCCCGAAACAAAGCCGAGACCGACCCTTGTGTCAGCAATCAACGCTCCTGCCCCTAGTGGATCAGGAACAGGTGCACCTCCCTCGAACCACGGCGAAAGCCATGGACACACTCGGGGATGCACCTACAAGGACTTCATGAACACCAAACCCCACAGCTTCAATGGAACTGGGGGTGTTATGGTGTTGAGACAATGGATTGAAAAGATGGAATCCGTCTTTGAAATCTGTGCTTGCCAGGAAGGCAACAAGGTCAAGTTTGCAGCTTGTACCTTCTCTGACAGAGCACTAACATGGTGGAACAACCATGTTAACTATTTGACTTTGGTGGTGGCGTATTCCATCAGCTGGGAAAAGTTAAAGGACATGCTGATGAAAGAGTACTGTCCTCGAGGCGAAGTACAAAAACTCGAGCAGGAATTCTGGGGTCTACAAATGGTTGGATCCGACATCACGACCTACACAAATAGGTTCTATGATCTAGCAAACTTATGCCCTGACATGGTTGCTCTCCAGAGCAAAAAGATAGAGAGATATATCTAGGGACTGTCGCCCCAGATCTAGTCAAGTGTGATAGCTTCCAGGCCTATTACTTTCGATAGTGCCAAAGAGCTAGCACAATCTCTCATAGACCACAGGAAACCTCAAAATCCATCAATCCCTATACCAGTACCGCAAAAGTCCAACCCCGACCACAACAGGAAGGGGTGGAATAAGAGGAAAAGGGGGGCTTCGCAAGGATCCTCCAAGAAACAACAACTTATGGCGATCAATGCTGCCACTGTTACTCCCATTGTCCCTGCGAACCCCTTACCAACAAAAACTTATGTTGTATCCCTCCCGAAGTGCAACAAATGCAGCTTCCACCACCGCGGGCCTTGCACGGAGATGCAATGCACCAACTGCAACAAGAAGGGGCACACAGCCCGTTTCTGCCAGGCTCCAACAGCTCAAGCCACCCAGGTTCCTAACGCCGGTATGGGCCAAACTTGCTACGGTTGTGGCGAAGTGGGCCACTACAAGAGGAACTGCCCTAAAGCAGGAATGGCTGGAGGGGTAGGAAGAGTTATGGCCCTAGGCCACGAGGAAGCGGTAGCTGATCCTACGATAGTTACTGGTATGTTTCTCCTCGATAACTCATATGCTTGCATACTTTTCGATAGTGGAGCCGAGAAAAGTTTTGTAAGTCACAAATTTGCACACCTACTTAAACAAAAACCCTGTGTTTTAGATAATGCATTCACGGTAGAAATGGCTAACGGGAAAACGGAGAGTACTAACTGCATATACGTAGGTTGTACCTTAACTTTAGATGGCCATACTTTCAAGATAGATCTCATGCCAGTCCCAATTAAATGTTTCGACGTTATCATCGGTATGGATTGGTTGAGTCTTCTTCGTGCCGACATTATGTGCTTCGAAAAAGCAGTTCATCTTAAACTTCCTAACGACGAAACCTTAGTTATCTACGGCGACAAACCTAGTACGAGCCTTCGCATCATTTCGTGCAGTCAAGCCCAGAAGTGTTTGCGAAAGGAGTACCATGCATTCCTCGCACACGTCGTCGATACCAGTCAAGAAATGAAAGTCATCCAGAAAATCCCAGAAGTACACAACTTTCCCGACATATTCCCAGAAGAACTTCGCGGTTTACCACCACAACGCCAAGTTGAGTTCAGAATCGACTTAGTGCCAGGGGCTACCCCTGTAGCCAAATCTCCTTATCGTCTGGCACCGGCTGAAATGCAGGAACTTTCCAGTCAACTTAACGAACTTCTCAAGAAGGGATTCATTCGACCAAGCTTCTCACCATGGGGAGCACCGGTCTTGTTCGTCAAGAAGAAAGATGGATCGTTTCGCATGTGCATCGACTATAGAGAACTCAACAAACTTACCATTAAAAATCATTATCCCTTGCCCCGCATTGACGATTTATTTGATCAACTTCAAGGAGCCAACTACTTCTCGAAGATAGATCTGCGATCCGGATATCACCAACTACAAGTGTTAGAGGAGGATGTTCCCAAGACAGCCTTCCGAACTCGTTATGGGCACTACGAGTTTGTAGTGATGCCGTTCGGATTAACTAACGCGCCCGCCGTATTCATGGATCAGATGAATAGGGTGTGTCGTCCTTACTTGGATTAGTTCGCCATCGTCTTCATTGATGACATACTCATCTAGTCTCGAAGTAAGGAGGAACATAGCCAACATCTCCGTAAAATCTTAGAAACATTGCGATCGGAGAAGCTCTACGCGAAGTTCTCCAAGTGCGAATTTTGGATTTGGCGAGTCGAATTTTTGGGCCATATTGTTAGCGAAGAAGGTATACACGTGGACCCTTCCAAAATTAAGGCCATCGTCAATTTCTAGGTCTAGCTGGCTACTATCGCCGGTTCATTCAGAACTTCTCCCGCATAGCAAAACCTCTTACAACACTTACCCAGAAGGGCGTGTGTAACATCCTCCTCTGGCACGTATCACAATATTGTCCTCTTTGGGCCACTCGGCACGAGGACTTCCCAGGGGGTCACCCATCCTGGTACTACTCCCGCCCGAGCACGCTTAATTGCAGAGTTCTTATGGGATTTGCTGCCCTCACGGCTTTAAAACGCGTTGTGATAGGGAAGGTATCCACACCCCTTTTA
This sequence comes from Lactuca serriola, assembly GCF_051521515.1. Classification (NCBI taxonomy): domain Eukaryota; kingdom Viridiplantae; phylum Streptophyta; class Magnoliopsida; order Asterales; family Asteraceae; genus Lactuca; species Lactuca serriola. Next base: position 197,352,984 of record NC_136410.1, read on the forward strand.
AGGAATGCTTAGTTCTCCTTCCCAGCCGATGTGGGATCAGATCTAACCCACTTTCACCCCCCCCCCCATTATAGGGTTTGACGTCCCTGTCGAACACATCGACCCGTGCCCTAGCTCTGATACCATTTGTAACATCCCCCTCTAGCACGTATCACAATATTGTCCGCTTTGGGCCACTCGACACGAGGACTTCCCAGGGGGTCACCCATCCTGGTACTACTCCTGCCCGAGCACGCTTAACTGCAGAGTTCTTATGGGATCTGCTGCCCTCACGGCTTTAAAACGCGTTGTGATAGGGAAGGTATCCACACCCCTTTTAAGGAATGCTTAGTTCTCCTTCCCAGCCGATGTGGGATCAGATCTAACCCACTTGAACTTGTAACAACAAAGATTTTTAAAACAAATTTTTCATTTCTTAAAAATATATTTCCATCCAAAATATGTCATAAAGATCCAATGTATCATGTCATAATACAAATCATATAAATCCCAAGATCATAAATCCTCCATCAGTGTGTACAGATCACGTCGGCGCCTTCCCACGGTCCTCGCTGGTACCTGAAACACATATCACAACAATGTAAGCATAAATGCTTAGTGAGTTCCCCAAAATACAACCTACTCACATACGCCTTTCCAGGCCATGACCTTCTGGTCCATGTGTCTCAGGGGACTTTCGTCCCGACTAGGTAAACCTTCCGGTCCTACCCACGCCAACCTTACGGTCCACATTACAACGTCTTCCGGCCCATAACATAATGCCTTCCGGTCCATATCAAGCATATCATACATGGAACATATAACGATTAACTTATCACACACAACACATATATCTCATACCATATCCGACCTTCCGGTCACACAGTCAAACCCTTCCGGGTATAGTATAGTGAGAAGACTCACCTCGTGGAAAGTCTAAGATCTCGATTTGTGCGTGTCATCCTTGCGCAGGGGGGGCCATGCTAATCTTCTTTGTATCGTTCCAATTTTATCGGATGTCCCCCAACAGACGATGTGATTGGGCCATGGATCCATGCATTTGGATTCGGGTTCAGGAAAGTCCCTGGGCTCTATAACGCAGAGATGCGGATCAGGAAACGGGTTATGTTTCGGAGCAACTGAATCTGGTTTGTATCATAAATGGTATCAGAGCTAGGGCACGGGTCGATGTGTTCGACGGGGACGTCGAACCCTATAATGGGGGGTGAAAGTGGGTTAGATCTGATCCCACACCGGCTGGGAAGGAGAACTAAGCATTTCTTATAATGGGTGTGGATACCTTCCCTATCACAACGCGTTTTAAAGCCGTGAGGGCAGCAGATCCCATAAGAACTCTGCAGTTAAGCGTGCTCAGGAGGGAGTAGTACCAGGATGGGTGACCCCCTGGGAAGTCCTCGTGCCGAGTGGCCCAAAGCGGACAATATTGTGATACGTGCCAGAGGGGGATGTTACATCGTGGCCTTTGACTGGGAAGAGAAACAAGAAAGAGCGTTCCAAACGCTCAAACGAGCCTTGTGCACCGCACCAATACTGTCCCTCCCCGAAAGGATAGAAGACTTCGCGGTCTATTGCCACGCATCAAACCAAGGGCTCGGATGTGTTCTGATGCAGCGAGGTAAAGTCATAGCCTATGCCTCGAGACAGTTGAAGACATATGAGGTTAACTACACAACCCACGATCTTGAACTAGGAGCAGTTGTGTTTGCTCTGAAGATCTGGCGACATTAACTGTACGGTACAAAAAGCACGATCTTTACAGACCATAAGATTCTGCAACACATTTTCGACCAGAAGGAGCTCAACATGAGACAACGACGGTGGGTCGAGCTACTCAGTGATTACGAGTGCGAAATTCGTTATCATCCGGGTAAAGCCAATGTAGTAGCCGACGCCCTAAGTCGGAAAGAATATATTGGTCGTAGAGTCAAATTTTTGACTCTAACTATCCATTCACACTTGTCCACGCAAATAAAGGAGGCTCAGCTCGACGCTTTGAAACCTGAAAACGTGGCTGGTGAGTCCCTTAGAGGGATGGATAAGAACTTAGAAGTCAAGGGTGGCGGAGCCTTATACGTCATGGATCAGATCTGGACACCAAAACACGGTGGCTTCAGACACTTGGTCATGACGGAAGCTCACAACACTCGTTATTCCGTCCACCCGGGTTCAGATAAGATGTATTTGGATCTTAAAAAGTTATACTGGTGGCCTAACATGAAAGCAGATATTGCTACCTTCATGAGTAAATGCCTTACTTGCGCAAAGGTCAAGGTCGAATACCAGAAACCCTCCGGTCTCCTGCAGCAACCGAAGATTCCAGAATGGAAATGGGAGCAGATCACTATGGACTTCATAACAAGTTGCCCAAGACGACGGGTGGACTTGATTCCATATGGGTCATCGTCGATAGACTGACCAAGTCTGCACACTTCTTACCGATCAAAGAAACAGACAAGATGGAGAAACTTACCAGAACTTACATTAGGGAGATTGTAAGGCTACACGGTGTTCCTTTATCTATCATCTCGGACAGAGATAGTAGATTCACTTCGAGGTTCTGACAGTTATTACAAAGTTCCCTAGGAACTAGGCTGGACATGAGTACAACCTACCATCCACAGACCGAAATTCACTTGGGAAGGTGCGCTGGAATGCTCAATCTACCACAAGAACTTAGTAACGTACATCCCACCTTCCAGGAAGGTGCGCTGGAATGCAAAGCTGGACCGGAATTCACTTGGGAACGTGAGGATCAGATGAAACTGAAATACCCTCACCTTTTCGCTTAGTTATTTGTAACTTCCTAATTGCCTAAATTCTAATTTCAGGATGAAATTCCTTCTAACGGGGGGATGATGTGACAACCCGAAATTTCCATTCTGTACAAACTATATCACTTCAATAGAAGTTATAGCAGTCACAGTTAATTTTCAGACTTTTTAGTGTAAGTTTGAGTAATTCAGGGTTTACACTTCAGGAAAATCAGGAGAGTGGGTGCACTAGGGTTTTGTGCAACACTGTTATTCCAACACTCTGTTATATTAGAGATCATTTCGGGAATAAAAATATTTTCTGCCAAAAATATCTCAGGACTATAAATAGAATTCTGAACCAAATTCATTCATTATTCGCATTTCCAACTAGAGAAAAGCCATTTTCTCTCTCACAGATCTTCGGGTTTTTATCCCAAATCGTGAGTACCTCTTTCTAGTAGTGTTAGAAAGCTTTATATGTAGTTATAACATGATTTAAAAGGCTAAATCACTAGATTTAGGAGTTTACTCCCCAAGGTGTTCTTGGGCGGTAAACTCCCGAAACAATACGGAGACCGACCCTTCTGTTATGCTACTACCTTAGACTCATTTATAAGTGTGTTAGGGACATGAAATCAAGCAAAATCCACCCAAGTTTGGGAGTTCACGGCCCAAGCGTTTCTTAGGCCGTAAACTCCAAATTCAAGCTCCAAATAGTGCTTTTAAGGCACCTAAAGCATTGGACATTTACTAGGAATTGTTCCCGCTTAATTGAAGGACAAAAACACATCAAAATCACCTCTTGAAGTGAGTTTACAGCCCTGGTAATGCTCCTGGGCCGTAAACACCAAACAAGGGCACCAAAGTGTGCCTAGGGTCCTCATTAGCTTTAAACAAATGTTTAGAACCTATCCTTCATATGCAAGAGACTTGAACACAACAAAAACACCATTCCAAGGGAGTTTACGGCCGTAAACTCCAAAGGAAATGGCCTTGGGGCCGTAAACTCCTCTAGGGAGTGTTTCTAGGCCTTAAACTCTTTCAAGAATTGAACCACCAAGTTGGAATAATTCTAGGAATCATTTGGAACTTCAAAACACACAATACACCCATGTTTGGGAGTTTACGGCCGTAAACTCAAGAGTTTACAACCTTAAACTCCATGTGTATTGGTATATGAGGAGTAAACTCATATATGGGGCCCTTTGGAACCCTAAAGACAAGTGCCTTGTCCCACAATAGCTTAGATGCAATCCTTAGGACTTAAAACACTTATATAAAGTGTTTATTATGTCTAGGATGTCTTAACTTTATCAATTAGTAATTTGAGACTAATTGAGTGCATATATGTGTGATTATATGTTCATTAGGATCGTAGTGTGTGTACAAGTCCTCACTTGACACCTAGCAATCCTACACCGTCCAGTTCATCCGAACCACCAACTATAGGTGAGTTCATACCCCTTAATCAATGTTTTAAATGATTTTAAATGCTTTAATGGGGGGGGGGGGGAATACAAGTAGAAAACAATATGTTATTAAATCAATCTTATGTATTTTATAACTGTGTTTTCACTCAGTAGATTTCACATATTTCAAAAGGTGTTACATGAAATGGTTTTCTATCTTAAAATACCTTGATAACAAAAGTATTAGTTTTGAAATGTTTATTAAAATGACATCAAGTCATTCTTAATTATTGTTCAAAACTCCTAGATATCTTGCAAAACCATTATTTTTACCTTCTTGAACGAAACTACACTTATACGCATATGCTCTTATATATGTATTGATGTTATAGTTTCCATCCTTCGTCAGTTTCCCACACCCTGGTGTATCGAGGGTGCATAAATCTACTTGAACAACCAATTACTTTCCAGTTAATTATCATAGGGATAATTAGAAGAAACAAACATTTATTCCTATTACAAAGAATCACACGAGAGTCAGTTCATTCATGAGTCTATACCAGTACCTTACCTGATACATGAGTACACTTACTTAGGATTACATGATACATGAATATGTTTACATATACTTACCTGTTACATGAACACACTTACATAAATACCATACAGGAACACTGTTACTTAGGTGCATTATCCTGTATTTACTTACCTGGATACTTGTACTTAGAACTACAAGGATGATTTATTAGTATTTACTGTGTAAATTATCTTTCCTATCCCAGTTCAATGGGATAACTAGGCGGGACTTACCATTCCGAATCCCACTGATTAGCACCAGTGGTCGATGAATGTCTACGGATGTTTAAGGCTGTCACTTATTTAGTAGTCAGTGACGGGACTAACCATCCCTCTGTCCACTGTTGCAACAGTGGATGAGATGTGAATCTTCGGAGGATCATTAGGTTAGCGATCTATATTAAGAGATCGATATCGGGACTAACCCTCCCTCCACCCTGCTGCCACTACAGAGGATGAGGGGACACTCTTCGGATGTCCATAGGGTCTATCTTTCGCTTCGGCGATGTCGTGTTAATCCTGGTCACCCAGGGATAACACTTACATGATTATGCTTTTTCCTGTTTACTTTATTTTATGATATATTCACATAAACGATGAGTTAGACTAAGCACTTTTAGTACTAGTCAATAGAAAGGAAAAACTATCATTTTACTTACAAAACATTCGGGTCTTGGTAGAACACTACATAGTCATAACAAAACATTCGGGTCTTGGTAGAAGACTACATAGTCATAACAAAACATTCGGGTCTTGGTAGAAGACTATATCTCCAACTGATAGAAAATAAGGGATTTTCTAGGGCTTTTCATACTTACATCAACATTTTCATTTAAAGGTTTACATGGCCTTCATAACAGATTTTCTTAGGCAAGACAATGACACTTAATTACTTATGAATTCACCAGCTTTAAAGCTGATACTCTCTTTCAAAATAACTTGTATTCTCAGGTCAACAGTAGACAGGTACGATGGCCAGCTTTTGAGAAGACGAAGCAGACAAGTCTCGTCTTTTATTTTGATTGTATATTTTTGGTGTCTTACTACAATGAAAGAACACACATGTATTAAAACTTTACTTATAATGCAATGGATGATGTTGTTGCTTGTTTATTATATTACACTGTTGTGATACTGTACATGACATCCTCCACCCCTGAACGTTTCCGCCGTTCGTGGTTTTGGGGTGTGACAATACGTACTCCCGGATCTTAAATTTGCCTCCTTACCAAATCCATATTCCCGGATCTAAAACTAACCTCTTGATCTGACCCATACACCTAGATCTAAAACAAGTTTATCTCTTTATCCTTTTATCTCATGATCCAAATCATCTTTTATCCCATACCAACAATCTCATCTACCCATGTTGTACCCAACATATTCGTAGATACAAAATATGTATACAGTTTAAGTCATTAAAACCTATATAATTTATCCATTCCACAATTATCTCAAACAGACAACAATATATACACACATAACATGTATTTCATAGAAAATACTTAATATTTATGTGTAAGAAGAAAGTGACCACACACTCACTTGATTAGATGATGCTCGGACAGCACTACAGCTCTCCAAGTAGTAACTCTTCGGTAAAACCAGGATATCTTCACACACTGGGTTTCTCGCGAATAGAGCTTCGGCTCGGAAACTCTTTTCTTCTCGGGATCTTCGGAGCTTCGGGACTTGCTGCGGGTCTCGGGATGATACCGGGGGCTTCGGGGGGGATTAAAATAGGGCTTAGAGAGTATCGAGAGTGGGAGAGTAAGAGATGAGCAACCAAACTCGGCTGCCCCTAGAATTCTATTTATAGGGCAAAAATGCTAGGTTCACCTCGTGAGCCATATATGCTCACCTCGTGAGCTACATATGCTCACCTCATGAGCTCGATACGTCATTGCGTTCATCATGACCACTTGCCCTGGAAGACGTTCATCATCTGTTCACCTCGTGAGCCACTAATGTTCACCTCGTGAGCTCTGACACAGCCTTGGGGTACGCGCCCTGAACTTCAGAAATTCATATCTTTCACATACGAGCTCCGTTTTCGAAGTTCTTTATGTCCACGCGTATGTGAGATTATGCTCTACAACTCTCTTTTAGACTCCGTTGGCTAATTTTGACCTTATTTTTTATTATATTATTTTTAGTAGGCCGGGACAGGAAAACTCCGTTCGAAATTCATAACTCCTTCATTTGAACTCCGTTTTCGTCTGTCTTTTTATCATTACACTACTACTAACGAGATCTTCAATTCTCGTTTAGGTTGTGTCGGCTAAAAACCGCTCGATCTAATATTCGAATTCCAGGTTGTGCACTGTTAAGCCGAAACTTCAGAAAATCATAACTTCCTCGTACGAGGTCAGATTTGGGCGTTCTTTTTATGCACGCTCTTGGTTCAACATATTCTACCACGTTCATTTATATCGCTATGGCCAAATATCACTCTAATGTAAATTCACTATTTACGTCGCGCTGTGTCGTGCCGGTTCTGTCGTGAAACTTCGATAGGTCATAACTTCTTCGTTATTACTCGGATTTCGGCGTTCTTTATATGCACGGAAACCTTGTGACATATACTAAAACTTAGTTATGATTATTACTTCTAAATAATCTTCCATAAAAAAAGTCACTTAGGATGCTTATCGTCTCTAAATTGACAAGCCCGAATCTACGAGCGTTACAGAATCAACCACCTGTGATTGAGCGAGTGGTTGTTGTAGCAGCAGCACCTGAGCCAATAAGAATGGCTGGTGTACAATTGATGATTCAAACAATGTTGTATCGTCAGATGGAAGAAACGATACGTCTGCTTCGGCAGAATCGTGAAGAACTTTCAATGGCGATTGAACAGACCGAGTTGAATGAAGGGAATTTGGAAGGAGGTAACTTCAGTGGGAATGTTGGTCAAGCCAACCCACCGTTAGTTAGAAAAAACCACCAGGATGGAGGAATTGATGGACTTGGATGCAAGTACAAAGACTTTTTGACTTGCAAACCATCGACCTTCACTGGAAAGGAAGATCCGATCGAAGTTACGGATTGGATCTCAGAAATGGAGCTAGCCTTCATGATGTGTGGCTGCAGAGGCAAGTTGCAGACCACTTTCACAGTAAGTCAATTCAGGGGTGGAGATGTTCGTTGGTGGAACATTCTGGGGAAGACCCTAAGCCCTAATGAGCCACTGTAACTGACTTGGGCAGAGTTCATGGTGCAATTTAAGCGCAAGTTCCGCTCGGCCCAAAATCTACAGGAGTGGGAGAACAAGTTTCTGACGTTGACAAAAGGCAGCATGTCAGTCGACGATTACACTAACACCTTCACTGAAAAAATGGAGTTTGCTTTGCACATCGCTCCAAATGAGCTGACGAAAGTTGATCGATATGCAAAGGGACTCCCATGGGAGTACGCTGTGCCACTACGTCAGACACCTACTCTAGAGGCAGCTATTTGGGCTGCCAAGTCTGTTGAGGGTATGATCAAGGGAAGAACTGCCAGCAAGGTTGAAGTTGGTGTAAGAGAAAGTTTGAAGGAACTTCAGGTTCCAACAAGAAAAAAAAAATTTCGAAGTCTGATTCGAAAAAGTTTGAAGGAGGGAAAGGGGGTGAATCGAAATGGTGTAAAAAGTGCAAGAAAATGCACCCTGGGAAATGTAGCGAGGATGTGACCTGCTACAAGTGTGGAAAGACGGGGCATTATGCCAATAAGTGTCCGTCCAACAAAAGAGTGTGCTTTGGGTGAAATGAAGAGGGGCACATTTTGAAAGACTGTCCTAAAAATAAGGAGGCAGCGAAACCCAATATTCCACCAAAGCCGAGGGCGAGAGCCTTCCAGATGACACTAGAAGTTGCGAAAGATGAAGCTGATGTCGCTTCAGGTACCTTTCTCGTAAATAAATTGTCTACCTAAATTTTATTTGATTCTAGAGCCAACTACTCCTTTATTTTGCATGAATTTGATAGAAAACAAGCTTTGCCTGTTGATAGACTAGATAATTCTTTATTAGTCGAAGTTGCTAGTGGCAAGTTTATACCTGTTAGCCATCGAATGAAAAACATCTTCATTGATTTAAATAGGAATAAGTTCCACGAGGAATTATTCCCTATTGAACTAAACGGTTTCGACATCGTGCTGGGAATGGATTGGCTTAGCGCCAATGATGTCGAGATATTATGCAAGAGGAAGATAGTAAAAGTAAACCCACCAGGGAAAGAGTCATATATGGTGCATGGGGACAAACGCAGAGTAATTTCTGAATCATTTCTCTATTGAGAGCTAGAAAGTGTTTGACCAAAGGATGTACATCATATTTGGCATTCGTGATCGATGCTAAGAAGGAGAAAAAGGAGATGCAGAGTATTTCTGTTGTGTGTGATTATCCAGAAGTATTTCCCGAAGATCTTCCTAGATTACCACCTGATAGACAAGTGGAGTTCAGAATAGGCTTGTTACTAGGGACGACGCCAATAGCAAATGCACCTTACCGACTAGCACCAAAGGAGATGAAGGAGCTGATGATGCAACTTCATGAGTTGTTGGACAACGGTTTCATTAGACCTAGTTCATCACCCTGAGGAGCTTCGGTGTTATTCGTGAAGAAGAAAGATGGAAGTATGAGAATGTGCATCGATTCCAAAGAACTGAACAAGGCAACAATAAAGAATAGATATCCGTTGTTGAGGTTTGATGACATGTTCGATCAACTACAAGGTTCGAGTTATTTTTCAAAGATCGACCTAAGGCCAGGATATCATCAGCTGAAGGTGAGAGAGCAGGATATCGAAAAGACTGCATTCAGAACACGATATGGACACTACAAGTTTTTGGTTATGTAGTTTGGACTAACCAATGCTCGAGCAACATTCATGGATTTAATGAACAGGGTTTGTAAACCGTTCCTTGATAAATCTGTGATAGTGTTCATAGATGACATTATGATTTACTCGAAAAGCCAAGAGCAACATGGCTAACACTTGCAAGAAGTGTTGGAAGTCTTGAAGAAGGAGAAGTTGTATGCCAAGTTCTCAAAATGTGATTTTTGGATTCGAGAAGTCCAATTCTTGGGTCACGTGGTTAACCAAGAAGGGATAATGGTTGATCCAGTGAAGATTGAAGTTGTGATGAAGTGGGATCAAAAGTCCCATGGAGATCCGCCGTTTTTTTTAGGATTAGTCGGATATTACCGAAGGTTTATCCAAGGTTTTTCTTCGATCGCTACTCCATTAACAGCTTTGACTCACAAATAAGTTACTTATGCTTGGAGTGATAAACACAAAGAAGCATTCGAGTTGCTAAAGAAGAAGCTATGTGAAGCACCGATTCTTTCTCTACCCGATGGAGTTGAAGACTTCGCTGTTTTATAGTGATGCGTCTAGTGTTGGGTTGGGTTGTGTTTTGACCCAAAGAGAAAAGGTGATAGCATATGCGTCTCGACAGCTAAAAGAGCATGAAAAGAACTACCTCGCTCATGATTTGGAGCTGGCACCGGTAGTTTTCTCTCTAAAGATATGGAGGCATTACCTCTATGGCTCGAAGTGAAAACTTTTCACTGACCATAAGAGTCTCCAATATCTCTTTAGTCGGAAAGAATTGAATATGAGGCAGCGAAGTTGGCTAGAGTTACTTAAGTACTGCGATTAGGAGATACTTTACCACCCTGGTAAAGAAAATGTTGTCGCTGATGCTCTCAGTCGGAAAGTCAATCTTGAGAGAAAAAGTCCAAGGGCATTGAGAATATAAGTTGTCTCGACCATTGTGGAAAGTATAAAGAAAGCTCAAGAGGAAGCTTCTGAAAAGAATGACCAGAAGAAGGAACATTTGGGAAAAACGTTGGTGTTCGCTACAAATGGTCATGGACTGAAGGTATTCCAAGATCGTATTGTTGGATTAGTGTCTAAGGCTGTAACTATATTTGGTAAGTACTTGACCCGGTTGTGCATGGTCCTTTTGGGTTGCCTTCACCATAGCAACTTGACAGGATGATTTATATAGAGAGAAGAGATATTATTATTAATGTATTATAAGAATAATATGCTAAAGGAATAATAATATTATTTGATTAATATAAGTCATAAATTAATTAGGAATTAATTTGGTGACTTGTACTCGCCCTGATGTGGCCTTTGCTTTGAGCATGGTCAGTAGATATCAAGGGAACCCTGGCAAGGCTCATTGGATTGTGGTCAAAAATATCCTTAAGTACCTTCAGAGGACCAAGGAATAGTTTTTAGTCCTCAGAGGGAGTGATGACTTAAAGGTGCGAGGGTATAGTGACGCCAGCTTCCAGACCGACAGAGACAACTACCGTTCGCAGTCGGCCTGGGTCTTTACCCTAATGGAGGAGCAGTGACTTGGAAAAGTTCCAAGCAAGAAACTGTAGCTGATTCAATGTGCGAATCAGAGTACATTGTGGCAAGCAAAGCGTCAAAGGAGGCGATGTGGTTGAAGAACTTCATTGGTGATCTTGGAGTTGTGGCTGCCATAAAGGAGCCTATGGAAATTTTCTGTGCTAATGAAGGAGCGGTTGCCTTGACCAAGGAACCGAGGTATCATGGTAGATCTCGGCATATCGACAGAAAATATCACTTTATAAGACATCGAGTAGAAGAAGGACACCTCGTAGTAAAGAGGGTATCGTCAGAGGATAACCCAACAGATCCACTTACGAAGGGACTGAGTAGGGTTAAGCACTTGCAGCACGCTAGGAGCATTGGGCTGAAGGATGATATTAGTTTAGATTAGATAGTTTGGAAACTTGTAATAGATAAATGTAATTGACATTTGATGATTAAATAAAGGAGTATTATTTAAAAGTTCTGTCTTATGTTAATTGTTTAACTATTGTTTCACTTTGCATGTTTTGACTTCCAGAATAATTGAGTTTATTAAGAATAATCGAATTATTCAAACAGTCCACAATCGTTCATATGTTGGAAGTAGGTATGAATGAAGATTGTCATGAATTGGTGTGTAGATTGTCTAAATGGTATTAGACATAGCAAAGGTTTGTTGCAACGTTCATGAGTGCTTATGAACAAGTTTTGAGCATTGGAATAAACCCGCGCTTGCTGGAATCACTTTATGGAATGTACCTAAGTGATCGCAAGACGATAATATCATATGGTCTTAAAACCAAGATATATGGTTTATTGTTTACTAATTGGTTGTACATTGATAATGCGAATCCGCATCAGTAAATTGATGTCATAAAGCGCATTGTTGTGTATAGTTGATTAGCGAATAAGTAAATGCATATAAGTCGAAGTTTATCTATTACTTTTATCCTAAGAGGGTAAAAGCGATATCACGGCCGCTCGATGATTTGATTTGACTTATGTGCCGGGCCTGGTCAGGAATGAATTGATGTGTTCAATTAAGTTCTATGTAAAATAAATCTGAGATCGAGAAACTAATTGCTAGACAATAAGTATGACAATGTTTCATGAGATTGTCTGCACGATATCAAAACAGAGGACTTTACGATCCCTTATCTAAAGGACAGGATACTGATAAGATCAGAGTTGACAGCGTCTTTGAGAGCTACAATTGCTAATTGGATTGTGTTTGCATTTATAGTTACTAGACTTATCCAAGTGGGAGACTGTTGGATTAGTGTCTAAGGTTGTAACTATATTTAGTAAGTACTTGACCCGGTAGTGCATGTTCCTTTTGGGTTGCCTTCACCATAGCAACTTGACAGGATGATTTATATAGAGAGAAGAGATATTATTATTAATGTATTATAAGAATAATATGTTAAAGGAATAATAATATTATTTGATTAATATAAGTCATAAATTAATTAGGAATTAATTTGGTGACTTAAAGAGATTAATTGAATAAAGGGGCTTAAACTGTCAAATGTATGATAGTTGTGTTTTGGGCTGTGAATCCTTATGGATAATAAGGGGGGACGATTTTTAGGATAAAGATATCTTAAAATAGTCAAAGGTTATCATCTAGAAGGATCTTTGGATTGCTTAGAGGCTAAGTTATCCAATTAGGGTTTTGGGTGAAACCCTAGGAGCTCATAGTATAAATAGGCCCTAAGGGTTGAGGAAATCGACTACTCTTTGATTGAAGAAACCCTAGGGCTAATTTCTCTCCTCTCTCTCTCTCTCTCACATCATCTTTTTGCTAGTTGGTGTTTGTAAGCCATTAGAGGAGTGACAATTGTGACTATAAGCTCCAAGAATAAGAAGTCTCAAGCAAGCAACTCAAGGTATTCTTCTAGATCTGATTTCATATGTTATGAATTGTTTGTTTACACTAGATCTATGAATGAAAGTCTTGGATACATTGCATGTTCAATTAGAGAAACCTAGATCCAAGCTTTAGGGTTTGCATGTGCACATAGGAAAGTTCTTATGGCTCAAACCCATCACGTATTTGGGTACCTAAGTCAGGAGGAATAAGAGATATTTTGATGGAAGAAGATCACAAAACCATTTACTCAATTCATCCTAGCAACACTAAAATGTATAGGGACCTAAAACCCTACTACTGGTGGCCGACAATGAAGCTTGATACTGCAAAGTATGTAACCGCGTGTGTGGCATGTGCAAGGGTCAAGGCATAACATCAGAAATCATACGAGAGTTTAGAACCTTTACCTGTGCCTATGGGTAAATGGGAATTCATTGCTATGGATTTTTGTCACTAAACTGCCCCGAACAAAGAATGGTCACGATATGATTTGGGTGGTCGTTGATCACTTCACTAAGAGTGCGCATTTCATAGCAGCCAATGAGAAATGGTCTATGGATACGCTTGCGAATTCTTACATGAAGGAAATTGTGGGGCTTCATGGTGTTCCGTTAATGATTTTGTCATATCGTGACAGCCGTTTCACCACATGATTTTGGAAAAGTGTACAAGAGGAATTCGGTACCAAGTTGTGTTTGAGTACAACTTACCATCCACAGACTGATAGGCGGAGCAAATAAACGATACAAACACTTGAAGATATGCTGAGGGCATGTACCCTGAAATTCCAAGGTAACTGGGATGAACATTTACCTTTGGTAGAATTCTCCTACAACAATAGTTTCCACTCGAGCATAAAGATGGCACCTTATCAAGCTATGTACGGACAAAAATGTCGTACGCCGTCTTGTTGGCTTGAGGCTGGGGAAAAGCAGTTTATTGGACCTGAGATAGTCCATCAAACTGCTGAAAAGCTGAAAATAATCAGGGAGAGAATGTTAGCAGCTTAGGGTCGTCAAAAGAGCTATGCTGACAAGAAAAGAAGACCGATGACTTTTGAAGTTGGGGATTCGGTTTTGCTTAAAGTCTCGTCGTGGAAGGGACTTATAAGATTGGGTAAAAGGGGAAACTTAAGTCCAAGGTTTATTGGACCGTTTAAAGTTCTTTAGAGTATTGGGAACCAAGCTTACAAGCTGAAACTACAAGAAGAACTAACTAGAATTCATAACACTTTTCATGTGTGTTATTTGAGGAAGTTCACAGGAGAAGTTCCCGACATGATTCCACTTTCGGAGTTGAGAATTGATGAGAACAAAAGGTTGATTGAAGAACCAGAGGCAATCGCTGACTGAAAGACTAAGAAGTTGTGAAGCAAGATGGTCAAGTTAGTGCTTGTCCATTGGAAACATATGAATGGGCCAAATCTCACCTGCGAGACGGAGAGTGACATGATGAGTCGCTATCCGTATTTGTTTGTTGATGTGTGATTCCGGGGACGAAATCATCCTAAGATGGAGAGAATTGTAACGCCCGTGTTTCAAGGCTAGGCATTAATGATGATGTAATAGTCTAGGTTAACCATTGTAACTCATTTTGAAATAATAAGAATGTATTATTTGAGTATTATGTGTTTTATGCTTAATTGTGTGGCCTAATTGAATTAAGAATAAAAATAAGCATAAAAATAAAATGTTAGATAAAACCGATATCAATACATGAAGACGTAGTGGTCGTGACAAGGATTTCGTATATATAAAGAATGTCGAAATACGAGTTATAACGAAAAAGTTATGACCTGTCGAAGTTTTGCGACAAAACCGACGGGATACTGCGTGATGTAAACAGTGAATTTACGATGGAGCAATATTTAGCCTTAGTGATCTAAACGAAAGTCGTATAATAAGTTAAACCGAGAGCGTGCATAAGAAGAACGTCTAAATCTGACTTCATATGAGGAAGTTATGATTTTTCGAAGTTTCGACTTAGCAGTATGCAACCCAAATCTCGAAAATGAGATTGAGTGATATTTGGCCGAAACAATCTAAACGAGAATCAAAGATCTCGTCGATAGTAGTCCAACGGTAAAAAGATAGACAGAAACGAACATCAGATGAAAAAGTTGTGAATTTCTAACGAAGTTTTCCTGTCCCGGCCTACTAAAAATAATATAATAAAAATAAAATTCAAAATTAGCTGACGGAGTCTAAACAAAAGTTGTAGAGCATAATCTTACCTACGCGTGGATATAAAGAACATCTAAAATGGAGATCGTATGCGAAAGTTATGAATTTCTGAAGTTCGAGGCACGCATCCCAAAGTGGGAACGCCCCGCGTTCAGTGCTTGGATCCGAATTGGCCACATCGATGCTGACTCAACGGATAAGGAATAGGATCGGAACCCCGATCTTACGCACCACGTTTCGAAGGGAACGCTCTGCGTTCGTGGCAGACTTCAGCCTATAAATAAATCACAAAGGGCAGCCGTTTGTGGTTGCCAAATCTCTTCTCTCTCACCCTTATTACCTCGATCTACGTGCAAATTATAACCTCGAAGCCCCGGTATCATCCTGAGACCTGAAGCGAGTCCCGAAGCCCCGAAGATCCCGAGAAGTAAAGTTTCTGAGCCGAAACTCTGCCCACGAGAAACTCGGTTTTTATGAAGATCTCCCGGTTTCACCGAAGAAATACTACTCTTAAAGCTGTATTGCTGTCCGATCTTCTTCTGATCAAGTGAGTGTATATTCCCTTCCTTCTAACACATAGATATGAAGTATCTACTTTAGAATATGTGCTACGTGTGTATAAATATACGTGTATACATATGTTATCTGTTTATTTGGAATGAGAATTGAATGAGTATCTTATCAGTTTTTAAGTTGCATATGAATGCATATGTATGTTGTTATCTACAAAATTTTTGGGTAGAACTTGGGTAGATAGTTGATGTGTGATAAATTGATGAGAGGCCTCGATGTGATTGTGATCTAGTCGTCCAGCAGAATATGTATGACGACCACAGACTTTTCTAGACAGTTCAGTGGAACGTTGGCAGGCTCATAACCTGTAGGTGTAGTGAACTTGGGTGTTCATTTGTTGTATTCTATTCCCCTCATGGTTGCCTTTAGGACATCTACTGTCGAGGAAACCCCTTGGCAGTTATGTTCGTCCCGATGAAAATCCTAGATTAGGTCCCTGGTAATAGTTGTTGTTTTAGGGACGTAAAGTGAGGATAACGGGAATGGGTAATCGGGTTATTGTTGTTAGTGAAATTAAATATAACTATTTATTGAGGGTTGAAAACCCTATATGCTCACCAGGCTCCCTAGCCCGACCCACTCAGTTTCTTTGTATTACAGGTAGTAGCGTGAGAGCATAAGTTGGGGAACTTGTGAATATGTTTTTGTTTATAGACTAGTAGTTGTATATAACTATGTAAGGTCTATGTTTATGGTTTATGATTTTGTGTCTGTATCAGAAAATGACATCTTGAGTTTTGATATATAATGAAAATACATTTCTTTAAGAAATACTTTGATAAATTTATTTTATCATGTAATTTGTTGGGGACAAATTCCGCAACTCTTTTGAATAATTGGATTTACTCTTAAATTATTTTAAAGCATAAATGAAACCGGTCTTTTCTGGCCTTGATTTTGGGGATGTCACACCATGTCAATTAGGGTTTACATGGTGTAACCCTACTTATGACACACTATATATAGACCTCATGAGCTACCAAAATCGGCACTAAGTGAAGAACAAGAGCGCTAGCACGATTTTGAGTGTTTGTGTACTTCTCTCAAAGTTATTCCAAGAGTTATGGTGTTGTGTGAAAAACTTGAGGCATCACATTTGGGGTGCTAGGCTCACAAAGTTCTTAAGGAATCCAAGCAACAAGAAAGGTATGTTCTTCTACTAGCTTTTATGTTTCAAGTTCCCCATGCCATGCTAGTTAGGTTAAGAACCTTGGAAAAATCAAATTTGCATGTATCTTAGTAAACATAGATCCAAGGTTTCTAGGGTTGCGTGTACACCTTAGGAGTGTTAGAATGCTCAAAACTCTTCAGTTTCCTACTACAGGATTCTGATCTAATGGAATGTTTACCTTTGCTTGTTTGTTAAAGTTGGTTGAATTAGTCTTCGATTCAGGATAGGGGTATCGATCCTTGAGGATGGGTTTGTTTGATTCTTAGTAGTCAGTGGTCCTATGGACAATTAGCCTCTACTTTGTATGATTCGGGTGGGTGTTCTCTGAGGTTCAAGTCTTGTTCTGATAATTCTCATACTTATTGGATCGTTCCATCGACCAGGCACTTTCTGTGTTTATGTTGGTGCTACATGGCCTTGGTGGTCTGGCTATGGAAATGGCTTTATGAGTTGAGTCGATTTCCAAACTCAACTTGGCACATATGTGATATTTCCGAAAGGACTTTGGGAACATCTAGGGAGGTTATAAATTTTTGAGGTTCCTTTGAGGTCTTTTTGCTTCTTGTTTCCAAATTCTATTGTGGCTAGGAAGAGCGTGGTATTTATTACATAGGTACTTATGAGTCTAGATGCCAGGGATGATTCGGGGATTTGTCGTTATAAGTTGTAAGGGTTTCGTTAGTCGATTGGTTAAGGCGAAAGGTCTCTTTGTGGCACATGAAATTTTTATGGTGAGGATCAAGCCAGCCCATGTCAAATGACGCTGTTGGGCTTCTTGTTGTAACAGATGTTGGATTGATTTGGAAGGTATGGTTGTTTGGAATGATAGTGTGTTCTATGTACACGTTTTTAATGTTACCAGTTTCATCCTTGTTATTACTACTGCGAATATTATGTATCGCGTTTAGTGAGTACTAGAGGTATGAGTGCTCCGATTATTAGTGATGAAACTTAATAATATGGTCCCACCAGGCCCTTCTATAATCGCTTGGTGTATACAAGTCATGTATGATTAAGATTGGTAAGACTTTCGACTGAGGGATTGTGCTCTAAATCCACAGCCAAACAAGGAGCAGGAAATAAGGCGAAATCACACACTCTAAGCCTTTAAAATCTCAATTATATATGACCCTAATGTATACACTAAGCCATCATAGCTCACCTGCAAGGACCTTTAGTTTTTATATGAATGATATGTTTCGTCCGGATGAGAGAGTAATTTATAATTATTTACTAAAGCTTTTAAATATCTTTATTGAGAAAACGTACCGCTGCTCACAGGTGATTCTGGGTGGGTCTCTCCTGCGGTTATCGTCAGCACTCTTCCATCCCTGCCATAATTCCTTGTTATTGGACAATCCCTCCTGAAGTGTCCAGGTTCACCACACCCGTAACAGGTCAGACTTATTCCAATGTTGGGGACCTGAAGATTGGTTGTGTTGGTGCCCTGCAAAAACAGGCAGTATGCCCCTTCCTGTTGCAATTCTTGTAGTGTAACTCTTGGCAGGCTCCAGAGTGATGAAAACCACACTTGTTGCATTTTGGGCGAATCCCAACATTTGGTGTTCTCGGTGTTGAGGTAGTAGGGTTAGTGGGGGTATGGGCTGCTACCACTTGTTGCCTTTTGATAGGTCCTTGAGTTGAGGTACTCCCTTTCTTTTTCCAAGACTTTCGTTTCCTGTTCTTATGTTTGTGGTTTGGGGTGTCCTGGTAGGCATCCGCTCGTTGGTGCTCTTGGTTATTACCACTATTGTAAAAATCCCGACTAGGTCCCGATTAATCCCTAGGCGCTACTCGACCGATTAGAGGGCGCCTAGCGATTAATCCATTCCTAGAAAATTACCGAATCAGTAGAAAAAGATGAAATTTTAACATTTGAAGAAGTTCTATCTCAATAGAATCTATTTGTGGAATGATTAGTGTTATATTAATCATGTTAACCGATTTTATTATGATATTAGTGGTAATTACAAACTTTTTTATGATATTAGTCATATTTAATTTTTTAAAATTCAACAAATTAGCAATTAATGGTCTCCGATAAATCCCCCGATTAATCCCCGTCTTCCCGATTAATCCCTTAACCCCAGTACAACGACTAGCAAGCGGCTAGCGTTTTTTACAACCATGGTTATTACCATGATTAGAATTGTCGATACCTTGTGTTGTTAGTGTTGAGTTGTAGCGGAGTCTATCCGTAGGATCGGTGTTTCGCCGGTATGCTGGCTGCCTCCATGGGAGGACATGATTCTGTTGCGTGATGAGAAGCGACTCGTAAGTAACTATGGCCATTTTTAGTTGTATCTCATCTATATTTACATACATACATTTAGGTATGCACGCTTTTAAGTCACATGTTTTGTTGTATGGTTCTAAATGTTTTCGATCTACATTCATTTAATGTATATTTGGTAATAAATAGTTGTAGGTATCAGATGATCGTTAAGTTTAACAAAAGAGGGTATAGATATCAGTACAATGAGTTGATTTGAATTACATGGGTTCTTGGAGGGCGTACCTCTCTTGATTTACTAATACTAGTTGTAACGAAATACATAATAAACCTAGTACATAGTGCGAGAAGTGTAGTGACGCTCATATGCCCAAATAACGCACAAGGTGCTCAACCATTTCACTCATTTCACAAGTGCCCTCTTCCACCCTCTGCTCTGCTAGGGTTTCCCTAGCTTCGGCTACAATGAGTTGTTGTCTTATTGTGGCCAATTCTTCCTCAAGGGAGTGTAGATGGTCGGTAAGGTCCTCCTGCACTGCTTGTTGGTTCGGCATTGCTCCCGAAGGGTAAGGCTCGCTAAGGATCCCTCTGGTGCCTTCATCCGAAGTCTCCCCTGGTAGTACATATCTTGGTATTCCTCAAGACCCGCTTCTGGGTTTTCCTCTTGAACCTCTTCTGGCTCCTCCTCGATCCATTCGTTGGCTACTACGACAAGGTAGTAGGGATATTCGTGATGAAATTCAGCCATGTTGTCTGCGTGAGAATAGGGGTATGAGAAACATGTAAAAGATTTAAGTGTGGGGGGGTTATATGGTATCTTAAAATACTTTTATAGTATTTTAATTATACGTTTGATTCTAGAGCTCCGTGGTATACGAAGCTGGTAAGTTTTTAGACTGGTTGTTATTGTTTAGTATCACAAAATACTCCTATAGTATTTTAGACTTTATGTTTGATTTTAATGTTCCTTTGCATGTAAAGTTGGTAAATTTTAGACTAGTCGCAACACCACTATCACTCCCAAACACATGTTGGTCATATCTCAAATAAATATAGTTAGTCATACTATATTTATCCCAGATATGATTAGATAATTGTCCAGGTTTGACTGTGGTGTCCAACTTTTAAATACATTTGTTTTGTTCTTATTATGACACAGTTCTAGTATGTATACTTTTTATAAAATACTTATAATTTTAAAGTATACTTTTAGTCAGAGTGTTTTAGTCCCATTGAATTTATACTTGTATTTTTTGTATGGTTTGATATACTAGTTCACTATAAACAATGCTCTGATACTAATCTGTCACACCCCCGAACCAGGACGACAGAAAAGCCTGGGGACGGATGACGTCATTGTATAGTACCATATCAATTGAATATGATTGAAACATAACATTACAAGTGACATACATTGAAAATACATACTTACATTGTTTACATATTGTACTTGTTAATCAGTTACACACAAGTGACAAAAAAGTAAAATTTCATAAGGTTGCACCACTTGACCTCATAGCAGAGCTGATTACCTGTTAGTGGATCCTTGAGAATACAAGTCGTTTTGAAAAGCATCAACTAAAAAGTTGGTTGGATCCCTGAGAATACAAGTCGTTTTGAAAAGCATCAACTAAAAAGTTGGTGAGTTCATAAGCATTTGTGTATAAAAATGGTTTTGCACTTTATTAGAATAGTTCTCGTTGTACTTTCAGAAAATCCAATATTTTCTATAAAAAATGATTTGTAATTCTCGTTCCAAAACTGTGAATATATGCATGCATGTCCTTTGTTATCTTTTGTTCATAAAAGTAATGTGAAAGTTCCCAGAAAATCCAATATGTTCTGATGTAAGAAAGACTGTAGTCTTAAACCCTAAGACCAGAAGTGTAAGACACTGAATACTTGAAAAATGATCTGCAACTTTATAGTTTAATAAAATCGATGAAATGTAAGATTCGTGTAAACCAAAATCGTATTGTTATTCCCTATGTGAGTCGCTATAACCATGCTTAATATGACTGGTATGCCTGTCATGACGTTCTTCAGGCGTCGGTTTCGGTAAGATATTTTTCACCATAGACTGGCCCTTCTAGTTGTAGCGAACAACTCAAGTGTGGGGGTGTCAACCCCGTATAGATCTATAGACAATTACCTTGCACTCCCTCCAGGAGACTTTGGTTATAACCACAGGACTTACAGTGTACGCTAGGTAGGTACGGTGAAGGAAAGTCTCACAAGAGCCTTAACAGATTTACGTGAACTATGACTCCGTTTTACTTGCAAAATAAAATAATTATGCCTTTAAATAATAATGTGTACTTTGAAAGTGTGGTTTGTGACCTCCAAACTATACCGATTATAGTTTATTATGTTGGTTTGTCAATACAATTTATATAATCATGTATATAAATACATATATGTTAGCATGGCTAGATGTTTTTAAAAGAATATATCATATACATTACATATAACATAAGTATAAGAACTTTTATTATGATAAAAACAATTTCTAGTTTTTTACTTTTCTGTCCCTATTTTTAGAAAACATATAGAAAAATCATCGTAAGTCGAAATTTGGATCCATAAACTCTGAGAGTTTGGAAAGTGAATCTAATTTGTTCATAATTTTTATTATAATTTTTAATGGCCTCAAACTAGTGTGAAAATGTTCACCTTCACAGACTAGTCTGAAATTATTTCTGAAATGATAGACAGTTTTGTAAAAATCGCCAAAAATTATAGAAAAATCTTATGAATGTGCACGAGTACTCCTTAGAAAGGTATAAAATTGAAATATTTGCATATTAGACAATTTTGAAAAAAAATATTAAGTTTAAGATGGTCAAAACAGTCTATTAAATAGACCATAACTTTTCTATTGAAAGTTGATGTTTAAGTTTAGATTATATATGTTTGAACACAAGACTCATATTTGGTATTTTTGAGTGTATAATCCCATATTCACTAGTATTTATGCAATATATATGTTAAAAAAACATTTCTCATGATTTTTATGAAGATGTATAAGATAAACTCCATGTTCATGCAAATACCCAAAGGTTAAACACATAACACACTGGTCCATGCAATTATCCAACTGTTAAACGAAAACTTGACTTGTATCCCCCCCCCCCCCAAGTATGAAAAACTCAAAAAAAGTGGGGTATGAAGCTTACTTTGAGGGTTTTCGAGATGTTGAAAAAGAAGAAAGAAACTTTCGATCCTAGCCTTGTGTTCTTGGTGAGATTCTCGAAATGGTGTTCTAAGGGTTTAACACACAACAAAATGAGTGTGTAAATGGAATGTTCTTAGCATGAACATGTAATAAAACACTCCGAGTTTAACATGGACTTACCAAGAAGCCTAGAATTGATTTTGATGATGATGAAATCAAGATTTTTAGAGAGAAGAAGGAGGATGTTCTTGGGAGCCAAGTAAGGAATTTGAAGTTGTGAAGTGTGTGCGTGTGTGTGATCGGCCTCACATAAGGAAAAGAGAGAGAAAGGAGATTTGACCTTCTACAAGTTGATGGGATTTGCATGGTTGCATGGGGGTTAAAAGGCTTAGATGTATGTTAGATAAAAATGAGGTGGCAATGCTTATTATCCATTCCATTTTCCTTTTCCTTTTTTATTTGTTTTTGTTTAAGCCAACCGACCCAAGAGGGTTCTCGGCCCAAAAGAGTGGGTTTCGATTTTGGCTTGGCCCAATAAATTTTTTTGGCCTAATAGGAGTTTTTGGTCCATTTACGGCCTAAGAAAAACCAAAGAGGCCCAAAGGGAAGTTCTCGGCCCAATAAGACCTAAAGAAAAAGCTTTCGGCCCAATAAGGCCCAATGAAGGGTTTTCGGCCCAATGTACATCCCAATAGAAGTTTTCGGCCCAATAGGGCCCAAAGAAAGGTTTTAGGCCCAATAAGATCAAGTGAAGAAGGTATCGGCCCAATAGGGCCTAATGAAGAAGTCTTGGTCCAATAGGGGTTTTGGGCCGAGAATTATTGGGCTAAGGCCCAAAATTGATTGGACTTAGCTATTGGATCGAGTTTTTTTTGGGCTTATACCTAGTTGTTTCGACTTGAATCACAATGTATGAACGTAGGATCTTAAATAACATTGTAGTTTGGATTACACTAAATGAGGTGTTACAAGGTTACATGGAGGAAGTTGTTGTAGGCAAGCTTCACATCTTAAACCCTAAATTGATGTTGTGACACTTTATGAGAAATTGTGAGGGAGAAGATATATGAACGTAGGTGGTAGAGGAAGGATGAGTGCATGGATTTTTAGTCACATGGTTGGTTATTTAAGTTAATGGTGTAGGTCTTAGGGTACCAAAATGTGTGATGTCACCCTTGTGATATCAAATTTTCCATCTAGTAACTTTTTTTATTTGTGCGCCAAGTTCTCGATACTTAATAAATTTTTAGAAGGTGGCAAATGAAAGTCTCGGGTTTGAGGAAAACAAAAACTCAGACGGATCTTAAATCCGATATGTAGAACTCTGGGAAAAGACGTTTAAAGTTTTGTGTCTAATCGTACAAATTCGACAGTTTTCACGATTTTGTTACATTTATGGGTTAAAAATTATTATGAATATGAAATTAAATATTAGCCCTGTGTCTGAGTTCAAAAAAGTTCTTAGAATTTCCATATGAGATGTGCAACAACCATGACAGATCAATTCGGTTTTTCATTATTAAGAAAATCAGTATTATACGATTTGGTTTCTTATAATTGACGTATCTTTTGCATATGATCTCTGTTTTTTTATGTTCTTTATATCTACAAAGTGTTGAGAGTATAATCTATCTAATTTGATCATAAATTGGTCCTAAGTATACTCGAAGCAAAAAATTTATTTTTAGCATCACAAATAGTATCAATTTTTGTGGCCTTTGTTTCAATCTTTAGCGATAGACGTTTTGTTGAGCAATTTGAGACATTCTCAACGTAATTATGAGCATTATATATTTAGTACACTGTATAAACATCAAATTACATACAATAGGTCTTTAATACATAACGATTTGTGGTGGTTTGACCGTCAAACGCCGACCTGTATCTTTTTTTTACAAATTGTTACATAATCAAACACAATGAAGCATATATGAACATAAAAGGAACTTATATTAACGAAAATAAACAAATGTAATCGAACAACATAAACGAACGTTCACAAACATAGTTTAACGAATGAGACAATTGTTCATGTTCGTTAGTTTAACTAAACGAACGAGAATATGTGTTCATGTTCGTTCATTTATTAAATAAACGAACATGAACAAACTTCCCGCCGAACAGTTCACGAACAATTTGTTGAACGTTCAGTTCATTTATAGCCTTTGGTATAAATTTTCTCTGCTTTTATGGCTTAAGAAACATAAAATCTCAAATTATTTTTACAACTATTTTACTCAATAAGTTTTTAAAACTATATATATATATATATATATATATATATATATATATATATATATATATATATATATATATATATATATATATTCCCAAGGAACCATTTTTATCTTTTAAACTCTTTTTTGTGATATTTGTTTTTCAGGAAAATGACTTAATGCATTAAGTCATACACATTTAAGCGCTTCTAGTAAAAAAATTACAAAATATATATAAGAAGAGTGTATGTCCCTTTTTACGAATATGTGCATTTTTAACGTTTGTACATATATGCACTCTTCGTTTATTCAAGTATTTTTTAAAATTTTTTGTTAAAGATCTTAAATATGTCTTACTTAGGGGGTGTTTGGCTTAGATTTTCAAACCCCAAAAGTCATTTTTGAAAAAGTTACAAAAAGTCAGGATTTCTTGACTTTTTTAAAAAGTTCATTTTTCTTATGTAAAAACTTCAAAAAGTAGCTTCTAAAACTAAGCCAAACACCCTCTTAATGCATTAACTCACTTGTTTTGAAAGAAAAATATCACACAAAAGAGGTTTGCAAGATAAGAGTGGTTTGCAAGAATCTTTTATATATATATATATATATATATATATATATATATATATATATATATATATATATATATATATATATATATATATATATATATATACTGCATTATGTTTCAAAAATTTAAATAAACTTGTGACATTTGTAATTAGAAGTCAAGTGGTAGGTCAAAGTTGGGTCGGAACATATGATGGAAACCCACAAGAAATCACAAATAATTAGGTATGCTCTTTTTCTATTTTAATGACTAAAGAAACATCATAATTCACATTTTAATAATGAATTGGTTTCAAAAATATTATGTAGAGTATCTTAAAAATTTTAATAATGGGATCAAATATTATAAATTAATAATTATTATTATATGTTTTGTAAGTTCTATGTTTATTAAGTATTTATTTAAAAGTCATAAATATGATATTATTAGACTACTTCATTGACAACCTAATTCAATCCAAATATTTATTAGAAAATTATTTTTTCTATCATCCACATACACAATCTAAGTAATCATTAACTTTTATCCATATTAGCAACTCAATCCAATCTTTTGTTATATTTTTAAAAATTATCAAAAAATATATCAACATTATACTCATTTTGTAGATAATTTTGTTTTATGTATTTTAATATATTTTATTTATCTTTAAAAATAATACCGCGTCTATTCTTTTATAAAATAAATGAAATATAAAAAAGAAAAAGGAGAGAGAAAGATGATGAACTAGGTTGTGGAGGCAAGTTCATACTATTTTTTTTCTTTTTAATTTATTTTTTAAAGTTTTTTGGATGAGCCTTCTCACCAAATGGAGATAGTCTTCGAGTTTAATACACATTCTAATCCTTTAGGTATAATATATGGAAAAGGTCCCTAACATGTAAAAAAAGCCACAACAAAGCTTTTTGCCGTCTTTGATGCCCATCATCAAATATTGGTTCTTATACAAACTCTTATACAATCATTTTGTCTTTAGTTCTTGTCCAAAATGAAATGAGTAATTGCCCTCAGATATACTTTTTATAGTTTGTAACGTTTTTTTAATGTTTTTGTTGTTATTATATCAGTTGGGGCACATTCACACCCACTCGATCCATTGAAACTCGTAATATCGTTCTTCTTGCTTCTTGTCCGATGGTTTGATGAGCAAATTAGTCATTTTACTCTAACAAAATAACAATTAAACTACTACTACAAATAGTTTTATTTTTCTTTTAAATAAAAGAGAAAAAAATGAAATGACACAAGAATCATTTATGCGGTTTATTCTATAGAAAGTAATAATATAAACAAAAAAAAAGAGCAAATTAAGTGTGGTATAATTACTTAAATGTGTAATATATTTTTTGATTTGAATATATTTGGTCACCAGATTTTTTTCGTTCACATTTACCCCTTCAACTTGTTAAATATACACATAAGATGTAGTGTGAAAAAACTTAAATAAATCAGTCATCAGTTTTGAATGTGTAAAAAACCAAAAAAGACTTATTTTGCAACAAAAAATATTAATGACAAAATTTGCAAAAAAAAAATATTAATGACTAAATATGTACAAAATGAGAAATATATTACCCTATTAAGTCATTTTTCCCGGCTAACCTGAAGTAGTCGGTGTTAAGGTGCAAAGTCACGCTTGAATGTGACTTACCCTCTTGTATGTGTAAATGAGTTGAGTCTTTCGTATAATTAGGAACTGAGTGACTCCCACTATGTAATGTTCATTTTGGAGAGATTAGTTCTAGAGGTAGAATTATTGCAAACCCATTTGTACTCTTTCTAACGAAACTAATGAGAGCTTGAAACCAAATTCATTTACTCTATGTGTTCATGATTTGTATAATGATTCACTAGATCTTTCGTATTCTGTATTTTTCATCATAATCAACAACACTACAATTGGTATCAGAGCGAATGTTCTTGATTTGATCAAGAATTGGTCCATGATGACATTTTAGATTTGGTGATTTTTCATGTTCTTATTGATCTTCGTGTTTTAGAGAGTTTTTGGATTCTAGAAATCGAATGTTGGGTCAAAATATGGTTTATACTTTACTTTTCTGGGCAATTATATTTTTGTGTAATATTTTATGACTTTATGGCCTAGTTTACGGCTGAGTTTACGGCCGTAAACACCTTACGGCCGTAAACTCATTTACGGCCCATGTGTGTCTGGCCCATATTCTTGTATAAATAGAGGTGTTAGGGTGAGGAGTAGAGATTGATGGAACTAGAAGGAGTTTACGGCCAGAGAGAATAAGGAGCATATGTGTGTGAATCTTTTGTATCTGGAACATTAATTCATATCAATACATACAAGATTCATATTAATTCTTCTTCTCCTTCTCTTATATTTTTATCTGACATCATCCGTTTGATTGGGATTCCGCACCATCAAACGGATCTGACTGATACATGGGCATATTAGGGACTTACAATCGAATTGTTCATTGATTCTATTCATAATTCAATTTTCTTCACTAGAATTCAAGTGATTTTTTCTTTATCCTTCTAGAAAACTCATTCAAAATCACTTTCTCTCTCTAGAAAAACTCAAGATTTCATCGATTGATTAAAGATGGTGGACTTGTTGTATGATACTTGGGTTGTGGTTGTTGAAGATGTCAAATACAAAGTCAATGAAAATCAATTTATGGGTTATTGTTAAGCGGGTTGATTTCATGGGAAACTTTCGTTTGTTATGTAGGTTTGAAGGATGATAATGGAAGATTGATATTTCAACCACTTTCGAAGATTAATTGCTTGTTTGGACTTTCTTGTCTCTTGTTATCTAGTAGTGAAAATCGAAAGGAAGGAGAAGAAAGAGATTTTTTTAATAGGAAATACATTTCTATTGTTGAAAACCCAAGTGATATTCGTGCTCTTAAGTTTGTTGAAGATGTTCTTGATGTTCTTGAAGTTCATGATAAGAAGATCCAAGTTGATTCTCATGAAGATGCAAAAGTTTTTTGCTCGATTGGAGTTCAAACCGATGATATTTTGTGTTCTTGTGATTTGTTTAGAGGAATGGTTCCTTATCGAAAGCTGATAATCCAAGAAATTCACAAGTATCAAACTCCAAAAGATTAAATTCATACTTGTCAAGTTGAAGTTATCAATTCGACTGAAATTGAGTTGGAGTCATTGTGTAATGTCGATTGAAGTTTTGGTTTGATTGAAAAAGTGAAGAACAAAGCCATGGATATCGACTATAAATTGTTGTTATCGAATGGTTGAAAAATTCGATTTTGGGTCCCTGTAGTGAAAACAAAGGTAGTTCAGTTGTTTTGATGAATCGATGTCGATTGATAAACTATAGAATTGACTTTGGTGATAGTTTGAATCATGTTTGGGAAGTCGATTGACAACGAAGGCATGAGAAATTTGATTTCGATGTATATTTTTATAAGAAGAAACGAAATCAGTATGTTGAAATCGAATGGTCGATTTTGAGTTCATTGCTGAGGTATTGATTGAAAAGCAAAGCCATGGGTCTTAATGTTTTGATGTCACTGGGAACGAAATGTGTTATTGGATTTGAAGACTTGCTATGATCGATCGATGGTTGATAATGAAGTCAATATAGGATGATAGATAGCGAAGTGGATGTATGATTTTTTGGGTTAAATTGAGTTCAATGTAAGAATCGACTGGGAAGGCTGTGTGATAATCAAAAGACTGAGTTTTGTTTCTTGATCAAGAACGCACTGGGATGAGTTGAAAAGCGAAGCAAACAGTTGTAGAATTCTATTTTGATTTTGTTATCGAGTTTGAAGGATTCGTTATTGATGTGTCGAATTGAAGTTTAGTTGTTGATGTCGATTTCAAAGTCAATCCTCAAAGACTGGTGTTGGTATATTGATGACAAACTGATTTCAGGAATTCGATTTTGGGGTCACTGTAATGAAAAGCGGAGAACAAGCTGAATGATCAAGAGATTAATGTTCACTATTTAGCGTTCGAATGACTTCATTTTCGACTTTCCTCTAACAGAATAAGAAGATGCTTCGTTGTCAAGTGTACACACTTTGTTAATGCATTGGTGTAGATGAATAGTGCTTCGTCACCTGTATAACGAAGTCGGAAGAAGAAAACAAACAAGTTTCAAATTTGGTCCCTCGTCTTTTAACGAAATGGCAATTTTCACTAGGCCTGGAAATCGTGTCGTGTTCGGGTTAGCGTGTCGCGGGTTGGCAGGTCAAAATATGTCAACCCAAACATGACCCATTTAAATATACAGGTCATGGGTTGGCGGGTCACGGGTTGGTGGGTTTGGAACATAAACCCATATATGACCCGCCAACGCATTTATTTATACGGGTTCACAGGTTGGCGAGTTCGTGGGTCAGATTTGGATTCGTGGTTCAAATTCCATAAATAAACTTGACAATTAAACATGAATAAATTATTGATGGTTGATGCAAACATATCCGAATTTTAGACAATTAAGTCTTAAACATCCAAATGAAAATTAAAAACATTTAAAGAAACATATTCAAACTAAACATTAATACAAACATAGATAATTTAAGTGCTAAAGTAATATCCACAATTCCCATTTTTTCACCCAAAAAACAAAGTCAATTCTCCAACACTATTTCGATACCTGATTTCGATTACAGAGTAATAGAGGGGAGAGTGGGATTGTGGGAGACTGGACGTCTGGAAAAGGGAGATACGCTCATATGCGATTTGAATTTAAGATTATTATTTAGGGCAAATGGGCAAAATGGTTACAGACTTAGCCTTACAGGTTATGACTTACGACCATAGGCCATCCACCACTAGTGAAAATGTCAAAACAGTCAAATGGTCTATGAATCAATGGTGTATATTATATAATACTTATTAAATATTAATACTTGATACATAAATACATTTAAAAATAAAATAAATTTTTTTATTAAAATATAAACGGGTTGGCCGATCAACCCGTTTATTTTTTGAGAAACTCATATATGACCTGTTTAATAAATGGGTTGGGGGGTTGGCAGGTTAGCGGGTTGGCGGGTTGAAAAACTCAACCCAAACCCATGTATTTCGTGTCGTGTCGCGTGTTGTGGCGAGAATTGTTAGCCCTAATTTTCACCCAACTTCGATATTGGTGAAAATATATTATGAAAAAGGGTGAGGTTTCTCAATTGGGGGAGTGTTTCGCATTTTAAGCTATTTTTGGTGCAACAGGTCCCTGCAGAATTCTGAAAGTGACAGTTTTTACCTGGATTTTGGAAATTCTTGCAACTTTCACCCAAAAGTCGAAAATTTTCACAAAAATCAGAAAATTTTCAAGACTTTTTTGTGATTGTTTTTCCATGCAAGTTTTAGTGGTTTCATTTTTTGGCACACATCAAGGGGGAGTTATGTGAAGATTATTCTTCAGGCACTTCTCACCCTTAATGAGTTTTATAATCATTTTTTTATTATAAAAGGGATAGAATGAAGAGTGGGTATTCGAAGCTTCGGGTATTCATTTGTGGATTTGAAGACCGGTATTATTTTGAGAGGGGTTTGGCTTATCCTCTTGTATGTGTAAATGAGTTGAGTCTTTCTTATAATTAGGAAGTGAGTGACTCCCATTATGTAATGTTCATTTTGGAGAGATTAGTTTTAGAGAGAGAATTATTGCAAACCCATTTGTACTCTTTCTAACCAAACTAATGAGAGCTTGAAACCAGATTTATTTACTCCATGTGTTCATGATTCGTATGATGATTCACTAGATCTTTCATATTTTGTATTTGTCATCATAATCAACACCACTACAGTCGGTCATAAGGACTGAAGTGTACAATTTAATAAGTTGAAGGGTTAATGTGTACAAAAAAAACTCAATGACCAAATATGTACAAATCAAAAAATATATTACCCTTTTAAGTCATTATCCCATTAATTATTTTACATGTCTTATTACAATTTTCACCATCAAACTTTTTGTCACACCCCCAAACCAGAATGGCGGAAACATTCGGGGGTGGATGACTTCACGTAGTATCATAACAATTGAATATTGTAAAGAAAGTAATACAACCATCATATATATAATAAAAACGTACATTGTTGCATTATACATGTTTCTAAAAGAATATTACAATATGATGATTTAAAATGTTTGATAATAAACGCCTTTAGCGTTCCTTCTTCAAAAGCTGGTAGTTACCTGTATTACTGATTCCCTGAGAAATACAAGTGGTTTCGAAAAAGTGTCAACAATAAAGTTGGTGAGTTCATAAATGTTTTGTACTGAAAAAGTATGTCTTTTTGGAAGAAAATCGATGAACGTGGCTTTCAGAAAATCCAATATTTTCCACATATAGTTTGAAAAGTTCCCAAGGTTGGAGGGCGTTAGTATCTTTCATATTTAAATGATAAAGATAAGTTTTGTATTCAAAATAATGTAAATACTGAATGCATGTATGAATCTCGTAAATCAAGCTTGTTTTTATACTTTCGTGTGAGTCTTATAACCATACTATTGACACAGACTGCCTGTAACAACATTCTTCAGGTGTTGTAGTGTTATGACATTTGTCACCCCAGACCTGCCGGTCTAACTGTAGCTAACAGTTTAGGTGCGGGGTTGTCGATCCCGTATAGATCTATACACAAGTATCACGCTCTCACTCCAAGAGATTATGGCTTATAATACAGGACTTGAAATGCATACATAAAAGTACGTTGAAGTTTGAATATCTCACATCACTTAGTATAAATAGACTTACGATAAGAAAGTATTTATTTCGCTTTAGAAGAAAGTATTACCTTTTTCAAGATGTATACGTAAGAATGTATGAATAACTCGCAAACTATACCCATTATAGTTTTTCATAAAGTATGTTCCATTTGATGAAAATAACTTGGTGATATACTATACTTTATACGTAAAGTAAGATGTTGGCATCGAATAATAATAAGATAGATGTTGCATTTATATAAAACGATACGTTTTCTTGTATTGTACTTGTATCCCCACCCCCCCTAAAACATGAAAAGACTTGGAAAGTAGGGGTATGAACTCACTTGTTCAGTTTGAAGAGAGCGAGATTAGAGTCAGGCAGAACTTCAACTGCGGAAAGCTGCGTCTTCGAGCTTCTCGGGGATCTCGGTAGCGTAGAACCTTCGTCGGGGGGTCGAGTGTGGAACCGAGGGTGTCGGGATGGTCTATGGTACGTAAGAGTGTGTGAGGGTGAGTGAAACTTTCAGTGAGGTGTGCTAAAATCCGGAGCTTATGCCTTCTATTTATAGGGCTGAAAGTGCAAGTACGATGGGCGTACCACCGGAGTACGCTGGGCGTACTTCGGTTACGCTGGGCGTAACTTTGCGTCATGGATTACGACTCGGGTCTAGCTAGGCGTAGTGCTTCTAGCCGATGGGACTCGAACCTACACCTGAGTACACTGGGCGTACTCCTGAATTACGTTGGGCGTAATTCTGGCTTCCATCTTCTAAATTTCGTAACTTTCGCGTACGGGATCCGTTTTTCGCGTTCTTTATATCCACGCGTAGGTGAGATTATGCTCTACATCTTTCATTTAGACTCCATCGGCTAGTTTTGACTTTATTTTTAATGCTATGTTTTTAATAGGTCGGGACTGCTAAGGTCCGTTAAAAATTCATAACTTCTTTATCCGACGTCTATTTTCGTTTGTCTTTTTATCATCTTACTCCTATTGTGGAGACCTTCTACTCTCGTTTAGGTTGCGTTAGCTAAATATCAACTGATCTTCAATTCGAGTTTTTAGCTCTCTACTACTGTTACGAAACTTAGAAAATTCGTAACTTCTTCATACGAGGTCCAATTTGGGCGATCTTTTTATGTATGTTTACAGTTAAACGAACTCTACAACTTTTGTTTAGATACTTAAGGCTAAAATACATTTTATTGAAATTTCACTTTTTACGTTAAATAGTGTTTTACCGGGTGTGTCGTAAATATTTGAGTGGTTATAGTTTCTTCAATATAACCCGGTTTCGAATGTTCTTTATGTTTTTGGAAACCTTGGCACGATATCTAACATTTGATGCATCCCAATTTAGATATTTTGAAGACTTTAATTTTGAGTTTAATTTCGTTGATTCCAAATAATTTTCGTTGCATTTGACTTTTGAGTGTTACATTGCTTTTGGAAAAATATAGGGTTGTCACATTATCCCCCCCCCCCCCCCCCCCCCGTTAGAGGAATTTCGTCCCGAAATTTAATCTAAGACTGAGTTTACGGGTTAGGAAAGAGATACGGGTACTTTTGTTTCATCTGATCCTTGCGTTCCCAGGTGTATTCAGGTCCTCGCTTGGCGTTCCAGTGGACCTTTACAATAAGTATGCGGCTTTGTTTAGTCCTTTTAATTTCCCAATCCATGATCTCTACTGGTTCTTCTACGAATTGGAGATTCTCATTTATTGCAATTTCGTCCAGAGGGATGACAAGGGTCTCATCGGACAAGCACTTCTTTAGGTTTGATATGTGAAAGGTAGGGTGTACGTTGTGGTGTTCCTGAGGTAATCAAAGTTTGTAAGCCACCGGACCGATCCTGGAAAGGATCTCGAATGGTCCAATGTATTTTGGGTTTAGTTTCCCACGCTTTCCGAAACGTATTAACCCTTTCCATGGCAAGACTTTTAGTAGGACACGGTCTCCAACCTGGAATTCCAAGGGTTTCCGTCTTTTATTCGCATAACTCT
This sequence comes from Lactuca serriola, assembly GCF_051521515.1. Lineage (NCBI taxonomy): Eukaryota > Viridiplantae > Streptophyta > Magnoliopsida > Asterales > Asteraceae > Lactuca > Lactuca serriola. Next base: position 197,386,732 of record NC_136410.1, read on the forward strand.
TTTGTTTGTCCCTTGATGCTTTCAGTCGTTCCCGGATCTGAACAATCTTCTCCATAGTTTCCCTTATGATTTTTGGCCCAATGAGTGTGTTGTCTGTTACTTGTCTTCTTGCTAGTTGTGTGTCACCTACTTAAACCCAGCACAGAGGTGATCTACATTTACGGTAGTAGAGGGCTTCGAACGGGGTAGCCTTGATGCTAGTGTGGTAGCTATTGTTGTACGAAAACTCGACTAAGGGTAGGTGGGTGTCCCATGCTTTGCCAAAATCGATTAAGCAAGATCTCAACATATCCTCTAGGGTTTGTATGGTTCTCTCACTCTGCCCGTCAGTTTGTGGGTGATAAGCAGTACTCATGTCTAGTCTTGTTCCTAAAGATTTTTGAAGCGACTGCCAGAACCTTGAGGTGAATCTACTATCTCAGTCCGAGATAATGGATATGGGCACACCATGCAGCCGTACAATCTCTCTGAGGTATGTTCTAGTTACTTTCTCCAATTTATCCGTTTCTATGATTGGTAGGAAGTGCGCTGATTTAGTTAACCTGTCGACGATCACCCGGATGGTGTCGAGTCCGCTTGCTTTCTTGGGTAATTTGGTTATGAAATCCATGGTTATCCGCTCCTACTTCCATTCAGGTATTTCTGGTTGTTGCAACAATCCCGAGGGCTTTTGGTATTCCACCTTGACTTTGGCGCACGTCAGACATTTGCTCACGTAGGTAGCAATTTCGGCTTTCATGTTCGGCCACCAGTACAGTTTCTTGAGGTCGAGATACATCTTATCCGAGCCAGGATGTATGGAGTATTGTGTCTTATGGGATTCGTTCATGACGACTTCTTTGAATCCGCCAAACTTCGGTGTCCAGATCCGATCCATGAAGTAACGAACTCCATCATTCTTGACTTCAAGCTTCTTATCCATTCCCCTTAAGGCTTCCCCTGTCACATTTTCAGATTTTAAGGCTTCTACTTGGGCTTCCCTGATTTGCGTGGACAAGTGTGAATGGATTGTCATAGTTAGAGACTTCACTCTGTGGCCCAAGTATTCCTTCCGGCTGAGTGCATCGGCCACCACGTTAGCCTTTCCAGGATGATATCGAATTTCGCATTCGTAATCATTTAGAAGTTCTACCCACCGTCTTTGTCTCATGTTGAGTTCCTTCTGGTTGAGGATATGCTGGAGGCTTTTATGATCAGTGAAGATTGTACATTTTGTGCCATAGAGATAGTGCCTCCATATCTTCAGAGCGAAAATGACTGCTCCTAGCTCGGGATCGTGCGTCGTGTAGTTTACTTTGTGCGTCTTTAGTTGTCTTGAGGCGTAGGCGATGACCTTTCCTCGTTGCATCAAAACACACCCAAGTCCTTGGTTTGACGCATCACAATAGACCACGAAGTCCTCCGTTCCTTCTGGTAAGGTTAGAATGGGCTCGCTACATAAGGCTCGCTTTAGTGTTTGAAATGCGACGTCTTGTTTTTCTCCCCAGTCGAAGGTTACACTCTTTTGAGTTAGGGTGGTAAGCGGCTTAGCAATCTTCGAGAAGTTTTGTATGAACCTTCGGTAATACCCAACAAGTCCCAATAATTGTCGGATTTCAGTTGTGTTCCTTGGAGCTGTCCAACTCTCTATTGCTTTGATCATAGAAGGATCCACGTGTATTCCCTCTTTGCTTACTACGTGACCTAGGAAATCTACTTCCCGAATCCAAAACTCACACTTTGAAAATTTTGCGTATAGTTTTTCTGCCCTCAATGTTTCCAAGACTTGGCAGTGGTGTTGGCTGTGTTCTTCCTTGATTCTTGAATAGATGAGTATATCATCTATGAACACGATCACGAATTTATCCAGGAAGGGACGACATACCCGGTTCATCAAGTCCATGAACACTGCCGGTGCATTTGTCAATCCAAAGGGCGTCACTACAAACTCGTAGTGACCATAGCATGTTCAGAATGCCGTTTTGGGGATGCCTCCTTCCAGCACTCGCAGTTGGTGATAATCGGATCTTAGATCGATTTTTGAGAAGTAGCTTGCTCCCTGTAGTTGGTCGAATAAATCGTCTAAGCGCGGTAGGGGATATCGGTTCTTGATCGTGAGCTTGTTCAGTTCCCGGTAATCGATGCACATGCGAAAATATCCGTCCTTCTTCTTCATGAATAGGACCGGTGCTCCCCTTGGTGAGAAGCTCGGTTTGATGAAGCCCTTGCTCAGCAGCTTATTTAATTAATTGGACAGTTCTTGCATCTCAGCTGGTGCTAGACGGTAAGGCGACTTTGCTACTGGAGTAGCTCCGGGAATTAAGTCGATTATGAACTCGACTTGGCGTTCTGGTGGGATCCCTGGAAGATCTTCTGGGAAGATGTCTGGGAAGTTGCAAAGTTCTGGAATGTCTTTAATGTTCTTCGGTTCTTGTTTCTGGTCTACTATGTGGGCTAGAAAGGCATGATATTCCTTACGAAGATATTTTCGTGCTTTAACATAGGAGATGATTTGTAAATTTGTACTAGGTTTGTCACCATAAATGACAAGAGTTTCGCCGTTTGGCAGATTGAGGCGAACGGCCCTTTCGTGACAAAGTATATCGGCATGGTGAAGACTTAACCAATCCATACCGATGATGACATCAAAACTTCTTATTGAAATGGGCATAAGATCGATTTCAAATAAGTGCTCGTTTAAATTTAATGTGCACCCTACGTACATATCGCTTGCGCTTTCCGTTTTACCGTTTGCCATTTTTACAGTGAATATTTTATTGAGTGGTTGGGGTTTTTGATTAAGTAGGTGTTTGAATTTATGACTCACAAAACTTCTCTCCGCACCGCAGTCAAAGAGTATGCATGCATAAATGTTGTCGAGGAGAAACGTACCCGTAACCACTGTAGGGTCAGCTATTGCTTCATTTTGTCCTATCGCCAGCACTCTCCCAACACCGCCAGCATTCTTTGCCTTAGGGCAATCCCTCTTGAAGTGCCCAGTTTCTCCACACCCATAACATGCCTGGCTTATTCCAGTACCAGGAACTTGAGTGATTGGTCGCGCCGATGCCTTACAGAAACGGGCGGTGTGCCCTTTCCTGTCGCAGTTTTTACAGTGCATCTCGCGGCAATTACCGTGGTGATGGTAGTTGCATTTGCTGCACTTTGGCAGGTTCCCAGCATATTGTTTCGTTGGCGTAGGGGTAGTAGGAGTTTTAGTGGGAGCAGTGGCGGCATGAACCGTCACCATTTGTTTCTTTGAAGATTCTTGTGAAGTTTGCCCCTTTCTCTTGTTCCAAAACTTCTTCTTGGCATTGTTATCGTTGTTGTTGTTCCCTTTGGTTGGTTCAACGACGATAGCCGTGACGCCTTGACAGACACCATGATCAACGAGAGATTGCACCAGTTCCTTGGCGCTGTCGAATGTCATGGGTTTGGAGGCTAACACACTCCCTCGAAGTTGGGGTGATAGTCCCCAAATATACCTTTCCACCTTTTGGCTTCCCAGGATCAACATTCCTGGGCAAAGTATTATCAAGTCACCGAATCTGTTGGTATAGCCCGTAATGTCCGAACCTACCATCGTAAGGCCCCACAGTTCCTGTTCGAGCTTCTGAATCTCGCCTCTTGGGCAGTACTCTCGTAGGAGCATTCGTTTCAGGTTTTCCCAACCCATGGAGTTCGCTACCTCTAGGGTAAGTGTCTTGACGTGGCCGTTCCACCACGTCAGGGCTCGTTCGGAGAAAGTAAAGGTGGCAAATTTTACTTTGCTATCTTCAGGGCATGCGCAAATTTCGAATACAGCTTCCGTTGTCTCTATCCATTGGGATAGAGCCATCACTCCCCTAGTCCCATAAAAGGGAATAGGTTTTCCGTTGGTGAAGTATTTGTAAGTACATACTCCGGAACGGCCTTGGCTTTGGCCATTTGTAAAGCTGTTTGTTCCTCCTCCTGACCCGTTGTTGCTCATTTGATCCATCGTTGCGGTTACAGCAGCTATTACAGCAGTTTGGAACATAGCTGCATCCATAATTGGAGGAGGTGGTGGAGGTGGTGTTGGAGCTGAATTTCTGCGTGATGATCTACGAGGAGGCATGTTCTGATAGATAAATAATAATGAAGACTATAAGTTTCTAATGATTTGACAATCGTGCACTAGAGGGTTAGTTGTATCTTGTAATTTGTTTTGACTTTAGTTTATGGTTTCAAAGTAGATATAGCAATTTATAAGTTTCGAGAGGTATGTAAAGAAGTACTTCATATTTATATATATGTCACACATATGGTGCGTTACATTATGTTTCATGTTTAGGAAAATTTGACCTATCTAGAAGTCTCTGATTACAAGTTCAAAGGAAATAAGAAAAACTTTATCCGAGGTCCTATCCTATATCAAAATTGTTGGAGTTGGGCAAGTTCTACTTGCGGCGTGTTGTGCGTTTGGAGCTAGACTCGGCATCCGACTGCTTGACACCCATTAGGCGCCTTTCAAGAACTGCTTGTTGTTCCTTCATCTCTCTTATTTCTTCCAGTGCTGTCACCATTTAGCTTTGAAGCGTCCCTGTGTGGAGTTGGGTACTTTCGTGTAGTCCGTCCAGACGACGGATGTCTGCGGCGTTACCCTGTGTAGCAGCATTGACCTCACGGATTCTGGCCGCTTGCATGTCTAACTGGTAGTTTTGGGTGGCTATTGTGCCCACAAGGACGGGAAGCGCTCGATCGTCTGAGCCTCCTTCACTGACACTGTAAAAATCCCGACACATGCCGAACGGAGGGCGTACACCTAGTTGACGACTCTAATGGTAGAGGTGGCTTCCCCAAATGGGAATGGGACCTGGGTAATATGGTCTGACTTCGGGAGGACGACGAACAGGAGGTTTGATTACTTCCGGCTCGGAGTCTGTTCCATCAGTAGCTTCTTCTTCCTCCTCGACCTCCTCGTCGACTTCGAATTCCTCTTCGACTTCGAATTCTTCTTCGACTTCCTCTTCGATTTCCTCCGGGTCTTCTTTCGGATCTTCTTCTATCCATCCGCCGTTACCTTGGTTTGGGTAGTAGGGATCTCCCGGTATATGGAATCCGGCCATTTGTCTGTACTAGGATAGAGGTATGAGAATTTTCTAAGAAAAGAAATTTCTATTTAATGGCATCCTAAGTTTAACTATATCTTAATGTGTGCAGGTTTTTCATTGTCCTATTATCCTATAACAATACTCCTATAGTATTTCAAATTTGCGGGTCTAAAAATTTTATTTGGCAAGTTTTTGACTTGTTGTCCACTACGACCATTCATCGACGTACGTTGGTCAAATCCAGGATAAATATAGTTGATCAGGCTATATTTATTCTCGATTTGATAACATACCTCGAGGCCCAATCGTAGTGTTGCAACTTGCCTTAATACTTTTTAGAAAATTTTGTTATGATACGAGACCGATGCATGCGAGTAAAAATGTATATATTTTTTAAAAGAAATTATTTTGTTTATGAAAACGTTTTGTCAGAGGGTTTTTGGTCCCCTTTGCATTTAGAGTTTGTATATCTTATGTGGTCGATATACTTAGTTCACTATAAACAATGCTCTGATACCAATCTGTCACACCCCCAAACCAGAATGGCGGAAGCATTCGGGGGGTGGATGACTTCACGTAGTATCATAACAATTGAATATTATAAAGAAAGTAATACAACCATCATATATATAATAAAAACGTACATTGTTGTGTTATACATGTTTCTAAAAGAATATTACAATATGATGATTTAAAATGTTTGATAATAAACGCCTTTAGCGTTCCTTCTTCAAAAGCTGGTAATTACCTGTATTACTGATTCCCTGAGAAATACAAGTGGTTTCGAAAAAGTGTCAACAATAAAGTTGGTGAGTTCATAAATGTTTTGTACTGAAAAAGTATGTCTTTTTGGAAGAAAATAGATGAACATGGCTTTCAAAAAATCCAATATTTTCCACATATAGTTTGAAAAGTTCCCAAGGTTGGAGGGCGTTAGTATCTTTCGTATTTAAATGATAAAGATAAGTTTTGTATTCAAAATAATGTAAATACTGAATGCATGTATGAATTTCGTAAATCAAGCTTGTTTTTATACTTTCGTGTGAGTCTTATAACCATACTATTGACACAGACTGCCTGTAACAACATTCTTTAGGTGCGGGGTTATCAATCCCGTATAGATCTATACACAAGTATCACGCTCTCCCTCCAAGAGGTTATGGCTTATAATACAAGACTTGAAATGCATACATAAAAGTACATTGAAGTTTGAATATCTCACATCACTTAGTATAAATAGATTGACGATAAGAAAATATTTATTTCACTTTAGAAGAAAGTATTTCCTTTTTCAAGATGTATACGTAAGAATGTATGAATAACTCGCAAACTATACCCATTATAGTTTTTCAGAAAGTATGTTCCATTTTGTGAAAATAACATGGTGATATACTAAACTTTATACGTAAAGTAAGATGTTGGTATCGAATAATAATAAGATAGACGTTGCATTTATATAAAACGATACGTTTTCTTGTATTGTACTTGTATCCCCCCCCCCTTAAAACATGAAAAGACTTGAAAAGTAGGGGTATGAACTCACTTGTTCAGTTGGAAGAGAGCGAGACTAGAGTCGGGCAGAACTTCAACTGCGGAAAGCTGCGTCTTCGCGCTTCTCGGGGATCACGGTAGCATAGAACCTTCGTCGGGGGCTCGAGTGTGGAACCGAGGGTGTCGGGATGGTCTATGGTACGTAAGAGTGTGTGAGGGTGAGTGAAACTTTGAGTGAGGTGTGCTAAAATCCGGAGCTTATGCCTTCTATTTATAGGGCTGAAAGTGCGAGTACGCTGGGCGTACCACCGGAGTATGCTGGGCATACTTCGGTTACGCTGGGCGTAACTTTGCGTCATGGCTTACGACTCGGGTCTAGCTAGGCGTAGAGCTTGCAACCGATGGGACTCGACCCTACACCTGACTACGCTGGGCGTAATTTTGGCTTCCGTCTTCTAAATTTCGTAACTTTTGCGTACGGGCTCCATTTTTCGCGTTCCTTATATCCACGCGTAGGTGAGATTATGCTCTACAACTTTCATTTAGACTCCGTCGGCTAGTTTTGACTTTATTTTTAATGCTATGTTTTTAATAGGCCGGGACTGGTAAGGTCCGTTAAAAATTCATAACTTCTTTATCCGACGTCTGTTTTCGTTTGTCTTTTTATCATCTTACTCCTATTGTGGAGACCTTCTACTCTCGTTTAGGTTGCGTTAGCTAAATATCGATCGATCTTCAATTCAAGTTTTTAGCTCTCTACTACTATTATGAAACTTAGAAAAGTCGTAACTTCTTCATACGAGGTCCAATTTGGGCGATCTTTTTATGTATGTTTACAGTTTTACGAACTCTACAACTTTTGTTTAGATACTTAAGGCTAAAATACATTTTATTGAAATTTCACTTTTTACGTTAAATAGTGTTTTACCGGGTGTGTCGTAAATATTTGAGTGGTTATAGTTTCTTCAATATAACTCGGTTTTGAATGTTCTTTATGTTTTTGGAAACCTTGGCACGATATCTAACATTTGATGCATCTCAATTTAGATATTTTGAACACTTTATTTTTGAGGTTAATTTCGTTGATTCCAAATAATTTTCGTTGTATTTGACTTTTGAGTGTTACATTGCTTTTGGAAAATATAGGGTTGTCACACTTTTGAAACTTCGTCTTAAAATGTACTTTTCACCAGAGAAGAATCACTTCCGTAACTAAATCTAAAATATAAGACAAGATTTTATATACGGCGGTTTTCCAAAAATAGCAAGTTCAATATATAACATTGCATGTGTTACATAATTGGTCCTTATGGTTTAGAAGCTTACTCTTTTTTGTTAAAAATAAACATTAAATACTTTTGAAATGAGATGCCCTATTATATTTCTATTTCATTTATTTAATTTTACCTTTTTACTAAAATGTCGTATTATCAATATCCTTGATTTTCTAGTCATATCCCTTTAACATTTGTTTTTCTCGTAGTTGAAGTTTTTATAATTCTTTGTTGCAGCTTTTTTCTTATTTTAATATTTTTTAACTAATGAATATAAAATATTACATAGAAGATAGTGTATTCAGCTTTTTCCTATATATTCAACTTTTTTTTTCTTTAAAGACTATATTATATCTATTGTGAAGATTGTGTTTTATTTCTAACAACACTAAAATGTCAGCTTATTGAACAAACTACAAATTACAATTACATTGAAGATTGTTAGGAAATCAGACAACAGTTGTCAAGAATAAGAATCAATCTGATTCCATTTGCCAAGCTCTGATACTATTTGTTAGGAAATCATACAATACTTGGTAGGAAGTAAAGCGGATAAACACAAAACCAAAAGCACACAAGACACATAATTTACATGGTTCGGTCTAGGTGACTTACATCGATAGGCAGGAAGGGAGTATTCTTTATTTATGAGCTCTCAAATAGAAGTTACAAGTACAATTCAATAGAGATTCGACTACTCACCATAATTTAAGACATTAAAGGTGCAAATAAGTGACTAGCAGACATCCTTATTTATAGACTATGGATCAGATCTAAAACCCTAATGGACCAAGTGTAACACCCTGTTTATTTAATAAATAAATAGACGAAATTAATGAATGGATTGTAGCCCTAAAATTTATGTTGATATAGCAAGGTGTTGATTTCGAAGAGTTATTTGGCATAATTTAGAAGTTGGGGGGTTAATAGTTTAAGTTCCGGACTGGCTTTGTAAATATTTATGAATGTAGGGACTACTTGGTAAATTATGGGGACATAATTTGAAGAGATTTTCGAAGCTAAGGGTTGAATGGTATCTTATGGACTTCATTTGAAAATAAATTATAGGGGAGGGGTTGTTTAGTAATTATTGGATTAATTATGAAAGGAATTTATGGGAATAGGGGCTAAATGGTAAATGTTGGACTTGAGTTGAAGAAGATTTTATGGGGAAGGACCAATCCTGCCATCATGGGATGAAGTTTGGATTGGTGCAGGGTATATAGCGATAACATCACCGACCCCTAAAACCTAACCCTAACGACATGAGCAGCCGCCACCCTTATACCTCCCATCCCCTTTCAGCCGTCGGAGCCAACCCCTCTACGTCGGAAGCAAGCAAGGCCGTCAAGAGGCTGCTGTGGATCGCCGCTGCCGTTCGTCGGGAAGTTACGACTGCCACTCTTATCTCTTCTATTTCTGGCACTACAACATCCAGCCGCCACTGTTTCATTTCCATCCGACCACCGTAACCACCACCATGGCGAGCGTTGTTGTGGCTGCCCCTTTGACGACGACAGACGAGGATCAAGCGCCTCCTTCTTCGCCGCTTCTGTCCACTACTGCTGATATAACTCGCATCGCCGCCCCTTCCTCCGTCTTTCGCTTGTTGCGTCTCCGGCCACTACCACCGTGTGTGGTTGGCTATGGGTGTATTGTTGGTGGGTAGCTGCATTCGGATCTAGAGCAAGGGTTTGGGTGGAAGTTACCCTATTCTACCGCCATGCCACCTTTATCTGCCGCCACACACCACCGTGAAAGGTTGTTGTTGGGTGTGTTATGGTGTTAGTGTTCGTGTGTTGTGATGGTATAAGGCTGCGAGAGCATCTTTTGGCCGGAGATCTGAAGAAGACCTCATCGCCACTACCGTGAGGTGGTGGCTGCCACCATTTGTCGTCGCCGGCCACCACAAGGTGGTTATGTGTGTGTATTTAGCATTAGTGCGTGTGTTTATTTTGGAGATTTGTATTATAAAATATAACAAAAATGAACTAATAGAAAGAAAGTCAAAACCACCACCGTGAGGTGGTGGCTGCCGCCTCCTGCCACCACCGACCGCCGTGTCGGGTGGCGGTGTGCCTTGTTTGGATTGTGACTCGTTTGGAATGTTTGGACAAAGGGACTAAAACCCTAATGGGCCTAATAAACCCTAATGGGCCCAATAAAGCCCTAATGGACCTAAAAGCCCAAACATGTAACTTAAGGGCCTAATGAACCCTAATTGATCAAAAGACCTAGCTATTGGGCCTATTGGGCTAAGATGGGGTTGGAAACCCTAATTAGGGTTTAGAAAAACCTAATATTGGATTTATGGGCTTGGACTTATCGAGACCTACATTTGGGCAATTAGAATGCAATTGTGTATTAATCCCAATCACACAATATGATATATTTAGAAAAGTGATGGACTTAATGGATTAAGTCCTTAATGGGTTAAGTGAGAAACACTTAACCCTAATCGTTATTTTATATAAAACCCTAATTTCACTTGGGTTTATTGTTGGGCCTTTCTATTGGGCCTTGATGATTAGGTTATTAATGGGCCATCCAAGATCAAGAAAATGGACTAGAATAATTAATGGGCTTTGAGGTAAGGCCCATATGACGAGTTGGGCCCAATTTAGAAAATCGGGCCATAGTTTGAGCCTTTATGATTATGTGATATTGGGCCATTAGAATGTTGAATGTTGGACTGGACTAAATGGTTGGGCCTTATGGTAAGACCTTATAAAGCTTTGGGCCTAATTTTGAAAATTGGGCCATGTGTTGGGCGTTGACCCATAGTTGACTTTTGGGCCTTGGATTAGGCCTTCGACTTGGATCAAGCTAAGATTGGGGTAAAGTAGTCTTTTACCCCAAGCATGGACTTATGGTAATGTATTGGAACCCAATTATTAACTGGGTGTTGTTTCGATGTTGACAGTTTGGGAACCTATCATCCAGCAGCTAGGGTTGGGTCGGCGGGACTTCAGCAGTGTGAGGTTAGTTACCTTCAAGTAGAAGTGGGTCTAAGGCACCAAGGCCGACCCACTAGTAGTTGATTATAGTTGAGATTATTGTCTTTGTGATAATTGCCTGGTTTGCTACCCTCAAATTCGGTTGTTAGGACCTATGGGTTGGTCGGGCACCCCATATATGCCTGACAATATGATTATGTTATGATATGTGTGGTAGTAGTTGTAGGTGGAGAAATAGTCCCCGAAGTTTGGTTGTTAGGACCGAAGGGTAGGTCAGCACCCCAGAATGGCTTGACACCGGTAGGTCGGCACCCCAGAATGGCCGGAGTGGGTAGGTCGGGCACCCCAGAATTGCTCGACAGTATGTATGTTATGTGATTGTATAGTATGTGGTACGATGTGGGAACTCACTAAACTCTGTGGTTACAGTTTTTAGTTTTGGTTTCAGGTACTTTGTTAATAAAGGAAAAGAGTCGGCTCGATCGCAACGTATCACACTATGGTTTTCCGCACATGAGATCTTTGGGATTACACTTTGATATTGCTTTATGATAACATATTTTGATTATTTCTACTTTGGTTTTGACATGACATGATATTATGGATGTTTTCTTATACTGTTGGTTTTATAATAACTTATTTAAAAATGAAATTATTGGCCTTGATTTTTGGAATGTTACAAGTCGGTATTAGAGCCTTGGTTTGAGGGATTCGGGCACACTCCCGGGTGTGTCTGAACTTAAACTAAGGACTTGGTATGAAAATTTTCAAAAGTAAAACCGTTTTATAAAAAGAAGTTTGAAAAAAATTTGAGAAAAGAACAGAACTTTGAAAAGAACAAAGTGTGTGATGCTTGCAATCAGTCGAGCTCAAGTAAGTTTTCCCCAAGATACTCATACATGTTATGTTATGTTATGATATGATTATAAGAACTGCATGCTAGCTTAGGTTTAAGGATCTAGGAAGATGCCTTATATGCCTACTGTATGTGCTTGATGAGTTGCATGATAGTACTGATCAGTCAGTGATAGGATAACCTTTCTAGGTTATGCCTGATTGTATGAGCCTTTGAGTTGCATGTATAGATTCCTGAGTAGAGGATATAATGGTTTGATTGGACTATGATGGTTAGATTTTCCATTGTCTGAATGCTGCTTGCTTTGTGCTTTGTGGGACTCTTCGTAATGTTAGCCAGTTATATTCATGAGGTAGCTAGTTAACATTACTGGGAATCTTTCAACAGCTGAGGACAGGGTGAGTTCGGGAACCTAGGAAAGCCTAGGATATGTTTCAGTGGGTTAGTAGTGAGGTTTAGTGAGACTGTATGTATCAGTTTGAGGAAGTGACTTGGAGGATTCAAGAGGATTGATGAGGAAAGTATGGATAGGTGTGGACGGGAGTAATGGGCTCATACTACTGAAAGCACAGGATCCATACTTGAATCGGTGAGAGTCTAGGAGAATCTGAGAAGTTCGGGGAGAAGTTTGTGACCCCGTTTGGGGGACAGAGGATGTTCCAGTTGTTGCAGCTTAGCCATTGGCAAATAAGCTAGTGAGCGTGACAGGGTGTCAGACTCTGAAGGATATGATTTCCAAGAGTTTGCAGATGCGATCAATTTGGAGCACCCTAGGAAGAGAGGGTCGTGCCAGGTGCATATAGTGGAGGGTCTCAGGGAGAGACCCATGATTTCGGATCATCAGGTAAAAGGCCAGCACGGCCGGAGTCAGTGCAACACGTAAGGGAAAGTGCACAAGGGAGTTTGCCGCTCCAAGGGTTTAGGCTACTACAGGTGTGGTAGGGTTGATCATGTCAGCTAGAGGTGATTAGGATTCCTCCAGATGTTGCGGGTATGTCATCTTTTATTGCTACTTGATGGTTGTTGGGAATACGTATCGCTTTGGAATGGTGAGTGAGTTTGGATAAGTCAGATCTTGGGTCCGTTTTCTGCCAAGTGTCTGGGTTATCAATGATCACATATGCCATCTTGCATACCAAAAAGTCCTTGATGTACCCACATAGGGACGCATCTTGCTGAGTGGGTTCCGCGTGTACCGTTACATCCCGGATCTTTGTCAGGATCTGTGCAGGAGTATTATTTAGAGGATACTCAGTCTGGGTTAGAGCGATGGTTCTCTAGTGAAGTCAGTGTTCAGTGGTTCTATCATGGTTCAGGTATGGTCGACAATTGTCTATGGGTGAACCTTGGAGTTCAAGGCACTACCGTTGCTAGGCGATGACTGGTAGCATGAAAATGGTAGTGTTAGTTGTAGGCATTCAATGCATGGGTGTTCGGTTATTGAATGTTCAAGAGAATTGCATTTTTTGCATAGGTTGTGTTCAGTTAGAGTTCAGTGATACTGCAAGAATGAAAGTGGGAACAAGGTTATTATAGACATGGATTGGTTGAGCCCCAATGGGGCAGTGATCGATTGCACGCAGCAGTTGGTCCGGGTCAGGACCAAGTGGGGGAGAGTTGGCGATTCAGGGCGATAGGCCAAAACGTGGACCAACTTTATGTTCAACAGTGAGAGTTAGGCGCAATCTCCAGAAGGGTACGCAGGGTATGTCGCCTATGTCTTGGATACCCGAGAGGTGGGTAAGGCGACGATGATTGACGTACCGGTGATACAAGAGTACGCGGATGTATTCCTATAGGAGCTTCCTAGGATACCTCCGGAGGGACAGGTAGAGTTCAGGATCGACCTAGTCCCTGGTGCGGCTCTGATAGCCAAGGCACCGTCTCGATTGGCTCCTCATGAGATGCAAGAGTTGTCTACACAGCTGCAGGAGCTGTCAGACAAGGGATTCATCAGACCGAACAGTTCACCCTGGGGAGCCCCAATTCTATTTGTGAACAAGAAGGACGGGTCGCATCGGATGTGTATAGATTATCGGGAGCTGAATAAGGTAACGGTGAAGAACCGTTACCCACTCCCAAGGATTGATGATCTCTTTGACCAACTATAGGGAGCGTCTTGGTTCTCCAAGATTGATTTGTGTTCAAGTTATCATCAGATGAGGGTCAGAGAGGAGGATATGTAGAAGACTGATTTTCGGATACGATATGGTCACCATGAGTTCGTGGTGATGCCTTTCGGGATCACCAATGCTCCTGCCACATTCATGGATCTAATGAACCGCGTGTACAGACCGATGTTGGATCGGTCCGTGACAGTTTTTATTGATGACATCTTGGTTTTTTCCAAGATGTAGGAGTAGCATGAGGAGCCCTTGCGAGAGGTGTTGGATACTCTGAGGAGGGAGAGCTTGTATGCCAAGTTCTCCAAGTGTGAGTTCTGGTTGCGCGAGGTGAAGTTTCTTGGGCACCTTGTCAACCAGAACGGGATTTCGGTCGACCCGGCCAAAATGGAGGCCATGATGAGGTGGGAGGTTCCGAGGTCTCCATCTGAGATTCGGAGCTTCCTGAGACTGGCAGGATGTTATTGGAGATTCATTCAAGACTTCTCCAAGATAGTCGTGCCCTTGACCCAGCTAAAAAGGAAAGTCGAGATCTTTCGTTGGGGGCCTGAGCAGCAGGCAGCTTTCGAGACTCTCAGACAGTGGTTGTGCGAGGCACCGATTCTCACCCTTCCATAGGGTGAAGATGATTTCGTTGTTTACTGTGACGCTTCGATCATGGGCATGGGTGTGGTACTGATGCAGTGGGGTCACGTGATAGTACGTTTTGGGAACCAGGATAGAGTTACGGTTAGGACTCAAGTTCAATGGTGTGTTAGGTTAAGTGTGTGTTCGACCGGTATGGAAAGTGTTGTAAGACTACGGGTGTAGCCGTAGCATTCACTAGCAGCCAGATAGTGTTAGACTGTTGTAAGACTGCGGGGGTAGCCGTAGCATTCACTAGAGATCAGATAGTATGGAAAGTGTTGTAAGACTACAGGGGTAGCTGTAGCATTCACTAGCGATCAGATAGTATGGAAAGTGTTGTAAGTCTGCGGTAGTAGCCGTAACATTCACAAGGGTAGCAGATATTGATAGAGTGTTGTAAGTCTGCGGGTGTAGCCGTAACATTTACTAGGTTGGTAGATAGCATGAGTATGTTGCTACGACGCAGAAGGAACAATAGTACTCACCAGTTCGGGTGCAGTAGTGAGGATATGGAAATCCACAGACTGGATTTTGGATTTACCTAAATGGATTAGATCTGATTGGGCCAGTGATAAGACTGTAGAAGCGCCACTACAGTTATGGGATCAGGGAAGCAATGGACTGTATAATATTGCTTGTGGTATAAGGCTACCATTGGTCAGGTAGTAATCACTTCTAGTCTTGGATTTTGGTGATGTCGGGATTCGACGCATGGACCCAACCGTTTGGATCAGGATGTTGTTAGAACCAAAGTGGTAAGATAACTAATGGCAACCATTGATAGACAAGGATTTCGTTCAGAAGTCACATGGAGCGACTGTGTGTGGGTCTTTTGACTCCGCAATCGGGCCAGGTCTCGGTATTTTAGATGATTATCGAACGAATTGAGACCAGGCAAGTCTCACTAGATTTTTGAAAGCAGCCAGGTGGCAACATACTGCTTTAGGCATATTAGTGTTCGGGCACTTTCAGCGTTTGGGCGGTATTAGTATTTGTGTTTTGGGTTGCAAATACGGACGGAATAGCTGCTTGATTGGGAATTGACAAGTCACTCACAGCGGGATTAGCTAAGCCTTGGCCGAGTATAAGTGATCTGCAGGGATAATTTGGTCTGTGAACCTATTTTGCAGTGGGAACCTCGAGTTATCAGAAGTTGAGTAGCATGTTGTGGGATAAAAAGACTAGATTCAACGATAATGATTCAGTATGAGTGGTTAGTCAGGAATTTAGAACATCTCGAGACAGCAGATTTCAGACGGAGTAAATATGATCTTATTGCGAGGGTTCACTAGCGGATCTTAGGGGCATGTGAAGATTGGTCACGGCTATCCCGGGGAAGGCTAGGGTGTGCCCAGGATGGTGACCATGTTGCTTGAGTAGTTAGGCGTGTAAGGAATGGCAAGGAAGGATTTCGAGGATGAAATCTAATTTAAGTGGGGGAGAGTTGTAACACCTCGTTTATTTAATAAATAAATAGAGAAAATTAATGAATGAATTGTAGCCCTAAAATTTATTATTATATAGCAAGGTGTTGACTTCGAAGAGTTATCTGGCATAATTTAGAAGTTGGGGGTTAATAGTGTAAGTTCTGGACTGGCTTTGTAAATATTTGTGAAGACAAGGACTACTTGGTAAATTATGGGGACTTAATTTGAAGAGATTTTGGAAGCTAAGGGTTGAATGGTATCTTGTGGACTTCATTTGAAAATAAATTGTAGTGGAGGGTTTGTTTAGTAACTGTTGGATTAATTATGAAAGGAATTTAAGGGAATAGGGGCTAAAGGGTAAATGTTGGACTTGAGTTGAAGAAGATTTTATGGGGAAGGACCAATCCTGCCATCATGGGATGAAGTTTGGATTGGTGCAGGGTATATAGCAATAACATCACCGACCCCTAAACCCTAACCCTAACCCTAACGACATGAGCAGCCGCCACCCTTATACCTCCCATCCCCTTTCAGCCGTCGGAGCCAACCCCTCTATGTCGGAAGAAAGCAAGGCCGTCAGGAGGCTGCTGTGGATCGTCGTTGCCGTTCGTCGGGAAGTTACGACTGCCACTCTTATCTCTTCTATTTCTGGCACTACAACATCCAGCCGCCACTGTTTCATTTCCATCCGACCACCGTAACCACCACCATGGCAAGCGTTGTTGTGGCTGCCCCTTTGACGACGACGGACGAGGATCAAGCGCCTCCTTCTTCGCCGCTTCTGTCCACTACTGCTGCTACAACTCGCAACGCCGCCCCTTCCTCCATCTTTCTCTTGTTGCGTCTCCGGCCACTACCACCGTGTGTGGTTGGCTATGGGTGTATTGTTGGTGGGTAGTTGCGTTTGGATCTAGAGCAAGGGTTTGGGTGGAAGTTACCCTATTCTGCCGTCATGCCACCCTAATCTGCCACCACACGCCACCGTGAAAGGTTGTTGTGTGTGTGTTATGGTGTTAGTGTTCGTGTGTTGTGATGGTATAAGGCTGCAAGAGCATCTTTTGGCCGGAGATCTGAAGAAGACCCCATCGCCACTACCGTGAGGTGGTGGCTGCCACGATTTGTCGCCGCCGGCCACCACAAGGTGGTTATGTGTGTGTGTGTGTGTGTATTTAGCATTAGTGCGTGAGTGTATTTTGGAGATCTGTATTATAGAGTATTACAAAAATGGACTAATAGAAAGAAAGTCAAAACCACCACCGTGAGGTGGTGGCTGCCGCCTCCTGCCACCACCGACCGTCGTGTCGAGTGGCGGTGTGCCTTGTTTGGATTGTGACTCGTTTGGAATGTTTGGACAAAGGGACTAAAACCCTAATGGGCCTAATTAACCCTAATGGGCCCAATAAAGCCCTAATGGACCTAAAAGCCCAAACATGTAACTTAGGGGCCTGATGAACCCTAATTGATCAAAAGACCTAGCTATTGGGCCTATTGGGCTAAGATGGGGTTGGAAACCCTAATTAGAGTTTAGAAAAACCTAATATTGGATTTATGGGCTTGGACTTATCGAGACCTACATTTGGGCCATTAGAATGCAATTGTGTATTAATCCCAATCACACAATATGATATATTTAGAAAAGTGATGGACTTAATGGATTAAGTCCTTAATGGGTTAAGTGAGAAACACTTAACCCTAATTGTCATTTTATATAAAACCCTAATTTCACTTGGGTTTATTGTTGGGCCTTTCTATTGGGCCTTGATGATTGGGTTATTAATGGGCCATCCAAGATCAAGAAAATGGACTAGAATAATTAATGGGCTTTGAGGTAAGGCCCATATGAGGAGTTGGGCCCAATTTAGAAAATTGGGCCATAGTTTGAGCCTTTATGATTATGTGATATTGGGCCATTAGAATGTTGAATGTTGGACTGGACTAAATGGTTGGGCCTTATGGTAAGACCTTATAAAGGTTTGGGCCCAATTTGGCAAATTAGGCCATGTGTTGGGCTTTGACCCATAGTTGACTTTTGGGCCTTAGATTGGGCCTTAGGCTTGGATCAAGCTAAGATTGGGGTAAAGTAGTCTTTTACCCCAAGCATGGACTTATGGTTATGTATTGGAACCCAATTATAAATTAGGTGTTGTTTTGATGTTGACAGTTTGGGAACCTGTCATCCAACAGCTGGGGTTGGGTCTGCGGGACTTCAACAGTGTGAGGTGAGTTACCTTCCAGTAGAAGTGGGTCTAAGGCACCAAGGCCGGCCCACTAGTAGTTGATTATAGTTGATATGATTGTCTTTGTGATAATTTTCTGGTTTGCTACTACCTGGTATGTTTATGTGTTAGCATGTTATGTTATATGTGATAGTAGTAGTAGGAGGGGAATAGCCCCCAAGTTCGGTTGTGAGGACCGAAGGTTAGGTCCGGCACCCCAAATATGCCTTACAATATGATTATGTTATGATATGTGTGGTAGTAGTAGTAGGGGGTGAAATAGTCCCCAGAGTTCGGTTTCTAGGATCGAAGGGTAGGTCAGCACCCTAGAATGGCTTTACACGGGTAGGTCAGCACCCCAGAATGGCTTCACACGGGTAGGTCGGCACCCTGGAATGGCCGTACCGGGTAGGTCGGGCACCCCAGAATTGCCCGACAGTATATATACTATGTGATTGTATGGTATGTGGTATGATGGGGGAACTCTTTAAGCTTCGTGCTTATGGTTTTTAGTTTTGGTTTCAGGTACTTTGTTTTCAAAGGAAAAGAGCTGGCTCAATCGCAGCGCATCACACTATGGTTTTCCGCACATGAGATCTTTGGGATTACACTCTGATATTGTGTTATGATAACATGTTTTGATTATTTCTACTTTGGTTTTGACATGACATGATATTATGGATGTTTTCTTATACTTTTGGTTTTATAATAACTTATTTAAAAATGAAATTATTGGCCTTGAATTTTGGAACGTACACCAAGCCCATCAGTACATAGGTTCATGAAAGGTGTCAATCAATCACATGTCACCATACAACTACTTTTAGAGATTTCTCTCACCATCATAGCTTTCAGCCACCAAACGGTGCTTTCACTCATCAGTAGAGCTTTCGGCCACCAAATAGAGCTTTCACTAACCAGTAGATCTTTCATCCACCAAACAGTGCTTTCACTGATCAGTAGAGATTTCAGTCGCCGAATAGAGCTTTCAGCCACAATGTTATGCCAAAATGCTCTACCATAATGCTCTGTCAAAATGCTAAATGCTCAAGTCATATTTAACAATGTCCACCTTGACTTGAGTATCGTCTGGACTCCACCTTAAACCAAGAACTTCCTCTCCCTTCCTAACATCCATCCTTGAAGGGACCTAACTCTTGTAAACATCAACCGAGTCCAATCAAAGCTTGAACTTCTCTTGAGAAACAACTTTGTCAACATATGATAGTTGGGTTCACCTTAGTATCAATCTTGAGTATAGAGAACTTGTATGTTTTTAGAATGTCACGAATGTGCTTCATCTTCTCATGATACATAGGATTTTTTGCAAGATTGATGTGCAAAATTATACCTATCAACTTTTAAATTTATAAACCTAAGTAACTTAACTAATTTATGCACATATAGGTAGTGTACCTAGTTGGATTATAGAATAGTTTAGGTAAGTCAGGTGTCGAACACAGGGAACAAAATTTCAGTTTAGAAAGTAACTACTTTTAATTAAACTAAGAAAAAAAACCTGAAATGGGGTTTTAGTGTTTTACTAATTTTGCAAGTTCAATAACTTAAGTAAAACTACTACCAATTAAACAACTATTAAAACTATGCAAGCAAAGAAAACGATTTTTACTTCAAGTTTAAAGAGTACTTCCGTTTAGTTCCGAATTCCCCTTATCCTATGGTTGATTTCTTTTGGATGAATTATAAAGATTACCAACTCATTAAATTACTAGGTATCATGATCAAATACCTAGATGTACCAATTTATGTGTAACATCCTCATGTTGAGATAATTCCAATTTTAACCCTAAGTATGAAGATTATTTCATTTTAGCCCTCGTTTATGAGAAATGTTGCAAAATGGCCCATAGTGGTATTTTTGTAATTTTTGGGCGTGGGGCATTTACGTTGGGCGTACATAATGTACGCTGGGTGTATGTGGCAGGATCCCAAACCCTAATTTTTAGTGTTTTGACCATGTTTAAACATCTTTATGGCCTCCAAGTCTCTTCTCTCATCAGCCTCCATTACTCCATTCGACCTTAGCAAACCCTAGCTCCTTGTTTGGGCATTCTTGACCTTTGGTGTGCATTTTAGTAACCTTGAAGAAGAAGGAAGTAAGTAGAACCACCTTGGAAGCTTGAAGAAGCTTTGGACCAGGAATCCTCGTCTATCTAGCAAACCTCCAGGGGGTATAAAGTCCTGAACTTGGCTTGTATTTCTTTACATCTTGTTAGCTCTTGATTCTTGAAGCATTTTGTTCCCAAGTCTTGACCTTTATGAGTATGGCATACTATAGCCCATATAAGCTCTCCTTTTAGACGTTTTGAGATGTCTAGAAGCATAAAAATAAGACCTTGGCTCTTAATTAGGGTTTGTTGGTATTAAGCACTTTTAGTCATGCAAAGTCATAAAGTTGAAAACTTTATGACTTATAATCATATTTTAGGCTTAGATCAAGATTTGGACGTAAGGACTTGATGTATTAAGCTCTTAATTAGAAGTTGAGGTGACTAGGTGTGTACACTGGGCATACCAAATGGTACACTACACGTACGCGGTCAAAGCCTGACTTCTTGATCAAGCAGAGTACGCCCAACGTACTCGGTTGGGTTGACTCGGCTGGTTTGTTGACCTTGACCTTTTGACCAAGATTGACCTAAGGGTGTTTGGGTATTGTGGGTATTTTGGAATTATTAACTATGCTTAGGTCACCAGTTTCGTTTAGGTGATCGATAGAGTTGGTGTTGGAGTTGTACCCAGTGTTGTGTACTTTTTTGCTGCTCATCAGACTGAGAAGTAAGTTTTCCTTACTATATTCATGGGTCGAAGGTACCAATGCTGGCCCACTAGATTATGTATCTTGGTTATAGGATAATTGTCTCACCCCCAAACCAGAACATCGGAAACGTTCGGGGGTGGAGGACATCATGTTCAGTATCATAACAATGCACAATAGTAAAACAAGCAACAACATCATCCATTGCATTAACAATATAGTTAATACAAGTGTGTTCTGAATGTATTTTTGAGACACCATATATATATATATATATCAAAATAAAAAGACGAGTCTTGAAAGTGCTTCGTCTTCTCAAAACCTGGCCATCTGTACCTGTTTACTGGTGACCTGAGAATACAAGTTATTTTGAAAGAGTAAATCAGCATTTAAGCTGGTGAGTTCATAAGTATTTTTGTGTCAAATGTTTGCATTAGTTTGATGAAAATTTTTGTAAGTGTTTTGATGTAAATGTTTGTATACTTCCCAGAAATTCCTATATTTTCTACTAAAAGTAGTCTTCTACCAAGACTCCATTGTTTTGTATGTTTGTTTCTCTTTAGAAATGATGTAAGATGTATGTTTGTACTTGTAATAGTAAAAATGAATGTTATCCCATGTTTATCACTATCAGTACTAGAAAATAGTTTACATACCTTCTATGTGAGAATATCACTATATGAATGTAATGGGAAAATGAAAGTGTACAGTAAAGTTGTTTAAAATAACTACTGAAGCACTAACTACCTTAAAACCGATGTGTTTATTAAGGTTAAAATGTGATGTGGTTATAACCATGCTGATTGAATAGTGTTTAACACGACGACTTGCTAGCTTCGAAACTAATATGACATTTGTCACCCCTTGGCCTGCCGGCCAAACTGTAGCGAACAGTCGGGATGCGGGATTGTCAGTACCGTATAGATCTATACACACAATGCCCGCTCTCCCTCTAGGAGACTCTAGTTACAAAACGCGGCCTAAGAAATATATTGCTATGCCGTGAAGTAGTGGTTTCACATTAATGTTGTCTTGTTCTTGTAAAAGGATGTATGTTCTTTTCTGTTCTTGTTATAGTATATTCCTTTCTGTTCTAGTTATAGTCTGTTCCTTCCTAATGTAGTTATAGTATGTTTGAACTGACTCATGTAAGTTTCATTGTTCTAGAAATAGAAAGTAGTAATCCTCTAAACTATACATATTACAGTTTACTAGTATGATAGTTTAACTGTTACTAATATATAGAAAAGACTTAATTATTCACCAAGCAACTAAGTTAAGTATAATCCTTAAAAATGGGTTTAATATTCACATATATATTTAATAGGTATACTATGATTTAACCAACATTCGGACTAGCGATCCTACCCCAAGCCCACAACCAAACAAGGAATAGGTGTCAAGGTATCTAGCAATAGTCCTAAGTCCATTAAAGCATACTTATACGTAAATAGATAGAAGAATATGATTTTATAAAAAAGAAGTTTATAAAGCTTTAAAAGAGTTTTAACAAGTTTGAGTATAAGAAATCCTTTTGAATGTTTTTTTTTCACATGTAAAGATTAACACCATTTCATTGTGTTATACTTGTATTCCCCCCTAAAATCATTTGAAAGTATTTAAAAGCGTAGTTGTAGGGGTATGACTCACCTATAGTGAGTGATTCGAATGAAAGATCAATATAGGATGCTAAGTATGCCAAGTGAAATCTCGAGCACAAACGAATCCTATTAAGCATATAATGACACATATATGTATACAATTAGTGTATATAACAACTAACATGCTAAGGTAAACAACCTTAGGAACTAGGAAACACTTGAAATGAAGTGTTACAATCACATATGATTGATTGAAGAGAGTTCACGGCCACACTATGAAGTGTTCACGGCCAAGAACACATGATGTGTTCATGACCCAACCTTGGTTTATGAAGTGTTCACGGCTATGGATGAAGGGTTCACGACCATATCATGATCCTATGAAGGGTTCATAGCCATATCATGATCCTGTGAAGGGTTCACGGCCATATCATGATCCTATGAAGGGTTCACGGCCCAATGAAGGGTTCACGACCGTGAACTCTTGAAGAATCATGCCAAAGAAGTGTTTGTTTCATGGGGATTCAAGAGCTTCTAATGGAAAAAAAAGTAGATGAATGAGCTACTTACGATTTGGAAGCTTTCAGGGTGTTCACGGTCGAAGAACAAGTGTGTGTTCTTGATGGAAAGATGGTGATTTGAAGATCTTTAAGAAAAGTGATGAATTCACAGATGTTATAAAAAAGGCTTCATGTAAATAAGAAGAATAACTAGTAAAAAGGGGAGTATCTCTTACGTTTTTGAAGAGAAATAAAGGTTTCCCTTGGCGATACTTGAGAGAGTTTGAGTTCTTAGTTGGAAGATGTGAGAAACTTAAGAAAAATAAAGGAAATCTATATATGTAGTGAGGGGTTCACGGCCGTGAACCTAGTTTGTGGCCGTGAACATCCTTTGTTGATGTTCTTGGCTTGAATTCATTCCATAGATCCATTACTCACACTGCTTAGTATCAAATCCTAAGTGTACAA
This sequence comes from Lactuca serriola, assembly GCF_051521515.1. Lineage (NCBI taxonomy): Eukaryota > Viridiplantae > Streptophyta > Magnoliopsida > Asterales > Asteraceae > Lactuca > Lactuca serriola. Next base: position 197,410,102 of record NC_136410.1, read on the forward strand.
GGCTTAAAAACTCATAGAATAAACCTTAGCAAGGCTAAAAGGTAACAGAAACAAGTCTAACTTTTGATTGATTTGCTTGACTTACAAGATAGAAACTTACGGGTTGTCACAATAATGCTATGTTAGTATATGACTGATTAGCGGATCTGTATGATTATCTGTATTTGTTGGTTTTGTGTTTATGTTTACCTTTTACATATGTCGACGTATTGTGGTTGGGTTGAGGCAGGCTTGCTTTGTGCTGAAGGCTAAGACACCTGGGGTGGTCCGGATAGACTGAAGGACCTGCGAGGCGGTCCAGTCAGGTTGCAAGCTCATATTTGCTTTCTTTTGTTTGTTATATTGTGTGATGGTACTTTGGGTGAAACTCACTAAACTTTGGCTTGTAGTCTCAGTTTATTGTTTCAGGTACTTCAGAGTATCGTGGGAAAGCAAAGGATTTTTTGTGCACGTCTTCCTATTTTCATGATATTGACTTTCGGGACACTCTGAAATGATTTTACTTTTGAAACAATGGTTTTTCTTATAAACAATTATGGATAATGGTTGTCTTTGAAAATTTTAAATTTATATAATTTTGGAATATTACAAGTTGGTATCAGAGACTTGGTTTTAGAGAATTGGGTGAACATTCGTGTGAATCCATACTCAAAATAAGGAACTGCAAAAGCTTTAAAATGGTTTAAAAAAACAAGAAAGTTTGCGATGAGTACGATCAGCTGGAGCAAGTAAGTATACCCTAAGTTACCCACAATGTTATTTGATATGATATTTATGATAGAACAGCATGCTAGTGATAGACTACAGATCTTCAGGAATTGCATGATAGGATTGTCTGATGTATGATGCCTGATAGTCTAGGTTTACTTCTTGTATGGAATTGACATCATTACTGTAGTTGCTTAGTATATGCCTAATAGTTGTACATAACTAAGATTTTATAGCCTGAGAATGTTTTGTTTAGCCTTATTTCCTATCCTTTTTTATGAAGGGAATAGGGTAGAATCAAGTATTTGATTGTCTATATGATCCAGTGTTATGTATGATTAGTATACACGAGTGTTGTAGGGTTGGTGGAAGTTTCATGGATGAGTATGTGTGTAAGTAGCCAGCCAGATGAGGAATGTTTAGCCACTCTTGAGAGAGTTGGGATAGGATTTATGTGTGTCCTAGTTGTTATATCTTTTTTGGAAGGTAGTACGGGTCCGTACTACTAAAAGCAGAGGACTCGTACGCGTAGCAAATAAGTCACAACCCTAAGGATTTTGTTTGTCTGGTGAGGATTTATTGGTATGGACTGCGAGATTTCTGATATATTATGGTTTATATTCAATATGGTGCTCACGAGGGAATCAGGTTTAGGAGCCAGAGCGGGTGGACAGGTTAGGCCAGGATTGACCGATGATCATATTCGAAGGATGATTGTTGCTGAGGTGGCTACTATTGTTCAGGGATTAATTCTGGAGTTGTTTGGGTCTATCAAGAGGCACACAAGTTCATATTTTCGATACAACCTGGAGCCACCAAGATGTATCAAGACTTAATACTTAGTTATTGATGTTCGTCCATGAAGAGAGAGATAGCTTGGTATGTTGAGAGGTTCTTGATCTGTCGGATGGTCAAGGTCGAGCACCAAATGCCGCAAGGCAAGTTGCATCCACTGGAGGTTCCCATGTGGAAATAGAAGCATATTACTATGGATTTCATCACCAATCTACCTCGGACGGCTAAGGGGCTTGATGCGATTTGGGTGTGTTGGAACCTGAAAGTGAACCTCTAGCAATCTCTATCTTTTGTATGTTCCGGACTCAGCCTTGTTCCGAAGCCAGTTCATTGTCCGGAATCAGCTTGTAGTCTGGAGTCAAATTGGTTTCCGGAATAAAGAAAATATTCAATTGTTGATGTTTCGAATTGTTGAATGTCTGAATCAGTTTATTCATTTGTATTAATTACTTTTTTCATTTAGTTTGATGTAATGTATCATAGGACCTAGTCTCTTTTGTCAACTTAGATAATCAGAGTGTCAGGAGTAACTCAATTATCTAGTCCTATGTATGTGTTTGGTTAGTATGATGTAACTTGTTCTCCTATTTAAGGAGCATTCAATGGCAAAACTAAATGACATATTGTTTTCTCCAAAGATAGATATTTTCACATTTACTTCACTTGCACCTTTCACTCAAATCATTCTTTCAAACATTCCTTGTGTTCATTTATAGTCTTTACTTTGATCATATTCATAGTCTCAGATTTAATACTTGAAGTACTTTGTTGATTCTCATATTCAGTCTTGACTGGTCTTGCCAGACTCGACTAGAACTATTAATCAGAAGCAGACATTGATCTTAAGCATTAACTAAAGGTTTGAATTTTCGAGCCTCGTCCCTAAAAAATCAGATCCTTATTCTGACAATTGGTATAAGAGCTTGAGTGGTTGTCCTTTGAATCCATAAGAACAGATTATAGTTGATTCGAGATTACCTTGGTATTTCAATCACTTTTGTGTTCAGGATAAAAATTCTTCTATATACCACTTTTTCTCAAGATATCTTAACTTCAATGGCTGCTTCTAATTCTCAACAAATGTACTCAATGCAAATAGCAAATAGCATGGGTTGCCCTACACGTGCCCCACTGCTAGTTATTGAAGAGTATGATCACTGGAAAGTTAGAATGGAAATTTTTTTACATGGAAAAGAAAAAGGTGAATCTATCTGGAGATCCGTTAAAGAAGGTCCTCATGTTCCAGTCCGAACCATTGTTAGAGATGTTTCTGCAACTCTCTTGGGACATGATCAACAACGAAAAGCACCTCTCACTGCTAATGATCATGAAAAGCTGCACGCAGATCAAGTTGCTTTTTCCACAATGGTGTTTGGTGTTCCACCTTCTCTCTTTGAGCACATCAAACTATGCAAATCTGCAAAAGAGATTTGGGACACACTTCAAGATTTGTTCGAAGGGTCAGAAAACATTAAGGACAAGCGTCTAACCTCGGTTGTCAATGAGTTCGACACTTTCACTACCACACTTGGTGAATCTGTTTCCTCAGCCTCAAATAGATATCAAATCATTGTCAACAACATGACAACTCATGGGAGAGTCTGAACCCCACTTGAGTGCAATCTCAAGTTCATCAATAGCCTTGGAAAGGGGTGAGGAAATGTGAAATCATGTCTTCAGAGTAACGGATCTCTGAAAAAGCTGAAGCTCTACCAACTTTTCGATGAGCTTCAAGGTCATGAATCAAATGTTACACAAACCCTGCATGAACTCACTGGAGGCCCTCTAGCTCTAGTTAGTTCCTACGACCCACAAACTCCGAACCTTATTGTTTCGGATCCTCTCTCTACCGTTGTTCCTCATATTCCTCTTGTTCAACCCTCACCTCCAACCATACCTGCTCCCACCTCTAACAACTATCAACCAATGGGTGAACTTAAATATGAAGAAATGGACTCCGAACTCCGCTTCCAACAAGAGTTTGCCTTAATTTCCATGAAATACAACCGTACTTTCAACAAGACACATAACGATCGTTTCCAAACTTCTCACCAAAACAACCATTTCTAGGCACCTCACCAAAAGAATCCTCAACCTGTCAACAAACCTTTAGAAAACCTACCATCCTGCAGGCCTAACCTTCCTACACAAAATCATACCTTGGAATCATTACAAATTCTGAAGTCAGAAAAACCTAAGACTGTATGTCACAAATTAGCCATGTAAATCACTTTGCCAAAGATTGCTTAGTCTAAGTCCCACATAAACCTAAGATCAAGGACTCTTCTTACTATACACGTCGAGCTCAAGAAACAGCAGAGAGTGAAAAGGATTTTGTTACCATTGTATCAAGGGATGTAGAAGGGTATTGGTTATCTGGAGATGATGATTATGTAACCACTGGCAGGAACATGTGTCTCATGTCTCGACAAGAAATAGAATGTGATGAAGGCTACTAGTCGTCTGGGTCGGAGAGAGATGATGAAGATGTCGAGCCAAACTACTGCTACATGGCTTCCAACGATCCACCTAGCAAAAGTATCGTTCAACAGGTAAAATCTATGATTACTGATAATAATTTTAACTTATTTCTTTGTGAACCATATCTAACCCAGATCCAATCAGACATGAACATCATTTACAAAGCCTATGAGTCAGCCATAGAAGCCAGTGAGAAGAAGGAAAGTGAATTAAGTTGTCTTAGATTACGTTTTGAGGATAAGAAGTTGAAAATAGAGTCTTTAGAATGAGAGTTTGTAATGTCACAAGATGAATGTATCATTCTTAAAGACAAATGTGAAATCACTTATTCTGAAATAAATGTTTTAATTTACAACAACAAACGTCTCAATGCTAAATTAGATGCTTTGCATAATTCCATTGACATTATTGAAGCAAATAAACGGATGACTCATAACTTTCGTCATCCTTGGTCAAAAGCTCCTGGTCTCGGAAGCGAGTTTCCTAAACTAATTTTCAGTCCCTTAAGGGAGTTACAAAATCTAAGTTTTATGGGAGACGTTCCGAACATTAAACATTCGGATACCCCTGTCTCGCCTTTGTCACCCCTTCCTGAGACTCCTGACCAATTTTCTTCATTGATTCCTGAGTTTCAGCCTACAGTTTTCAAGTGTCCCGATTCCATGCACTTTTCGCCTCTGACAAACCTGGACCTGAATTGGACCTCGGAACCCCACTCTAGTATTCCAAACCCTATCATTCAAAATCCGAACCATAACCCTCCTAACAAGTGTGTTGTTGAGGAAATTTTTCCGGAGACAACTGGACCTGAATTCTCTGAGTGTGTTTGGGCATCTTTAGATAGTGAAGTCGATGATTTGTCAATCTGATATGAGTCTGAATCCCAAGTGACTTCCAAAACAAAACTAGTTCCAATTAGATCTATGTTCAGCAACCCTTCAATAGAACAAACCTCCAAATCTTCGCCTCATTCTAAAAGAAAACCCATGTTGAATAGGAAAGATATTGTTGATCCTAAGGTAAAAGCCCGGAATGCACACAAAAAGGAAGTTAAGTCTAGACAAAATTCTAGATTCCTTGAAAACTCCAAAAGGAGTGTATCTCGGACTACTCATTCATCAACTAGGATTCGAACCACCTTCACACCCACTAAGATCCTAAAGAGACCTTCTAATCCTTCCAGTCTTGTAGAACAAAAGAAAGACGTCTGTCCCACTCCGAATAAGCCTATCGTAAGCACTACATCTGTCCGAACCAACTCTCCTCATACTATTTCATCCGTTTTTATAGAAAAAGTCGACGGTACAATTTTTAAACCTGAATCGCTTTCAAAACCAAGTGTACCATCGAACAAATAAAGATTTTCCAAGAAAACAATTTCACAAAAATCTTCAACACAAAACCTGTTTGGAAAATAAAAAATCCCATTGATGAAACTGTGACTCCTAAAGGCACCACTGCTCAAGAAGTTCCTTGTCCGAGAAAAGTTGTTCTGAATTCTCATGTTATTGAGGATGAATATTGGATAGATGAAAGAACCATGATCTTCTGTTTGGTTCCCAAAGTATCTCGAAACAAATCTTCTAAACCATCTGTTGCTCAAAAGTCACAACCGAAGCCTAAGACTCGTGCCTTTGTCCCAAAACGTAACTCGGAGCCTAAAAACTCAACAAGTCACTAATTTTGAAGGAAATCTGTGCTTCGGAGCAAGAAAAAATATGTTATATTGATAGTGCTTCCTCCATGCACATGACAAGCCAGAAGGACTTTCTGCGTGATCTCAAACTTTCACCAAATGATGGCTACGTGACGTATGGAAACAACTCCAACTCTCAGTTCCGAGGTTATGACATTCTTACAAATGAAAACTTCTCCATTTCAAATGTGGCATATGTAGCTGACTTGAAGCATAATTTGATAAGTGTGGCTCAAGTCATTGATGCAAATCGATGAGTTGAATTCTGCAAGAAACACAGCTATGTCATGTCATAAGACTGAAAGGAATGTTTAATCAAGTCAAATCACAACAAGAACATGTATCCTCTTGACATCTACATGATTATTAGCAAGCCCCAACTCTACTTACTCACAAAAGTTGTTCTTGAAGTCAGTTGGTTATGGTATAGGAGGCTTGCTTATCAAGATCCTGTGAAGGGTTCACGGCCATATCATGATCCTATGAAGGGTTCACGGCCCAATGAAGGGTTCACGACCGTGAACTCTTGAAGAATCATGCCAAAGAAGTGTTTGTTTCATGGGGATTCAAGAGCTTCTAATGGAAAAAAAAGTAGATGAATGAGCTACTTACGATTTGGAAGCTTTCAGGGTGTTCACGGTCGAAGAACAAGTGTGTGTTCTTGATGGAAAGATGGTGATTTGAAGATCTTTAAGAAAAGTGATGAATTCACAGATGTTATAAAAAAGGCTTCATGTAAATAAGAAGAATAACTAGTAAAAAGGGGAGTATCTCTTACGTTTTTGAAGAGAAATAAAGGTTTCCCTTGGCGATACTTGAGAGAGTTTGAGTTCTTAGTTGGAAGATGTGAGAAACTTAAGAAAAATAAAGGAAATCTATATATGTAGTGAGGGGTTCACGGCCGTGAACCTAGTTTGTGGCCGTGAACATCCTTTGTTGATGTTCTTGGCTTGAATTCATTCCATAGATCCATTACTCACACTGCTTAGTATCAAATCCTAAGTGTACAAGGCTTAAAAACTCATAGAATAAACCTTAGCAAGGCTAAAAGGTAACAGAAACAAGTCTAACTTTTGATTGATTTGCTTGACTTACAAGATAGAAACTTACGGGTTATCACAATAATGCTATGTTAGTATATGACTGATTAGCGGATCTGTATGATTATCTGTATTTGTTGGTTTTGTGTTTATGTTTACCTTTTACATATGTCGACGTATTGTGGTTGGGTTGAGGCAGGCTTGCTTTGTGCTGAAGGCTAAGACACCTGGGGTGGTCCGGATAGACTGAAGGACCTGCGAGGCGGTCCAGTCAGGTTGCAAGCTCATATTTGCTTTCTTTTGTTTGTTATATTGTGTGATGGTACTTTGGGTGAAACTCACTAAACTTTGGCTTGTAGTCTCAGTTTATTGTTTCAGGTACTTCAGAGTATCGTGGGAAAGCAAAGGATTTTTTGTGCACGTCTTCCTATTTTCATGATATTGACTTTCGGGACACTCTGAAATGATTTTACTTTTGAAACAATGGTTTTTCTTATAAACAATTATGGATAATGGTTGTCTTTGAAAATTTTAAATTTATATAATTTTGGAATATTACAAGTTGGTATCAGAGACTTGGTTTTAGAGAATTGGGTGAACATTCGTGTGAATCCATACTCAAAATAAGGAACTGCAAAAGCTTTAAAATGGTTTAAAAAAACAAGAAAGTTTGCGATGAGTACGATCAGCTGGAGCAAGTAAGTATACCCTAAGTTACCCACAATGTTATTTGATATGATATTTATGATAGAACAGCATGCTAGTGATAGACTACAGATCTTCAGGAATTGCATGATAGGATTGTCTGATGTATGATGCCTGATAGTCTAGGTTTACTTCTTGTATGGAATTGACATCATTACTGTAGTTGCTTAGTATATGCCTAATAGTTGTACATAACTAAGATTTTATAGCCTGAGAATGTTTTGTTTAGCCTTATTTCCTATCCTTTTTTATGAAGGGAATAGGGTAGAATCAAGTATTTGATTGTCTATATGATCCAGTGTTATGTATGATTAGTATACACGAGTGTTGTAGGGTTGGTGGAAGTTTCATGGATGAGTATGTGTGTAAGTAGCCAGCCAGATGAGGAATGTTTAGCCACTCTTGAGAGAGTTGGGATAGGATTTATGTGTGTCCTAGTTGTTATATCTTTTTTGGAAGGTAGTACGGGTCCGTACTACTAAAAGCAGAGGACTCGTACGCGTAGCAAATAAGTCACAACCCTAAGGATTTTGTTTGTCTGGTGAGGATTTATTGGTATGGACTGCGAGATTTCTGATATATTATGGTTTATATTCAATATGGTGCTCACGAGGGAATCAGGTTTAGGAGCCAGAGCGGGTGGACAGGTTAGGCCAGGATTGACCGATGATCATATTCGAAGGATGATTGTTGCTGAGGTGGCTACTATTGTTCAGGGATTAATTCTGGAGTTGTTTGGGTCTATCAAGAGGCACACAAGTTCATATTTTCGATACAACCTGGAGCCACCAAGATGTATCAAGACTTAATACTTAGTTATTGATGTTCGTCCATGAAGAGAGAGATAGCTTGGTATGTTGAGAGGTTCTTGATCTGTCGGATGGTCAAGGTCGAGCACCAAATGCCGCAAGGCAAGTTGCATCCACTGGAGGTTCCCATGTGGAAATAGAAGCATATTACTATGGATTTCATCACCAATCTACCTCGGACGGCTAAGGGGCTTGATGCGATTTGGGTGTGTTGGAACCTGAAAGTGAACCTCTAGCAATCTCTATCTTTTGTATGTTCCGGACTCAGCCTTGTTCCGAAGCCAGTTCATTGTCCGGAATCAGCTTGTAGTCTGGAGTCAAATTGGTTTCCGGAATAAAGAAAATATTCAATTGTTGATGTTTCGAATTGTTGAATGTCTGAATCAGTTTATTCATTTGTATTAATTACTTTTTTCATTTAGTTTGATGTAATGTATCATAGGACCTAGTCTCTTTTGTCAACTTAGATAATCAGAGTGTCAGGAGTAACTCAATTATCTAGTCCTATGTATGTGTTTGGTTAGTATGATGTAACTTGTTCTCCTATTTAAGGAGCATTCAATGGCAAAACTAAATGACATATTGTTTTCTCCAAAGATAGATATTTTCACATTTACTTCACTTGCACCTTTCACTCAAATCATTCTTTCAAACATTCCTTGTGTTCATTTATAGTCTTTACTTTGATCATATTCATAGTCTCAGATTTAATACTTGAAGTACTTTGTTGATTCTCATATTCAGTCTTGACTGGTCTTGCCAGACTCGACTAGAACTATTAATCAGAAGCAGACATTGATCTTAAGCATTAACTAAAGGTTTGAATTTTCGAGCCTCGTCCCTAAAAAATCAGATCCTTATTCTGACAATTGGTATAAGAGCTTGAGTGGTTGTCCTTTGAATCCATAAGAACAGATTATAGTTGATTCGAGATTACCTTGGTATTTCAATCACTTTTGTGTTCAGGATAAAAATTCTTCTATATACCACTTTTTCTCAAGATATCTTAACTTCAATGGCTGCTTCTAATTCTCAACAAATGTACTCAATGCAAATAGCAAATAGCATGGGTTGCCCTACACGTGCCCCACTGCTAGTTATTGAAGAGTATGATCACTGGAAAGTTAGAATGGAAATTTTTTTACATGGAAAAGAAAAAGGTGAATCTATCTGGAGATCCGTTAAAGAAGGTCCTCATGTTCCAGTCCGAACCATTGTTAGAGATGTTTCTGCAACTCTCTTGGGACATGATCAACAACGAAAAGCACCTCTCACTGCTAATGATCATGAAAAGCTGCACGCAGATCAAGTTGCTTTTTCCACAATGGTGTTTGGTGTTCCACCTTCTCTCTTTGAGCACATCAAACTATGCAAATCTGCAAAAGAGATTTGGGACACACTTCAAGATTTGTTCGAAGGGTCAGAAAACATTAAGGACAAGCGTCTAACCTCGGTTGTCAATGAGTTCGACACTTTCACTACCACACTTGGTGAATCTGTTTCCTCAGCCTCAAATAGATATCAAATCATTGTCAACAACATGACAACTCATGGGAGAGTCTGAACCCCACTTGAGTGCAATCTCAAGTTCATCAATAGCCTTGGAAAGGGGTGAGGAAATGTGAAATCATGTCTTCAGAGTAACGGATCTCTGAAAAAGCTGAAGCTCTACCAACTTTTCGATGAGCTTCAAGGTCATGAATCAAATGTTACACAAACCCTGCATGAACTCACTGGAGGCCCTCTAGCTCTAGTTAGTTCCTACGACCCACAAACTCCGAACCTTATTGTTTCGGATCCTCTCTCTACCGTTGTTCCTCATATTCCTCTTGTTCAACCCTCACCTCCAACCATACCTGCTCCCACCTCTAACAACTATCAACCAATGGGTGAACTTAAATATGAAGAAATGGACTCCGAACTCCGCTTCCAACAAGAGTTTGCCTTAATTTCCATGAAATACAACCGTACTTTCAACAAGACACATAACGATCGTTTCCAAACTTCTCACCAAAACAACCATTTCTAGGCACCTCACCAAAAGAATCCTCAACCTGTCAACAAACCTTTAGAAAACCTACCATCCTGCAGGCCTAACCTTCCTACACAAAATCATACCTTGGAATCATTACAAATTCTGAAGTCAGAAAAACCTAAGACTGTATGTCACAAATTAGCCATGTAAATCACTTTGCCAAAGATTGCTTAGTCTAAGTCCCACATAAACCTAAGATCAAGGACTCTTCTTACTATACACGTCGAGCTCAAGAAACAGCAGAGAGTGAAAAGGATTTTGTTACCATTGTATCAAGGGATGTAGAAGGGTATTGGTTATCTGGAGATGATGATTATGTAACCACTGGCAGGAACATGTGTCTCATGTCTCGACAAGAAATAGAATGTGATGAAGGCTACTAGTCGTCTGGGTCGGAGAGAGATGATGAAGATGTCGAGCCAAACTACTGCTACATGGCTTCCAACGATCCACCTAGCAAAAGTATCGTTCAACAGGTAAAATCTATGATTACTGATAATAATTTTAACTTATTTCTTTGTGAACCATATCTAACCCAGATCCAATCAGACATGAACATCATTTACAAAGCCTATGAGTCAGCCATAGAAGCCAGTGAGAAGAAGGAAAGTGAATTAAGTTGTCTTAGATTACGTTTTGAGGATAAGAAGTTGAAAATAGAGTCTTTAGAATGAGAGTTTGTAATGTCACAAGATGAATGTATCATTCTTAAAGACAAATGTGAAATCACTTATTCTGAAATAAATGTTTTAATTTACAACAACAAACGTCTCAATGCTAAATTAGATGCTTTGCATAATTCCATTGACATTATTGAAGCAAATAAACGGATGACTCATAACTTTCGTCATCCTTGGTCAAAAGCTCCTGGTCTCGGAAGCGAGTTTCCTAAACTAATTTTCAGTCCCTTAAGGGAGTTACAAAATCTAAGTTTTATGGGAGACGTTCCGAACATTAAACATTCGGATACCCCTGTCTCGCCTTTGTCACCCCTTCCTGAGACTCCTGACCAATTTTCTTCATTGATTCCTGAGTTTCAGCCTACAGTTTTCAAGTGTCCCGATTCCATGCACTTTTCGCCTCTGACAAACCTGTACCTGAATTGGACCTCGGAACCCCACTCTAGTATTCCAAACCCTATCATTCAAAATCCGAACCATAACCCTCCTAACAAGTGTGTTGTTGAGGAAATTTTTCCGGAGACAACTGGACCTGAATTCTCTGAGTGTGTTTGGGCATCTTTAGATAGTGAAGTCGATGATTTGTCAATCTGATATGAGTCTGAATCCCAAGTGACTTCCAAAACAAAACTAGTTCCAATTAGATCTATGTTCAGCAACCCTTCAATAGAACAAACCTCCAAATCTTCGCCTCATTCTAAAAGAAAACCCATGTTGAATAGGAAAGATATTGTTGATCCTAAGGTAAAAGCCCGGAATGCACACAAAAAGGAAGTTAAGTCTAGACAAAATTCTAGATTCCTTGAAAACTCCAAAAGGAGTGTATCTCGGACTACTCATTCATCAACTAGGATTCGAACCACCTTCACACCCACTAAGATCCTAAAGAGACCTTCTAATCCTTCCAGTCTTGTAGAACAAAAGAAAGACGTCTGTCCCACTCCGAATAAGCCTATCGTAAGCACTACATCTGTCCGAACCAACTCTCCTCATACTATTTCATCCGTTTTTATAGAAAAAGTCGACGGTACAATTTTTAAACCTGAATCGCTTTCAAAACCAAGTGTACCATCGAACAAATAAAGATTTTCCAAGAAAACAATTTCACAAAAATCTTCAACACAAAACCTGTTTGGAAAATAAAAAATCCCATTGATGAAACTGTGACTCCTAAAGGCACCACTGCTCAAGAAGTTCCTTGTCCGAGAAAAGTTGTTCTGAATTCTCATGTTATTGAGGATGAATATTGGATAGATGAAAGAACCATGATCTTCTGTTTGGTTCCCAAATTATCTCGAAACAAATCTTCTAAACCATCTGTTGCTCAAAAGTCACAACCGAAGCCTAAGACTCGTGCCTTTGTCCCAAAACGTAACTCGGAGCCTAAAAACTCAACAAGTCACTAATTTTGAAGGAAATCTGTGCTTCGGAGCAAGAAAAAATATGTTATATTGATAGTGCTTCCTCCATGCACATGACAAGCCAGAAGGACTTTCTGCGTGATCTCAAACTTTCACCAAATGATGGCTACGTGACGTATGGAAACAACTCCAACTCTCAGTTCCGAGGTTATGACATTCTTACAAATGAAAACTTCTCCATTTCAAATGTGGCATATGTAGCTGACTTGAAGCATAATTTGATAAGTGTGGCTCAAGTCATTGATGCAAATCGATGAGTTGAATTCTGCAAGAAACACAGCTATGTCATGTCATAAGACTGAAAGGAATGTTTAATCAAGTCAAATCACAACAAGAATGTTTAATCAGCTTACCAAGTTCCAACCCAAAGTTGATGAAGCTATCTTTCTTGGATACTCTGCTAAATCAAAGGCTTATCGAGTTCTTAATCAGCGAACTCGTGTTCTGGAAGAAAGTTTTGACGTTACCTTTGATGACAATTTCGTTCGGAATTCTGGCCCAACCCATGTTACAACTCACATCATGGAATCACGATGGTCCAACACCAGGATGTCCAAACCAATAAATAATCTATGAAGTTGACTTTGAGATCTTGTTTCGACCCTAAGAAACAACTCTTGATTCGGAAACTCGAGCAAGACAAACTTCATTTGACGCTCCGGTCTCCCAAAAATTTTCCGGTTCGACACCTAGTTTTCCTCCATTTGATTCCGAACCGTTTCAACCTTCTCAGGTTGAGGGGGAGAATGGTCAACCCTCTCTTGAATCAAATGTGGATGGATTTCAAGATGCAACTGTTGAATTCGACTCTAATCCTATCAACATCAATGATGATGCAAATTTCTTTGATTTTCCACCTGATGATGACGTTAACCTATCCGGTTTAGAAGTTAAAGGGGAGCATCATCCACAAGTTCAAACTATTCAGGGGGAGCAACACAACTCCATTGTTGATATTGGATCAACTGCAGCACAAGAACTTCCAAGACTACATGCTTAGACTAAGGATCATCTTCCGAACCAAGTTATTAGAAACCCAAACATTGGTGTATAAGCTCGTTCTGCCACAAGTGTTCAAAATGAATGTCATTTTTCGGCATTTATCTCAATGTTTGAACCCAAATCCATCAAAGACTCTCTAGAACATGCTGCTTGGATTACATCCATGCAAGAAGAATTGGCAAAATTCGACAGAAATGAAGTATGGACTCTCGTCCCTCCTCCTCAAAATCATCCCATTGTTGGTATTAGATGGGTGTTTTGGAACAAATTAGACGATGCAGGGGTCGTTATTTGGAATAAATAAATATTGGTGGCTATAGGATTCACACAGATCGAAGGGCTTGACTATGATGAGACCTTTGCTTATGTTGCTCGTCTTGTAGCTATCAGAATCTTTCTTGCTTATGATGCTCACAAAGGCTTTAAGGTTTACCAGATGGACGTTAAAAGTGCCTTTCTAAATGGTGAACCTGATACTAAAGTATATCTTCAACAGCCTCTCGATTTTGTCAATCTCTCATATCCGAACTACTGCTACAAACTCCAGAAAGCAGCTTATGGCCTCAAGCAAGCTCCTTGTGCATGGTATGAAAACATCACCGACTTTCTCAACAGTTCAGGTTTTCAACGAGGAATTCTTGGTCCTACTATGTTCCGAAGGTCAAATGGAAAACATCTCATGCTTTTCCAAATTTATGTTGACAACATCATTTTCGGATCCACCGATTCATCAATGATTGCTGACTTTGCTAAGTTAATGGTCGGTAGATTTCAAATGAGTATGAATCGGGAATTAAGCTTCTTCCTTGGTCTCCAATTCAATAAGACCAACAGAGGAATTTTCATTCGCCAAGAGAAGTACATTTTGGAACTCCTCAAAAAGTACTCAGTAGACACCTGTGCCTCAGCCAAGGTACCAATGGGTTTCTGACACAAGATCATTTCAGACCCTTCAGGTGTAGCAGTTGATGAAAAGAAGTACAGATGAATGAGTGGATCACTGCTCTATCTCACAACAAGTCGTTTGGACATCATGTTTTCAACATGTTTGTGTGCCAGATTTCAAGTCAATCCTAAGACGTCTCATCTTTTGGCCGTAAAACAAATATTCTGATACCTCAAAGGTACAAAGAATCTCGAAATCTGTTACCCATCAAATGAGAGTTTCCTCCTTCAAGCATATTCCGATTCAAACTATGGCAGTCTTCAACTGGACAGAAAAAAGTACATCTAGTGGCTATCAATTTTTAGGTGGTCGATTGTTCATTTGGTCATCTAAGAAACAGAACTGCATTTCACTTTCAACAGCCGAAGCGGAATACACTGTTGCTGCTAGTTGCACATCTCAAGTTCTCTGGATGAAATCTCAACTCCTGGATTATGGTTACCGGTTTCAAAAAATCTCCATCTACTGTGATTCTCAAAGTGACATTGCTATCTCACACATTCCAATTCAACACTCTATGACGAAACACATCGACATATGGTACCATTTTATTAAAGACCATGTTTTAAATGGTAACATTGAACTTATTTTTGCTCCATCTGACGATGAAATTGTTGATGTCTTTACCAAGGCATTAGACAAAACCAAATTCAATGGTTTTCTGAACAAAATGGGTATGATGATGCCTAATCCTCACTTCTATCAAGATGCTTTCACACTCTGATGGCAACATCAGAAGGAAAATTAGTTCCGAACCTAATCTTTTTTCGGAACTATTGCCTTTCAGAATAAATAGGATCATTTTACATGTCTCTTTTCTCTAATAACCTCTTGGAGTTTTAAGTTGCACAACTCATCTTATCATATGATGTTCATAACCAATATAGTCACATTCGTATCATTTTCATCTCGAAACTTTCTTCATAAGATCATCCTGGAATTCAAGTATGGAACGGTATTGAAATCTTTCATTTCAGAAGTTTTTCAAAGTTCACTCCGGAACTTTTCCAAATTTCATTACTGAACTTTTCCAAATTTCACCCCGGAACAATTCAAAACTCATTCCGGAATCTTATAAATTTTTTTTGCTCTGGCACTTCATTAACATCTCACTCTGGAATTTTCAAAATCACTCCTAAAAAATTTAAGCTCATATGCTTCATTCCGGAATAAACCACTAAATTTCATCTCGGACTTCTCACATTAAGAAACTGTTTTCAAAAAACATTTTGGAACCCCATTGTTCCGAAATCAAAACACATGCTGAAGTCCAAAAGGTTTTAAGGTGAAACGTTTTCCTAATGGTTACCTTTTGACGATACCTATCCTTTCACCCTCGAAATTCTCTCCACGTTTGCACATCTCCAAAAAGCACACATCATGTCATAAATGGTGGTTTCCATTCCTCACGATAAATCAGGGTTGCTTTAGTAATTACAGGTCAAGTTAGTACCATATTTAGCAACACATTTAATGCGACCCGTTCCTTTATCCGAATATCATCATTACTTTTCAACCCAACCCACTATTTTCCTGAACCTATAAAAGCCCATCGAAAACTCTTTTACCTGTTACGCTCTCTAAAACTTCATCTTCCTCTTTTTCTCTCAACTATTCTTTGAGCATTCAAGCTTTTTCAACAATGGCGTCTTCATCTCCAACCAAAAACACTCAAACTGCTCTTAAAAACCCCAAAATTGTTATGAAGAAGAAATCATCTAGGGGTTCATCCTCTTCCATGTCCACAACACCCTTTCTCACGGATACCACTCAACTTTTCTCTCAGGATCCAAACGAATATGATGAATCGATTCGAGTGATGATTGAGTTTACTGCTCAACATCCAATCTCTGAACCACTCATGAAGATTCCAAACCCACTAATCCCTCTTCGTCTTCTTCTCACGGCCTTTGAGCACATCAAGATCGCAAATGACGTTCTTGAAACAAGAATTACTGGATATAGAATTATGCATGTTCATAAATCGACATTCTTGAAGGCAATTGGAGTTGCAGAAAACCTAGAAAACTTCAAAGTTTAAGAATCAATGACTGAAGAGTTTCTGTTGTTTCTAAATCACATCGGGTACAGTGAAGAGTACAAAGCAAAGAAGTTCAAGACGTCGGCTGTATCAGGGTTATGGACTGTTCTTATGCACTTCATCGTTAGAGGACTATCGGGCAAACATGGCATAACTGACTTACTGAGCAAGGATTGGATGTACGTGGTTTATAGTATATTTTCTGGGAAGACAAATGCAGTTGATCTCACTGAAGTGTTATGGCAAGACTTTAGGAAGTTTTCCATCAACCGCAAGCCACATGAGATCTCAAGCCCTCGATTTTGGGCTCTTACCAGTCAACAGCTATACAGAGAACACCAAGAGCCCATTGTTGTCAACATCATTCCGAAAGAGGTATTTCTCACCTTCAAAACTATCAAATCCTATCATCTTCTGGACCAAAAGTCCTTCGGACCTGTTAGGCGTTTACCAAAACACATGCTAGCCCTAATTCCGTCCAAGTCCATTAGAGACTTCGATTGTGTATTGCGCTACACAATCTACCCATGTCTCTATTGAGCCCATCTCGGGCGAGGGCAAGGCAGTTCCATCCGTAGGGAAGAAAAAGAAATTTGCCAAGCGCAAAACTTCCCCATGTAAGCCAAAAGCCAAAAAGATAGCCAGATTCGGCTCTCCCTCTCAATAGGAAGGAGCCAAATACATTTCGGCTGACTCTGGACATCCGCATACCCCACCTACCCACTCTTCCGAAGTACCCTTCAGAGTTTCAATATCACACAGACACACACACTCACGGGGAGTCTCCAAATCATCCATTCTCACCTTCCCAACAAGGTGATGTCGGTGTTAAACAAAGTTCCTTGCCCCCCCTGGAACAAACTCACGTGTCACATTAGATATCCCACTTCCTTCTATACACACATTGTCTGAAACCCCTGTTCCAGACCCCAAGCATTCCGAGGCTGAATTTGTCCCTCCTACCTCAGGTGCCTCAAGATTTCACTTCGGTCACCGGATCTTCAGAAGCAAACTACATCGATCCGTTTTCCCTCCTAGATATGAAAGCCAATGTTTCAGACACCATGAAAAAGGTCAATGACCTTGAAACCTTAGTCGCCAGACTCAATTCTAAAATTGAAGAAAAAACTTTTGGATTAGATACAAAGCTCGACGCCAATCCCCAATCTTTGTCCGAAACAAACAAGTCAGTACCCACCGTTGCTGAAAGAGAAGCACAATTAGATCATGTCATTTCTCTCCACCTTAAGCATGCTATAGAAGAAGTTGAACAGAAGTATGATGCTTCCCTTGATCATTATCTCAACACCATCACACATATGTTGTAGGTTCATGACGACTTGGTCGCTGCCACTAATGAAATCATCAAGCAAACTCATGTTCGACATGAGAAACAAATTCAAAGGCTAGAGAAAGAGATTCGGAAGAAAGATGAGCTTAACCTAATCATGCAACCGGTCCTCATCAAGCTAATCAGAGCATCATGGAACATTGTGGATGTTCCGAATCACAAGTATGATGAGATGCTCTCCATTCTCTCAACATTGTTCGATCATCTCAAAGCTCAGGCTCCCACAGTTGATGCTTATGACGCCCTTCAAATTAATACCAGCTTTCAGATGGTGGTTGAAAAATTTTCGGACCTATAGGCGTCATCTGTGCTTGCACCGGTTGCCAGGCCATCCTTTATAAGAGGGGGAGAAGGACCAAGGTCAAGAACTCAACCATGGAAACCTGCCTTAGAATTCTCTCTCTGAGATGAAAGTTTAGATGATTTGTAGGTTATTTCTCCTTATGCTACTGATGATGACAATGATGATATTGATGAAGAAGAATTGTATGTTACAAATGGAGTGGTTGGACTTCAAGCCCCAAGGAAATTCCCAGCTAAAGTTCTATCGGAGCAAGAGAAAAGAATTTGATCAGCAGCCTCTTGGCCATCTACCCTGGCTGATGTTCTTCGTAGGAGTATTGATATGGCTAAGGTTAAAACCAAATTAACGGTTGATGCCTTCCGATCCACCCCCTCCATGTTGCCTCCGATTCCTATACCTCGAATTGCTCTTATTGATGAAGGTTCACCACTCTGGAAACCGGACGACATTCCGTAAGAACCTCTTAAATCCACTCCTCCTAAATTCTCTATTGATGAAAACATGCAACATATCATCTTTGTTTTCAAAAAAGACAAGGGTAAAAAGCCCATTTCGGAAGTTCATTAAGCTCAGCACTCCGGATTCCCACCAATGCAAAAATCAGGCTGATCCTAGGAAGAGATCAATCAAGCCCTTGAAAATAGCATCCGGATCCAATCCTTCAAGGATGATAATACTCATTCGAATCTAGGGATCTATCCTCTCTGCATGGATGGAATATTGGAAGACGTTGACATAGTGCCCTTTATGTAATATGATCTTTCGAATCAAGATTCTTACCATATTGACTTGCCTCTCTCTCCTTTCTGCAAGTTATACACCAAGTTTTCTCCTTTCCATCCGGAAGATCATCCTCAAATGATCATCTAAACTGAATGCGAAAGACTGAAGACCTTTTATTCTAAGAACGTACTTCCTCTCAAATAAGTCTGGTCTTAGAAAAGGATCACGAAAATTTCCGGATTCAGAAGGAAGATTCTAACCAAGTTTGGACTCAACTGTGTGCTATTCTGGTATCAGAACTTCCGGAACAAACCTATTCAGAAAACCATTATTGATGCTGACTTCCATGCTATCAATCCAAATGACATCTTGACTATTGTTTCTCACTTCCGAAGCATTCAGTATGCTGATCTTAGTATGGGAGCTTACCACACTACTTTAGGTTTCCTCAAGGACTACGTTGCTGAATTTTGCCAATGTGACTACGAACTAGACCATCTATTCAGAACAGAAAAATATTTGGCCAAAATCGACTTCAAACTGCTAGAAGCTAAAATCTTGGCAGAAGGACCCATCGATGAACCAGTGCTAGGTTTTTTCTATCATCGAAGAAAAACAAATCAGAAGGATTTCTTCCGAGTCCAAGATAAACACCTGGTTCCCACCAAGGCACTTTAGAAGCTCATAAGTCAAGCATCCAAGTCTGAAGCACCGGAGCACGTGAAGACTAAGTCAGTTACAATGGTACATTGGAGTCAGAGAATGGTTGAACCGTGCGTACGTGTTCATCAAGGAAGATTCGAGCGAAGCTGACTAGATTGCTAAATTC
The DNA here is from genome assembly GCF_051521515.1 of Lactuca serriola. Lineage (NCBI taxonomy): Eukaryota > Viridiplantae > Streptophyta > Magnoliopsida > Asterales > Asteraceae > Lactuca > Lactuca serriola. Next base: position 197,429,668 of record NC_136410.1, read on the forward strand.
ACTTAGCGGAGATCGTTGTAACCTGAAAGTGAACCTCTACCAATCTCTATCTTTTGTATGTTCCAGAGTCAACCTTGTTCCGAAGTCAGTTCATGGTCCGGAATCAGCTTGTAGTCCGGAGTTAAATTGGTGTCCAGAAAAAAGAAAATGTCCAAGTGTTAATGTTCCGAGTTGGTGCATGTCCGAATCAATTTATTCGTTTGTATTAATTACTTTAGTCATTTAGTTTGATGTAACGTACCATAGGAATTAGTCTCTTTTGTCAACTCAGATAATCAGAGTGTCAGGAGTAACTTTATTATACGGTCCTATGTATGTGTTTGGTTAGTACAATGTAACTTGTTCTCCTATTTAAGGAGCATTCAATGACAAAACTAAATGACGGATTGTTTTCTCCAAAGATAGATATTTTCACATTTACTTCACTTGCATCTTTCACTCAAATCATTCTTTCAAACATTCCTTGTGTTCATTTATTGTCTTTACTTTGATCATATTCATAGTCTCATATTTCATACTTGAAGTACTTTGTTGATTCTCATATTCAGTCTTGACTGGTCTTGCTAGACTTGAATGGAACTATTAATCAAAAGCAAACATTGATCTTAAGCATTAACTCAAGGTTTGAATTTTCATGCCATGCCCCTGTGCAATTAGATCCTTGTTCTCACAGTGTGATAGTGGAACGGTTGAGCAAGAGTGCCCATCTTTTAGCTATCCCTAAGAGCTCATTGGCTAAGAAATTGTCCAATTTATACATGTGCGAGATCATTGCTCGGGGTATTCCATTTTCCATTGTATCTGATTGAGATCTTTGGTTCACGTCTCATTTTTGGAAAAAGTTCCATGAGGAACTGGGTACGAGGTTGCATCTCAGCACTACATATCATCTGCAGATGGACGGTCAAAGTGAGAGGACCAATCACACACTTAAGGACATGTTGAGAGCTTGTGTCATAGATTTTGGTGTGCTTTGGGACTCCTACCTTCCCTTAGCTATGTTTTCATACAGTAACAACTATCACTCCAATCTCGGTGCGCCGCCTTTGAGATTCTCTATGATAGGAAGTGTTGTACCCCTGTTTGTTGGGGAGAGGTTGGTCATAGAGTAATGGGAAGGACTGAGGTAGTTCTTCAGACGACTTCAAATAGCTCAGATTCAGCAAAAAATTTACACCGACAAGCGTTGATCCGAGTTGGAGTTCTAGGTTGGGGATATGGTCGTGCTGAAGGTATCACTCTGGAAGGGTGTAATACACTTCATAAAAAGGGGCAAGTTGGTGCCCAAATATATTGGGCCATTTCAGTCATAGCCAGGGTTGGCAACGTATCGTACAGATTGGATTTGCCCGAGGAGCTTAACTAGATCCACAATACCTTCCATGTTTCGCAGCTTCGGAAGTGTGTGGCTGATGATTCAACAGTTGTTCCTTTGGAGGATGTTTAGGTTGATGATCTCCTGAATTATGTGGAGAGACCAGTGGCGATCTTGGATCGGAAAATGAAGGCCTTGTGCAACAAGGTGGTGTCTTTGGTCATGGTGTAGTGGTAGCACCGGAAGGGTTCTGAATGGACGGGGGAACCCGAGTCTGAGATGCGGGAGCATTACCCTGACTTGTTCACGACAGCTGACTTTGAGGAAAAATTATAGTTCAAGTGGGGAGAATTGTAACATCTTGATGTTTAGGTAATTCCAATTTTAACCCTAAGTATGAAGATTATTGCATGTATCCCTTGTGTATGAAAATTTTTGCAAAATGGATCATAGTGGCATTTTTATAATTTTTGGTCGTGGGGCACGTATATTGGGCGTATATAATGTACGTTGGGCATACGTGGCAAGATCCCAAACCCTAATTTTTATGGTTTGGACCATGTTTAAACATCTTTATGGCATCCAATCCTCTTTTCTCATCAACCTCCATCACTCCATTCGACCTTAGCAAACCCTAATTCCTTGCTTAGGCATTATTGATCGTTGGTGTGCATTTTAGTGATCTTGAAGGAGAAGGAAAGAAGTAGAACCACCTTGGAAGCCTGAAGAAGCTTTGGATATCGAATCCTAATCTATCTATCAACCTCCAGGAGGTATAAATTTCTGAACATGGCTTGTATTTCTTTAAATCTTGTTAGCTCTTGATTGTTGATGCATTTTTGGTCCGAAGTCCTGACCTTTATGAGTATGGCATACTCTAGCCTGTATAAGTTGTCCTTTTAGATGTTTATAGATGTCTAGAAGTATAAAAATATGATCTTGGAGCTTACTTTTTCCCCACGCATGTGCTAGGATGTCCTAATGGATTGAGAAGTTAGGGTTTGTTGGTATTAAGCACTTCTAGCCATGCAAAGTCATAAATTTAGAAACTTTATGACTTATAATGATATTTTGGGCTTAGATCTAGATTTGGATGTTAGGACCTGATGTATTAAGCTATCAATAAGAAGTTGAGGTGACTAGGTTCATACGATGGGCGTACCAAATGGTACGTTGCACGTACATGTTCAAATCACCAACTTCTTGGTCAAGTGGAGTACGCCCAACGTAGACGGCTGGGTTGACTCGGCTGTTTTTTTGACCTTGACCTTTTGAACAGGATTGACCTAAGGGTAGTTGGTTATTGTAGGTCTTTTGGGATTATTAAATAAGCTTAGGTCACCGGTTTCGTTTAGGTGATCGATAGAGTTGTTGTTGGAGTTGTACTCAGTGTTGTGTACTTTTTTGCTGCTCTTCGGACTGAGAAGTAAGTTTTCCTCACTATACTCATGGGTCGAAGGCACCAATTTCGGCCCACTAGATTATGTATCTTGGATATAGGATAACGCTATGTTATTATATGACTGATTAGTGGATCTGTATGATTATATGTATTTGTTGGTTCTGTGTTTATGTTTACCTTTTACATATGTTGACTTATTGTGGTTGGATTGAGGCAGGCCTACATTGTGCTGAAGGCCAAGACACCTGGGGTGGTCCGGATAGGCTGTAGGACCTACAACGCGGTCCAGTCAGGCCGAAGGCTCGTAGAGCGGTCCAGATAGGTTGTAGGCCCTACGAGGTGGTCTAGTTAGGCTGAAGGCTCATATTTGCATGATTTTGTTTGTTATATTGTGTGATAGTACTTTGAGGGAAACTCACTTAGCTTTGGCTGACATTTTCAGTTTATTGTTTTAGGTACTTTAGAGGATCGTTGGAAAGCGAAGGTTTGATCGTGCATATCTTTCTATTTTCATGATATTAACTGTTGGGATACTCTGATATGATTTTACTTTTGAAATAATGGTTTTTCTTGTAAAGAATTATGGATAATGGTTGTCTTTGAAAATTTTGAATTTCTATGATTTTTGGAATTTTACAAATAGGTAACAAATTCATGCAACTAGAGTGATCGTATATTACACATTACTTGTTTAATAAGAAATAAAACTAGAACTTCAACATGCTAGGATTTTGATTATCAAACACAAGTAAAATCAACATAAAACATCCATGGATTCGAAATCAACACATAAGAGTCAAGTTCATCTTCACCAAATAGAAGTATGGGTGATTAGCCCATAACTAAAATAGAAACAAACATGAAATCAAAGTTAACTAGAAAAGACATGGTGAAATCTAGTAAACCGAATGATTCAATGATGACCTTCCTTCAATTATCTTCAAAGCTTGAATGTTAAAAAAATTATGAACTTCCAAGGGTTCTACATAGGGTTTTAGTCGCAAATCTTAACTTAATTCCCAAGCCAACTCCCAAAATTCGACCTAGACTTCAATATATATATATATATATATATATATATATATATATATATATATATATATATTTGACAAATTTTGCTTCCCACACCGTGGAAAATAAACTCCACAGCGTGGCGATCATTAAAAACGCGTACGTCCCAAGTGTTGGGAATCTTCTATGTCAGGACAGGTGGCCACGTCGTGGCCTTTAGATTGTCACACCGTGGCATGCAATTTTGCACGCTTCTTCTCTATTGAATTCCATCTTTGACCTCCAAGTGTCCAACTTTCTTCCGTTTTGGTCCTTTTCTTCAAGATTGTCCAATTTTGGTTGCAAAATAGAATTTAACATTATAATTACCAAATATGTTTGCTTATAATCAAATTATAGCTTAAACTTATTAAAATAATGTCGAAATAAATGTATAAATATGGGAATATCAAAATACCCTACACTAGCCTTTTGCTTGCCCCTAAGCAAAATTGATTATTATCATAGCATCTCACCAAAACCCTAGCCACCAACATCGCACAAGACAATCCATTTTGAGCTCATCCATTACATCAACAACGCAATGCATATATTTGTGTCTAATATTCCTAAAAACTTCCCAATCCTTAATACTCACAAGCCTCATAAACACTTCCCACTCAATTTGGACAACGTTCAATTTTGGCATTCTTACCTCCTATACCTTTTAATTTACCTCCTTTCGTCTCAAAAGTTATTATCGAATTCCAAGTGACTCAATTTTAAAAGAAAAATACCATATAAAATAATTATCCTAATAATATAACTACGCTTTTTATTGTTGCAACTTTATCTTTTTGTGGTGATCTTTTTCTCTCTTTTTTTCATTTTTTTATCTTTTCTCAATATTTTAACTTTCAATTATCACACATAAGCAAATAATTGACTTAAACTTAAACTTAGTTTCAACTTTACAAATACTTTATTGCGTGACTTTCTAAGAGATTCATTGGAGTTCTCGGAATCCCTTAGGTCACTAATGAGACTCATGGATTTTTATGAAACCCCTTTAAACAATATTTCTTCCAATCCATCCAAGCTTTTATAATTAGGTGGATATACATATAAAATGCCTCGGGGGGAATCCTCATCGAATTCAAAAGGCCATAGATTGGTCTCACTCCTAAATTGTTACTTATTTTTTATATATAACTAGACTCAACAGTGCAGAAAAGTAAGCAGATAAATTTGGAAAATTGACTCGCTTAATTTTTACAGAGAGGACCCAGGAGATAAATCAGTCAATGATAGGTTTTTTATTAGGTCTAGGTTTTCCCAAAGCAAAATTTATTACATCCATCAAACTGGGCAAGTTTACATTTTTGTCTCATGATTTCACTAAGACAGGAAAGCCACAAATACACTAGAATGTATGTTGGCTCAAATAAACATCGAAGCTTGCATCGGATCGTCCTACACAACAATAGCAACCTAGGTCTTAACACAACAATACAACATTTTTATTAACTAGATTCAATTTTTGAGCATTATTTCAAGTCTTTCTATTCTAAATTTTTTTAATCCTAGTCATTTTTTATCTTTTATTTTTTAACATGCTTGCATTCCTATATTCGACCCCCTACCCCACACTTACATCATGCAATATCCCCATTGCATGCTTAACAAAATTAAAGAACAAAAAATTAAAGAGATAAATTGGAACAAACTCCCCTGGGATAGAAGTGGCGAGATCGAAATTGAAATTTGTGTGTTTGACATCTCATATATTGGTTGGAAAACAATATATCTGGACCCTTTGCTCGTGAATGTTCCAAATAAATATAACCAAAAGAATCATCTTCAAAAAGTGTGTTGAATAAGGCCACGAGGTGGAGTGTATACGCCAAATCATGGAGGTGGTGGATGACAGAATATGATCGTGATAAAAATAAATGCCATGACGTTGAAGTGATGGCCACGTCGTGGAGGCTTCACAGAATGTCTTATGAAATATAATGCATCTTTACTTATTAATGGTTTAGGATCATTCAAGACCCCTTCTTTTTCTGTAGATTTCTTTCAAACTTCTCCCATTAACTGATAAGCACCCCACACTTATTCAAAGATGTGGCTCTTGATTGTAATCTTCTAAAATCTCTCGGGTTTTTCCAATTAAGCTTCTTCACTGCTTCTATTTCTTTCAATATTGCAAAATAAGATCAAGATCTAGAAAAAAAACACCGTCAGTTGTTAAAAAAAATATAAAAGAAAACTAAAAATTAAAAATGAAAAAGAAAATGCAAACTCTATAACATCGGGTTGCCTCTCGATAAGCCCTTCTTTTTGAGGAGTTGTGAGCCAGACTCCTTCTCACTCTACGTTGTTGCGGGTGGGAGAGGAATCTTCCTCTTCTCCTTTTGCTCCTTCCACCTTCTTTTATACGTCTGATCTCATCTTATGTATGCTTTCTTTGAGTTTTCTTTCTTTTTTTATTGGCACTTTCCTCGTATTTGCGTTTCCACCCTTTTCTTTTCTTGAAAAATTGTGTCTTCCCTTCCTCTTATTTTTGTTCCTTTGCTTCAACTTTCATCTTGTCAATGATTGGATCATTTATTTCTTGTTTAATCTCCTTTTTTCTCATTTCCTCATCATCACTCGAATCAAAATTTTCTTCTTCATTTTCGTCTTCCACTCGAGCCTTTGGAGTTGTAAAGGCAAAAACATAAAAAAAAAAAAAAAAACATAAGAATTGAGCCTTTTGGCTTGGGAAACTTGACCTCTTCACCTTCAGAATGCTCCCATGCCTTGATTTTTCCCTCCATCACTTTTTATTTCTCCTCTAACTCATTGAGACTTTCCTCTACTACATTGTTTCCACCACATTCTCCAAATTGTTCACTCTTAACACATCATCTAATGTTTCGTCATGACTCACTTCTTGGTTCGTTTCAAAAGTTATGTCTTCATCTTCTACTTGAAGTGTAAGCTTGGAGTCATGAATGTCAACAAGAGCTCTTGCGGTACTCAAGAATGGTCTTCCCAAGAATATTTGAAGGTCTTAGTCTTCCTTCATATCTAAGACTACAAAGTCCACTGGAAAAATGAATTTTCCAACCTTCATCAATAAATCCTCTACAATGCCTCTGGATGAGTTATTGAGTGATCTACCATTCGAATTGTCATTCTTGTATTTTGTAGCCTTGGTATTACGAGCTTCTTTTAAAAGGAAGAGGGCATGAGATTTACGCTAGCCCCCGAATCAGCTAAAGCATTTATTGAAGTAGAATTTCTGAATTCGCAAGGCAAAGTTAACCTCCCCGGATCTCCCATTTTTTATTAGCAATCCTTATATTATGTCATAAAACACAATTCGTTAAGCACGATGGTGGATGGTTTTTTCAACTCCTTTTGGTTTTCATTACTTCCTTAGCGAATGTAGAAAGTTTAGTCATATATTTTAATAATGGAGCGTTGATCGATAGGGATTGCACTTGTTCCATGAATTTCTTCTGCTTCGGCTCCAATGGGTTCTTGATGCCTCGAGATGGATAAGGCAGTAGAGACTGATATGGTTTAAAAGAAGAAGAACGTAATGCCCACATTTCTCGCTAGGCATTTATATTATTATGTAATAATTAGGGTCAACAATTGTAACTTATTTGATATAATAAAGGGAAATTATTTGAGAATTATGTGATTTACGTGTAACTATTTGTAGTATACATGCTTACGGCAATATAATAAAATACAAATAAAATGGCTTCTAAAAAAGGACCATAATTAGCCGAAATACCCATGACGAAAATTGAAGTAGTCGCGACAAGGATTCCGGGGATATATGGAAGGCTTAAATCGGCTTATAATGAAGAAGTTATGGTCTGTAGAAGTTTTGTGATTCAAACCAATACGACAACATGCATCGTAAAAAGTAATTTTTTGTTAGGTTACTTTTTAGCCTTAGTAATCTAAACAAAAGTCGTAGTAGTTGTTAAACTGAGAGTATGCTCATAGATGACATCTAAATCTGACTTCATTAGTGGAACTTATGATTTTTCTAAAATTAAGCATAGTAGTAGACAGTTCATATATCAAATTTTAGATCGGTTGATTGTTAGCCAAAACAATCTAAACAAGAGTTGAAGATCTCATTAATAGGATTCCAACGATAAACAGATAGTCGAAAACAGACGTTGGATGACAAATTTATGCATTTTATATGAGCTTTAAAAGTCTAAGTCTATGTAAAATAATGAAGGTCAAAATTAGCAATTGGAGTCTAAATGAAAGTTGTAGATCTCGTCGATAGCTACGTGTGGATATAAAGAACGTCAAAAATGCAGGTCGTATGAAGAAGTTACGTAATTTTGAACTTTAAAACTCATTGCACGCTTGTGTGCCTCGCGCGCAACCTTTTAGAAGACAGCCATATCGCCCATGTAGAAAACCTACATGTGTTAGCACACCTAACGAGCCACGTCGACCCTCTATGCGGTGCGCATGGCCCTTGCGCGATAGGCCTGGTCACTGATCAACCTACAAACAGAGGTCTTGATTTCATTCTTCTCCACACCTCTCCAAATCAACATCTCTCGAATTATACTCCTTTGGTTTGAATTTTTCATAGATTTTAGGGTATTTTGGAAAGTTTAGAAGTCCCTAGGAGCTCGGTATCTAGTAGCTATCAGCCTCGAGTTCTGCCACTACAACTTTCAAACTTTTTTCCAGGGAATCTCTGTAAGTTAAATTACACTCTATTTCATTCTAGTGTGATTTATATTTAAATTCATAGTCGTTGTTATGAATTTATAAATAAGATTTTTTAGTAATTCCAAATGTCACATTACTGATTGATCTACTTATGAGGATGATGTCTAGGCTGGATTTAGTGAGGCATTTAAATTGGGATTTCCAAACAGTAGACTTTGTGTACCAACGGAGCCTACCTCCGATATGATCCTACATGGTTATCCCTTATCAACTATAGATCATTAGACTTTGGAATTAACGATGGATCTAGGCTATCTTTATTCACAAGGAATATTAGCCTAAGACTTAGTGTTAATTGAACCTAGGTCACATCAAAGGAAAGCCAAACGCTAAAGTGAAGTGCTACCTGAGTTTCGAGTCACCGCTTTAGCAAGTAAGTGCATAGTTACTTTCATCTTACACATAGATATGAAGTAATTAAGATGATTACATGTTATATGTGCTTATTATCTGTGTTCCTGGTATCTATGCTAGATCAACGATTCTTGTTTTACTTGATTTAAACTATATATGAATTTTTATACTTATAAATATATTGGGTAGAGATGGGTAGATAAAAGATAATATATAAATGAGATATTAAAGATGAAATAGTTGATGAGAGGTCTTGACTTTAAAGATGATCTAGTCGTCTAGCGGAGTATAGATGATGATCATAAACTATTCTAGACACTTTAGTAGAATGCTCGCAGGCTCGCAACCTGTAGGTGTTTCTGAACTAAGTGTTCAACAGGTGTACCCCATCCCCCCCACAGTTGCCTTATTGACATATATTGCTAAGGTATCCCCTAAGAAATATTGTCTATCCCGAAGATGATTCCTTAGGATAGGTCCGCTGAATTAGATACTTTAGGGACAGAAAGTGAAGATAACGGAAATGGATAATTGGGTTGAATTTTTGATGAAAATATATAATTAAAAGAATTTATTTATTTTGAGTTGAAAACTCTATGTGCTCACCAAGCCGCCAAGCCTGAACTACTTATTTTCTTATATTATAGGTAGTGGCACGAGAGCACAAGTGTGATGTTATGATGAGTGATTTATGGATGCTTATAGGCTAGTAGTTTAGATAAACTAATGTGAGGCATGTATTATTTCTGTTTATGCTTACGTACTATATTGACGATGGCATCCCAACGTTTTTAATGTAAATAAAATACATTTCTTTGGAAATGATTTGATAATATCATTATCGTATTTTTGGGAACAAATTACGCAATACTCCCTCCATCCTAAAATTATAGTCCATCTTTACTTTTTGGTTTGTCCCAAAATAATAGTCAACTTCTAAAAATAAATAAAATTTTTACCAAAATACCCTCTCATTATTACTTAACCAACTAAGCATGTAACGGAACATTAAATGAAAAGTAAGGACAAAACTATCATTTTATTATATAAAGTTAGTGGTAATTAATTCTTTTCTTAATCTGTGTGTTTTTTTCTGTGGACAATAATATTGGGACGGAGGGAGTATTATTATTCAAAAACGATACTCTGATTTTAAATACGTATAAATAAATCGGCCTTTCTGGCCGTGAAATTGGGGATGTCACATTTGGTATCAGAGCATTGGTTTAAGTGAAACAGGAATTTGTAGCATTTCTAGACTTAAACTCAGAATGTTAAGTGATGATTGTGAGATTATTGTTTGCTATATTTAGGAAGTATGCTTGAATAGACACGAGAACTAGCTTATTTTAGGGAAGATGCCTAAATTGCTTTTGTGTGCTAAATGATTTATGATTTTGCTATAAGATGCCTTATATGCCTTAGGATGCTATTAATTGATCGGATCTATGGTCTACTGTCGACCATATCTGGGAATTTTATGTGTTCAAGATTCTAAATGTTTAACTATAATATTAGAACTGACATATAACTTTTCGGAGTGATGAGGAGATTTATATGTCTATCGTAAATAGAGCTTTCCCTATCTTAATTCTTGTAACTGTACACTGAACATCTGATTTCGTGTATAGAGCGCCATGGTAAGAATGCGTAGTAGCATAGGAAACCCTAATGGAAATCAATCGCCCGAGCCTTGTGTAGTCAAGCATACACTAGGAGTAATGCTTGCGCAAGAGAAACTCACAATTACAAGAGTCCAAGCAATGATTCGAGCTATGATGGTTGAGCAAATGGAATAGATGAGCCTTGTCAACAATTGTAACTTATTTGATATAATAAAGGGAAATTATTTGAGTATTATGTGATTTATGTGTAATTATTTGTAGTATACGTGCTTACGGAAATATAATAAAATAAGAATAAAATACACGTCTAAAATAGTATCGTAATTAAACCGAATACCCATGAAGAAAGGCTATTTTGTGATAATGGAAGAGAGCCTACGGAATTTGTTTAGCAACCTGAGTTGAATATAGAACAGTCGGAGGAAGGAAATTATAGTAGGACCATTAGTCGAGTAGAACACCAGGTGGTTAGAAGAAATAACCTTGAGGGAGGGAATGAAGGAAATAATGGACATGGTTGAAAGTTCAAGGACTTCATGGGTACAAAGCCACAAAGTCTTGGTGGAAGTCATGGATTGGATTTCCAAGATGGAGATGGTATTTGACAGTTGCAGTTGTAGCAACAAGTAGAAGACTGTCCTTGCTGTCAGACAATTGAAGATTGGGGTATTAAAATGGTGGAAGTTACTGGCTGATACCATGCCCAAAGGAGAAACTAGTAATATATCTTTGGAAGACTTTCTAGTGTAACTGAAAATGCAGTACTGCTCTAGGCAGGATCTCGTGGAAATCAACAACGAGTTCTAAAATCTAAAAAAGGGAAAAATGAGCGCCAATGTGTATGCTACAAGTTTTCAATAGAAAATGAAGTTTGTTCCTTATTTGGTTCCAATAGAGCTCTCCAAAGTCAACAAGTTTGCTAATGGATTGAAAGCGGACTTTGGTCCAATGGTCAAACAAGCAACTACTTTGAAAGTTGTCATTTGGGCTGCTAAGCATGGTCAGACCCAGTTAAGGGAGAAGGGTCTATAGAGATCTGAGGTAGGAGAGAAGACGAAGTTTGAGGGATATTTAAGATCCAACAGGAAAAACAGATACTCAAAGTCTGGTTACAAGAAGTTTAGGGGAGGAAAAGATGAAGCAAAATGGTGCGAGAAGTGTAGGAAGAAACACTGTAGGAAGTGTGCTGAAGAGTTGACCTATTTCAAGTGCGGAAGGACTAGTCACTATGCCAACGAGTGTACATCCAACAAGAAGGTGTGTTACGGATGTAATGAAGAAGGGAATATAGCAAGGGATTTCCCAAAAAAGAAAGAGGCTGCAAAGCCTAATATGCCACCAAGGCCGAAGGCAAGAGCATTCCAGATAACCCTGGAAGCAGCAAAGGATGAAGCAGATGTCACTTCAGCTACCTTTATAGTAAATGATTTGCCTTCCAATATATTGTTTGATTCCGGAGCTAACTACACCTTTATATCACATAAATTTGGTAGAATACTAACATTGTATGTAGATAAACTAGATATTGCTCTAGTAGTAGAGGTCGCTAGTAGCAAATTCATACATGTTAGTGATTGCATTAGGAACATCATCATTGACTTGAATGGGAATAAATTCCACGCGGAATTGTTTTCCATTGAGTTAAAAGGGTTCGACATAATGCTTGGAATGGATTGGCTTAGTGCAAACAATGTTGACATCAAGTGTAGAAAGAAGATTGTAGTGATCAAAACACGTGGAAGAGAACCATTTATGGTGTACGAGGAAAAACATAGAGTAAATTCTGTAATCATCTCCCAGATGAAACCCAAAAATTGTTCATACAAAGGATGTACATAAAGCTTGGAGTTGGCGATCGATGAAAATAAGGAAAAGAAGGATAACTGGAGGATTCCTATGGTGTGTGAATTTCCGGAAGTCTTTCCCAAAGATCTTCCTGGATTGCCCCCTGATAGATAAGTATAGTTTAGGATAGACTTGTTACCAGGAACCACATCTATAGAAAAAAGACCTTAGCGAATAGCACAGATGGAGATGAAGGAGCTTATGATACAACTCCAGGAGTTGTTGGACAAGGTCATTAGACCTAGTTCATCACCCTGGGGAGCTCCAGTGTTATTCATAAAGAAGAAGGATGGGAGTATGAGGATGCACATAGATTATAGAGAGATGAACAAGGCAACGATCAAAAACAAGTACCTATTGCCAAGGATTGACGATCTGTTCGATCAGCTGCAAGGTGCGATCTATTTCTTAAAGATCGATCTTAGGTCGGGATATCATCAGCTGAAGGTGGGAGAGCAAGATATAGAAAAAACTTCATTATAAACGAGGTATGGACACTATGAGTTTTTGGTTATGTCGTTCGGACTGACCAATGCTCCAGCAGCATTCATGGATTTGATGAATAGGTTTTGTAAACCTTTCCGAGAAAACTCTGTAATAATGTTTATCGAAGATATTCTCGTACATTCAAAGACCCAGTATGATCATGGAAAGTTCTTAAGAGAAGTGTTAGAAGTTCTGAAGAAGGTGAAATTGTACACAAGGTTCTCCAAGTGTGATTTTTGGGTTCGGGAATTCCAATTCTTGGTTCATGTGGTTAACCAGGAAGGAATAATGGTTAACCCGGTAATGATTGAAGATGTGCTGAAGTGGGAATGACCAAAAAGTCCCAACGAGATTCAATGCTTTTTAGGATTAGCTGGATATTACAGAAGGTTTATCCAAGGCTTTTCTTCAATAGCTGCTCCATTGACAGCTTTGAACCATAAAGGAGCTACATATACATTAAAGAAGAAGTTGTGTGAAGCATAGATTCTTTCTTTACCTAATGGAGTTGAAGAATTTGCAGTTTATAGTGATAAAAATTGAGTTGAGATAGGTTGTGTTCTGACCTAGAGGGATAAAGTGATAGCATATGCATCCCGACAACTGAAAGAGCATGAGAAGAACAAGCCCACTCATGATATGCAGTTGGAATCGGTAGTATTTTCATTAAAGATATGGAGGCGATATCTTAATGGGACGAAGTGTAATCTTCTCACCGATCATAAGAGTCTCTAGTATCTCTTTGGTCAAAAGGAATTGAATATGAGACAACGATGTTGGCTTGAATTAGTCAAGGACAATGACGACAAGATACTTTACCACCCTGGTAAAGCCAATGTCGTAGCAGATGCTTTGAGTAGAAAGATAAACCTGGAGAGGAAAAGGCCAAGAGCATTGACAATTGAAATTATCTCATCGATTGTGAAAAGTCTCAAGAAGGCTCGAGAAGAAGCTTTGGAAGGAGATAACCAAAAGGAAGAATGTTTAGGTAAAACGTTGGAATTCAGTAAAAACAACCAAGGGTTGAAGGTATTCCAAAACAGGATTTGGGTGCTTAAGATGGGAGGAATAAGAAACCTTCTGATAGAAGAATCTCACTAGACCATGTAATCGATTCATCCAGGCAGCACGAAGATGTATAGGGATCTGAAACATTATTATTGGTGGCCGACAATGAAACTCAATGTTGCAAAGTATGTGGCTAAGTGTGTGACATACGTGAGAGTTAAGGCACAACATCAGAAACCGTATGGGGGTTTGGAGCCTTACCAGTACCCATGGGTAAATGAGAAGACATCACCATGGATTTTGTGACTAACCTACCTAGGACAAAGAGTGGTCACGACATGATTTGGGTACTCATGGATAGATTGAAAAAGAGTGCACATTTCATAGCGGCCAATGAGAGATGGTCTATAGATAAGTTTGCAGATTTCTACATGAAATAGATAGTAAGACTTCACGATGTTCCCTTAACGATTGTATCAGATCGTGACATTCGTTTCACGTCGAGGTGTTAGAAGAGCCTACAAGAAGAAATGAGTACAAAGTTGTGTTTGAGTACAGCCTACCATCCACATACTGATGGTTAGAGTGAAAGGATAATTCAAACACTGGAGGATATGTTAAGACCATGTACCCTAGAATTCCAAGGTAACTAGGATGAGCATCCACCCCTAGTAGAGTTTTAATACAATAATGGTTACCATTCAAGCATTAAGATGGCACCTTATGAAGCCTTGTACAGAAAGAAATGTCGTACATTGTCTTGTTCTCTTGAGGCCAGAGAAAAGAAGTTTATGGGTGACGAGATAGCCCATCATACTATTAAAAAACTAAAGGTGGTTAGAGAAAGGATGTTAGCAGCTCAATATCGTGAAAAGAGTTATGCTGACAAGAAGTGACGACCAATGGCTTTCGAAGTTGGAGATTTGGTGTTCCTCAAAGTCTAGCCACAGAAGAGACTTATAAGATTTAGATAGATATGGAAGCTAAGTCCAAGATTTATTGGGTCATTCAAGGTTCTTTAGAGAGTTGGAAACCAAGCTTACAAGCTGGAATTTCAAAAAGAATTGGATGGTATTCATAGCACATTCCATGTGTGCTAGTTGAGGAAGTTCATGGGAGAAGTCCCCGATATAATTCCACTTTCGGAGATGAGGATGATAAAGACAAGAGGTTAATCGAAGAGCCCAAAGCGATTATTGACCGTAATACGAAGAAGTTACGACGTAAGATGATTGAATTAGTTCTTGTGCTACGGAAACATTTGAATGGGCCGAACTTCACCTGGGAAAGAGAAAGTGAGATGAAGAATGGCTATCTACATCTGTTTGCTGATGCATGATTCTGAGGACGGAATCATCCTAAGGGGGGAGAAAATTGTAACGCCTGCTTTTTTCGCTAGGCATTAATAAGATGATGTAATAATTAGGGTCAACAATTGTAACTTATTTGATACAATAAAGGGAAATTATTTGAGTATCATGTGATTTATGTGTAATTATTTGTAGTATACGTGCTTACAGAAATATAATAAAATAAGAAAAAAAATACGCATCTAAAATAGTATAATAATTAAACCGGATACCCATTACGAAAGGGAAGAGATGAGGAAGCTAATTCGTGATAACGGAAGAGAGCCTACGGAACTTGTTGAGCAACCTGAGTTGAATATAGAACAGTCGAAGGAAGGAAATTATAGTAGGGCCATTAGTCGAGTAGAACCCCAGGTGGTTAGAAGAAATAAACATGAGGGAGGGAATGAAGAAATAATGGACATTGTTGTAAGTTCAAGGACTTCATGGGTACAAAGCCACAAAGTCTTGGTGGGAGCCCCACCTCGGTGGAAGTCATGGATTGAATTTCCGAGATGGATATGGTGTTTGATAGTTAAAGTTGTAGCAACAAGTAGAAGACTGTCCTTGCAGTCAAACGATTGAGGATTGGGTTATTAAAATGGTGGAAATTACTGGCTGATACCATGCCCAAAGGAGAAACTAGTAAGATATCTTGGGAAGGCTTTCTAATGCAGCTGAAAATGCAGTACTGTTCTAGGCAGGATCTCGCAGAAATCAACAACGAGTTCCAAAATCCAAAGAAGGGAAAACTGAGCGTCAACGTGTATGCTGCAAGTTTTACATGGAAAATGAAGCTTGTTCCTTATTTGGTTCCAACAGAGCTCTCCAAATTCAACAAGTTTGATAATGGATTGACAACGGACTTTGGTCCAATGGTCAAACAAGAAACTACTTTGAAAGTTGCCATTTGGGTAGCTAAGAATGTTGAGACCCAGTTAAGAGATAAGGGTCTGGAGAGATCTGAGGTAGGAGAGAAGAGGAAGTTTGAGGGATATTTAAGATCCAACAAGAAAAACAGATACTCAAATTCTGGTTCCAAGAAGTTTGGGGGAGGAGGAGATGAAGCAAAATGGTGCGAGAAGTGTGTGAATAAACACTTTGGGAAGTGTGGGGAAGATTTGACCTATTTCAAGTGCGGAAGGACTAGTCACTATGCCAACAAGTGTACATCCAACAAGAAGGTGTGTTATGGATGTAATGAATAACGGAATATAGCAATGGTCGAGAGCGTGCATATACTGAACGTCTAAATCTGACTTTATTAGAGGAAGTTATGATTTTTCTAAATTTCAGCATAACAGTAAACAGCTCAGTTATCGAATTTTAGATTGGTTTATTACTAGCAGAAACAATATAAATGAGAGTTAAAAATCTCGTTAATAGGATTCCAACGATAAAAAGATAGTCGAAAACAGACGTCGGATCACAAAGTTATGCATTTTATATGGGATTTAGCAGTCTAAGCCTGTGTAAAATAAGTAAACTCAAAATTAGCCGATGAAGTCCAAATGGAAGTTGTAGATCCCGTCGATAGCTATGGGTGGATATAAAGAACATCAAAAATGGAGCCCATATGAAGAAGTTATGCAATTTTGAAGTTTATAATTCATTGTACATGTGTGCGCGTCGTGCACAACCTTCTAGAAGCCAACTACATCGTCCCTGGAGAAATCCGCCACATGTCAGCGCATTTGAGGAGCCACGTCAACCCTACGCGTGGTGCGCATGGCCCTTGCACCGTGCGCTTGGTCGTTGATCAGCCTATAAACAGAGGTCTTGAGTTCATTCTTCTCCACACCTCTCTAAATCAATATCTCTCATATTCTACTTCTTTGGTCCGAATTTTTCATAGAGTTTAGGGTATTTTCGCAATTTTAGAAGTCCTTAGGAGCCCGGTATCTGGTATCTATCAGCCCGGAGTTCCGCTAGTGCAATTTCCACACTTTTGTCCAGAGAATCTTGGTAACTTAAATTACACTCTATTTTATTCTAGTGTGATCTATATTTAAATTCATATTCGTTGTTATGAATTTATAAATAAGATTTATCAGTAATTCTAAATGTCACATTATTGATTGATCTACTTATAGGGATGATGTCTAGGCTGGATTTAGTGAGGTGTTTAAAGTGAGATTTTCAAACAGTATACTTTGTATACCAAATGGACCCTACCTCGATATGATCCTACCTGGTTATCCCTTATAAGTTATAGATCAGCAGACTTTGGAATTAATGATGGATCTAACTGCCTTTATTCATAAGGAATATTAGCCTAAGACTTAGTCTAAACTAAACCTAGGTCACATCAAAGGAAAAGCCAAGTGTTAAAGCGAAGTGCTGCCCAAGTTTCAAGCCACCACTTTAGCAAGTGAGTTCATAGTTACTTTCATCTTACACATAGATATGAAGTATTTAAGATAATTACATGTTATATGTGCTTATTATATGTTTTCCTAGTATATATGCTAGATGAACAATTTATACATGTTTTACTTGATTTAAATTGTAAATGAATTTTTATACTTATAAATAATTGGGTAGAGATGGGGAGATAAAAGATGATATAAATGATGAGAGATGAAAGATGAAATAGATGATGAGATACCTTGACTTTAAAGATGATCTAGTCAACTAGTGGAGTATAGATGATGACCACGGGCTATTCTAGACAATCCAATGGAACGCTAGCAGGCTCACAACCTATAGGTATTTTTGAACTAAGTGTTCACCAGGTGTACCCCATCACCCATGGTTGCCTTATTGACATATATTGCTAAGGTATCCCCTAAGCAGTATTGTGTATCCCAAAGATGTCTCCTTAGGATAGGTCCCCTGAATTAGATACTTTAAGGACAAAAGGTGAGGATAACGAAAATGGGTAATCAGGTTGAATGTTTTGATGAAAATATATAATTAAAAGAATTAAATTATTGTGGGTTGAAAATCCTATGTGTTCACCAAGCGCCCAAGCCTGACCCACTCAGTTTCTTATATTATAGTTTGTGGCACGAGAGCACAAGTATGATGTTATGATAAGTGATTTATGGATGCTTATAGGCCATTAGTTTAGATAAACTAGTGTAAGTCTTGTATTATTTCTGTTTTTGCTTACGTATTGTATTGACGATGACATCCCAATGTTTTTAATATAAATAAAATACATTTCTTCGAATACTTTGATAATATCATTCTCATTTTTTTGGGAACAAATTTTTCAATATTCTTCTTCAAAAAGGATACTCTGATTTTAAATAAGCATAAATAAATCGGTATTTTTTGGTCGTGAAATTGGGGATGTTACAGTTGGTATTAGAGTATTAGTTTAAGAGAACTAGTAATTTGTAGGATTTCTTGACTTAAACTAAGAATGTTAAGCGATGATTGTGAGATGAGTGTCGGTTATATTTAGGAAGTATGTATGAATAGACACGAGCACTAGCTTATTTTAGGGAAGATGCCTAAATTGCTTTTGTATGCTAAATGATTTATGATTCAGCTATCAGATGCCTTATATGCTTTAGGATGTTGTTAATTGATCGGATCTATGGTCTCTTGTCGAGTGATGAGGAGATGTATACGTCTATCGTAAATAGAGGTTTTCATATCTTAGTTCTCATCATTATACACTGAACGTCTGATTGGGTGTATAGAGCGTCATGGTAAGAACACGTAGCGGATTAGGAAGCCCTAATGGAAATCTAGCGCCCGATCCTCATGTAGTCGAGCATGCACCAGGAGCAATTCCTGAACAAGAGCAACTCACGATGGCAGGAGTCTAATCAATGACCCGGGCTATGATTTTTGAACAAAGGGAAGAAATGAGGCAGCTAATTCGTGATAATGGAAAAGAGCCTATGGCACCAGTTGAGCAACCTGATTTGAACATAGAATAGTCGAAGAAAGTAAATTAAACTAACATAGATACATGTTCAAATAAGCCTAAACCTACAAATCGTCTTTTGAATATTTTGAAGAAAAAACAAAATAAATCACACTTAACTTCGTAACAGGGGAAGAACATAGATGCAACAAATTTTTATTTGGAAGAATACGGACCTGTAAAATTGTTTTTTCCTTTGCAATCCAAATCAAAGATGTTCAATTTGAGAACCCTAAATTATTTCCTATATATCATGGGAAGTGGGAGGAAATCTCAGGAAAAGCAACGGACCATAAAAAACCTGACCCTAAAATCACCCAAAACTTCCTGACTGTTGTAGAATCATCAAATGATGTTCATGTTGATGAAATAATCAACATAAAAGAGAGTTATAGAATTATCTCTTTGTTGTAGCTTGTAGAACTTCTTGAGTTTGGCCTTTAAGAACTTAGTACCCTAAGTGTTGCACCTCAAATGGAATCACAACACACCTAGAACAAAGGAGACTTTTGAGAGAGTATTTCTTTCACCAAAATTGGCTCAATGATCTCCAAGAACACTAGTGTGTCTAGTAGTCAATTTTAGATGCTAAGGGGCTTCTTATATAGTGTGGCAAGATTAGGGTTACACCATGTAAACCCTAATGTGCATGACCTTCCATATTCCTTAGGCTCCATGGGTTTAAACCTCCATGGATCAACCATGGGTTGTCACATGGCTTTAACCCAACCTAAGGAATCATGGATCATTGGCCCACACTATAAGAATGAATGATTTACCAAATCAACCCCTGATATTTAATTAGTCTCTTTTGATCACAAAATTATTTCTAAATTAATTCTTGATCAATACTAATTAAATAATAATATGACTTCATGTTAATATGTTAGAACTTATAATATATTAACAAATCATAAATAACCTCTTCTCAAAAGTCCGTCCTATCAAATTGTCATGGCGATATGCAACCCAAATTGACCATGCTACTCCCGGGTCAAGTACATACCATTTATAGTTATGGGCTTAGACACCTAATCCAACAGTCTCCCATTTGGACAAGCAATCGTAGCTCTTAAAAGCCATTGTCGAACTCTCACCTAGTCAATGATGCGTCCATTAGATAAGGGATCATATATTCCTCCATTTTAGATATCATATGGACCGAGACATGGATTATAATCATTCTCTCTGTCCATCTATTGTTTCCCGATTTCCGATTTATGACAACCGACTAATTGAACATATCAAATCAGTTCAGGCTTGGCCAAGCACTTAGGGGTGTCATCACTAAATCATCAAGGGGCCCACATATATCGCTTTTATCCACATGGGGTAAAAGGAACGGATAAACTTCGACCCAAATGCTTGCTTGTACTTCCCTCAATACCTACTTCCAAAGTATGATCAATTGTGGATGGTTTAAATAGACTAGTTATTCGGGAAGTCAAAAAATGCAAAGTTAAACACAAGAATAATACTAATCCTATATGACCCCAAAACTTTTGAGTCCCATATTGATTACTCATTATTCATTGTATAATGTTTCGAATAATAGTTGCCCCATGCTCCAAGCATGCACACTATGTTTGTCTATGGTCCTTACTTTGTGAAATAGATCAATTGACAACATTTCACTGATGCTCATTTCACAATTCCAAATCCTTATTGCAAGTTTAAGAATTCCAAATTCTTGTCACTGCTAGAAAGTGTTAGATTCTAAACTATCATGTAATGATTCTTTTGTAATGTCAAGGTACCAAAAGTCACAGAGACTTGACCAACGATATTACAAAATATTCCTTTGGAGATTGTTACAAGACAATTCCATGGAAATAAAGTCTCAAATTCAAAGTACATTCCTATGAACATCCTTCTTGCATAAAAGTTTCTAACTTTCTCATCTATTCTTCAACTCCCAATATGGAAACATTCCATATTTTCCATACGACAACTCATTATTAATCGACTCCTATCAATTCATAATGTCAATATGGTACATCAATTACTATACTTCCCACTGTCCTTAAGCGACCAATCCTTGGCGAACCTTAGATTATCCTTAACAGTTGTTTAACCACTTTAGTCATATCCGATTCTATTACTTTTTCCCTCTTAATGCACTAGTCATTTGGAAAATTAGAACACGAGAATATTATAGCATATGCAATCGATCCTATACTCGAAGCATATAGGACACGATTCATAATGTCTAACATAAAGACACGATACATGATCAGTCTTTTGCTACAATATTTCTATTTTCCATGTTCTCACAATTTGAATTATGAAGAGGGATGTCGTAACCATAATCAAATTTTGAGAACGCAATCAACATTTCCATATATAGAATTTCATTATGTTGAACCATTCCAACACAATATTCATATATATTTGACTAAATTTGATTAAAATCTCAATCTAAGCTTTTAGATTTTAACTGAAATATAATTTCCTCTCCCTTAATTATAGTAAAACAACTTTTCAAACCTTGCATCTTTGCAAATTGAAACTTTTGTTTTCTATAATTAACATTGTTAACTTGCAACACTTTCCAATATAATTATGCTCCCACTAGCATAATAATTATTATCTTACTAACATAACACTTATGCTCCCACTAGCTTTGACATGTATTCATAAATCAGCTGGACTTCTAGAAATCAATACTTATTGACTTTCATTACCAAAGTTTAGATTTTTGATACGGGATGCTTCGATAAGACTTTATCTAGGCTTCTCAAAATCATGCACCTTTCCTTAGATAGCTTACATGTGTGTCTAAATAATTTTAGAACTTACAGCAATAAGTCTCAAATGTTTAGACCCTTTGCCATTTCTCACAATTCAAATTATGAAGAGGGATGTCGTAATCATAAATGAATTGGAGAATGCAAATAACACAATTGCTATCTCCTTAAAATCTATTTAGTGAAAACGTTTCCTCACAATCATTTTCATGAATTTGAGAGAAACCTTATGACACTTAGATTTTATGGTGTATGTGTTCCTATCCATGTGAATTTGTCATAACCATAATCAGAACACAAGGTTAGTGAAAAATCCAAACTCATATGGACTGAACTTGTTCAATCTTAATTTCTTGCCACCTGGCAGCACAAGGGCCTACCATTGCTTCCAAGGTTGTTATTCAAACAATTGAGAACTCATAGAACTCACATACATAGTTAAATAACTGGAATGGGCATAGAAACAAGAATATGTCAACACGATAGGTTACAAACCTCAATCCGTGTGCTAGTGTTTAACTATAGGTTTACTCTTGATTAGTTCTTGAAACTTTCAAGGTCTTTAAGACTCCTACTGGCCTCTTGACATATGAGATTCACTTTGTCAAGGAACATTACTTGACAAAAAAATATTCAAGAGTTAGTGCGGATTCTAATCAAGACTAACACTTCACACAATTGGTCTCAGTTGGTCTTTGTCCTTACCAAGACATCACAACTTACCAATTTCAAATGTACAAGAGTAAGAAACATTTTACTCTACATTTGATGAGTGCTTTAAACCTTCCTTAAGATTATGTCACTCAAGGCACAATCTTGGAGTATGACTCTAAGACTCGATTGGGAACGAAGTATGATTCACCTTTTTGATTTAACCATTTCAACAATTCATGATTCCTCTTCTTAGCCATACAAGTGCACTAAAGTGTCCTCAGAGGATCAATTGTGATATGGTTTTCCATAATCATTAAGATGATCATAAAACACGATGCTAAAGTACTTTCCCATCTTTTCATATTAGAGAAACCTTTTATCTTTCTGCCTAATTTGATTCTTCTCATTCATTTTGCCATACATTGAAACGTTTCCAATGTTCATAATTATACTTAAACTTGTAAGCATAACCATATTTACTAAACTTTAGTAAATCATGACGAATAGTCTTATCGTTCTTTGTGGTGGACCTAACCAGCACACACCCAGTGTACCTGATTCCCTAGTCCTTCACTTGACTCACATATACATGTGAACAAGGATTTAGTCTTGATTTCCTAAAAATGAAAATTCTCATTAATCACACAATACAAGTTGCATGATTCCAAGTTTCTATCCAATTGAAACTTGGGTGATGAGAATCTTTCCTTATTTGGTAAATTTTGACACTACCACAAACGAAAGAATCAAATTCATATTGCTAACATACAAACATACAAACATCAATTTTCACAAATGTCATTGCAAGGAGATATAATAAAATAAAACAAAATTTTATTTATTTATAAAATGTGGAAAAACTTTTCCTTACAATGCAATTACAAATGAAAACTATGTTATTACAAATTTCTAAGCAAACTATCATAACTCTTAAGCAGTAGCTTAAAAATCCGATCATCAAACCATGCGATTGAAATCCATCTTCGCGACCAGATTCAGCATACTCTTCATTTAAGCTTCCTTCCTTTTGCATGATCCTATAAAACATAAAAATGCAACCTTGTCACATCATGTATTAAGAATCAACAATGTAGCGGTTTGCAACATTATCCAAAAGTTGATACTTTTGAAAACCATAAGGACCGTTGGTGAGATTTTGTTTAAAAAGTAAATTACAATTTTGGCACTATGTAACGTGTCTGGAGTTTTGGTTCTACTTTTGAGAAATTAATGTGTTCGGTTTTATGGTTTCCAAATTTATCAGTTTTGAATCCTATAATTGTTACTGTTAATGACCAATGGTTAAATATATGTAAAATGAAAGAAAAAAATAACCTTGATTTTTAGTTTTTTTTTACACTTGTTTTAAATATTAAATAAATAGTCTCATCATATCCTAACCCACCCCACCAACACATTGTCGGTATGGTTGATTTGTCGTAGAATTAGGTAACATCTCAAAATCACGACTAAATTTTTCATTTTTAAATTAAGTAAAAACATTGTTTCCAGGAAAACCAAGTCAACAAAACCATAAGTGTCAAAATACAGTCATCCCAAAAATCAGAGTATCACAAAAATGTGGAATCACGAAAATTGTCGATGAGAGTGTACAGTCAAGCCTTCGCCTTCCCACGATCATCCGAAGTACCTGAAACACGTTTAAATCCACAAGTGTAAGGGTGAAGCTTAGTGAGTTCCCCAAAATAACACATACAACACATGATAATAAACAGCTATGGGTTATCAGCAACCCTGCGACTATTAGCAGTCTTGAGGACTATCAATAGTCCTATAGGCTTGCAGCAACCCTATAGGTTATCAGCAACCCTACGGACTATCAACAGTCCTGGAGTTATCAGCAACTCAATAAACACACATAACGTCAATCAGCAAATAAGTCTCAACCAGTCTAGTAGGCACCCTACAATGACATAGGTATTATAGTAAGAAGACTCACATCACAGATAGCAGCTCAACACAACACTCAAATAGTGAAGACCGACCCTAATAATCACCTAACCAACAATATAAATTTCCATCTCAATCTACACTCTAAAACCCCTAGTTTAACCAAAAGTCAACATGTTCAAAAGGTCAACAATCAAAGTCAGCGGTCAAAGTCAGCCCCATCCGACCCTTTCGTCGTGGACACCCTTTGGCCACATCGTGACAGCATTAGGACAAATCAAAGGCAAGCTTGTCCATCGCCACGTCATGGTGGTCAATCTGCCACGTCGTGGGAACAGCTCTGGACAGCTTAATGCATTAAGCTCTTAATCCTTCAAGGTGTACACTCAAACTTTCCAAAAGACTTTCTTCACCCCAAAGCATCATAAAAATCATTGTTTTATAGACATGTATGTCCAATGCATGTCTTGAGCTCAAGTTAGGTCAATAAGGAGAAAAATAAGATCAATATCTCATGCATGAACCTAAAACTCAATAAGTCTCCAGATCTAGGATAATAGACCACAAAGGAACCTCAAGGACCTATAAAATTGCCAGCTTTATGGAGTCCATACACTCAAACCACCCCAAGCATAGAAGAAAGTGGATAAAAACCTATATCTAGCATGCTTGACACATAAAGGTAGGATCTTGAGGACTTACAAGAGTCCAAAAACAACGCAATATGATGAGGGAGAGGTTTGCTTGTTGAAACAAGGCACCAAGAACACCTTCTTCTTCTTCAAGAGGATGGAATAGGTGTTCTGTGACAACCCGATACTTTTCCAGTCAATAAAAGTCAAACCCGATAAACAAAATTTTGAGTTTCTACATTTCCGTTAAGTTCGTGAGAGTTGGAAAATAATATAAAATATATAAATTAAGTTTATATAAGTTTTCGGACCGAAAACAGATCTCAGTCGATAACTCTTTTCCGACCGAAAACCCAACCGGTATAAAGGTTTTTCCTCAGAAACTAGATCATTTCTCACTCATTTCACCCGGAAACACCCTCATTTTTGCTCCCAATGATCATCCAAGAACACTCATATCTTCAAGTGGAAACCTTCAAATCTTTATATTTTCCACCAAGAACACCAAGAACATCCTTCAAATATTCAAGTGACCAAAAATAGCATCAGAACAGAAAACATGTGTATGGCCGAAAACTCATCAGACCGACAACCTGATTTTTGGTTGAACCTTGACCGAAAACCCTTCCATTCACTTCAAACAACTCTCGGGAACTATTCCTAACACAAAAACATGTGTTCTCTAACACTTTAATTAATGGTTTCGCTAATATTAAATACAATTATGTGTTTAATTATCATTAGGATACCATTAATTTCGCATACATCAGCTCAAGGATGATCTTTCCAGTCTCGCTGCCCATCACATGCACAAACAACTGTGAGTTCATACCCCTATATTTACATTGTTTTAATATTTTCAGGGGGAATACAAGTAAAACACAAAGATTTTTTTATTCTTATTCAAACCGCTTCAAACATATTAAAAACTTTTGCAATTGATACAAACCGAGAAATCACTACATTTTATAAAAATATTCAAATATTTTTATCCCTTTTGTAACATGCTGAGCATAAGGGTAGTTTTCAACATACAACCATAATTGCAAAGTTTTCAGTAAAATACATAACATACAATCAACTATGATTGATATAGTTTGGGGACGTTACAGATCTTTTACAGAATTCAATACATGAAACGAGAACATACATACAAACTATAATAGGTATAGTTTGGGATTCATTACATGGTTTTACAAATTCAAGATATTTATACAGTAATAAACATATAAACTATGGTAGATATAATTTATGGTAGACATTACTATTTTCCGAATACAAGAGTACAATACTAAATAATTATTTAAGTATAATTATTTTACTTTAAAAGTTATACATACAGTTTCAAGTAAAAGAGAACGCTACAACACTACACGTAAACTAGTTAATACAGGGTTGTGAGGCACTACTTCAATTGTATCCACCAGGGTACGGAACTTAATCCTATACAGTATAACCAGAGTCTCCTGGAGGGAGAGCATGAGATTTGTGTATAGATCTATATGGGACTGACAATCCCACACTTAAACTGGTAGCTACAGTTAGGCAGGCATGCATGGGGTGACAAATGTCATAACATCCGACGCCTAAAGAACGTCGTAGAGGTCACTAGGTCATATCAAGCATTGTTATGTGAAACTCACAATAGTATAAACTAACCATTTGTTTAAGGGATTTCAATTCTTAAGAGGAATGGAGAAGAACTTTGAAATCAAGGGTGACGGGGATCGTTATTTCATGAACCGGATCTGGACCCTAAAGTTTGGTGGTCACGTGGAGGTTGTCATGAACGAAGCCCGCAAAACTCAATACTTCGTCCACCTAGGTTCAGACAAGATGTATCTGGATCTCAAGAAACTCTATTGGTGGCGAAACATGAAAGCTGAAATTGCTACCTATGTGGGCAAGTGCCTAACTTGCGCCAAAGTGAAGGTAGAATATCAAAAGCCCTCAGGTTTACTTCAACAGCCAGAAATACCTGAGTGGAAGTGGGAACGAATCATGATGGACTTCATCACCAAATTGCACAAGACCCCGAGCGGCCACGACACTATTTGGGTAATCGTTGACCGACTGACCAAGTCCACCCACTTCCTGCCGATCAAAGAAACAGACAAAATGGAGAAGCTAACTAGAACTTACATCTGAGAGATAGTACGACTGCACGATGTGCCCATATCTATTATCTCGGATAGAGATAGTAGATTCACCTCGCGATTTTGGCAGTCACTTTAGAAGGATCTTGGAACTAAGTTGGACATGAGTACAGCTTACCATCCACAAACTGACGGGCAGAGTGAGAGAACCATTCAAACACTAGAATACATGCTGAGAGCATTTGTTATCGACTTTGGTAAGTCATGGGATACCCATTTGCCACTGGTCGAGTTTTCATATAACAACAGCTACCACTCTAGCATCAACGTTGCCCCGTTTGAAGCCCTTTATGCACGGCAACCAATAACTAAGTCTCAAGTCTTGATACATTGTTGTGGCTCCCAGATGAATCGAAAACCTATAATTATGCACCTCCTCTAACAATTTCTGACGAACTCCCCTGGAAACTGGAACCCAAACCCGCCCACACTGGGTCAATAGCCCCTAACTATTAGTGATGAATCTATCAATCTAACCCCTGATCTTCTCCTTCTTCTAGTTCTCCCTCTTGAATCCCTCAGCATGAACTTCTCTGATCATATACAAAAGTGGTGAAATAATGGTCATCCTCAAACATAGGTCTCGAATAGTAGTACCAGCCATCTTACAACTCAAAGCATCGACCACCACATTGGCCTTCCTCGGGTGATATAAGATCTCGCAGTCGTAATCCTTAACCACATCAGGCCACCTGCGCTACCTCAAATTCAGATCTGGCTAATCTAGGAAGTACCTCAAACTCTTGTGATTCGTGTAGATTGTATAATGGACCTCATATAAATAGTGGCGCCAAATCTTGAGGGGGAAAACCACTACCCCCAACTCAAGATCGTGAGTAGGACAATTCGCCTCATGAGGCTTCAGCTACCTAGAAGCGTAATCTAGCATGTGACAACTCTACATCAAAATGGACCCTATTCCTAAAATAGTTGCATCACAATATACCATAATCATCCAACATCATTCTATACACCTGGGTCATGAGATCCATGAATGTCGTTGGTGTGTTGGTGAGCCCAAATGTATCATCACAAACTCGTAATAACCATAACAAGTACGGAAAGTTGTCTTCCGGATGTCATCCTCCCTAACCCTCATATGATGATAGCCAAACCTCAAATTGATCTTCAATAACAAAGATGCTCCTTGCAAAATTCAAAAAGGTCATCAATCCTTAACAGTGGGTAACGGGTTTTCACCGTTAACTTGTTCAACTCCCGGTAATAAATGCACATATGGTGTGAACCATTCTTCTTCATGACAAAAATGATCGATGCTCCCCATGTGGAGCTACTAGGTAGAATAAATCCTTTTCCTAACAACTCTTGGAGTTGTGAGTACAACTCATGCATCTTAGACAACGCAAGGTGATATGGTGCCTTGGAAATCGTGGCATTACTTGTTGGATTAGGTGTCTAAGACCATAACTATAATTGTTATGTACTTGACTCGATAGTAGCATGGTCCTTTTGGGTTGCCTTCACCGGAGCAATTTGATAGGATGGATATTTGAGAAAGAGGTTATTTGTGAATTATTAATATATTATAAGAATAATATATTAATTGAAAAATCATATTATTTAATCCGTACTGGTCAAGAATTAATTTGGAATTAACTTACTGATCAAAAGAGACTGATTAAATTAATGGGGACTGATTAAGTAAATCAGTAATACATATGGTTTGGGCTAATGATCCATGTTGATGAGGATGGACTAATTTTATGTGGGAGTCCATGAAGAGTTAGTCCAAAGGGCTTGTCATATCGATTATTGGATTAAAGGCCCAAGGAAGTGATTTAGGGTTTACAAGTGAAACCCTAGGAATTCCACACTATAAATGTAACCCCTAGCATCACCAAAAATGGCCTAATAGTTCTAAGAAGAACCCTAGCCGTTTTTTTGTGCCTCCTAGCCTATCTCTCATAATCCTCCACTTGCTTTTGGTGTTTCTGACACGTTAGAGGTATCATACCTGAGGTACTAAGCTCTTGAAAGGCCAAGGATTACAAGCTACAACAAAGATGTATTCATCTAACTAGTTTTTATATTTCAAATATCAAAGTTGTATGCTAGTTGTAGGTTTCATGCTTTGATAATTTTATTGCATGTATAACTTGAGAAAACTTAGATCCAAAGCATTAGGGTTGTATGTGAACCATAGGGATGTTATAGTGCTCAAAACCCATCAGTGGTATCAGAATCTAGGGTGTTTTTCTGTTATACTGATGCATTGGTTAATTGTTCAAAGTTGAAGAAATTGAAATCTGCTCTCTGCATGTGAACTCGACGAGTCCATAATGGGACTCGACGAGTCCATGCCATGAACTCAACGAGTTGGATCATCTGTTTGCAGTTTTTCGAGTGTCTTGGCCAGAATTGGATTTGGATCATTATCACAAACTGTTTTATATCATAAAATTTGATTTTTCTGATACGGTAACGATTATCCTCGTCCAATTAATTGATGATTGTCAAATTTTAAGATAATTACTTGATTTTGTGAACAACTAATTATTTGTAGAAGTTGAATCATCTTGCTATCTGAAATTAGATTAGATCAATTTGTGATATAGTTAATTATATGATTATTTTAATTGTTGTCAAAATTTATCCTCAAATTTTGGAATTTGAAAGGTTTTAATTATGAAACATTAAATTCTAAAACCTTAGTAATTTGAAAGGTTCATATGTGCACCTCTTGGTTTTGTAACTTAAAATTTAATTAATTGCCTTAATTTTGAAATCTTAAATTTAGAACCTTTATATTTTGATTATTTCAAATTACACCCTTATGGTTTTATTAAATTAATTAAGTGTTTAATTAAAAGATAGAATTAATAAATCCATAATGACGTGGTTTAAGTTTAATTAAAAGTCTAATTTATTAATAGATTAAACCACTTGGTATTTTAAATGTGCAAAATACACCCTTATACTATATAAAATTAAAAGTATAATATATTATATATGTATAAGTTAAAAGTCAATCTTACCGTTAGTAAGCTTCATTCATTAAGCTGGTCTATAAGGGGTGTTTAAAGAAGCGGCATGTAAAATGACCGTTATTAGGTATACACTCTTACCTACCGCACCCTTGACTAGTGGAGGGTCGTTAGCTGAACGGGTAGGATAGGACACAAACTTTCATTAATAAGTATAATGAAATACAAGTAACTAAATGTTTTATAAATTCTCAAATCTTAGATACTTAGGAAAAATGTGCATTTGATGATAGCCCATGAAATTGCACATTGCACCTTATTGGTCGTTAGTGGAGCGTGTGTTGTTAACTGGCACACTAATATGGGACTAATGAAAGGATGACAATGGGTAGCTCGTAGGTTATCATAGATCAATGGAGCGTATGTGGTTAACCGACACATTGATTAGCTGATAAATGACTTCGAGAGCACCAAGCTAATTTGCATGGTTATTCACACTTTCTTTGTGATCCTCAGTATCCCAGTCACAAACTTGAAGGGCATAATCGAGATGAAACATGCCATTGAAAAGTTCAATGAATCTCAAAAGATCTAGGAGTTTTATTTAAAACCTAATTCGTTTAAGATTTCGTTTTCGTGGTGGAATTGGTAAATCGTCATTTACCTACCTTCAAATAATTTGCAATTGGATTACGGTATCCCTCTTTCGTATTGTGAATTATTGTGTTAGGTCCTAGCCTTAATATTTCATTTGGGTGTTATATTAAGGACTTAAATCAACTAACTTGAATTTCTCCCCTTGTAGATGTCTAGTTTTGACAACTATGGTCTTCCTGAATCTTTTGGAAAAAGCTTTCCCCTTGAAGATGATGTTCCACGTTTTAATCAAGGAACTAGAAATCATACTTCACTTCCTTCGCCTGCTCCAATTATTCTCCCTGGCCCACAAATTTGTTGACTTGAAATGTTCAAGGTCACTCAAGCCCTATTGGCAAGCAAACACGAAGATGGAAAGTCTGTATGTGCTCACGTCTTGGAGATGAAGTTGCATATTGACAGGTTGGGAATGTTAGGTGTCGTTTTCCTGAGGAAGTTGGTTGTTGACTTGGTTCTTCAATCACTTCCCGAGTTGTATGGTCAGTTTGTTAAAGACTACTATATGACAGATCTCGGCATGACCCTTATCGATCTTAACCTATTTGCTAATTATTTTTGAATTAGAAATGATTTGGCGCACTGGTCAAGCAAATTTGATTGGAAGATCAATCTCCCAAACTTCCATGGACATTTACAATGGCAACATTGGAATTCCAGAAAATTTTTCTCTTCCCAATGGAAAGGGATCGGCCAATGTCAAACCATTTGACCAAACGGTAAAGAGAAAGGCTAAGTCTGAGATTGTCCCATGTGCCATTCTGAAAGAGTCTGTTTGTTTCTATTTCCAAGAGATGGGGCATTGGATGCGAAGATGTCGTATCTACCTGAAAGATCGCAAGGATGGTAAAGTCTAAATGTATGACCCTACTCCAGGTAGTCCATTATCTAACTCAATTAAGTTCCCATTTTGGTGATTCTTATTACATGATGTAAAGTTACATTTTGATGTTTTCCAGAATCAAATAGAAAGAAGGAAGCTTAAAGGAAATAACATGTTGAGTCTGATCATAAAGAAGTGGATTTCGATCACATGGTCCGATGATCATATTTTTGAGCTACTGCTTAGGAGTTATGATAGATTGCTTAGGAATGTCTAGGAACATAGTTTTCATATGTATTTGCATTGTAAGGACAAGTTTTCCACATTTTTATAAATAAAGAAATTTTTTGATTTAGTCTTATTTTATTATATCCTTGCAATGGCATTTGTGAAAAGTGTTATTTATATGTTTCGAATAATAGAAATGTTCAAAATGTTTGATTCTTAGGTATATTGATTGTGGTAGTGTCGTAATTTTCTAAGTAATGAAAGATTCTCATCGCCCAAGTTTCAATTGGACAGAAACTTGGAATCATATGATTTGAATTATATGAAGTATGAAAATCTTGGTACTTAAGAAAATTTAGACTAATTCCTTGTTCCCATATGTATGTGAGTCAAGTGAAGGACTAAAGGATCTAGTATACATTGATGTAAACTGGTCAAATCCACCACAAAGAATGATAAGACTATTTGTCATAATTTACTAAAATTTTAGTAAATATGGTTATACTTACAAGATTAAGTGTAATTTAATATTTTGAAAAGTTTCAAAGTAAAGGAGAACGAATAAGAAGAATCAATTAGGCAAAAAGATAAAAGTTTTCTCCAATCTGAAAGGAAAGGAGAATACTTTAGGATCAAGTTTTATGATAATCCTTATAATTATGGAACCATATCACAGTTGATCCTCTAAGGACACCTTAGTGCACTTGTATGGCAAAGAAGAGGTATCGGGAATTGTTAAAATGGTTAAAATCAAAAGGATGAGTCATACTTCGTACCAAAATCGAGTCTTAGAGTTATGAGTAACATATCCTAAGTAGGTTTATAACAATCATGAAATGTGGGGTAGAAAATTTATCTTGCTCGTGCACATTTCTAATTGGTAGTTGTGATGTTTTGGCTAAAACAACGACCAACTAAGACCAATTAAATGAAGTGTTTCTTGATAAGAGCCTGCACTAACTCTTGAGTATTTGTTTGTCAAGGAATGGTTCTTGACAAGAAAATCTTATATGTCAAAAGGTCAGTGGGAGTCTTAATGGTCTTGAATAGCTTCAAGAACTAATCAAGAATAAACCGATTGTTTATCACTAGCACACGACTTGAGGTTCATAACCTATCATGTTGACACATTCTTGTTTATGTGCCATTCCAGTTAACTCGACTATACATGTGAGTTCTATGAGTCCTCATTTGATTGCATAAGGCAAAGCACCTTGATCGGTGAAAGTACATTGATCAGTGTGGGTGAGCTGCTCAATAACTTGGAAGCAATGGTAGTCCTTTGTGCTACCAAATGGCAAGAAATTAAGATTGAAAAAGTTCAATCCATATGAGTTTGGATTTGTCACAAACCTTGTCTTGTAATTATGGTTATGACAAATTCACATGGATAGGAACACATACACCATAAAATCTAAGTGACAAAAGGTTTCTCTCCGCTTCAAAAAAGGATTGTGAGGAAACGCTTTCACTAAGTAGATTTAAAGAGATAAAATTTGTGTTAATTGCATTCTCAAATTTGATTATGATTACAGCATCCCTCTTCATAGTTCAAATTGTGAGAAATGGAAAATAGTCTGAACATTCGAGGCTTACTACTGTAAGCTCAGAAATAGTTTAGACACACATATGAGCCATCTAAGGAAAGGTGTATGAGTTTGAGAAGCCTATATAAAGTCTTATCGAAGCATCTTGTATCGGAAATCTGAACTTTGGTAAGAAAGTCAATAAGCATCTTGTATCACAAATCTGAACTTTGGTAAGAAAAGTGCCACATAAGGCATAGATAGGAAAACGATTCCTTAAAACAAAGAAAGAAAGTAAAGCATCTCCTACTGGCGATGGTCACCCCTAAGGTGAACCCGTAGTTCAGCTAGTTGACATTCCATATCAAGCAGGTGTCTTTCGTACACCCTTTGGCGTACTCGGAGCTCTATGACTTCGGCTCGTGTTTCAGATAGTTCTTGTAGTAGGGTCTCATGGTCTCTCTCATATCTCTCTTGAATGTGTTCAAGGCAATTGGTGCGGATGGTATGCATTCCTGCATTGGCATCAACCTCTGCGATACGATGGAGAGTTGTCCTGCCCTGAATCTCGTTTCGGGCAACTCTACGGACCAGGATTGGTAGAACTCTGTCTTCCGAGCTCCTTTTGCTTACATTGTAGAAGCTTCGGTCTCCATTAAACGGCATAGGTTGATCTTCCTCTTCGCTCCATGTTTCCAAGCATTCTACCCAAGGAGGCATCGGGCCATGAAAAGTCGGACGAGGGTTAGGATTTGGAATGGGAGCTACCGGGGGTAGGTTCTCAACTTTGGGCTCAAAGTTATCATCATCTGATAGGTCTTCAGCATGGTGATCATTCAAAGGGATTGGATGATCATCCTCTGGTTCTTCTCAAAACCATCCAGCATTCCTTCGTTCGGAAGGTACGGGTCGTCGTGGGGATGGAGTCCAACCATGTTATCTACGCGAGAATTGGGGTGAGGAAATAATTATTAGTCGAACTAACTACATAATTATTAGATAATCTTCATTAGTTACCTCCCTACTTGTAAAGTGCATACCAGTTATATGTAATCAAAACAGGATAGGCCTTCGAATAAATGACCTTAATTCCAAATTCACAAGGAATAGGGGTAAAGAAAAAATTCTCAGATTCTAAGTCTATATCATCCTAGTTACATATAACCTTCGTGTATCCACTTAGCAACTATTGACCTAGTAATGAAGATCTTTTTAGTTTTCAAGTA
This sequence comes from Lactuca serriola, assembly GCF_051521515.1. Classification (NCBI taxonomy): domain Eukaryota; kingdom Viridiplantae; phylum Streptophyta; class Magnoliopsida; order Asterales; family Asteraceae; genus Lactuca; species Lactuca serriola. The sequence goes on from NC_136410.1 coordinate 197,464,194, forward strand.
AGTAAGTATAGTAACACAAAATACTCCCATAGTATTTTAGACCTATGTTCTATTCTAATGTTCTCATTGTGGTAGTGTTGGTAAGTTTTTAGACTTGTTGCCACATCACAACCATTCTTGGGCATATGCCAATCACTCCTTGGACCAACATAGTTCATCAGGCTATGCTACTCCCAAGACTGACCATACATCCCTGAGCTTACTTGTGATATTCAACAATCGCAATACTTTTGTTCTTGTCATTGTGACACTGATTTTAAGATGAATGCAGGTATGTATACTTAGTTAAATATTTTATTATTTAAAAGTATAAACTCTTAGTCAGAGTATTTTAATCCCATTGTATTTATAGTTAGTATATCTTCTATGGGTTGATATACTTAATTCACTATAAACAATGCTCTGATACCAATCTGTCACACCCCAAAACCAAGAACGGCGAAAACATTCTGGGGCGGAGGACGTCATGTAATGTATCACAACAATACAAAGTAGTAAACAAGCAACAACATCATCCATTGCATTAATAGTATAATTTTAAATACATGTGTGTTCTTTCATAGTATAAAACAACATAATGAATGTTCAAAATAAAAGACGAGTCTTGACTGCTCCGTCTTCACAAAACCTGGTCGTCGTACCTGTCTATTTGTAACCTGAGAATACAAGTTATTTTGAAAGCGAGTATCAACAATAAAGCTGGTGAATTCATAAGTATTAATGTGTCTTTGATTTGTAAAACTGTAAAGAAAGACTTGTAAATGTTTGAAGAAAAGTTTGTATAAGTATGAAAGTGTTTGTAAGTAATTGTAAACATTTAAAAACCCTAGAAAATCTCATATTTCCTACTAGTATTAAAAGTAGTCTTCTACCAAGACTCGACTGTTTTGAAAGTAGCCTTCTACCAAGACCCGATTGTTTTGAAAGTAGCCTTCTACCAAGACCCGACTGTTTTGAAAGTAGCCTTCTACCAAGACCCAACTATTTTGAAAGTAGTCTTCTACCAAGACCTGACTGTTTTGTAAGTAAGCATCACTGTAAATGTGACAGTTTTTCCTTGTTTAACTATTATTATAAAACTATAGTTTACCTCAATGTTTATGCGTAAGAGTCACAATATAAAGGTAATAAGGAAAATAGTCTATCTATATCAAATATATCCTACCTCGTCGTTTATGTGAATGTGTCACAAAGTAAAGGAAGGAAAATAATATAATAACTAAAAATTGTATCCTTTTGTACTAGGATATTCTCGGCGTGGAAACTCGCCGAACAGTATAACCGTAGACACCCGTCGATGATCATTTTCCCTACTGTAGCTAACAGCTTTGGGTGTGGAATGGTAAGTCCCGAAATGTTTGTAACAAATTCTATGTAATAGTATCTATTAAACGTATTAATGTAAACGTGTTCATGTAAGCGTATCTATGTAAACGTATTCTTGTAAGCGTATCTATGTAAATGTATTCATGTAAGCGTATTCATGTAAGCGTATCTATGTAAATCTATCTATTCATATAGTATGTAATGTATTAGTATGGACTCATGAATGAACTGACTCTTGTGAGATTCCTTGTACTTGGAATAGTAAGGAGTATCTCCTAACTATACCTATTATAGTTATCATTAATGTACGTGTATAACTGAAAGTATGCCTTTGCTACCCAAAGGTATTGAACTGACTGATGGAACTTTTATGTCTATATATGTATACATGATATATAATTAATATTTAGACGACATTCGGACGAATAACTGATGCCCTAAGGCCACATCCCAACGAGGAAAAGGAAATAAAGCGAGCTAGCCGTCCTAAGTGTAACAACAGCAAAATTCAGGTCAAAATTTAAACTTTAATAAAACCGTAAATGAGTGTACTAAGTGGTAGATATCGTAACAAGGTTTTCATACATATAAAGAACACAAAAATCCGAGTTATAACGAAGAAGTTATGATCATTCTAAGATTTCCGACAAAACCGGCAACACCGATTAAACAAAAAACACGAAGTTCCAATACAATACATTTTAGCCTTAAATATCTAAATGAAAGTCGTAGATATCATTAAACCGTGAACATACATAAAAAGAACGTCCAAATCTGACTTCGTATGAAGAAGTTATGATTTTTCTAAGTTACGAATATAACAGTAGACGGCTAAAAACTCGAAACAGAGATCGAGAAACATTTAGCCGACGCAAACTAAATGAGAATTGAAGGTCTCAACAATAGAAGCGCAACGGTAAAAAGTCTGACAGAAACGGACGTCGGATGAAGGAGTTATGGAACTTTAACGGACTTTTCCTGTTCCGACGTATTAAAAATATAATATTAAAAATAAACTCAAATTTTGCCGATAGAGTCTAAACAAAAGTTGTAGATCGTAGTCTCACCTTCGCGTGGATATAAAGAACGTCAAAAACGGAGTTCGTATGACAAAGATATGAATTTTCGAAGTTTGCTAAATAATAAAAATATAAATTAAATTAAAAATCCGGTATTATCCGAAGGAGGAGTCATCGGACCAATCCGGGTTACGCCCAGCGTACCCTCGTACGCCCAGCATACTCGGATGCTAGGCTCCGGATTGTCCACGTTGCTTCGATGCTTCGTCCGAGGATGCGTTCATCCATGACGTCTCGTACGCCCCGCGTACCGAGGTCTTTTAGCCCCTATATAAAGGGTGCGAGGGTGCCGGCCATATTTGCTAATTTCCTTCCTTTCTCGCGCCGAAGCTCTGCGTTTCAACCCTCGGAGTCATCCCAAGGGCCCGGTTTTCATATCCAAGTTTGGAAGGAAGTTTTACGCTCCCGAGATTCCCGAGAATCCCGAGAAATCCGCTTTCTCGAGTAGAAGTTCTGCTCGGTTTTCGTCTCACTTTCTGCAATCTATCAAGTGAGTTCATACCCCTACAACCACACTTTAAATGCTTTTTTAAATGCTTTTTAAATGCTTTTTAAACACTTTTAAAGGGGGGAATACAAGTAAACACACGACTAAAATCGTGTGAAACGTCGATCTTTTGCTATACTTTTCATACTGTTGTTTTAACTATCTTAGGAAGTCATCATCATGCAGAACACCTCACAACACAGCTTTACCCTCTTGGGATACAATATGTTTTCTAAATAGAAATAATGTTTTATTTATATGTTTACATACAAATACATCATATCAAGGGTAACATTCTTTACTAAATCATTTTATGCATTCAAAGAACTTATGATTTATGCTTGTCAAACATTGTGAAAAAAGATAAACTTTGCATACAAAACTACTACTTTAATACAGACTTAGTTGAGAATCCGTGAGACGTGTACATCTTCAAATCATACCTTTTTGCTAAAAGGTACCGCTTCAAGTCATGTCTATAACCAGAGTCTCCCGTTCGGAGAACGTGTCAAATGTGTATAGATCTATACGGGAAGTCATGATCCCGCGCCCTGACTGTTAGCTACAGTCCGTCCTTTGGGGTGACAGTTTGTCATAACGCTACGACGCCTGAAGAACGTCGCTACAGGCATATTATGTTCAGTATGGTTATAAAACTCATCGGATATACAATTATTATGGTATTAGGCTTTTATGAACGAGTAGCTATTAGAACTATTCTTTATCTAACAAGTGCGATCTTCGTATAGCTTTATTATATAAAACTATGCCACACCTTTTAAGCACGTCGGTTGCTTGCAATTTTCGGTCTTAGAGACTGCCAATTATGTTAGGAAAATAAGGGTTTTTCCTGCATCTAAAACAAACAACTAATAGGAAAATAAGGGATTTTCCTGGTACAATTATTTACGACTTGTAATACGAACATTCATATGCATTTCATACTTTTATAAGAAAATAAGGGTTTTTCTTGGAAAACACAACAAATCATATCTCAACTATTAGGGAAAATATGGGATTTTCTGGATCTAATACATTCATTTCAACACAACGAATCATAACTCTTTTCATTTGAAAATACCACGTTTTCTGGAAAACATACACAAACTTTCGAATGGCGTGCATTTTCTCAAAACACTACTTATGAACTCACCAACTTAATTGTTGACACTTTCTCTTTGAAATAACTTGTATTCTCAGGGAACCGCTAAGCAGGTTTGGAAATCAACTTTTGGGGATTAACGCGCTGGCGTTAATTACTTCTTTTGAAAGATGTTTATGTATTTATCTTTTGAACATGTAATGAATACAATTATGTAAACATTTCTAAAACCTTTATATATGTATGGTGGTGTGTACTTTCCTTTCTATGAACTGTTATGATACTGAATATGACGTCCTCCGCCCCCGAACGTTTCTGCCGTTCTGGTTTGGGGGTGTGACACTAAGTCCTTTAAACATTACTTATATAACTATACATATATGGGCATGCATTTGACAATATAAAAGTATAAAAGAAGTTTTGTAAAACCTTTGAAAAGTTTAATAACTAAGAAAATATGACATGATGTCAGTTTATAAAACGATTTGAAAGCAGTTTGTTTGATAAGAACAGTTTTAAGCTTGAGAAAACCTTTGTTTGAAACACCATTGTAATAGAGTTTGAAAGGAAACATACAGTATGTAAGATAGTTTGATAAAGAGTTTTAACATGTAAAACGTTTGAGAAGTCATTTGAAGTAATATGTTTTGTAAAACAGTTAAAAGTATAGTAAATTCATTTGTATGCTAGTTATTAATCACATGTGATTGATATAATAACTAACATGATTCAACTTGTATTCCCTCCCCCCCCCCCCCCCCATAAAAGCATTTATAAACATTTTAAAGGGTTAATTAAGGGGTATGAACTCACCTGTAGTAAGTGGATCGGATGGAAGTGTCGGATAAGTGATTGGTGTTAAGTGAAGACTTAAACACACACAATGATCCTAATAACATATGAAGACATATGTATGCATACAATTAGTGATTAAAACACTAATTAGACAAGTTAAGCCATCCTAAGACATGCAAAACACTTGATTTAAGTGCTAAAAGTCCTAAGGATTGCATCTAAGGGTTGTAGGACTTGGGTTTTGAGTTTAGGGTCCAAGGGTAAACTCCTTATGAGTTTACGGCCTTGGGACCAACTCCTTTGGAGTTTACGGTTGTAAACTCATGAGTTTACAGCCGTAAACTCATGGTACTTCTACCATTTTGTGTCTTGAAGCCTATAAGTCATAAAGAAGCATTCCTACTTCATGTCTAAGCCTTTGGAAGTGATTGTGGCATCATTTCACTCCTTTGTGGAGTTTACGGCCCATGGACCATTTCTCCACGTGATTATGGTTGTAAACTCTAATGATTCGTGGTCTTTTGATGTTTTAAGGTCCTAAGTACATCAAGGATATGATCTAGACTAGTATCCAAGGCTTGGTAAGGGACTAAGGTGCAATTTGCCCCACTTATAGAGGTTTACGGACCAAGAACATGTCTTGGCCGTAAACTCCTTTGATCTAGTGTTTCTTTATGATTTGTAAGTTCTAAACATGTTAAACCTAGTGTATAATGGGTTAGAACAAGAGTACTTACGATCTAGGAGCTTGAATGGTCGGTTTTGGCCAAGAACACTAGTGTGTGTTCTTGGTGTTCTTGATGAAACTTGAAGATCTACAAAATGGAATGATTTCACGGATGAAATCGTGTAAGATCACTAGTTCATGTAAGATATCAACTAGTTAGGAAAATAAACTTACGAATTTTGAAGATCGGGGACGAAGATCCCGATGATACTTGAGAGAAAACTGAAGTTCTTGGGTTTGAAAAGTGAGAAAATGGCTAGAAATGATCAAGAATCACTTATATAGGTGAGGGTTCACGGCCCTATTGAGTTTACGGCCGTAAACTCCATGTTTACAGACATAAACTCCATCTCATGGAGTTTAGGGCATAAATTTTCTGTTGAGGATTTAGTAGTTACTTTCTAACACTTATTCCATAAGTGTACAAGGCTCGGAATGCTCAAACAGACTCCTAATTATGCTAAAACATGGCAGAAATAAGTTTGGCTATTAATAAAGTGTTTGACTGGACAGGATAGAAAATTTCTGGTTGTCACATTTGAAAAGTTGTTTCGATATAGAAGGATTTAAGAGAGAGACAATCATACTTCATTTCGAATCTAAAAGCTTAGATTGAAATTTTAATATAAAGGTCATGTTGAAATGTTTCAACATAAGAAATTCTATATATGCCAATATTATAGCAAAGGACTGGTCAAGTATCATGTCATTATGTAAAACATTAAGAATTGTATTCCATATGCTTCGGGTATAGGATCAATTGCATATGTTGTAATATTTGACCGTTTTGTCTGTTCCAAATGTATAGGGCATTAAGAGGGAAAAGGACCAGAACCAGATATGACTAAAGTAGTTAAACAACTGTCAATGACTATCTAAGGTTCGCTAAGGATTGGTCACTTATGGGCAGTTGGAAGTATAGTAAATGAATGGATCATATTGACATTATTATGAATAGATAGGATTCTATTAAAAATGAGTTTTCATATGGTAAATATGGTAATGTTTCCATAATGGGAGTTGGATGTTAAGAATCTATGTGTAGGTTAGAAACTTTTATGCAAGAAGGATGCTCAAAGGAATGTACTTTGAATGTGAGACTTCGTATCTATGGAGTTGTCTTGTAACAATCTCCAAATGGAACGATTTGTAATATCATTGACAAGTCTTTGTGACTTTGGTGCCTTGACATTACAAAAGGATAATTGCATGTGAGTTTAGATCATTGGAAATGTGTTTAATTGGAAATGAGCATCATTGGAAATGTGAAATGAGGATTAGGGAATTGTGAAATGAGCATCATTGGAAATGTGTTCAATTGATCTATTTCATAAGGTAAGAACCATAGGCGAACATAGTGTGCATGCTTGGAGCATGGGATAACTGTTGTTTTAATTCAAGTATTAAGTTGATTATTCGAAACATTATACAATGAATAATGTGTAATCAATATGGTTGAGACCATATTGGATTGGATTATTCTTGTGTTTCTCTTTGCATGTTTTACTTCCCGAATAATAAGATTATTCAAACATCCATAGTCAATCATAATTTGGAAGTAAGTAATGAGGTAAGACTGTCATGAATCTGACTATATGTTGTCTAAGTTTTTAGACATAGCACAAGGTTGCTGCAGTATTCATGAGTACTGCTGAAATAAGATTTGAGTATTGGATTAAACCCTTGCTCATCTGAATCAATTCATGGATTTTATCATGAGTGATTGTGAGACGATAATATCTTATATTCTTGAAATAGAGACATATGAGTTGTAGTTTACAAGTCGGTTGCACATTGATGATACGTACACGCACCAGTAACTTGGTGTTATGAAACGTATTGTTGTGTTTGATTTGATGAGTAAATTGAGCAAGCATATGAGTCGAAGTTTATTCGTTCCTTTTACCCAAAGTGGGATAAAAGAGATATTTGTGGGCCCCTCAATGATTTAGTGATGACACCCTAAGCGCTTGGCCAAGCCTGGACTAAATTGATGTGTTTAGTTGTAGTCTGATTGTCAGTCGTCATAAGTCGGAAATCGAGAAACAACCCATGGACAGAGAGAATGATTATAATCCATGTCTCAGTCCATACGATATATTGTAGAATGGAGGAATATTTTATCCCTTATATAAAGGACGCATTACTGATAAGATCAGAGTTCGACAGCGGCTTTTGACCTGATAGTAGCATGGTCCTTTTGGGTTGCCTTCATCGGAGCAATTTGATAGGATGGATATTTGAGAAAGAGGTTATTTATGATTTATTAATATATTATAAGAATAATATATTAATTGATAAATCATATTATTTAATCCGTACTGGTCAAGAATTAATTTGGAATTAACTTACTGATCAAAAGAGACTGATTAAATTAATGGGGACTGATTAAGTAAATCAGTAATACATATGGTTTGGGCTAATGATCCATGTTGATAAGGATGGACTAATTTTATGTGGGAGTCCATGAAGAGTTAGTCCAAAGGGCTTATCATATGGATTATTGGATTAAAGGCCCAAGGAGGTGAATTAGGGTTTACAAGTGAAACCCTAGGAATTCTACACTATAAATGTAACCCCTAGCAACACCAAAAATGGCATAAGAGTTCCAAGAAGAACCCTAGCCATTTTTGTGTGCCTCCTAGCCTATCTCTCATAATCCTCCACTCGCTTTTGGTGTTTGTGACACATTAGAGGTATCACACTTGAGGTACTAAAGCTCTTGAAAGGCCAAGGATTACAAGCTACAACAAAGAGGTATTTATCTAACTAGTTTTTATGTTTCAAATATCAATGTTGTATGCTAGTTGTAGGTTTCTTGCTTTGGATAATTTTATCGCATGTATAACTTGAGAAAACACAAATCCAAAGCATTAGGGTTGTATGTGCACCATAGGGATGTTATAGTGCTCAAAACCCATCATCACCGTGGATCAGATCGATCCTAAGCTCCACCTACCTCTCAGGAGGCACGCCTAGTAGGTCATCTAGAAAAAATCAAGAAATTCTCTCACCGTAGGGACATCTGAAACTGTCTTCTTCTCCTCCACAATAGTGTCAACCACATATGCAAGGTAACTTAAACATCAATGTTAAAGATATTACCTAGCCCTGGAGGCTGAATAGAAGGTTGAACCAACTCTAGTTCCCTCCCCATATTTAGTCAGCTCTCCCTCACTTGGGGTATGAGCTACCACTAATTGACACTCAAAATCAATCAATGCTTCGAACTGACTCAACCAATCCATATCCACGATCACACATACATCTGTCATCGGAATAGGAACAAGGTCTATCGAAAATCCCACACCAAAAATCTCTAGCACATAGTCACGGTAAACATCTGAGGCTGAAATCGTGTGGTCATCGGCGATGGCGACCTCCAGAGGTCGATCCAATAATCCAAGGGGAACACGAAAATCCCTGCTAAACGAAGATAGCACAAAAGATTGACTCGCACCTGAGTCAAACAGCACTAACACAGGTAATGAATTCACTAAGAACGTACCTACATAAACATGTATATAAGTGTATAGGAAATATAAATTGATAGAAATATAAATGTATAAAAACCAGTAATGACAGCTGGCCCCACCCTGGCCTCCTCTGTTGTCAACTTGAAATCTCTTCCTTGGGCTTTTGGGGCCTCGTCCTTCCCCTGGTGTCCGTCAGTGATACGCAAAGTCGCAGGAGCTGGAGTCTGTATTGATCTCGAGGAGAGCAATGGGAAATCGGCCTTCACATGTTCTGTCTGATTGTAGCTGAAGCAAACACAAAAACCCTTCGGACAATCCTTTGCAAAATGTCCCTCCTTTCCACACATATAACAAACCGACCTCGGTCCGACATGACCCCTCATGATCCTTACCGCACTTGCTGTAAGTGCGGCCTCTCTGGCCTCCTGATCTCAAATCTGTGGGTTTGAACCACTTAGTAGCCAACTGCGACTGCACTAGAACATGCCTCTTCTCTTTCCTTCGGGTATCTGCCTCACCCTCTCTCACATGTGACACCAACTCAATCTCCATCCTACTGGCATTGGATTGTAGCTAAACAAATGTATGGTATTGGGAGTTCGTCACAAACTCTCTGATATCCTTCTTGAGCATACTCAAGTACCAAATCATATACACCTACTCTGAAGAAGCGTACTCTGGACAAAGCAAGGACCTCTCATGGAACATCCTGGTGATCTCAGTCGCCAACTTTGTCGTCTGCCTAAGTGACAGGTACTCCTGAGCCAACCACCCTCTCTCCACCAAAGGAACATACTCATCCCAGAACATCTTAAAAACCCACTCCCATGTCACTGCGGCCCGCTCCGCAGGAGAGTAACTAGTAGTCACAAAATTCCACCAGTCCTTCGCTCCCAAGTGAAGAAGTTTTTGCGCAAATAGAACCTTCAGATCCTCTGTACACGAACAGATATAAAAACAACCCTTAACATCAGAAATCCATCTCATCGCAGCAATCGGGTCCTTGGTCCTATCAAACTCTGGGGGCTTCATGTTTTTGAATTCCCGGTACTGCATCGAATCACCCTTATGCAATCTCGCGGTGACCACGGTTGCAGTGGTTGTGGCAGCAGCAGCCTCTGTGACAGTGACGTAGTGCTCTTCAAACAGCTCAATCATCTTTTCTTAATAGACCCAAACATCTTCAGGATTGCCTCCCTCGTCTTTGCGGCCACATTAGTGGCAATGATCCTACAGATCTCGTCATCATCGGTACCCGGTTTCTCTGGATCGCTAGAGCCTGAACCTCGGTTAGTCACCACCATATTGAAACATGCAAGGAAAAGGGTCAAAAATCAGGCCATAATATATATATATATATATATATATATATATATATATATATACACGATACAAACCCCTACTAGCTCCTTATTAGTCTCAGGACTCTTCCTGAATCTCCTACGGATCCTGGGCTTTCAATAGTACGGGCCTATACTAGCTTCCACACATATCCTTATTTGACTCAGAATTCCTCCAACTGTCTCAAGTCACTAAGCTATTCCATACTAAGTGCATTAGCACACACATTTATATGCTCTAAAGCCACATCAAATGCTTAGGTACTCATCCTAAGTTTTATCTTAACTACCTTCCCGCACTGATAGAAGTCTCCGTTAATCTCCCTAATTGCTCTGCATATACCAATCATACATAATCGTGAGCTGATAGACGGTCGAATAAATGATTCCACCCCAAGTCCACAACCAAACAAGGAACATGAAATAAGGCTAAACCAGGCATTCTAAGGCTATAAAATCCTAATTATGTACAACTATATAGTATACACATAGCAATTAACGGTATTAATTTTAACTCCTAGCATAGCATCACAAGCATTCCCCTAGGCTACTAGGCATCACAAAATCAGGCAACTCTATCATCCAACTCTTATAACAGCAACTCAATTACAACATATAAGACAAGTGTGGATATTTTGGGAAATCACTCTTCGAGCTCCGGATGACTATATACATTTCATCTTCTTCTTCCTTCCTTAAGAATTTATCTTTTCCGAAAATCTTTAATAAAAATTCCTCAGATCCTTAGTTTGAGTCTGGAATCACACGAGTGTTCATCCAAAACCCTCAAACCATGGCTCTGATACCAACTTGTAACATCCCAAAATCACAACCAAATTTTTCATTTTTAAATTAAGTAAAAACATTGTTTCCAGGAAAACTAAGTCAAGAAACCATAAGTGTCAAAATACAGTCATCCTAAAAATCAGAGTATCACAAAAATGCGGAATCGCAAAAATTGTCGATGGAGTGTACAGTCAATCCTTCGCCTTCCCACGATCATCTAAAGTACCTGAAACAAATTTAAATCCACAACTGTAAGGTTGAAGCTTAGTGACTTACCTAAAATAACACATACAACCAATCATAATAAACAGTTATGCGTTATCAGCAACCCTGGGACTATCAACAGTCTTATGGGCTTACAGCAGCCCTATGGGTTATTAGCAGCCATGTGGACTATCAGCAGTCCTGGAGTTATCAACAACTCAATAAAAACACATAACATTAATCAACAAATAAGACCTAACTATTCTACCATGCACCCTAGTATGACATAGGTAATATAGTGAGAAGACACCTCGCAGATAGCAGCTCGACATAACAACATTCAAATAGTGAAGACCGGCCCTAAGAATCACCTAACCAACAATATAAAATTTCCTTCTCGGTCTACACTCTAATACCCCCATGTTGACCAAATGTCAATATGGTCAAAAAGTCAACAGTCAAAGTTAGCCTCAGCTGACCCCCACATCATAGACACCCTTCGGTCACGTCGTGGCAGCATTAGGACAAAATAGTCGCAAGGTTATTCGTCACCATGTCGTGGTGGTAAATCTGCCACGTAGTGGGAATAGCTCTGGACATCGTAATGCACTAATCACTTAATCCTTAAAGTTATACAGTCAAACTTTTTAGAAGGATTTCTTCACCCCAAAGCATCATAAAAATCATTGATTTATAGACATACATGTCCATCTCTTGAGCTCAAGTTAGGTCAATAAGGAGAAAATGAGATCAAGATATCATGCATGAACCCAAAACTCAACAACTCTCCAAATCTAGTGTAACACTCAAATCCAAGTACCCCGTTTTTACCCTCAAGTATTTCATTTTTTTGGAAAAAAGGACCCTTCGTACGTTGGGCGTACATATGTGTACGCTTAGCATACGCGTGTGCATGCAATGGGTGGCTGAGGCTCATACGCGGGCATACGAGGCCAATGACCAAACCCTAATTTCTTGGATTGGACACTATTGAAACATGCTTATATCATTTGGACTAAACCCTAATCAGCCTCCATAGCCTCTTTTCGTCCTAACACCCTATTTTTGCAAGAGAGGGTGAGTTTTGTGTCTTAAAGTGTTCTTGGTGGCCATTCTAGTGGATTTTCAAGAACAAGGAAGTGGTGTTCAAGCCTTGAACGTGGGAAGAGCATGAGCATCCTGCATCTAGAGTTTCTTGGGACGCTTTGGAAGGTAAAAAGGTTTCTCCTTGCTTATCCTTGTTGTTTGTTGAGTTAGGGTTTTCTAGAAGTCCTCTTTTGAGTCCATAAATCCTCTCTTGGGAGTTTGGGCAACTCCATAGGTTAAAAAGGATAGATCTAAGGTCCTTTGGCTTGATTATATCATAAAAATGCAAACTTTATGACATCAAGGGCTCCATGCATGAGTTAATACCCTTAAAAAGGTCTTAATGAGATAGAATAAGTTGTTGGGAGCATATATGGCATGCAAAGTCATAAAGTTTCCAACTATATGCCTTAGGACCCTTAAAACGTCTAAGATCTGAAGTTTAAGTGAAAATTCTTCATGCATTAAGGACTTAATTGAGTTGGATGAAACACAATTTGCACTCTGGGCGTACTATGTTGTACGTTGTGCATGCAGCTCACGGACCCAGTATGTCACACCCACGAACCATTAGAAAACAACGGCGGAAACGTCCGGGGGCGGGTGACGTCATGCGTAGTATCATAGCAATAAAAGTAAACACAACCATTACATTACAATATGAATATTTACATCTGTTTTAAAAACATGGTTTGTATACGTCGGTACAAGCAAAGATAAAGATGAGACTCCAAAAATATCCGTCTTTCCAAAAGTTAGCAAGGTACCTGTCTAATGTTGTCCTGAGAATACAAGCGGTTTTGAAAACGTATCAGCATAAAGCTGGTGAGTTCATAAGCATGTTTTTGAATTGGAAACTAGTCACTGAATTTGAACGAATGGTTTCTTTTCAGTATAAGTAAAATGTCGTTTGTATCGAAAACCATTGTTATCAAGTTCTGAGATATGTACGCATTCTTTCCAAGAAAATCCAATATTTTCTAACAGGTTTGTTTGTCACTGCATAAAGATATGATCGTTTGAAAACCCTGGCAACCACTAGTATGTACTGTAAGATCTGTTTGTAAACCCTGGATACCACCAGTATGTACAATAAGATCTGTTTGAAAACCCTGGATATCACCAGTATGTACTGTAAGATCTGTTTGAAAACCCTGGATACCACCAGTATGTATAGTAGGATCTGTTTGAAAACCCTGGATACCACCAGTATGTATAGTAGTTTTATTACAAATAAAACTACTATACATACTGGTGGTATCCAGGGTTTTCAAACAAATAAAACTAAAGATTGTGTCCCTGGAATACCCTCCAGTAAGTAGATAGGTACTTTTACTAATTAAAATAAAACTATGGAAGGAATAAATCCCGCAAAACAAAGGTTAGTTGATACTATTGTGAGTTCGTATAACCATACTAGTATGACCGGTGACCTCCTTGACGTTCGACTGGAGAAGCATAAAGTATCAGCCCTTGAGTCGATTTTGAAGCCCCTTGGCCTTAAACCCTAGTTTATGGTGCTTTTTGCCTAGATCTCCCTCTCTACATGTAAAGTTTGCAACTTTACGTGGGGGATAGGCTTGGGAAGGGTAGATCTACAGTTTGGAGTCCATGCATGACTCAAAAGTCCTCTGCATGTATGTAGATCTGAATGGACTCGGCGAGTCCTTCGAGTGGACTCGGTGAGTAGCTTGAAGATGAGGAGGAACTCGACGAGTGGGATGAACAGCTCGTCGAGTCGGATGAAGATGGGCATGAACTCGGCGAGTTGGATGAAGATTGTCGTGTGCTCGGCGAGTCTGTTCTTAGACTCGGCGAGTCAGGTCGCGTAGTCCCAAACCCTTCGAGTTAAGACTCGAGTCAGCGAGTCGAGCATGGACTCAGTGAGTTGGTCAGGACAGGATTTGGGAATCTGTAGACTCGGCGAGTCAGGGGCTGACTCGGCGAGTCAAGTCGCGATTGGAAGGGCTTTGAGCATAAGAACTCGGCGAGTCAGTAAGTGGACTCGGCGAGTAGGGTTGACCTGGAAGGTTGACTTTGACCAGGACTTTGACTTTGACAAGAGTTGACTTAGTGACCTTTGAAGGTCAGTTAGACTAAGGGTTATGTTGATATTGGTAGCTCGGGGAGCTAGAGGAGCAGCAGTTCGGAGTTAGTGGTCAAGTAGCGGTCAAAGGAATTAGCAGCAGCAGTTCAGCATTATCAGGTGAGTTTCCCTTTGTATGAATGGATCTACGGCCACAATGCCGGCCCATGTAGTTATGAGTAGAAGACCCGAGGGTTAGCCCTAGGCACAGTATGCTAGTATGATACTCGGGACGAGGTCCAATGATAGAGGGCATGTGCCCAAGGAATGGTTTAAATGATAGGTTATACTTGTTGCCTGTGTGATACTTGTATGTGCCTGGTAGGGAAGTGAGTGTGGGCGAGGTCCCGTATCTCACCAATAGCAGAGTGTGGATGGTGTTCCACATCTCAGTAGCAGCAGAGCAGGGGTGAGGCCCCAGTCAGGAAGGGAGTGAGCGTGGGCTGGGCCCGTATCTCACTACCAGTAGGAGCATGGACGGGGTTCCATGACTCATCAGTAGCAGGTCAGGGGCGGGGCCCAGAGACAGGCGAGGCCTTTGGACAAGATCCGTTAGTGTGTGTTTAGCTTATGTGAGATGTTTATGTGCTATTATATGTTAGTGGGCGAGGCCCTGTGACAGGCGAGGCCTACGTGAAACAGATCTGTATCCGAGCGGGGCTCGAAGCCAGGCGGGGCCTGGAGCGGCGGGGCCGTTGTAGCGGGCGAGGCCCGAGGTAGGGGGCAAGGCACAGGATAGCGGGCGCAGCCCAGTATGTGCAGTATGTGGTTATGCATGGTATGTGGTAGGGTGGGGAACTCACTAAGCTTCATGCTTACGGTTTTCAGTTTTGGTTTCAGGTACTTCCGGTAGCGGATGATGGAGCTCGGGATGATCGCATGGCACACACCATAGCTTAGACAGCCTGGGAATGTTTACTCTGATAATGAATATGTATTTTGGAAACTAATACTTTGTTTATGTTTGAAAACGATGAATTTGCTTAACGTAATGTTTTATTAAATGAAATTTTAGTCTTGAATTTTGGGACGTTACAAGTTGGTATCAGAGCCTTGGTTTGAGGGATTCGGGCATGCTCTCGGGTGTACCTGAACTCAAACTGAGGGGTCGGATGAAAAGTTTTCAAAAAATGAAAAGACAGTTTCGTAAAAAGATTTTTGAGAACTAAAAACAGTTTTAGAAAAACAAGAATTCAGAAAGAAAAAGAACTTTGAAAAGAGAAAAGAGGTGTGGTGCATGCAATCAACCGAGCTCAAGTAAGTACCCCAAGATACCCATACAAGTTTATGTTACGATTAACAGTTGATAGAACCGTATGCTAGATTAGGACTAAGGATCTAGGAATGATGCCTTATGTGCCTATTATATGTGTTTGAGCTGCATGATAGTGCTGATTAGACAGTAGTAGGATAGCCTGTTTAGGTTATGCCTGAGTTTATGAGTTTGTGTTGCATGCTAGTTCAGATTCTTGCTGTTTGGATATGATTGCTTGAGTATGTTGTGGTTAGATTTTCCCCTCGTCTGAATGTTGCTTGCTTTGTGCATTGTGGGATTTTGAGTGATGGGAGTTAGCCATTAGGTGGATACGTCACGTCACATGTGATCAGGGTTGAATAATCTCAGAGTGCTGGATTTGGCCCTATTGTGCAGCTCTTGTTTGAGTCCAACCGTTGTAGGGATGAGTCTTTTACTTGAAGGATTACCTGAGCCTCGTCACATGTGATGGTATCCAGGTGATGGCTAATTGGCATCACAAAGAGACCTTCAGTAGCTGAGGACTGGTTGAGTTGAGTCAGAGGTTTCTCTAGGGTAAGCCTAGGATGAGATAGTGATGGGAGCAGTAGTAGTGGATAAGGGACCTGGTGGAGCCAAAGCAATTCCTGAGGAAAGTACGGATAGATGTGGAAGGTAGTGTGGGCCCGTACTACTGAAAGCAGAGGATCCGTACTTGATTCGGGAAGGGCTAAGACAAGACCGGGAACCTAGTAGGGGGTGTGTTTGGTCTCGCAGTAGTGATGAGTTTTCTAATAGTGGTTGTGTTATATGTTTCAACATGGTGACGTTGTGAGAGAGACCAGCGGGCGGATCAGGCGCCAGAGAGGGATCAGGCTCGGGTTTAGGAGCCGAGCAGCTCGATGAGCGAATGAGAGAGTTGATATCTACCGAGGTTGCGCGCAGTATGCTAGATCAGACTCTTGTGATCTTTGGCACGGTCAAGGAGGGCATACTGGAGATTTTGGATGAGAGGCTGGGAGCCTTCCGTACCGAGATGATGGCTTTGCTGGGAGCACGTACCTTGACATTTCGAGAGTTCAGGGTCTGCGGGGCGCCAGATTATCATGGGGCTAGGGACCCCATTGCTAGCAGCAGATGGTTGGCTGATGTTGCCAACGCTTTTCGTACGAGCAAGTGTCCCGAGGGGGACAAGGTTAGACTCGCCTCCTGTCTTCTGAAGGACAGAGCGAGGGACTGGTGGGAGGAGATTGGTCATGCTCTGGGGGATGATGTCACACCCCCAAACCAAGGATGGCGGAAACGTCCGGGGTGGAGGACTTCATGTAGAGTATCACAACAACGAGTATAGTAGTGCTCAAAGTAAATACAACCATCATAAATATAATTGAAAAAGTTACACCAAAGTATATGTTTACATGATTCAAATCAATTACATTATGATACAAAATGAACTGTTCGACGATTTATCGTCCCATCCTCAAAACGTGGTTGATTTCCTGTTTCACTGAATTCCTGAGAATACAAGTAGTTTTGAAAAGTGTCAACACAAAGGTTGGTGAGTTCATAAGCTTTTGACAGTAAGAGTTTGAAAATCGATCTTTGTAAAGAGATGTATGATACCAAGAAAAATCCAATATTTTCCTTACAAAAGTTATGTAGTCCTAAATACCAGGACCGAAAATGAACAACTATTTGTCATACTTAAAGATATAAAAGTGGTTTTAAATCGGCATAAAACCCTTTCTGATGTGAGAAAAATCCCGTAATGAATGACGTGTGGTCTTAAATACCAAGACCGAAAGTATACAATATAGTATGTAATTGTTGATGTAAAAAGTGATTTTAAATCGACATAAAACCCTTTTTGATATGAAGGCGTATAAGTATTTTTCCATACTTAAAGTAATTTCAGTGAGCTAAATAGACATAACTCGCTAATTTAAAGTTAGAACCCGTAAATCTTATGATTGTTAATACCACATGTGAGCTATCATAACCATACTTGACATAGACGGCCTCGTAATACGACGTTCTTCAGGCGTCGCCGTTAAATGAAACTTGTCACCACAGACCTGCCGGTCTAGCTGTAGCGAGCAGCTCTGGTGTGGGTTTGTCAAACCCAATATAGATCTATACACAACTATCACGTTCTCCCTACAAGAGACTCTGGTTACAATTTACAGGACTTTTTGAATTTGTTACTTTGGAAGTAACCCGAAGGGAATGACTCACAAATTTATTCATTAACAGATTTACGTGAACTAAACGGAAAACCTTTGGTAAATAAGTTTGAGAAGTAAATGATACATAAACTATACCTATTATAGTTTATCCAAAACGTTTGTAATGTATAAGAACTCTTTTATGAATGCTTTAATGCTATGAATCCATAAACTATGCTCATTATAGCTTAATATACGTGTTCTAAATAAATGAATAATCTTATTATGAATGACTATATTTCAGTTTATGATGATAAACTAACATGGAAACACATTCAATATTTGGAACTTATCGTTATACACTTTGCTCAACATAATACAAAGTGTTATGAAAGTTATAAGCTGTTAACAAATTTTCAACCTGTCTACACTGTTTTTGAAAATTCATAGAAAAATCATACAAAGCTGAAAACTAAATCCGTAAATTCTGAGAGTTCCCAAAATGTGTCTAGTTTACTCATAATTTTTATCATGATTTTTAATGACCTCCAACTTGGGTGAAAAAGTCCATAATCACAGACTGGTCCGGATTGGTGTTTGAAATGATAGGCAGTTTTGTAAAAATCACCATAAATTGTAGAAAAATCGTATGGAGATGTGCAAGTAGTCATTTTAAAGCTAAGAACTGGAACTACTTACACCTAAAACAGTTTTGAAAACTAAAATGTTTAAGTGGTCCAAAACAGTCCGTGAATGGGGTTAAACTTTTTTGATGAAGGCTGTTAGAAATGTGTAGTTATGTTCTTGGTGTTTTAACTTGTATCCCCCCCCCCCCCCCCCCCCTAAAAACTTGAGAAATCATGAAAATATGGGGGTATAAACTCACCTTAGGTGATTTCAGTAGATAAGTGTTGAAGAAGAGAAGTGTTCAACCCAAGAACACTTGAAGAATCCCTTGAAGATTCGAAGCTCTAACACAAATATAATGGAGTTTGTGTAAGATATCCATGATTTGAGTGGAAATAATTGAGATAATCATAAAGAAAATGGATTATGCTTACCAAATGTGGAGGAAAAACTCAAGATCAGCCCTTGAATCTCGAATTTCTAGAGAGAGAAAGTGAGAGAGAAAAGAGTTTGATCTTATTGTGGAATGAGAGCAAATGAGAGAAAATGAGGAGAGAGGATGAATATCCAGCTCTCAAAAACGTGGGAAGGAGTGATGATTGAGTGGAAAGGACATTGATGTGACCTAGGTAAGGGCTGATGGGGAATAGTGACATGGAGTGGGTGATAGAGGTTGCTTGTGTCATAAAATAAAGGAAAGTCAACACTCCATCTTTGTACTTCACCTACTCCCCTTTGGATAAGGTTTTATCCTTAAAACGTGATTAATTAATAGTTTAGGGGCCTTATATGTTAAAATAAAGTTTTGGGTGAAAATCTCGTGCTAAAACAATTAAAAATGGGCCTAAAACGCAAATTTGGTTGAAAACCGGGAGAAAAGTGAGCTTCCCAGCGAGACCTCTCGGTCCTAGGCCGAGGTTCGGTCCCTAGGCCGAGGTTCGGTCAGGAGGGTGTATGGTTCGGAAGCGAAGGCGCGAGCCAGAAGAAAGAGCGAAGGCGAGGGTTCGTCCGAAGGCTCGGTCCGAAGAGAAGTCAGAAGCGAAGGTCAGAAGGTTCGGTCCGAAGAGAAGCCAGAACCGAACGGACTGTAGTGAACAGTAATGAACAGTACCTTCGGGTTCGGTTCTTCCTTCTATGCGAGGTTCGGCTAGGATGAACAGTACTCTCGGTTCGGTTCATAAGTCAGCACCTTCGGTTCGGTTCATGAACAGTACTTTCGGTTCGGAGGGTTCGGTTCCTAAGAGGGGTTTCGGTTCCTAAGATCCGTTTTTCGCGTAGACTTCCGTTTTTGAGCTATTTTCGCCAAATTCGAGGGTCGGGATGCCCCGAGTGATTATAGAAAGTTGGGAGAGATTTCGAGAGAGATTTGAGAGAGATTCCACATACTCAGAGAGATTTGGGAGAGATTTGACATACTTGGGGAGATTTCACATACAAAGAGATATTTGGAAGAGATTTCACATTCTTAGAGAGTTTTGGGAGAGATTTGACATTCTTGGAGAGATTTCTCATTCAGAGAGAGATTTGGGAGAGATTTGACATTCTTGGAGAGATTTCTCATTCAGAGAGAGATTTGGGAGAGATTTCACATACTTAGAGAGATTTGGGAGAGATTTGACATTCTTGGAGAGATTTCTCATACAAAGAGAGATTTGGGAGAGATTTGACATTCTTGGAGAGATTTCACATACAAAGAGATATTTGAGAGAGATTTCACATACTTAGAGAGATTTGGGAGAGATTTGACATTCTTGGAGAGATTTCTCATACAAAGAGAGATTTGGGAGAGATTTCTCATACAAAGAGAGATTTGGGAGAGATTTCTCATACAAAGAGAGATTTCTCATACAAAGAGAGATTTGGGAGAGATTTGACATTCTTGGAGAGATTTCACATACAAAGAGATATTTGAGAGAGATTTCACATACTTAGAGAGATTTGGGAGAGATTTGACATTCTTGGAGAGATTTCACATACAAAGAGATATTTGGGAGAGACTTCTGATACGAAGAGATGGAGTGAAAACGATTGAGAGAGGTTTCATTGGTGACCTTTTTGAGTGTCCGGCTACGCACTGCAAGGTCCGTAAACCCCGTTAAGCCTTGTTTAAGGATCTTGCATACTCCCGATGAGTATGTAACATTGTTTTATCGGTTTGGCTCTCCACGTACCACTGTTTTAGGTTAAGGAGGTCTAGATGTACGCAGTTTTCGATTTATGATCTCTCATTAGAATAGAGAGTTGTTTAGAAATTACATAACGTAAACTCTAGTACTCACGGCAAATTGAGTTGACCGGTTTGACTTGTTGACTTTAGTTGACTTTGACTTGACCGAAAATTGACGGTTGTCACATCATCCCCCCGTTAGAGGGAATTTCGTCCCGAAATTTGAATTTAGGCAAGGAGTTTGTAAATGACTAAGGTCGGCTCTACATTATTTTGATTCTGACTAAGAGATGAGTTATTATACATGAAAACTTAGCTTATACACATTACGATATAACCAATACTGGGCGGATAGTAAAATGTGTGATTCTACTTCAGTTTCACATCCCAACGAGGAAAAGAAACTAAGTCAGAATTCTCACATTCTATTATCTACCAGGTATTCGTTATATATAACTGGGGAATGTATAAGTGAGGAAATCATAACAAATAACTTAGTAATCCTTCTTACTACGAGGGTAGATAAGCAAGTCACTTACAACGACAACGATGAACTGATTCTAGTAAGAATGGCACATCCTATGAATACTGCGAACGGGTTGGTCCTATCCGAGGGGTATCACTACGGACTTGCAGCGTCCGCATCGAATTTGGAGGGTTGTCCTCGGACATCCTTATCCAATACTCGCGACTGGTGATATTCAGATCTCAGGTCCGATTCCTAAAGAGTACCTCGTTCCTTGTGGTTGGTCGGCCTATTCGTTTATGTGAGGCAGATAGTAAAGGTTTCTACTGGAGATATTGCCAGGGCCCCTGAAGTTAATGGAACTATGAGCAATTTGCCTTTCTATTTGAAGAATAAGAACAGAGCTTTCCAGGGTGAAAAGCTTGGTTCTTCAATTTTATTGTTGAGTAGTTCGACAGGTTTGACCTAAGAGTTCTTGTAGCTCGGTAGAAAGCATGTGGGTTTGGTTTACATGATTAGGCCTTCTTAGATGGTAGGACATTTACTCGCCCTCCTGGGCAACCTTGGCCCGAAGTTCATGGCAGAACTTGTACCATATCTTTCCCAAGCTTTTGTGCTTGGACCTTGTCTGCTACATGCATGACATTCCCAAAGGTCTCCTGTAAGCACTTGTGATAAGGTTTCGGGAAGTATAACACTCTTCTGATGCGTGTTTTGGGGTTCCATAGCAAAAGATGGTCCGTAGGTTCGTGCTGGATGTTTATGAGAGACGAAGGTTTCGATGTTTGGAGGGGTTAGGTGAAAGGTCCTTTTGTAGATGTTAAATTGGGAAGATGAGGGCTATATCAATGAAAATTGGACGATGATAGCAATATCTTTTTAGATAAAACGAGTTAAGTTGTATTCGCAAGAAGAGATCACTAGAGTGATGGAGTATCTTGTGTTTCTTTTCAGAGTGATTCATTTTGTTTGATGTTATCATTATTGTAGATGATTTATACCACAGTGTCTAGCACTGGCAGTGGGTGTGTTTCGAGAATTAGTAATGATATTTGACATCATGACCCCTGACAGGTCTCCCTATGATCAAATGGTATATGAACGTCGGATGTGATCTGATGTTGATGAAATCGTCGAGTGGGTGGCCCTACTCAGTTCTTACTACTAGACACGGATTAGGAGTCAGGATGAAATTATTTGTTTCAAGACTTCAGTATTTTGATTATAATTAACCCCGACGTATGTACAAAGTCATCACATCTTACAGGTAATGATCCTAAGATCATATATGAATGTATTTGGTTCGATTTAAACGAGAGAGTATTTTAACTACTTTTAGAAAGTCATGGATTTTAGTAAGCATATAAAAATTCATTACAAACATATGATACTTAAACGTTTTTGTCGTTAGAAACATTACAAAAGTCCTAATAGGGTTTCCTACTGATCCTGCCGGTTCGTTTGTTACATTCCTCCGGCTCCTCCGTCATTCTTCTCGGTTGGACACTCTCTCTTGAAGTGTCCCATTTCACCGCATAAGTAGCATACTGGGTCTGCCCTGGTGCTGGTGATTGAAGGGAGATGCTGAGTCGGGGTCCTACAGAAACGGGTAGTGTGTCCTTTCCTGTTGCAGTTATCACATTGTAAAATTCGGCAAGCTCCTGTGTGATGGAATCCGCACTTGACACACTCTGGAAGTGATCCCTTATATGGTCTGGCCGACGTTTGGGTGGCAGACCCCGTGGCTAGTGTTGAGGCATGTGTCGTGACTGCTGTTGTGATGGTGGGGGTGGCCATAGGTTGTTGTCTTTTAGTGGATCTTTGAGATTGGTGGCGCTCTTTCATGTTCCAAAACTTTCTCTTCTTGTTCGTAGGTTTGTGGCCCGAGGTATTTTCGCTGGCAGGCACCTGTTGGTGCTCCTGATTGTTACCACAATCTGTATTGTCAGTACCGCTTCCATTTCTGTTGGCGTTGTTAGCATTGAACTGTGCCATGACGGCTGCCACGGCTGCCGTGACTGCAGCCTGAAAAGTAGCAGTGTCTATCTGTAGAGTTGGCGCCTTGCTAGTTGGTTGGTTGCCTCTTGGTGAAGACATAGCTCTGTTTCACGATGGAAAAACATCTTCGTTGGTGGAAATGATTATCTTAAATGCATCCTAACGATTTATATTTACTCATATAAATTTTTGCACGTTACTGTACTATTCCTAGTGTTTCCACTAACATTCTCGAAATGGAGTTACAGCAGTGGGTAGGGGTAGGTTTCATACGGGCGTCAAGCTTTACCCATCTTAGAATCATGTGTGTCCAAACACGCTTGGCTGGGGAGTTTTGATGGGATCCGGTGCATTAGTGCTGGTATGATCGCACCCATAAGTCTATGATGAAGGAACTTCTCAACAAAATGTTTAAGGGTGAGATGATAATGAGTTTTTAGAATGGCTATACGTCGCAAGTTTCCAACTAAGTTTTATCTTATATTGATTTGTAATGTAATTTGGTCGTTAAGGGCGTTCTGAAAACAATTCATAACGGGAGTCTTTATATGGTAAACCCATGAATTTTTAGTAGTTCTACATCCAAGTGGAGCCTTATAGTTGACCCAGGCTAGGTCCTTATTATGACTAATTGGAGCATGTTCTCGAAGATTTGACCTGCATCCCTATGACGCAGTCCTAATACTGAGTAGAAGTAAGTTCAGGTAGTGATATTTTGATGTTTGTTGTTTGAAACCGAGTTCCATTGGTTGGTGAATAACATGATCCAACCTTGGAGAGAAGATCAGGAACGATTCCGGAGCTAGATTACTCTAGTCTTACAACTTGAATAGAGTGGGTTTTAGGCAGGCTCCTATGGCAGCATGATGGGAGTGTTTGAACAAAAAGGTGACACAGAATTCGGTTGATTGATACGTCATTGATGTTTAAGATGTAACAAATTAGGGAAAATTGACCTTGTAGAGGGTCTTACATCATATCAAAGCAGGAGTGTCTTGGCCGCCTAAAGGCCTCACTAAAGGTACCTACAGTACAAGATAGTTTCATAGGGAATGCCACATAGGGCATAGATAGGAAAAAAACGATTCCTTTTTAACATGAATTGAAGTAAGGCATCTACTACTGGCGGCGGTCGTTTTTCTTGTGATCTCTCAGTTCAGCTAGCTGCCGCTCCATATCAAGCATGTGCCTTTCGTACACCCTCTGGCGTACTCGAAGTTTTATGACATCGGTTCGTGTTTCAGCCAGTGCTTGCAGCAGGGTTTCATAGTCTTCCTCAGACTTTTCACGAGTGTGCTCAAGGCGATTGGTGCGGATTGTATGTATTCTTGCATTTGCATCAACCTCTGCGATACTATGGGGAGTTGTTCTGCCCTGAATCTCGTCTCGGGCAACTCTACGGACCAGGATTGGAAAAATTCTATCTGCTGGGGTTCCTTCGTTTATGTTGTAGAAGCTTCGATCTCCATCGAACGACATAGGTTGGTCTTGCTCTTCGCTCCAGATTTCCAAGCACTCTACCCAAGGAGGCATCGGGCCTTGAAAAGCCGGTCGAGGATTGGGATTTGGAACACGGGTCATCGAGGATAGGTTCACCATTTCAGGTTCGGAGTCAGAACCGCCAGTAAGGCCTTCAGCTTGGTGACCATCCCCAGGGATTGGGTGATCATTCTCTGGCTCCTCTCCGAGCCATTCAGTATTGTTGTGGTTAGGGTAGTACGGGTCGTCGTGGGGATGAAATCCAGCCATGATATCTTCGCGAGAAATGGGGATATAAGAAATAACTAAGTAGATGTACTAATTAGATAATTATAAGATGATCTTTATCAGGTACTTCAATACATTGTTTAGTGCATACTAGTCATATGTATTTGGGACAGGATAGACCTTCGAATAAACGATCCTAACTCTAAATCCCCAATCCAACGAGAATAGGAAGTAAAGCAAAGATCCACAGATTCTAAGTCTATGACGTCCTGGATACATATAATTTTAATGTATCCACTAAGCAATTATTGACCTATTGATAAAAATCTATTTAGTTCTCAGATAAGTAATGATAATAACACCAAATACCCCTATGGTATTTCATTGTGGTAGTGTTGGTAAGTTTTTAGACTTGTTGCCATATCACAACCATTCTTGGGCATGTGCTAATCACTCCTCGGACGAGCATAGTTGATCAGGCTATGCCACTCCCAAGACTGACCATACATCCCCGAGCTTACCTGTGATATCCAACAATCATTACTTTTGTTTTGTTCTAGAACGATGTTGACCCTAGTATGTATGCATGCATGTATACTTTTAATAAGTAACTACTTATTTCTAAAAGTATAGTTGTTTTGAAAACATAAAATCAGAGACTCTAGTCCCAATGCATTTATAGTTTGTATATCTTATGTGGTTCGATATACTGAGTTCACTATAAACAGTGCTCTGATACCAATCTGTCACACCCCCAAACCAAGGATGGCGGAAACGTCCGGGGGTGGAGGACTTCATGTAGAGTATCACAACAACGAGTATAATAGTGCTCAAAGTAAATACAACCATCATAAATATAATTGAAAAAGTTACACCAAAGTATATGTTTACATGATTCAAATCAATTACATTATGATACAAAATGAACTGTTCGACGATTTATCGTCCCATCCTCAAAACGTGGTTGATTTCCTGTTTCACTGAATTCCTGAGAATACAAGTAGTTTTGAAAAGTGTCAACACAAAGGTTGGTGAGTTCATAAGCTTTTGACAGTAAGAGTTTGAAAATCGATCTTTGTAAAGAGATGTATGATACCAAGAAAAATCCAATATTTTCCTTACAAAAGTTATGTAGTCCTAAATACCAGGACCGAAAATGAACAACTATTTGTCATACTTAAAGATATAAAAGTGGTTTTAAATCGGCATAAAACCCTTTCTGATGTGAGAAAAATCCCGTAATGAATGACGTGTGGTCTTAACTACCAAGACCGAAAGTATACAATATAGTATGTAATTGTTGATGTAAAAAGTGATTTTAAATCGACATAAAACCCTTTTTGATATGAAGGCGTATAAGTATTTTTCCATACTTAAAGTAATTTCAGTGAGCTAAATAGACATAACTCGCTAATTTAAAGTTAGAACCCGTAAATCTTATGATTGTTAATACCACATGTGAGCTATCATAACCATACTTGACATAGACGGCCTCGTAATACGACGTTCTTCAGGCGTCGCCGTTAAATGAAACTTGTCACCACAGACCTGCCGGTCTAGCTGTAGCGAGCAGCTCTGGTGTGGGTTTGTCAAACCCAATATAGATCTATACACAACTATCACGTTCTCCCTACAAGAGACTCTGGTTACAATTTACAGGACTTTTTGAATTTGTTACTTTGGAAGTAACCCGAAGGGAATGACTCACAAATTTATTCATTAACAGATTTACGTGAACTAAACGGAAAACCTTTGGTAAATAAGTTTGAGAAGTAAATGATACATAAACTATACCTATTATAGTTTATCCAAAACGTTTGTAATGTATAAGAACTCTTTTATGAATGCTTTAATGCTATGAATCCATAAACTATGCTCATTATAGCTTAATATACGTGTTCTAAATAAATGAATAATCTTATTATGAATGACTATATTTCAGTTTATGATGATAAACTAACATGGAAACACATTCAATATTTGGAACTTATCGTTATACACTTTGCTCAACATAATACAAAGTGTTATGAAAGTTATAAGCTGTTAACAAATTTTCAACCTGTCTACACTGTTTTTGAAAATTCATAGAAAAATCATACAAAGCTGAAAACTAAATCCGTAAATTCTGAGAGTTCCCAAAATGTGTCTAGTTTACTCATAATTTTTATCATGATTTTTAATGACCTCCAACTTGGGTGAAAAAGTCCATAATCACAGACTGGTCCGGATTGGTGTTTGAAATGATAGGCAGTTTTGTAAAAATCACCATAAATTGTAGAAAAATCGTATGGAGATGTGCAAGTAGTAATTTTAAAGCTAAGAACTGGAACTACTTACACCTAAAACAGTTTTGAAAACTAAAATGTTTAAGTGGTCCAAAACAGTCCGTGAATGGGGTTAAACTTTTTTGATGAAGGCTGTTAGAAATGTGTAGTTATGTTCTTGGTGTTTTAACTTGTATCCCCCCCCCCCCCTAAAAACTTGAGAAATCATGAAAATATGGGGGTATAAACTCACCTTAGGTGATTTCAGTAGATAAGTGTTGAAGAAGAGAAGTGTTCAACCCAAGAACACTTGAAGAATCCCTTGAAGATTCGAAGCTCTAACACAAATATAATGGAGTTTGTGTAAGATATCCATGATTTGAGTGGAAATAATTGAGATAATCATAAAGGAAATGGATTATGCTTACCAAATGTGGAGGAAAAACTCAAGATCAGCCCTTGAATCTCGAATTTCTAGAGAGAGAAAGTGAGAGAGAAAAGAGTTTGATCTTATTGTGGAATGAGAGCAAATGAGAGAAAATGAGGAGAGAGGATGAATATCCAGCTCTCAAAAACGTGGGAAGGAGTGATGATTGAGTGGAAAGGACATTGATGTGACCTAGGTAAGGGCTGATGGGGAATAGTGACATGGAGTGGGTGATGGAGGTTGCTTGTGTCATAAAATAAAGGAAAGTCAACACTCCATCTTTGTACTTCACCTACTCCCCTTTGGATAAGGTTTTATCCTTAAAACGTGATTAATTAATAGTTTAGGGGCCTTATATGTTAAAATAAAGTTTTGGGTGAAAATCCCGTGCTAAAACAATTAAAAATGGGCCTAAAACGCAAATTTGGTTGAAAACCGGGAGAAAAGTGAGCTTCCCAGCGAGACCTCTCGGTCCTAGGCCGAGGTTCGGTCAGGAGGGTGTATGGTTCGGAAGCAAAGGCGCGAGCCAGAAGAAAGAGCGAAGGCGAGGGTTCGTCCGAAGGCTCGGTCCGAAGAGAAGTCAGAAGCGAAGGTCAGAAGGTTCGGTCCGAAGAGAAGCCAGAACCGAACGGACTGTAGTGAACAGTAATGAACAGTACCTTCGGGTTCGGTTCTTCCTTCTATGCGAGGTTCGGCTAGGATGAACAGTACTCTCGGTTCGGTTCATAAGTCAGCACCTTCGGTTCGGTTCATGAACAGTACTTTCGGTTCGGAGGGTTCGGTTCCTAAGAGGGGTTTCGGTTCCTTAGATCCGTTTTTCGCGTAGACTTCCGTTTTTGAGCTATTTTCGCCAAATTCGAGGGTCGGGATGCCCCGAGTGATTATAGAAAGTTGGGAGAGATTTCGAGAGAGATTTGAGAGAGATTCCACATACTCAGAGAGATTTGGGAGAGATTTGACATACTTGGGGAGATTTCACATACAAAGAGATATTTGGAAGCGATTTCACATTCTTAGAGAGTTTTGGGAGAGATTTGACATTCTTGGAGAGATTTCTCATTCAGAGAGAGATTTGGGAGAGATTTGACATTCTTGGAGAGATTTCTCATTCAGAGAGAGATTTGGGAGAGATTTCACATACTTAGAGAGATTTGGGAGAGATTTGACATTCTTGGAGAGATTTCTCATACAAAGAGAGATTTGGGAGAGATTTGACATTCTTGGAGAGATTTCACATACAAAGAGATATTTGAGAGAGATTTCACATACTTAGAGAGATTTGGGAGAGATTTGACATTCTTGGAGAGATTTCTCATACAAAGAGAGATTTGGGAGAGATTTCTCATACAAAGAGAGATTTGGGAGAGATTTCTCATACAAAGAGAGATTTGGGAGAGATTTGACATTCTTGGAGAGATTTCACATACAAAGAGATATTTGAGAGAGATTTCACATACTTAGAGAGATTTGGGAGAGATTTGACATTCTTGGAGAGATTTCACATACAAAGAGATATTTGGGAGAGACTTCTGATACGAAGAGATGGAGTGAAAACGATTGAGAGAGGTTTCATTGGTGACCTTTTTGAGTGTCCGGCTACGCACTGCAAGGTCCGTAAACCCCGTTAAGCCTTGTTTAAGGATCTTGCATACTCCCGATGAGTATGTAACATTGTTTTATCGGTTTGGCTCTCCACGTACCACTGTTTTAGGTTAAGGAGGTCTAGATGTACGCAGTTTTCGATTTATGATCTCTCATTAGAATAGAGAGTTGTTTAGAAATTACATAACGTAAACTCTAGTACTCATGGCAAATTGAGTTGACCGGTTTGACTTGTTGACTTTAGTTGACTTTGACTTGACCGAAAATTGACGGTTGTCACAGATGATGCCGCGTTGGACGCGATGACTTGGAGTGATTTCTCGGCCAGGTTCAGGGCAGAGTTTTCGCCAATTATTGAGGTGCAGCAGTTGGCACAGGAGTTTCAGGATTTGACGCAGACCACTGAGACTGTGGCGGAGATCACCGCCAAGTTCAGGGAGAGGGCTCTTCTTGTACCGCAGTATGTCGCGGATGAGGAGATGAAGAAGGCTCGGTACCATGAGATGTTGAGGGATGACATCAGGGAGTTTGTGAGCAGATCCAGCTGTAAGACGCTAGAAGATATGATTTCTCGGGCTAGAGAAAGGGAAATTGATTTGGAGCAAATCTGGAAGAGGAAGCCGGATGAGGTTCAGGTAGCTGCGGGTTTGGGCAAAAGGCCCAAGGGATCGGATTCGAGATCGAGGGATCATCAGGACCGCAGTCAGTGCGGAAAGTGTGGCAGGGCGCACGGGGGCGCGTGCAGGAGTGGTAGCGGTGGTGAGTCTGGCTGTTTCAAGTGCGGTCGGACTGGTCATTTCAGCAGGGATTGTACTGTTACCGCCGCGCAGGGATCAGACTTGATATGTTTTCACTGCAACCAGCGGGGCCACAAGAAGGCCCAGTGTCCCAGTTTGTTTTCAGCAGGACGGGTGATGGCACCCGCCCCTGCAACTTTGAGGATCACGGATGGCCGTCAGGGCCGGGTAGAGGCACCTGCGGCAGGGAGCAGGGCTTTTCAGATGACGACCTTGGAGACGCGAGCAACGTCAGACGTTGCAGGTATGCAATTTCCCATTTTCAGTTCTTTTATTTGTGCATGATTTTATTGTTATGGTTTTGCATCATTATCGGTAAAAGTATTTTATTTTGAGTGGTTGATTGTGATCAAGTTATATGCCATCTGCATACCTTGGATATTGTATGGTAGTTAGGGGATGTGCTCTATTGAAGAAGGTTTCGAAGGATGCAGTAGCTGTAGCATGCTTGGGAGAGATTAGGTACGTCTCGCTAAGTTCCGAGTGGTACAGCGATTGTGATGGATTGGCTAAATCCCTAGCTAAGGCGGGCATGGGTTCCTCAGTAGATGGGTTATGGAATGGTAGCAAAGATCGGGATCTCTTTTAAGTATTGAGCAGCAAGGGGTAAGCAGGATCGAAGTGGGGGAGAATCCTCCGGCTGTGCCCAGAGAGGAGCACGCAGACCCAGGATGAGTACGTGACCTCCGAGAAGGAAGAGAAGTAGTTCAGCATTTCATGGATTGAGGATTTCAGGGTTGGGAGTTTGAGAAACTACCCATCAGCTAGTGCGGGTGTCGGTAATGGTTAGTTATGGTTGAGAATTCAGGTTGTGGATCGCCCGTAGGACTCAGGGGAGTCGGAATGAGGATCTTGAGAGCTAATGGCACGTGGGTGCCTTCGTCCTACCAGTCAGCAATGGATGGTGATGTAAGACTACGGGTAAGCCGTAGCATTCCTTAGTAGTTTTGTTAGCGGAGTTGGGGCGAGGCCCTTATCTCCTAGTGATCAGATAGGGATCGGGAATGGGTAGTGGACGAGAATGATATGGAGTTTGCCTGTATAGCCCTAGAGAGGTGAGACCTTGGGAGAGGCCGCTCCGGGATATAGTTGGGTGAGACCCATGGGCGAGGCCCGAGCGAGAGTGTTTAGGCTAGTGGGAATAGAAGGATAGATGCGGGTGGGACCCGTGGGCGAGGCCC
Source organism: Lactuca serriola (assembly GCF_051521515.1). NCBI lineage: Eukaryota > Viridiplantae > Streptophyta > Magnoliopsida > Asterales > Asteraceae > Lactuca > Lactuca serriola. Next base: position 197,495,323 of record NC_136410.1, read on the forward strand.
ATGAATTTTAGCAGCACAGGTGGGACCTGGTAGGGAACTAAGTGTCAAGTTAGGGGATCGAGAATCCCAGGTTTGTAGTGCCTGAATGGCAAAGTAGATTGAGCAGTTATAGGTGATCGAAGTTCTTTGGAAGTCGTTAGGAGCGACTAGTGGTGGTGTTGGGACTAGCTACCGGTGGGAGCCGGTAATCCAGTCATTGATAGGTTGGTAGGGACCAGGGTGGTCTCAGTTCATCCGGAAGTCAGAAAAGGAACAGCAGAATCGTCAGGCAGTGGCAGTGCGAGCATGCAGCGCATGTTGGAATTCAGTTAGTTGATCGTGGGGTGCTCTACACCAAACCATAGTAGAAAGAAATACCCAGTGGATACTGGCGATAATGACCCGTACTGGTAAGTGGGGGTGATGGAGTTGGTGAAGGATAGGGCCTTCACAGTGATAGAAGGAATAGTTGGTTATGGGGTTTTGCCTTGGGGATGCAAGGAATTGTGCAAGGAAAGAAGGGGGGTGAACCCCTATAGGTTCAGTGCAGTACTCGGTGAGTACCAGGAGGATTATCGGTTGAGTAAGTCGTGTTTCCATAATGTTCAGGGTCAGGGTTGACCCGAGATGAATATCCGCAAGGTTCGATGCTAGTCAGAATGATTGGGCGGTAGGCCAGCGAAGGAAGGCAGCTAGTGTTGGAATAATTGGTTGGGTATTGCAGGCGGATCACAGGCGGTGGGCCATAGCAAACTTCGAGGACGAAGTTTAGTTTAAGTGGGGGAGAGTTGTAACACCCAAAGTTTTGAAGGCCAAGAAAGGAAAGAAAACCTTAATGTTAAGGGGCGACTCGGCGAGTCCAAGGAGGAACTCGACGAGTATGAGCGGGATCCAGGTCGAGGAGTAACTGGCCGACTCGGCGAGTCGGCCAAGGTGACTCGACGAGTCTGGTCTGTGCATGGAAAACCCTAAATTCGGGACTTGGAGCCTATATAAACGTCTTAATCTTCTTCCTAGGGTTCCTTACTGCCTCTTAAGCCCTGGATATCAAACCCTAGCCGCCATATCCTCTATTTGAGCCATTTATTGCCTTCAAGAGTGCATTAAGCTTGGAGAAAGAAGAAGAATCTTGAGAGTGCAAGAAGGGGGCTGTAGATCCGGGATTGGGAAGACATTTCTGAGCTATTGGAGGTATAAACTAGTTCCTGGACCCTTTTTGCATCTAGATTTATGTGTGTTTGTTGGGGCTCTTAAGCCATAATGATATTATTTTGAGTTAGGAGCCGGATCTGGAGTTGCTACTTCAGATCCAAGTGTGTTATGGACTGGAGAAGCATAAAGTATCAGCCCTTGAGTCGATTTTGAAGCCCCTTGGCCTTAAACCCTAGTTTATGGTGTTTTTTGCCTAGATCTCCCTCTCTACACGTAAAGTTTGCAACTTTACGTGGGGGGTAGGCTTGGGAAGGGTAGATCTACAGTTTGGAGTCCATGCATGACTCAAAAGTCCTCTGCATGTATGTAGATCTAAATGGACTCGGCGAGTCCTTCGAGTGGACTCGGCGAGTAGCTTGAAGATGAGGAGGAATTCGACGAGTGGGATGAACAGCTCGTCGAGTCGGATGAAGATGGGCATGAACTCGGCGAGTTGGATGAAGATTGTCGTGTGCTCGGCGAGTCAGGTCGCGTAGTCCCAAACCCTTCGAGTTAAGACTCGAGTCAGCGAGTCGAGCAAGGACTCAGTGAGTTGGTCAGGACAGGATTCGGGAATCTGTAGACTCGGCGAGTCAGGGGCTGACTCGGCGAGTCAAGTCGCGATTGGAAGGGCTTTGAGCATAAGAACTCGGCAAGTCAGTAAGTGGACTCGGCGATTAGGGTTGACCTGGAAGGTTGACTTTGACCAGGACTTTGACTTTGACAAGAGTTGACTTAGTGACCTTTGAAGGTCAGTTAGACTAAGGGTTATGTTGATATTGGTAGCTCGGGGAGCTAGAGGAGCAGCAGTCCGGAGTTAGTGGTCAGGTAGCGGTCAAAGGAATTAGCAGCAGCAGTTCAGCAGTATCAGGTGAGTTTCCCTTTGTATGAATGGGTCTACGGCCACAATGCCGGCCCATGTAGTTATGAGTAGAAGACCCGGGGGTTAGCCCTAGGCACAGTATGCTAGTATGATACTCGGGACGAGGACCAATGATAGAGGGCGGGTGCCCAAGGAATGGTTTAAATGATAGTTTATACTTGTTGTCTGTGTGATACTTGTATGTGCCTGGTAGGGAGGTGAGTGTGGGTGAGGTCCCGTATCTCACCAATAGCAGAGTGTGGATGGTGTTCCACATCTCAGTAGCAGCAGAGCAGGGGTGAGGCCCCAGTCAGGAAGGGAGTAAGCGTGGACTGGGCCCGTATCTCACTACCAGTAGGAGCATGGACGGGGTTCCGTGACTCATCAGTAGCAGGTCAGGGGCGGGGCCCAGAGATAGGCGAGGCCTTAGGACAAGATCCGTTAGTGTGTGTTTAGCTTATGTGAGATGTTTATGTGCTATTATATGTTAGTGGGTGAGGCCTACGTGAAACAGATCTGTATCCGAGCGGGGCTCGAAGCCAGGCGGGGCCTGGAGCGGCGGGGCCATTATAGCGGGCGAGGCCCGAGGTAGGGGGCGAGGCCCAGGATAGCGGGCGCGGCCCAGTATGTGCAGTATGTGGTTATGCATGGTATGTGGTAGGGTGGGGAACTCACTAAGCTTCGTGCTTACGGTTTTCAGTTTTGGTTTCAGGTACTTCCGGTAGCGGATGATGGAGCTCGGGATGATCGCATGGCACACACCATAGCTTAGACAGCCTGGGAATGTTTACTCTGATAATGAATATGTATTTTGGAAACTAATACTTTGTTTATGTTTGAAAACGATGAATTTGCTTAACATAATGTTTTATTAAATGAAATTTTTAGTCTTGAATTTTGGGACGTTACAGACTAGGAAACACTTTAATCAACTGTTGGAATCACATGTGATTCATCTAAGGGAAGTGTACGGCTCATATGAAGTGTGTGCGGCCAGGTGACGTGTGTGGCCGCACACTCCCTAGGAATGTGCCAAAAATCAAGTTTCCAATGCCAAGGAATGATCTAGGGGTGATGTTTTGGCCAGTACAACACTTGAATGGGTGTTTAAGATCATTTTATGCCCAAAAGAAGTGTGTGCGGCCACACATAGCGTGTGCGGCCGTACACTCTTGAAGTTCATCCGAAATGGATGTTTTTATGGATCAAACTCAAAGATAAGGCTTGCTAATAAGTTGTATCAAGGATCTAGGGATGAATGCTTACTTGTTTTGATGATTGAGGGGGATATCTTGGCGGTTCTTGAGAGAAAACGGGTTCCAAGCTTGAAAGAGTGAGAAAAGGGGTGTGAGGTTAGCCAAAGGTCCTATATATAGGTTTGAGTGTGAGGCTGGAGGGGGTACAGTTGGGTGTGTGCGGATGGGGGAGTACAGTTGGGTGTGCGGCCGTACACACCTCCCAAGAGGGTGTATGGCCTTGTTTTGTCCCTATACGACTTGTTGACTCATTCCTAATCTCATTCCCGGTTGTACTCAAACTTAGAACACTTAAAAAACCCTTAAATAGCGTTAAATGGTAATGGAATCGAGTTTAATATTGATAGAATTGACCAATCTTTAAAGACTAAAAGTTTCGGGTTGTCACATCATCCCCCCTTAGAGGGAATTTCATCCCGAAATTCGAAAATAGATCACAAATCATGAATTTGGAAAAAGATGGGGATACTTCTGTCTCATTGAATCCTCACGCTCCCAAGTGAATTCAGGTCCCCGCTTGGCATTCCTGCGAACCTTCACTATCGGGATGCGACTTTGCTTCGTTCGCTTGATCTACCGGCCCATGATTTCGATTGGTTCTTCCACAAAGTTGATATTCTCATTGATTTCAATCTCATCGAGGGGAATCGTAAGAGTCTCGTCGGATAAGCACTTGTTAAGGTTCGAGACATGGAAGACAAGATGAATGTTATTAAGCTCTTGAGGTAAACGGAGTTTGTATGCCACGGGACCGATCCTAGCGAGGATCTCAAAAGGTCCTATGTATCTTGGATTCAGTTTTCCACGCTTTCCAAAGCATATCATACCTTTCCAGGGTGAGACCTTCAGCAAAACACGGTCTCCAACCTGGAACTCCAAGGGTTTTCGTCGTTTATTGGCGTAGCTCTTTTGTCTGTCTCGTGAGGCTTTCAGTCGTTCTCGGATTTGTATGATCTTTTTTGTGGTTTCGCGAATGATTTATGGGCCTGTGAGAGTGCTGTCGGGGACTTGTCCCTTTGCTAGCTGTGTGTCTCCTACCTCAGCCCAGCACAGAGGGGATCTTCACTTACGCCCATATAGGGCTTCAAACGGCGCAGCCTTGATACTGGTGTGGTAGTTGTTGTTGTAGGAAAACTCCACCAAGGGTAAATGGATGTCCCATGACTTACCAAAGTCGATGACACTGCTCTCAACATGTCTTCCAAAGTTTGGATGGTTCTCTCACTTTGCCCATCTGTCTGAGGATGGTAAGTTGTACTCATGTCCAGCTTAGTTCCAAGAGATTTCTGTAGCGACTGCCAGAATCTCGAAGTGAACCTGCTATCTCGATCGGAGATAATGGACACAGGCACACTGTGAAGTCGAACTATCTCTTGAATGTAGATTCGTGTGAGTCTTTCCATCTTGAAAGTTTCTTTGATTGGCAGGAAGTGAGCCGATTTTGTCAATCGGTCGACTATTACCCAGATGGTATCGCATCCACTCAGAGATTTGGGTAATTTTGGTGATAAAATCCATGGTAATCCTCTCCCACTTCCACTCAGGTATCTTTAGCTGCTGGAGCAGACCTGAGGGCTTCTGATATTCGACCTTCACCTTGGCGCAAGTCAGGCACTTGCCCACGAAGGTAGCGATCTTTGCTTTCATGTTTGGCCACCAATAAAGTTTCTTGAGATCAAGGTACATCTTGTCCGAACCTGGGTGAACGGAGTATCTAGTCCTGTGAGCTTCGTTAATGACAACCTCCCTGAAACCACCGTACTTTGGGGTCCAGATCCGGTCCATGAAATAATAGGCTCCGTCTCCCTTGATCTCTAGGTTTTTATCCATTCCTCTCAAGGCTTCATCCGGCATGTTCTCTGGTGTTAGGGCTTCCAGTTGAGCCTCTCTCATTTGTGCGGATAAGTGGGAATGGATGGTCATTGTCAGTGCCTTCACCCTACGACCTGAGCATTCCTTTCGGCTAAGGGCATCTGCCACCACATTGGCCTTGCCGGGATGGTAGCGTATTTCGCACTCATAATCGTTGAGTAGCTCTACCCATCGCCGTTGTCTCATGTTCAACTCTTTTTGATCAAAGATGTGATGCAAGCTCTTATGGTCAGTAAAGATCGTGCACTTGGTTCTGTAGAGGTAATGTCTCCAAATCTTCAATGTGAAGACCACTTCTCCCAACTCTAGGTCATGAGTTGTATAATTGACTTCGTGTGCTTTCAGCTGTCTTGAGGCATAAGCAATAACTTTTCCTCGCTGCATGAGCACACAACCTAAGCCTTGTTTGGATGCCTCACAGTAGACAACGAAGTCCTCTATCCCTTCGGGCAGAGACAGGATAGCTGCACTGCATAGGGTTTGCCTCAATGTTTGGAACGCAGTGTCTTGTTTTTCACTCCAACAAAAGGGTACGCCTTTCTGAGTTAGAGTGGTTAAGGGTTTGGCAATTCTGGAAAAACTCTAAATAAATCTACGATAATAGCCAGCGAGACCCAAGAATTGACGGATTTCTGTGGGTGTCTTCGGTGCTGACCAGTTCTCTATCGCCTTCATTTTGGAGGGGTCCACGTGTATGCCTTCCTCGCTTACCACGTGACCTAACAAAGTTACTTTTCGAATCCAGAATTTGCACTTGGATAATTTTGCGTATAGCTTCTCCGTCCTTAGAGTTTCCATCACCAATCTCAAGTGATGTCTGTGACCTTCTTTGCTTCTGGAATAGACTAGTATATCGTCAATGAATACGATGACGAACTTGTCCAGGAAAGAACAACACACCTAATTCATCAGGTCCATGAATATTGTTGGTGCGTTGGTTAGACCGAAGGACATCACTACGAACTCGTAGTGACCATATCGAGTTTGAAATGCTGTCTTAAAAACATCACTCTCATGGACTCGTAGCTGATGGTATCCTTATCTTAGGTTTATTTTGGAGAAGTAGCTGGCTCCTTGAAGTTGGTCGAATAAGTCGTCGATCCGAGGAAGAGGGTAACGGTTCTTCACGGTGAGCTTGTTCAATTTGCGATAGTCGATACACATCCGAAAAGATTCATCCTTCTTTTTCACGAATAAAACCGGGGCTCTCCAGGGTGAGGAACTCGGTCTGATGAATCCTTTGCTGAGCAGCTCACTGAGTTGGCTGGATAACTCCTGCATTGCTTCTGGGGCTAGGCGATATGGGGATTTAGCTACGGGGGTAGCTCCGGGGATTAAGTCGATGCGAAACTCGACTTGACGCTCCGAAGGGATTCCCGGAAGCTCTTCAAGAAAGCATCGGGAAAGTTGCATACTTCAGGGATGCTCTTGAGGTCTTTAACTTCTTGTTTCTCGTTAACGACATGAGCTAGGAATGCATGACACTCCTTTCGCAGAAGTTTTTGGGCTTTGATGCACGAAATGATGCGAAGGTTTAAGCTGAGTTTATCACCATAGATCATAAGGGTTTCTCCAGAGGGAAGATTGAGACAGATAGCTTTTTCGTAACAAAGGATATCAGCACGATTGGGGCTTAACCAATCCATGCCGATGATGACATCAAAGCTTTTTATGGAGATTGGCATAAGGTCAATGGGAAATGAATAGTCGTTTAAAGTAAGGGTACAGCCCATGAATATGTCGTTAGTGCTCTCTTTCTCACCGTTAGCCATCTCGACGGTAAATGTTTCAGTTAGAGGTTGGGGTTTATGTTTGAGAAGATGTTTGAATGCATGGCTAACAAAACTTCTCTCCGCACCAGAATCGAAAAGAATGCATGCATAAGATTTGTTGAGGAGGAACGTACCCGTAACAACGGTAGGGTCAGCAACTGCCTCCTCTTTCCCCATCGCTAGCACTCTCCCTGTGTTTCCAGTTATTCTTGCTATGGGACAATTTCTTTTATAATGCCCGACTTCCCTATAGCAATAACAGGCTTGACCAACACCTGCTCCAGGCGCTTGATTGGTTGGTTGGGCTGGAGTCCTGCAGCTTCGAGTCGTGTGACCCTTCTTGCCACAATTGTTGCAGAACATTTCACGACATGGGTCGGGAATGCGATGATGGTAACTGCACTTGTTGCACCAAGGAAGAGTACCAGTATATCCACTGGTAGGTGTTTGAGTTGTAGGAGCAGCATTAGGAGTAGTGGCAGCGTGGATTGCCACAGTTTGTTGTTTCTTGGAGGGATCGTGCGAAGCTTGGCCCTTTCGTTGCTTCCAGAACTTTCTTTTCCCACCACTCCTTTCGTTGGTTCGGGAGCGGCTTTTACTTTATCCAGATCAACCCCGTGATCTATGAGAGTCTGTGCCAGGCACTTGGCGCTGTCAAAAGTGATTGGCCTGGCAACCAAGACATTTCCTTGAGTTGGGGTGTCAATCCCCAAATGTATCTCTCAATCTTCTTGCTTTCCGGGGTGACTATTCCCAGGCAAAGAAGTGCTAGGTCTTCAAACCTAGAAGTATAGGCAGCAATATCGGAACCCTTCATCTTCAAGTTCCAGAGCTCGTGCTCCAGTTTCTGCATTTCGCCCCGTGGGCAGTACTCAGCAAGCATGAGCCCTTTTAAGCTCTCCCAACCCATAGCATTTGCTACAGGTAGGGTTACGGATTTGACCCAACCATTCCACCAAGTCAATGCTCTGCGGTGAAAGTGCAAGTGGCGAACTTCACCTTGTTGACCTCGAAACAAGAGCAAATTTCGAAGATAGACTCGATCTTTTCGAACCATCAATTCAAGGCAATAACAACTCCATTGTCATCGAAGGATGTGGGTTTTGCGTTCATGAAGTCTTTATAGGATCACTCCTTCTGGTGCCCCTCACTCCCTTTGCGATTTTGAGGGTGAGTACCACCTCCCAACCCACCAGATCCACCAGGGTTAATCAGTGACATCGCGGAAGCCACAGCGGTAGTAATAGCTGCCTGGAACATAGTAAGATCGAACTGAGGAGGTGGAGAAGGTGGATATGTCGGAGGATTGTTGTTCTTTTTGTTGGGTCTTTTCTTTGGAGGCATCTTGTTCTAAAAGCAATCAGTAAGGAGAGGATGGTAAGTCCTCTGGAATCAAATCAAGAGATATGAAGCAAGATATATCTCAATATGATAGCTAGAGTGTTCTACTAAGCGATAATCAAGGAAAAGCTACCAATGCAAATAAGTTATTGCTAAAAGGAATGAGTAGCAACACTTTGAAATGAATCCTTGTAAGGAATTTGACTCTTGTAAAATACTCCTATAGTATTTTGTGTTTTGTTGTACCGATAGCTTATTGTATGGATACTTGGTAAGTTTTAGGCCTGCTGCAACACCACAGTCACTCCCAAGCACATGTTGGTCATGTCTCGAATGAATATAGTTGATCAGGCTATATTGACCCTAGACATGATTACATAACTGCCCAGGTTTAACCGTAATGTCCAACATCCAAATAATTTCGTTTTGTTCTACTCGTGATTACTGTTTCTAGTGCGTAGGTATACTTGTATACTTCTTGTAAAAATACTTATATTTTAAAAATATACTTTTAGTTAAGAGCGCTTCGACCCCTTAATGTTTATAGTTGTATACCATGTAAGGTTCGGTATACTTGGTTCACTATAAAAAATAGCTCTGATACCAATCTGTCACACCCCCCCCCCCCCCCGAACCGTCAGAAAACAACGGCGGAAACGTCCATCGTATCATAGCAATCAAAGTAAACACAACCATTACATTACAATATGAATATTTACATTTGTTTTGAAAACATGGTTTGTATACATCGGTACAAGCAAACATAAAGACGAGACTCCAAAATGCTCCGTCTTCTCCAAAAGCTGGCAAGGTACTTGTCTAACGTTGTCCTGAGAATACAAGCGGTTTTGAAAGCGTATCAGCATAAAGCTGGTGAGTTCATAAGCATGTTTTGAATTGGAAACTACTCGCTGAATTTGTACAAATGGTTTCTTTTCATTATAAGTAAAATATCGTTTGTATCGAAAACCATTGTTATCAAGTTTTGAGATATGTATGCATGCTTTCCAAGAAAATCCAATATTTTCTAACATGTTTGTTTGTCACTGCGTAAAGATATGATTGTTTGAAAACCCTGGCTACCACCAGTATGTACTGGAAGATCTGTTTGAAAACCCTGGATACCACCAGTATGTACTGTAAGATCTGTTTGAAAACCCTGGATATCACCAGTATGTATTGTAAGATCTATTTGAAAACCCTGGATGCCACTAGTATGTATAGTAGGATCTGTTTGAAAACCCTGGATATCACCAGTATGTATAGTAGTTTTATTACAAATAAAACTAAAGATTGTGTCCCTGGAATACCCTCCAGTAAGTAGATAGGTAGTTTTATTAATTAAAATAAAACTATGGAAGGAAGAAATCCCGTAAACAAAGGTTAGTTTACACTATTATGAGTTCATATAACAATACTAATATGACCAGTGACCTCCTTGACGTTCTTCAGGCGTCGTACGATTACAAAATTTGTCACCTCAGGTGTGCCCGCCTAACTATAGCTAACAGTTCAGGTGTGGGATTGTCAGTCCCGAATAGATCTATTCACAAATTCCACGCTCTTCCTCCAGGAGACTCTGGTTATATTAACGGTGAGTATTTATTAGTACCCCAAAGGGCATAACGAAGATAGGTCTCACAATCCTGTATTTACTAGTTTACGTGTAGTTCGGTTGTTCTCGAGTTCGAAATCGTTGTATACGGTGTAGAGTATAAATAATTATACACAAAATAATTATTTAGTAAGATACTCTTGTTATCTGTATGGATAAACTAAATTTGTCATAGTTTATATGTTTGACTTTGCATGGAGTTTGATTCTAAAAAATCGGTAATGAAATCCCCAAACTATACCTATTATAGTTTGACTGGTAAGTTGTGTTCATGTACTGTTCTGAAAACTATGCAATTATGTTTAGAAAATGTCCCTTATGCTCTGCGTTTTACAAAAGGGATAAAGTATCTAAATGATTAACGTAAAACCATTGTAATTGCATCAGTTTTTAAGTTATGAAAACTTTTATGTTTGGCTTGTATCCCCCCCCCTGAAAACGTTATAAAAACTTATAAAACCGTAGGGGTGTGAACTCACCTTGGAGGATGTTTCTAAGGTAGATCCGCGTAAGGACGAGAAGTTCCACGAATGAATTATCGAAACACTAACGAGTCCTAAATGACATATAGAGACATATATAGCCATAAATATAGTGTTCATAAGCAACTATATGCAAGTAAACTCCCTTAGGGACTAGGAAACACTTGAATCAAGTGTTGGAATCACATGTGATTCATCTAAGGGAAGTGTATGACTCATATGAAGTGTGTGCGGCCAGGTGACGTGTGCGGCCACACACTCCCTAAGAATGTGCCAAAAATCGAGTTTCCATTGCCATGGAATGATCTAGGGGTGATTTTTTGGCCGGTACAACGCTTAAATGGGTGTTTAAGATCATTTTATGCCCAAAAGAAGTGTGTGCGGCCACACATAGCGTGTGCGGCTGTACACTCTTGAAGGTCATCTGAAATGGATGTTTTTATGGATCAAACTCAAAGATAAGGCTTGCTAATAACTTGTATCAAGGATCTAGGGATGAGTGCTTACTTGTTTTGATGATTGAGGGGGATATCTTTGCGGTTCTTGAGAGAAAACGGGTTCCAAGCTTGAAAGAGTGAGAAAAGGGGTGTGAGGTCAGCCAAAGGTCCTATATATAGGTTTGAGTGTGAGGCTGGAGGGGGTACGGTTGGGTGTGTGCGGCTGGGGGTGTACGGTTGGGTGTGTGGCCACACACCCGTGTGTACAGCCGTACACACCTCCGAAGAGGGTGTATGGCCCTGTTTTGTCCCTATACGACTTGTTGACTCATTCCTAATCTCATTCCCGGTTGTACTCAAACTTAGAACACTTAAATGAACCTTTAAACGACGTTAAAAGGAAACAGAATCGAGTTTAATATTGATAGAATTGACCAATCTTTACAAACTAAAAGTTTCGGGTTGTCACACAGTACACTAAGTGTACTGAAGAGGTACGTTGGGCATACGCTCGAAGAGAACCTTGGGCTTCCGGTGGAGCTTCGGACCTATAGGCCCTAATGGTTTGGGCCTAAACTTGTTGGATTTGTGGCCAGAATTTATTATTTGGGCCATTTTGGCATGTTGGGCCTTTTGGGCCTTGCGGCCCGATATAGAATTGGATTTTGATGTTAGGCCCATTGGTGAAGGAAAGGCCTTTGGGCCATTATGGACGGACTTGGACTTAGGATTTTGGGCCCATTTCTAGGATGTGTCATAATCCTAATTAGGGTTATTTGTATATTGTTTAGTGTGAGATTTTGGGCTGGTAGTCGAGCAGCTATTGTGTTCAGCAGACTGAGGTGAGTCTCCACACTATACCAATGGATCGAAGGCACCAATTTCGGCCCATTACTTGATATGAGGTTTCATTAGTTATGTATGAAATGGCTTGTTATTTGGCATGTTATGAATTATGTGAAGACCATGGGAGAGCCCATGGCACTTGGTAAAGACCATGGGGGTGCCCATGGCCCACAGGTGTAAGACCATGGGGGTAGCCCATGGCATTCCGGGTGAAGACCATGGAGGGAGTCCATGGAAATCCTATATGTATGTTGCATGGCATTGTGTGGTTATATGTTTGTGTATTTTGGGGAACTCACCAAGCGTTTGCTTACATTTTGTTGGGTGTTTCAGGTACTTCGGGGTCTAAGGGCAAGGGATCGACTTGATGGTGTAGCAGGCACTCTCCAGTATTCCACATTTTTGTTTTAGATACTCTGATCTTATGGAAAAAGTTTATATAATGAAATTTTAGGAAAACAAGTATGATTGTGATTTCTGAAATTAAATGAAAATTTGTATCTGAATTTTCAGGCTATTACATTTAGGACAATAGACCATAAAGGAACCTCAATGACCTATAAAGTTGCCAACTTTATGGAGTCCATACACTCAAACCACCCCAAAAATGGAAGGAAATGGATAAAAAATTGGATCTAGCACGCTTGACACATAAAGGTGGGAGCTTGAGGGCTTACAAGAGTCCTAAAACAGCACCAGATGATGAGGGGGAGGTTTGCTTGTTGAAACAATGCACCAAGAACACCTTCTTCTTCTTCAAGAGGCTGAAAATAGGTGTTACAAATTGGTTGCAAGTGAGAACGTCTTTGGTTGCAGAGAGAGAGGGGAGAGAGAGAGAGAGAGAGAGAGAGAGAGAGTAGCACCCCAAAAATTGAAAGATATTGAAGGTCATTTTATAGTTAACGAAGTGGGGAGAGGCCAAAAGGACCAAACTTAATGAATTTGCATCACTTTTTGAAAGGGGTGATGACTTAATAGAGTAATATATTTTTCATTTTGTACATATTTAATCACTGATTTTTTTTCCACATTCGGTCCTTATAACCAGCTACTCCAGTTTAAGCTAGAAAAATGACTTAATATGGTAATATAATATTCAGTTTGTACACATTTAGTACATATGACCGATTTCATCTGATTTTTCTCACGACATCCTACGTGGGACTATCATTAATGATGTGTTCTCGTACGTCTCTTGTCCTTCACTTATATTAGTAACCTAATTCAGGAATCAGTTAAATAATGTTGTCCCCCTAGTTTTCCAAGATGAAGATGTCTTCATCTTCGGTTTTATCTACCTCCATAGCAGACAACGAGATTCTTTGTGATTGCTTCCTTCCAATTCGAATTTGCACTTCCAAGACAAAAGAATTAAGGAAGACGCTAAAAGAATTTGCATTTCCAAGACAAAAGAGCACCCTGACAAAAAAGTTTCATATATCTCCATAGCAGATAACGAGATTCGTTGTCATTGCTTCCTTCCAACTCGAATTTGCATTTCTAAGACAAAGAATCTCGTTATCTGTTATGGAGATAGATAGAACCGAAGTCGAAGACATCTCTTTCTTAGAGAAAACTAAGGCACCAACATTATTTGACATATTTGTGAATTAGGTTACTGATATAAGTAAGGGATGAGGCACGTATGAAAACACATCATTAATGATTGTCCTACTTAAGATGTCATGAACAAAATCTGAAGAAACCGATCGTAAGGGCTTAGGGATGAAAAAAAACCCATACCCAATGGGGAACACAAACCCGACATCCAGTTTGTCCGGGGAATCCCCAAGTTGATCGGGCATCGGGTGGGGATGGAAAATCCCCAAATAAAAAAAAATGGGGATAGGGAAGGGGATACCCCTAGTCTCTGACCCCAATAGATATTAATATATAAAAATAATAGACAACATATCAAATATCACTCTAATAAATTTCATCATGTATGTATTTAAATTTGGTATAACTTTTTTATAGTTTTTATGCAATCTATGAATATTTTTATGTTTTGTAAAATCGTTTATGTTAGTAAAACTGAAATTTAGAGTTTTTCTTTATGTAAAATTTTCATATTAAAATAGAAAAAGGAATATTTGATTCCCCGTTGGCCCGATCCCTGTTGAGGATAGGGATGTAGTTTCATTTATATTCCCCGGTGAGGATGAGAATGAATGAGGACTCGGAGATGGGTATGGGGATTGGGGTCCTCAGTATTCCTCAGACCCGTTGTCATCTCTATAAGGACTAAATGTATACAAAAATATTAAGGACTAATTGTGTACAAATTAAAAATTATATTACCTTATAAAGTTCTTTTTCCGGCTTAACCTAGAGTAGCCAGTTATAAAAACTAAATATGAACAAAAAAAACAAGTTAAATGATCAAATATGAGCAAAAGATAATCATCGACTAAATATCTACATAATAAAAAAATAGGGAAATTTCCAATAAAGTGCCAAAATTTTGGTCCAATTTATGTTTTACTCCTAAATTAATTTACTTTTTTACAAAAAAAATCTTAAAAACTGGCAAAAGTTTGCATTTTGAACCTTTTTGACCGGTTGAAACTGGTAACAAAATAATTTTGGACAATTTCGTAAATTTACCCAAAATATTTGGATTTTTCTATAATATATATATATATATATATATATATATATATAATGATTTGTCTGCAAACAAAAACCTTATTATTATTATTATTATATTAAAAAACTATAAATAAGTGTGCTATTTTTTAAATTGGTTATTATTAATAATAAATATAAATACGTTTAAATTAAAAAAAGAATATTAAAGACATTTTTTAAAGGTGAATATAGAAGAGATGGCGATGGTGTAAGCATTGAAATCATAAATGTGTAATTGTATATTCTCATTTTGTATATGGTCATTTCATATTTGTTATTATTGTTTTCAACTCAAAATATTAACACGTACCAATTTAAAAGAAGTTGTCTAATTTTAAAAATGTTTATAAATAGTGATTTTGCATGATGGACTATCAATATTATCACTAAGTTCTCAGTTTTTAGCTTATCATTCTCAACTTGAAAGCGGAAATTTCTTATATATTTTTTCTTGAATCAAGTTTGGGTCTGGAACTATTATCAGATCAAGATTATGATTGGATATGATACCACATCTGTAAGTAACATGTGAGTATGTGTGCTATGTGTATGCCTTGTGTGTAAGTATTTGAATTACCAACATATGTGTTGCCTTTTTTCATTATTTTATTCATGTGGTTTTTTGGAAATATAGCAAATGTAGTGTAATTAATACTTTTGAATTTGATATGGGTTACCTATGTAATTGTTTGTAGTAGATCTATTGGATTTGGAAAAAAAAATCATTCTACCTTAAACAATTTTATATACGAATTGAGAAATCCTTCTACCTTAAACTATTTATAAACAATTTTACAAATAGACAACTTTTTTTTAATTGTTAAGTATTAATATTCAGAATTAAAAACAATAATAACGAATATGAAATGACCATATACAAATATTCATGATTTCAATGTTAAAAGCATCATCATCATCCCCTTCCACTTCACCCTTAAACAATGTTATATATATATATATATATATATATATATATATATATATATATATATATATATATAGGCAGGGCTAGGTTATAATGTGGATGGACAATTATTGTGTGGACATGTGGATAGTGCGATTTTATGAGAATTACTAAGAGAATAAGTTGTTTAGTAATACGAATACGTTCAATCTTACAAAAATATCGTCATTTTCATGCATTTATATTAATTTTTATTCATTTTTGTTCTCACAAATCGTTTTTCACTCATTTTCATTCTGACAGAATACGACTCAATAAACATTCTGACAAAAGGAGAATAATAATAAAAAATATATAATAACTTTATATACGATTTAATTAATGAGAATGTGTGATAATGATAATAGTTATGTAAAATTGAACGTATTCATATTATCAAACATATTTTTTTGTCATTCTCACAGAATAGCATTTTATATTTTTAATAATAATAATAATAAGGTTTTTATTTTTGTTTGCAAAATGTCTAAATATTTTTGTTTGTAGAAAAATTCTAATACTTTTGACCGGTTTACAAATTTGATACCGGTTTTATCTTGTCAAAAAGTGTCAAAAATACAAATTTTAACTTGTTTTTAGGATTTTTTTTTTCATAAAAAAAGACATATATATATATATATATATATATATATATATATATATATATATATATATATAATATAGGAGTAAAACCTAAACTGAATCAAAATTTATAACTTTATTGGTCCTACAAAAAAAATATATCACCTAGTCATGTCACAATCCTTTTTTATAACCCAATACTAAAACCATACAAATGCAAACCACCATAATGAGCCAAAACTATATATATATATATATATATATATATATATATATATATATATATATATATATATATATATATATATATATATATATATATAGATAGAGAGAGAGAGAGAGAGAGTATGAGTGAGTTAGGTTCAAATGTTTTCACTATCTATTGTGTGCATGTATGATTAATTATAGAGCAATCATTTTAGTTATTTTAAGAAAGTAATTAATGCATATTAAATGTTGAAGATGTAATTAATATCCATTATATCTTCAACATGTAAAATGCATTAATTACTTTTTTAAAATAACTAAAATAATTGGTCCAGAATCAATCATACATGCACATAATAGATAGTGAAAACAAAATAACATAACCATATATATATATATATATATATATATATATATATATATATATTAGTTTATAATCCGTGGAACCACGGTTAAAAAATTAATTAAATTTTCTAAGTAAAAAACTCAAAACTATTAATTAATAATTTTAAATAACTTATTAATTAAAAGATATTTTTTTAGTTATATATAAAATTACTAGTTTATAACCCGTGGGAACCACGGTTATAAAATTAATCAAATTTTTATAGTAAAAATTCAAAATTATTAATAAATTATTTTAAATACATTATTAATTTAAGATATATTTTTTATTAG
This sequence comes from Lactuca serriola, assembly GCF_051521515.1. Lineage (NCBI taxonomy): Eukaryota > Viridiplantae > Streptophyta > Magnoliopsida > Asterales > Asteraceae > Lactuca > Lactuca serriola. Next base: position 197,512,017 of record NC_136410.1, read on the forward strand.
TTACGTGAAATTATAATCATTGATTCAAATAAATATATAAAATTAATTTTTAATATATATTAGATATTTTTTATTTGTGAATTAATGAAAACAATAATTTAAAATTTAAAAGTTAAAATTTAAAATAGAATCACATTAATGAGAAGGTTTAATAAATTTAAAATGAAAAACTAATAGATTGACAAATGGCAACACATTAATTAAAATGTCTAATATGGTGACGTTTGGCAAAAGAGCTACTCTTTTATTAGTATAAAGATAATCATTGATTCAAATAAATACGTAAAATATAGACAAAACTGCAAAAATAGTCCCTGTGGTTTGCATTTTTTCAGGAAACAAGTCCAAACAGTGACTTTTTTTGATTCGTGGTCCTTTTGGAGTGGTTTGTATGTGAAAATGGTCCCTCCGAAAATTAAAATGACTATAATACCCTTGGGGTATTTATTTTTCATTTTTCTTTCATTATTCTTAAAATTTAATATTTATTTATTTATTTTAACAATTAAAAAAATAAAAAAGGTCCCACCTCTCTCTCTCTCTCTCTCTCTCTCTCTCTCTCTCTCTCTCTCTCTCTCTCTCTCTCTCTCTCTCCGGTGATCTAGAGCCAGCCACCACACCCCGTCGGCCACTAAAATGTCACCGTAAATCCCACACACTACACCACCCCTGCTGCCACCACCTTCTCTCCACCGGAAACAACCATCCCAACCTCACTCGACTGCTGGAGCAACCTCCGACCACCAAACCACCTCCTTTCCCTCCCCCCTCTCTTTCATGTTCGTTACCAGCATAATAGAAACAGGGCAGCAAGGTCGCCTCCTGATTGCTATAGGAAATAACCATCCTAACCCCACTCGAGTGTCGGAGCAACCTCCGCCTACAATCTCGATGCAATCTAAATGAAAGTAATTAAATACCATCTAATACCCAAACTATACCAACCTAAATTAAGGGGCGTCAACCTTCATAATCCGAAATTAAGCCACCAAACTGAGAAAAAGGTTGTTGATTGGAATACGTAGAACAAACATCAACCAAATACGGTCCCTGTGGTATCGTTGCTGATAGGAAGTCGGAAATTGCAGAGGGAAACATGGGTTCATCGCTTCCCGTGGTTTAAAGAACCCCAACTCCAGTATACCCTAAAACAATCACACAACAATAAACTCAAAATTTCGATCCAACACAAAATCTGATCATCGGGGATAAAATAAAATGTTACCTGAAGCCGATTAAGAACGCAAGTGTATTTCCCCCAAAGCTCCAGCCGACGGGATTCGACAGATCGGGAAGAAAGGAACGAAGGCGGCTAACAGGAAGCTCCGATGATGGCTGAGAAATCACGAGGAAAGGATGGGCAGTCGATCTATTGTGAGCCCTCCATGGTTCATTTGCTTCCCAGTAGCAACACACGACAACACACGAAGGGGAGGAGGAGCAAAGTAGTCGCCAATCAAGGTGGTGTGTTTTGGATCTTTTGGAGAGAATGACGATCTTTAGGGGTGTTTGGGTGGCGTTGCTCGGCCGGAAGAGGAAGGAAAAGGCAGCTCCGGTGGCCGACAACCTTCCTTGTTCGGTGGTGAAGAAAAATGGGAAGGAATGAAGGAATGTCTTCTACCTGATGAATGAAGGAGAGAGAGAGAGAGAGAGAGAGAGAGAGAGGTGGGCCCTTTTTATTTTTTTAATTGCTAAAATAAATAAATAAATATTAAATTTAAGAATAATGAAAGAAAAATGAAAAATAAATACCCCAAGGGTATTATAGTCATTTCAATTTTCGGAGGGACCATTTTCACATACAAACCACTCCAAAAGGACCACGAATCAAAAAAAGTCACTGTTTGGACTTGTTTCCTGAAAAAATGCAAACCACAGGGACTATTTTTGCAGTTTTGTCTAAAATATATCATCTTATAATTTGTATAAATTTTATTTTATTATAATTTGTATAAATTTTATTATATTTTTATTCTAATATTATTAATTTAATGTAATGAAAATATGATTTAAATTTTGAAATTTGAAATTTAAAATGAAGAATTAATAGATTGATAAGTGATATGATATTAATTACAAGTATCAATAGATTGACAAGTGTCATGATATTTATTACAATGTCTAACATGATGACACATAGCAAAAAAACTAATTTTTATTAGTTAGAGTATAGGGATATATATATATATATATATATATATATATATATATATATATATATATATATATATATATATATATATAAAATGAAATTGACAAAAAGTAATTCTACACGCAACACATATTCCAACAAAAATAACACAAAACAAAATACAATCAACTAAAAAATGATCATTCACATAGTCCAGAATGCGTGCAGAGAACTCAAAGCCACAATCCACAACCGAAAATGAACGTTCATAATCCATTCTATAAATTTTTTCTCTATTCTTTTTTACTTTTTTTTTAACTTGAATACTCTTTTCTTTTTGGGTTTTTTTGAGGGAGAGGAACACAGTCTATACACATCATAAAATAGACAATGGATCACACTAACATCCTAACACCAACATAACAAAATAAAAACTTCAATCGATTTCGCCTTCCTCCACATCAGCAGCAGCATTGATCCCACCTGGCATGACAGGTGGCTGGAGGTCCATGTCAGCATCATCCTCTTCATGCTCATCTCTTTTCATGTATAACCCTAGTTGTTCCAAGGGATTGCTGGCCCCAAATTTGAAACTGCCTAATGCTTCTAGGGATCCATGATCGGGACTTGTCTCATCTGCTGACATCATCGGTAGTTCGGGATTCACCGTGCTTAGCATTTCAAGATCCTCGATAAATCGCGATGTTTCATCAATTTCAACTGTTTTCTCCATCTACATTTACACAAAAACATAAATAACAAATTTTAACACTAAAAAAATAATTAATCAAATTACTATTATTATCATGCGAGTATTTTTCACTTTAGGAGTTTCGTACAATTGTTTTGGATTTCGACGGATTTAGTCCTTCTAATTTTGTAATTTATAGAAAATGTCACTGAAATTTTTCTTCTTTTTTTTACAAAAACTGGCGATATGTTTTTAAGATTTTTGTATGTTAGCAGGTTTGGCCCCTGTGTACAAAATAATTTACAAAAATTGTCCCTGTATTTTACATATAGAAGTTTTGCCAAAAGTTTTTTAGTTATAGAATTTTGCCACAACTGTTTTGGATTTTGACAGATTTAGTCCCTGTAATTTACATTTAAGAGTTTTGCCAAAAAGGTTTTTAGTTTTGAAGTTTTGCCACAATTGTTTTGGAGTTTGACAGATTTAGTCCCTGTAATTACATTTAAGAGTTTTGCCAGAAAGGTTTTAGTTTTGAAATTTTGCTACAATTGTTTTGGATTTTGACAGATTTAGTCCCTGTAATGTTCTAATTTACAGAAAAGATACCTGTGAATTTTTTTATATAAAAACAGTCCATACATTTTGAGATTTTTACAAAAATTGTCCCCTGAAATTTTGTAATTTACAGGTTTAGCCCTCGCATACAAAATAACTTGCAAAAACTGTCCCCATAATAAACAGAAAAGGTCCTCACGTATTTTTTTTACAGAACCAGTCCATTTGTTATAGATTTTTGTACGGTGGCAGGTTTGGCCCTGTGTACAAAATAATTTACAAAAATTGTCCCTGTAATTTACAAAAAAGGTCCTCGTGTATTTTTTTACATGAAAAATCCATTTGCTTAAAAAAGTTAAAAAAAATAGTCCCCAACTAATTGAAAATTTGCAGATTACACCCCCTGGCAATAATATATTGCTATGTTTCATCCCTACACTTTTTTGGTTTTAATGCTTACGCCACATGACTTATGTATATTTGCAGGTTTGCTCCTTACACTTTTGGCATTACGCAAGTCTATTCCCCCCAACTTACTAATTAAAATTACTTTAAAAGACCCCAAAGAACTTTTTAAAGATATACTCATAATTCATGTAAAAGTAACCTTCATTCTATATTAAATATTTATATTCATACCTTCAATAAAGCCTGTCGAGCAGCTTCTCTCTCAAGATCCCTTTTCCTTTTTGCTTCCAAAGCAGCTTCAGCTTCAGCTCGCTTTCGAGCGTTTTCAGCTGCTTCTGCTGCAGCTTGTAATCGCGCTTTTTCTATTTTTATTTTTTTTTATAAAATAGAATTTGTAATTTAATAATCTTGTTGGCTGAAATCAAGTTATATAAACTTAGAAAACAAGTTAAACTAATCTCCAACCTTTTCTTTTTTGATTTTCTAATTCTTCTTTCTCCCTTTTGAGTTTCTCAGGGTCCCCTTTCTCAACCTGAATCAATGTCTTTTCTCTCGCCTTGAAAATCGTGTCAGCAAATCGGTTTTTTAATACTGCAGCTCTGTATGATTTCCCAGGTGACACCTGTCTTGAATTTGGAGCACTGTCACCTAATTATAAAAAATATATATATATTATTAGAAATTATTATATATATATATATATATATATATATATATATATATATATATATATCTAATTGCAATTCACAGATAAATAGTATATTTTTATGTTCCATACTTTGGCCATAATAGTTTTGTATATTGACAGGTTTGGTCCCTGTGTAGAAAATAAATTACAATGAAAAGGTCCGGGTAAAGATTTTTTTACATAAAAGGTCCATGTGTTGTAAAATTTAACAAAATGGTCCCTGCCTAGTAGAAAATTTATAGATTACGCCCCCACTAAAGCAGGGATAATTAGAAATTAATTTTGTTTAAATATGATGCTAAATTCTCAATGCTCACCATCATCTTTTTGGCTATCTGATTCAACAGAGGTTGGCTTTTGTTGAGACATGTGATCAACTTGGTCCAACCCACTAATTGACTCTGAAAATTGAAAAATAAAATATTAAATAATTTTAGATTTTAGAACCCTTTAAAAGAGGAAAGAAAATGGTTACTTACGATTATCAATCAGGTCACTTGTACCTGCCTTTTCCTCTAAATCTGCTGCAGCAAGATTTTTCTGTTTATTGGATATAAAATAAATAAGTTAATATTACAAGCATAAAAAGAAAAAAGTTACATGTTATGAGGAAGATAGATAGATACCTGAGACACCTCTAATGGGTTAGTGGCTTTAATGTCATTTTGTCCATTTCCACTAGTATCTGCATAAACAATATAAAACTGAATATCTTACATATAGTTAACAAAAAGCCAAAGTATTGTTTTATCAACTTTTGAATCAAATCATATAGTTAACATCATCATTCATCAGATAAGGAGTTTTACATGCAACTATAAACACTGACAGTTGGTGTACTACTTAAAATCATAATATTAAAAGAGTACCCAAATTACCACTTGAGGTTCTTGATGTTGTCCTTGTGTCACTTTTCTTGCTTGTTCCTTTTTCCTTTTCATCTGGAGTGTAGCTTGAGACAGGTGGCTCATTCCCCCCAATATCTATATCCTCTTCCACAGGATCATTCCCTGTAACATGTGACATGTCATGGAAATCTAAGTTAAACAGTTGACTAACATTGACCAAACACCCATGAATGTGAGAAAGAGAAAACGGTTATTAACCTCTATATAGTTGCATAGTTGAGTTGCTAATCCCTGATTCATGTAGCAACTGAAACCGATGATGAAGAATCATTGTTAGACTTACATCCTGTTATAAATTAGGAAGATGAAATGTATTTAAAATAGTACCTCAATGACACAAGGCTCTGCTTTTCCTTGATTTTGTTGCTCATGTATATGGTTGTCTAACATCTTGCGTAATTTGAACAATGTATCATTATTAAGATCATCAATATCAATTTCTATTTCATCTTCTACTGCTTCATTCCCACTTGAGCTGTGTTCTCTTAAAAAGTCGATGATATTATCTGGCAAATCTGTAAGATGAGCTTCCAACTCCCTGCTTAGATTAAGCTTTTCTTCACTTGTCATCACCAACTTAGCTTCTGGAAACGGTTCTTGTTGTATTGAGGTGATCTTTCTTTTCTTTGATGGAGGAATTGGTTTAACCAAATCAATCTCTTCAAATTGTTGTTGAGAATTTTGAGGTAGTTTCTTTTCGATGGGCTTCCATCTTAGCTCGAAAAACTTATGAAGAACATCTGCCATGACATGGACATCATTTCCAGGGGGGTTGTAAGTCATGGCATTGGAAAAGGTGAGTCGGATATCAGCGACAAATTCAAGGGGACCTGTGTATTTCCCTGAAGAAAGTTTTTCTTTTATTGTCCCTAAATCCATGGGATTCTTGATGACATTGAAGTAATCTGGTATTTTCAATGCAACAACATCAACAGGTTTGTTAAACACCCAGCCATGTTGATGGGACATCAACTTCTTCAATAAGTTCTCACATTGTTTCTTCAGTAATGGAGTAAAAGTCCCTGTGTCATTAACAGATGAAAACCTTCCCATAATACCACGATTAAGGGCCTTTGACTTTTGACTATGGTCAATCTTTCTCCCAGAGCCAGATGATTTCTTCAAGTTTGAGCTAAGAATATCATTAGAAGATGATATTGTGGCAACACGAGGCTTATCAACATCCAATCTTTTCTGAAATGTCCTAAGTCTGTCAAGTTCAGATTTCAATTGGAGTAATAATTTCTTTTTCTCTATGGGTGAGAGCTTTGACAAAGGAACAACATGTACAGGAACACCAAAACCATCGGATAATGCAGAGCTTAGCTTGATCCATTTTTTCCTATGGTTGATCGAGTCCTCATAACCAGATGCATCCATATCATCACGTCCAGAGCAACCAGATCCTTCTGATTCATAATTGGGGGGAAACCCACCAGAATAGGCATCAGGGAACATATCCTTCTTCGCCATATTGCAATCAACACTTCACACCCAACCAGAATGATGTATATATCAAACCCTAGCCCAAAGATTTCACGCACGTCCCTGAATATTCATGACAAGCCAATTTAACTCACAAACGGATCCATTATCAAATCCCTCATTCCTCTCTCATATTCCTCTTTAACAAAGAAAAGATCGCACACGCTCTCTAAACGCGGAATAAACTTAAATACGTATTCTCTGAAATTAGGGTTTCCATGTTCATATTTCGATCCATAAAAGATGTACAAATTCAATACTTGTAACCGATTACCATGTATTACAGAATTCTCAAATCGAACGTTTGGGTTAACAATTTCTCCAACCTAAACCTAAAATTGAAACGTTTTGTTTTGAAAAATTAAACGAACGAGGGGAGAAAAATCGTAATCCAAAGGAGAAAACCTAATCTTACCGCAAAAATCCTCTTTGGGTCGAAAAAGAGCCAATTCTCCTCCGCAAAGACGAACTTCAATTCGCACAGAAGCTTAATTCAGCGCAATTCAAACTCATAGCATCAAATCACCAACAATAACGCACCGACAACGAAGATAACCCTAAAAACGGAAGATCTCTACTGGATTTGAAGACGACAAAGCTCAAAGAATATTGTGCTCGAAACCCTAGAAAACAAAACGACGGGGGCGCGGGTACTTCCCAAGGGCTCCGAACGAGAAGAGTATATGATCGTACGGCAGAAAATGTAAGCTTTTTAGGGGATGAAGAGAGTGACGCCTCTTTATCTTTTTCGTGTCCATAAGTGGGAGCCTCGTTTCACCGACTCCTGATAAATCGTAGCCGTTGATTCACGCCGTCTTCGGAATCGACGGTGAGAACAGCGCTTCAGATCTAGTGATAGACCATGTGATGCAGATCACGTGCAATAAAGGCGGTGACTTGGTCCTCAAACTATAACTTCATTCCATCTTTAGTCCCTTAAGTCCAAACATTTATATTTAACGCTATTTTTTTTACTTATGACAAAACCGTAACAATCGTCCTTTTGGTATGTTTTTTTAGTGGGTTTTGTTCTAATCCTTAATTTTTTGGATTGAAGCTCCTTTTATATATATATATATATATATATATATATATATATATATATATATATATATATATATATATATATATATATATATATATATATATATATATATATATATATATAGTTTTGCATAAGAGATCCACATCATTTGACTCCATTTCAGGCCCAGCCTTACATAGATGAAAAATAAGCCCTTGCTTAAGGCCCCATTTAACCCATATTTCAATTAGGGATTAACGGTTTGGATTTTCCATTAACGCAATAAGCAGAAATAATTCTCGGCAACTATTCTTTCTGTGAATCTGTGTCCTCTGAGTTCATTCTTCATTCTCCTCTATCCTCGTAACCGCATGATGGATTACCACTACCGTCTACCAGTTTTAATTTGATTCTCGATTCTAATCTTCTTCTTCTTGGCTCTGATGATCTGACCAATTCTTATTCAAAAATCAAAAAAAAGAGGTTAGTTCGATAGTTGATTCTTCTTTCTGAAAGGTTGATAATCTCTTACTATTTGTCTCTTTCCTTAGCGAATTTTTGATTCTTCCTATAATCCTGTTTGTGTTTGAGTTTAACTGTTTGTACTTTGTATATGAGCATTTTTCCTGTTGCTGTCTCACAATTAGATTCGTTTTGTGTTTGTAAGTATGTTTTAAAGTTTTGTATGATTCATTGTTGTTAGTTGTAAGATTGAATTTTCTGATTTTAGAGCGACGCAAGTAAATATTTTCTGCAATTTTTTAGTGACATGTTGTTTTAGAATTTAGATATATATTATGCTAAATTGTTTTACTTTGATGAAGTTAAAACTATTAATTTTGATGTAGAAATCTATTTGATGTAGAAAAGAAGGAATAAATCTATTTTTTGAACTTTGATGTAGACTGATTCTTCTTTCTTGATTAGACTATTTATTAAGGTTAATAGGGCTTAATTTTTTTAATATTCATTGTGTCAAGTTGAATTTTGGGGTTTGAAACGATTTTTGTTAGAAGTTGCAATGGTGGAATGAATTTGAGTTTTTTGAAGGTCAAGGCTAACAATAACTGTCAGGAACTCAAAGGCCCCAAAATTTTGGTTCGCTTAGAGCCCCCAAATTGGTTGAGCCGCCCCTGCTCCACTCATTTGACAATCGGAAAATTTTGTGTCAACAACAGTCACTAGAGATTAGCACCGACAAATGGTAACAATAGAGTCTTTCATATTCCGAGAAAATATGATCAAACATGCTATGATTTATAAGAAATAAAAAGGTTAATATGGTCAAAAATAAGTGACCAAAAAGATATACCGCTACAAATAATGGTTAGTGTATTTGGAAAGTACACCGTAACGTGATCCCACGGATGTAAACTCTATAAATATCTGACTCCGAGGAGTTCTGATTTTTTTTTAAAAAGTAAAAATCAACCGCGTATTAACGTAATCAACATCAAAATTGTATAAATAAATCGTTTGAGTTATGACTAAAGTCATTAAAAGGAAATCATGGTATCCCAAGAGATAAAAACTTATAAAAGAAAAATGTCAAAAACGGAGTCTATACAGAGAAGATACGATTTTTGGAAAAATATAAAATACGGGCTAAAAATAATAGTTAAAATTTAACAATGCAATCTTAAGGAAAGTTATAGTACTAGTAGAGAGTTATACAAATATATAAAGAGGGTAAGAAACAAGATTCATATAAGGAATATATGAATTTTTATAGGAAATTTAGCGATGCGCGCCAAGTGTGCGCCATGCTTGATGTGTTAGGTTTAAATGTTTTTAGTATCTATTGTGTGTATGTAGGATTAATTCTGGATCAATCATTTTAGTTATTTTAAGAAAGTAATTAATGTATGTTAAATGTTAATATTTAATTAATAATCATTATATCTTCAACATGTAATATGCATTAATTACTTTCTTAAAATAACTAAAATGATTGGTCCAGAATCAATCTTACATGCATACAATAGATATTTAGAACAAAATAACCTGAATCAATCTTACATGCACATAATAGATAGTTAGAACAAATAACCTAAGCTATATATATATATATATATATATATATATATGCACAAAAAAACCCTAAAAATCATAAAAATGCATAAAAAAAATACAAAAGACATCACAAAACTTTTTTTTTGAATTTTTTTATCAAAAAATCGCAGCATTTTTTACAATTTCGCTGAAAAAAATAAAAAATCAATTTTTTTTCTTTTTTTGTAAATTTTTTTCAGCGATTTTGACCTAAAAGTTGCGATTCTTTGATAAAAAATTAAAAAAAAAAAAAATTTGTGATCTGTAAGTATTTTTTTTATGCATTTTAATGATTTTTTGGGTTTTTTTTGGGTTTTTTTTAGGTTTTTTATTTTCCATAGAACCTAAACCTATATATATATATATATATATATATATATATATATAATGGGTTATGGGTTTTACAAGTAATAACACGGATAAATCCTTATACACTTAAAGGTACATACAACCTATTAGATCTAGTCATAACACTATTGAAGTAATTGTGAGAACAAGGATCTAGATGCGTAGGGACAAGGTTTGAAAACTCAAACGGAGTTAATGCTAAAGATCAATGTCTGCTTCTGATTAAGTGTTCCAGTTAAGTCTGGCAAGACCAGTCAAGACAGAAGATGAAAATCAACAAAGTACTTCAAGTATTAAAGGCAATCTTCAGAAAAGTCTCAATATTTATGGAAAAGTTACATTTTAGTCCCAAGATTTTTTTCGAAGAAAAAGTCCTGAAAATTGGCAAAATTTTGCAGTTTGACCCTTTTTGACCGGTTGAAACCGGTACCAAATTAATTTGGAACTATTTCGTAAACTAACCCAATATATTGGGACTTTTATATAAACAAAAATATTAGGACTTTTCTGTAAACAAACATATTATGACTTTTCTACAAACAAAACCCTTATTATTATTATTATTATTACTATTAAAAATATAAATACGAATACTATTTTTTGGACTTGTTATTATTAATATTGTTACTAATACATTTAAATGCATTTAAATGAAAAAAATAATATTAATGGCATTATTTAAAGGTGGAGGTGGAGGAGATGGTGATGTTTTTAACATTGAAATCATGAATGTTTGCTTGTATATTTTTAGTTTGTATAGGTCATTTCACATTTGTTATTATTGTTTTCAATTCAAAATAATAATACTTAACAATTTAAAAGAAGTTACATATTTGTAAATTGTTTATAAATAGTTTAAGGTATATGTGTTTCTCACTTTGTATATAAAATTATTTAAGGTAGAAGAAATACTTTCCAAATCTAACAAATCCACTACAAACATCTACATTGGTAGCTCATATCAAAATTCAAAAGTAATAAATTATAATATCTTGTTTAATAAAAAGTAATATGACATGTTTTTTTGGATTAATACTTTTGAATTTTGATTAATCCTTTTGAATTATTCATATTATTTTTTATTAAACAAGATATTGTAATTAATACTTTTGAATTTTGATATGAGTTACCTATGTAGATGTTTGTAGTGGATTTGTTGGATTTGGAAAGTAATTCTTGTACCTTAAACAATTTTATATACAAAGTGAGAAACCCATCTACCTTAAACTATTTATAAACAATTTTACAAATATGCAACTTCTTTTAAATTCTTAAGTATTAATATTCTGAATTGAAAACAATAATAACAAATATTAAATGATCATATACAAAGTAAAAATATACAAGCAGACATTCACGATTTCAATGCTAAAAGCATCATCATCTCCTCCACCTCTACCTTTAAACAATGTCATTAATATTATTGTTTCATTTAAATACATTTATATGTATTAGTAACAATATTAATAATAACAAGATCAAAAAATAATATTTTTATTTATATTTTTAATAATAATAATAATAATAACAATAATAATAATAATAATAATAATAATTGTAACAACGTAAATTTCAAAACAAAAATTTCATTTTGTCACAACCATTTTCACATAAAATATCCAATAATAGTTATCAAAACATATCGTGTCCCAAGATCACAAAAATCAAATCCTCTCTCTAGTGGGTACGAGTCACGTCGGCGCCTTTCCACGGTCCTCGCTAGTACCTGAAACACATAACACAACAACTGTAAGCATAATGCTTAGTGAGTTCCCCAAAATACCCTTACACACATACACCTTTCCAGGCCATACTCTACACGACCTTCCGGTCCATGTGTCTCAGGGGACTTTCGTCCCAGTCCCAGTAGACCTTCTGGTCCTACTCGTATCGACCTTCCGGTCCATGACTCCATGACCTTCCGGTCCACGTCACAATGCCTTCCGACCCATATCATACATAGCATACATATCACATACATAACGCATACAGAACATGCAACGCATAGCATACAAAACACGCAACTCATAGCATACAAGACCTTCCGGTCACACATAGGTACCTTTCCAAGTACAGTATAGTGAAACGACTCACCTCTGATATCTCGGTAAGTCTCTGTCTCGGTAGAAATGTGATCTAGCCTCCACCTAATCACATAAAGCAAATACTCCCATAAATATAACTATACCCCAACCTTTCTTAACATCCTCAAAAGGGTAAAAGACCATTTTACCCCTCTCCTGGCTCAAAGGCCTCACTGTTGACCAAACCCTAAAGTCAACAAAAGTCAACTGTCAACTTTGACCTGACTCGTCGAGTGCACTTGGGCGACTCGGCGAGTCTACACGTGTCCACTGACTCTCTTAGTCCCTCTCTTGGCACGTCGAGTCTTTCTCTTTACTCGACGAGTCACACCTGGCATGAATCGCGGGGTCACCCCGACTCAACTCGTTGAGTCTCAAGAACAACTCGGCGAGTACCGCCTTGAACCCCAGTCCTCTAATCCCCTTCTGACTCACTGAGTTATCCCCCAACTCAGCAAGTCTACTCACAGAGGTATTCACGTGAAACCCTAACCCTACTCGCCGAGTCTCAAAAACAACTCGGCGAGTTCATGCCATGCACCAGCTCTATTGGCCTCCTGGGGTCAGATCTATGCCCTAATCCATAGATCTGACCTTCCCAAGCACGAAAGTCACGTAAAGCTCGAAACTTGATGCTTATATATCAACATAATGGCATCAAATGGTGATTTAGTCCCAAAAATGGCAACCTAAGTCCAATAACCCCAAAATGACTCATAAAGCTCCTTGGGTTAAACTCTCTGGACCTCTTTGGGTCCATTTCCAAAGCACAAACTCGAGAGGGGACTAAATACTCTACATACTCTTCTTCTAAAGGGTTTAAAAACCCTAACTCTATGAATCAACACCCAAAACTGGAGAAGGTCCGAAGGAATACCTTAATATGAAGCCTTTGATCTCTAAAGACACTAGATTTGCACTTCCTTCAGCCTTTTTTTTGCCTTGGTCACCTTCTCCTTCAAATTTCACCAACAAATGATCAACAATGGCCTCTCTTCTCCTCACAAGCGATCTAGGACTCTCTCTAGGGTGTGGTAGTCGCAAATCGCAATGGACGGCCATAAGGGCCTTTAAATAGGTCTCAAACCCTGGAAATTAAGGTTTCATTAAACAACGTGGACTCGCCGAGTCCACTCATGAAATTGCCGAGTCCAACTGTGAACTCGCATACGAATCCGCGACCATACTCGACAAGTCTAGACACCAACTCGCCGAGTTCCCCCACAAAACCCAAAAATAAAGGAACAAAATCTCATACCTGGGAATCCGGGTGTTACAATTCTCCCCCACTAGAATTAGACTTCGCCCTCGAAGTCTTACTCTGCAAACAACTCCGGATGCTGCTCCCGCATCTCACGCTCCGGTTCCCAAGTCAACTCTGACCCTTTCCGATGCTGCCACTGGACTTGCACCAGTGGCACTTCCTTGTTCCTCAAAACCTTGATCTTCCGATCCTTGATCGCCATCGGTCTCTCAGCATAATTCAGGCTCGCATCTATCTAAATATCTTCTAATGGCACCACTGCCGACTCGTCGGCTATACACTTTCGCAACTACGATACGTGGAAAGTGTCATGAATCTAACCCAACTCTAATGGCAACTCCAAACGATAGGCTACCCTGCCCACCCTCGCGATCACCTTGAAAAGGACCAATATATCGGGGCCCAAATTGCCCCTCTTCCTGAATCGGATCACTCCTTTCCAAGGAGAGACCTTCAGGAGCACGAAGTCGCCGACCTGAAACTCGAGCTCGGACCGGCATCTGTCTGCATAACTCTTTTGCCGACTCTGAGCGGTCAACAACCTCTGTCTGACCTGCTGGATCTGCTTTGTCGTCTGAAGCACAATCTCAGTGCTGCCCATCACACGCTGCCCTACTTCTCCCCAGCAAATGGGGGTTCGACACCTCCTCCCATACAACAGCTCAAAGGGCGGCATGCCAATGCTCGAATGATGGCTGTTTTTATAAGAAAGCTCCACCAAGGGAAAATACGTGTCCCAACTCCTTCTGAAATCCAATACACATTCCCGAAGCATATCCTCGAGCGTCTGAATCGTCCACTCACTCTGCCCGTCCGTCTGTGGGTGGTATGCGGTACTGAAATGCAGCCTCGTACCTAACTCCTTGTGAAACTTCTTCCAAAATTTGGAAGTAAATCGCACATCTCAATCTGAAACAATCGAGATCGGAACTCCATGCTGCGATACCACCTCCCTCACATACAACTCTGCCAGCCTCTCAGCAGAAGAGCTCTCATTGATAGCAAGAAAGTGAGCGCTCTTCGTCAACCTGTCCACAATCACCCAAATTGCATCGACACCCCTCGCGGTCCTTGGCAATTTGGTGATGAAATCCATGGTAATTTGTTCCCATTTCCACTCGGGAATCTCTAATGGCTGCAGCTTACCATGTGGACGTTGGTGTTCGGCCTTAACTCTGCAACAAGTCAAGCATCTCTCTACAAACCATGCGACATCCCTCTTCATACACGACCACCAATATTCTTTTTTTAGGTCCAAATAAATCTTAGTGGCCCTGGGATGGATCGAGAATTTTGATCGATGAGCCTCTTCCAACAAAATGGTACGCGTTCCACCCACGAACGGTACCCATATCCGACCCTGAAAAGTCATAAGCCCCCGGCTATTGGTAATGAATTCTGATACCAGACCGACAACTCGCTCTCTCTTTTGGCTTTCTGACCTCACAGCCTCAGCCTGGGCCCCACTGATGGCATCCAACACCGGGGTCATCACTATCAATCTCAAACAAACATCCCGCATTGGGGCGCCCTCTGCCCTTCGGCTCAGAGCATCGGCTACAACATTAGCCTTGCCCGGGTGGTATAGGATCTCACAGTCATAATCCTTGACCACGTCCAACCACCTCCTCTAGCGCATATTCAGGTTGGGCTGATCCATAAAATACTTCACGCTCTTGTGGTCCGTGTATATCGTACACCGAACCCCATACAGATAATGTCGCCAAATCTTGAGGGCGAACACTACCGCTCCCAGTTCCAAATCATGAGTGGGATATCTCGACTCATGAGGCTTGAGTTGCCTCGATGCATACGCTATCACATGCCCCCTCTGCATAAGCATCGCTCCCAATCTGGATTTCGATGCATTAAAATATACCACAAAATCCTCCATCCCTTCCGGAAGGGCTAATACCGGGGCCTCGCATAACTTCTGGCAAAGTGTCTCAAATGAGGTCTGCTGCTCCGGACCCCATGAAAATGTAACACCCTTCCGAGTCATCTTGGTGAGTGGCACAACGATCTTGGAGAAATCCTTAATAAATCTTCGATAATAGCCGGCCAATCCCAGAAAGCTCCTGATCTCGGTGGGTGATCTTGGCACCTCCCACCCCATGATTGCCTCAATCTTGGCCGGATCGACCAATATCCCATTCTGGTTGACGAGATGTCCCAAAAACTGAACCTCTCGTAACCAGAACTCACACTTGGAGAATTTGGCATACAGCCTCTCCGATCTCAGAACTCCAAGGATCTCCCTCAAATGCTCCTCATGTTGTTCTCTGGACCTCGAATATACCAAAATATCATCAATGAATACGATCACCGACCGGTCCAGCATCGGCCTGCACACCCTGTTCATGAGATCCATGAACGCAGCTGGTGCATTGGTGAGCCCAAAAGGCATCACCACAAACTCGTAATGCCCATAACGAGTTCTGAATGTTGTCTTCTGGATGTGTTCATCCTGAACCCTCATTTGATGATAACCCGACCTCAAGTCTATCTTGGAGAACCAAGATGCCCCCCTGCAACTGATCGAACAGATCATCGATCCTCGGCAACGGATATCGGTTCTTGACCGTCAACTTGTTCAAATCCCGGTAATCAATACATATCCGGTGTGAACCATCCTTCTTTTTGACAAAAAGGATCGGTGCTCCCCAAGGTGAGCTACTCGGTCGAATAAACCCCTTCCCCAACAGCTCCTAAAGCTGCGAGGATAACTCCTGCATCTCTGGCGGGGCGAGGCGATAAGGCGCCTTGGTGATAGGTGCTGCTCCCGGCACCAAATCGATACGGAATTCCACTTGCCTCTACGGAGGCACGCCCGGTAGTTCCTCGGGAAAAACATCCGGAAACTCGCACACTATCGGAACCTCATCAATCGAACTTGGCCTCCCCGCGGCCACTCGCGTGTCCATCACATAGGCTACGAATCCACTGCAGCCTTGCTGCAAACTCTGCCTCGCCCTGGCAGCCGAACAAAACGCTGACCCAAACCGGGTCCCCTCACCATACACCGTAAGCACTCCCCTACTAGGGTCTCGTATCATCACCAACTGACGCTCGCAGTCTATAACAGCTCCAAATCAACTCAACCAATCCATGCCCACTATAATACACATGTCCCCCATCACAATCGGGACCAGATCTATCGGGAACTCTACATCGAAGATCTCAAGGATACACTTTCAAATCACCTCCGAAGCATACACTGCTCGCTCATCAACTATGGAAACTCGCAGAGGTCGACTCAACGCCTCTCGACGGATACTAATGTGCTGACTAAATGCCAAGGAAACAAATGACCGACTCACACCCGAGTCAAATAATACCAAATCAGGTACAAAACTCACAAGAAAAGTACCTACACATATCATCATATAAGTACAACATCATAAACAAAAGATAAAATACATAATACATACCAGCCACAACATCGGGCCCGCGCGGACCTCCTCCGCAGTCAACTGAAAAGCTCTCCCATGAGCCTTCGGAGCCTCGGCCTTCACCGGTCGAACCTCGGTAACCCTAGAAGCAGGCGCAGATCCCTGCGCTGATCCCTGGTGTAGCTGAGGGCACTCGGCCTTCTGATGGCCGGTCTGGTTGCAATGGAAGCAAACCATAAATCCTTTGGGACAATCCCTAGCGATATGCCCCTCCTTGCCACATTTGTAGCAAGCACCCGATCGACAGGCCCCCTCATGTCCCTTGTCACACTTCCCACAAGTGCGGCCCTTCTGGCCTCCAGTCCTCGAATTGGCGGACTTGGTCTGCTTGGCTGCCGGCTGAGACTGAGCCGGCCGCCGATCCATCCTCTGAGACTCGGCCTCCTCCCTGGCCTGAGTCTCCAACTCAATCTCCCTCTTCCGGACATTTTCCTGGAGCTCAGCAAATGTCCGGTACGTCGAGTTCGACACGAACTCCCGAATATCCCTCCTCATAACACCTAAATACCGGCTCATTCATGTCTGCTCAGTAGACACCTGCTCAGGGCAGAACATCGCCCTCTCATGAAACTTCTGGGTGACCATAGTAACCGAATCATTACCCTGCTTGAGGGTCAAGAACTCCTGAACCAACCATTCCCTCTCCACCGGGGGAACATACTCATCTCTGAACATGGTGGTGAACCTCTCCCAGGTTACCGCTAAAATCTATGCAAGAGTGAAGTTTGTTGTTACGAACTTCCACCAATCCTTCGCTCCCAAGCGAAGCTGGTTCAAAGCAAACCGTACCCTCAGATGCTCCGGACATGAACATGTATAGAAGCATCCCTCAATGTCAGCAATCCATCTCATCGCAGCGATCGGATCTTGCGTCCCATCAAACTCGGGTGGCTTCGTGTTGCTGAACTCCTAGAACAACAATGAGTCACCTCCCTGAGGCCTGGCAGCAGCCACAACTGCTGTAGCTGCAGCGGCTGCGACCTCAGTCACCGCGGCGTACCGCTCATCAAAAGTCTCCAAAAGTGTGGTCTTGATAGACCCAAACATTGTAGATGTAAAATTGTAAAAGTCGAATATAGTGTTTTGTATAGTTTCGCATTTTATGTTATTTTACTAAGTCATCTTTGTGCGAAGTGAAATGTCTAGACTTAGTATATTTTTTGTACACTCATGTTCCCTATAAATAGGGACTGAGGTTAGAAGTAGAAGATAGACTTTTACTAACAAACATATCCTTTCTGCTTATTCTGTAATCAGTCTTTATCAATATGAGATCTGATTAATATTTACTCTTCGTGTTCTAAATCTTCAATTACTGAAATCAAACTTTGTTTTCTCAAATCACGATAACAATTCTCATCAATTGGTATCAGAGCGGGTGTTCTTGATTTTCATCAAGAATTGATCCTTGATGGCTATTTTGATTTGGTGATTCTTATTGTTCATTGATCTTCATGTTTAGAGAGTGTTTTTGTGTTCTAGAAGTCGAATTTTTCCTTGATTTGATCCATAATTCGACTTTCTCTCTCTAGAATACTTGTGTGTATCACTTTCTCTCACTAGAATTTGATTCATATTCACTTTATCTCTCTAGAAAACCCAAGTTCATATCAATTGATCAAAGATGGAAGAAACAATTTGTGAAGTTTTTTTTATGGAGGATTATCCATGGTCATTTAGTTTTGAAGGAGTTCTCAATTGTTTTGTAACCGGGTATTTCAAACAAAATACACTCATTTCTAGTATGAAATGTGAATGTGGAAAATTCAATGGTTATCCTCTTGATCATGATCATCATAAGACGTTGCTTAATCGTTTGGTAACAACTTATCATGAAAGAAGAAAGAAGAAGAAAGATGATGAAGTAATTGAAGGAATTCGTCTTGATGAATGCATATATGGTGATAGTGTTCTTGCTTCTTACCCGGATGTTCTTGATGTTCAAGAAAAAGGAGTTCAAGTTGATTTTCAAGATGAAAAAGTTTTTTGCTCGATTGGAGTTCAAACCGATGATATTTTGTGTTCTTGTGATTCGTTTGAAGGAATGATTCCTTATCGGAAGCCGGTGGTTCAAGAAATTCACAAATATTAAACTCCAAAAGATTTGATTCAAATTCACAAAGTTGATGTTGTGGAAAGTGGGTTTGTTCATGAAATCAAGTCTTCAAGATGCAAAAAGATGAGAAAGAAAAAGAAGAAGAAGATGAAACAGAGACAATAAATCTTGATGAAAATGATGAGTTTCATGAACTAAATGATAATTTTTCTGT
The DNA here is from genome assembly GCF_051521515.1 of Lactuca serriola. Classification (NCBI taxonomy): domain Eukaryota; kingdom Viridiplantae; phylum Streptophyta; class Magnoliopsida; order Asterales; family Asteraceae; genus Lactuca; species Lactuca serriola. The sequence continues at coordinate 197,531,377 of NC_136410.1, forward strand.
TGCAGGATCTGAAAATGGAGATATGTATGAAGATGCACCATTAGATTTTGATCCTAATTTTCCACCACTTGAGAAATGGACAAGAAATCGTCCAAAAGAACAGGTAATTGGTAATCCACAAGATGGTGTGTTGACAAGAGCTCAAATTCGTGCGAAAAATGAGGTACTGAATGCGAACCAAGAACTATGTATGTTTAATGTCTTTATTTCGAAAATAGAGCCAAAGACAGTAAAGGATGCTATGGAACACTCAGATTGGGTTGTTGCTATGCAATCTGAACTGGCTGAATTTGAACGAAACAAGGTTTGGAGATTAGTTTCTAAACCTTCTGATGTTTCAATTGTCGGATTAAAATGGATTTTTAAAAACAAAACCGACAAAGATGGCAATATTATTCGAAATAAAGCTAGACTAGTGGTTAAAGGTTATTCGCAACAAGAAGGGATAGACTATGAAGAAACATTTGCACCTGTTGCAAGACTTGAAGCAGTTCGCATATTTTTAGCTTATGCTTCAAAATTTTCGTTATTTTGTTATCCGAGCAGACAACAAGCAGTATGACTTCACTGTAGCAGATTTTCCTCTGATGAACTGCAATGATTTAATTCAAGTAGCTCTGATTTTGAAGCATATGGAAGAAAATAAGCTCAAAGGCTCCGAGACTGAAGTGTTCAAGATAGGCTTCGCACATATTAAGACATTCATCGACAATTATTTCGATTGTTTGGCTCTTACAGATGAAGAATTGGCTAATGTGCTGGGAAGAGAAATGAACGTTCCTTGGGAAGAAACTTTATCTCAATCAGCATTATCGAAATATGTTGTTGGCGAAATATGCCTGAAACCTTTCGGCATGGTGTTTTCAGGAAGAGATACAAAAGGGAAACCTAAGAAGTTCTTTTTTAAAGTCTCAGAGGTGGAAAGATATAATTCTTCGCAATATACGCACTTTATTGTTCGTATGAACAATTGCAAGAAGAACAATGAAGGAGACAAGAAAGATCTCAAGAAGGTGATCTCCTGGTATGGAGAAGTGCGAAAGACAATCCACTCAGCTATTCAAAAGCTTATGGGATGAATAGCTTCGACTGTTTACAAAGGGGGAGATTGTAGATGTAAAATTGTAAAAGTCGAATATAGTGTTTTGTATAGTTTCGCATTTTATGTTATTTTACTAAGTCATCTTTGTGCGAAGTGAAATGTCTAGACTTAGTATATTTTTTGTGTGATTGTGAGTATGGATTCGCATTTGTGTGATTTTGAGTCTGGATTCGCATTTGTGTGATTTTGAGTCTGGATTTTGGATTCGGTTTTGGAATCGACTTGGAAGATGATGTTCGCAAGTCTAATTTTTGCGAGTTCGATGTTTAGGAACGATGAAAATTTTGGTTTGCATCTATGACTTGTGTTCGCATCTGAAATGGAAAACCGGGTTCGCATTTGGTGAGATAAAGATGCGAAAATTGTGGAAAAAAAATGCGAAGGAATCAATGGAACATGCGAAGAATTGACTGCATATGCTGATTTGGGGAAGAACACAAAAAGTTTCAGTTTGCATCCCTGATCTTTTCACGAAATGCCACAAGTAGTCCAACTTCGCAACTTTGAAGAACATGCCGAAAGTTTCGAAAAGAGTCCCTGCAGTTTCGTAAAATTGACAGTTTATACCCAACTTCGCATATGGGTAATAAAAGCTAAAAAATTGCAGAATTTTCAGTTCTGGTCCTTGCAGTTTGTGCGAATTTATGCTTTATGCCCGGTTTCGCAAATGGGCTAGAGTTTCGCATATTTGAATTTTTTTGGCGCAACGGGTCCCTGCAAGTTTCAGAAAGTGACAATTTCTACCCGGATTTTGAAAAATCTTGCAACTTTCACCCAAAAAGTCAAAAAATTTCATCAATTGGAAATTTTTTTTATGGCTTTTTCGTGATTGTTTTTCCGTGCAAGATTTTTGGTGATTCATTTTTGGTATACATCAAGGGGGAGTATTGTATTGTCTATTCCTCGGGCGCTTCTCATCCTTAGTGGGTTTTATAATCATTTTTTGATTATAAAAAAGGGGAGAATGATGGGTATTCGAAGCTTCTCGGGTTTGTCGAATATTCATTTGCGTATTTGAAGACCGGTGTTACTTCGAGGGGGAGTTTGGTCTTGATCGCGCTAGCTCGTTGGAGATTAAAGTCCGACACCCAATCCTAACTTTGAGGGGGAGAATGTTAGGGTGCAAAGTCATGCTTGAATGTAATGTGTTTAGGCCTTCCTCTTTGTATGTGTAAATGGGTTGAGTCTTTTCCTATAAATAGGAAGTGAGTGACTCCCATTATGTAAGGAACCATTTGGAGTGTTAGACTAGAAAGAAAAATTTTGTACAAACCCATTTGTATATTCTTTCTAGATCTAATAAGAGCTTACAAAGATTTATTTACTCCATGTGTTCTTGATTTTACATGATGAATCACTAGATCTTTCTAATTCCGCCCATGTCATCATAATCAACACCACTACAAACATCTCCAGAATCTCGGCCCTGATCGCCGCAGCCACCTCATCGTGTATCATCTGACGAAGCTCCTCGTCACTCACACCGCTCGCCTCAGGTCTGTGGCGTGTCCCAACCATGATGCCTCTGAAATACAACAAAAATTATTAGAGACTCGATCAAGCATACTCATACTCGATGACGCAACCCTACTCGTCCTCCGTTGTCCAAAAGATTCTTACTTGGAATGCTCACTGATCCGGTGTCTTCAGTAGTACGGGCCCAATACTACTGACCACACCGCATCAGTATTCACTCCAAGTCCTCCTCCTTGGATCCTGGATTACGAGTACTCTACTCTCATGAGCTCCTAACTGCTATCTACTCGCTCTCAAAGCATCTCAGCAGCAGAAATCTCCTAGGCTAAGGCATCACAAAGCAAGCCACTCTAGTCCTAATATGTATACCTAGCCTACTCTAGCATGCATAATGTAACATAACATATCTCATAACACATAATGTAAGGGTACTTTTGGGAATTCACCGTTCGGGCGCTGGCTGATCGTACACACAACTCTGCTCTGTTTGTCTCAAAACTCTTTTTACTCTTTACCAAAAATTATACTTCTTTATAAATTTTTTTCTCAAATCCTTAGTTTGAGTTCAGATACGCCCGAAGGTGCATCTGAATCTCTCAAACCAAGGCTCTGATACCAACTTGTAACAACGTGAATTTCAAAACAAAAATTTCATTTTGTCACAACCATTTTCACATAAAATATTTCATAAAATATCCAATAATAGTTATCAAAACATATCGTATCCCAAGATCACAAAAATCAAATCCTCTCTCTAGTGTGGACGAGTCACGCCGGTGCCTTTCCACGGTCCTTGCTAGTACCTGAAACCCATAACACAACAACTGTAAGCATAATGCTTAGTGAGTTCCCCAAAATACCCTTACACACATACGGCTTTCCAGGCCATACTCTACACGACCTTACGGTCCATGTGTCTCAGGGGACTTCCGTCCCAGTCCCAGTAGACCTTCTGGTCCTACTCGTATCGACCTTCCGGTCCATGACTCCCTGACCTTCCGGTCCACGTCACAATGCCTTCCGGCCCATACCATACATAGCATACATATCACATACATAACGCATACAGAACATGCAATGCATAACATACAAAACATGCAACTCATAGCATACAAGACCTTCCGGTCATACATAGGTACCTTTCCAGGTACAGTATAGTGAGAAGACTCACCTCTGATATCTCGGTAAGTCTCTATCTAGGTAGAAATGTGATCTAGCCTCCGCCTAATCACATAAAGCAAATACTCCCATAAATATAACTATACCCCAACCTTTCTTAACATCCTCAGAAGGGTAAAAGACCATTTTACCCCTCTCCTGGCTCAAAGGCCTCACTGTTGACCAAACCCTAAAGTCAACAAAAGTCAGCTATCAACTTTGACCCGACTCGTCGAGTGCACTTGGGCGACTCGGCGAGTCTACACGTGTCCACTGACTCTCTTAGTCCCTCTCTTGGCACGTCGAGTCCTTCTCTTTACTCAACGAGTCACACCTGGCATGAATCGCGGGGCCACCCCGACTCAACTCGCCGAGTCTCAAGAACAACTCGGCGAGTACCGCCTTGAACCCCAGTCCTCTAATTCCCTTCTGACTCACTGAGTTATCACCCAACTCAGTAAGTCTACTCACAAAGCTATTCACGTGAAAGCCTAACCCTACTCATCGAGTCTCAAGAACAACTCAGTGAGTTCATGCCATGCACCAACTCTATTGGCCTCCTGGGGTCAGATCTGTGCCCCTAATCCATAGATTTGGCCTTCCCAAGCATGAAAGTCACGTAAAGCTCGAAACTTGGTGCTTATATATCAACATAATGACATCAAATGGTGATTTAGTCCCAAAAGTGGCAACCTAAGTCCAATAACCCCAAAATGACTCATAAAGCTCCTTGGGTTAAACTCTCTGGACCTCTTTGGGTCCAGATCCAAAGCACAAACTTGAGAGGGGACTAAATACTCTACATACTCTTCTTCTAAAGGGTTTAAAAACCCTAACTCTATGAATCAACACCCAAAACTGGAGAAGGTTCGAAGGGATACCTTAATATGAAGCCTTTGATCTCTGAAGACACTAGATTTGCACTTCCTTCAGCCTTCTTTTGCCTTGGTCACCTTATCCTTCAAATTTCACCAACAAATGATCAACAATGGCCTCTCTTCTCCTCACAAGCGATCCAGGACTCTCTCTGGGGTGTGGTAGCCGCAATGGACGGCCATAAGGGCCTTTAAATAAGTCTCAAACCTTGGAAATTAGGGTTTCATTAAACTGCGTGGACTCGCCGAGTCCACTCATGAACTCGCCGAGTCCAGCTTTGAACTCGCATACGAATCCGCGACCATACTCGGCGAGTCTAGACGCCAACTCGCAGAGTTCCCCCACAAAACCCAAAAATAAAGGAACAAAATCTCATACTTGGGAATCCGGGTGTTACAATAATAATAACAACAACAACAACAATAATAATAATAATAATAATAATAATAATAATAATAATAATAATAATAATAATAATAATAATAATAATAAGGTTTTTGTTTGTAAAAATATCCTAATATTTTTGTTTACAGAAAAGTCATAATATTTTTTGTTTATAGAAAAGTCTAAATATTTTGGGTTAGTTTACGAAATAGTCCCAAATTAATTTGGTACCGGTTTCAACCGGTCAAAAAGGGTCAAACTGCAAATTTTTACCGGCTTTTAGGACTTTTTTGGTCAAAAAAAAATCTTGGGACTAAAATGTAACTTTTCCGTAAATATTAGGACTTTTCTGAAGATTTCCCCAAGTATTAAATATGGAACAATGAGTACAGACAAGGTAAAGACAATAAATGAACAAGTAGAATGTTTTAAAGAGTTTGATTTGAGATAAAAGTGAAAGTGAAGTAAATTCAAATATAACTATCTTTGGAGCAACAATCTGTCATTTATTTTTGTCATTAAACACTCCTTATATAGGAAAATGAGGTACAACTTACGAACCGAAATACATATAAAGGACTGGATAAACAAGTTACATCTAACACTCTGATTATCCAAATTGTTGAGTACTTGAGATATTGAAACTGATTTGGCATATTTGGTTATTTAGGGAAGCCTTTTTAGGGTTAATCATTTTACGATTCCCTACGGTGTCTTTACAGTAGAAGTTCTTAATCGAGCTCTTCTAAGGCATTGGTTTTATATTAAGGCTTTGATTTTATATTTATGGCATATAGTTTATGTTCCTTATAAATAATCATTATATTAGATTTTGATAAGAGGATTTTTACTAGATTAAGGTTTTCTTTGTACGTTCATATCTTAATAAATATACACAAAAACCTTTATTAGATTACTTGCATATTATGATGATTGATTCTTGATTGTTCTTGATATTTCGTATTCGTCATCTCGAATTTATTCCCAACAAGTGGTATCAAAGCAGGTTCTTGTAGATCTCAGCGATTATTGCAAGAATCGATTTTGTTTATGGCAATATTTTATCATGAATCTCACCTAGTTCTTCAAGTTTTGTAAGTTTTTTGAAAAGAAAAAGTCTAATATCTCGTTTGTTGTTCAGATCTGTTATCTTTTACTCATTATTTCATCTGATTTGTTCTTGAATCGTGTTCTGGAAGAGAATTAGAAGAAAATTTTGTTATTTATTCGAATTTTTGGATTCAGATCTACTTTATCTCTCTAAAATTCGTCTAATATCTATTTTCTCTCTCTAGAAACCATTTCAAATATGTTTTCTCTCTCTATAATTCTTAACAGATCTACTTTCTCTCTGTTCAAGTTTTGTCACTTTGTTGAAGATCTAATGGATCTTCTATTTTGTAACTCCATTTTAGAACATGGATTAAATGTTACTAAACCAATCTATGGTGTAGACAAAGTGACTTTGTTTCATGTTCTTGGTGATTTTACGTTAAGAGATGTTACTGAGTTATATAATTTTTTTATTGATGAGAAAATAACGGAATACTCATGTGTTAATGAAGGTGAATTACAAAAGAATGAGAGAATAGTAGACCAATTTTGTATTATCTATGGACATTTAGTTTGGGAAAATAAACAACATAAGTTAGAGAAAGAAAGAAAAGAAAAAAAAGAAGTTCATGATGTTCTTCAAGTTTTTGAAGAAAAAATGACTCCAGATGTTCTTGTTGAGGGGGAGTCAAGTGTTTTAGATTTTTCAGAAGCTTCATAATCTGAATCTAGTAGTTCTGAAGACAAATCTAAATGCAAAAATTTAGAAATCGTGAAAGTGAATGTGTTTTGTCCTATTGGAACAATAGATGATTTTTTGTGTTCAGATAATGTTATTGAAGGATTGGTTCCTTACAAAAAGCCAATAATTCAAGATGTTCAGATTTATCAAACTCCTAAGGTTTGTGTTCAAAAGTCTTCAAATGTTCAGATCCATAAAGATGAAAAGGTTGTTCAAATCCGAAATTCGTTTCTAAAGCCTAGAAATCAGAAAAGAAAGAAGAAGAAGAAGAAGAAGAAGAAGAAGAAGAAGAAGAAGAATAGTACAATAAAGAAGGTTTGGGTGCCCAAGGTACAAGTATCTAATGCATGTGAAAAAGTTCAGAAAGCTGAAGTCAAGAATGTTCGAAGGAAATTTCATTCACGTTTTTCTTCAGATGAATATGTTAAAAGTTGGAGAAAAAAGAAAAGAGTATTTGATTGGTTTAATGATTTTTTTTGGAAATTTTTGTTTTCCAACTAAAAAGCGGGTATTATTTTAAGAATATGATGGGTTTTCTTCAAATAAGTGTGTGTGCAAGAAACATACTTCAATGTTGAATTTTAAATGGGTACCAAAAGTCCCATAAAAAGTTTTGTCACTATTAAAAAAATGACAAAATCTGGTGAAATCTTGTGAATATTTAGTCAAAGGTATGAAATCTTGTTGAAGGAATCAATTTTTATTGATTTTTTAATTATTGGAAATGACAAAAAGATGAAAAGTTGAAAAAGTGGGTGAAAAATGACATTTTCTGCAAAAAGAAGGTTGTCATCAGATACTTTTCAGCAAAAAATGTGCAAGTTGTCAGTTCATTGAAATGAGGAGGGTTAGATTCGCATTTATGGAAATATTGGGGTTAGATTCGGATTATTGACGAAAATTGTTTAGTTTCGTGGTTAATGGCATATCTTATCATTTATTTAAAATGCGAAGGTTGTTTTCGGAGGTTTTGGTAAACATCTTATGCTCGTTTCTTTGAAATGGAGATGAAGACCAGTCAAGATGCTAATGTCTCAAACGGAATCTGAAACAACGAACGTGAATCTAATGTTCATCTTCAAACGTTCGGAGGCATTCGTAGTCCTCCATTCGCATTTACAGGCTCGTTGGTTCGCAGTTTAAGCCTCGTTTTTTTTGAAATTGCAATTAATGACGGCTCGCATGTAATGGATTTGGTTTCGCCTACAACAAATTCACAGTTTATACATTCGCATGTTGCAACCAGATTCACATCGGAAGTTCATAAAAGATTTGGAATCGGACTTTCACATATTCGCAATTGGAATTTCGTGCATCAAAACCAAACTGGATTTCTAAAACGACAATCGGGACTTCAAAGTCAGAATTTATATTGATAAAAACTCTATGAAATATGTTCGATCTTGGAATCATATTGTTGATTTATGCTATTAGGAATCGGACTTTCTATAATCAAAATAAAAATCAGAATTTGATGACAGCAAATCTCGATCGGAAGTTTAAATTAGATTTGGCGTAATTAGAATTATATGATGATTTCGAATTGATAATTTGAACGACGGAATTTGTTTCGTTGTTAGAAGTTGTGTTTGAAAATCCGATTTTGACTTTTGTAAGTCAACATAATGCGTTCTTAACGAAGATGATGATGTATGTTTCAATTTCGGTCCTCGAATGTTAGCAAACCTTACCGGTTCAACCCTCTAGGATGCTCGTATCTTTATTCCACATTAGGGATGTCAATGGGGGCAAACAGGACGGGGAGTGCATCCCCCGCCCCCGCCCCCGAAATTTCCCCGTTCCCCCGTCCCCACCCCCGTCCCCGGAATGTTCAGCCTTCGTACCCCCGCCCCCACCCCCGAATCCCCTTTACTACCCCCGCCCCCGCCCCCGTTCCCCCGCCCCCGATTGATTTTGGGCTGACTTTTGTTAGGCTAAATGAAGATGTTATTTAGGCTAAAAGAAGCTATTTTTGAGGTAACAAATAATTATTTATAGCAGAATTTTACATATTAAAAATAAAAAATTTATGGCATCTTAAAAACATCATACTAACAACTTAAAAACCTGTTTTTGATGAATTTTGCAAGCTCAAAATCATGGTTTTGTTTATTTAATTTATATAATTGGTATATGTAAATATATGTGTAATTTATTAACGGGGTCCCCATAGGGGTTTCAGGACAGGATTCCCTAACCCCGCCCCCGCCCCCGAAATTAAAACGGGGGTTAACCTTACCCCCACCCCCGTCCCCGCCCCCGATTTTTTTAAAAAAACTTCCCCCAAACGGGACGGGGCCCCATGGGACTTTTTGACATACCTATTCAACGTTACAGTGAAGAAAATGGGTTATATTTTTAATTTTTCCCCCTGACTTTCAGAGCTTCCCAGATTTTACCCCATATCCAAAATTATTTTCAATTTCTTGGGATTTTACCATTTTTTACCCCTTCTTTTAAAAAAAAAGTCATTTCTAATCATTTTCTTTGGTCTTATTCTTTTTAATCCCTTCTAAATTATTGCTTTTTTTTCTATTCTTTTGTCTAAATTTGAAAATCAAAAAATACAAAATTAATATTTTTCCGGTTTTGATTTTTGAGAATTTGGTATATTCTAAAAGGGATTTATTTCATCAAATCTGACGGGTTTTGATGATTGTTGGTGATTCTTCTTAACTTTCTGGATTCTCTCAGTGGTATTTGTTGAAGATTCAAGGGGGGGGGGTGATGATTATTTAAGGGGGAGTTCGTATTTGGAAGATAGTTTTTATTTCTCTCGCTTTGAAGACCCCATGTGTTGATGAGTCTCACAATTTAGGGGGAGAAATGCCAAGAAGATCGGAAATCGTGATCTTCATCAATTTCAACATATAGGGGAGATTGTTGAGTATTTGAGATATTGAAACTGATTTGGCATATTTGGTTATTTAGGGAAGCCTTTTTAGGGTTAATCATTTTATGATTCCCTACGGTGCCTTTACAGTAGAAGTTCTTAATCGAACTCTTCTAAGGCATTGGTTTTATATTGAGGCTTTGATTTTATATTTATGGTATATATTTTATGTTCCCTATAAATAATCATTAGGTTAGATTTTGATAAGAGGCTTTTTACTAGATTAGGGGTTTCTTTGTACATTCATATCTTAATAAATATACACAAAAACCTTTATCAAATTACTTGCATATTATGATGGTTGTTCTTGATATTCCTCATTCGTCATCTCGGATTTATTCCCAATACAAATGGGCAAAAAGACTTAGTCCTATGTAAGGTTACATCAAACAAAAAGACAAGAATAATAAATCCTTCATATAGTCTCGGACTAGTTATTCATCTCGCACCAGCTTCACTCCTGACTCAGATTCCATCTCTAACCACAAGCTTATATCCTACCTCAACACACCTCGGACTCAAGACTGACTTCGAATCCTCTTGGAGTGATTGCTAGAGGTTCACTTTCAGGTTCCAACAATCTCCCCTAAGTGAAATTAGCAATCATGTTAGCTTAGTTTCATTCTTCCTTGATAAATACGTAAGCCTGATACATCCAATCTCTGACTTTGATGTACCACTGCAGCTAACTTATGAATTTAGCATTCACATGTTCTGGTGCCTCAGACTTTGATGCACGATTGATGATACACAAACCCTAACACTAGTTCGTCAATTGATCCCTTTGCCAATATATCTGCTTCTAGCAGTTTGAAGTTAATTTTTGCTAGATATTTTTTGGTTCCTAACAAGTGGGCCAGTTCAAAGTCGCACCGGCAAAATTCAGCGACATAATCTTTGAGGAAACTCAAAGTAGCATGGTAAGCTCCCATGCTAATATCGTCATCTTGGTGGCTTCTGAAATGTGCAACAATCGTCAGGATGTCATTTAGATTGATTGCAGGAAAGTCAGCGTCTGAAATAGTACATTAAGTGGGTTTGTTTCGAAATATGTGGTAGCAAAACAACACACAGTTCAGTTCGAATTTGGTTAGGATCTTCCTTCCGAACCCAAAAATGTTGGTGATCCTTTTCTGAGACCAGACTTCTTTTTGGGGAAGTATGTTCTTGGAGTAAAAGGTCTTCAATCTTTCACGTTCAGTTCTGATGATCATTTGTAGATCATCTTTCGGGTGGAGAGGAGCGAACTTCATGTAGAATTTGTTGTATGGAGAAAGAGGCTAATAAATTTGTTCCAGATCATGGTTGGGAAGATCATAGTACATAAATGTGCCTATATTTAAATCATGTATGATTCCGTAACGACAAAGAGGAGAAAGCCCTAGCATCGGATTAGGATTGTCTTTGAGGGCTTGGATCCTGATGCTTTCTTCAAGATCTTGATTTATTTCTTCCTAGGACCAACCACTTCTCTCTTTAATGGGAGTATCGGAGCAAGGAAATTCCGATATGGGCTTCTTTCCCTTGTCTTGTTGTTTGTTGAGGACCGAGAGGATGTGTTGCATGTTCTCGTTTATAGTGAATTTTGGAGGAGAGGAAGGCAGGGGCTCTTCCGAAATATCATTCGACTTCCGAAGTGGAGATCCTTCATTGATCGGAACAATCCTTGGTGAGGGAATCGGAGGGAGTATTGATTGAGTGGCTTGGAAGGCATTAATTGTTAACTTTGTTTTTGCCTTAGCCATTTCCCTGGTTCTTTGAAGAACATCAACCATGGTTGATGGCCATGAGACTGCAAACCATATGTGTTGTTCTTCCTCGAAGAGTACTTTGAAAGGAAACTTTTTCGGGGTTGGATCCCTATGATGGCATTGGATATGTAATTATCTTCATCATCATCATCACCTGGAGAACCTAAAAGAATTTGCAAGGAATCATCAGAGTTTTCATCTCGGATTCTGAACTCTGAGACAGGTTTCCAAGGTTATGTTCTCCATCTAGGTCCTTTTACATATTTGTAGATTTTCGGCATACACATAGATATGAAGTATTTTATATTAATTACTTGCTATGTGTGCATATTATATGTTTACCTGATATCTTGTTGGATGAACATTTTATAGAAGTTCTAAATGATTTAAACTGTATATGTATTTTATATCTACAAAAATGTTGGGGGTAAAACATGGGTAGATGAAATATACATCGTGTGATAAAATGATGAGAGGTCTCGATGTTTACGATGATCCAGTCATCTAGTGGAGTATAGATGACGACCACAGACTATTCTAGACAGTCCAGTGGAACGCTAGCAGGCTCGCAACCTGTAGGTGTTTATGAACGATGTGATCACCGGTGTACTCCAACCCCTCATGGTTGCCTTACGTACATTTATTGTTGAGGAACCCCTTAGCGGTAGTGTCCATCCCGATGAAAATCCTTAGGCAAGGTCCCATTATAATAGATGGTTTAGGGACGTAAAGTGAGGATAACGGGAATGGGTGTAACTCCCGCAGATCTGGGCTAGTCAATTTAGAGACATTGAGCATCAAAAATAAGTTTTTTATGGAAGATTATTTAGAAGGATTAATCTTAACCACGTTGCAGTATATGTTATAAGGGTTCTGTACATATAAAGAACACCGAAATTCGAGTTATAACGAAGAAGTTATGGCGCGTCGAAGTTTTATGGCGAAACCGGCACGACACCGCGTAACGTAAAAAGTGAATTTTTGATAAAATAATTTTTAGCCTTAGATATCTAAATGAAAGTTGTAATATATGTTAAACCAAGAGTGTGCATAAAAAGAACATCAAAATCTGACTCCTATGAGGAAGTTATGATTTTTCTATGATTTGGCATAGTAGTGCACAACCCGAAATTCGAATTTTAGATCGATTGATTTTTGGCCAATGCAACCTAAATAAGAATTTAAGATCTCATTAATAGTAGTGCAATGGTAAAAAGACAGACGAAAACGGATGTCGAATGAAGAAGTAATGAATTTTTAACGGACTTTTCCTGTCCCGACCTGTTAAAAATATAACTTTAAAAATAAATTCAAAATTAGCTGACGGAGTGTAAATGAAAGTTGTAGGGTACGTCTCCACCTACGCGTGGATATAAAGAGCATCAAAAACGGAGTTTGTATGAACAAGTTACAAATTATAATAGCATATTTACGTATTAAAATAAAGTATAAATCATATATACGTACACATATATATACATATGTATATATCATTAGAAAGGTATCGACGATGCGGTCATTATAAGACTAGTGTTGAATACTTTCGATATTAGTTTAGTACAAATATCATTAAATCTATTTAAAATAGTATTATAAATGGGTGTTTAGTTGTTTATATAACTATAAGGTCATTAAGTAACTATGAGGGTAGTTTTTGAAAATTCAATTGCTATAAATAAGAGCCTTGGGCTCTCATATTTCTTACACCATTCTCTTGATTCAAAAGGCTTTCTCTTCTTATCCCCCGAGCATTTCGGTCCCTCGTGATTCGACTTCGCTTTCTGTAGTAAGGTGAGCACTGAAGCGCTACACGAATCTTTCTTAGAAAGATTCAATGACGAAGTTCTACCCCTGCAGAGCCCGACTCCTAGCTAAAACCCCCTTGTAAGTAAGTTATGCTTACCCTATTTTAATATATCTTATATTGAAAATTAGTATTGTTATTATGAACTTATAATAAATATTTGAGCTATTATTATGACTTATATAAGTGTCGTTATAATATCTTTTTAACTGCTCGCGGTACGGGGAATCTGGTTTAAAGGGCCGCATAGGGTTGTTGGATTTCAGAAGTGTTATATGCCAAAATAGTCCTGCCCTCCGGTGTTTTATGTCTGGCCCCTGTCTATACATAGTGGTTGAAAAATATTGTTTAAACGCTTATATATAATAATAATAATAATAATAATAATAATAATAATAATAATAATAATAATAATAATAAGACTAATAATTAGTCACGGTAAATATTAGACTAAAATCTAGTGGTAATGATACTAGGTTTCGTTGAAGGAAATTATTTTTAAGAAGCGAAACACTGTCTGAGTTCAGAATCACCACCTTAACAAGTGAGTGCATAGTCTCTTTCATGAACATGATTTAGATACAAGTATTGATTGAGGTATTAAATATATGTTTATGTGCGAATTATTTGATGTTGCCTGAAATACGTGTTAAAGAACATACCTGATTATATATGATGATTTAGGATCAAGAGTTAACCTAAATTGATTATGAGGAATATTGGGTAGTATCTTCTTACGAGTACGAGTGAGTTATACTCAGAGAATAGAACTTTAATATATGTCATTGATCCGGGAGCATGGATTAGACATAGTCATTGTCCCTAGTCCGAGAGTATGGATTGGACATAGTCAAATGTCATCAATCTGGGAATATGGATTAAGACATAGTTAGTTGTCCTTAGTCTGGGAGTATGGATATGACATAATTCTTCGTCACTAATCCGGAAGTATGGATTTAGACATAGACACTTGTCCCTAATCCGAGAGTATGGAATGGGCACAATTATTGATCCAAAAACATGGGTTAGATCCGGGAGTAAGAGGTAAAATCTAAGGTCTGAGAGTATGGATAGTCTCGTTTTGAGGATTAACAGGGTGGGGGTAAGAGTTGATTATATATATATATATATATATATATATATATATATATATATATATATATGTGGGGAAATTGTATATTTTGTGAGTTCTAAATTATATATATGATATAACATTGTGGGATTGAAATCCCTATGTACTCACCAGGTTCCCCAACCTGACCCACTCAAACTATTTGTATCATAGGTGTCGATATGAAGTTACATTACACTGAGAGATTAATGTGACAACCCAAAAAAATTGCCGTTAGTTTTAACGTCGAAATTAATTACGTCAAAAATTAGTCAAACTTATCCCGAAAATATTTTTGACCGGATTTAAACCCGTTGGAATATTTTAAATAATATTCGTCAAGCGAACCAAAATTTAGGTGGCATAATTTTAAAATGTTGTCGTGTTTAACGGTAGTCGTTAAAAACCCCGTTCGCGGTTGGTGTCAGGTGAACCCCAACCAAGCCATAAGCTCCACCCTATATAAGGGTTGAGTGGGTTTCACTCCCACCCTTTTTCCCCACCTTAGACTCTCTCTTTCTACTTTCTCTCTCTACAAATGGGTTTTTGTCAAAAATCGCCCCTCTGAGCCTCAAATCGGTAAGTAAACCTTCCTAGCTTGTTATCTAACTTATCTAGTTTGCAAATTCGTGACTTAATCATCCAAGAACCCCAAGAACATGAGTTTACGGTCTTGCTAGCTATAGTCCACGGCCTACCAAGACAAGGGGTGAGAAATGTCACATTCTTTCCGACGCTTGCAGGGCGTCAAGTTCTCTAGTGTCTATCAGTATGGTTACGAGTATCTCGGGGTTACCTTATCATTCATGGCCTTAAGGTAACAGGAATTAACACTGTATTTCTGAAATAACACTCTTAAGATCACTCTTTGTTTTAGACCTTGCTAGACGTATCATTCAATTGATACTGTCTGGGGTCTGTGTTCACTGTTTTTAGACCTTGCTAGACGTATCATTCATTTGATACTGTCTGGGATCTGTGTTCACTGTTTTTAGACCTTGCTAGACGTATCATTCATTTGATACTGTCTGGGGCTGTGCTTACTGTTTTAGACCTTGCTAGCTGTATCTTTAATTTGATACCGTCTGGGGTCTGTGTCTCCTTTTGTTAGACTAAGCCAGACGTGTCGTTCACTCGATACTCTCCTGGAGTCTATGATTTCTTTGCCTTAGTCAGTAGTATCTTCTGCTGAGGCATATGTTATTTTCCCTAATGTTTTTACTTGTGATATCCTTCTACTTCCTTTAAAATCAAATATTGTATTTTGGTAATGATAATATTTTAGGGAAATTCTCTTTAAAACATAACACTGTCGGGTCTTGGTAGAAGAATGCTTTTATTTAGAAAATATAGGATTTTCTAGAATGAACTCTAATACACTGTTGATTCTAAACTACTACTTGTATAAAGTTATTTGAATAAAATGACACTAAATACTTATGAACTCACAAACATTTATAAAAATGCTGATACTTGCTTTCAAAATAACTTGTATTCTCAGGTCAACAATAGACAGGTACATCTCAGGAGCTTTTGGTGAAGACAGTTAGTACCAAGCTGCACCTATATTATTACTTGTATTACTTTGACGTTTCTATGTAATGTAAACTATGTAAAACTATTACTATTAATGCAATGGTTGTTGTACTTTGATTACTATATTGCATATGTTGTGATACTTGATATGACGTCATCCACCCCAGAACGTTTTCGCCGTTCCGGTTTTGGTGTTTGACAATTAAGGAGATATAAATCACTAGTGATAATGAATGTAAGTTATGTTTATGATTATGTTTCTGTATTGACGATGACATCCCAAATGTTTTAAAAAGAATAAAATACATTTGTTTAGAAATGTTTTGATAATACATTTATCATGTTTTTCTGGGAATAAATTCCGCAACACTTTTCTTTAAGTGGTTACTTTGATTTTCAAACAAAGCATAAACAAATCAGTATTTTCTGGACATAAAAATAGGGATGTCACAATGGGTAATTGGGTTGAATGATTTGATGAAAATCATTCAACTTATTTATTGTGGGATGAAAACCCTATGTGCTTACCAAGCTCCCAAGCCTAACCCACTCAGTTTATTGTATTACAGGTAGTGGCACAAGAACCTGCTTGCGATGACTTGATGAGGGATAATGGAATATAGTCTAGTAGATATGAATAAATGTTGTAATGCCTATGTTGTTCTATTTATGCTTTTGATCTATATAGACAATGACATCTCCAGGTTTTTAATATAATGAAATACATTTCTTCGGAAATGCTTTGATAAATTCTTTATCATATTTTGGGAACAAATTCCGCAACACTTTCTTTAAAATGTTACTCTTATTTTATTACAAGCATAAACAAAAATCGGTCTTTTCTGTTCGTGAAAATGGGGATGTCACATATTCTTTCTTCTCTTACATAACAAATGGAAGGTGCATGGTAAGACTAAAAAGAAACTTGTGAAGGAAGTGCAATGCAAGGATTATTTAATTAAAGAGAGAAATTAGTTACCCACCAGAAGTAATGCCAGACAAGGAATGGTCAATAAATCGAGTTGCAATGTAATAGTTTAAAGTGGAAAGAAAAACAAAAGCCAAAAAAAATGCAGGAATCTAGTTCAGTCTACGATACTAAAGAGGAAATAAATGAAAGGAAGTTGGTATTTTCTGCATTTGGCCCTATAGCAAACAGATACAAAAGTTTTCGTAACAATCTTAAACCATACATTTAAAAAAATAAGAATAAAAACGATTCTAGTTAAGTTTGACATACTAAAGAGGAAAATATATCGTAAGTCACATAATATGATGAATCAATGGATATGTGTTACCTACCACAAAGAAAGAGGCTAAGGCTTGTTGAACATATTCTTCCATTCTTTAAGCATATGATTAGCTTGTTCTTCAAGAGGTGTACACGATTCGTGATATCCTAATATGGGCTCTAAGAAATAATACAAACTATAATGGGATTCAATTGTTAATTACCCAGTAAAACATATTAGAGCATCGAATGCACTACCCTTTTGCAAATAAATAAATAAATAAAAACAAAAACAAAAACAAATTATGTGAAAACACTGAAAGAATCATGAAAATATTATAAACACGTCATCTTTGAACCCTAATTGGACGAGAAACTTCTTCAAGGTAGCCACAACTGAAGTTCGATGAATTGTAGTCAACCTTGAAGTCGACATGGTTCAATTTCATATGCAATTCAACTTGAAGGAAAATGAAAGAACTTGTCAAAGTGATAATCTTGAAATTTACACATGAATTTGCGAAAAATATTAAATAATTCTAACTTCCTTCTGTTCCTTCCATGTTCTACACATAGAATATGAGGGCTCTCTTGCCTGAATGGCTCTAGGAAAGAATACCTCAATCTAAAGGTTTGGGAATTTTGGGAAAGTCATTTGGGGATATGATTTCTCAGAAACCCTCACACTCCCTGTAAAGGTAGAGGGTTTGTAACAATACAAAGTAGCAGGAATATTTATCGGTAACCACTTCAGAAAAACATTTACTGAATCAAAGCACTATGTTTTTTACTAATCGTAACACCATCATGATGAAACTAAAAACCATAATAAGGGATAATAGGGCAAAATAACTAAAACTTCAGAATTATATATTAGAGATCAAATTGAGAAACAGTTTACCTGATTAAATCTTCATCATCTAGAAAAAAGAAAAAAGAACATTATGACTATGATGATTGGATTTGAGAGAAAATCTAGGCAGGTTCAACATTTGTTATCAATTCCATACGTGTTAGATCTTTTGCATACTGATTTTGACACCCAATTTTGACCAAGAACCAAAAAATGACTATGTTTTACACATTGATTTCAATGCCTTCGACAATCAATACCCAATTAAATGATCGATGAACAAAGAGTATGAATTTTCTTTGGTGGTCGATTTCAACTTTAATGGAGGGAATGGAAATTTGCGGTTGGAGGGAAAAGGGAAGCAAGCCCCAAATATTTCGATGAAGGAGTTATCTAGTATAGATTAGTGGCAACTTGATTATGATATTTAATTATATATTTTATTTTCATCCAAATTATCAAGTCTAAATTAATGACACATTAAAATATGTATAATCTATTATATATATATATATATATATATATATATATATATATATAACATGACATATGTCATATATTTAAGAAATTTTTTCGT
Organism: Lactuca serriola; assembly: GCF_051521515.1. NCBI lineage: Eukaryota > Viridiplantae > Streptophyta > Magnoliopsida > Asterales > Asteraceae > Lactuca > Lactuca serriola. The sequence goes on from NC_136410.1 coordinate 197,549,924, forward strand.
AGCATATATTATTTTTTTTTGTTTTTTCGTAGCATATATTTTTTTTTTGTCATTGTTAGTTATGTATACTAATATCATAAAGATAAAGTGCCATTAAAATTACTTCTTCGTTTGTTGCATATGAAAAGTGCCATTAAAAATATAAATTAGTGGCACAAAATCTAAGTGCCGCTACAAATGTTTGCTAATGAATGACTATTTTGTAGTGAAAAAGAATAAAAAAAATTGGAACACATCGTTATATGTTCATACATGATATCAATGTTGGTGATACTTGTTTCAATATAAGGAATAAACTACATATATTTATCCTATAAAAATGGCATTGTAAAAAAAGTAGGACGATGTTGGTCATGTCTGCGATTATGGCTTATGGCTCATGGATTATAGCTTATGGTTTATGGTTTATGGGTTATTACTTGAGATTGTGGTCTTGTGGCTTACGGTATATAGCTTGTGGATTATGGATTATGGCTTATATCATTTGGCTTACAACTTAGGGCTTAAGGTACATGATTTGTGGCTTATGGCATATGGCTTATGACGTATGACATATGAAAAATGGATTAGGGCTTAGGGTTCATGGTTATGGCCTAAGGATTAAGGCTTATGGCTTATGGTTTAAGGATTATGGCTTAAAATTAACATTGATTCATCAAATGATTATGGCTTATGGATCATGGGTTATATCTTATGGTTTATGGTTTATGCTTATTACTTAGGATTGAAGGCTTGTTCCTTGGGTGAGGCTTGTAGCTTAAATCATATGGATTATGGATTATGGATTATGGCTTATGGAATATGGCTTGAAGTTTAGGGTTCAAGGTACATGGTGTGTGGCTTATCACATATGGCTTATAATATATGACATATGGCATCTGGCTTAGGACTTAGGGTTTATTGTATGGCTTAGGGGATAATGATAAGAACTTATGACCAATGATTTATGTCTTAAGGATTAACTAGGCCTATAACTTATAAACTAGACTTATGACTTAGGATTTATGTCTTAAAGAACTTATGACTTATGGTTTATGTCGTAAGGCTTATAGCTTAAGGCTTAATTAGGCATATAGATTACAAATTAAAACCTATGGTTTAACTATGCCTATATCATATGTCTCAAGCCATAATCATAAACCATAAATCACATGCACCTCTTCCGCTTTTACAACCCAGACCTACTCGCCCAAGTATATCCTTACCCTACCCATACCACCAACCACCCATCCCCGTATCACCTCACCTTTTATACATACCTAGACTCTAAACTCATCCACCCTCACTCCATATAAACTACACTAACCACATACACCCATCATGACCCTACCCTCATTCTTACACACATGCTTACCCCACCCTAACCCTAAGACCATCCTATATTATGGGTTATGACTTATGGCTTATTTTTAGATTAAGGATTAGGCCTAATGGATTATGCGTTATGACTTATGAGTTAAGGATTAAGGCTTATGAATTAGGGATTAGGGCTTATGCTTAGGGATTATGGCTTATGACTTAGGTATTAAGGTTTATGACTTATATGTTAAGACTTTGGTCTTAATTCTTAATACTTAGGGCATAAGACATACAACTTATGGTCGATGGTTTAAGACTTATGCCTTATGGATTATGACTTATGGCTCAACTAATGACTTAAGACTTATGCTTTATGTATTATTACTTATGGATTATGGCTTATGGCTTATGGATTATTACTTGTGATTTATGTATTATGACTTATGGCTCAGGGATTAAGGATTAAGCTTAGGGCTTAGGGAAAATGATTTAGGGATTGGGGCTTATGACTTATGGCTTAGGTATTATTGTTGATAACTTAGAACTCAAAGGATTATGACTCATGTTTATAGCTTCATACTTATCCCATATGGGTAAGAGATTATGACTTAGGATTTATGGTTTATGTGTCTGGGCTTGTGGATTAAGTGTTAAGGCTCATGTCTTATCTCTTATTGCTTATGATATATGGCTTAGGGAATAGGGCTTAATGCTTAAGTGTAATGCCCGTGTTTCTAGGCTACGCATTAATATAGCTGTAATAGTCTAGGTTAACCTTTGTAACTCATTTTGAAATAATAGAAATGTATTATTTGGGTATTATGTGTTTTATGCTTAATTGTTGTGACTTAAATGAATTAAGGAAAAAATAAGAGTAAAAAAGAAATGTTAGATAAACCCAATATCTATAAAGGAAGTTGTAGTGGTCGTGGCAAGGGTTCCGAATATATAAAGAATGCCAAAATCTGAGTTATAACGAAGAAGTTATGACCCGTCGAAGTTTCGCGACAGATTCGGCACGACGTTGTAGGACGTAAATAGTGAATTTATGATAGAACAATATTTAGCCTTAGTGATCTAAATAAAATTCGTAGAATACGTTAAACCGAGAGCGTGCATAAAAAGAACGTCTAAATCTGACTTCGTATGAGGAAGTTATGATTTTCGAAGTTTCGACTTAGCAGTATGCAACCCAAAGTTCGAATATGAGATCGAGTGATTTATAGCCGAAACAATCTAAACGAGAATCGAAGATCTCGTCGATAGTAATGCGACGGTAAAAAGACAGATGAAAACGGACGTCAGATGAAGAAGTTATGAATTTCTAACGGAGTTTTCCTGTTCCGGCCTACTAAAAATAATATATTAAAATTTAAATTCAAAATTAGCCGACGGAGTCTAACAGAGAGTTGAAGAACATAATCTCACCTACGCGTGCATATAAAGAACGTCGAAAACGGAGCTCGTATGCGAAAAATATGAATTTCTGAAGTTCGGGGCACGAACTTCCACCTGTTACAGAGCTCACAACGTGAGCATAGTGTTAACGACGTGAGCAGGTGATGGACACCTTCCAGGGCAAGTGGCCATGACGAACGCGGTGACCTATCGAGCTCATGACGTGAGCATAGATTTAAAGCCATATAAATAGAAGTTGAAGGGCAACCAACCATGGTTGCTATTTTCTTCACTCTCTTACTCCCGATACTCTCTCTAGCCGCCTTGAAGTATCCCCAAAGCCCCGGTATTATCCTGAAGCCCGAAGCAAGTCTCGAAGCATCGAAGATCACGAGAAGAAAAGAGTTTCCGAGCCGAAGCTCTGCCCGCGAGAAACCCGGTGTGTGAAGATATCCCGGTTTTAATGAAGAATACTACTTGAAGAGCCGTAGTGCTATCCGACAATCGTATTATCAAGTGAGTGCATAGTCCCTTTCATATACACGATTCTTAATACAAGTATTGTTGTATGTATTAAGTATTTGTTTTGAGTGAGGGTATCTTCCCTTTTCTTGTAACACATAACTATGAAGTATCTCATATAGAATACATGATTTGTGTGTGTGTGTGTGTGTGTATATATATATATATATATGTATATATATATATATATATATGTGTGTGTGTGTGTATATGATCTGTTTATTTGGAATGTGTATTGAATGAATATCTCATCAAGTTTTAAGTTATATATGAATGTATGCTTATATATTGTTATCTACAAAATATGTTGGGTTAGAACATGGGTAGGTAGTTGATGTGTGATAAATTGATGAGAGGCCTCGCTGTTGTTGTTGTTTCAGTCATCTAGGGGAGTTTAGATGATGACCATAGACTTTTCTAGACGGTCTAGTAGAACACTGGCAGGCTCGCCACCTATAGGTGTTAACGAACTTGGGTGTTCATTTGCTGTACTCCATCCCCCACATAGTTGCCTTGTTTGACATATATTGATGAGGAAACTCCTAAGTATGTGTTGTCGCCCTAATGAAAATCCTTAGACTAGGTCTGTCACACCCCCGAACCGTCAGAACAGACGACGGAAACGTCCGGGGCCGGGTGACGTCATGCGTAGTATCACAACAATCGTATCATAGCAATCAAAGTAAACACAACCATTACATTACAACATGAATATTTACATCTATTTGAAAACATCTTTTGTATACATCAAATGTAGAAAAAGATAAAGACGAGACTCCAAAATGCTCCTCTACTCCAAAAGCTGGCAAAGGTACATGTTTATTGTTGTCCTGAGAATACAAGCGGTTTTGAAAACGTATCGGCATAAAGCTGGTGAATTCATAAGCATGTTTTTGTATTGGAAACTAGTCACTGAATTTGTACAAATGATTTCTTTTCATTATAAGTAAATATCGTTTGTATTGAAACCCTGGTTACCACCAGTAAGTAAAGTACGTTTTTTTTAAAACTCTGGCTATCACCAGTATATAAAGTATGTTCTGTTGAAAACCCTGGCTACCGCCAATAAGTAAGGTACGTTCTATTCGAAAACCCTGGCTACCGCCATTATGTAAAGTAGTTTTATTACTTAAAATAAAACCAAAGGCTGTGTCCCTGGAGTACCCTCCAGTGTAGTAACTAAGTAGTCTTATTAATTAAAATAAAACTATTGAAGAAGGAAAATCCCGTAAACAAAGGTTAGTTGATACTATTGTGAGTTTGTATAACCATGCTAATATGACTGATGACCTCCATGACGTTTCTTCAGGCGTCAGATGTTACAAAATTTGTCACCCCAGGCATGCCTGCCTAATTGTAGCTAACAGTTCAGGTGTGGGATTATCGGTCCCGAATAGATCTATTCACAAATCTCACGCTCTCCCTCTAGGACACACTGGTTATACTAAAAGTAGAGGATTTACCAGTACCCCAAAGGGTACTATGAAGAAGGTCTCACAATCATGTATTAACTAGTTTACGTCTTGTTCTGTTGTTCTCGTGTTCGAAATCGTTTGTTTACGGTGTAGAGTATAAATAATTATATGCAAGATAATTATTTAGTATGATACCCTTTGTTATCCATATGTAATAATGGATAAACTAAATCTGTCATAGTTTACGTGTTTGACTTGGTACGTAGTTTGAATCTGTAAAACCAGTAATGAATTCCCCAAACTATACCTATTATAGTTTGACTGGTAAGTTGTGTTCATGTACTATTCTGGAAACTATGCAATTATGTTTAGAAAACGTCCCTTATGCTCCGCATATTACAAAAGGGATAAAGTATCTAAATGTTTGATATAAAACTTGTTGTAATTGCATCAATTTTTAACTTGTGAAAACCTTTATGTTTGGCTTGTATTCCCCCTGAAAACGTTATAAAAACTTATAAAATCGTACGGGTATGAACTCACAGTTGGTTGGATGCAAATGATTGAACTGGACGATCCTTGAGTTGATGTACGTTGCACTTTAACAGAATCCTAATATCAATAAATACATATTCGTATTTAAATTAGCGATTTCGTTCGATAAAGTGTTAGATAAACACTTGGTTTCAGTTAAGGAATGTTACCGGGACTTGGTTGAATCGAGGAAACAGGCATTTAACCACTAAAGAGCTGTTTACAGTCGTATATGGGCTTTACGGCCGTGAACAAGGTTTGCGGCCGTGAATGGAGTTTACGGCCGAGAACTGGGTTTACGGCCGTGAACTGAGTTTGCGGCTTTTGAAGATCTGAAGGATTACGGCCGTAAACTCAAGAACAAGGGTGCTTTTTTTGATGAAAAAGTGTTCCAGATGTTCCCAAACGGCCCCAAATGACGATTTCCGGCGTTTTCCGGGTGAAAGAAGGGCTTTTTGGTGTTTACGTTTAAGAGGTTTAGAGAGAGAAAGTGGGTGTTTCCGGCCAAGAAGGTTCAAATGAGGGTGGGGGTCCAGTATTTATAGGCTGGGGGTAGGGTCGGTGGTGGGGTCCACCTGAAACTGACCATAAACGGGTTTCTGGCCGTACACGATTTTACGGCCGTAAACTCGTGTTGGCCGTGAACACGTCGTTTTTCGAGAAAAGGGGGGTTTTTCTCGCGATTTTTGGTTTTCCGACTCGTATATAATTATAACTATAAGCTTAGTTAATTTACTTAACCCAAGAAGTTTGACGGAAAACTTAATAAAAATTAAATTTTATTAACAGAGGTGGGTTAAAATAACAGAAGAAATTTCGGGTTGTCAGATCATCCCCCCGTTAGAGGGAATTTTGTCCCGAAATCCGAACATAGAAAACAAATCATGGATTTGGAAAAAGATGCGGATACTTCTGTTTCATCTAATCTTCGCTATTGGGATGTGACTCTGTTTCGTTCGTTTGATCTCTCTATCCATGATTTCGATCGGTTCTTCCACGAAGTTGAGGTTCTCGTTGATTTCAATCTCATCGAGCGGGATCATAAGGATTTCATCGAATAAACACTTTTTAAGATTCGGGACGTGGATGACTGGATGGATGTTGCTAAGCTCTTGTGGTAAACAAAGTTTGTAAGCTACGGGACCGATCCTAGCAAGGATCTTGAAGTGTCCTATGTATCTTGGATTTAGCTTTCCACGCTTTCCAAAGCGTATCATGCCCTTCCAGGGTGAGACCTTCAGCAGAACACAGTCTCCAACCTGGAACTCCAAGGGTTTTCGTCTCTTATCGGTGTAGCTCTTTTGTCTGTCTCGTGAAGCTTTTAGTCGTTCCCGAATTCATATGATCTTTTCTGTGGTTTCACAGAGTATTTCTGGACCTATGAGAGTGCTGTCGGGGACATGTCCCTTGGCCAACTGCGTGTCGCCCACCTCAGACCAGCACATAGGGGATTTGCACTTATGGCCATAGAGGGCTTCAAACGGCGCAACCTTGATACTGGTGTGGTAGCTGTTGTTGTAGGAGAACTCGACCAAGGGAAAATGGGCATCCCATGACTTACCGAAGTCGATGACACATGCTCTCAACATGTCTTCCAAGGTCTGGATGGTTCTTTCACTCTGCTCATCCGTCTGAGGATGGTTAGCTGTGCTCATATCCAGCTTAGTTCCAAGAGCTTTCTGTAGGGACTGCCAAAATCTCGAGGTGAACCTGCTATCTCGATCGGAGATAATGGACACAGGCACACCATGCAGTCGAACTATTTCTTGGATGTAGATTCGTGTGAGCTTTTCCATTTTGAAAGTTTCTTTGATTGGCAGGAAGTGGGCGGATTTGGTCAATCGATCGACTATTACCCAGATGGTGTCGTACCCACTCGGAGATTTGGGTAATTTTGTAATGAAATCCATGGTAATTCTTTCCCACTTCCACTCAGGTATCTCTGGCTGTTGGAGCAGACCTGAGGGCTTATGATATTCGACCTTCACCTTAACGCAAGTCAGACACTTGCCCATGAAGGTAGCAATCTCTGCTTTCATGTTCGGCCACCAATGCAGCTTCTTGAGATCAAGGTACATCTTGTCTGAACCTGGTTGAACGGAGTATCTAGTCCTGTGAGCTTCGTACATCACAAACTCTCTGTAACCACCAAACTTTGGGGTCCAAATCCAGTTCATGAAATAATAGACTTCGTCTCCCTTGATCTCTAAGCTCTTCTCCATTCCTCTCAAGGCTTCATTTGACACGTTCTTGGTTTTTAAGGCTTCCAGTGGAGCCTCTCTGATTTGTGCGGATAAGTGGGAATGGATGGTCATGGTTAATGCTTTCACCCTACGACCTGAATACTCTTTTCGGCTGAGGGCATCTGCCACCACATTGGCTTTGCCGGGATGGTAGCGTATTTCACACTTGTAATCACTGAGTAGTTCTACCCATCGCCGTTGCCTCATATTCAACTCTTTCTGGTCGAAAATATGCTGCAGGATTTTATGGTCAGTGAAGATTGTGCACTTGGTTCCGTAGAGATAATGTCTCCATATCTTCATGCGAAGACCACTGCTCCCAACTCCAGGTCGTGAGTTGTATAATTAACTTCGTGTGCCTTTAGCTGTCTTGAGGCATAAGCAATAACTTTTCCTCATTGCATGAGCACACAGCCTAAGCCCTGATTAGATGCATCACAATAGACAACAAAGTCCTTCGTCCCTTCGGGCAGAGGCAGGATAGGTGCATTGCATATGGTCTGCTTCAACGTTTGGAATGCAGTGTCTTGCTTTTCACTCCAACAAAAGGGTACACCTTTCTGAGTCAGAGTGGTTAGGGGTTTGGCAATTCTGGAGAAATTCTGGATAAACCTGTGATAATAATCAGCGAGACCTAAGAATTGATGGATTTATGTGGATGTCTTCGGTGCTGACCAGTTCCCTATTGCTTTGATTCAAGTGTTGTCTGTGATCTTCTTCGCTTCTGGAATAGACAAGTATATCGTCGATGAATATGATAATAAACTTGTCCAGGAAAGGACGGCACACCCGATTCATCAGGTCCATGAATACCGTCGGTGCGTTGGTTAGACCGAAGGGCATTACTACGAACTCGTAATGACCATATCGAGTCCGAAATGTTGTCTTAGGAATATCACTCTCGTGGACTCGTAGTTGATGGTACCCGGATCTTAGGTCTATTTTTGAGAAGTAGCTAGCTCCTTGAAGTTGGTCGAAAAGGTCGTCGATCCGAGGAAGAGGTTAACGGTTTTTGACGATGAGTTTGTTCAGTTCGCGGTAGTCAATTCACATATGAAAAGATCCATCCTTCTTTTTCACAAATAAAACTGGGGATCCCCAGGGTGAGGAACTCGGTTTGATGAATCCTTTGTTGAGCAGCTCGTTGAGCTGGCTGGACAACTCTTGCATTTCTGCTGGCGCTAGGCAGTAAGGCGATTTAGCTACGGGGGTAGCTCCGGGGATTAGATCGATGCGAAATTCGACTTGTCGATCGGGAGGGGTTCCCGGAAGCTCTTCGAGAAATACATCAGGAAAGTTGCAGACTTCGGGGATGCTCTTGAGGTCTTTAACTTCCTACTTCTCATTAATAACATGGGCTAGGAATGCATGACACTCCTTTCGCAGAAGTTTTTGGGCTTTGATGCATGAAATGATACAGATGTTTGAACTGAGTTTACCGCCATAAATCATGAGGGTTTCGCCAAAGGGTAAATTGAGACGGATAGCTTTTTTCGTAACAAAGGATATCAACACGATTGGGGCTCAACCAATCCATGCTGATGATGACATCGAAGCTCTTTATGGATAATAGCAAAAGGTCGATGGGAAAAGAATAATACTTTAAGGTAAGGGTACAACCCACAAATATGCTGTTAGTGCTCTCTTTCTCACCGTTATCCATCTCGACGGTAAATGTTTCGGTTAGAGGATGAGATTTATGTTTGAGAAGATGTTTGAATTAGTGACTAAAAAAACTTCTTTCCACACCAGAATCGAAAAAAATGCATGCATAAGAGTTGTCGAGGAGAAACGTACCCGAAACAACTATGGGATCCGCAACTGCCTCCTCTTGCCCCATAGTCAGTACTCTCCCCGTGTTGCTAGTTGTTGTTGCCTTGGGGGAGTTTCTCCTATAATGCCCGACTTCCCCACAGCCATAACAGGCTTGACCAACACCTGCCCCAGAGGCCTGATTGGTTGATTGGAATGGTGTTTTGCAGAAACGAGTTGTGTTCCCCTTCTTGCCACAACTGTTGCAGAGCATTTCTTGGCATGGCCCGGGGTTATGATGATAGTTTCACTTGTCGCATCGAGGAAGGGTACCAGCGTATCCACTGGTAGGTGCTTGAGTTGCAGTAGCAGCGGCGGGAGTAGTAGCAGCGTGAACTGCCACCGTATGTTGTTTCTTGGAAGACTCCTGCAAAGACTGGCCCTTTCGCTGCTTCTAGAACTTTCTTTTGTCACCACTCCCCTTTGTTGGTTCGGGAGCGACTGTCACTTTATCAAGATCAACCCGTGATCTATGAGAGTCTGCGCCAGACACTTGGCGCTGTCAAAGTTGGTTGGCCTAGCAGCCAAGACATTCCCTTGAGTTGGGGGCCTCAATCTCCAAATGTATCTCTCTATCTTCCTGCTCTCCGGAGTGACTATTCCCGGGCAGAGAAGTGCTAGATCTTCAAATCTAGTAGTGTAGGCAGCAATGTCGGAACCCTTCATTTTCAAGTTCCATAGCTCATGCTCCAGTTTCTGCATCTCACCCCGTGGGTAGTACTCAGCAAGCATGAGCTCCTTCAAGCTCTCCCAACCCATAGCATTCACTACCGGCAGGGTTAGGGATTTGACCCGACTATTCCACCAGGTCAATGCTCTGTCTGTGAAGGTGCAAGCAGTGAACTTCACCTTGTTGGCTTTAGAACATGCACAGATCTCGAAGACTGATTCGATCTTCTCGATCCATCGAGTTAAGGCAATGACACCTCCATTGTCGTCAAAGGATTTGGGCTTTGAGTTCATAAAGTCTTTGTAGGAACACTCCTTCTGATGTCCCTGACTACCTTCATGATTTTGGGGATGAATACCACTTCCCGATCCACCAGAGCCGCCAGGGTTAATCTGTGACAAAGCGGCAATCACAGCGGCAGTAACGGCTTCCTGAAACATAACAGGATCGAATTGAGGAGATGGTGGCGGCGTTGGGTCTGTCGAGGAATTGTTGCTCTTTTTGCTGGGTCTTTTCTTTGGAGGCATCTTGTTCTAAAAATAATCAGGAAGGAGAGGATGGTAAGTCCTCTGGAATCGAATCAAGAGATATGAAGCAAGATATATCTCAATCTGATAGTTAGAGTGTTCTACTAAGCGATAAACAAGGAAAAGCTACTAACGCAAGTAAATTATCGCAAAAAGGAATGAGTAGAAACACTTGGAAATGAATCTCTGCAATGAATTTGACTCTAGTAAAATACTCCTATAGTATCTTAAGTTGTAGGTTTTGTTATATCGATATCTTGTGGTATGAATACTGGGTAAGTTTTAGGCCTGCTGCAACACCGATGTTACTCCCAAGCACATGTTGGTCATGTCTCAAATAAATATAGTTGATCAGGCTATATTGACCCTAAACATGATTACATAACCACCCAGGTTTAACTGCAATATCCAACATCCAAATACATTTGTTTTGTTCTACTAATGATACCGTTTCTGGTACGTATGTATACTTGTACACTTTTTTGTAAAATACTTATATTTTAAAGTATACTTTTAGTTCAGAGCGCTTCGGCCCCTTAGTGTTTATAGTTGTATACCATGTAAGGTTCGGTATACTTAGTTCACTATAAACAATAGCTCTGATACCAATCTGTCACCCCCCCCCCCCCCCCGAACCGTCAGAAACGTCCGAGGGCAGGTGACGTCATGCGTAGTATCACAACAATCGTATCATAGCAATACAAGTAAACACAACCATTACATTACAATATGAATATTTACATCTATTTGAAAACATAGTTTGTATACATCAAATGTAGCAAAAGATAAAGACGAGACACCAAAATGCTCCGTCTTCTCCAAAAGCTGGCAAAGGTACTTGTTTATTGTTGTCCTGAGAATACAAGCGGTTTTGAAAATATATCAGCATAAATCTGGTAAGTTCATAAGCATGTTTTTGTATTGGAAACTAGTCACTGAATTTATACAAATGATTTCTTTTCATTATAAGTAAATATTGTTTGTATCTAAACCCTGGTTACCACCAGTAAGTAAAGTACGTTTTTTTAAAACGCTGGCTATCACCAGTATATAAAGTATGTTTTGTTGAAAACCTTGGTTACCGCCAGTAATTAAGGTACGTTCTATTTGAAAACCATGGCTACCACCAGTATGTAAAGTAGTTTTATTACTTAAAATAAAACCAAAGGTTGTGTCCCCGGAATACCCTTCACTGTAGTAAGTAGGTAGTCTTATTAATTAAAATAAAACTATTGAAGAAGGAAAATCCCATAAACAAAGGTTAGTTGATACTATTGTGAGTTCGTATAACCATGCTAATATGACTGATGACCTCCATGACGTTTCTTCAGGCGTCAGATATTACAAAATTTGTCACCCTAGGCATGCCTGTCTAACTGTAGCTAACAATTCAGGTGTGGGATTGTCGGTCCCGAATAGATCTATTCATAAATCACACGCTCTCCCTCCAGGAGACTCTGGTTATACTAAAAGTAGAGGATTTACGAGTACCCCAAAGGGTACTATGAAGAAGGTCTCACAATCATGTATTAACTAGTTTACGTGTTGTTCTGTTGTCCTCGTGTTTGAAATCATTTGTTTACGGTGTAGAGTATAAATAATTATACACAAGATAATTATTTAGTATGATACCCTTGTTATCTGTATGTAATAATGGATAAACTAAATCTGTCATAGTTTATGTGTTTGACTTGGTACGTAGTTTGAATCTATAAAACCAGTAATGAATTCCCCAAACTATACCTATTATAGTTTGACTGGTAAGTTGTGTTCATGTACTGTTCTGGAAACTATGCAATTATGTTTAGAAAACGTACGTTATGCTCCGTATATTACAAAAGGGATAAAGTATCTAAATGTTTGATATAAAACTTGTTGTAATTGCATCAATTTTTAACTTGTGAAAACCCTTATGTTTGGCTTGTATTCCCCCTGAAAACGTTATAAAAACTTATAAAAGCGTAGGGATATGAACTCACAGTTGGTTGGATGCAAAAGATTGAACTGGACGATCCTTGAGTTAATGTACCTTTGACTTTGACAAAATCCTAATATCAATAAATACATATTCGTATTTAAATTAGCGATTTCGTTAGATAAAGTGTTAGATAAACACTTCGTTTCGGTTAAGGAATGTTATCGGGACTTGGTTGAATCGAGGAAACAGGCGTAAACCACTAAAGAGCAGTTAACGATCATATATGGGGTTTACGGCCATGAACAAGGTTTGCGGCCGTGAATGGAGTTTATGGCCGAGAACTGGGTTTACGACCGTGAACAAGGTTTACGGCCGTGAACTGAGTTTGCGGCTTTTGAAGATCTAAAGGATTACGGCCGTAAACTCAAGAACAAGGGTGCTTATTTTTGATGAAAAAGTGTTCAAGATGTTCCCAAACGGCCCTAAATGATGATTTCCGGCGTTTTACGGGTGAAAGAAGAGCTTTTTGGTGTTTACGGTCAAGAGGTTTAGAGAGAGAAAGTAGGTGTTTCCGGCCAAGAAGGTTCAAATGAGGGTCGAGGTCCAATGTTTATAGGCTGGGGGTATGGTTGGTGGTGGGGTCCACCTGACACCGACCGTAAACGGGTTTACGGCCGTACACAAGTTTACGGCCGTAAACTCGTCTTGGCCGTGAACACACCGTTTTTCGCGAAAAAGGATTTTTTTCACACGATTTTTGGTTTTCCGACTCGTATATAATTATAACTATTACCTTTGTTAATTTACTTAACCCAAGAAGTTTGACGGAAAATTTAATAAAAATTAAATTTTATTAACAGAGGTGGGTTAAAATAACGGAAGAAATTTCGGGTTGTCACAAGGTCCCTTGTGATAATTGTTTTAGAGACGTAAAGTGAGGGTATCGGGAATGAGTAATTGGGTTATTTATGTTTGATGAAATTAATAAATTTATTTATTGTGGGTTGAAATCCATATATGCTCACTAGGCTCCCAAGCCTGACCCACTCAGTTTTCTTTGTATTACAGGTAGTGGCGCGAGAGCATAAGTTGGATGGATTATCAAGATATTTTGGATTATAGACCTATAGTCGTATATAACTATTGTAAGGTCTATTTCTATTATTTATGATTTTGGTCTGTATTGGCACATGATATCTCGAGTTTTGTTATACAATGAAAATACATTTCTTTAAGAAATGCTTTGGTAAATCTTATTTTATAATGTACTATTTTGGGGACCATTTCCGCAACTCTTTTAAATCAATGGATTTACTGTGAAATTATTTTAAAAGCATAAATGAAACCGGTCTTTTCTGGCCGTGAATTTGGGGATGTCACAGTTGGTATCAGAGCATTTGTTTAAGCGAACTAGGAATTTGTTGGGTTTTATGTGTTGCATCATGGGCTATATTTTTGTATATCCGGTTTTGGGCCTGCCCAACCGTGATTATAGATTAGAGTTACGTATTATATATAGTGCATGCATGTATGCCTTAGTACGAGAGTTATTGATTATCTTTTGCATTGTAACCCTACACACTTCTAAAGACAAAGTTCTTAATCGAGCTCTTCTGAGGTGTCAAATCTTAATCATTCGACATCATTCAAATCATTCTTGTGTTCTTTATTGTTACATTTATTGTTTTTCTGCCTGAATCTATCGATCATTAAGGAATATTTTTCCAACAAGTGGTATCAGAGTAGGAGACTGTGTTTCTAATACGCATCTCTTCTGTGTGAAGAATTCTTTAGGGTTTCCGCTTTTATCAATAATTGATAAAAACCCTAATCTTTAGATTACAAGTCTGATTCTAGTAGATCTGAAAAACAAGCTCATCATGTCACACGACGAATATCAAGCTAATCCTATTAACATCTCAAACAACATTGGATCTACTACAAGGGTTCCTATTCTCTACACTCAAGACTACGAAGTACGGGCACATCACTTTGAAGATTACGTGATTGGATCTGAAGATAATGGCTATCTCATTTGGGAAGCCATTACGATCTGTCCGTTCATCCATTCTGTAACAATCAGAACAATAAAGACTCAAAAGGAGTATAATCAGTTGTTATTGGATGTAGAAAAGATACCACAAGATGAAAAAGATAAGCTGATGTGCAATCTCAAAGCTTTAAGGATGATCCGGTTTGCCCTACAAGCAAACACCTTCCTTCTGGTCAGTTCATGCTCTACTGCAAAATAGATATGGGACAGACTGAAAGAATTGTATTCAACCAATGAAGATCTAGAGCACTCAATACAAACCTTGCTGCTCTCTGAGTTCGGTGCCTTTGCTCAAAAACCTGACAAGACTCTTCTTTAGATGTTTGATCGTTACAATCATCTGCTCAGCAAGATGATGAAGCATGGTATTGAAAGAAAGGAGATTGAACAGAGAGTCACGTTTATGAACGGCCTAAGACCTGAGTGGATGGCAGTGGTCTCAACTGTAAAGGCTCATGAACAGTTCAATTCTTACTCGCTGGTAAAACTGATGGGAATCCTAAAATCCCATGAAAGCACAATAACAAAAAAAGTGAAGGTTGTGTCTGGCATGGGTTCATTAGCCCTTATCTCGAAAAGAAAGAATGTGAAGGAAGAAGAAAATGATTCAGATTTGTATGCGTGTGATCTTACAAGCAAAGAATATGTAATGATGGTCTCCAATCCTAAGAAGTTTGCAAGAAGAAAATTCCCTACCAATAAGAACCGAAACTGGAAAGGAAGCTACAGTTCAGAAAAGGTGAAAGAAGAATAGAAGAACGTCACTCAAAAGGATGATGAGAAGAGAGAAAGCAAGCTAGCAGGAGATTCTGGATATGATTGCAATTACTGTCACGGCAAGAACCACTTTGCCAAGGACTGTATGCTGAGAAAGATGGCAGAGAAAAAGGACGGTGAAGATGATGAAGCCTATTACCTGCAAAAGTTGGATGAAATAAAGAAAAAGAAAGCAACAAATAGTTCAATGAATGCTTTAGTTGTGCAGGAGAATCTGGAAAATGAAGAGTTTGGTAGAGTTGAAGTCTGGTCAACCGACTCTGAATATGAAGAAGTAAGAAAACCCTCACATGGTAGAGCGTATGTGGCTAGAGAAGGAGTTAGCAGTTCGACTGGGAAGTGCCTGATGGTATCTGCAGAAACACCAACCGAAGGTTAGGATAAGGAGCCGAATCTGAAAAGAGACAAGTGTTTTGCAGCCAATCCAGTGAGCAAAACGATCACCAACTGTGATCGTTTGATCAAAAAGTTACAATCCATCCTAGAATCATTGAAAGTTCCTGTCACTAACTATGTAGAAGAACTAAACGAACTAAAATTTAAATTTTCCAACTTAAATGGCAGTCTCATGCAAACCCGACTAGCTAATTCTAACCTAACTGATCAACTCAATAGGGAGTCTTCCAAGAGTGAGGAAAAGAGAGTATGGATACAGCTGAAGGAGCAAGAGTTAGCTAGGGCTAGTGATGAGATTATTTATTTCCAAAGAGACAATTTAAAGTTTTTGAAACAACGAAATGTTTTTTGTTTAATTGCAAAACGCTTATATGCTAACATAACTCAACTTCATCTAGAATGTGAAATAGGGAAAAAGCTTCATAAAATGATTTTACCCTTCCTTGAATTTAAGGAGGATGGAGTTATTGATGAATGTGAATCAATAATGTTCTATGACGAAATTTCAGTCACTTACAAATATGGACTGGACAAAATTGAGACCTTTATCGACTCCAAAGAACACAAAAATACGCTTAAAAATCTGTTGGATGAAAATGATAGGGTGAAAATTAAGTCCGACACCATACGAACATTTGACTCATCACATGCTAAACTTTGCTCAGATCATAAAATAAATGTCGAAAACACAATTCGATGATGAAAGTGAGATAAGAGAAATATCAGTGGAAGATGTAGTTGATTGTTCTGAGTTCTTGAAGAACGAAACCGGGAAAGAAGAACCCCTTATATCTGAAAACTCTGTTGAGTATGCTCGCTTGTCGAATGACAAGTCCAAGAAACTCAAAGAGAAAGCAGTCGTTTATCAGAAAGTTCAAACCATGTCAAATCAGGTTTATGCATGTAACAGCCTGGATTCCCATGTATTATTCATTTATTTATTTTGATGATTTGTGAGGGGACTCGGCGAGTTGGAGCCTAGACTCGCTGAGTATGATCGCGGATCTGGACGCGGGTTCGCGCCTGGACTCGGCGAGTCCAAGGAATGGACTCGGCGAGTCCGCGCTGTTTAATGAAACCCTAATTTCTCGGGTTTGGGGTCTATTTAAAGGGCCTTATGGCCATCATTTGTGCTCACCAGCCCCAAGAGCGAAACCCTAGCGCATTTGAGCGTGTGGAGTGAGAGAAGGAGCCATTATCAACCATTGGAGGTGTTATTTAGCAAGGGAAAGGAAGTTTTAGACAAGAGGAAACAAGAGGATCAACTTCCTGAAGATTTGAGGTCCAGAACATCACGTTTGAGGTACTATTTTCGAGCCATTCTCTGTTATGTTGATGTTCATGATGATTCAGGGTTTGTTGAGCCCTTTTGTGGCTAGATCTAGTGCCCAATTGGTCCCATAAACGAGTTAGATTCTGGATCTGGACCCTTGGAGGTCCAGAGTCTCCCTTTGTCCAAGCTTTTTATGAATCCATGGGGGGTTTTGGATTGGGGTCCTTGTGCTTGAGGTCAAAACACCATTTATGAGTCATGGGGTGTGTTATGAGCGCCAAGACATGAACTTTACATGATGAATGTGTTTGGGAGGGCCAGATCTATGAGTTGTTGGAGCGGATCTGACCTCAGAAGTGAGATTGAGTTGGTGCATGGCACGGACTCACCGAGTCCGAAGAACAGACTCGGCGAGTAGCATGAAGTTTGTCCTTAACCACTCAGCGAGTAGTCTTGCCGAGTTAAGGGTCGACTCAGTGAGTCAGGGAGAGTTAGAGAGGGTTGACAGGTGGACTGAGTCAAGCTGGAACTCGCCGAGTAGTTCCTGAGACTCGGCGAGTTGAGTCGTGGTGGCCCCGCGATTCATGCCAGGTGGAACTCGTCGAGTCAGGGGAGTACTCGACGAGTCAAAAGAGAATCCTAGAGAGTTGGTGAACACGTATAGACTCGCCGAGTCGCTCTAGTGCACTCGCTGAGTCCGGTCAAGTTGACCGTTGACCAGAGTTGACCAGTGTTGACTTGATGGGGGTAGTCAACCCTAGTTGAGAAAGTGTTAATTAGAGGTATATTGTGTTATAGGAGGATTATAGCTCGGAGGATCGAGCGCGAGTGACTTCCGGGATTTGCGAGTTATCAAGATACGCGAGGTGAGTCTTCTCACTATACTTTACCTTGAGTAGGTAATCAGAGTTATGTGTCAGAGTATGTGTATGTTATGTGTATGCTATGTGTTGTACTGCATGATGTCTATGTGATTTATGTTGTGCATGTTTATAGAGTTGGAACCGGAAGGTTCCCAGAGTTAGAACCTGAGGGTTCATAGAGTTTGGGTGCACGGACCCATAAAGTTATAGCCTCGAGTGGCTAATATGTGTTTATGTGGTATTTTGGGGAACTCATTAAGCTTCGTGCTTACAGTGTTTTGTGTTATGTGTTTCAGGTTTCTCTCAGGATCACGGGACGGCACCGACTTGATTGTACACACCAGAGAAAGAGTCATGTTTTGAGGATCCTGGTTCATTATTCAAGTGAAAATGGAGTTATGTTTTGTAATTCGACTATGAAGGAGATTTAAGCAAAGTGTTTTTAAGAATTAAACGATTATTTTTAAATGAAAAATTACTTTAAAATTTTCGGTGTTACAAGTTGGTATCAGAGCCTTGGTTTGAGGGATTCGGATGCACCTTCGGGTAAATCTGGACTCAAACTGAGGAAGTAAGAAAAGTTTTCAAATAAATAAGAGTTCAAAGAGAAAGCGAGAAAGAGCAGTGTGTACAATCAGCCAGAGCCCGAACGGTGATTTCCCAAAATAACCTTACTTTTGTGTCATGTGATACTTATGATGCACTTTATGAGATATTATTGCATGCTAGAGACAGGCTAGGTATTTCATATCTTAGGACTAGAGTGGCCTGATTTGTGATGCCTTAGCCTAGGGATTGCTGTTATATGCGATGTGCTTTTGAGTATGTGATGAGTGAGAATATTTAGTTGGAATCCTTTAGGGAATCTGAGTAGAGGAGTAATCTAGGGGAGATACCTAGATAAGTACCGTGGTACTTAGCGAAAGAATAGTTAGAACCCGCGAGGGGAAGAGTTGCAGAGTTCGGTGGTACTTTCGAGGGTGAGCAGAGCAAGCGGAGTTATCACCCAGAGTGAGTCTTATGTATTCTTCGATGCTCGAATGCTGCTTGCTTCGTGCTTTGTGGAACTCTCGATGATGGGAGTCGGCTACCAAGCGAATATGACGATATTCAGGAGGTAGATGGCTAGCATCATTAGGAGCTCTTCAGCAGCTGATGGCAGAGAAGTCTTGGAATCTAGGAAGAGCCTAGGGAGTAACCTTAGCCAGATGAGTGCGCTGGCAGAGTAGAGAATTTCGCTGGGGAGCGAGCACGTGCGACGGAATTGATAAGCGAGAAGGTCGAGCAGCTACTTAGGAGCTCCAGGATAGTCCGTGTGGAAAGTATGGGTAGATGTGGCAGGTAGTATGGGCCCGTACTACTGAAAGCAGAGGACCCATACTTGATACAGGGAGTATTCTGGAGGTCCTAAGGAGCGGATTGAGGAGCGATGTTATGGTTCGAGTACCATACATCAGAGCGGATTGAGGAGTGATGTTATGGTTCGAGTACCATACATCGGAGCATATTGAGGAGTGATGTTATGGTTCGAGTACCATACATCGGAGCAGATGGAGGAGTGATGTTATGGTTCAAGTACCATACATCGGAGCAGATGGAGGAGTGATGTTATGGTTCGAGTACCATACATCGGAGCATATTGAGGAGTGATGTTATGGTTCGAGTACCATACATCGGAGCATATTGAGGAGTGATGTTATGGTTCGAGTACCATACATCGGAGCAGATGGAGAAGTGATGTTATGGTTCGAGTATCATACATCGGAGCAGATGGAGGAGTGATGTTATGGTTCGAGTACCATACATCGGAGCATATTGAGGAGTGATGTTATGGTTCGAGTACCATACATCGGAGCATATTGAGGAGTGATGTTATGGTTCGAGTACCATACATCGGAGCAGATGGAGGAGTGATGTCATGGTTCGAGTACCATACATCGGAGCGGATTGAGGAGTGATGTTATGGTTCGAGTACCATACACTAGAGCATATTGAGAAGAGATGTCATGGTATGAGTACCATGGTTCGTAGTGAATGATGCTTGTAGTTCCCCGGTTATCCGGTCATGATTGACGAGGTAGAAATTGGACGCTATGGGCTTTAGGCCAGTTGGCCAGGATTGAGTTCGAAGAGGCGTCCCTTGAGAGGGAGGTCGAGAGCCTTTCAGAGTATTTGGTAAGGAGGGGAGAATTTCGGTCTGAGTTGAGCAACCAGTCAATAGAGGAGAGGTCACCTTCTATGACCTGGGTGGTGCTATTTATGTTAGTGTGCGGAACATGAGAGGCATGATGTTTAAGTTTTGGGTTTGGGGGTAAAACCCTGCAGGTTGTCATTGATGATGATTTTCCATCAGGGTATTAGGTAGCATGTGTGCTGCGAGGCAGTGATTTACCAGGAGCAGATAGTCAGTTGGGACTGAGATAGCCAAGGACCACATTACACATATATGAGTATAGTATGACGTATTGTGGAGGTATCAGTGGGGAGACCAGTCGAGTTAATCAGTGCGGTGGTTTTCTATCTATGTTGGGTACTGAGTAAGGGAGTGGGTCCCTGTTCTTGGGATGATCCATGTGTTGGAACGTCGGTTGATGAGTCGAGGTGGGGGAGTATGATGATTTCGTGGTCCAGTCTATGAGTCAGTAATGTTATTGGACAGTTGAGTTGTTTGGTATTGGATTGGTACGAGACTTGGAACGACTAGAGGCAGTTTTGACGAGAAGTTCATGAGGATTTCATCTGAGGTTCAGGGTTATGAGATCGATTGATTTCCTTAAAGGGGATTATCGGGCGTTGCGTAGCACCTTCCAGGGGCAGGTGCGTTATTGCTGGTGAAAATAGTTTGTGAGGTTGTTGATGTGTCAGATAGTGGTGGTTCGAACCCTAAGTGGGGGAGAACCGGGTGGTTTATTGAGAGAACCAAAGATTTGTGCAAGAGCGGTTAGGGGTTGGATACAGAAACCTACGGCTTGAATTCATGAGATCAGGGTCATTGGTGATCAAGGAAAGGTGCAGGGCGAAATAATGCATGTGGTATATGTCTGAGAGAAGGATGGGTATCTCCATGGCGGATGGACAATGGTCAGGAATCTGGTGGTGGTCAGAGTTGTTTCCAGGGGAAGACTCGTAATGATGGTATGGGTAGTTGAGAACTTCTGGGATGTGTATTCTTGCTTGGATTTTGAGCAGTAGTGGAAAGGGTTACGGAGGATCATCAGTGTGTTCTGAGGAGTTAGCGCCTTCCTTGGATTGCAATTGAGTGTTTGGATGCACTGAAGTTGCGCATTGAGTGAAATAGGAAATTATTATGGGATTTAGAGGAAATGTATTGTTGTATGTGTATGGTGCCGGGAGTAAGGGGATCAGTGGTAGAGGCAGGACATTGTGATGCTCTGTTAGGGTGTTCCGTGGTTTCCGCGTATAACGTCTCGATTTCGGAGATTATTTAGAGTCATGGGTTTAAGATGACTAGTGATGTATCATGTATCCACGGTTCCAGTGGGAGCCCTTCGTGTAAAGTCATCAAGGAGGAATATTTAAGGAAGTGGATCTCCGTAGAGGTAGGTTCTGTGTTGTGGCGGTTGCCGCCAGAGTCTGTAATGCATATCGGGGCAAGTGTGTGTGTAACTATCTATGATAGTCTTCGGTGCATGAGTTAGTGAACATAGTGGGGTGTTGTAATGAGAATGAGAGTATAGGGTGATGCTACGGGAAGCCGTAGTATTCGCCAGTCAGAGGGTGTTGTGATGCTACGGGGAGCCGTAGTACTCACAAGTGAGAGAGAGAGAAAGAGAGAGAGAGTCGTGATGCTACGGGAAGCCGTAGTATTCGCCAGTCAGAGGGTGTTGTGATGCTACAGGGAGCCGTAGTACTCACAAGTCAGAGGCAGGGAGTCGTGGTACTACGGGGAGCCGTAGTACTCAATAGTTTGTTGGCGTTGTGATACTACGGAGAGCCGTAGTACTCATTGGTCAGAGGCTGTTGTAATGTTGCGGGAAGCCATAGTACCCACTAGACGGCAAGAGAGTGTGATGTTGGAATGTTCTCCGATAAGTGCATGATGCAGAAGAGTTTTAGGCTTGAGGAGCCCTAGTGTTGAGTTTTTAGAGCCTAGTGGTTAAACCGGGGTGAGACTGGGGTCTCCGTCTCTGTCAGGAGGGTCAGCAAGGTGCACGGGAGAATACGCACAGCAGACGCCAGAGGTTAAGAGCTGAGTCAATCTTCGATTGGATTGTATTTTTATGAGAGAAAGGGAATTTCGTGACTTGCGTGTCACTGGGCCGTGATAGTGGTCACGGGAAGGAAGTTAGTGAGATATTTTGGATCATGTTATGTGTGACCTTTGGGGGTTCAGCTGTGGGGCCAAAAGCTGACCTGGTGCTCGGTATCGAAGATGAATATGAGAAATGAGCTAGAGATTACCATGGTGATGTCTGTGGACACTTCTGAGTGAGCGAGCGATTTGGACGCTCGAAGGCATGCTTCGGGCATGTGTATTAGATTTCGGAGGGAGTTGTGACACGTATTTACCCTTGGTTGAGTTTTCCCTTATCAACAGCCATCATTCGAGCATTGGTATGCCACCCTTTGAGCTGTTATATGGGAGGAGGTGTCGTACCCCCATTTGCTGGGGAGAGGTCGGGCAGCGTGTTATGGGTAGTACGAAGATTTGGGCTGCAGACGACTGCACAGATTTAGCAGGTTAAGCGGAGGTTATTGACCACTCAGAGTCATCAGAAGAGTTATGTGGACAGGCGCCGGTCCGAGTTTGAGTTTCAGGGCGGAGACTTTGTGCTCCTGAAGGTCTCTCCTTGGAAAGGAGTGATTCAATTCAGGAAGAGGGGCAAGTTGGGGCCCGATATATTGGTCCATTCCGAGTGATCGCGAGGGTAGGCCGGGTAGCCTATCGTTAGGATTTGCCAGCAGAGTTGGGGCAGATTCACGACACTTTTCATGTGTCGCAGCTGAAGAAGTGTATAGCCGATGAGTCGGCAGTGGTTCCATTCGAGGATATTCAGGTGGATGCGAGCCTGAATTATGCTGAGAGACAAGTGGCCATCAGAGATCGGAAAATCAAGGTTCTGAGAAACAAGGAGGTACCCCTGGTTTTGGTTCAGTGGCAGAATCGGAAGGGGTTCGAGATGACTTGGGAACCGGAGCGTGGGATGCGTGAGCAGCATCCAGAGTTATTTGCAGAGTGAGACTTCGAGGGCGAAGTCTAGTTCTAGTGGGGGAGAATTGTAACAGCCCGGATTCCCAGGTATTATTCATTTATTTATTTTGATGATTTGTGAGGGGACTCGGCGAGTTGGAGCCTAGACTCGCCGAGTATAATCGCGGATCTGGACGCGGGTTCGCGCCTGGACTCGGCGAGTCCGCGCTGTTTAATGAAACCCTAATTTCTCAGGTTTGGGGTCTATTTAAAGGGCCTTATGGCCGTCATTTGTGCTCACCAGCCCCCAGAGCGAAACCATAGCACATTTGAGCGTGTGGAGTGAGAGAAGGAGCCATTATCAACCATTGGAGGTGTTATTTAGCAAGGGAAAGGATGTTTTTGACAAGAGGAAACAAGAGGATCAACTTCCTGAAGATTTGAGGTCCAGAACATCACGTTTGAGGTACTATTTTCGAGCCATTCTCTGTTATGTTGATGTTCATGATGATTTAGGGTTTGTTGAGCCCTTTTGTGGCTAGATCTAGTGCCCAATTGGTCCCATAAATGAGTTAGATTCTGGATATGGACCCTTGGAGGTCCAGAGTGTCCCTTTGTCCAAGCTTTTTATGAATCCATTGGGGGGTTTTGGATTGGGGTCCTTGTGCTTGAGGTCAAAACACCATTTATGAGTCATGGGGTGTGTTATGAGCGCCAAGACATGAACTTTACATGATGAATGTGTTTGGGAGGGCCAGATCTATGAGTTGTTGGAGCGGATCTGACCTCAGAAGTGAGATTGAGTTGGTGCATGGCACGGACTCGCCGAGCCCGAAGAACAGACTCGGCGAGTAGCATGAAGTTTGTCCTTAACCACTTAGTGAGTGGTCTTGCCGAGTTAAGGGTCGACTCAGTGAGTCAGGGAGAGTTAGAGAGGGTTGACAGGTGGACTGAGTCAAGCTGGAACTCGCCGAGTTATTCCTGAGACTCGGCGAGTTGAGTCATGGTGGCCCCGCGATTCATGCCAGGTGGAACTCGTTGAGTCAGGGGAGTACTCGACGAGTCAAAAGAGAATCCTAGAGAGTTGGTGAACATGTATAGACTCGCCGAGTCGCTCTAGTGCACTCGCCGAGTCCGGTCAAGTTGACCGTTGACCAGAGTTGACCAGTGTTGACTTGATGGGGGTAGTCAACCCTAGTTGAGAAAGTGTTAATTAGAGGTATATTGTGTTATAGGAGGATTATAGCTCGGAGGATCGAGCGCGAGTGACTTCCGGGATTTGCGAGTTATCGAGATACGCGAGGTGAGTCTTCTCACTATACTTTACCTTGAGTAGGTAATCAGAGTTATGTGTCAGAGTATGTGTATGTTATGTGTTGTACTGCATGATGTCTATGTGATTTATGATGTGCATGTTTATAGAGTTGGAACCGGAAGGTTCCCAGAGTTAAAACCTGAGGGTTCACAGAGTTTGGGTGCACGGACCGATAGAGTTATAGCCTCGAGTGGCTAATATGTGTTTATGTGGTATTTTGGGGAACTCATTAAGCTTCGTGCTTACAGTGTTTTGTGTTATGTGTTTCAGGTTTCTCTCAGGATCACGGGACGACACCGACTTGATTGTACACACCAGAGAAAGAGTCATGTTTTGAGGATCCTGGTTCATTATGCAAGTGAAAATGGAGTTATGTTTTGTAATTCGACTATGAATGAGATTTAAGCAAAGTGTTTTTAAGAATTAAACGATTATTTTTAAATGAAAAATTACTTTAAAATTTTCGATGTTACAATGCAGCTACAGGAGTAACTGGAAAACAAACAGCAGAACTAAAAATCCTGGTTAATGAAGACAATGCTGAAGGGTGTGATAACTACTTCTGGTCTGCCCCTATCGATAATGCAGACGAGAATGTTGGTCTGTCAGAATAAACCTCATGGAGGGTAAAGGGCAGATATGTAGCAGAACCAATCACCAAACCCTCAAGCTTTGACAAACCAAGCACTAGTGAAACCAAAGAGATACAAGAAGAACTATGAAAAAAATCAGAAGAATCAAAGAAAACCATGAATTTATTTCCTAATTCAACCGAAACTCAAAAGAAGAAGCAACAGTCAAGCTTTAACATTCGTAAATCTCAAAAGTAACTGGCTGAACAGAAACAGGAAAAAAACCGGAGATACATGAAAAATCTGAGTGAGCGAAAAAGGTTTTGGCAATCTTAGAACCCTAAGCACATCCCTACTCAGAAAGAAACAAATGTCAAAGGAACTGACAAGTTCTGAACAAACAGAAGTCTAGTTTCGGTCTAAATTCTTATTATTCACGAAAGAACAAGCCTAACTTCAGTACACATCAGAACCGAACTTCAGGTTTCGATTCTTATACCAAGTATGAGAACCGAAAGTCAGGTTTTTGTTATACTTCATGTCCTCAACAGACTCATTCAACGAAGGATGCTAAAGGAAAGGGAAAGTGTGATACTAACACTGACATAAATAATATGAAAAATTCTGATAGACCCACAACTCAAAAGAACATTTCAAAACCATCTAACATAACATCATTTGAAACACTAATGTTTAAACAAGATAAAAATAAAATTAACGTATACACCATTAAACGAAAAGATGAAAGAACTTTAATAAAAAGAACTTATTTAGTTGATATTTCTGTTGTAATTCCATTCTCTGTAAAAGACTTACCAGGGTCCAAGAAACTTTGGGTTCCTAAATTTGCTTGAATTTACAGGTTATCAGTGACGAGCAGTTTGATGATGAATGGTATATAGACAGTGGCTGCTCGCGTCACATGACAAGAAGAAATGAAGAGTTGAGGGAGTTTCGGTCCCTTAAAGATGGTGGATGTGTAAAGTATGGCAACAACTCTTACGGTACAATCAAAGGTTATGGAATGATAACCAATGGAGATTTCACAATTCGAAGAGTGGCATATGTTGAAGGATTGTAGCACAACCTAATAAGTGTATCTCAATTGGTTGTGGGAATAGGACTGAAAGTCTCATTTGATGATGGAGGCTCAGAAATCATTGAAAAACAATCAAAAAGAGTATTATTAAAATCTGAACGAAATGGTGAAATGTATCCCCTTAATCTCAATCCAATAAAAGGGAAACCAGCTATATGCATGTTGTCCAAAGCTAATTCTGATGAAAGCTGGTTATGGCACCGACGATTATCTCATCTAAACTTCAAAGACATTAATAAGTTAGTGCTTGGAGATCATGCTTGAGGCCTTACTCTGCTCAAATTTGACAAGGAACACCTATGTGCATCCTGTAAGAAGGGCAAACAAAGCCGAAAGAGCCATCCTACATGTATCAACACCAAGATCATTGAAGCTCTTGAACTTCTGCATATTGATTTATGTGGACCTTCGGCTATCGAAAGCATTAGTGGTAGTAAGTACATACTTGTCATTGTTGATGATTTTTCCAGTTTTACCTGGGTTTACTTTCTTATATAGAAATTAGAAGCAACTCCCAAGTTAAAGATGTTCATCAAGCAAGTGGAACTGCAGCTATGAAAAGTGGTAAGAAATATCAGAAGCGACAACGAACTTGAATTCAAGAATAAAGAGTTTGAAGACTTTTTGGCTGATAAGGGAGTATCATAACTTCTTTGCTCCCTATACTCCACAACAGAATGGAATCGACGAAAGACGAAACCGTTCTCTTTGTGAAGCAGCCAAAACCATGCTGAGCTTCGCTTCCCTTCCATTATACTTCTGGGCGGATGCTGTTGCCACTGCTTCTTATACACAAAACAGATCTTTAATCAACAAGCGATTCTCAATTACTCAAAATTAATGATTATGAACAACAGAAAGCCCAATGTCAGATTCTTTCACGTGTTCGGTTCAAGGTGCTTCATTCTTAACTCTAAAGAGAACCACAACAAGTTCGATGTTAAAGCAGATGAGGGAATCTTTCTGGGCTATTCACTCACTTCAAAGGCTTATAGGGTTTTGAATAAACACTCCAAACGTATTGAAGAAACCTATTACGTAACCTTTGATGACCTCTACATAAAGAAAGCTCAAGCAAAAGAAAGAGCCACATGGGAAATTTTTCCTAAATCAGGACAAGTCTCGGTACCCATTTCAAATTTTTTCTAAGAGTATATGAGGTTATTTGATGAACTAGAAAAAGCTACACACTCCGAGGCAAATGCAGCCGACAATAAAATCGACCATCTGAAAAAGATTATCGAAGATGCTGCGAAAGACATGACAAAGGATCGTACTCACCAAGCTAATGATCAACCCTTCGAAAAACCTCCAAGTAACAACGTAATATTCGAGGGGGAGAGCTCATCTGTGTCTCATCCAACCGAGCAAGAGAATCCAACTCCAACCGAGGGGGAGGATCCTGAACCTAACCAGGAAACCACTTTGTCATCTGAGGGGGAGAATGAAAATCCAAATGACGAAGATGATCGATCAGAATCTGAAGTAGAGGTAAATACAGAGTTGGATCCTACCTATGACCCTAACTACCCTCCTCTAACTAAGTGGACTAAAGACCATCCCAAATCACAAATAATAGGAGAATCATTTGAACGAGTTCTTACACGTTCTCAACAGAAAGCGAAACAAACTGCATTATTCTCTCACGTTGAATTTTGCATGTTTAATTCGTTTGTCTCCAAAATCGAACCAAAGACGGTCAATACTGCACTTTATCATGCTGATTGGGTGCAGCCAA
Organism: Lactuca serriola; assembly: GCF_051521515.1. Taxonomy (NCBI): domain Eukaryota; kingdom Viridiplantae; phylum Streptophyta; class Magnoliopsida; order Asterales; family Asteraceae; genus Lactuca; species Lactuca serriola. The sequence goes on from NC_136410.1 coordinate 197,577,500, forward strand.
TGCAAGATGAACTCCATGAGTTTGAACGCAATCGAGTTTGGAGACTAATACCCACTCCAAAGGATGCGTCTGTGGTAGGATTGAAGTGGGTCTTTAGGAACAAGATGGATAAAGAAGGCAATGCCATCAGGAATAAGGCTCGTCTGGTGGTAAAAGGATATTGTCAAGAAGAAGGAATAGACTATGAGGAGACCTTCGCTCCTGTAGCTAGATTAGAATCGGTTCGAATCTTTCTAGCATATGCTGCTCATAAAAACTTCAAAGTTTTTCAAATGGATGTGAAATGTGTATTCCTTAATGGAGAGCTAGTAGAAACGGTGTTTGTGGAACAATCACCCGGGTTCGTCAATGAGAAATACCCTGATCATTGCTATGTATTGGATAAAGCTGTGTATGAACTAAAGCAAGCGCCAAGGGCCTGGTATGAAACACTAACTCGTTTTCTAAAAATGTCTAAGTTTAAGTAAGGTTCTGTTGACCCAACCTTCTTTTGCAAGAAAGAAGGCAAACGTCTTATGATTTTTCATATTTATGTCGATGATATCATTTTCAGCTCCACGAATCCTAGCTTAACAGCTGAATTCCGGAAGCTGATGGAGACTAAATTTGAAATGAGCGCAATGGGTCCTATTAACTTTTTTCTTGGATTAAATATTAGACAGGGACCAGAAGGAATTTTTATCAACCAGTAAGCTTACACGAAGAATCTACTATAAAAATTTGGAATGAAGGGTGACTCAAAGGTGAAGGTTCCTATGGCGTTTGGCACTAAGCTAACATCTGATGGGTTTTGAGCATTCTAACACTTCCTAAGTGTACATACAACCCTAATAACCTTGAATCTATGTTTTCTCTATATACATGCAAATTTCTTTTTCAATGTTATTTCCTAACTAGCATGGCATGGGGAATATATAAAACATAAAAACTAGTAGAAATACATACCTTGTTGTTGCTTGGATTCCTTCAAGACTTTGTGAGCCTAGCACCCCAAATGTTGTGCCTCAAATGCTTCACACAACATCACAAAACTTGGAATAACTTGAGAGAATACTTCTTACACTCAAAAATCGGTTATGCCCTCTCTTGTAACACTAGGTACCAATTTTGCTAGCCAAAGGGTTCCTTTTATAGTGTTGTCACAATTAGGGTTTTCACATGAATACCCTTAGTTGTCATGACTCTTCATTTCCCATGACCCATGGGTTTGTAACTCCCATGGACTATCCATGGAGCTCCATGTGGTTATAACCAAGCCCATAAACCATGGATCATTAATCCACCATAAAAGAATTGATGATTATCATAATCAACCCTATATATTTAATTAGTCTCACTTTGATCACCAAATTAATACTAGATTAATACTTGATCAAATACTAATTAAATAATACTATTATTAATATATTAGAACTTATAATATATTAATAATCATAAGTGCCTTATTCTCTCATCTAGTCTATCCAAGTATTGCAATGCCATGCAACCCAAATGGACCATGTTGGGTCGGGTCAAGTACATACCAAATAAAGTTATTGACTTAGACACTATATCCAACAGTCTCCCACTTGGATAAGTCTAATAACTATATTTGCAAATATGACTTCAAAATCCGACTAGCAATCGTAGCTCTTTTAAAGTCTCTCAGAACTGAGATGATGATGATACGGCATTTAAGATAAGTGATCATATAATCCTCTGTTCTCATGATACCAACCGGACAAACACATGGAAGATGGTCTTACTTATTGTCCAACATTTGTTTCTCGATCTCTGATTTGTTTCGACATAGAACTAAATTGAACACATCAATTAGGTTCTGACCGGGCCCGGTACATAGGTCAAAACCAAATCATCGAGGGGCCCAGATATCGCTCTTAATTCTAGAAGGAACAGATAAACTTCGACTGATATGCTTGTACCAACTACTTGTTGAATTTTTCACAAAGGCACATTTTATAACATCGAGTTACCAATGCGTTTTCGTACAATCAATGAATAACCAACTCATAGTCAACAACTCATATCTTTAGGTTTGAAGATTTATATGTGTTGGGATTAAAACCCTAATTGTGATTTGATGAACAAGATGCGGAAAATAAGAACAAACACAAATAATGAAGAATATGTCGAATGATCACTCGATTTATTGAATTGTGAGGAACAAATTACACTTAAGAAATAAGAATCTAACTCTACAAGAAACCTCACGTGGCGGCTACATTTTGCCTCACTCTTAACCCTAATAATGAATAATACATGACTATTTATAGGGAAAAGACAAGTCTTGAGCTTTTAACCTAGAATTCATCAAAGGGGCCCATTGCCATCATCCATGGAGTGCTTTGAAACCCTACAATCTCCCCCTCAAAGTATGGAATGGATGACAATGCTTTAACTTCCAAAACAAGCATCTAGCAAATAAAAAGATCTGCAACGAGGAATATATGAAGCAATCCACGAATCTTGATTCTTCAATAGTCTTCAAACACGAGCTCTAGGATATATAAATCAAGCACTGAAGTAATGTCTTTAAACTTCATTTTCGAATGTAATCCCAAAGAATCTTCATGAAAACCAAACCCGCCATAAAAAACCATTTCAGAACAAAGAAACTGAATTACTTCTTGTCTTTGAAGAGCTCCCCCTCCAAGTCACAATGATCTTCAAATAAGCTAATGATATAAGCCATCAAAAAATATCATGTAACAACCCAAACTTTAAGATTCGTAACGCCACTTGATCGAGAAAATACAAGAAGTCGGAGATATAACAAGTCCTTAGTAGAGCTCGATGAAAAACTTCCGCTGTAAAGGATACTTCTCTGTAAAAGCTTTAGTAGAGCTCGATGAAGAACTTCTGTTGAAAAAGCTACCTTCATAATTCTCCCACAAGCTTTATCAAAAATCTTCAACTTTGAAAAGTCACAAATCTAATTTCGAATGGCCATACCAAATTCTCCCCCGATTTATAATCAAAAACATGATTATAAAGCCTTCAAATGGTCATGAGAATGATCTTGAATGGATAAAAATTTACTATGCTCCCCCGCGACAAAAAGATATACACAATGAAGTATAAAATCTGAAAAAAATCGTGAAAATTTGACGTTATCACGAAAAACGACTTTCCGAACCGCCAAGACTTGATGGAATCCATAATTTTCTGTTCACAAAAAAAATATGTGCGTTAAAGAATTCAAAATTGTTCATCGGCCCTCAAATTTGCAAACTTTTCGAAAAAACGGGCTGAAACTGTCACTTTGCTGAAAGATCCAGGACTGAAAAGGTAATTCTGCATCAAATGCCCCTTCATTTGTAACAGATTCTGGAAATGGTCCATAATCGCCAAGCCATGAAAAATACAGGGACCGGAATTGACAAATCGTAGGTGTTGCAGGGACAAAAAAGAAACGTTAAGTCATCTTCCCCAATTTACCCCTGATTTAAAGAACACGACTGGAAGGGGGCTCATACGAGCGTTCACAAACGAAACCACACATACATTTCCAATCAACTCCTTGTAGACTTTCGTTTCAAGTACAAGCAACCGAACCTAAGTTCGTTTCAAGAACGCCATTTATTCACCTGAAGCGAACACAACCGAACGTTCGGTTCGTTTCTTATTTCCATATCAAGCTTCATCAGGCGAAACTCCTTTCGCTTTCGGTTCATCCTTCGTTCGCTCCAACCATTAACAACCGAACCCAGTTTCATTGATACAAAAGCAAAACCGAGCATCACAATTAGAATAAGGAGCGAAACCTTAGCCAAGCCGAATCACAGGTTCTCTTTCGGTTCATCTCCTATTTTGTTCCAAGTGCTTTCGTTCCAAGGGCTGACAAACGAACCTAATCATAGGTTCGCTTCCGATCGCAGATAAGGATTTCACACCGATCTTGACTTTTCTGTTGACCAATGTTCGTCCCAATTGAGATTGATTCGTTTGCAGTTCATGAAACACCCATATCACAGTCCATTTCATTTGTTTTTCGTTTCTAGCACAAACACGCGAACACAAATTCATTCTAGGTTTGTTCCAAATCAGTCGTTCACACCGGAAAGCGAATCAACAAAAACGAATCTAATCAGAGGTTCGCCTTTTTCTGATGTTTGAGGGATCGCAGGCAAGGACATTCGCTCATAGTTCCACCCAATTCACAACCAATTTTGACTTTTTCTGGTTTGACTTTTCACATCCGTTCGTCACCTGTACATCACAGGTCTTCAAAATTTCTACTCAAGAATCATATAATCGCTGCTTCCAAAAATCGAGATAAATCACAACAATATCATCAAACAATATCCAAGTTCAAAATGAGTTAATCAAACCGATCTTAAGAGTGTGAATGAGAAAATCGATGAAAGGTTTGATCTTGAATTAAACCACACACAAATCGATTCATCAGAATTGATGAAGACATATCAATAACCTTAGTCGACAGTGATACAAGCAACGATTGTTAATCTTGATAGATCTTGAGAGAATGAATAAATGGATGAATTGAGCACGTAAAGTAAATGACGCAAACGGAAATCGAATGTGATATTACGGAAAAAGAGTTGGATCATGAACAGTGAATCGGCCAAAGGATTGGGCCAGATCAAAATAAGACACGAAAGGATCCAATTGGGTCAAAACAAATGATTAAAATCGACTGATTTTTGGATTAAGCTAATCACCATATCTAAGATGAACAGAAGAACGAATCAGAAAAAAATACCAGATGAACAGTGATGAACAACATAAATTTCCATGAGCAGTAACTTGAACAAAATTTTGATTCCATACCGCCAAAACACCAATAATCTTCAATATATGTGCAGAAAATCACCAAATCAAGAACCGATACTTCAAAAATCAATAGATTTTCAAAGACCCGCTCTGATACCACTTGTTGGGATTAAAACCCTAATTGTGATTTGATGAACAAGATGCGGAAAATAAGAACAAACACAAATAATGAAGAATATGTCGAATGATCACTCGATTTATTGAATTGTGAGGAACAAATTACACTTAAGAAATAAGAATCTAACTCTACAAGAAACCTCACGTGGCGGCTACATTTTGCCTCACTTTTAACCCTAATAATGAATAATACATGACTATTTATAGGGAAAAGACAAGTCTTGGGCTTTTAACCTAGAATTCATCAAAGGGGCCCATTGCCATCATCCATGGAGTGCTTTGAAACCCTACAATATGATATTACCGCCTCACGATCACTCGAGATAAATTCCATGAAGTGATGCAAGTGAGCGTGGGTTGAATCCAATACTCAACCCTTATGAGTACTCATGAATGTTGTAGCAACCATTGCATTGTCTAAAGCACTTTAGACAAATCATACAAGCCAAATTCATGACAGTCTTAAATCAATACTTACTTCCAAAGTTTGACTGACTGTGGATGGTTTGAATAATAACATGATTATTCTGGAAGTAAAAACATACAACATTTAAACATGGTAAACAATCAACACAAGATAGTAACACCTTACTCATAAATAAATAACAACTTTTATTTATCATCAAATGTCAATTACATTTTACAAGTTTCAGGAATCTAATTATTGAAACTAATATCATCCTTCAGTCCAATGTGCCTCGCATGCTGTAAATGCTTAACCCTGCTTAGTCCCTTCGCGAGGGGATCTGCCGGGCTCTCATCTGATGATACCCTCTTTGCCACGAGGAGTCCCTATTCTATTCTATGTCTGATGAAATGGTATTTTCTGTCAATGTGCCTAGATCTCCCGTGATCTCTTGGTTCTTTAGCCAAAGCAACCGCACTTTCACTGTCACAAAAATTTTTCCATTGGCTCCTTTATAGATGGTACAACTCCAAGGTCTCCGATGAAGTTCTTTAGCCATATCGCCTCTTTTGCTTCCTCGCTTGCTGCTTTGTACTCTGATTCACAAGTCAAATCAGCTACTGTCTCCTGCTTGGAACTTTTCCAAGTAATTGCTCCTCCATTTAGGATAAAGACCCAGCCTGACTGAGAGCAGAAATTATCCCTATCAGTCTGAAAGCTAGCATCACTATATCCTTCCACTCTCAAGTCATCACTGCCCCCGAGGGTAAGGACCCAGTCCTTAGTCCTTCGCAAATACTTGAGAATGTTCTTTACCACTGTCCAGTGTGCCTTGCCAGGGTTCCCTTGATATCTACTGACCATGCTCAAAGCAAAGGCCACATCAGGGCGAGTACAAGTCATAGCATACATGATCGAGCCCACAACGGAAGCATATGGTATCTGACTCATCTCAACTATCTCGGTCTTTGTACTCGGACTCTGAGTCTTACTTAGCTTGGCATTACTCTGGATTGGTAATTAATTATCCTTTCTTGGAATCTTGCATACTGAACCTCCTCAGTACCTTATCCACATAAGTACTTTGACTAAGTCCAATTAGTCTCTTACTCCTATCTCTCAATATCCTTATCCCTAGGATATAGGTAGCTTCCCTAAGGTCCTTCATAGCGAAACACTTCCCAAGCCAGGACTTAACCTCCTGCAAAGTTGGGACGTCGTTTCCTATGAGAAGTATGTCATCTACATACAACACCAAGAAGCTAACTATGCTCCTACTAGCCCTGACATACACACAAGACTCATCCTCACTCCTAGAAAAGCCAAATTCTTTGACTTTCTCATCAAAGCAAAGATTCCATTTGCGAGATGCTTGTTTCAATCCATAAATGGATTTCTCAAGCTTACACACTCTATTAGGGTATTTTGGATTAACAAAACCCTCTAGCTGAGCCATGTAAACATACTCAGCCAACTTCCCATTAAGGAAAGCGGTTTTGACATCCATTTGCCATATTTCACAATCATGAAATACAGCTATGGCTAACAACACTCTAATAGACTTAATCTTAGCTACTGGTGAGAAGGTCTCATCATAGTCAACTCCCGGAGTTTGAGTAAAGCCCTTTGCAACCACTCGCGCTTTAAAAGTGTGTACCTTCCCATCCATGTCGGTCTTCTTCTTGAAGATCCATTTGCACCCAACTGTCTTACGACCTGGTACATTGTCAACCAAGTTCCAAACTTGATTGTTATACATGGACTGAATCTCGCTGTCCATAGCCTCCTTCCATTTCGCAGACTCAGGGCCTGCCATGGCTTCCTTATAATTATTAGGTTCACCCAAATCTATCAATGTACTATCACTGATAAATGTATCACCTTCAGTGGTGATGTGATATCCATAATAAAATTCAGGTGCGTTCCTCACCCTAGTGGAACGTCTTGGAGGTACAGACTCATCTATCGGCTCAATAGGAGTTTCCTCATCAGGTTGGCTGACAGCATTTGAGGTTCCTTCACCACTTGACTCTTAAAGCTCTTCAAGGTCAATTTTCCTCCCACTGTCCCCTTGGCTTATGAATTCTCTCTCACAAAAGACTCCTCTTCTTGCTATAAAAACCACATTATCACTGGGTCTGTAGAAGAGGTAACCAAAGGATCTCTGTGGGTAGCCGATGAAAATACACCTCTCGCTTCGGGGTTCAAGCTTGTCATGAGTCTCACGCCTCACAAAAGCTTCACAACCCCAAATCTTGATGTGGCCCAAATTGGGTACTTTCCCAGTCCACATCGCGTGAGGTGTTTTAGCAACCTTTTTAGTTGGGACTAGATTAAGGATATGGGCGGCAGTCTCTAAGGCATACCCCCAGAAAGAGATAGGTAACGAAGCTCGACTCATCATGGAACAAACCATATCCAACAAGGTTCGATTGCTCCTCTCAGCTACACCATTCAACTGTGGTGTCGTGGGAGGTGTCAGTTGTGAGACAATCCCACATTCCTTAAGATAGTCAAGGAACTCAATGCTAAGATACTCTCCTCCCCGATCGGATCGGAGCATCTTGATGTTCCTGCCCAATTGATTCTCAACTTCCTGCTTAAACTCTTTTAATTTTTCAAAGGTTTCTGACTTATGCTTAATTAAGTAAATATATCCATATCTACTGTAATCATCAGTAAAAGTCACATAATAGCGGTTAGCATCCCTTGTAGCAACTCTGATGGGCCCACACACATCCGTGTGTACAAAGTCCAACAAAATTTCACCCCTATCACAAGTACTTGTGAAGGGTGACTTTGTCATGTTTCCAAGTAAACAAGACTCGCAACTATCATCTGACTTGAGGTCAAATGATTCCAAGACTCCAACCTTTTGGAGTTAGCCTATGCGCTTCTTGTTAACATGTCCAAGACGACAATGCCACAAGGATGCTTTATCCAAGCTATCTGAAGAATCAATATACAACACATTATTTCCTATATTGTCTAAAACATTCACAACTTCATACACTCCATCAAAAGGTAATGCTTTAAAGTAAAATACATCATTGTAATAAACATTAATAACACCATTTTTATTATCAAATGAAAATGAAAAACCTTGTTTGTACAAGCCATGAAAAGAAATAATATTTCTCGCCATTTCGGGCGAGTAACAACATTTATTAAAATCTAACATTAACCCATTATTAAGCAATAAAGAATAAACTCCTATCTTGGTAACAGGTGATGCTTTCCTGTCGCCCATGACTAAGTTTATCTTTCCATGCTCCACTTGCTCACTTCTTCTTAGTGCCTGCATAACAGTACAAATGTGAATACCACAACCTGTATCAAGCACCCAAGAATTATCATTAGAAGAGTTGTTAGACAATATTGTGTAAATACCTGCATGGGTGGGTTTAACCTTCCCATCATTTACATCTTGCAGATATTTGGAGCAGCTTCGCTTGAAGTGTCCCTTATCCTGGAAATAGAAGCACCGTGCTTCCTTTGGGTTTGAAGAAGGAGTAATGGGAGCTTTCTTTGTCCCACTTGAAGAGGAACCATCAAGAGTCTTACCCTTGGTACCCTTTGAAGGGTTTTTCCTCTTCTTACCCTTTCCCTGCCTAATAGCCAGAATAGGGGCTGTTAAAGGAGTAGAAGTAGCAACCGCTTTACCCTTAAGGCCATTTTCAGCTGTCCTTAAGAGTCCTTGAAGTTTGTTAAGTGTGACTTCCTCCTTGTTCATATGATAAGTCATACGAAACTGATCATAACTTGGAGGTAAGGAATGGAGAATGATGTCAATCGCCAATTCCTCAGGGAAGTCAACATTGAGCTTTAGCAATCGGTCAACGAACCTCTGCATCTTCTGCAAGTGACCGGTGATGGGTTCACCATCCTTCATCCTTGCGGTTATCATGGAGGAAATGATTTCATACCTCTCTTGACGCGCGCTCTGATGGTACCTTTCCATCAGATCCAGGTGCATCTCATAAGGGTAGAAATCTTTATAAGACTTTTGGAGTTTCAGAGTCATTGTGGCCATCATGATGTAGGACACCTTAGTGGCATCCTTCTCATGTGCAATGAACTCTGCAAACTCTTCAGGAGTAGCAGTAGCTTCATTAACAACCTTAAGCTCCCTGTCAAGGACATATTCTTTGTCCTCATAGCGGGTAATCATCCTGATGTTTCTGATCAACTCATTGAAGTTGGATCCATCAAAGATGACCTTACCACACAAGTTCATTAGGGAAAAGGAGCCTGTAGGGTTTGAGCTAGCAGCGTTATTGGAAGACATCTGAAAGAAAGACAAGTTTCATTAGATAATCCTTAATAAGTCACCCAAATGAAATATTAAGGCTAGGATCCAACAACCTATTTATAGGTGGAAGAGGGATGCCGTAATCCACACTATAAAATATTGAAGGTAGGTAAATGACGATTTACCAATTTCCACCATTAGAATGAAATATTTTATTATTAGGTTTTATTGGTTTTGAAACTCCTAGATCTTTTGAGATACATTGAACTTTTCAATGGCAAGTTTGAATCTCGATTGTGCCCTCTCAAGTTTGTGACTGGGATGCCGAGGATCATAAACAAGGTGTGAATAACCGTACAAATTGACTTGGTACCCTCAACAATATTACCTAATCGATGTGCCGGTTAACCAACACGCTCCACCGATCTATAATAAAGTCAAGTTACCCTTTGCCACTCTTACTAGTCCATGTTAGTGTGCCGGTTAACCACACACGCTCCACTAACGACTTGGTAAGGTAGAAAGTGTAATTTTATGGGCTAGCACCAATTTCACATTTTCCTAAAGTAACTAAGATTGGGAATTTATAATGTATAGTTAGTTTATAATTCATTATAATTTTAATGAGTATTTAAAGTCGTATCCTACCCGTTCGGCTAACGACCCTCCACCAATCAAGGAAGTGGTGGCTGAGAGTGGACAGCCATTAAGTCACCATTTTATAGGCAACAACCTTATACCCCCTTATAGACCGGCTTTGTGAATGAGGCCTACTAACGGTAATAATGACATATTCTTATACATATCTATATAATAAAATTATAATAATAGTATAAGTGTTGATTTTTAAACTTTTTAAAAATCTAAGGTTTAATTTGGAATTAAAGTATTAAAGTGTAAGACTTTTCAAATTCCAAAACTTGAGGGCAAGAATTGAAACTATTCCAAGTCTCTTCAATTTGTAACTTATGATTTTTAATGGTTCATAAAAATGAAGACTCTCCATTTTATGAAGCCTCTTTAGTTCTTTAATCACAATTTAAAGAAGTGACTTTTGGTTATCCAATTCTTGAGGGCAAGTTATGGACACCATCATTGCCATTAAGATCATGAATTAAACACACTTATGGAGGTTACACATAATTCCTATGATCTTCTAAAAACTCATAAGAACACAAATTCATGTCAAGCAATTTCAAGAAATCATATAAACATATACAATACTTGAAAATTGATAAAAGTCATATAAAATGGGTTAACATAATCATTATCACTTTGAAAAATAGATTTTACAAGTCCAAAACAGATTGGGATAATGATTTTAATCCATTTCCAGCAACAAAACTCGAAAAACTGCCCATCACGCTCCTACTCGTCGAGTGCATGATCCTACTCGACGAGTAGGATGAATTTGTTCATGGACTCGGCGAGTCCTCCCCATGAACTCGGCGAGTCCAGTCGTCAGTGAGCAGATTTTTCGATTTTCAAGCAGTTTTGCATCAAGTATACAGAAAACAAACCTGGCTCTGATACCACTGATGGGTTTTGAGCATTCTAACACTTCCTAAGTGTACATGCAAGCCTAATAACCTTGAATCTATGTTTTCTCTATATACATGCAAATTTCTTTTTCAAGGTTATTTCCTAACTAGCATGGCATGGGGAAAATATAAAACATAAAAACTAGTAGAAATACATACCTTGTTGTTGCTTGGATTCCTTCAAGACTTTGTGAGCCTAGCACACCAAATGTTGTGCCTCAAATGCTTCGCACAACACCACACAACTTTTAATAACTTGAGAGAATACTTCTTACACTCAAAAATCGGTTATGCCCTCTCTAGTAACACTAGGTACCAATTTTGCTAGCCAAAGGGTTCCTTTTATAGTGTTGTCACAATTAGGGTTTTCACATTAATACCCTTAATTGTCATGACTCTTCATTTACCATGACCCATGGGTTTGTAACTCCCATGGACTATCCATGGAGCTCCATATGGTTATAACCAAACCCATAAACCATGGATCATTAATCCACCATAAAAGAATTGATGATTATCATAATCAACCCTATATATTTAATTAGTCTCACTTTGATCACCAAATTAATACTAGATTAATACTTGATCAAATACTAATTAAATAATACTATTATTAATATATTAGAACTTATAATATATTAATAATCATAAGTGCCTTATTCTCTCATCTAGTCTATCCAAGTATTGCAACGCCATGCAACCCAAATGGACCATGCCGGGTCGGGTCAAGTACATACCAAATAAAGTTATGGACTTAGACACTATATCCAACAACATAATCTTTGGAAAAACCAGCAGTCGACATAACTCTCTATCGACAGATGATTGGATCACTCATGTATCTAACTACCAGTAGACCAGATATTATGTTCTCTATTTGTTATTGTGCCAGGTTTCAAGCCAATCCAAGAAAACCTCACATGGTGGCAGTAAAAAATATTTTTCGCTATTTGAAGAGAACCTCGTCCCTCGGTCTCTGGTATCCAGCAAAGTCAGGTTTCTTTGTTCAAGCCTTTTTTGACGCTGATCTGGGTGGATGCGGTCTGGACCGAAAGAGCACAACTGGTGGATGTTAATTTCTTGATGGCAAACTTGTTAGCTGGCAGTCAAGAAAGCAAACTTGCGTGTCTCTTTCAACAACCGAAGCTGAGTATATTGTTGCTGCCTCATGCACCTAACAAGCAATATGGATACAAAGCCAGTTAAGAGACTATGGAATAAGTATGAAGAAGATACCTCTTTATTGTGACTATGAAAGTGAAATACGAATATGTCACAATCCAGTGCAACATTCAAAGACCAAGCACATTACAATAAGATATCATTTTATCAAGGACCATGTTGAATAGGGGAATGTAGAAGTCCATTTCGTTCGATCATCTGATCAACTTGCTGATATATTCACTAAAGCCTTACCTGAAGCAAGCTTCAACAAAATATTACAAGGTTTGGGAATGATGGAAGCAGATTCGGTATCGAATCTTAATATCTCTCACTAAAAATTAGACAAGCGAAATAGAGCGACCGCTCGGTCTATTTCGGGTCCGAATTTTTTGGGAACCGAAATGAACCGAACGCTCAGTCTATTTCTGCTCCAAAATTTTTGGGAACCGAAATGAACCGATCGCTCGGTCTATTTCGGCTACGGGATTTTAAGGAACAGAAATGAACCGAACGCTCAGCTTATTTCACTTCATTCTTTTAAGATAAGGTTTCGGTTGTATATTATGATTATTCTTTTAACAATTTTTGTTTGTCTTGTGCTACAATATTTTCTTTTTCTGTTTTTCTTACTTTTCAGAAAACATCAAAAATCCAAAAATATTTTATTTTTCTGTTTTTCTTACTTTTCAGAAAACTTCAAAAATCCAAAAATATATTTTTATATTTTTTTAAGAGTTTTTTTTTGTTTTGTTTATTTTGTTTGTGTGCATGGTTCGTTTCTTTCTGTCTATTGTCTAGGTATCATGCATTTTATAACTACAAAAGTTGATGTAAGGCAGGTATGATTTTCTTATCTGGAACTAGTTACGCATCCTTAGAAGCATGCTGTTGCATGTAGACTAAAGCCTCATTGACTATAAGTGAAGCTTTCATGAACCAATTCTACCTATCGGTTCTTACCAATCAGGCTGCTAAATTCACTTTCGTCCTGAGCTACCTTTCTCCTCTCAAATGAGTAAGGAGAGTTCTGCTTTGTCCATCTTATTTATCAGAGTTACTTTCGGTTCTTTCAACCCCTCATCTAAAAATTTCTCCATCACATATCCTTTCATAACTGTAACCCTTTAGACTCTCGGACATAACCACTGAGGTTTATGGTTACACAAACTCTGTGTTTGCGATCTTGGATGCGTGCACCACGTGCTAAGTGAAACCCAAAATTCAACACTTTTAAAGAATTGACGGTGAATTTTAATATTCAAGATTTGACTTGTTACCTAAAGAAGTCTCCTTTTATTTTCTTGCGTGATCTTTATGAAATTGTCTAAAACCAAGACATTTCTTCCCAAAAAGATCCAGTTTAGTTTTCGTTTTTGAGATTTCTATTCTACATTCTGCTACTTCTCACGTATCTAACCTCCTTGTTCAACATACCACATTGGTCTCACAAGGACCTCTTCCAACGTTCGGTCTTATGTCAAGCATCGAAGTTCGGATGAGGTTTAGCCACCCTCGAAAGCCTATGTTTGAAAAGAAGCCTTTCAATGTTTCTTCAAAAACAGTTGATTGTATTCTCATGGGAAACCATACAAGCACTTCAAGTCTCTCTTGACTTTGAAGGAAGATATTTGTGCCTGGGATCCTCAGTTTTATGTCATACATGACATCACTCACCTCCCATACACTTCTCGCTTTATTTCTTTTTCTTTGACACACAAATGCACAAGAATCTTTATGATTTTCCACTACTCCTGAATATGTTGATTATGAATTTTCATGATGTTGTTGATCAAATGAGAAGTTCAAACGTATTTTTGGATAAGGGCACGTGAATATGAAACGGCTCCTAACATCACGCCTCCTGATGTCTATCTAGGGAAACCAACTGTCACATCCCTACTTTCCAGGCGCCTTTCAGAGATTGTATCATCATTATAACAAGATTTTTTCTCTCTCCTGGGAATCGTATATAAAGAATTTGTGGCACTGTCCCATCTTATTTCCTTCCTCACAACTCTCTCAAGAATTACAGGCAACGTTCAACTGTTCATCTTCTTCACAAAGCTCGACAATGGCGGATTCTTCATCAATTCAGGATCAAACTTCTTTGTCATCCCTACTTTCGATAAAGCCCAACCTGAATATGATCATTCAGATGACTCCATTCCTGTATGGTCATTACACGCTTCAAGTTGTGGAGTGCCTCAAGTATCCCCCTCTCGTAATCGCTCTAACTAAAGTGGAATCAGTTCCCATGTCACTCCTGTCTCAAGTATACTCCACAGCCCATTATGACAAAATCAAAGAGCGCATCTACTTTCAGATTCATACTCACAAAGCTTCGATTTCCAAAGTACGATTTTGCTCTCTTCTAAGGCTTGCAGTAGACGCCTCAGTCATCTCCCCAGACTTCATCACTACAACTCAATTGTTCAAAATGTTCTATGAGATGGGATACACTGAGGTCCTTACCACCTTCACCAAGTTCAAGAAATCATGCTTACCTCCACAGTGGAATGGGTTGCTCACCCTTCTTCATAAGGGGTTAGCTGAACGTGTTGGTAGCTCTGATGGATCCAACAAATGCTTCATGACGATCCTATACGGTATCTACAACGGAATCAATTTGGACTATGGGACTTTAATCTGGTCCCAACTGGTGAAGAGTTTGTCCTCCTCGACCAAGCATTCTGAGATTTCTTGTGGTCGCTTTTGGACCATCGTCGCTCAAAGGGAAATCACCTCCCTCAATGTTCCAGTAATGAAGAACTCTTTGCTTTCCCCAATTTCATCCTTTCATACCAAAAAGATCATCGTGGCTGATCAAACCAAGTTTTTGCACAAAGGGTCTATTCCGGAATCTATGTACTGGTCTATCTCTCGGGAGAGTAAACTCATTTCTGAGTACAAACTGCTTCCTCCGACGAGTCCATGACAATTAACTCCAGAGATGCAAGCTGCCTTAGACGAGGTGGAGAAACCGGCTAAGCGAGGAAAGAAAGTTGTTGATAAGAAGGAATCAACCGAAGATCCCTCTTCTAAACCCTCTAAGTCAAAGAAAAGAAAGGCTGACAAGGGTGATTCCTCTGCTACTAAGAAAATCGAGAAAATGGCTCGCAGAAACATCACTTCTTTACCTTCACATTCAGACCCGAAGGACGACCAGTCTGTAGGTGATGATGACGAAGGGCAACAAAAAGGTTCACCTAGGGGTAATTCACCTCCTAGGTCTCCAACTCCTGAGGTTCTTGTTAATGATTCTGTTCCAACACCCCCTCCATCTCCACCCAAGACAACTGTTTAGGTCACTGTTGCTCCTCCACCCCCATTTTCAACACTACTAGTTTCTACTATTGCTCCACCACTGCCTGTCATTTCTACTCCAATCACTACCTCCCCATTACCACCACCTATTTTCTCCAACACAACCCTCACCTCTACACCTATCACCACTTCAACCATCGATTCTTCTGTCAACATCAATACATCCGACGTGGGGGCGAAGACTAAAGAACATCCTAAAGTTACCACAAAGCCTCTTTCACCAACTCCTTCTAATGATTCTAATCCAGTTCTTGGAGGAGATGACTATGAATTTGACTCTACGTACAACAATCCCTACCAAATTCCCAATGAGGAAGACGAATTTGCTTCGGCAACAAAGCAGCACATTGACAGTGTTCATGAAAAGCTTGATAGCCTGCTTGCTTCAACATCAAAGTATAATGATGTTGTTCTCAAAGCTTTCATGGATATAGCCCTGAACAATATACAGAATCCAAGGTCACAGAGTCCATTGCTTCTCTTTCTCAATCTCTTCAAGCGGAGCATACAAAGATTGAAACAGTCAGGTCTGACCTCTCTGCTGACAACAAGACTTTCTCTTCTTCCATTGACTCTCGGTTCGAAAAGCTCACTGCTGATCTTCTCATGGAACGACAACTCAAAGATGATCTTGCTCAACAGACGGCAATCAATGTAGTGCAACAAGCAGCACTAGCCAAGGCTGAACACGAAATTGCCTTGTTGAAAACCGAACGGGCCGTTTTTCGCAGTTGTGCTGGGGATGTTCTGTCCCAGTTACATAATCTGCTTCAGGCTCATGATCCCATTCTCACGCTCACTATTCGCCATCATTTGACCTCTAAAATTCTTCCCTCTCTTGAAATCTTATGCGAAATGAAGGGTGTTTCGGAGAGAAGTGTTCCTCCACAACAAGGGGGAGTAGAGCAGCCTCTTAAACCGAAGGTGAAAACCGAACCAAAGGATAATTTAGCTTCGGGTTCTGGTGTCAAAGAAAGAAAAAAGCGTGTTATTGGACAAGATGATGAGGATGACGAAGATCAAGAAACTATTTCTATGATCTTGAACCGAAAGAAATAGAAAGAGGAGATAGATGAAACTCTTCAAGCAGCTAAGGAGGTGTAACGCCTGTGTTTCTGGGCTTGTCATTAATGTTGATATAATAGTCTAGGTTAACCTTTGTAACCCGTTTTGAAATAATAGAAGTGTATTATTTGAGTATTATGTGTTTTGAGCTTAATTGCTTAATTATGTGATTTGATTAATTAAGAATAAAAATAAGCGTCAAAATTTAAGTGTAAAATAAACTCGATATCTTTACATAAAGTTGTAATGGCCGAAACGAGGTTTCCGAATATATATATATATATATATATATATATATATATATATATATATATATATATATATATATATATATATAACGCCCAAATCTGACTTCGTATGAGGAAGTTATGATTTTCTGAAGTTTCGACTTAGCAGTATGCAGCCCGAATACTCGATTTGAGATCGAGCGGTTTTTAGCCGAAACAATCTAAACGAGAATCGAAGATCTCGTTAGTGGTAGCGAAGCAATAAAAAGATACGCGAGAATGGATGTCGGATAAAGAAGTTACGAATTTATAACGAAGTTTCCCTGTCCCGGCCTACTAAAAATAAATAATAAAAATAAAGTCAAAATTAGCCGACGGAGTCTAAACGAAAGTTGTAGAGCGTAGTCTCACCTACGCGTGGATATAAAGAACGTCGAAAACGGAGTTCGTATGAATAAGATATGGATTTTTGAATTTTATTAAATAATTAATATATAAATTTAATTATTAAATCCGACATTATCCGAAGGGGAGTCATCGGACTTATCCGAAGTACGCCCAGCGTACTGGCGTACGCCCAACGTACAGCGAAGCATGACGACCCTCGCACTCGAGTTCTTCGGATGACGCATGCAATGAAGATTTCGGAGGAGTACGCCCAGCGTACTGGCGTACGCCCAACGTACTGCGAGGCCTCAGCCTCCTATAAAAGGGATGCGAGGTCAGCCGACTCATTTGCTCATTTTCTCTTCTCTTTCTCCTGTTTTGCATCGTTTTGCGTGCCAGAAGTATCCCGAAGCCCCAATATCAATCCCGAGCCTCGAAGCAAGTTTCGAAGCCCCGAAGATCCCGAGAAGTGCGATTCCCGAGCCGAAGCTCTGCCCGCGAGGAGCCCGGTTTTTGTGAAGATCTTCCAAATCTACCGAAGAATACTACCTTTACAAGTCGTAGTGCTGTCCGATGTGTAGTTACTTTCTTCTAACGCATAATTATGAAGTATTTTATATGTTATGTGTATAATTTTGTTGTTATGTGTGTGAATATATATTCACTCTCTTCTATCTCATAGATCTAATTTATTTTCTATGAAATACGTGTTATGTGGGTGTGCCTCATTTGTTATGTGGAATATGTATTGAATGAAAATGCTATACAGGTTTTAAACTATGTATAAAAATATATATTTTTATCTACTAATATGTTGGGTAGAACATGGGTAGATAGTTGGTGTGTAATAAACAGATGAGAGGCCTCGATGTTGTTGTTGTTGATCTAGTTATTCAGCGGAGTATGGATAACGAACATAGACTCTTTCTAGACAGTCCTGTGGAACGCTAGCAGGTTCATAACCTGTAGGTGTTGTGAACGATGTGTTCACCGGTGTACTCTATCCCCCTCATGGTTGCCTTTAGGATATCTATTGTTGAGGAAACCCGTTAGCAGTAATGTCCGTCCTGATGAAAATCCTAGATTAGGTCCCTTGAGATTAATGTTGTTTTAGGGACGTAAAGTGAGGATAACGGGAATGGGTAATCGGGTTATCGTTGGTTGGTGAAATTAAATATAATTTATTTATTGTGGATTGAAAACCCTATATGCTCACCAGGCTCCCAAGCCTGACCCACTCAGTTTTATTTGTATTATAGGAAGTGGCGCAAGGGCATAAGATGGATGAATCATCGAGTTGTTTTGTTTACAAGTCTGTATATGTATATATTTGTTGAATGACTTGTAATGTTATCGTTTATGCTTTATGGTCTGTGTCGGAACATGACATCCCGAGTTTTGATTATATAATGAAAATGCATCTCTTGATGAAATTTTTTGATAAATATTATTTTATCATATTTTGTTTTGGGAACAAATTCTGCAACTCTTTTAAATCAAAAGGATTTACTCTGAAATTATTTTAAAAAGCATAATGAAATCGGTCTTTTCTGGCCGTGATTTTGGGGATGTCACAGTTGGTATCAGAGCATTAGTTTAAGTGAACTAGGAATTTGTAGGATTTCTAGACTTAAACTTAGAATGCTAAGTAGAAATTTGAGTAAAGTGTCTGTTGAATTATAGACACGAGCACTAGTTTATTTTAGGAAAGTTGCCTAAAATGCTTTTATGTGCTAAATGTTATATGTTGCCATATATAATATTAATTGTTCGGATCTATGGTCTGTTGCCGACCGGATCTGGAAACCTTATGTGTGTAGGATTCTAAGCGTATGTCTACGGTATTAGAACTAACATGTAAACGTTTCAGAGTAATAAGGATGATTTGAATATCTATCGTGAATGAGGATCTAATTTCACCTTATTCGGTGTGTAGATCAAAAATGGTGAGAACAAGGAGTGGCGTTGGAAACACGGATGAAAACATGAATCAACCACCATTGATTGAGCAAATACCTGTTGTAGCAGCACCACCAGAACCAATAACGATGGCTGGGGTGCAAGCCATGATTCGGGCTATGTTAGCCGAACAAAGGGATGAAATGCGACATATGTTGCATGATAATAGGGATGAACCTATCATACCTATTGAGGAACCCGAATTGATTCCCGAGCAATCGGAGGAAGGGAACAATAGTCGCATGGTGAGTCAAGTTGGGACTCAAGGAGAATGAAGGAACGATCCGGAAAGGAGAAACAACAAGGATGGGCGAATGTACAAGAACTTCTTGGGCGCCAAGCCGCCAAGTCTTTCTGGAAGCCTGAAGCCTGTTAAGATTATGGATTGGATCTCCGAAATGGAGATGGTATTTGAAAGTTGCGACTGTAGCAACAAATAGAAGACTGTCTTTGCAGTTAGACAACTGAAAACTGGAGTCTTGAGTTGGTGGAAGTTGTTGGCAGATACTATGCCACGAGGAGAAGCCCTGAAAATGTCATGGGAGGAGTTCTTGGAACAGTTAAGGGTACAGTATTGTTCAGAGATAGATCTGATTGATCTGAACAATGAGTTCCAAAACTTGAAGAAGGGGAGGATGAGCATAGATGACTATGCTACTGCATTTACTGAGAAAATGAAGTTATTTCCGTACCTAGTGCCAACGGAACTCTCCAAGATTGAGAGGTTTGCTAATGGACTGCCTGTGGACTTTGGTCCGACAGTCAAGATGGAAACTACTCTGAAAACAGCTGTTCGTGCAGCTAAGAATGTGGAGGCCCAACAGAAGGAAAAGGGTCTGGAAAGGATAGATGTTGGTGAAAAGAGGAAGTTCGATGGAACCTCAGGGTCCAACAAGAAAAACAAGTTCTCGAAGTCTAGTTCGAGAGGAGGAGGAGGGGAAGCGAAATGGTGCAACAAATGTAAAAAGAAGCATCATGGAAAATGTGAGGCAGTGGCCACGTGCTACAAGTGTGGAAAGCCAGGGCACTATGCCAATGAATGCACCCTCTCTAAGAAATTTTGTTATGGTTGTGGTGAGGAGGGACACATGTCGAGGGACTGCCCGAAGAAGAATGAGGCAGCTAGACCCAACATTCCGCCAAAGCCGAAGGCGAGAGCATTCCAGATGACACTGGAAGCTGCTAAAGATGAAGCCTATGTCACTTCAGGTACCTTTCTCGTAAACAAATTGTCTGCCCAAATTTTATTTGATTCTGGAGCCAAATACTCCTTTATATCGCATGAATTTGGTAGAAAACTAGCCTTGCCTGTTGATAGACTAGATAATGCTTTATTAGTCGAAGTTGCTAGTGGCAAGTTTGTACCTGTTAGTCATCGTATGAAAAACATCTTAACTGACTTGAATGGGAATAAGTTCCACGAGGAATTATTGCCTATAGAACTTAATGGTTTCGACATCGTGTTGGGAATGGATTGGCTTAGCACCAATGATGCCGAGATATTGTGCAAGAAAAAGATATTCAAAGTAAACCCACCTGGGAAAGAGTCGTTTATGGTGTATGGAGATAAACGTAGAGCAAATTCTGGAATCATTTCATTGATGAAAGCCAAAAAGTGTTTGGCTAAAGGATGTACGTCGTATCTAGCATTCGTGATCGATGCTAAAAAGGAGAAAAAGGTGATGCAGAGCATTCCTGTCGTATGTGATTATCCGGAAGTATTTTCCGAAGATCTTCCCGGATTACCTCCTCATAGACAAGTGGAGTTTAGAATAGACTTGTTGCCAGGGACGACGCCAATAGCAAAAGCACCTTATCGATTAGCACCGACGGAGATGAAGGAGCTGATGATGCAACTTCAGGAGTTATTGGACAAAAGTTTCATTAGACCTAGTTCATCGCCCTGGGGAGCTCCGGTGTTATTCGTAAAGAAGAAAGATGGAAGTATGAGGATGTGCATTGATTACAGAGAGCTGAATAAAACAACGATAAAGAATAGATACCCGTTGCCGAGGATTGATGACCTGTTCGATCAACTACAAGGTTCAAGTTATTTTTCAAAGATCGACCTGAGGTCAGGATATCATCTGCTGAAAGTAAGAGAGCAGGATATAGAGAAGACTGCATTCAGAACACGATATGGACACTACAATTTTTTGGTTATGTCGTTTGGACTAACCAATGCTCCAGCAGCATTCATGGATTTAATGAACAGGGTATGTAATCCATTCCTTGATAAATTTGTGATAGTGTTCGTAGATGACATTCTGATTTATTCGAAAAGCCAAGAGGAGCATGGCAGACACTTGCGAGAAGTGTTAGAAGTTTTGAAGAAGGAGAAGTTGTATGCAAAGTTCTCCAAGTGTGATTTTTGGATTCGAGAAGTCTAATTCTTGGGTCACGTGGGCAACCAAGAAGGGATAATGGTTGATCCAACAAAGATTGAAGCTGTAATGAAGTGGGAACAACCAAAAAGTCCCACAGAAATCTGAAGCTTTTTGGGATTAGCTGGATATTACCGAAGGTTTATCCAAGGCTTTTCTTCGATCGCTAGTCCATTGACAGCTTCGACCCAAAAAGGAGCTACCTATGATTGGAGTGATAAGCATAAAGAAGCATTCGAGAAGCTAAAGAAGAAACTATGTGAGGCACCGATACTTTCTCTACCCGATGAAGCTGAAGACTTCGCTGTTTATAGCGATGCGTCTGGGGTTGTATTGGGTTGTGTTTTGACCCAAAGAGATAATGTGATCGCATATGCATCTCGACAGTTGAAAGAGCATGAAAAGAACTACCCGACTCATGATTTGGAGTTGGCAGCGGTAGTTTTCGCTTTGAAAATATGGAGGCATTACCTCTATGGCACGAAATGCAAACTTTTCACTGATCATAAGAGTCTCCAATATGTCTTTAATCAGAAAGAATTGAATATGAGGCAACGACGATGGCTAGAGTTACTTAAGGACTACGAGTGTGAGATACTTTACCACCCTGGTAAAGCTAATGTTGTTGCTGATGCTCTTAGTCGGAAAGTCAATCTTGAAAGGAAGAGGCCAAGAGCGTTGAGAATAGAAGTTGTCTCGATAATTATGGAGATTATAAAGAAAGCTCAAGAGAAAGCTTCTGAGAAGAATGACCGAAAGGAGGAACGTTTGGGCAAAACGTTGGTGTTCGGTATAAACAGTCATGGACTGAAGGTGTTCCAAGATTGGATTTGGATACCTAATACAGGAGGAATTAGAGATCTTCTGATGGAAGAAGCTCACAAGGCCATGTACTCGATTCATCCCGGTAGCACTAAAATGTATAGGGACCTGAAACCCTACTACTAGTGGCCGACGATGAAGCTTGATGTTGCAAAGTATGTGGCCGAGTGTGTGACTTGTGCGAGAGTCAAGACACACCATCAGAAACCGTACGGGAGTTTAGAACCATTGCTTGTGCCTATGGGTAAGTGGGAAGAAATTGCTATGGATTTTGTCACTAAACTGCCCAGAACAAAAAGTGGTCACGACATGATTTGGGTGGTTGTTGATCGATTCACTAAGAGTGTGCATTTCATAGCAGCCAAGGAGAAATGTGTTGGGTTTTGAGCATTCTAACACTCCTAAGTGTACATGCAACCCTAAATACCTTGGATCTATGTTTTCTCTAGTATACATGCAAATATGAACATCCAAGGTATTATCCTAATCTAGCATACAAAACAATGAATATAACAAGATTGAATACATACCTCTTTGATGTAGAAAGTCTTCATGAAGCTTGAGTACCTAGTGCCCCAAGTGTGAAACCTCAAATGGTTCACACAACACCAAATACACTTGTAATAACTTGAGAGAAACTTGAACACTCCATGAAATTGTTTAGCCTTCACACACACATAGTGCACAATTTCTTGAGCCATGGGATTCTTTTATATGGTGGCTATTAGGGTTACACCATGTAACTCATGAATTTACCCATTCCTTATGCTCCATGGATTTTAACCTCCATGGAGCATCCATGGGTCACCCCATGGACTTAGTCCAACATAAGGAATCTTGGATCACAAGACCACATATATAAGAATGAATGATTTACACAATCAACCCATATATTTAATTAGTCTCCTTTTGATCACTTAACTAATTACAAATTAATTCTTGATCAATACTAATAATAACCTTATTAATATATTAGAACTTATAATATATTAACAAACCTTAAGTGTTATTTCTCTCATTT
Organism: Lactuca serriola; assembly: GCF_051521515.1. NCBI lineage: Eukaryota > Viridiplantae > Streptophyta > Magnoliopsida > Asterales > Asteraceae > Lactuca > Lactuca serriola. The sequence continues at coordinate 197,600,963 of NC_136410.1, forward strand.
TAGTCTATCCAAATGCATGATGCCATGCAACCCAAATGGATCATGCCGGGTCGGGTCAAGTCTTACCAATTATAGTTATGGACTTAGACATTAATCCAACAGTCTCCCACTTGGATAAGTCTAAAACTATTATTGCGTATGACTTCAAGAACTGACTGGCAATCGTAGCTCTCAAAAGCTTCTGTCGAACTCTGACCATGTAAATGAACTCTGACCTTTGTCAATGACTTGTCCATTAGATAAGGGATCATATATTCCTCCATTCTAGATATCATATGGACTGAGACATGGATTATAATCATTCTCCCTGTCCATTTCTTGTTTCCCGATTTCCGATTTATGACGACTGACTAAATGAACAAATCAAACCAGTCCTGGCTCGGCCGAGCACTTCCATTTGTCATCATCAAATCATCGAGGGGCCCACAAATATTGCTTTTATCCCAAAGGCAAAAGGAATGGATAAACTTGACTCATATGGCTTGTTCTACTACTTGTTGAATCATACACAAAGGCACGTTTTATAACACCAAGTTACCGAATGTGTTTTCGTGCAATCAATGTACAACCAACTCATAGTAACAACTCATATCTCTAGGTTTGAAGAATATAAGATATTATCGTCTCATGATCACTCGTGATAAAATCCATGAAGTGATTCCAATGAGCGCGGGCTGAATCCAATACTCAGAACTTATGAGCACTCATGAGTGTTGTAGCGCTTTGTCCAACACCTTAGACCTCTACAAGCCAACCCATGACAGTCTTAATTCATATCTACTTCCAACATATGACCGACTGTGGATGGTTTGAATAACCTAGTCATTCCGGAAGAATAACCTAGTTTATTCTGGAAGTCAAAACATGCAAAATGAAGCACAAGAATAATTGAATCCAATATGGTATCAAAACCTATGAACATAAATAAAACACCTTTTATTTATCACCATATGATTACACATTATTCATTGTATACTGTTTCAGCTATCAATTATATTCTTGAGTTTAAAACAATAGTTGTCCCATGCTCCAAGCATGTACACTATGTTTTCTAAACACTAGTCATGCCATACACCAAGTATGCATACTATGTTTGTCTATGATCTTTACTTTGTGAAATAGATCAATTGAACATAACTCCAATGATCCTCTTTTCACACTCCCAGATCCTTACTGCAAATGCAAAAATTCCAAATTCATGCGATTTACTGAAATCTGTTAGATTCTAAACTTATATGCATTGATCCTCTTGTAATGATTATGCACAAAGTCACAAGGACTTGACAAAAAACATTACAAAGTATTCCAAAGGAGATCAACTCCTTGGAAACATCCTTCTTGCATTAAGTTTCCTTAATCTTACACAGATTGAAAATTCTAACTTTGAAACATTTCCAGATTCATTTTGACTATCACTTCTGAACAAGAGTTGCCTCCTTACAGATTATGTCAATATGGTCCTTCCAGAATTATCACTATACTTCCAACTCTCCTTGAGCACCTAATCTTTGGTAAACCTTAGATTGTCCTCGACAATTGATTAATCCTTTTAGTCATATCCAATTCTAGACCTTTTCCCTTCTTAATGCCCCAATCACTTGGAAAATTTTAGAAAGGATGAATATAGCACATGTAATCGATCCTATATCCAAAGCATATGGGACACGATTCACGATGTTTCACATAAAGACTAAACCAGTCTTTTGCTATACTATTTCCATTTCAATTTGCCAAGTTCTCATAATTCAGATTATGAAAAGGGATGCCGTAATCATAATTGAATTTTAGAACACAAATAATGGACCCATATATAGAATTTTCTTATGTTGAGCCATTCCAACATAACATTCATATATATATATATATATATATATATATATATATATATATATATATATTCTTGACTAAATACGATTAAATCCTCAATCTAAGCTTTTAGATTTGAGATGAAGTATAATTTCCTCTCCCTTAATTATAGCAAAACAACTTTTTCCCAATTGAAACCTTTTGTTTTCTATAATTAACATTGCTAACTTGCAATACTTATCATAATTATCATGCTCCCACTAACATGATGATTATTAGCATAACACTTATTCTCCCACTAGCTTTGACATGTACTCAGAAATCAGCTGACTTTCTTACCAAAGTTCAGATTTCTGATACTATATTGTTTTGATAAAACTTTATCAAAATTATACACCTTCCCTTAGATAGCACACTTTTGTGTCTAAACAATTATGAAGAGGGATGTCATAATCATAATGGTTAGACCTTTTTGCCACTTCCCACAAGTCCAGGTTAGTGTGCCGGTAAACCACACACGCTCCACTAACGACTTTGAGAATGCAAATATTACAATTGCTATCTAGCTAAAATCTACTTAGTGAAAGTGTTTCCTCACCATCATTTTCATGAATCGAAGAGAAACCTTATGACACTTAGATTTACTGGTGTATGTGTTCTTATCCATGTGAATTGTCAAAACCATAGTCACAAGGCAAGGATAATGACAAATCCAAACTCATATGGACTGAACTCAATCTAAATTTCTTGCCACCTGGCAGCTCAAGGGCCTGCCATTGCTTCCAAGTTGTTGTGCAACAAATTGAGAACTCTAAGAACTCATATGCAAAGCCAACTTTAACTGGAATGGGCATAGAATATGTCAACATGAAAGGTTATGAACCTCAAGTCGTGTGCTAGTGAAGAACTTCAGGTTTTATTCTTGATTAGTTCTTGAGACTTTCAATACCTTTAAGACTCCCACAGTCCTCTTGACATATAAGACTTTCTTGTCAGATATTCAAGGGATAGTGCGGATTCTTTATCAAGACAAACACTTCAGACAATTGGCCTTAGTTGGTCTTTGTTTTATCCAAAACATCACAACTTACCATTTTCAAATGTACAAGAGTAGAAAACTTTTACTCTTACATTTGACACGTGTTTTTAAACCTTCTTTAAGACATGTCACTCAAATTACAATCTTGGATTATGACTCTAAGACTTGTATTGGAACGAAGTATGATTCATCTTCTTGATTTAACCATTTCAACAATTCAAGTTCCTCTTCTTAGTCATAAGAATGCATTAAGATTTCCTTAGAGAACTAATTGTGCAATGGTTTCTTAATCATTAAGATGATAAAAAAACTGATACTAAAGTACTCTCCCATCTTTTCAGATTTAAGAAACTTTTATCTTTCTGCCTAAGTTGATTCTTCTTATTCACTCTACGTTACATTGGAACCTTTTCCAATGTCTCAGAATTACACTTAAGCTTGTAAGTATAATCATATTTACTGAGCTTTAGTAAACTATGATGAATAGTCTTATCGATCTTTTATGGTGGACTTAATCAGTGCACAAGAATGTGTACTCGATCCCTCAGTCCTTTACTTGAGTCACACATCCATGTGAACAAGTAATTAGTCTTAATTTTTCCAATACTTGAAAATTCTCATTCATCATGCTATACAACTTGCATGATTCCAAGTTCCGTTCCAATTGAAACTTGGGTGATGAGAATCTTTCCTTATTTGGTAAATTTAGACATTACCACAGATGAAAGAATCAATTTCATATTTCCACTCTTGCTATTAATGGAATCTTATAAGCAACACAGTTTTTCACAAATGCCATTGTAAGGATACATAAAATAAATAAAATCAAAAATTTCCTTTTATTTTAAAACTTTGCGGAAAAAAACTTATCCTTACAATCCATATGAAAACTTGTTGTTATCTATTCCTAAGCAATATCTCATAACTCCTAAGAAGTAGCTCAAGAATCCAATCTTCAAACTATGCGATAGAAATCCATCTACGCGATCAGATTCAGCATAATCTTTCTTTAAGTTTCTTTACTTTTCTTTGATTCTTAAGACATCAACATGTGACCCAGTCACATCATGTATCAAGGATCTCATAATAGAAACATAGCAGAGTTAGATAGTGGACTTTACCTGAAGTAGAGTTAAACTTATTGACTTTAACACCCTTAGGTAAATTGACAGCTTCGTAACCAATGCCCATTCCTATGGCAACTTAACATATGGACCCTTTGGTAATGGTACATAGGACTATCACAGACTTAGCCCTTCTCTTTACCATTTGGTCAACCGAGTTGACAATGGCTGATCCCTTTCCACTAGGAAGAGAGAGCTTTAATAGATATCCAATGTCATCATTGTCAATGTCCATAAAGTTTTAGGAAGTTGATCTTAGCAAATATATAAGATCATTAAGGGTCTTGTCATAGTCTATTTCATAGGTGTCCCAAAGGAACTCACTATGTGACTTAGAAAGTGATCGAGCCACCAACTTTCTCAAGACTTTGACACCCAACTCTCCCGGCTTGTCAGTATGTGACTTCATCTCCAAGATGTGAGCACACCTAGACCTTGCCTTGCCAATAGGGCTTGAGTGACCTTAGACTTTTAAGAACTTGTGGGTTAGGGAGAATAATTGGAGGAGGTGAAATAAGTATGATTTCCATGGGACATCATCTTCATTTAGGAAAGCTTGTTTCAAGAGATTTGGGAAGATCATAAATGTCTAAACTAGACATCTTTTGAGAGATATTCAAGATAGTTGATTTAAAGTCCTTAATATGACACCCAATATGAAATATTAAGGCTAGGACCCAACAAACTATTTTATAACTTAGAAGAGGGATTCCGTAGTCCAAGCTATAAAATATTTGAAGGTAGGTGAATGACGATTCACCAATTTCCACCAAGATAAACGAAATGTATTATTAGGTTTTAATTGGTTTTGAAACTCCTAGATCTTTGAGATTCATTGAACTGTTCAATGGCATGTTTCAATCTCGAGTGTGCCCTTCAGGTTTTGTGACTGGGATGCCGAGGATCACAAAACAAGGTGTGAAGTAACCATGCAAATTACTTGGTACCCTTAAGTGTTTACCCCTCAATCGATGTGCCGGTTAACCACACACGCTCCATCGATACTATGATAAACATTAAGTTACCCTTTGCCTACCTTGTTAAATACGAGTTAGTGTGCCGGTTAACCACACACGCTCCACTAACCGACTTAAACAAAGTGCAAAGTGTAATTTCATGGATTAGCACCTTATTCACATTTTCCTAAGTAACTAAGATTGGGTATTATTAAGAGTTTCGTTACTTAGTATTTATCATTAATACTTTTAATGAAGGGAGAATTACAGTCCTGTCAAACCTGTTCGGCTAACGACCCTCCACCGGTCAAGGAAGCGGTGGGTGAGAGTGGACACCCATTAAACTGCCATTTTATAGGCAGTAACCTTATACCCCCCTTATAGACTGGCTTCATGAATGAGGCCTACTAACGGTAAGACTGACTTTACTCTTATATATATATATATATATATATATATATATATATATATATATATATATATATATAAATATTATTAACTTATAATATTATAAAGTATAAGGGTTGAATTTTAACTTTTAAAATTCTAAGGGCTAACTTGGAATTAAAGTATTCATAAGAGAAAACTTTTCAAATTCCAAAACTTGAGGGCAAGTTTTGAAACTATTCAAAACTAATTAATTCTATAACTTATGTGTTTAAAGTAGTTTTAATTAAAAAACTCTTCAAGTTCCATAACTTAAGGACAAGTTATGGAAGACTTTAAACTAATAAAAGAATTAACTTTTTCTTTATTTTATAACTTATGGAATTAATTAAGGTTACACTTTTTTTAATTTATTATTTAATGAAGAGACTCTTGGTCCTCCATAACTTGAGGACAAGTTATGGAGTCATAAAACCATTTAATTAGAACTAGACTCTTCATTTTGTAACCATTGCCAACTTTTATGAGTTTTATGAAACTTAAATGTGACTTTTCATTTAACTTGAGGACAAGTTACAAAAACACATTTTAGAATCAACTCTTAGATTAGTTTGGATTGAAAACAATAATTTCACATAACTTTCTATTAATCTAAGCAACTCATAAGAACAAGATAATTCAAATCAAACTTTTTCATGTAATTAACCTAATCACCAAACTAATTCAAAACATGAATCTATTGACAATTATCTTTGAAATTGGATTAGAATAAACATTACCACATCAAAAACAAGTTTATAAGTCCAAAAACATCTTAGGGTAATGTTCCTAGTCCAATTCCAGCCAAAAAACTCGAAAATATGCTGTCTGGGGGTCCAACTCGTCGAGTGCACGAACCAACTCGGCGAGTCCATTCATGGAATCGGCGAGTCTGCTGGGCAGACATCATCAAAACTCGATTTTCAGCTTCTATTGCAAGTATATCAAGAAAACAAGCCTAGGCTCTGATACCACTGTTGGGTTTTGAGCATTCTAACACTCCTAAGTGTACATGCAACCCTAAATACCTTGGATCTATGTTTTCTCTAATATACATGCAAATATGAACATCCAAGGTATTATCCTAATCTAGCATACAAAACAATTAATATAACAAGATTGAATACATACCTCTTTGATGTAGAAATTCTTCATGAAGCTTGAGTGCCTAGTGCCCCAAGTGTGACACCTCAAATGGTTCACACAACACCAAATACACTTGGAATAACTTGAGAGAAACTTGAACACTCCATGAAATCGTTTAGCCCTCACACACACACATAGTGCACGATTTCTTGAGCCATCAGATTCTTTTATATGGTGGCTATTAGGGTTACACCATGTAACTCATGACTTTACCCATTCCTTATGCTCCATGGATTTTAACCTCCATGGAGCATCCATGGGTCACCCCATGGACTTAGTCCAACATAAGGAATCTTGGATCACAAGCCCACATATATAAGAATGAATGATTTACACAATCAACCGATATATTTAATTAGTCTCCTTTTGATCACTTAATTAATTCCAAATTAATTCTTGATCAATACTAATTAAATAACCTTATTAATATATTAGAACTTATAATATATTAACAAACCTTAAGTGTTATTTCTCTCATTTTAGTCTATCCAAATTCATGATGCCATGCAACCCAAATGGACCATGTCGGGTCGGGTCAAGTCTTACCAATTATAGTTATGGACTTAGACATTAATCCAACAAAATGGTCTATGGAAAAGCTTGCGAATTCTTACGTGAAGGAAATTGTCAGGCTTCACGGTGTTCTGTTAACGATTGTGTCAGATCGTGACAGCCGTTTCACCTCGCGATTTTGGAAAAGTCTACAAGAGGAATTGGGTGCCAAGTTGTGTTTAAGTACAGCTTACCATCCACAGACTGATGGTCAGAGTGAACGAACAATACAAACACTTGAAGATATGCTGAGAGCATGTACCCTGGAATTCCAAGGTAATTGGGATGAACATTTACCTTTGGTAGAATTTTCCTACAATAATAGTTTCCACTCGAGCATAAAGATGGTACCTTATCAAGCTTTGTATGGACAGAAGTGTCGTACGCCGTCTTGTTGGCTTGAGGTTGGGGAAAAGCAGATTATGGGACCGGAGATAGTCCATCAAACTACTGAAAAGTTGAAAATAATTAAGGAAAGAATGTTAGCAGCTCAGGATCGTCAAAAGAGCTATGTTGACAACAAGCGAAGACCGATGACTTTTGAAGTTGGAGATTCGGTTTTGCTTAAAGTCTCGCTGTGGAAGGGACTTATAAGATTTGGTAAAAGGGGAAAATTAAGTCCAAGGTTTATTGGACCGTTTAAAGTTCTTCAGAGGATTGGGAAACAAACTTACAAGCTCGAACTACCAGAAGAACTGAATGAAATTCATAACACTTTTCATGTGTGTGATTTGAGGAAGTTCACGAGAGAAGTTCCCAACATGATTCCACTTTCGGAGTTGAGAATCTATGAGAAAAAAAGGTTGATTGAAGAACCAGAGGCAATCGTTGACCGAAAGACTAAGAAGTTGCGACGCAAGATGGTCGAGTTAGTGCTTTTCCGATGGAAACACACGAATGGGCCGAATCTCACCTGGGAGACGGAGAGTGACATGATGGGTCGCTATCCGCATTTGTTTGTTGATGTGTGATTCCGGGGACGGAATCATTCTAAGGTGGAGAGAATTGTAACGCCTGTGTTTCTGGGCTTGTCATTAATGTTGATATAATAGTCTAGGTTAACCTTTGTAACCCGTTTTGAAATAATAGAAGTGTATTATTTGAGTATTATATGTTTTGAGCTTAATTGGTTAATTATGTGATTTGATTAATTAAGAATAAAAATAAGCGTCAAAATTTAAGTGTAAAATAAACTCGATATCTTTACATAAAGTTGTAATGGCCGAAACGAGGTTTCCGAATATATATAGAACGCCCAAATCTGACTTCATATGAGGAAGTTATGATTTTCTGAAGTTTTGACTTAGCAATATGCAACCCGAATACTCGATTTGAGATCGAGCGGTTTTTAGCCGAAACAATCTAAACGAGAATCGAAGATCTCGTTAGTGGTAGCGAAGCGATAAAAAGATAGGCGAGAATGGATGTCGGATAAAGAAGTTATGAATTTATAACGAAGTTTTCCTGTCCCAGCCTACTAAAAATAAATAATAAAAATAAATTCAAAATTAGCCGACGAAGTCTAAACGAAAGTTGTAGAGCGTAGTCTCACCTACGCGTGGATATAAAGAACGTCGAAAACGGAGTTGGTATGAAGAAGATATGAATTTTTGAAGTTTATTAAATAATTAATATATAAATTTAATTATTAAATCCGACATTATCCGAAGGGGAGTCATCAGACTTATCCGAAGTACGCCCAGCGTACAACGAAGCTGATGACCCTCGCACTCGAGTTCTTCGGATGACGCATGCAATGACGATTTCGGAGGAGTACGCCCAACGTACTGTAAGGCCTCAGCTTCCTATAAAAGGCATGCGAGGGCAGCCAGCTCATTTGCTCATTTTCTCTTCTCTTTCTCCTGTTTTGCATCGTTTTGCGTGCCAGAAGTATCCCGAAGCCCCGGTATCAATCCCGAGCCCCGAAGCAAGTTGCGAAGCCCCGAAGATCCCAAGAAGTGCGATTCCCGAGCCGAAGCTCTGCCCGTGAGGAGCCCGGTTTTTGTGAAGATCTTCCAGATCTACCGAAGAATACTACTTCTACAAGTCGTAGTGCTGTCCGATCATCTTCTGATCAAGTGAGTTTGTAGTTACTTTCTTCTAACGCATAATTATGAAGTATTTTATACGAAATACGTGTTATGTGTATAATTTTGTTGTTATGTGTGTGAATGTATATTCACTCTCTTCTATCTCATAGATCTGATTTATTTTCTATGAAATACGTGTTATGTGGGTGTGCCTCATCTGTTATGTGGAATATGTATTGGATGAAAATGCTATACAGGTTTTAAGATATGTATAAAAATATATATTTTTATCTACTAATATGTTGGGTAGAACATGGGTAGATAGTTGGTGTGTAATAAACAGATGAGAGGCCTCGATGTTGTTGTTGTTGATCTAGTTATTCAGCGGAGTATGGATAACGACCACAGACTCTTTCTAGACAGTCCTGTGGAACGCTAGCAGGTTCATAACCTGTAGGTGTTGTGAACGATGTGTTCACCGGTGTACTCTATCCCCCTCATGGTTGCCTTTAGGATATCTATTGTTGAGGAAACCCGTTAGCAGTAATGTCCGTCCTGATGAAAATCCTAGATTAGGTCCCTTGAGATTAATGTTGTTTTAGGGACGTAAAGTGAGGATAACGGGAATGGGTAATCGGGTTATCGTTGGTTGGTGAAATTAAATATAATTTATTTATTGTGGGTTGAAAACCCTATATGCTCACCAGGCTCCCAAGCCTGACCCACTCAGTTTTATTTGTATTATAGGAAGTGGCGCAAGGGCATAAGATGGATGAATCATCAAGTTGTTTTGTTTACAAGTCTGTATATGTATATATTTGTTGAATGACTTGTAATGTTATCGTTTATGCTTTATGGTCTGTGTCGGAACATGACATCCCGAGTTTTGATTATATAATGAAAATGTATCTCTTGATTAAATGCTTTGATAAATATTATTTTATCATATTTTGTTTTGGGAACAAATTCCGCAACTCTTTTAAATCAAAAGGATTTACTCTGAAATTATTTTAAAAAGCATAAATGAAATCGGTCTTTTTTGGCAGTGATTTTGGGGATGTCACAGGAGGCTGAGGAAAAAGAAAAGAAGAAGAAAGAGGAGGATGATGCTTTAAGTTGCCAGAAGGTGTTATTCCCTTCCTGGACAAGAGAGACACTTATCAGGGAAGCGATAGAGTTTCCAAGCACCTACTGGCTGGAGCCTGTAACTTCCTTTGACTGTGACAATACAAGGGACTCGCAGTTCGACATGCCAATTACTAGAAAGGCCTTTGTTTTTCACTGTTTTGAACTGACAGTTGATGTTCCTTCACCCCATCCATAGGTCGACCGTGAACTTATAGATTTTTATCTTGAGTTCAGTCAGCCTCAGTACCTGACCTGGAGTGCTCAGAAAATTACTACGGTTAAGGTGCTAAAACCATCATCTGCGGGGAAGTTTATCAATGTTTTTCAGGATAAACTGAGGTTCCAGTAACTCAGTGTCTATTATCTCCCTGGAAGATCTTCCTAACTTGAATCCTCATGATTGGATTCTGCTCTTCAATATTTTGCTTACTAATGCAACAAAGTATGAACCAATCTTAGGACATCTGAAAAGGATGTTGGCCTCATATATTCATGAGGTGACGAAGATGGATCAAGAGGTGGCGACTGTTATGAGGAAGAAACCGACGGTGAAGCCAACTGTGAAGCTAGTAGATGTCAACAAAATGACTCTTGGTTAGATTGATCCTACTCACCTCACAGTGATGTTTACAAGATCCAAAGGTCAAATATTCTTGTTTGATATGGTGGACAAACACTTGTTCTCAACTGATTCCCTGGAGCACATCATCAATATTATTCATAAGTGCAAGGCAAATTCTGAGTCTGATAAGAAGAACTTCACAGACATGATTCGGTGGTACATTACTTTTCACCAAACTCTTTTAGCCATCATACCGAGCGTGTTTAAGACTATCAAGAAGTCTGCTGCAAATCAACAGAAGTGAGCTCTCGGCTCATTGACGCAAAGGGGGAGATTGTTGGGTTTTATGTGTTGCGTCATGGGCTATATTTTTATATATCCGATTTTGGGCCTGTCCAAACGTGATTATAGATTAGGGTTACGTACTCTATATAGTGCATGCATGTATGCCTTAGTACGAGAGTTATTGATTATGTTTTGCATTGTAACCCTAAACACTTCTACAGACGAAGTTCTTAATCGAGCTCTTCTGAGGTGTCAAAGTTTAATCATTCGACATCATTCAAATCATTCTTGTGTTCTTTATTGTTACATTTATTGTTTTTCTGCCTGAATCTATCGATCATTAAGGAATATTATTCCAACATAATTTATAGGATTTCTAGACTTAAACTTAGAATGCTAGGTGAAGATATTGAGATAGTGTCTGTTATATTTTAGACACGAGCACTAGTTTATTTTAGGAAGGATGCCTAGAATGCTTTTATGTGCTAAATGTTATATGTTTTCCATATATGATATTATTTGTTCAGATCTACGGTTTGTTGCCAACCGGATCTGAAAACCTTATGTGTTTAGGATTCTAAGCATATGATTACGATATTAGAACTTGCATTAAAACATTTCGGAGTGATAAGGATGATTTAATTATCTATCGTGATTGAGGATCTAAATTCACCTTATTCGGTGTGTAGATAAAAAATGGTGAGAACTAGAAGTGGAGGTGGAAACGTGAACGAAGACAGGAATCAACCACCTGTGATTGAGCGAGTACCTGTTGCAGCAGCAACACCTGAGCCAATGACAATGGTTGGGGTACAATTGATGATTCAAACGATGTTGTATCATCAGATGGAAGAAACGAGATGTCTGCTTTGGCAGAATTGTGAAGAACTTTCAATGCCGATTGAATAGCCCGAGTTGAATGAAGGGCATTCGAAAAGGAGGTAACTTTAGTGGGATTGTTGGTCAAGCCAACCCGCTCTTAGTTAGAAAAAACAACCAGGAGGGAGGAATTGATGGACTTGGATGCAAGTACAAACACTTTATGACTTGCAAACCATCGACCTTCATTGGAAAGGAGGATCCAATCGGAGTTATGGATTGGATCTCAGAAATGGAGCTAGCCTTCATGACGTGTGGTTGCAGAAGCAAGTTGCAGACCACGTTTGCAGTACGTCAGTTCAGAAGTGGTGCTGTTTGTTGGTGGAACACTCTGGGGAAGACCCTAAGCCCTAATGATCCACTGCAACTGACTTGGGCAGAGTTCTTGGTGCAATTCAAGCGTAATTTCTGCTTGGCCCAAAATCTACTGGAGTTGGAGAACAAGTTTCTGACATTGACTAAAGGCAGCATGTCAGTCAATGATTACACCAATTCCTTTACAGAAAAAATGGAGTTTGCTTTGTGCACCGTCCCATATGAGCTGACAAAAGTTGACCGGTACGCAAAAGGACTCCCATGGGAGTACGTTGTGCTAGTACGTCAGGCACCTACTCTAGAGGTAGCTATTTGGGCTGCCAAGTCTGTTGAGGATATGATCAAGGGGAGAACCGCCAACAATGTTGAGGTTGGCGAAAAGAGAAAGTTTGAAGGAACTTCGAGTTCCAGCAAGAAAAACAAAATTTTGAAGTCTAATTCGAAGAAGTTTGGAGGTGAAGTGAAATGGTGTGAAAAGTGCAAGAAAAAGCACTCTGGGAAGTGTAGTGAGGAGGTGACCTGCTACAAATGTGGAAAAACTGGGCATTATGCCAATGAGTGTCCGTCCAACAAGAGGATGTGCTTTGGATGTAACAAAGAAGGGCACATTTTAAAAGACTGTCCTAAAAAGGAGGCAACAAAACCCAATATTCCGCCAAAGCCGAAGGCGAGAGCCTTTCAGATGACACTTGAGGCTGCGAAAGATTAAACTGATATCGCTTCAGGTACCTTTCTCGTAAACAAATTGCCTGCCCAAATTTTATTTGATTATGGAGCCAACTACTCCTTTATTTCGCATGAATTTGGTAGAAAACTAGATTTGCCTGTCGATAGACTAGATAATGCTTTAATAGTTGAGGTTGCTAGTGGCAAGTTTGTACCTGTTAGCCAACGCATGAAAGACATCTTCATTGATTTGAATGGGAATAAGTTCCACGAGGAATTATTGCCTATTGAACTTAATGGTTTCGACATCGTGCTGGGAATGGATTGGCTTAGCGCCAATGATGCCGAGATATTATGCAAAAAGAAGATAGTAAAAGTAAACCCGCCAGGGAAAGAGTCATTTATGGTGTATGAGGGAAAACGCAGAGTAAGTTCTAGGACTATTTCCCTAATGAAATCCAGAAAGTGTTTGGCCAAAGGATGTACATCATATTTGGCATTCGTAATTGATGCAAAGAAGGAGAAAAAGGAGATGTAGCATTCCTGTGGTGCGTGATTACCCGAAAGTATTTCCTGAAGATCTTCCTGGATTACCACCTAATAGACAAGTGGAGTTCAGAACAAACTTGTTACCAAGAAGCACACCGATAGCAAAAGCACCTTACATAATAGCACCGGAGAGTTGAATAAGGCAACGATAAAGAATAGATATCCATTGCCAAGGTTTGATGACCTGTTCGATAAACTACAAGGTTCAAGTTATTTTTCAAAGATTGATCTTAGGTCAGGATATCATCAGCTAAAGGTGAGAGAGTAGGATATTGAAAAGACTGCATTCAGAACATGATACGGTCACTACAAGTTTTTGGTTATGTCGTTTGGATTAACCAATGCTCCAACAACATTCATGGATTTAATGAATAGGGTTTGTAAACCGTTCCTTGGTAAATCTATGATAGTGTTCATAGATGACATTTTGATTTACTCGAAAAGCCAAGAGGAGCATGGCAGACACTTGCGAGAAGTGTTGGAAGTCTTGATGAAGGAGAAGTTGTATGCCAAGTTCTCCAATTGTGATTTTTGGATTTGAGAAGTCTAATTCTTGGGTCACGTGGTCAACCAAGAAGGGATAATGGTTGATCCAGCGAAGATTGAAACTGTGATGAAGTGGGAACAACCGAAAAGTCCCACGGAGATCCGAAGCTTTTTGGGATTAGCCGGATATTACCGAAGGTTTATCCAAGGCTTTTCTTCGATCGCTACTCCACTAATAGCTTTGACACACAAAGGAGTTACTTATTCTTGGAGTGATAAGCACAAAGAAGCATTCAAGTTGCTAAAGAAGAAGCTATGTGAAGCACCGATTCTTTCTCTACCCGATGGACTTGAAGACTTAGCTGTCTATAGCGATGCGTCTGGTGTTGGGTTGGGTTGTGTTTTGACCCAAAAAGAAAGGGTGATAGCATATGCGTCTCGACAACTAAAAGAACATGAAAAGAACTACCCCACTCATGATCTGGAGTTGGCAGTGGTAGTTTTCGCTCTAAAGATATGGAGGCATTACCTCTACGGCACGAAGTGCAAACTTTTCACTGATCATAAACATTACGATACAGACCTTTCAACAGTTATATAAAACAACAGGTCTATAATCCAAAAATAACTTGACAAGTCATCCAACTTATGCTCTGGCGCCATTACCTGTAATACAAAGAAAACTGAGTGGGTCAGGCTTGGGAGCCTGGTGAGCATATAGGGTTTTCAACCCACAATAAATAATTATATTCAATTCACCAATCAACAATAACCCAATTACCCATTCCCGTTATCCTCACTTTACGTCCCTATGACAACCACTATTACTAGGGACCTAATCTAGGATTTTCATCGGGACGGACATTACTACAGAGGGGTTTCCTCAATAATAGATATCCTAAAGGCAACCATGAGGGGGATAGAATACAGCAAATGAACACCCAAGTTCACCAACACCTACAGGTTATGAGCCTGCCAGTATTCCACAGGACAGTCTAGAAAGAGTCTGTGGTCGTCATCCATATTCTGCTGAATGACTAGATCACAATCACATCGAGGCCTCTCATCTGTTTATCACACATAAACTATCTACCCATGTTCTACCCAACATATTAGTAGATAAAAATATATATTTTTATACATAGTTTAAAACCTGTATAGCATTCTCATTCGATAATATTCCAAACACCAGATGAGACACATACACATAACACATATTTCATAGAGAATAAATCATATCTATGAGATAGAAGAAAGTGAATATACATTCACACATATAACAACAAAATATACACGTAACACGTATTTCGTATAAAATCCTTCGTAATTATGCGTTAGAAGAAAGTAACTACACACTCACCCATAACATAAATATAATACATTCAACCAATACTTGTATTAAAATCGTGTTTATGAAAGGGACTATACACTCACTTGATCAGAAGATGATCGGACAACACTATGACTTGTAGAAGTAGTATCCTTCGGTAGATCTGGAAGATCTTCACAAAAATTGGCTTCTTGCAGGCAGAGCTTCGGCTCGGGAATTGCACTTCTCGAGATCTTTGGGCTTCAGGACTTGCTTCGGGGCTTGGGATTAATACCGGGGCTTCGGGGGTATAATTTTCACGTAAACGATGAAATACGGGAGAGAGAAGAAATTGGCAACCAAATTCGGCTGCCCAAATGATCTATTTATAGGGTTGGAGTCTGTTCGCGAACGCAGGGTGTTCCCCGAATGCAGTGCGTTCCCTTTGAACGCGGTGCATAGGAGCGGGGTTCCAATCCTATCTCTTATGCGTTGAGTCAGCATCGATGTGGCCAATCCGAAGCCAAGCACTGAACGCGGTGTGTTCCCCAATTGAACGCGGGGCGTTCCCACTTTAGGATGTGTGCCTCAAACTTCAGAAATTCATAACTTTCGCATACAATCTCCGTTTTCGACGTTCTTTATATCCACGTGTAGGTGAGATTATGCTCTACAACTTTCGTTTAGACTCTGTCGACTAATTTTGACTTTAATTTTAATATATTATTTTTAGTAGACCGGGACAGGAAAACTTCGTTCGAAATTCATAACTCCTTCATCTGAACTCCGTTTTTGTCTGTCTTTTTATCGTTGGACTACTATCGACGAGATCTTCAATTCTCGTTTAGATCGATTCAGCCAAATATCATTTGATCTCAATTTTGAGATTTGGGCTGCATACTGCTAAGCCGAAACTTCGAAAAATTATAACTTCCTCATATGAAGTCAGATTTTGACGTTCTTCTTATGTACGCTCTCGGTTTAACATATTCTACGACTTTCGTTTAGATCTCTATGGATAGATATCGCTCTATCTTAAATTCGTAATTTTACGTCATTTAACATCGTGCTGGTTCTGTCGCGAAACTTCGACATGTCATAACTTCTTCGTTATAACTCGGATTTCAGCATTCTTTATATATTCGGAAACCTCGTCACGACCACTACCACATCCTTCATAGATATCGGATTTATCTAACAATTCATTTTGACGCTTATTTTTATCCTTAATTCATTTAAGTCACATAATTAAGCACAAAACACATAATACTCAAATAATACACTTCTATTATATCAAAACGAGTTACAAAGGTTTAACCTAAACTGTCACATCATCATTAATGTCTAGCCTGAAAACACGCACGTTACAACATTTGATAAACTGAATTAAAATGGGACATTGTGAAAAAAAAACTAACTTATTTATTTGAGTAATTCCCCACCCAACCAAACATGACTAAAATTGAAACCTTACGCACCCATCTCCTATGTGCCGCTACACCAACAACCGTCAATTCACAACCCACGCCACCATTTCTGGTTTTCACTCCTGAACCCATGACTCTCTTGACCTTGTGCTTGGCCGATTAGGGGAGTTGTCTCTAGAAATAAGAGTGTGAAGCACAAAATACTCGAAGTGAAGCAAAATACAACATATCCTGGATTTGTTTTTCATTTTTTCTGTAAAATTAACGAGGCCCAAGTAGGTCAACATGTTTCTTTCCATCGTGAAATCGATTACATATGATTCTTCCCTATTTTCTTTCGATTTTAATTTTAATTTCGATTTTGTTAACGAAATTTAATTAATTGAGGTTAATAATCGTTTTCTCTTTCTCACATTTATGGGTGTATGGTAAACGTTAGTCAATTATTCAACTTTGATCTGCATAAAATAGCTCTACATATTATAGGGAATGATAATGTGGAAAAGGATATAGATATTGGTGGGAATGAGCCACCTGTTTCAAGCTACACTCTAGATAAAAAGGAAAAAAGAACAAACAAGAAAAGTTACATAAGGGCTACAAATCATGAACCTCGAGTGGTAATTTGGGTACTCTTATAATATTTTGATTATAAAACCATATTATGTAGTTGTTGTTTTTAGTTAATATAGGGGGAAACGGACAATTTTCTTGTTCTTTTCTATTAGGTTTTCAAATCTCGATTTCATATTTTCCTAACACTTAAAACATTGTCAGATTCATATGGTGAAGGAATAAGATTGAAGAGATCAAGAATATAGTAACCACACTGTCTAATTGACTTTCTAATTAGGTTCATCTTGTTAATGTTCATATCTAAAGTCAAACCATGGTTGATGTTGATTTTTCTTGTAGTTTAAAATTTCACGGGACTTGTTACATTGTTGATGAATTATGATGTTAACTATTTTGATTCGATAGTTTATGTTGATTTTTCTGATATGGTTTATGCAAATACTAGTGGAAATGGACAAAATGACATAAGAGCCATCAGCCCATTAGAGGTTTCTCAGGTACCTATCTTCCACGTAACTCATTTTTTTGGTTGTTTATGTTGTTAACATGTAACTCTTTCTTTTTAGGCATGTAATTTTAACTTATGGGAGCTGATTTTTCCACTGCCTTTATTTATCTTTCCACTTAAAAATTAATGCATTGGACAATTATACCCTCCTTTAATTGTCGAAGAGCGAGAAAGATCTTTTCAAACAAAACGCCTGAAATCTTCTCCAAGAATCACCCTTCACTCCCATTACTACTTCATCTCGCCTTTATCAAATTCGAAATTGAATCGCGTCCTCGTGTGCTTCCTTCTATGGTATCACTCTAAGTTCTTCAACTTCAACCTTTAATGATCTCTTATCTTCTCATTACCCAAATAAAATTCAAGTAAATTCATCTCCATTTTAATTTCCTCTTCCACATTTATCCAAAACCTGATTGCAATTTGCAGAGAAAAAAGTGGAATCAGTAGTAAAACCAACAAAGATGAGAGCTTGAACAAGTTAAATGGAACTAAAGTTTGCTTTTCAGATGTTACAAATTTGTGTGGTTTCAATCGACATTGTTGTATATTGTCTCGTTATTCGATCGCGAGGTGATAAAGATTTATGGAAAACTGATTGCCAGGCTACCAAGAACAGCCTTTTAGCTGGTAGGAATTTTGGGGTTAAACATTTTGTTGTATTATCTGCAGTCTGTGTGCAAAAACCCCTTCCGAAGCCAGCAAGCAATTAACGAACCAGATTTTGCCTTCAGTAGCGAAAGATTCTTACCGGTGTCGCAATTCGATGAGTTGTGGTTGAAGTTCGTCGTCTCTGACCTTCTCAATTTGTTTCGAGATAAATGGTTGCCGGATTCCATTCCTCCGGTCTCCTCGAAGATATCATTGCCACTGTTGATTCTCGCCCATCTCGATGGAATCCAGGAGCTGCTAGAGAGAACAATGCTACTGTTCTACACAATGATCGCCGATTTATGCCATGCGATCGATGGAATAAACTTCTCGGAGTTCTCTGTCAATTGAAGAAAAAAAATGGCGAATTAGTCGAACTCACTTTTAGTTATGGTGAATTGCCAAAGATAAAAGGTTTTTAAACAGTAATACCTTTTGAATGAAGATGATCAAGAGGATCCACATTGGAGAATCGAGCATTTTTTAGAGAATAATATTCGACGTCTGTTAGGACTTGGGAAGGCGTTGAGTTGTTGACGCTATTAGAGAAGGGTAGATGTTTAAACTTGTGGTTCTTGATTTTCTTCATTGGAAGATGCAGCCGATGGATAAATGTCAATACATTAGTTCTTTGACTTTTTTGTGGTTCTTGTCTTTTTTTCAATATCTCTAAATTAAAAAGAGGGACATAATTGTCATTACATTAATTATTCAGTGGTAAAAAAACTTATGTGGAAAAATCAGCCCTCTTATTTTATATTCAATAAACAGAAAAAATCTTGTTGCAATAGATTTAGAGGAAAAGGCAGATATAAGTGAACTAATTGGTAATTGTGAGTCTTCCTAAATTCCAAGATTTAGTAACCATTTTTAATCTCTTTTCATTACTTAAGTGGTCTAAAATCTAAAATTATACATATTTTTTTTAATATTTTCATAGTCAAATTAGTGGGTTTGACCAAGTTGATCACATGTCTCAACAAAAGCCAAACTTTGTTGAATGAGATAGCCAAAAGGATAATGGTGAGTATTAAGTATTGTGCATTATATTTAAACAATAATAATTTCCAATTTCTAATAAAATTGAAATAAGGGCGGCATCAAGAACCTCTAGTGGTAATTTTTATAACACATGGACCATTTACGTAAAAATATTTGTATGAGGACTTTTTTATAAATTATACTATTATAGTGACAATAAAATTGTAATTTATACGTTCAAACTTTCCTTGACACAGATAACTGAAGTAGAAAAGTCATTCATGAGTCAACAAAAAAGAATTGATGAGTTGGATGCCCAACATAACGAAACAGGAGATATGATAGTGAATCTTAGTGCAGAACTAAGGAATGCACACGAGCGATTAGAGGAAGCAAAAACCAGTCACATGCAACAGTGACAACAAACACATTGAATATAAAGAAATGTAAACAAGATGAAGTAGCAATATCTTTTTAATTTTCTGTTTGTATACACGATATATATATTTTGATTACAACATGTTTGTATACTATTTAACTTGGATTAATGATTAGTATTAATTTTTTCTATTCTTGTTTATTCCTATAATATTTATTTACAAAAATTTTAATATTGCCGACCTCCATTTATAAATGCGAACGAATTTTTATTACGGCCATGATTTCAAAATTAAATGCTGTTAAAAGGTAACAAATAGCCACGCTAGTTAGAAAAAAATGTGATGATTTTAATAATTATGTGTCACCAAAGGCAAATAATGGTCACATTTTTTGTATATGATTGTTTATGTGACTAATTGATATCATATATCATGCTTTTACATAGAAGAATGTAACTAAAGGTAATAAATAGCCACTTCATTTAGAAACTATGCGTTACTATAAATAATATACAACGATGGTTTTAATAATTAAGTATCGCCACAAGCAAACAATGGTCACGTTCTTTTTTTTATGAGTTATCTTTATGTGGCTAAATGATATCATATGTCACAGTTTAACATAAATAAATGTGAAAGCATGTTTGAACAAAGTTTGAATCAATCATAAAAAAATAGAGTTAATTAAACACAAAAATGTAAATAAGATCTTTGTTTCAACTCAATTATCTGGAATGAGTACAAGTGTAGTTGCAGAGAGTGTAAGCTCAAACGCGTAAGAATGCTAAAGTTACAACACACTTATATACCCACCCTATTTATAGGATACTCATAGATATAAAAAAAATATACTAGGACTTCGACACTAAAAGTGAATCAACATAAGTGCCATGTAAAATACATAAATATCGAATTCATGAACACATTCGATAGTGACAATACATTTGCTACAGAGACCACTACCTAAGGTTTGACATATCACAACACAATTAGACACTACATGCTCCCCCTTTTTGATCAATGTCAAAACTTCAGATTGAGGGTACTGTCTTGATTACTTGTAGTAGAACTCTCCAAATCTCTATATACAGATGATGATTTTCCTTATCTTTGACCTGTCTTCATTCAAATTCCTCTAACAATTGTTGATGCGAAGAAGGATACTTGAAATATGTTGGTTTGAATATTTTTCAATATCATCAGTACGAAAAAATTATTTATTTCTCCCCCCCCCCTTTGAATTCTTTCCTTGGAAAACAACTCCCAAAGACCACACCTCTTCTTCCTTCTTTCCTAGAACTGCGTGGAAACGAATTTTCAACTTCTTGAACTCATCATGATCATTATAATTCTCATCAATTTTGAACTGACAAAAAATGAACATTGAATGATTTATTGGAAAGTCTAATTGATTGAAGTTTGAATCTTCAATAGCAAAACTTTTCTTTGGCCTCTTATCAAAATCATCTACTTCGCCAAAAGTTGCACTTTAAATCGTTTCATAACACCATACTTTGTTGGGATCTCCCTTCTTAAGACTTAGTGCATCATTCGCACTCATCCTCATTATGATTTCAATTTCTTCATCATTTTCCATTTCCAATTCTTATAGTTTCTTCTTTTCTTTTAGTGTAGGTTCCACATTATGTCACACCCCCAAACCAAGGATGGCGGAAACGTCCGGGGGTGACAGACTTCATGTATAGTATCACAACGAGTATAATAGTGCTCAAAGTAAATACAACCATCATAAATATAATTGAAAATGTTACACCATAGTATGAGTTTACATGTTTCAAAATCAATTACACTACGATGACAAAATGAAATGTTTGACGATTTAACGTCCCATCCTCAAAAGATGTTAATTTTCTATTTCACTGATTTCCTGAGAATACAAGTAATTTCGAAAAGTGTC
Source organism: Lactuca serriola (assembly GCF_051521515.1). Taxonomy (NCBI): domain Eukaryota; kingdom Viridiplantae; phylum Streptophyta; class Magnoliopsida; order Asterales; family Asteraceae; genus Lactuca; species Lactuca serriola. The sequence continues at coordinate 197,622,662 of NC_136410.1, forward strand.
AACAATTAAGTTGGTGAGTTCATAAGCTTTTGGATGTAGAATTTGAAAACCCTGGTTACTACCAGTATGTATAGTAGTTTCTGTTTGAAAACCCTGGTTACCACCAACATGTATAGTAGTTTTATTATTTGAAATCAAACCGAGTTTTGTATCCCGAGTTTCGAAGCCTTTGTTTGTAAATGTAGTGTACACTTAAGAAAAATCCAATATTCTCCTTATAAAATGTTATGTAGTCTTAAATCCCAAGACCAAGTGTATGTGTGTGTTTCCTACTTATAACGATGTATGCAGTTTTAAATAGATAAAACCCCTTTTTAAAGTAGAAATTCCCGTAAACTATAAGTGTCGTTATCTCCCTATGCGATTCGCTATAACCATACTATAACAGAGATGCCTGCTGCGACATTCTTCAGGCGTCGGAATTGAAATGACATTTGTCACCCCCGATCGGCCGATCGGGCTGTCATAAGCAGCATGGGTGTGGGTTGTAAATCCCAATATAGATCTATACACAATTATCACGCTCTCACTACAAGAGACTTTGGTTATAACTATTCAGGGAATTTTAACCCATACTCTAAGAGTTCAACGAAGACTAGTCTCACAAATTACGATAACGAGTTTACGTGTAGTGTTAGTGTAAAACCTTTTCTGTGGTGGGATTGTGTAACGTCCCAAAATTCAAGACTAAAAATTTCTTTTAATAAGATATTACTTAAAGTAAAATCATCATTTCAAAACATACACAGAGTATTAGTTTTCAAAACGCATATTCATTATCAGAGTAAAACATTCCCAAGCTGACTAATCTATGGTGTGTGCCATGCCATCATCCCGAGCTCCATCATCCGCTATCGGAAGTACCTGAAACCAAAACTAAAAACCGTAAGCACGAAGCTTAGTGAGTTCCCCACCCTACCACATACCATGCATAACCACGTACTGCACATACTGGGCCTCGCCCCCTACCTCGGGCCTCGCCCGCTACAACGGCCCCGCCGCTCCAGGCCCCGCCTGGCTTCGAGCCCTGCTCGGATACATATCTGTTTCACTTAGGCCTCGCCTGTCACAGGGTCTCTCCCACTAACATATAATAGCACATAACATATCACATCACATCATATAATCGAAACACATACTAACAGATCTTGTCCTAAGGCCTCGCTTATCTCTGGGCCCCGCCCTTGTCCTGCTACTGATGAGTCATGGAACCCCGTCCATACTCCTACTGATAGTGAGGTACGGGCCCAGCCCACCCTCACTCCTTCCCTAACTCGGGCCTCGCCCCTGCTCTGCTGCTACTGAGATGTGGAACACCATCCACACTCTGCTATTGGTGAGATACGGGACCTCGCCCACACTCACCTCCCTACCAGGCACATACAAGTATCACACAGACAACAAGTATAAACTATCACATAAACCATTCCTTGGGCACCCGCCCTTTATCATTGGACCTCATCCAAATATCATACTAGCATACTGTGCCTAGGGCTAACCCCCAGGTCTTCTACTCATAACTACATGGGCCGACATTGTGGCCGTAGACCCATTCATACAAAGGGAAACTCACCTGATACTGCTGAACTGCTGCTGCTAATCCCTCTGACTGCTACCTGACCACTGACTCCGAACTGCTGCTCCACTAGCTCCCCGAGCTACCAATATCAACATAACACTTAGTCTAACTGACCTTCAAAGGTCAACCAAGTCAACTCTTGCCAAAGTCAAAGTCCTGGTCAAAGTCAACCTTCCAGGTCAACCCTACTCGTCGAGTCCACCTAATGACTCGCCGAGTTCATATGCTCCGGGTCCTGACCTGTCCAACTCGCTGAGTCCTTGCTCGACTCGCTGACTCGAGTCTTAACTCGAAGGGTTTGGGACTACGCGACCTGACTCGCCGAGTCTAAGAACAGACTCGCCGAGCACAAGGCAATCTTCATCCAACTCACCGAGTTGTTCATCCAACTCGCCAAGTTCATGCCCATCTTCATCCGACTCGACGAGCTGTTCATCCCACTCGTCGAGTTCCTCCTTATCTTCATGCTACTCGCCGAGTCCATTCGGATCTGCTTACATGCAGAGGACTTTCTAGTCATGCATGGACTCCAAACTGTAGATCTACCCTTCCCAAGCCTATCCCCCACGTAAAGTTGCAAACTTTACGTGTAGAGAAGGAGATCTAGGTACAATCCACCATAAACTAGGGTTTAAGGCCAAGAAGGCTCCAAAATCAACTCAAGGGCTGATACTTTATGCTTCCCCAGCTCATAACACACTTGGATCTGAAGTAGCAACTCCAGATCCGGCTTCTAGCTCACTTGGGTGGCAAACCATGGCTTAAAAGCCCCAAATCTAACAACCATAGAAGGTCTAAAAGAGAGAAACAACTTATTACCTTCAGATACTCAGAAATGTTCCCCAAATCTTCAGATCCAAGACCACTTCTTGAAGCCTCAATGATTTCCCCTTCTTCTTCTTCCTTCAAATCACTCAATATGGCTTGGGAGCTTGAATGGGCAACAATGGGGTTTGGGGTTCGATGCTCTGGGTGCAAGAGGCAGTAAAGGGACCCTAGGAAGGAGGTTAAGGCGTTTATAAAGGCTCCAAGTCCCGAATTTAGGGTTTTCCTCGCACAGACCAGACTTGCCGAGTCCACTTGGCCGACTCGCCGAGTTGGTCATTTACTTCTCGACCCGGATCCCGCTCCGACTCGCCGAGTCCCTCCTTGGACTCGCCGAGTCGACCCCTAAACTTAGGTTTTTCTTTCCTTTCTTGGTCTTCAAAACTTTGGGTGTTACAAATCTCCCCCACTTAAATTAAACTTCGTCCTCGAAGTTTACCATGGCGCACCGCCTGCGATCTGCCTCCAATACCCACCAATTATCCCAACACCCGCTGCCTTCCCTCGCTGGCCTTCCGCTCGGTCATTCCGACTAACATTAATCCTTGCAGATAATCATCTCGGGTCAACCTGGACCCTGAACATTCTGGAACACAACTTACTTGACCGACATTCCTTCTGGTACTCACCGAGTACTGCACTGAACCCATAGGGGTTCTCCACTTCTTTCCTTGCGCAATTTCCTTGCCTTCCCAAGGCAAAGCCTCATAACCAACTATTTCCTCTGACACTGTGAAGGTCCTATCCTTCACCAACTCCATCACCCCCACTATTCCCAGAACGGGTCATCACCGTCAGTAATCACTGACACTCCTTTCTGCCAAAACTTGGTGTCGAGCACTCCTCAATTCAACTAACTGAATTCCACCATACACTGCTTACCCGCAGTACTGCTGACTGAAAAATTCTGTTATTCATTGTCTGCCTTCCGGATGAACTGAGACCACCCTGGTCCTTACCAACCTATCAATGTCTGGATTACCGGCTCCCACAGGTAGCTAGTCCCAACACCACCACTAGTCGCTCCCAGCGGCTTCCGAAGAAACTTCGACCACCTATAACTGCTCAATCTATTCTGCCATTCAGGCACTACTAACCTGGGATCCCCGATCCCCTAGCTTGACACTAAGGTCCCTACCAGGTCCCACCTGTGCTGCTAAAGCTCACGGGCCTCGCCCACGGGTCCCACCTGCTTCTATCCTTCTATTCCCACTAGTCTAATCACTCTTGCTCGGGCCTCGCCCACGGGTCTCACCCAACCATACTATTGAGCAACCCTGCTCCCAGGTCTCATCTACACTGCTAATCTCATACGGGCCTCGCCCACGGGTCTCACCCAAATATGTCCTGGAGCGGCCTCTCCCAAGGTCTCACCTCTCTAGGGCTATACAGGCAAACTCCATATCATTCTCATCCACTACCCATTCCTGATCCCTATCTGATCACTAGGAGATAAGGGCCTCGCCCCAACTCCGCTAACAAAACTACTAAGGAATGCTACGGCTTACCCATAGTCTTACATCACCATCCATTGGTGACTGCTAGTACGAAGGCACCCATGTGCTATTAGCTCTCAAGATCCTCATTCCGACTCCCTCGAGTCCTACGGGCGATCTACAACCTGAATTCTCAACCATAAACTAACCATCACCATCACGCGCACTAGCTGATGGGGAGTATCTCAAACTCCCAACCCTGAAATCCTCAATCCATCGAACGTTGAACTACTTCCCTTTCTTCTCGGAGGTTGCGCACTCATTCTGGGTCTGCGTGCTCCTACCTTTGCACACTCGGAGGATTCTCCCCCACTTCGATCCTGCTTACCCCTTGTTGCTCAATACTCAAAAAGAGATCCCAATCCTTGTTACCATTCCATAATCAATCTACTGAGGAACCCCAAGCTTACCATAGCTAGGGATCTAACAAATCAATTTCTAACACTATGCCACTCCGAACTAGCGAGACGTACCGAATCCCTCCCAAGCATGCTACAGTTACTGCATCCTTCGAAACTTTCTTCGATAAAGCACAACCCCTAACTACCATACAAATATCCAAGGTATGCAGATGGCATATAACATAATCACAAGCAAGCCACACCCTAATACAATACTCATACCAAAATTGATGCAGGACCTTAACAATATAATCATAACATAAGCTGACAGAAATAGGAGGATTCATACCCGCATCCTACTCTGAAGAACCCCCAAATCCTCCTTCCTTCCGAGGCCTCCGATGATACTGAGGCTGCTCCTCCCGCTGAGCGGGGAAATTTGCCCTAACATGTCCAGGCTGATGACAACGATGACATAACTCTACTCCTATTGTGCATTCTTGTCGTCTATGACCCTTCCATCCGCATCTGCCGCACTTAGACTTGTTGCGCACGCCAACCCGGTGCTCCCTTCTCCCTCGTGCAACCATCTCGACCCCGCGGGCCCCTGACACCAACTACGACAGTGTCCGACTACCCATCCTGCCGAACTAGACCGGAAGACCGCTTCCTCTTCCTTAGCTGACTATCCGAGCCAATCTCCCGTTCACGGGTCATAGTGACCATTTCACCCATTGCCTGGACATTTGAGGTCCGCCTTTCAATCCCGTCGACCACTCTATCGGTGATACGCCCAATGGTGTTCGGTAACTCTTCCTGGAGAGCCCGCGAAACCTCTGCAGCAATCCAATCTTGCAAATGACCCTCCTGAAAACATGATGAACCATTCACTTTTGACCCCAATCTACAAAAGCTAGTGGTAGGATCCTCCTTCCAGAAGGATCCCAGAGACCCACTAGTTTCGGGCTCCGGATGAGCCCCCACCTGCTCTGCTACAATATCGGCCCTGAGGGCCCCGAGGCGGCTATCCAAAAGCCCCACAATAGCCTCCTTAACCGAATCAAAAATCACAGGAGTCTGATTAATGATGTTGCGCATGATCTCTGCAGAAATAAACTTTCTCGTCCAATCGTCCATCTGTCCGACTCCAGAGTCGGAGCCAGATCCCTTTCCGGCACCTGAACTGCCCACTGGTATCTCTCGCAATGTCACCATTCTGCACATGTAACACAATCGCTATCAGAATACTTATCACTGCTACGAGACCGAACACATGCACCACTAGGTTCCCAGTCTTGTCTCGGCCCTTCCCGAATTAAGTACGGATCCTCTGCTTTCAGTAGTACGGGCCCATACTACCTTCCATATCTATCCGTACTTTCCTCAAGAACTGCCTTGACTCCACCAGGTCCCTTTTCTAATACTTCTGCTCCCAGCACTATCTCATCCTAGGCTAACCCTAGGGAAACCTCTGACTCAACTCAAGCCAGTCCTCAGCTGCTGAAGGTCTCCTTGTGATGCCAATTAGCCATTACCTGGATACCATCACATGTGACGAGGCTCAGATAATCCTTCGAGTAAAAGACCCGTCCCTACAACGGTTAGACTCAAACGAGAGCTGCGAAATAAGGCCAAACCCAACACTCTAAGATTATTCAACCCCGATCACATGTGACGTGGCGTATCCACCTAATAGCTAACTCCCATCACTCAAAATCCCACATTGCACAAAGCAAGCAGCATTCAGACAAGGGGAAAATCTAACCACAACATACTCAAGCAATCATATCCACATAGCAAGAATCTGAACTAGCATGCAGCACAACTCATAACATCAGGCATAACCTAAACAGGCTATCCCACTACTGTCTAATCAGCATTATCATGCAGCGCAAAACACATAATCGGGCACATAAGGCATCATCCCTAGATCCTTAGTCCTATTCTAGCATATTGTTCTATTATCTGATAATCATAACATAAACTTGTATGGGTATTTTGGGGTACTTACTTGAGCTCGGCTGATTGCATGCACCACACCTCTTTTCTCTTTTCAAGGTTCTTTTCTTTCTGAATTCTTTTTGCATTTCTAAAACCGTTTTCTTTCTCAAAAACTCTCTTTTTACAAAGCTGTCTTTTCATTTGAAAGTTTTTTTATACCAATTCCTCAGTTTGAGTTCAGACACACCCGAGAGCATGTCCGAATCCCTCAAACCAAGGCTCTGATACCAACTTGTAACGTCCCAAAATTCAAGACTAAAAATTTCTTTTAATAAGATATTACTTAAAGTAAAATCATCATTTCAAAACATACACAGAGTATTAGTTTTCAAAACGCATATTCATTATCAGAGTAAAACATTCCCAGGCTGACTAATCTATGGTGTGTGCCATGCCATCATCCCGAGCTCCATCATCCGCTATCGGAAGTACCTGAAACCAAAACTAAAAACCGTAAGCACGAAGCTTAGTGAGTTCCCCACCCTACCACATACCATGCATAACCACGTACTGCACATACTGGGCCTCGCCCCCTACCTCGGGCCTCGCCCGCTACAACGGCCCCGCCGCTCCAGGCCCCGCCTGGCTTCGAGCCCTGCTCGGATACATATCTGTTTCACTTAGGCCTCGCCTGTCACAGGGTCTCTCCCACTAACATATAATAGCACATAACATATCACATCACATCATATAATCGAAACACATACTAACAGATCTTGTCCTAAGGCCTCGCTTATCTCTGGGCCCCGCCCTTGTCCTGCTACTGATGAGTCATGGAACCCCGTCCATACTCCTGCTGATAGTGAGGTACGGGCCCAGCCCACCCTCACTCCTTCCCTAACTCGGGCCTCGCCCCTGCTCTGCTGCTACTGAGATGTGGAACACCATCCACACTCTGCTATTGGTGAGATACGGGACCTCGCCCACACTCACCTCCCTACCAGGCACATACAAGTATCACACAGACAACAAGTATAAACTATCACATAAACCATTCCTTGGGCACCCGCCCTCTATCATTGGACCTCATCCAAATATCATACTAGCATACTGTGCCTAGGGCTAACCCCCAGGTCTTCTACTCATAACTACATGGGCCGACATTGTGGCCGTAGACCCATTCATACAAAGGGAAACTCACCTGATACTGCTGAACTGCTGCTGCTAATCCCTCTGACTGCTACCTGACCACTGACTCCGAACTGCTGCTCCACTAGCTCCCCGAGCTACCAATATCAACATAACACTTAGTCTAACTGACCTTCAAAGGTCAACCAAGTCAACTCTTGCCAAAGTCAAAGTCCTGGTCAAAGTCAACCTTCCAGGTCAACCCTACTCGTCGAGTCCACCTAATGACTCGCCGAGTTCATATGCTCTGGGTCCTGACCTGTCCAACTCGCTGAGTCCTTGCTCGACTCGCTGACTCGAGTCTTAACTCGAAGGGTTTGGGACTACGCGACCTGACTCGCCGAGTCTAAGAACAGACTCGCCGAGCACAAGGCAATCTTCATCCAACTCACCGAGTTGTTCATCCAACTCGCCAAGTTCATGCCCATCTTCATCCGACTCGACGAGCTGTTCATCCCACTCGTCGAGTTCCTCCTTATCTTCATGCTACTCGCCGAGTCCATTCGGATCTGCTTACATGCAGAGGACTTTCTAGTCATGCATGGACTCCAAACTGTAGATCTACCCTTCCCAAGCCTATCCCCCACGTAAAGTTGCAAACTTTACGTGTAGAGAAGGAGATCTAGGCACAATCCACCATAAACTAGGGTTTAAGGCCAAGAAGGCTCCAAAATCGACTCAAGGGCTGATACTTTATGCTTCCCCAGCTCATAACACACTTGGATCTGAAGTAGCAACTCCAGATCCGGCTTCTAGCTCACTTGGGTGGCAAACCATGGCTTAAAAGCCCCAAATCTCACAACCATAGAAGGTCTAAAAGAGAGAAACAACTTATTACCTTCAGATACTCAGAAATGTTCCCCAAATCTTCAGATCCAAGACCACTTCTTGAAGCCTCAATGATTTCCCCCTCTTCTTCTTCCTTCAAATCACTCAATATGGCTTGGGAGCTTGAATGGGCAACAATGGGGTTTGGGCTTCGATGCTCTGGGTGCAAGAGGCAGTAAAGGGACCCTGGGAAGGAGGTTAAGGCATTTATAAAGGCTCCAAGTCCCGAATTTAGGGTTTTCCTCGCACAGACCAGACTTGCCGAGTCCACTTGGCCGACTCGCCGAGTTGGTCATTTACTTCTCGACCCGTATCCCGCTCTGACTCGCCGAGTCCCTCCTTGGACTCGCCGAGTCGACCCCTAAACTTAGGGTTTTCTTTCCTTTCTTGGTCTTCAAAACTTTGGGTGTTACAGATTGAACCCCGATTTCGTGTATTATATATGTAATGTGAAAATCCATAAACTATACCTATTATAGTTTATCGTGTAGCAATGAAACCCGTTTGTATTGAGTGAAAAACCTTTCTTGTGTAAGTCGTAGTTTAGCAAAACATAGTTATACTTATTATGTTTCATCTTGTATTGTTTGTATTGACAAAGGACTCTTACATTTCAGTGAGTAATTTCTATTATATAAATTTGATTCCACAGAAAACACAAGTCAAATATGAAGTCATCAAAGATAAACACTTTGCTCAACATGTTACAAAGTGTTATAAAAGTTGTAAGTTGTTAACTAGTTTTTGACTTTTCTACACTGTTTTAGAAAAATCACAGAAAAATCATACAAAATCAAAAACTGAATCCGTAAACTCTGAGAGTTTCAAAATGTGTCTAGTTTGTTCATAATTTTTATTATGATTTTCAGTGATCTCTAACTTGTGTGAAAATGTTAAACTTCACAGACTGGTCCGAAGTTGTAGCTACAGTTATAGATAGTTTTGTAAAAATCACCTTAAATTGTATAAAAATCGTATGAACATGTGCAAGTATTCATTTTAAAGGTAAAAACCTGAAATATTAGCATATTAAACAGTTTTGAAAGATTTTAAGTTTAAGTTGGTCAAAACAGTCCATGAATAGGACTCAACGTTTCTGTGAAAAGCTGAAGTACGAGTTTGAGTTGTGTTAACGTGATTTAACTTGTATTCCCCCCCCCCTCCCCTAAAACCTGAAGAAAACATGAAAATGTAGGGGTATGAACTCACATTGAGTGATTTCCTTAGATGAATGCTGAAGAAAAGAGATTTCCAAGTCAAGAACACTTGGTAAATGCTTGGAGAGTTGAAGATCGTAGAACAAATATGGCGATATTTGTTATGAGAGATCCATAATTTGAGTGAAGGTGTGAAGAATGTTCAAATGCAGGATGAAAATACTTACCAAAAGTGAGTGAAAAGCTCAATATCAGACTTGGAGTCTTGAGTTTTTAGAGAGAGAAAGTGAGAGAGAGGTGTTTGCTTTTTGGTGAGAGAGTGAGTAAAGTGGAAGGAGAGATAAGGGTTTTCCAGCCTTTGATTAAATATCTTGCTGGAGGGAAGTGTGAGAGGACAAATAGTTGATTAGGTAGAGATGAATAGTGGGAGATAACTTGTGTCATTACTTTATGGAAAAGTCAACACTCCAAATCAATATCTTACACAAAAGATGTTATTCTTAGATGAAGGTTTCCCCCCAAAATGTGATTAAAGTATATATATATATATATATATATATATATATATATATATATATATATATATATATATATAAGGTCTTATATGCCAAAATATAAGTTTGGGTGAAAATCCCATGTTAAAATCATGAAAAACGAGCTTAAAACGTGAAAGTGGTCGAAAACCGGAACCTAGAAACGAAGCTGCGAATCAGCTAATGGGAACCGAAAGCGAAGGCGGCGAGGAACGAAAGCGAAGTGAGCCGAACCGAATGGTTACAACCAAAGCTGCTGCAGGCGAAAATGATCTCGGTCCGAATTGCTGTTTCGGTTCGTAAGGAGGTTTCGGCTCTTAGTGGGTCCCGTTTGCTTAGAGTTCGGTTCTAAGAGTTTTGGTTCCTAGGGTTCGGTTCTTAAGAGGCTTCACCCCCTTTAAGCTGTTTTTCCATAAATCTTTCCATTTCGAGCGAGTTTTGACCAATTTAAGTGTCGGGATTCCCCGAGTGATTATAAAAAGTTGAGAGAGATTGTGAGAGAGATATGGGAGAGAGAGAGATAGAGAGATAGATTTTGTTAGTGACCTTTGCGAGTGTTTAGCTTCGAAATGCAAGGTTTGTAAACCCCATTAAGCCTCGTTATGAGTGTTATACGCCCCCGGAGGGTATGTAAAATGTTTTATCGAGTAGTTCCATCACTTACCCCGATTTGGGTTTAGATTTTCTGAACATGTGAAAACTCTAAGTGATACTTTTGTATTAAGATAGTGTGTTGTACAATAGTAAATATAATGTAAACCCTAATATACCTGGGTTAATTGAGTTGTCCGGTTTGACTTGTTGACTTTATTTGACTTTGATTTGACCAGCAAGTGACGGTTGTCACACATTAACACCTTTCTCTTTATCTTTTAGATTGGAACTAGTAACATGTTTAGTTGTTGAAGAACCTGAACCTCCTTCACTAATGTTCAACCCTTTCTTTGACTGGAGCTTTAACATGTCGACTTCGACGTTTGGAGTAACCATTATTGTTGTTGAAGATTTCAAAATGGCTTTCATTAGTACTGAAGTTGGTATTTGAGTTGGATATACCTTCCTAACAACTTCTCCTTTGTGTTCTCCACCTTCTTTCAATAAACCAACCCCCTTTCTCCCCCATGTGACACGTTCGCAGACGGACATGGAGCATTGGTTGATAATCGATGAACAAGGTCTAAATTTGGAGAAATTTCTGTTTTGAAACAATATTCAATCAAGGAAACCATCAAATAAATTTGATATTTAGAGATCGAAGTTGTTGATAATTCAAACATCGACAAAGATTCATTAAAACCAGTAAGAGATTTTTCGATACTACCAAACACCTTCAAATCTTCTTTCTTAAGTTTCAACTCGCCAAAATATTTGTAGTGACTTGGGTTATGATGACATGTATGGAATAGTAAAGATCAAGTGAATCACACAAACATGAAGAACACAAAGAGTAAATAAAATTTGTTTAAGCTTTCATTAGATCTAGTAAACTATTACAAAGTGCGTCTTGCAGTAATTCTCTCACTAGTCTAATCTCTCCAAAATGGGTCTTACATAAAATGGGATCCACTCACTTCTTATTTATAGAAAAGGTTAAACCCATTACACATCACAAGAGGGTAAGCCATACCCAAGGTGAACTTTGCACCCTAACATTCTCCCCTTAAAGTTAGGATTGGATGTCCCGGCTTCAATTTCCAAACGAGATCCAAGCGATAAAGACCAGCTCCCCCTTGAAGTAACCTCAGTCTTCAAATCCTCTTTGAAACGGAATACCCGAGAAGCTTCGAATACCTATTTCTACATTCTCCCCTTTTTATGATCAACAAATGATTATAAAACCAACAAAGGATTAGAAGTGCTCAAGGAGTAAACTTGATGAAACTCCCCCTCGGTGTGTGACAAAAATGCAACCGTGAAAATCTTGCACAAAAAACAATCACAAAAGGCCGAGAAAATTTTCCAAATTTTGTGAAAATTTCGATTTTTGAGTGAGAGTTGTAAGAAATTCGAAAACTGGGCAAAAGCTGTCAATTTTTGCAAATTTTGCTGGGACTCGTTGCGCCAAATCAACTTCAAATGCGAGACTTTACCCCCAAATGCGAAACTGGGCATAAAGTGTCAGTTCGCATCAACTGAGGGACTAGATTCGAAATATTTTCCTACTTTAGAAAAACTTAACCTTAATTCAAAACTAGGCAGAATCTGTCAAATTCCTTAAACTTCAGGGACTCGAAATACATCTTCACTTCATCACAAAAAGTTACCCCGTAACGAAATTAGGTAATTTCTTTCAAATTGATGAAAGATGAGGGACTCAAATCGAAAAATTCAATTGTTTTTCCCCAATTCGTTTCTAATACTCAAATCGAACGACAACTGAGGCTAAAAACATTTTCGACTTGAACAACATCAACATCAGTCGAATTCCAGTCGACTCCTAACCCAAGCAACACATAGTCGACTCCAAACAAACACATTCGATCCCAATTCCGAAGTCTTTCCTAGGACACAAACAAACCAGTTTTCGACTCGAAATACTTTGTATTTGACTCCAATCCAAATTTCATTCAACTTCAATCGACTTATAAGCCTTGATGAACATTCGTTTCCAACGATTCAAGAAACCTTACGATTTCAATAATTCCCAACATCAAAACTCCTACTCTTGATTCGAACTACTTTCAATTATTGAATTCAATTCTTAACCTTTATATCGATCCTAAGCTAAAGGCTTTCGACTTGGACTCAATCAACTTTCATACGAATATTATGGAAATCAATTCGAAATCCCATATCATCTTCACCTTCTATTCAAACTTTACAAAATTTGACAACTGTACTTTGCTATCAACGCTCAAGTCATTGTATCGTTTCGATTCCAAACAGCTTGCGTTAATCGACCCAGTGGATGAAAAAAGTTTTTGAAACTTTTTGATCAAATGCTAACATATTCGTTTCGATTCCCAACAGCTTGCGAGAATGAAAGAACATGTGAGATTTAGTCAATATTGTTGTATCGTCTTCTTCATAAGATTGAATTTTGACCTTTTATGTTGAGTTTTCAATTTGAGTACAGAATTGAACGTCATCTTCGATTCAAATTTTGATTAGAGCTATCTTCGTTTCAAATCGAAGACCAAATTTTATTCATTTAAGAATCTCCATCACAAGCTTCGCCATCAGAATTTGAATATCAAACCCATTTTGAATCTTCCCAAAACAATCAAGTTCAAAATAATAGCTTTCGTTTTGTTGATTATTGCAACCAATTACGAGAATAGAAACCGATTTCCAAGCTATTTCATCAATTGCAATTTCTTAGATTCGATTTCGACTTTGTCGATTGACTTTTACGGTTTCAACTTTTGTTCTTCAATCATCGAATGCGGAAGAACATGAATAAACAAATAAAAGATCTAATTGATTTTGGGCTCAAAAAATGGTTAGAAGAACAGTAAGAATTTCAAGCAATGGGCTCGAATTGATGAACAGTATCGAATCATTTTTGGACTCAAATGATGAACAATAGATCACTAACAGTATCCAATCATTTTTGGACTCAAATGATGAACAATAGATCACTATGAGAATTTTATTACCAGCTTGATCTAAATAAAATTATTGGATGGTCAATGGGGTTGAAACAAAATAGATTCATCGAGTTAAAATGATTGAAAATGAAAAACGAAAGCACGGATCGAAATTATGATTGAATTTCAAGAAAACCTGAATGGATCTTCAAGAACAAGGTATCGATCTCAAAATGAATTTTTCGGAATCCATTTCAGAATTCGAGAAACCTTCTTGATAATTTCTTTTCATTTGCAATACTTGAATCGATTATGGAAGATCTCAGTTCTTTTGTTGGAACAAAAAAATCTTCAATCTTCACATTGTACCACCCATGATGCATGTTGTACAATCCGTTCTTCTCATTTTTCAAAGATCTAGCTTCATCTTCATAGCGATTTTGAGAATCTTTAACGACTTTGGGTTTGGAATTCAAATTCATTGTAACATTTGATGATTGTTGCTTTGGAACCCAAATTTGCTTCATTGATTTCGGCTTCAAAACAACATTTGAGGATTTTTGTTTAGAAACCTAAATTTTCTTCTTCTTCTTCTTCTTCTTCTTCTTCTTCTTCATCTTTTTGGATCTTGACATTTTCAATTCAAGAACAACATCATTCTTGACAACTTCAACTTTGCAATTTTGAATCAAATCTTTTGGAGTTTGATACATTTAAACTTCTTGGATTAAAGACTTTCTATACGGTACCATTCCTTCAAACGAATCACAAGAATTCAAGCATTCATTGGTTTGAACTCCAATTGAACAAAAAAATTTCACATCTTCATGAAAATCACATTGAATTCTCATTTCTTAAACTTCAACAAATTTAAGAACATGAAGATCATTTGGATCTTCAATAAGAGAAACAAATTCCTTTTTGAATAATTCTCTTTCTTTTCCTTCCTTTTAATTTTCACACCAAGATAACATATGCAAGGTAATTTCAATCAAACTTTCAATCTTACAAAGAGGTTGAAATATCAATTTTCCATGATCATCTTTCTTGTCTCCATAAGAAATCAAAGTTTCCCATGTAATCAACCCGCCTTTCAACAATAACCCATAAAATTGATTATCATTGATTTCGTATTTGACATCTTTAATCATCACGACAATAATCATAAAGCAAATACACCATCTTTGATCAATTAATAACAAAGATCACAAGAAATTGGATAATTCTAGAGCGAGAAAGTGAATATGAACCAAGTTCTAGTGTAAGAAAGTGAAATTAACAAGTATTCTAGAGAGGGAAAATCAAATCAAGGAATAAATTCGATTTCTAGAACAAAAACTCTCTCAAAGATGAAGAACTTACACCCATTTTAGATTCACCAAATCAAAAATGTTATCATGGATCAATTCTGGAGAATTTCAAGAACACCCACTTTGATACCAATTGTAGTGACCCGGATGATGATGACATGTGCGGAATAGTAAAGATCAAGTGAATGACACAAACATGGAGAACACAAAGAGTAAATAAAATCAGTTTAAGCTCTCATTAGATCTAGTAAACTATTACAAAATGGGTCTTCCAATAATTCTCTCACTAGTCTAATCTCTTCAAAATGGGTCTTACATAAAATGGGAGCCACTCACTTCCTATTTATAGGAAAGGCTAAACCCATTACACATCAGAAGAAGGTAAGCCACATCCAAGGAGAACTTTGCACCCTAACAATATTTCTAGTTGAAAAGATGAACATCTTCAATCAAGGTACAAGTTGCATTCATAAGAATATCAACTTTATCCTTAACGCTCGCATAAAACTGATCAAACTTCATTACATCTTTATTCAACAAATCAACAAAATATTAAATCTTCACTTCAATGGACTTTTGCGATGCATGCACAAACTTCTCAAAAAAATTCATGTCGCTCTCGAGAAACATTCTAGAGCTCCTTCACATCATGCTTGTAACAATTTGAATGAGCAACAATATGCTCTTCTAAACTTGTAATAGAAGAAGTAATCAAATTCCTCATCCTTGACTCTTGAGACTTTAGTAAGAACTCAACTTCCTTACCATTCATAGAGGATTTCCATGTATTGTCATTGAGAAATTGAAGGATGGTGTTGAGTTTGGAATTGAGAATCTTGTACTGCTTTCCTGACATAATCACATTGTCATTGACATCTTCTTCTTCAGGATTACACCCAAGCATGGAAAATTCAACCATTTCATCTTCATCATTAGTTTTCAGCTCTTGATTTGTTGACTGAGAAGAAAATAACAAAGTGAGGTATTCGTTGATGATACTTGCGAATGTAGGTGAAAGAGCAAGAATAGTTGTTAGTGTAATTGTTGAAGTTGGTGGTGGAGATGAAGGTGGTGGTGTAATAGTTGAACTGTCAACTATATATGTCGAATGCCCCTCACCCATATTAACATTTGAGTCCTTATAAGATAAGTGTTCATGGATGTTTGAAGACATATCCTCCTTCATATTGGACTTGGAACTAGGACCTTCGGGTGGATTAATAGTGGTAGTTGCAGGTGATGAAGTTGAAGTTGGTTCACCAGAATCAATGTTTATATCCACATCAGATGTTTTATAGTGACATCAAGAATACTTGTCTCCTCGATATTCGATTAGACAGTGGCATCCTTTCTTGGTGAATCTTGGAAAGTGAGACATCATTCCTAAAAAATGCATCTTTAGTTTCTTCACAATCACAATCTCCTTCAAAAGTATTCGATGTTTATGTAGCTTTGGTAAAAGGCTCTTTGGCTGTCTGAGCCCTAAGCTTCTTGATATATTTTAACACCCCAACAACTATTCTCTTCCTTTTCTTTTCTATCTCTGCATCAGTAATGTCTTTTATAACAACACCAGAAGACTTTGACTACGTCTTCAACTTCTTTGATTTCCTTACAACAATCTCAGGAACATATATCTATTTAACAACTTCCTTAGCAACTTTCTTAGCAAAAATTGGAAATTACTTCTCATAAAAACCTTTACCTGACTTCCCAGTAACATCTATTGTAACCTTCTTAGAACCACCCTTCCCAGAATTCGCAGAGATAGTCTTTATAGAAACATCTTTCTTAACAACTTTAGGCTCCGATTTTGACTTCTTCTTTACAACTTTAGAATCTTTGGATGTTCCTCGGTGGCATTAAACATCACATTCTTTGGTATAACACAAGAAGTAGTTGTATCCATGGAAGCTTCGTATTGTATCAATAACGAATTCGATGGAGACACCAAATTGAGCATGGCATCATGAATTCGTCTAACAGCAGGAAAAATAATTGGATCATCAAGCGCGGACTTGGGAATGTGAAGATGTGAGAATTGAGCAACCTCAGCTTCTTCAGGAACATGTATATCTATCTGACTGTAAGCTTCATGTAAATGAGACTCCAAAAATGAGCATTAGACATCTCATTCGTTTTCTTTGAGTTCTTAATAGAAGAATCAAACTCAGCCACAATAAGGAACCACAGTCAACCTTCATTCCAGAATAAAGACCACCCATAAATGAATAGAATTGAAGTTTTGGCTTGTCTAGACCAAAACTCCTTCCAATCAAATAATGAAGGGTAATTCCAAAGAAATTTTCTTCATACTCCTGGAAGCCTAGACTTCTTGAAGCTACTAGCAAGAGAAATCGAACGTTGATAACCCATCTCATTTAAGATATGAAGTACCTGTTCATTTGTAGGAACCTTAAATGGTCCTTCTGACGAAAGTTAAAGAATTTGGGAAAATTTCTTCTTGTTTAAAATCTTGTTGCTTTTTGATTCCATCTGGAATGTTATGATATTTGTCGTCTTGTTGTACATGGTCGTAGAACCAGCAAGTGATAACCACTTCATCGGCATGGAAATGGAAGCAATCAATGCGTGTGCGAGAATATAATCATTCATACATTAAACTAGCATCTTCAACTCGAGGGTAATATTCAATCAATAGATTAAACCATACATTGTTGGATTTAATCTTCATGTTGGGAACGTAAACTTCGTCTTCAGTTGTGTTGAATTGATCAACAATAGTGTTGGCGGAAGACATGATGATCAAGAGATAATTTTGAGTTTGATCGCAAAGTAGGGTTAGGGTTCTTGTGTAAATGTCGGGGAATCATAAACATGGAATTGTATCCTAAGTTGTCTTTTATAACCGACATCAAATTCTAATTCTAATTAATATTCAATAAGCGAACATGTGTGGACCTTACAGGGGTATCCCCTCTTGTGGGCATGAGGGATGGGGGTTTCACGGCAGGGCGTGTTGCTTTAAAAGCTGCTACAGGCAAAGTCACCAAACATGAGAAATCGTGCATGGACAAACTGACCGGTTTTGAGCATAACAAACAATCCCTATGTGTGCATGCAACCCTAATATTCTTGGATCTATGTTTTCTCTAATTGAACATACAAGTATTGAACATCAAAAGGAAAACCCTAGGAGGCATATACTATTTTCAAAATCTATAACAAAAGAATGTGAACATACATTTGATTGTTATGTGGTAATAACAATTTGAATCCAAGATTTCTTTACGCTTGAGAGCAAGTGCCACAAGTGTAACACCTCTAATGGTTCACACCCACACTAAGCAAGAGGATGGGAGAGGAGAGAGGAAGAGAAGGCTTAATAAATTAAGCTATTCTTTTAGGGTTAAGAGTGGCCGAAATCATGAGGGGGTACAACCCTTTATATAGCTGAGGTAGATTAGAGCCAAAGCTAGGGTTTTAAGGAGGAAACCCTAATTTCTTAGCTTAAGGCCTAAGCAACCCATGGACTTCCCATCCAAGGACATTGGACAAAAAATCTAGGGCCTTCCTAGAAGTTTTCGTCCAACCTTTCTAGGGAGGTCCAAGAGCCCAATTCCTCAACTATCAATAAATTTCCAAACAACCCCTACACTTTTAATTAATACAATTAATCCCAATATTAATTCAAGTTAATTTCTGATCAACTATTAATTAAATAATAAGATTTCTAATTAATATATTATTTTCATAATACATTAATAAATCATTTATTTCAATTTATTATTCAAATAATAAATTCAACCTCTCTCTTCAAAAGTCATCATGTCTAGTTGCTAGTATGAGGGCAACCCAAAAGGACTGTGCTACTATCAATTCAAGTATATACCAATTATAGTTATAAGATTAGACACCTAATACAACAAAATCAACATGTGTTCTTACCATTTGCATTTTATATATTTGGTTTCCTCGCACCGGAGGTGGTGGAGCTTCTTAATAGAGTACAATGGATCATGCATATCAATGTTATATCTCCTAGATCTATGGATGTATTCTTCAAAAGAATTAGTTTTACCATACAAAAAGGCTTAGTGGCGTAGCTTGTTGCCTATTTTCCATCTTACTCGTTGTACGATGATAATGAAATTAATGGAAAATTTCTAATTTTTTATAAGCCAATGCCATATTTAAAGTAAGTAACTGAAACGTCATCACCCACATTTGCTACATGTAAAAGCAATGAACACTTTTCTCGAGCCAAGATAAAGCAACTGAAACGTCACATGCCAACGGGTACTTTTTTTTTTTTATCACCAATAGAGTCAAACAACCAGCAAGATTCGTTAGTTACCAGGAACCAATCTTCGATAGTTAAGGTTGGGCCTCATTCACTTATGAGAATAATAAATTAAATCATAAGCCAGACTTTGCGAAATCTTGGTATAGGTTGGTAATACCCAAAACCTTGAGGATTTCAGTGTCAATTTGTTCCAAAAGAAAAGATAGAATCAAAATAAGAAAATGTTGGATATTGTGATATCAAAGAAACTTTGATATATAGGTAGTAAGATCTCATGAAAAGATACTCTTCTGTAACGCCCCGGTTTTTCTCAGTACGTTTGGTTATTTATTTTTAATTATCCTTGTAACCTTGGGTTAATTTATTTAACCAATGTCTGATTTCTTATGTTATTGGACTCTTTTGATCATCTTGTAAACTCCTTTTATTGAAGTCCATGGACTAAGAGCCTATTTTCAAAGTCCATCTAGTAAATAGTACTTAATGTGTTAATTGAGTCATTTGGAACACACACAAGAAAAACACTCTAAACCCTCCTTATATCTCTCTCTAAAATCGTCCTCTATCTCTTTGGGATAAAGAGAAGCCAAGGGGATGTTGTTTGGAGCTTAATTCTTGTTCATTTCCAGTCTTGATTCATATTGGTATGAACCTCCTTATCATTTCTTACAACTTGATTCATAACCTTGTTCTAGTTTTATGATTTCATCTTCACTTCTTCTCCTTCTTATTTGATTTGTAATTGTATGTTATACATCATCTCAAGGTCCTATCTTCACCCCATATATGGTTGATGATGGATCTAGGGGATTACATGTGGCAAAAGATCATGGAAACCCTAAAAGGGAGAATGTTGATTTTATGTGCTTTATGTTCATTTTCATGTTGATTGTTATTACAATCTTGTGGCAAAATGAAATCCTAATGATACCTAACCCTTTTTAGTACCACCATTATCATGGGGACTAAATTGGGATGATGAACACATCT
The DNA here is from genome assembly GCF_051521515.1 of Lactuca serriola. Lineage (NCBI taxonomy): Eukaryota > Viridiplantae > Streptophyta > Magnoliopsida > Asterales > Asteraceae > Lactuca > Lactuca serriola. The sequence goes on from NC_136410.1 coordinate 197,642,647, forward strand.
TAAAATGTGTTTCAAAGGGAGAAGGATGGATAAGCCAAAAAGGAATCACGGGTGGCTACGATTCTGTTTTCCATCAGATCTATAGTCATTTTGTCAAACTCATATCTTGATCTCTAGAAATCAAACGGACCCCAAACCAGTTCCAAACGTTCAAAAATTGCGTTGGCTAACTTTCTTAAGAAGGCCAACCTCACTGATAAGGACTTTATCTATAGGAAAGAATGGCATCTTTTCTGTTAGGTCTGATCCGGGTCTGTTCTGATATGTCATTTTGTTTTCATCATTTCTAAGGCTTGGAAAAGGATCCAGAGTGATTCCAAGTTTCTATATGTTCCTTATATTATGAATTTAAGATCTGGAGAAGATGGGGTGTTATTTCCAATTATAAATTGGTTAGAATGGATCCACACTCCAGATCAGTGGGCAGCACCAGCTTTTGCTAGTGCTGTGATTATCCACAATGTGAATTTTATATCTGGAGTTTGGGAGATGCTTTTGATTCAATTCCAACTCTGAGACTTTCACTTATATGTCCTTTACTTCTATTAATTTTGGTTTGGACGAATTCTACTCACAAGTTAGGTAGAATTGGCCAACATAACTTGACTGTATTGTTGGAGACAGAAGTGATACACCATTTTGTAAAATTCATATTTAATTCATCTTTTGGAGTTAGGATGAGTTCTTTATAGTTCTGGAATCCTAAGCAATAATAGTTTCCTATAAAAATTAGTTAAAGCTATGTTTCTATTTTAGATTTTGGAGTAAATCCGTTTTAAACAGCAGGTCTGTTTTAGAGACCTTGCTGTGATTACTCTTTTCTCAACTCATAGCTTCATTACCTCTCCTTTCTAACCTTTAGTCCTTCTTAGGTGAGGTATTGAAGTTTGCTCAAGCTTTGATTCTTAGCTATCCTTACTACTCACTCAAGGTGAGTTCTCTCACACCGTTGTATTGATGATTGTGTTTGTTAGTTAGCTCGTGTGTGATTATTTGAATTTATTATAAAAGCATGCTATATAACTATTGTTTTAATTCGTACATGTGCACTGTATGTAACTAATCATGGATATGGAGACACCACCAAAGGATACGGATTTACCGGTGCGGTGGGTAGGTAAGATCACCAACGTAATACTCATCGTGAGGTGCGGTGATTAGGGCCAAATGATACGGGATCTTCCCGGTGCGGTTCAAACCTACAAGTCCTTCTTGTATTATAGGCATTGATTCGTTCTTTGCCCTTATCATATAATTATAATTGGAAAATGGATTAGAGTTAGTAAATATGAATGTTAGTACAATGTCTGTGTTTGAATTCACTAAGCTTTGTGCTTATGGTTTCCCTTATAACTTTTCAGGTGTTAAGATTAAAGAGGCTAAGGCTTGACATGGAGCACAGGGACATCGCTACTAGTTATTTTTGTTGGGACCTTATTATTATTATTACTTCCGCACGTATTTTATATGATTATTAAGATGATGGATTATTTTATGACTATTTCTGTTGTTTTAATTTAATTTAAGATGGGTTTTGAAAGTTTAAATTTTTTGCAAAAATTTGGGTGTCACATCTTCCTTTGATATCAAGAGAGAAATCGAAGTGCTTGTGTGGTTTCCCATGAGTTACAATCGAATAATTATAAAGAAGTATCGAAGGGGCTCTTTTAACAAGCTTCGTAGGTGGCTTAATTTTTCAAACAAGTTCGCAACTTAACATAAGAGTGAAACATTGTAAGAAAATACTTATGTGATCAGTGTAATAAACAACAAGTAAGCGTTGGAAAATTTAAGTGACTAAAGATAAAAGTAAATGTTCATACAAAAATCTCATTGCATAAAGAAATGACTTGGGATTAGTACATTTCATTAAGATCACGCATAGGAAGTGAAAATGAGATTTTGAACAACTTAAAAGGTACATTGAAACATAAGGTTTCATAAAAATAATGAACGAAAAAAATGTTCACCGTTAATTCTTTAGGTATAAGGTTTGTTGGGTCTCACCCTCATCATGAAAAATGATTTAGGATCATAAACACAGTGTTTTGGCACACATACATTCTAGTTTTTTTCACTAGATATGTCTTGGGATATGTTTCTTTGTGTGTGCTAGTATATGAACTTTGGGGTAAAAAAGATTGTTTAAGAAAATCCGTTGTACCACTACAAAAAAATTATAATTGAGCAGTCATCTCTTAACTCAAAATGAGAAGATAAAGGTAGCTCAAGGACTATTGTTAATACAGCCTATTGGGAAGAAATTTTTAGAAGAAAGTTTTTATTAAGGCTTCGCAAAAAATGAGTCAATAAGGCTTTGGACAACAAGCTATAACAGGCTTCTAGGGACACTTAGCTAGTTATGAGATACGAATGCTACCTGATCCCTATTGAGATTTGCTTTTGCATGCATATGAACAACAATGCTTACAATGAACTTCCCAATCAAGATAACAAAATCAAAAATAAAGAAAATATTTTTGTATTTTTGAATTCTTTTTTAGATAAAAGACAAAAAATAAAGAAAAACTTTTTGTGTTTTTGATTTTGTGAAATAAAGAACAAGAATAATGAAAACCTTTTTGGATTTTTGATTTTTAGAAATGAAGGAGAAAAAATAAAGAAAATATTTTTGATATTTTTGAATTTTTCTATAAAAAATAAAATAGTACCTTCACTTGTCATTCAATATTGTTAGCGAATAGTTCTGCAAAGGATTTGTGATTAGACCTTCCCAATTCAGTTAAAGACATAAGTAAACATTCACTACCACTACAAGAAAAAATCGATATAACTATGGAAAAATTCCGTAACAAAAAGTTGAAATTTCGTAGTTAAACATTAATAGCTACGGAATTTGCTACGAAATTCGACAATTAGATTCCGTAGCAGATTTTCTCGTAGCAAATTTTTTATCTACGAAATTTTTACTTCCATAACAAGTTTGCTACGAAATTTATTCCGTAACATATAAGTTCCGTAGCAAATTCCATTGGAATATTCCATAACGAAATCTGTAGCGATATTTCCATAGCAAAATTCGTAGTCGTGCTTCCATAGCAAATTATGTAGTCATAGGTCGGTAGCAAATTCCGTAATCATATGTCTGTAGCAAATTCCATAGACAAATTTTCGTAGCAAATTCCGTAGGCATGTTTCTGTAACAAATTCCATAGCCAAATTTTCGTAGTAAATTCCGTAGGCAAAATTTCATAGCTAATTCAGTAGGCATATTTTTGTAGCTAATTCCACAGGCATATTTCTGTAGCCAATTCCATAGGAAAAATTCCGTAGATAATTTTGTAGGCGTATTTTCGTGTCTAATTTCATAGGCATAGTTCCATAGCCAATTGTGTAGTATATTTTAGTAGTGAATTCCATAGCCATATTGCAGTTGCTAAAACTGCATTTACTGTAGCTAATTTGTAGGCATATTTTCATAGCTAATTATGTACGCTTCTTTGTGTAGCAAATTTCACAATATAATTTTCATAGTAGATTTTGTGGGTACATTTTCTAGGAAATTTTGTAACATTATTTAATAGAAATCTAAATACCAATTACATTGTACTAATAAATCTAAACGCAATTGATAAAGCAAACGAAGTTTATAATATAAAAGAAAATAGATAATATTCTTCAATACATCAAAAAGTTAACATAGTTCAAATAAAAAGTCGCTAGAAAACAAATCAACAATATTAATATTCAATATATAATACTCTATCACTGACTAGTAAATGTTTTGACTTGGTCGGTCAAAGCATTAATAACAGCCATTGCCTGTGCAAGTTGTTGTTCAAGTTACCCACATTTTGCATCACTTTGTTCACGTTGCGTCTCAACTAACTCCTTCAACTTTTTGATCTCGGCTTTCGTCTCAACACTCTCTTTCTCGGCATTATAATCCGATGAATAACACGTTTCACTACAACCCTTTCTCGAAGGAATGGCCTTTCCATATAATCCAAACCCATATAATCTTCTTTTACGATCATGTCCTCCAACAACATCGTAAAATAGTTGGTCTTCATCAATTTCCGCTCCTATTGCATCCAACTCATCACGACGTTCCATAAAGTCATCCTACAATTTTATTATAACTATAAATTCAGATAAAACTTATGAAATACGTTATAGCCCAATTTAAAAGTTATATGAAATGAAACTTACATGAATTTTTTTAGCTTTCTCAACTATAAAAGACGTTCCATCATGATTCTTAGTGTGTGTATACAAAAACAATTCACTGCGTGATGGATCACGTCCCAATTGCTTCTTCTACATAAATACCACAAATAAGTTATAAATAGAAACCTAACAATAGGGTAAATTAATAAAAAAAAAAACTTACCAAATCGGAAGCAATCTTTAAATGAGAAGCCGATCCACCGGTATGGGTAGAGAGGGCTGGTCCATTAGCCACACCTTTACGCCTATTTTTTTTGTTTTGTTATGATTTCTTCCTGAACTCTTCGGAATTCCATTTTACATTCCAAGATGTCCATACTTCTGATGATATATGACTAGGCTTTTTTCTAGTTGGGTTTTTTTTTGTTGAGCGCATGTTGTAGATATATTGTCTATATCTTTCCTTAGCCTTAGTTTCCCAAGAAGTTTTCACTTTAGAAGTTATTGCATCATCCCAAAAACACTTTTTCTGGATTCAAAAATATGTATACATGAGTTCAAATTAATTTTAATGCTTACCTAATAATTACAAAAAACACATAGTTACCTGAAACTCATCCCAATATAAAATTTTTGTCTCGTTGCTTAAACTTGCCCAATCATACCCATTTGGATCTACTCTTTCGTCGAAGGATGAATGAATAATGGTAGAACATGGACCTGATGGCAATAATCTACAAAATAAAAAGATTAATGAGAATTATATGCTTAAGTTTAATGTAGATCAAATTGTAACAGTTTTAACTCACTCCTTTTTCCAAACTCCAATACATAAACGTCCACCCGGTCTGGTAGATCCAAGAGAATAACCTTGTTGTACGTCAACACTTTGCTCAGTAGGTTCACTAACATTAGTAACAGAAGCAGGTACAGATGATCGAACTGGTGATGGGATAGATGTTGCAGTAGGTAATGGGGTAGATGTAGGTACAAATGATGGAGTGGAAGATGTAGCTAATGATGATGAGGAAGATGGTGTAGTAGATGGTGATGAGGCACCCATAGTACCAACAGGTGAAACAAATGGCGGGGCAGATTTTGTACCACATGATGAAAATGTTGGGCTAGATGATGAGGCAAATAGATTACGAGACAATGGGATTGATGATGACAATGTTGGTGAAGACGGTGTCGATATTGGGGTAGATCGAGTACCAACAAATATTGAGGAGTTAGTTGCTTCATCTATATGTTTGTTTATCAAACGTATATTTGTACGTTGCTTCCGTTGCAATACAGAAACACCTCTTTTTTCCTTCAATTTGTCACCAAATGCTCCACTTAATTGAAATTGGGACATCTTTCCTGAATATAGAAAAAAACAGATTAATCAATACCACCCCATTTGACCTATCTTAGAACATGTAAACAGTTAAATAAAAAAATCCACAAAAATGTTTCCAGAGTTTCATGAGCAAAAAGAGACAAAGGAAAATTGAAATAGTCCTTGTGTTGCATGAAAATAATAAATATTATTTAGTTAACATATAATCATGGGCAAACAGAGACAAAGCAAAATTCCAAGAAGATATGTCTAATGCCTTCTTTAATGAGCTGGACAGAATACACAAGTGTAAATAAAAAAGAAAACAATATAAACAACCATTAGGGCAAAAAGGGAAGGGAGAAAGAGAAGAAAACCAAAAAGCAATGAAAAATTTCTACAACAAGAAACTATAAAAGCAACAACACCCTAAATAACAAAAAACTTCATGTAGGCATTAGAGTTCTAAGGGGAAAAGCCAACCAAGGTTAGGTTGCTGAGGCTAACTACATAAGGGCGAATTCGTCAATAAAAGGAAAAACAAAACCAGTGTAATGAGGCAACCAAGCCGTAGAAAAAACAATCCATTAACTAACTTCACCATGCATGTTGGTCAAAACACAAGGCCTATTAGGATATATCTTACCAAAATGCATGTTCACAATGAGCATAACATCAACTACAAAGCAAATTACCTCTGGTTATCTCTAAATCTTTTATAAACCATAAACCTTATAAAAAAGAAAACAAAATTACTATTCGAATTTAGTGTTACCTGTTCCAGATGCTAGACTATGATGACCCGAATTACAATCCACGTTCCCAACAGTATATGATGGCCAATTCTCAATCGGAGATGAAATATCGTTGACACATAAGGGTTTGGGAATTTTGGCAATTATATCGATCGCTTTGGAGGGAAATTGGAAAATGCAGCATATATTTATGTGTTTAATTTTGTAATTTTTTTCCTTTTATTCTAATAGTTTATATTAAGTATCTAAATCTTAAAATATTTAAAATAAAAACAAATATTTGTAAAGTGAGTATTTTGGAGCCCGTTTGGGCTAAAATTATGTTCATTTTAAAAAATGTCAATTTAAGGACCTAAAAATATATATAACGCGAGCATTAAGGAAAAAAATCAATATTTTAAATTTCAATTCTATAACAACTTCCCATATTGACAAATTATGCTTTTTATAATCATTAATAGTTTCTTTATACAAAATTAATAACCGTTCTTTAGAAAAAGAAATACTTAAATTTGATTCTCCTTAAGATTCTATACATTGTCAATAATGCCCAATAAATTCCAATTCAAGTTGTAGATGATGTCGTAATTCCAGTTTTGTTCATATAAAGTAATCAAGTCCTAAAACAAATCAATCACATAATTTAACAAGAGAGTACAATCAAACCAATTACAGCCAAAACACAAACCCCCCAACATATTAGGAATAACCCACCCACTAACAGTAAACAACATGGCAACAATATAAATGGGGGTAATTTGGTCCAAATACATAAAAACTCTCTTAAATTTACAGTAAACAGAAGTACAATGAAATAAATGGTTTTTTATGGAACCGAAACCAGCAAAAAAATGTACACCATAATTCCAAATGCAGGCAATATTGACGATAAGACTTTAAAGGGTAAAATCGTAAATATTCCTTCTACGCTTCCAGAAGATGCTAAATATGTTAACAACCCTCCTATAACAATCATTCAGTAGACCTTAGATGACAATAATTATAAACATGGGTACACTCAATACTCATCATTGCTATAAAATCTAATTTATGCCCAAATTCAAAATGGCATTTCATCCATAAACAGGAACTGTAACAATCCATATATTCACACAACCATATTCTCTTCATAGAACAAATATATGACATTAAATCCTTTCTCAAACATGAATATTATATAAAAGATACAAACAAAAAACAACTACTTAATGTCAGACACAATAATTATCCAAGTGAACTCATCATATACGCCAACAAAATCCCAAGATATGCAGTTCCTAAATACTCAGCACAATCAGCATGTCAATAAACATAAACCCCAACCACAAGTCTGAAATGACTTTACCATTGAATGAACCTGCAATAAAAGACACATGTTATTTTCTTTTTAACTTTGACAACAAGTGCAATATAATTAAATGAGCTAGTAATTCATTATCACCAAGAACTACTTTTTCTTACCTCAGTTGCTAATCACTATCATCATCATGATCTTCTTCATCATCATCTTCTTCAATGCTTGATGTACTGTACTCAAACTCACCCTCACTTTCAGCATCACCATTATTTTCATCATTGCTTTCATAATTAGATTCACCATGATCTTCATTATTATTTTCATTATCGAACTCGTTGCTTGAGATGTCGTCATACTCAACATTTTCTGGCGCAGTGCTAATGATTTCATTTTCTTCAACTTCATCTTCTTGAAATGCAACATCTTTTTCACTATCACTTTTTTGTATCTCAACCCATCCCCGAGGTCTAACTTTACATACAACCAACCAATCCAAGTTGTTTTGTTTCAAAATCGGGTAAGGCATGTAACAAACTTGAGTAACTTGCATAGCTAAAATAAATGGTTCAAACTTGTTAAACTTTCTTCGCTGGTTTATATCAACCAATTTATATTGGTTGTGAACTTTGACTCCCACATTAGGTGTTGGATCATACCAATGACATTTAAACAATGCTGTGGTTTTAATTGGCAAACCAGGGTATTCAATTTCTAAAATTTCCAACAACTTGCCATAGTAATCACCAGCTGGGCTGCTTATACACACTCCATTATTCATCGTTGATTTCTTAGCACCATAGGATTCCATGTGAAACTTGTAACCATTTACAAAGTATACATTATATGATTTCACCGTCCTCAATGGTTTTCTAGAAAGATCATGTATATACTTGTTCTCTATTTTGTTTTGGCGTGCCTATATAAATAAGAATGAACTACATAAGAAGTTTCTTGAAAGAAAAGAAAACAACTTAAAAACTCACATAGTTTCCAAACCGTGTAGCAAAGTTTTTATCCACTTCAGCAGCAAGATCATGTTCATTTATATTTGGATATAGATCTTGCAACAACTCTTCATACATGTTGTACATTAAGATTAAAATTGTTTAAAGTTATGAGAAATTAAATAAAAAATGACTTAAAATGTTGTGAGTATTCTTACCTAAGGTAAGGTTGCATCTTCTCTTCATTAACCAATATGTAAGAATGAGTTGCATTGAATTCCTCATCGGTCAGCCTTCTACTCTTGAGTTTCCCATATGGGCGGCCAGGATATGAAAATATAGCTAATGTTTCATTGTCATCATCATCTTCAACTCCTCCATCATCATTTCTAGGCACCTTTCTGTTACGTGTATGAACACTAGGTTCGAAATAGTGAGAGAAAAATATTGATGCTTCACGAACCAAGTATATGTTGCATATTGACCCTTCAACTCTAGCTTTATTTTTCACATCTTTTTTCAACTGGTGTAACAATCTAAAGTATAACATTTTATTTATTAACCAGAAGTTTTCACTTAAATGTTCAAAATACAATGTGAATTAGAAAACAAACCTTTCAAAAGGATACATCCATCGATATTGAACGGGACCACCCACTTTTTCTTCGTACGGTAAATGCTCCATCGAGTCAAAAAAATCAAGGGACAAAGATAATCTCTAACTTACAAAGAATTATTGGGATCTCAGCTTCAATCCTTTCCATGTCTTTGGTAGTAATTATCTTTGAAGTTAAGCTTTTGAAGAAAAGACTCAACTCAGTAACTGCTTCCCACACATTTTTTTGGCAACATCTCACGAAATGCAACCGGTAACAATCTTTGCATAAAAACATGGCAATCATGGCTTTTCATTCCAAACAGTCTACATGAGCTCAAATCTACACACCTTCCTAAATTTGAAACATACCCATCGGGGAAACTCAAACTCTCTACCCATTAACATATGACTTTCTTTTGCTTCTTCTCTAATGCATAATATGCTCTTTGATTTTGATTTACTCCTTTTCTCTTCTTACAATAGAGTTTCAGATCATCTCTTGCATTTGCATTGTCCTTTGTCCTCTTCTTAACATCCATTACAGTGTAAAACAAATTCTCAAAAAAGTTTTTCTCAATATGCATAACATCAAAATTATGTCTAATGAGGTTTGTTTTCCAATAAGGTAAATCCCAAAATATGCTTCTTTTTTTCCAACCATATTTGCCACATGATTTATTTACTGCCTCCGCATTAAGTTCAGTCACTTTTAATAGACCAAGTTCTTCAATTTGCCTTACGGTTTCTTCACCATTCATACTTGGAGGAGGACCTTTTTTCTCTACACGATTCTTGATGAACTTTATCTTTTCTATATGGGTGATCAGCATTGAGGAATCCTCTATGACAATCAAACCATGAGATCTTCTTACCATTTTGAAGCCTAAAAGCTTGTGTATGTTTCCCATAATGCGGACATGCTAGCTTCCCAGCCGTTGTCCATCCTGATAACATTCCATATGCCGGAAAATCGCTAATTGTCCACATCAAAGCAGCTCTTAATTGAAAATTTTGTCTCAAAGAAACATCATAAGTTAAGACACCTTCTTCCCATAACTGCTTCAGTTCTGCAACAACCGGTTGAAGAAAGACATCTAATTTTTGCTTAGGGTTCGCAAGTCCAGGCACAATTGCAGTCAAAAACATGTAAGGCTCTTTCATACACATAGATGGTGGCAAATTATAAGGTGTTATAATAATAGGCCAAGATGAATATTGTTTTCCTGAAGCTCCATGTGGTTGAAACCCATTAGTACATAGGGCTAATCTAACATTACGTCGTTCGGCTGCAAATACAGGATAACTAATATCAAATTGCTTCCAATCTTCAGAATCAGATGGATGACACATTACCCCGATATCTTGACCATGATTTTCAGCATGCCATCGCATGGAGGCGGCAGTTGCTTGTGAAGCATACAATCTTTTCAACCTTGGAGTCAAAGGAAAATAATGCATTCTCTTGAAAGGTATACGCGAACGTGTAGATGAACTTCTTGACTTTTTGTACCTTAGTGCGTTGCAAAACTTGCACCGATCAAGATCTTTGTCTCCCCTCCAATATATCATACATCCAGACCTACAAGTGTCAATCAATTCCACAGGTAAACCAAGTGCTTGTGTTAACTTTTTGCTCTCATATAAACTATTAACCATGTTATTCTCCTCCGGTAACCCATCCTTTATTAATTGGCAAATAGCATCAAAACATTGCTCAGGGATGCGATATTTGTTGGATTAGTGTCTAAGTCCATAACTATTTTGGTATGTACTTGACCCGATGGTGCATGGTCCTTTTGGGTTGCCTTCACCAAAGCAACTTGATAGAATGAATTATGGAGAGAAAGGATTAAATATGATTTATTAATATAGTATGAGAATAATATATTAAAGTAGAAATCATATTTTTTAATTAATATTAGTCAATAATTAATTGGTAATTAGTTTTGGACTAAAAGAGATTAATTAAACTTAAGGGACTGGAATTGTAATTATAAGATAATTGCAATTTGGGCCATGGATTGTCTTGAATCAAGGGGTGGACGAATTCAAATGGGAAACCCATAAGGAAATCATCCAAGGGCTTGATTAAAGGAGTCTATGGGCTGCTTAGGGCTTAAGCAACCAAATTAGGGTTTCCTTGTTAGATAACCCTAATAGCCTCACTATATATAGAACCCTTAAGGCTCAAAAACGTGGGGAACTTCTCTTCTAGGGTTAGAACACATTTTGGGCAGTCTCCATCCTCTCTCCTCTTCATCCTCTTGCTTATGGTGTTTGTGAACCATTAGAGGAGTGACACTTGTGACTCTAAGCCTTCCAAAGTCAACACAAGGAGATTTGGGATTGTTATTGCTACATAACAATCAAGGTAATATTATAAACCTATTCTCATGTTAATATGATTACTTGAATGTTAGAATTAGGGTTTATAGTCTTGGATAACTTGCATGTACAATAGAGAAACTTAGATCCAAGCATTAGGGTTTGTATGAGCACATAGGATGTTCTTAGGACCAAAACCCATCAGTGGTATCAGAGACTAGACTGGTTTCTATTGTATTGATGCTTGATATGATTAAAAAATTCGATTTTTGTGTTTCTGGAGGCTGAACTCGTCGAGTTTTCTAGATGAACTCGCTGAGTTCATGATGAACTCGACAAGTCCATTCCTGACTCGACGAGTCGACTGGTCAGAGTGAGGGAAAACCGGGATTTCTTGCTGTTTTTTCTTGTGGATAGTTACCTTATCATATTAGATCAATATAAATCCTATTTTATGATATATTTGACTATATTCTTGATCTAATTGAAGATATTTATCAATTAATAAAATATTTGTTTCCTTATGTGATAATTGATTAATTATTTTGATTAAATTGGTAAATTGTTTTGCAAGAAATCATTAAATAAATCACATATGGATAATTATGTGATTAAATGTTAATTTAGATTATTTGTTATTTGATCCTTATGTTATGAAATGTTTCATATTTTCCCCTTTAGGTTTTATAGTTTAAATTTGAACCCAAAAGTTTTGTTGTTTTGAAATTTAAATAGTTAAAACCCTAATGTTTTGAAAAAGGTTTCAAAACTTGCCCTCAAGTTTTGGAATTTAAATTTTGATTAATTGTTTAATTTTGATGTATATTTAAATTCTAAACCCTAATGTTTTGAAATGTTGCAAAACTTGCCCTCAAGTTTTGGAATTTAAAAGTTGATTAAAAGTTTAATTAGGAATGTTAAATTCTAAAACCCTAGTATTGTTTTGAAAAAGTTCAAATCACACCCTTATGGTTTTATTAATTAATTAAGGTGTATAATTAAAAGAAGTTTAATAAATCCGTAAAAGTTTTGGTTTACAATTTAATTGAATTAAAAGTATAATTGTTAAATTTAACCACCTAATATTTGAAAAATGTAAAATACACCCTATACTATATATAACATTAAAAGTCTAACATTATATATATATATATATATATATATATATATATATATATATATATGAGTAAAAGTCAGTCTTACCGTTAGTAGGCCTCATTCACGAAGCTGGTCTATAAGGGGTGTTTAAGGAAATTGCCTATAAAATGGCGATTGAATGGGTATCCACTCTTACCCACCGCACTCTTGACTAGTGGAGGGTCGTTAGCCGAACGGGTAGGATAGGAAGAAACCTTCCATTATAAGTATAATGAATTACTAAAGTAACTAAATGTTTTACAAATTCCCAATCTTAGTTACTTAGGCAAAAGTGAATTGATGCAATTCCATGAAATTACACTTTGTGCCTTTGCGAAGACGTTAGTGGAGCGTGTATGGTTTACCGGCACACTAAATGGTTCTAAGAAAAGGTAGCAAAGGGTGACTCAATGTTTGTCATAGTTCGGTGGAGCGTGTGTGGTTTACCGGCATATCGAATAGGTGACTGTAACATGTGAGGGCACCATGTAAGTTTGCATGGTTATTCACACCCACTTTGTGATCCTCGGCATCCCAGTCACAAACTAGAGGGGCATATCGAGATTTAAACATGCCATTGAAAGTTCAATGAATCTCAAAGGATCTAGGAGTTTTCATAGATTTAAAACTTAAATTTCTTTTTTGTTTTTTATGGTGGAAATTAGTGAATCGTCATTCACTTACCTTCAAATGTTCTGCAATTTGGGTTACGGCATCCCTCTCCCGAGTTGTAGAATATTGTGTTGGGTCCTAGCCTTAGTATCTCATTTGGGTGACTTACTAAGGACTCAATCAATCAACTAACTTGAATTTATTTTCTCCCGTTTTGTAGATGTCAAAGTTTGACAACTATGGTCTTCTCAAATCCCGTGGAACAAGCATTCCACATGAAGATGAGATTCCACAATTCGATCAAGGAACAAGAGATCATACTTCACTTCCTCCTCCTCCTCCAATTATTCTCCCTAACCCACAAGTTCAAAGGCTTGAAAAGTTCAAGATCACTCAAGCCCTTTTGGCAAGTAAACATAAAGAAGGAAAGTCGGTGTGTACACACGTCCTAGGGATGAAATCACACATTGATAGGTTAAGAATGTTGGGATCCGTTGTCTGTGAGGAAATAGCTGTTGATTGGGTTCTTCAGTCATTTCCTAACTCATATAGTGAGTTCGTAAGAGAGTACTATATGATGAACCGCGACGTGACCCTTATAGATCTCACCTATATGCTTATTGCTGTTGAATCAGCAATGGTTTGGCGCAATAGAAAAGCAAAGTTGATTGGTGAATCTGCCTTCAAGACCTCTATGGATATAGACAATGGCAATGAAATACATGCTATGATCGAAAGGTTTGATCATAAGAGAAAGGAAATGTCTAAAGTAGTTCCATGACATGTTCCAAAAGAGTCAATTTGCTTTTATTGCCAAGAGAAAGGGCATTGGAGACGAAGCTGCCCCATTTACCTAAGAGATCTAAGAGATGGGAGAGTCAAAACGTATGGCTCTAATATAGGTAAAATCCATTAACTAACTCTTTTAAGCTTCTATTCTAGATTCTTAATACATAATGTGATAAGATCACAATTGATGTTTTGTAGGATCGAAGAAAAGAAAGGGAGCTTAAAGGAAAAAGTGAGCAGAATCTAACCGTGAAGGAATGGATTTCGATCGCATTTCTCGAAGATTAGATTCTTAAGCTACTACTTAGAGTTAGAATTAGATTGCTAAGAAAGATGTATTAGCATAAGTTTTTCAATGAGTTGCATTGTAAGGACAATTTTTTCCGCATAAAATAAATTTTGATTTTTATATTATCCTTGCAATGGCGTGTATGAAAAATTGATGCAATAATGGATTTGGTTCTTATTATGTTATTTATGGAAAGTCGAGATTTTACCAAATATGGAGAGAAACTTGGAATCATGCAACTTGGTTGCACGATGAATAAGAAATCATATTTGGAAATTAGACTAATTCATTGACAAAGTGTCAAGTGAAGGACTAGGAGATCGAATACACAAAGTTGCGTGTTGATCAAGTCCACCATATGTAACGTCCCAAAACTCAAGACTAAAAATTTCTTTTAATAAAATATTACTTAAAGTAAAATCATCATTTCAAAACATAAACAGAGTATTAGTTTTCAAAACACATGTTCATTATCAGAGTAAAACATTCCCAGGCTGACTAATCTATGGTGTGTGCCATGCGATCATCCCGAGCTCCATCATCCGCTACCGGAAGCACCTGAAACCAAAACTGAAAACCGTAAGCACGAAGCTTAGTGAGTTCCCCAGATACCACATACCATACAAACCATTCATAGCCAAGTACCATACGTAACCGACTTATCCATAATCAAGTAGGTGCTATGTGCCAAACATAGTCTTGCCATTATGCCACGGGCCGCACGTGGTCTTCCTGGTCAAGCCTGGGCCACTCCCTGGGTCTTACAGATAAGTGCCAAGGGCCACCCTCTGGTCTTACAGACATGTGCCAAGGGCCACCCCCTGGTCTTTTATGCAAGTATCACAAAGACAACCGTACATACTACTCTACTTAGCTAAACAGCATACAGTGTGCCAGAAGCCACCTCCTGGTCTTTCATATATAATAGCATACAATGCGCCAGGAGCCACCCCTGGTCTTTCATACATATTTCTTGGGGCTAACCCCCGGGTCTTCCTATCATCCATAATAACATACTGTGTGCCAGGAGCTGCCCCTGGTCTTTCATGCATATTGCCTAGGGCTAACCCCCGGGTCTTCCTACCATACATCATAACATACTGTGTGCCAGGAGCCGCCCCTGGTCTTTCATTCATATTGCCTAGGGCTAACCCCCGGGTCTTCCTACCATACATAATAACATACTGTGTGCCAGGAGCCGCCCCTGGTCTTTCATGCATATTCTAAATGGGCCGGCATTGGTGCCTTATACCCATACAAACAGTGAGGAGACTCACCACGCACTGCTAAACTCTGCTGATAATCCTCCAGCTGCTGACCGGCAGCTCTCTAAACTCCTGCTCCACTAGCTCCTCGAGCTACCAATATCAATGCAACACTTAGTCTAACTATCCCCCGAAAGTCAACTAAGTCAACTCTGGTCAAGGTCAAAGTCCTGGTCAAATTCAACCTTCCAGGTCAACCCTACTCGCCGATTCACCCTATTGACTCGTCGAGTTCATATGTTCAGAGTCCTTCTCTTAGCGACTCGACTCGCCGAGTCAGTCCATGACTCGCCGAGTCTACCAATTACCGAGTCCTGACCTGTCCAACTCACCGAGTCTCCATTCGACTCACTGTTTTGAGTCTCAACTCGAAGGGTTTGGGGTTTCGCGACCTGACTCGCCGAGTCCAAGAACAGACTCGCCGAGTCCAAGAACAGACTCGCCGAGTCCAGGACAACCTTCAACAGACTCGCCGAGTTGTTCATACAACTCGCCGAGTTCCTGCCCAACATCATCTGGCTCGACGAGCTGTTCATCCCACTCGTCGAGTTCCTCCTCGTCTTCATGCTACTCGCCGAGTCCACTCAAAGGACTCGCCGAGTCCATTCAGATCTCAAACACGCAGAGGACTTTTGTGTAAGACCCCATTCACTAAAATTACCATAAAGGCAAACATGCTACATGCATATTCATAATTATAATTCACACTAGTGGTCTACAAAAGCATGGATACAAACCAACTAAAAGGGTTTTTATAAAGTTTCATAACTAGTTGTATAAACACATAACTACCCATGAATTTATAATCCATATACATATATGTATACCAAGTAAAAACGTAGTAGTGTCAACTACTCTAAGTCCTCCAACAAAGCCTGTTTACTTTGGATGCTTATCACCTGAAATAGTTAAACACTGAAAGGGATAAGCGGGCGTCGCTTAGTGAGTTCAAAAAAATAGATACAATATCACGCTATGCCATATACATAACAATATGACAGGAACAAAAAGAAACAAAGGACAACAAAGGCTTATACGTGTATCAAATGAAGGGCTTTACAAATCAATAAACGGTTAGATTCAAGGGATTACAATCAATGAGACACAATAATTTAGGATCATAAACATCATAAATTCCAGACCAAGAGGCATTTAAAACACAATCCCTTTTAATCATGTTGCTAGAATATACAGGCTTTCAGCCTTACCTAGCCCGAAGCCAATACCAAAGTGATACGAGTCATGCTCTACATGCTCAAAGGCACAAAGCCAATACCAAAGTGATACGAGTCAAGCTCTACATGGACAAAGGCATAAAAATCAATATCAAGTAATAACCACTTAGATCAATAACACAGGAAAGCACATTGCACATATAACACATAACATACAATTGTCCCTATATTGAACTCACTGTGCTGTAACCGAATGTTGCGATAAAATTCCTCTTTTTTCTGATGAAATTACACCATCCTCAGGCCTCTAAAACCTTCAATTATACCCCTGGAGTTCATATTTCAAATTTCATAAGCAATTACTTAACTACTCTCAAGTTATGTTGTTTTCAATTTAGAAATTTTAGTTTTTGTTCTTTGTATAGCTGTCACTTGCAGATCTGTTTTACCCTTCTTAAATGTCAAAATAACTAATAAATTATAAATATTAACAAAATAGACTCTTATATCTTTCTAATGCCACTGACCTCACATTTTTATGGTTTTTCTATAATTTACTATGAATTTTACAAAACAGTATCCTAAAGCTGTCAAAATGTCCCAAAGCTGTCAAAATTCAGCCTTACTGCACTGAACATATAGCTGTTTTCACCCATCTTAAGTCCGGAATTAGATTTTGGTATTAAAACAAAAATCAAAGTAGACATTCTCAGCTTTCCAGGGATATATAGCACATCTCCATACGATTTTTCTATAATTTTTGGTGATTTTTACAAAAACAGGACAATTATACCCTTTATAATTTCATTTTACCCTTTACATGATCAAACCTCATGATCAATATCACCAAGCTCTTCTTTGACAATGATAAAACTGAATATTTTAGTAATCCATTCTAATTCAAGTATAAACCATGGGTTTCATTACTAATTTTCACTAATTACTCTTAAACCATATGATTAATTCTCAAGTTTACATGTAGTTACTTGATTTCCATTTAAGATTCTAGGTTAATAACATAAACTCATACCTAATTTCATTAAATCAGTGGTAAACCCACTTTGATCAAACCCTAATCTCTTAATAACTCACTAATTACAAGGGTTAATCAAATAATTAAGAGTTCATACCTTGATTACTAGACTTGATACTTCAATAACACTCAAAATCTTGATTTAATCTTCAAAACTTGATCAAGATTGATCATGTATGTGAAAATCTCCATAGGGATGGTGAGGAACTGAAAATGGCAGAAAAATGACTCAAAATCGTGTTTCAATGGGTAAAAACCCGAGTTGGGTCGGGTTTGACCCGGTTTGGGTACCCATTTTACCCCTAAACACTAAAACTTGCATAACTTTTCGCTCGAAACTCCGTTTTCGATAAGGTTTTCGCCTATATGTTTCTAACGAGATAATTTACAACTTCCAATAAAAATATCCTAGAAAAGATCTTCCAATAAAATCAGATTTACTTATTTCCAACTTAGACGTTATACTTTCGTTAATTCCGATAGTTGACTTTTTGATCGGAATCACATAAGACTTCCCTATCACTTCCAATACCTTTCAAATGATTCTAAACTTAGTTTAACTTCAAATATTATAAAACTATTTCGTTAGAAATCAACGCTTAAAACCATACCGAAAAATAATAATATTTTTTTTTAACGCTTACAATTCTATTTTACTATAACTATCTACTTTAAATGTTTAAAACAACATAATATTTAATAATATTCATTTTTTAAACTAACAATCATATGAAACATGATAATGAAACAAGGTTGCTAAAGTGTATGTTACAAATACCTCCTCCTTTTGAGGATTTCGTCCCCGAAATCACGACGATTTAAATAAACGGGGATATTTTTCTCTTATCTCATTCTTATTTTCCCAAGTATAATTTGGGCCTCGATGATGTTTCCACTTGACAAGCACTAACTCCACTTCTTTATTACGCAGATCAACCGTTCTCTCATTTATAATCTCTTATGGTTCTTCTACATATCTTAACTTATTATCCAATTTCACCTCGGATAATGGAACTGTCTCATCATAGATGCTCAAGCATTTGCGTAGATAGCTCACATGAAACACATCATGAATACCTGCCAAATCTTCCGGCAATTCCAAGCGGTATGCTTGTTTACCAACTCTCTGGATGATTTTGAAAGGACCAACAAATCTAGGGCTTAGTTTTCCTTTCTTCCCAAATCGCATAATGCCTTTCCACGGGGATACTTTTAGCATTACGAAATCACCCACCTGGAATTCTATGGGTCGTCTCCTCTTTTCTGTATAGGACTTTTGTCGATCCTGGGCCGCTTTCATTCTTTCTCGTACAATTTGAATCTTGTCGGTGGTGTCTTGAATCATTTCAGGGCCTCCAAGGATCTTTTGTCCTATGTCTCGCCAACACAATGGCGTACGACATTTGCGACCATATAATGCTTCATATGGTGGCATTTTGATTGAAGCGTGGTAACTGTTATTATACGAAAATTCGACAAGAGGTAAGTATTTATCCCAGTTACCACCGAACTCCAAGACACATGCAATAAGCATATCTTCTACGGTTTGGATTGTTCTCTCCGTCTGACCATCTGTCTGGGGATGATAAGTTGTGCTGAGAGCAACTCGAGATCCCATTTCACATTGCATACTTGCCCAAAAGTGTGAAGTGAAGCGAGTATCACGATCAGAAATGATCTTTAGTGGCACACCGTGTCTTGCAACAATTTCATCCAAGTATACTTGTGCGTATTTCTCCATTGGATTCGTTTCACGCATGGCAAGAAAATGAGCGCTTTTAGTCAGGCGATCGACAATTACCCAAATGCTATCATGCTGTCTAGCAGTCTTTGGCAATTTGGTAATAAAATCCATGGATAGTTCTTCCCATTTCCATACAGGAACACTAAGACTTTCTGGGGTTCCATAAGGCTTTTGGTGCTCTGCTTTGACTTGTAAGCATACTAAGCATTCTTGTACATATCTTCCAATGTCTCTCTTTAATCCAGGCCACCAATAATCAGCTCTTACATCATAGTACATTTTACTTGTACCAGGATGTATTGAAAGTTTAGATTTATGGGCTTCATCTAAAATCTTCTGTCTGAATCCACCAATCTTTGGAATTCATAGTCGATTCTTGAATACTTTTAATCCTCGCGGATCATCAAGTAAAACATCATTATAATGTATCATCCCTTCTTTCTTCACATTTTCTGGCTTTAGGGCCTCTTCTTGCCATTTCTCTAGTTCATCTAGAATAGTGAATTTTACTGTGGTATGAGTAATAGCATAACACATACTATTACGATAAACTTTTATGCTAAGTGCATCGGCAACTACGTTGGCTTTTCCAGGATGATATAGGATTTCACAGTCATAATCTTTGATCAGCTCCATGGCTCGTTGTTGTCTCATATTCAAAGTTTTCTGACTGAATATGTACTTGAGACTTTTGTGGTCGGTAAATAATTGACATTTTGTACCAAAAATATAATGCCTCCAAAGTTTTAGGGCAAATACCACTGCAGCGAGTTCGAGATCATGAGTGGGATAATTCTTTTCATAATCTTTCAGTTGTCTTAAGGCATAAGCTATCACTTTGCCATGTTGCATCAACACACAACCGAGTCCCAATCTTGAAGCATCGTTGTATACGGAGAAATCATCATCACCTTCTAAGAGTGATAAGATTGGAGCATGAGTCAAAAGACCTTTTAGAGTTGAGAAAGCTTTTTCTTGGGCTTCACCCCATTCGAACTTTGCATCCTTCCTTGTAAGACTCGTGAGCGGTACGACTATACGAGAAAAGTCTTTAATGAATCTCCGGTAATATCCCGCGAGACCCAAGAAACTACGAATTTCGGAAGCATTACGGGGCACTTCCCAATTTTGAATGGCTTCAATTTTGATAGGATCTATAGATACACCATCACTAGAAATAACATGGCCAAGAAATTGAACTTGGCGAAGCCAGAATTCACATTTCGAGAATTTAGCATATAGTTTCTCCTTTCGAAGAAGTTCTAATACCGCACGAATATGAATGGCATGATTAGCTTCAGACTTGGAATAGATTAGAATATCGTCAATGAATACGATGACTGATTTATCGAGCATTGGGTGACATACCCGATTCATCATATCCATGAATACAGTAGGAGCATTTGTTAAACCAAACGGCATAACAAGGAATTCATAATGCCCATATCGAGTACGAAAAGCAGTCTTCGGTACATCCTGCTCGTGAACTTTCAACTGATGATATCCAGATCTCAAATCAATCTTCGAGAAATAGCTAACACCCTGAAGTTGATCAAATAAATCATCAATGTGAGGTAGTGGGTACTTGTTTTTGATAGTCACCTTATTCAGCTCACGATAATCAATGCACGTCCGCATTGATCCGTCCTTCTTCTTGACAAACAATACCGGAGCACCCCAGGGAGAGGTACTCTATCGGATAAAGCCTCTGTCAAGTAATTCCTGCAGCTGGATCATCATTTCTTTCATCTCTGTTGGCGCGAGACGATAAGGAGTCTTTGCAATCGGAGCAGCACCAGGCACAAGGTCAATTCGGAATTCTGCTTGCCTATCCGGAGGAAGGTCAGGCAAATCATCGGGGAAAACATCAGGATATTCGTTAACAACGGGAACATCATTTACCGTTTTCTTCTCCTCTTTTGAGACATCAACTGAGTAGGCCAGATAGATAGAACACCCCTTCGATATGAATTTACGAGCTTTAAGGATAGAGATTATTTTTAAGATTCTTTGTTCACCATAGACATATATAGGATTCTCCCCTTCAATAGGAATGTGTACTTTCTTTTCATAGCACAAGAGTTCTGCATGGTTCTTTGACAACCAGTCCATGCCGAGAATGATATCAAAGTTGGGTAGGGAGATAGGAATCAAATTGGCAAGAAAATTATAACCTTCAATTTCTATGACACAATCTCTATAGACTTTATCAACAAGTAATGATACACTTCCCGCGGTATCTACATGAAATGGTTGGGCGAGTGCATAGCAAGCAATTTGAAAAGATCGCGCAAATTCACGAGACACAAAAGAATCTGAGGCACCAGAATCAAATAAGATGTGAGCAGGTCTAGAATTGACGAGAAATGTACCAGTCACAACATTCGGGTCCTCGTGTGCCTCCTCTGGGGTAATCTGGAATGCACGACCTTTAGCCTTTGGCACCTCCTCCTTTTGGGTTGAAGTACCCACCGGTTGTTGAACGGAAGCTTGGCTTCCCACCATTTGGCTGGTAAGAGTTGGGCAAAAACGCTTTCTATGGCCAGTAACACCGCAAGCATAACATGTAACATTCCTCATCGGGCAAACGGGCTTCATATGACCTGTTTCTCCGCATGCATAGCAAATAACCGGTCCTTTTCCTACCCTGCATTGACCTTGGTGGCTCTTTCCACATTTCTGGCACGGTGGTGGAGCTCTCGACTGAAGAGAAAAAGATTGTGGCCGACTGCGACCACGAAAGGCGCTCTGAGATTGTACTTTTGTGCTAGGATCAGATTGAGCCGATGGAATAGTTGAAACAGAAACAGTTCGATCAACATGTGGATGCTTCGGGACAGAAAGAGTGGCACCACGTATCTCTAAGTCATGCTCGCGCTTTCGGACATACTCAACAACTTTATCGAATGATAGAATATCCCGGTTGATCACAAAATCACGGATTTCATACCGTAACCCTTCCATGAATAACTGGCTTTTATCGTCTTCAGTCGGGATATACTTCGCAGCAAACCGTGCCCTTTGATTGAATTGAGTTTCATATTCGGTCACAGTCATTCCTCCCTGCTTAAGTTCGAGGAACTCCTTCTCCAATCTTCTCCTCATATCTAGAGGACAATATTTTCCTAGAAAGCGGATTTTAAACATCTCCCAAGATAAATTCTCCTGGTCATACTCGTTAAGAGCTTCAAATGTCGCTTCCCACCAAACTAAGGCTTCTCCAATGAGCATTGCAGTAGCATAGTTAGCCTTGTCTTCATTAACCACATGGGAGATACGAAATACTTTTTCTATGTTCTGGATCCAGGTAAGAACAACAATGGGATCAAGGACACCTGAAAACTCTGTAGCACCAGTACTCTTGAAAGTTTTGAATGAGGGACGTTTCGCTTTCTCTCTTGAAGACTCTCCGGTGGCTTTCTCTTTACCCTTATCACTATCCCTTTTGTGTTGTTCGAGAGTTTGTCGAATAACACCAGTAAGTTTATCCAAAAGTCACGCCTCACGAGGGGATATTGGAGTATCTCCCTCATTAAGATGAAGATCTCCACCCACATCTGGTGTATTACTACCCTCCTGCTCAGTCATTGCTCTGAAAAATTTGGAGTAACATAACACGTAAGAATATAAGGATTTATCATTACCCAACACCCTACTTAAGTCTTTCCT